>NC_091636.1:60050125-61483125 GCF_027580195.1 Bos mutus
CCATTATGGCAGAAAGTGAAGAGGAACTAAAGAGCCTCTTGATGAAAGTGAAAAAGGAGAGTGAAAAAGTTGGTTTAAAACTCAACATTCAAAAAACTTAGATCATGGCAAACTTAGATCACTTCATGGCAAATAGATGGGGAAACAGTGAGAGACTTTGTTTTCTTAGGTTCCAAAATCACTGCAGATGGTGACAGCAGCCATGAAATTAAAAGATGCTTGCTCCTTGGAAAAAAAAGCTATGACAAAACTAGTATATTAAAAAGCAGAGACATTACTTTGCCTACAGAGGTCTGTCTAGTCAAGGCTATGGTTTTTCCTGTAGTCATGTATGAATGTGAGAGCTGGACTATAAAGAAAGCTGAGCACCAAAGCACTGATGCTTTTGAACTGTGGTGTTGGAGAAGCCTCTTGCGAGTTCCTTGGACTGCAAGGAGATCCAACCAGCCCATCCTAAAGGAAGTCAGTCCTGAATATTCATTGGAAGGACTGATACTGAAGCTGCAACTCCAATACTTTGGCCACCTGATGCAAAGAAGTGACCCACTTGAAAAGACCTTACAGCTGGGAAAGTTTGAAGGAGGGAGGAGAGGGGGACGACAGAGGATGAGATGGTTGGATAGCATCACGGACTCAATGGCCATGAGATTGAGCAAACTCCGGGAGCTGGTGATAGACAGGGGGGCCTGGTGTGCTGTGGTCCATGGGGTCACAAAGAGTCAGACACAACTGAGTGACTGAACTGACTGACTGATGGTTTTTCCAGTAGTCATGTATGGATGTGAGAGTTGGACTATAAAGAAAACTGAGTGCTGAAGAATTGATGCTTATGAACTGTGGTGTTGGAGAAGACTCTTGAGAGTCCTTTGGACTGCAAGGAGATACAATGAGTCCATCCTAAAGGAGATGGACTGATGTTGAAAGTCCTTTCATTGAAAGGACTGAGGTTGAAGCTGAAACTCCAATACGTTGGCCACCTCATGCGAAGAGCTGACTCATTTCAAAAAGACCCTGATGCTGGGAAAGATTGAGGGCAGGAAGAGAAGGGGACGACAGAGGATGAGGTGGTTGGATGGCATCACCGACTCAATGGACATGGGTTAGGTGGACTCCAGGAGTTGGTGATGGACAGGGAGGCCTGGTGTGCTGTGGTTCATGGGGTCACAAAAAGTCCGACATGACTGAGACTGAAATGACCTTATTGATCTACCAGAGAAGCCCCCTTGATATTATTAGTGGGTTTGTCAAAAATGGCCTTTAGTATATTGAGAGGTATTCCCCCCATTCTAACTTTGATGATAGTTTTTACCATAAATGGGTGCTACATTTATGTCAAATGCTTTTTCTGCATTTATTAAAATGATAATGGGATATTTATCATTTGTTTTGTTAATGTGATATATCACACTGATTTGTTGATAATGAATCATCCTTGTATCATTAGAATAAATCCCACTTGATCACAAAGTATGATTCTTTCTATATATTGTTGAACTTAGTTTGCAAATATTTCATTGAGAATTTTTTGCATCTAACTTCATCATAGATATTGGTGTGTAATTTTTCTTTTTTTGTAGTGTCTTTGTGTAGCCTTTTAGTATCAGGGTAATAGTGTCCTTATAGAGTGAATTTGAGACTGTTCCCTCCTCTATAATTTCTTATAATAGCTTGATAAAGACAAGTAGTAGCTCTTTTTAATATAGTTGATAGAATTCCCTTCTGTACCCTGGAGCAGGTACTCAGTGCGGGCCAGGGCATGTGCTGGGGTCCTTGGGTATATCTGGATGAAGTCTCAGGCAGTTTCAATCTGCTTCCTTTGCCTTGTTCCCAAGAGTAAGCAAGTGTGTACATCCTTTTCCTTAGTGGAGTCATCGTGTCTTACAGCCCTCTTGTTAGTCCCATCAGTTTTCAAGCTAGCTAAGAGGACTTGTCTTTCTGGTGGCCAACCCCAGGGCTGGGGTGCTCAGTATGTGGTTTGAACTGCTTACTCCCCAGAAAGGATATCAAAGTCTGTATATTTCCCCTCCATGCTCTGTTTCATCCTAAGAGGAAGGTTCCAACCCGATTGCTTCTCTTCCTTTTCTACCTGACTCTGCGGATCTTTCTTTACAGCCTTGGTTGTAAATGTGTTATTCAGTGAATGTTCAGCTTGTTTTCAGTGAGCATTGCTCCAATGTCTCATGAGGGTGCTTAGCATTTTCCTGGTCTGCCATCTTCATCTCCTTCTCCATATTCTCTATCTCTTTAGCAATCGTATCCTCCATTGCTTCAATCATCTGATCCCAGGGCCATATACTTGGGCTTTAATCACTCTGAGATAAATTCACATAATACAAAGGAATCACTTTCTTATAGAACATAAATGGAAGAATGTCAGCAATCTTTTGATTCAGTATAATAATACCAGTACGCCAGTTATAAAACAAATCAGGGCACTCTTCAAGTTTCTTCTTCTTTTTTTTTTTTTCTCATATGTTATCATTTCACATTATGTTTTTCTTCTTGCATGTATGGTTGGGGCAACCCAGGTGGCGCTAGAGGTAAAGAATCCACCTAGCAATGTAGAAGATGAAAGAGACGTTGGTTCAATCCCTGGGTCAGGAGGGAAGGGAAAGGCAATGCACTCCATTACTCTTACCTGTAAAATCTCATAGATAGTGGATCTTGGTAGGCTACAGTCTATGGGGTCACAGAGTTGAATTCGATCGAACACACACACACACGTTTTTCTTCTGGCACATATGCTCAGGTGTAATCATCTAATATTGAAACATCCTTTAACCAATATCCTTATCTCAATGTTATCTTTCAGCCACATAAATATGGCAACAGTATTACTCATCAATTTCAGAGAAAAGTTGCAAGTGAACAGATGAGTCACTCTCATCTGTAGCCCGTACCTCGGATACCAAACAATAACCTTACTCAATTCTCCTGTTCAAAGCTCAACCTCACATTCAAAATAAATATTAAAATATTGCCTTTTCTTTAGCTCTGTCTCCTCTGTTCTCAGTAATTAACTTGATATTGTATATTGCAGCAAACATTAAAAAAAAAAAGCATAAGAATTTTCTTAAACTTTCTGTCATTAACCTGAACACCAAATGGCATACATGCTTCCACTTTCACCCTCCTATCTAGTTCTAATTGAAAGTTATCCTGTCTACTATGGAAATCAGTATTTCTACTCTACTCTGAATTTAACATCTGCTTTTTCTAGTATCTAAAATGTTATGGATCAACTATGTCCAGTGTCCTCAGACTCTTCTTTTCTGATGCCTGGTTTCCACCAGTCAGTTCTCTCCCACAGGGTACAGTCACCTTTGATCTCAACTCTACCATCAACTTTCAACTTGCTCTCTTCTCTCCTTGAGTTTTGTTTGATGTTGTGGAAATGGAGTTATTATTTTAATGTAACTAAGTTATTTGCTTTTGTACATACGAGCACAGCTGAATTTTAGGGAATGGGGTGAGAATGATTGCATAACTTGGTTTATTGTGTAGCATTCATCTTGTACCTCTTTCCCTACTTCCTGGATTTGAAGAATAAAACTCCCTGAATTATACAACTGCCAGGAAAAATGGTATCAACAGCTATGCTATTGGGGAAACAGTTTCTTCCTAGCTGAGCCTCCACTTGAGGGCCCATTCCTGTGGATGATATGAACCCAGCTTTGTGAGACACAAAACAGAAGACACAGCTAAATGGTGCCTGAACTTTTGGTCCACAAAACAGTGAGAAGATAAATGTGTGGCCTGCAACGCTATGTTTGTGGAAATTTATTATGCATCAGTGGAAAATGAATGCAGCATTAACCCATGATTTATGTTCAAACTATCTGTGTCTTTACACTTTTGTTGTGTCTCTATAGACAAAAAAACATTAGAGCTTGCTTTGTTATCCATCGTGAAGCACTCTTCCAAATGGTGACACTGGGACTCATAGTTCTTCTATATTGTGGTACAGTCATTTCAAAATGTGTTTCTAAGATTTTAGTGGCAGGAGAGAGGGATGGAAGAAGAATTGGCCTTTAACTGCTTCTGTTAGAAGTGACATGATTCAAGCCTATACAGATCATTAGCCAGAATGCATGCATGGTCCCAACCTGTTCCCAACAGAGGATGATATTGCAGAGCACCACAGAGAATACATAATAAGCCTTATCTATGCCAAAGTGCTTAATGGGGAACCACTTGGAATAGTAATTTGGATTATCAATTTCACAGTTTTTGTGTGCTTTTATAAGTTCTAGTGAATATAATCAAGCAATGGAGAAAAAACTACAGTTATTTAAATACACTAATAAAATAACCCTAAACTATTTGAAAATGAGAGGTTTGTATATAGGAAAATGGAAACAAATCCATCAGGTTCACAGTGATTATTTGCTCAATTCTCTTTTCCTTTTTGCTTTAATCAGGATGCAATGGATTTGCCATCAGTCCAGTGAAACTAGTTTTTGAAAGTGAAAGTGAAAGTTGTTCAGTCCTATCTGACTCTTTGTGACCCCATGGACTATACAGTCCATGGAATTCTCCAGGCCAGAATACTGGAGTGGGAAGCCTTTCCCTTCTCCAGGGGATTTTCCCAACCTAGGGATTGAACCTAGGTCTCCCACATTGCAGGTAGATTCTTTACCAGCTGAGCCACCAAGGAAGCCCAAGAACAGGGGAGTAGGTAGCCTATCCCTTCTCCAGCGGATCTTCCTGACCCAGGAAGTGAACTGGGGTCTCCTGCATTGCAGACGGCTTCTTTACCAGCTGAGCAACCAGGGAAGCCCTCGTTTTCAATTTTGTCAATTGTCCATTCTTTGTCTCCATATTAATAGAGCCTTCAGAAGTAATATATAGAAGTATAGATATAGATATCCCTTATAACTGCATATTCACAGCACAAACACACAAACTGAATATATAATTTTGGCTTTACTGTCTGCATTATTTATCAGGTTTCATGTATGGCTAGTTTTATATACTTTATATTTTATAATTATAACTCTCTGAATTTTGGAGTTCCCTAAATCTCTCAAACACAGACTCTGTTCTTTCTCTACAGTGTCACTAGATGATCTGACCCAGTACTAAGGCATTAAATGCCATCTAAATGTAAGTAGTTTTGAAATTTATCTCTCACAGTAGTAGCGTTTAGCTTGAAAACTTTTAGAATATCTTCTTTATTATAGATGTTTAAAATTCTACCAGGATATATCTTGGTAAGAATCTTTTTTTATTTATACTGCTCAGTTAGACTAAAACTCCCCTCCTCCATTCATTTTAAAATCACTACTGGGCTGCAAATGTGCTAAAATGTGGATTTTATTTTATAACCTTCTATGTTTTCTTTGGGAGAAGGCAATGACACCCCACTCCAGTACTGTTGCCCGGAAAATCCCATGGATGGAGGAGCCTGGTAGGCTGCAGTCCATGGGGTTGCTAAGAGTCAGACATGACTGAGCAACTTCACTTTCACTTTCCACTTTCATGCATTGGAGAAGGAAATGGCAACCCACTCCAGTGTTCTTGCCTGGAGAATCCCATGGACGGAGAAGCCTGGTGGGCTGCAGTCCATGGGGTCACACAGAGTCAGACACGACTGAAGTGACTTAGTAGTAGTAGTAGTATGTTTTCTTTAGTTTTTATACAAGATCTCATACTGTATTTTAAGGTGTATGTTATCTTGAATCTGGTGATATTGATTAGAATAACTGTGGGTGTGTGGAGCTTGACAATAGTTGTTGTCCATTAATATTTTTGGATGAAAAACTGTGTTGAATACTATAAGCTTCTAAAGATCTCACCCAAAGCTCACCCAAGGCTACTTCATCTTCTTCCCTAATAGATCATTTTAGCAAATCAAAACGATGAATGAAATTTCATTTCAGAGTGAAGTGAATCACGTGGCTAAGTTCTCCCTGTGGTGTGAGGTCCTAGGGCAGGCAACCAGGCTGGGAATTCCTGGAACTGTCAACATAATAGATTTTCCTGTGGCCTGGAAGACATCTCTGAAACACCTTCTTAGATAAAACTGCCCCCTCCTTTATTTTCTTTTCCAGTTGATCCCATGAGGGTTTCTAAAGTTTCCTTATATTTCTGCCATGACTATCCTACACGTCCCAATCCTACCTTGATATCTCTTAAATTATTAGGTGGAATATACAGAAAGGAGTTATAACAATTAATGATAATAGATTAAATGGACTTGCAACTGCTTAGAGTTTGTCTAGACATATTAGGACTTCTCTTCATAAGAACTGATAACTTTGCATAAAATTAATAATGTGTTTACTCCCACAAGTGAACTGTACATGCTACAGTCCCAAGAATAAGAGTAATGCACCCAATATTCCTTTGTTGTATGTGTCCTATAGTCAGTGTTATTTATGTGTCTTGGATTTGTAGCATATAATGCTGCTGCTGCTAAGTCTCTTAAGTCCTGTCCGACTCTGTGTGACCCCATAGACGGCAGCCCACCAGGCTCCCCCATCCCTGGGATTCTCCAGGCAAGAACACTGGAGTGGGTTGCCATTAATACTGATGAAATATTTGTTTTCCTTAGGCAGTAAACTGCAAGAAAAAAGACATAAAAACTACATTCAAACAGAACCTGATTTATGAATTACTTAAATATTTTAACTTGAGACCATTCTCAGTGACTGTCAATATAGTTATTGTAAACTCAACTTTGCTAATCAGAGAGACACTTTAAAAATAATATATTTTAGCATTTTTGGATCCATACACTGAAAAAAACTGAAACATTTGCTTATTGACATGAATACAAGACTGTGTTACCACAGTGCATTTTTTTGCCAAAAAAACAAACAAAACAAAACAAAACAACTCTGTCTTTCTTCAATATATTAATGATAAACTTTCATAAAATGACCACCACAGGGGAGAATATGATGTTGAAAAATATAATGACTTTTCTATGTGAGAAACAGTAAATCAAACAATTTTCATGCACAGAGCACACAATACAGGTAGATAATTTTCTAATTCTGTCATCTCCTACATATACATGTGAATAGTGTTTGTGGATTCCACACGATGCAGATGGCAAAAAAATAACGAGTCTCAGTTAGTCGCTGTCCTTGCTTGGGACACAATTCTTGTCAGTAGCAGGCTGTATATCCTCAGTTCAGTTCAGTTCAGTTGCTCAGTCATGTCAGACATCTCATCCTCTGTCGTCCCCTTTTCCTCCTGCCTTCAATCTTTCCCAGCATAATTTTCTTTTCCAATGAATCAGCTCTTCATAACAGGTGGCCAAAGGATTGGAGTTTCAGCTTAAACATCAGTCCTTCCAATGAACACTCAGGACTGATCTCCTTTAGGATGGACTGGTTGGATCTCCTTGTAGTCCAAGGGACTCTCGAGAATCTTCTCCAACACCACAGTCCAAAAGCATCAATTCTTCCATGCTCAGCTTTCTTTATAGTCCAACTCTCATATCCGTAAATGACTACTGGAAAAGCCATAGCCTTGACTAGATGGACCTTTGTTGGCAAAATTATGTCTCTGCTTTTTAGTATGCTGTCTAGGTTGGTCATAACTTTTCTTCCAAGGAGCAAGTGTCTTTTATTTCATGACTGCAGTCACTATCTGCAGTGATTCTGGGGCCCAAAAAAATAAAGTCTCACTGTTTCCATTGTTTTCTCTTCTGTTTGCCATGAAATGATGGGGCTGGATGCCATGATCTTAGTTTTCTGATATTATTAAAAATTTATAAAATTTTAAAAAATATTATAAAGTTATATTTTGCATATAACTGCAAATTTAAGGTGTATAGCTTCTAAATTTGTTACAATTAATTGTAAAATGATTGCCATTGTAGAGACTGTCAGCACCTCTATTATGTCACATAATTTTTATTTATTTTTTTACTGTGGGAATAGTTAAGAACCAATTTCTTAACCAGTTTTGTGATTATAATACAATATCATTGTCTATATTTTTAAAAATATGTATGGAAGCATAAAATTTTGAATAGTCATTACCATCCTGAGAAAGAAGGAAAAAGTTAGAGGTATCACACTTCTGGGTTTTAAGCTATACTACAAAGATATGGTAATTAAAACAATACAGTACTGGCATAAAAATAGAGGCATGGAACAATGGGGCAGAACAGAGAACCCAGAATTAAATCCCCATATTTATGATCAGTATTGGAGCCAAGAATATCCAATGGCAGAAGAATAATATCTTCAGAAAACAGTGTTGGGACTATTGTATAATCATATGCAAATAACTGAAGTCAAACAACTATCTTACACAGAATTGAACTTGAAGTGGATTGAGCATTTAAACATAATGTTTTAAACCACAAAAACTTGCAGAAGAGAATGTAGGGAAGACTCTCCTTAACTTTGGCCTTGGCGTTATTATTTTCCTTTTATTTATGACAGTAAAAACACAAACAACCAAAGCAAAAATGAAAAGTGACACTACATCAAATCTTTCTTAAAAAGAAAATTTCCTAAGACCATTGTTGGTGGCAAATAACTTATTGTTTATGTTGGGGAATTATCAACTATTATGTGACTGCTTTCAGATGTGATGTGCTAAACATTACTATTACTAATTATCCTGAGCATTTTTTGTTTTGCAATTCTGGCTAGCAGTAGAACAGCAAAAACTATATTAAGAAATGAAATGATAAAGCTGAAAAGAGAATGATGGATTAACATCTTGAACTATGTTGATATTGGTGTTTCTGAAATTATTCCTGAAAAGAAATGAACTAAAATTTCTGTACTTGGAGAATTTTTTCACAATACATCATCAAGCTATAAAAGATAGCAAACAGATTACTATATAGGATGAGCTTGCCCTGGAAGAAAAATAAAACTAACTATTGCACTGAAAAATCTACTGTGTTCGTAGGGGAAAATACTACAAATTCAACTATTAAGTATTGAAATCAGAAATTTGTATAATTAAAATTAATATTGCATAATAAAATTAGCCTTTCTTTAATGAGACAATATAACCAAAGGATGATTTAAAAAAATTTTTTTAGTTGCTTCATTTGCTATTATTTTCTCCCATTCTGAAGGCTGTCTTTTCACCTTGCTTATAGTTTCCTTTGTTGTGCAGAAACTTTTAAGTTTAATTAGGTCCCATTTGTTTATTTTTGCTTTTATTTCCAATATTCTGGAAGGTGGGTCATAGAGGATCCTGCTGTGATGTATGTCGGAGAGTGTTTTGCCTAAGTTCTCCTCTAGGAGTTTTATAGTTTCTGGTCTTACGTTTAGATCTTTAATCCATTTTGAGTTTATTTTTTGGAAGCAACCTAGATGTCCATCAGCAGATGAATGGATAAGAAAGCTGTGGTACATATACACAATGGAGTATTACTCAGCCATTAAAAAGAATACATTTGAATCAGTTCTAATGAGGTGGATGAAACTGGAGCCTATTATACAGAGTGAAGTAAGCCAGAAAGAAAAACACCAATACAGTATACTAACGCATATATATGGAATTTAGAAAGATGGTAACAATAACCCTGTATACAAGACAGCAAAAGAGACACTGACGTATAGAACAGTCTTTTGGACTCTGTGGGAGAGGGAGAGGGTGAGATGATTTGGGAGAATGGCATTGAAATATGTATAATATCATATATGAAACGAGTCGCCAGTCCAGGTTAGATGCACGATACTGGATGCTTGGGGCTGGTGCACTGGGACGACCCAGAGGGATGGTATGGGGAGGGAGGAGGGACAAGGGTTTAGGATGGGGAACACGTGTATGCCTGTGGTGGATTCATTTCGATATATGGCAGAACCAATACAATATTGTAAAGTTTAAAAATAAAGTAAAATTAAAAAAATTTTTTAATTTATTTAAATTGGAGGCTAATGACTTTCCAATATTGTAGTGGTTTTTGCTGTACATTGACATGAATCAGCCATGGGTTTCCTTCAAATGTGTCTAGAATATTTTTTTTTTAAATAATCTTTGAAATTACCTTTGTAGTAACTACCTCCTCACTGATTTGCCATACATAATATGTCCCTATTTTTCAGATATTTTCATACCTTCTATCATTCACTTGATCCTAAAAGCATTTGGTTTTATGACATTATTACCAATGGGTAGGGGTTTACTTGAAAAAGTGAAAACACACTGTAACAGATTGGTCATGACCAAAACCATTATACTTTCCTATATCTACAATCTTTGCCATATGATTTTGCTCACTTATCATCAAGCAGTAATATCAGTTTCACCAGAGTTTTAACTTGTGACTTATTTCTTCCAACAGAACATGATTGTATTGATATTTTGTCATTTATGAGACTAGCTTCTTAATGAGGCAGGTAGAGCTTGAGACTGTCTAATAGCCTACAGCCAAACATGAGACAGAGCCCAGCCATTGTTAGCTTAGATTCTTACCCAGGGATGCATGAGTATGCCCTGTTGACATGCAAAGATTTCTCCAGCTGACTCACAGACTAATGAACATTAACGTACACTTCTTGCTTATTTCACTGAATTTTGGTGTAACCACATTCAAAAAATAGTAGCCAGAAACTGGTATCAGTCAGTTCAGTCACTCTTTGTGTCCGACTCTTTGTGACCCCATGGACTGCAGCACACCAGGTTTCCCTGTCCATCACCAACTCCTGGAGCTTGCTCAAACTCGTAATGCCATCCAATCATCTCATCCTCTGTCATCCTCTTCTCCTCCTGCCTTCAATCTTTCTCAACATCAGGGTCTTTTCCAATGAGTCAACTCTTTGCATCAGGTGACCAGAGCATTAGCATTTCAGCGTCAGTCCTTCCAATGAATATTCAGGACTGATTTCCTTTAGGACTGACTGGTTTGATCCCTTTGCATTCCAAGGGACTCTCAAGAGTCTTCTCCAATACCACAGTTCAAAAGCATCAATTTTTGGCTCAATACCACCTGTTAATTGTACACAAAGACATCAGCAATAAAAGATAAATCAAATAGATACACAGTATTATAGAAACCTCTAAATATTTATAGTGTTTATAGCTTACTGTTGATAATCTCTAAATCATATGGCCTAGTCTAAAATGACAACATTCACTTTTTCAATCCTTGATTTGTTTCTAATGGCAATTTTCTCAAACAGAACCATGCCATTCCTCTAAAAATAAGTAATTTTTAAAAAAGTTCCATGATTTTTTATTGCTGAGAACACTATATATTCACTTTCTTTCTTTTTCTTTTTTCACAAAGTATTCTGATACAAACTTAGGGGGTCACATCTTCCATTAAACTCTAGGCATCCTCTTGATGAAGGTGAAAGTGGAGAGTGAAAAAGTTGGCTTAAAGCTCAATATTCAGACAACGAAGATCATGGCATCCAGTCCCATCACTTCATGGGAAATTGATGGGGAAACAGTGGAAACAGTGTCAAACTTTATTTTTCTGGACTCCAAAATCACTGCAGATGGTGACTGCAGCCATGAAATTAAAAGACGCTTACTCCTTGGAAGCAAAGTTATGACCAACGTAGATAGCATATTCAAAATCAGAGACATTACTTTGCCAACAAAGGTTCGTCTAGTCAAGGCTATGGTTTTTCCTGTGGTCATGTGTGAATGTGAGAGTTGGACTGTGAAGAAGGCTGAGCGCCGAAGAATTGATGCTTTTGAAGTGTGGTGTTGGAGAAGACTCTTGAGAGTCCCTTGGACTGCAAGGAGATCCAACCAGTCCATCCTGAAGGAGATCAGCCCTGGGATTTCTTTGGAAGGAATGATGATGAAGCTGAAAGTCCAGTACTTTGGCCACCTGATGCGAAGAGTTAACTCATTGGAAAAGACTCTGATGCTAGGAGGGATTTGGGGCAAGAGGAGAAGGGGATGACAGAGGATGAGATGGCTGGATGGCATCACTGACTCGATGGATGTGAGTCTGAGTGAACTCCGGGAGTTGGTGATGGACAGGGAGGCCTGGCATGCTGCAATTCATGGGGTCGTGAAGAATCAGACACGACTGAGCAACTGATCTGATCTGATCGTTGTCACAGTATATAACTTCATGATGCCTGAAAGCACTATACTCATTTTTCTTCATACCTTTGATCATACTACCTGTCTTATTGATAAGAATTCTCCAAAATGAGGAAAAAGTGCTTATGTAAAATCTTCTCTCTGTTGTGATGCCATGCTTGGCTTTAAAGCCAATAAAATTGTCTTCTATTTTGTGTTGTCAGAGTCTTCAGTTGTTTTCAATTGCTTCATGAAAAATCATCACAATTAGACAGCTTAAAATAATATCCACTAACTGTCTCATTGTTCTATACAGTGAAGTCAAGACAAGATAAAGCTGGATTCTCTGTTATGGTGTCACATGGCTGAAATCAAGGTCAATCCACTTTTACCCTCATTCAGGATGTTGGTCAGATTAAATTCCAGTGGTTTTCAGACAGAGGACTCTCTTTTGCTGCTGGCCATCAGTGAAGGACCTCTATTAGTTTCTAGAAGCCCATGCATATACCCCATTACATGCTTCTTCCATTTTCAAGTCAGCAAGGACACACCAAATCCTTCTCATATTCGACTGTATCTTCTAATACCAGCTACAGAATACTCTCTGCTTTTTAAGAATTCATTTGTAATTGGAAATTGAAAAGTCTTCATGTAAACCATTATCCATGTAACCAACCACATAATCTACCTGGTGATTAAGCAAAAATCAATTGATTAGTAATTTTAGTGGCATTTGAAAAATCCCCTTGGACATAACACAACATAATTAGAATGCTCTATCTGGTCATATTCCAGCTTTTGGGAATAGGGTGAGTAATTTAGGGCCATAAGAAACTGGGGGATAGGGAGGTTCTGTTAGTATTCTATGTAACAAAAATACCTTTCTATATATTGGTCTGGTACTACATATAGTCTTATGGTGGAATTGTTTAAAATACATTTCTCATTAGGTCACTGGTTCCTATAGCCCAAATATTATGTCTGTGTTCAACAGCTCTTCTCAGCTTCTAGCATGTATGATTCCTGGTATGGGGTAAATTCATAATAAATAACCATTAAAACAGAATTAATTAATGGTAAAGAAATGAATATTGGACTGCATTCTCATGATATAAATAAATTCTAAACAGACCTTTGTTTCAGAAAAACAAATTGATCAATTTTTTGGAAGAAACGTCACATAAGCTGCTTTATCAAAACCATAACTTTCAACCTAAATAGGGCATTTAAATATTTTAAAATAAAGGAAATTAGTTTTTACTTTGTTAAACCTGGGCTTAGCTGTGGATGTAGTGAGTATGTGCTGTGCTTAGTTGCTCAACCCTGTCTCTTTGTGACCGCATGGACTATAGCTCCCCAGGATCCTCTGTCCATGGGAATTCTCCAGGCAAGAATACTGGAGTGGGCTGCCTGCCCTCCTCCAGGGGCTCTTCCCAACCCAGTGGTCAAATCCAGATCTCCTGCATTACAGGCAGATTCATTACCATCTGAGCCACC
This sequence comes from Bos mutus, assembly GCF_027580195.1. NCBI lineage: Eukaryota > Metazoa > Chordata > Mammalia > Artiodactyla > Bovidae > Bos > Bos mutus. The sequence goes on from NC_091636.1 coordinate 60,063,593, forward strand.
AAGGAAGCCCATGAATACTGGAGAGGGTAACCTATCCTTTCTCTAGGGGATTTCCCGACCCAGGAATCAAACCAGGATCTCCTGCATTGCAGGTGGATTCTTTACCAGCTGAACTATCAGGGAAGCCTATAGTGAAAGTAGTTCTGTCTAATTCATATAACCTACATTCTAATTTTTAAGTCTCAAATGTCTTATAGAACTAGTCAATCTATTATAAAATGGAGCTACTTTGTGTATAGGAAATAAGAAATGAAAATAAAATATACAGTTCAGTGTAAATACTTGTAGATTTTTTCAACAATTAATCAATTCAATAAATATTTACTGAATTTCTGCCAACATGCATGTATCAGACATATTTGTGTTCACCATTTGAATATATTAAGGCAGATGAATATGAGTTGTTCTATGTCTTTAAAAAGCTCACTCTTATAAGTAAAATCATTGTGGGGAAAGAACTGTAAATATGAAGGGCTTACAGATGCTATACTTACTGGACTTTTAGTTTAACAGGAAAGCTTGATAAGTACTTGAATAACAAAATTAGAATATAAAATTCCATGAAAATGTTGATAAAGCACTGAGAAACCATCTGGATGGAAAGGAAATTTGCCAGTAATTTAACTGGATGGAACAGGGGTTGGTGACAGAAAATATAATTTTCCCAGTAGCAAATGTAATGAACAGAAGAACCACAAACTATAAACCAAATTAAAGATTTTTTTCCTTTTGAATATTGTTGATTTTATCAAGTAGGCAACTTATGTATTGCCTACTTGCTAGGAAAGATATACCCATTTAAATTCAGAGTTCCAAAGAATGGCAAGGAGAAATAAAGAAAGCCTTCCTCAGTGATCAATGCAAAGAAATAGAGGAAAACAACAGAATGGGAAAGACTAGAGATCTCTTCAAGAAAATTAGAGATACCAAGGGAACATTTCATGCAAAGATGGACACAATAAAGGAAAGAATGATATAAATCTAAGAGAAGCAGAAGATATTAAGAAGAGGTGGCAAGAATACACAGAACTATTCAAAATAGATCTTCATGACCCAGATAACCACAATGGTGCGATCACTCTCCTAGAGCCAGACATCCTGGAATGAGAAGTCAAGGGGTCTTAGGAAGCATCACTAAGAAAAAATCTAGTGGAAGTGATGGAATTCCAGTTGAGCTATTTCAAATCCTAAAAGATGATGCTATGAAAGTGTTGCACTCAATATGCCAGCAAATTAGGAAAACTCAGCAGTGGCCACAGGAGTGGAAAAGGTCAGTTTTCATTCTAATCCCAAAGAAAGGCAATGCCAAAGAATGTTTAAACTACCTCACAATTGCACTCATCTCACACACTAGCTAAGTAATGTTCAAAATTCTCCAAGCCAGGCTTCAACAGTATGTGAAACTCCCACAGTCAGTAGATGAAAGTGTTGGTTGTTACAATTTTCAATCTTTACTCTTTCAGTATTTTTAATTTTAGATTTATGAAGCATTAGTAGCTTTATGTGATTTAAAATTATGTTTCTTTGATGATCAATGCTGTCAATAAGCTTTTCATGTGTAGTTAATGATTTTTTTTCCAATTGTCCCTTTTGGAGTTTGTTTTCTTTTAGTCATTAATTTATTTATATATCCTAAATGATGGAGCTTTTTTTCACATGCTGTGATATATTTTCTCCCAGGATGTGACTTTCCTACTCATTCTCTAAAGAGAGACTTTTGATGAGCAAAATAATTTAGTTTTGATGAAGTTTAAATTATCTTTTTTTTTCCTTTATGGATATTACATTTTGTATTTTAAGGAAACTTTGTCAATCCAAAACTAATGAGATATTCTATTAAACTATTTTTTTCTGGATATATTATGACTTAGTTTTAGTTTACATTTTATTTTTTGTATGGCATGAGCTGGGATTTGAGCTTAATTATATTCTAAGTGGATGTTCTGTTTTTATAAAATCTTTATTGAAGCAATTTTCCTTTTCTTTTTGGGTTGCTTTGGAAACTGTTAAATATCAGGTGGTCACATAAATATAACTTTAATTTTGTGTTCTCTATTTGGTTCTAGCACAGACATCACTTTGCTGACAAAGGTTCATAATAGTCAAAGCTATGATTTTTCCAGTAGTCCTGTACAGATGTGGGTTGGACCATAAAACAGTCTGAATGCCAAAGAATAGATGCCTTTGAACTGTGGTGCTGAAGACTCTTGAGAGTCCTTTGACCAGCAAGGAGATCAAACCAGTCTATCCTAAAGCAAATCAATGCTGAATATTCACTGGAAGAACTGATATTGAAGCTGAAGCTCCAGTACTTTGACCACCTAATGTGAAGAGCCAACTCATTGGAAAAGACCCTGATGCTGAAAAAAAATGAGGGCAGGAGGAGAAGGGGACAAATAGAGGATGAGATGGTTGGATGGCACCACTGACTCAATGGACATGAGTTTGAGCCAACTCTAGGAGATAGTGAAGGACAGAGAAGCCTGTTGTGCTGCAGTCCATGCGGTTACAAAGAGTCAGATATAACTGAGTGACTAACACACATGCTTTTCTAAGATTATTTAGGAAAATTTAGGTCTCTTGAATTCCTGTACACATTTTAAGAACAGTTTCCCCAAAAAGCACCCACCCCCCCCAAAAAAAAGCTTTGGCGTTATGATTGAAATTGTGCTAATTTGTAGATTGTTTAGGAGAGAAATTACATTTTACAGCATTGACTCTTTCCAAAACATGAACCTGGCATGCATTTCCACTTATTTAAGTATTTTTAATTTCCCAATGTTTGTAGTTTCCAGTGTAGATATATTGCACAATTTTTGTTATGTTTATTCATCTGTAACATATTATTTTATTTAAATGTATGCACACCTTGGGCTGTCTCTTCACACATATTCTCAACTTTTAGTCAAAGGATCAGAAGCAAACATGATGCTAGCAGAGATTTGGAAACCATCACTCTGTTGAAATTCTGCTGCTAACTCATGAAGACTGAGCTATTCTGCTGCATCATTTGCTGAGGAGTTTGCCATTTGGTTGATATTATTTCTCTAAACCGCTTTGGAACATATAACTACACAACTATACCAGACATGCCTTGGACTCTTCTGGAAAAACCACTTTCCTGCCTATATTCTAAGAAGCAAAGGTGAACCCCCAAAGTTGTCTCTTTCTCTTCTTAGTTGAAGTTGAAAAATTCAACTAAGGTGACTCAGTGGTAAAGAATCTGCCTGCCAAAGCAGGCAGGTGATGCAGGTTCGATCTCTGTGTCAGGAAGATCCCCTGGAGAAGGAAATGGCAACCCACTCCAGTATTCTTGCCTGGAAAATTCTATGGGCAGAGGAGACTGGTGGGCTACAGTCCGTGGAGTCGCAGAGTTGGACATCACTGAGCAGCAGCAGTCAGCAGTCACTTTTTCAAAACTTCCCATTTTTGTATAAGGACACATTTAAATGCCAAGACTGGAGCAATAGTTGATTATCTTTTTTGCCTCTAGGTTGCTGGGTGTGCAATGATACTTCAGCTGATGGACTCAGATACAGTGTGTCTTCTCATATTTCTTAGGATTGGCACCACTACACTCCTTCTCTAAACCTACATGTAACAAGAAATAGACCGCTATCTGACAACATTTATCTTTTTGTGACCACTACTTTCTTGGTTCTGTTTAAAAAAAAAACATTCTTCAAACTCAGCAAAGCTATTATCCCCTCATCTTTCCTTTTTTCTTAGACTGGTGATCTCAAAGTTACTTATTCCCTTTCTTTTACAGCCAGAGCTTTTGATTCTCTATATTCACCATCCTTTTTCACCATCCAGCATCCTGACTTTCTTTCTCTTTTTTATGTATTCACTCTGGTGTTCTGATATTTTCTCGGGCTCTTCTCCTGTACTGTGAAAAAATACTTTACATATGGTAGTGTACGTATGTCAGTGCTACTTGCTCAATTTGTCCCATTCTCCTTCCCTGCTGTGATCAAAAATCCATTCTCTACATTTGTGCCTCTCTTGTTGTTGCTTAGGCACTAAGATGTGTCAGACTTTTTTGTGACCCCATGGACTGTAGCCTGTCAGGCTCTTCCTTCCATGGGGTTTTCCCAGGAAAGTTACTGGAGTGGGTTAACATTTCCTTCTCTAGGGAACCTTCCCAACTGAGGGATCAAACCACTCCTCTTGCATTGGCAGGCAGATTCTTTACCAGTAAGCCAGCTGGGATGCCCTGGGTCTCTATTTCTGCCCTGCAAATAGATTAATCAGTATCATTTTTCTAGATTTCACATATATGTGTTAAAATATGATATCTGATTTTCTTATGACATCTCAAAATACAATTGCAAAGGAAAAGAGATGTTGTGATAGTTTACAGACTTCCATTTCCCCTTTCATATAAGTATTCTTATACATAAAACATTTTTGTTTTTCTTCTATGAAACAGCATGTTTCAACAATCTCTGACCTCTTGACAACATGTAATGCCATTTTTGCTTTCAGTACCCTTAAGCAAAGCTATTATCCATGTTGAGAAAACAGCAAGTTAGCATTTTTAATGTAATTCTTTGAGTTGATATGTATTGTATTTTACTTGGAAGCACTTTCTTTCTTGACGTTTTATGCAGTCAAAAGCTGGGGGGAAAAGCATAAAATTACCACAAAAGTAAAATAGTAAAATATCATTCCTGTGAATCTGCCTTGGGGTAATGTGATGAACAATTTTCTTCTGTAGCATTAGTAAAATGACCTAACCTGACTTATTTTATTGTTTTTTCACAGTAATGTAAGACTAACTAGACATTAAAAGCATGTATTCTCAATTACCATATCATTTTTTAAATATTCATTTTTGATGGTTATATATTCATGTTGACACTGGCAAAAACTCCTCACTAATTTTACAAGACATGTATTGTTGCTTTTCTCTTTTCAGACAAATTTTCTGTCATTAAATTGAAATATAATGTTGGCCAAATTTTATTTAACACATTAAGGACTCCGTAATCCATTTTACAAAAGGAATAGCTTTCCTACTCCTTAATAATCAAAGTGGTACTATTTAAAAATTCTAATAGTCACTATACTATCTGATGGTTATTTATTTTATTCTATGTAATGTATATCATTTCACACATTTAAAATTTCATATTCAGCATACAAATTGTCTTTCCTTTCATCTTAGATATTTGCCCAATAAATAAAAGACTGTGTAACTTAATCATCCGGACATGGCTGTAAGATGCTACAGGATGGTTTAGCTATGAGAAAATGAATGAAAAATTAGTATGCTCTGTAACTCAACAAGTCCAGTACTAAAAAATTTTTCAAAAGAGTGATGAACAAAAAAAAAGGTAAAGCTATAACCATCTAAATGCTTCAGTAAGTAGTCTAGTTAGATAGTTTTCTTTGTACATATAGAGGCATTATCTTTTCTTGTTAACCAGAACTATTGTTTTTATAATAAATAAAATAAATAGCATATGCTAGTTACTACAAATATAGAAAACATAAAATCATAAGGAAAGAAATGAAGTGTTTAGTTCAGTTCAGTTGCTCAGTTGTGTCTGACCAAGATAAAATATTTGAGAAAGAAAGAAGAAAGGGAAGAAAAAAGAAAAAAATGTGCAAGAGGTAAACAAATATAAAAACCTTAGCCAATTTTCCTGAACAGACTGGAATGCACCAGCCAGCCCATATGGCAGAAAGTGATATGTGGTCCCAGTCTGACCTTCTCACATGCCTTCAGGGGTGGCAGCTAACTTATTTGACACAGAGCTCATCCTATATTCTTAGCACAGAGGACCACATTCTTGGCAGAAAGAAGCATCCGTTTTGGAAAACTTACTCAAGAATTTTCCATTGCCTAAGAATATTGGAGATTCTGTGTCTCAATATGTTAAAGAAAAACAAAACAACCAAAGAAATAAACATGCAAAAAGCCTTCCTCATGGGATACGAAGCCTAATTCCTTTTCTCCTTATTACTACAATTTGAGCATAAGCATTTTCTGTAAGTTTTTTTTTTTTTTTACCTCCAACGTGTGAAACTCTAGGGAATATTGCATGAATTGATGTGATCTTTAGTAGCAATCCTTTTAACTGGATTTAAGTCTTGATTTATACTTTTAATTATATATATATATTTCCTGAAAGAGTCTCATTAAATGCTGAATCCATAAACTTATCTTTATGAAGTATTTCAAACTGTAGCTAAGCCTTTCAACCCTAAGGAAACAGATGAAAGAGAGGAGGATTTTGTCAGGAATGCTTAAAATATATTTATAATATATGCCTTCAGTCTTTAGGTTGCTGTATCAAGCAAAAATATACTAAAAGCGACTAGTTTTCTGGATTCCATTTAATTATTTTCTTCTTGTGGTAAAAGTTTTCCATTTAACTTTATCAGTTAAAATATTCACAGCTGTTAATTTCTGTTTTAACCAAAATTACCATTTCTACCATATTTGTTTCCCATAAAGCATCATGCATTTGATTGCATTAATAAATAGATATTTATTCCCTCATAGCTCTGGAGGCAAGAAGTTCAAATTCAAAGTGTTTGCATGACCATCCTTCCTCTCTCCTTGGAAGAATCCTTCCTTACTTATCCTTCTAGTTGGTAATTACTGGCAGCCCTAGACCTTCTTTGGCTTACAGCTGTATCACTCCAGTCTCTGCCTTTATCATCACATGGTCTTCTTTCTTCTACATTTCAGTGACTCTGGGAGTCTTTTTCTTATGAGGACACCAGTTATTGGATCTAGGACCTCATTTTAACTTAACTAATTCCATCTGGAAAGACCATAAACCTCAAAACTTTTCTGGGGTTCTATGTGGACATGAATTTGTTTGCAGAGGGGGCATTATTCAAACCAATGTACCCACCATGCATCAAATATGGAAATGAAGACACTTTGAAAAGCATATTTCCAACTTTATTGGGGGTGTATGCTTTTGAGAAGAGGGAGAACCCCCACCAGAGGACTTCTCTGGGACTTCTCATGTTCTCCAAGGAAAGGGGCCGTTGGAGGGGTCTTATGGGAATGGGCTCTGTGAATGAACACGGAGGCAGCTTTCCTCTTCTCAGAGGGAGCAGGCTTGAGCAAGTGTCCAACAGCTGGTGTTCCCCAGTTGGTTTGCATCTGTTCATAGACTGATTTCTGCAGAATTTTAAAATGAACAGATAAAATCTATGAATTCTCCAGGAAAACCACCCTAGCTAAGAGAGATATGCTTATGTTCAAAGTAAATTTCACATTTTTGGTAAACTGCAATTCTGCCCTGCATTTTCATTCTGTTGTGAGTAGCTTGTAGAACCTTGTTCTTATGTGATGAACGCTATGCAGGTATTTGGAAGTAGTGAATTCCTTAAGCTGTAGAGCCTGTTTTATTCATTTACGTATTCACAAAATCCCTCAGCTTTTCCAGCATGGCAGGTGTGCCATATGTGCCTATGGAGAGTGCGTGAATGAATGGATGAATTGAGACACGTTACTCTTCTCTCACCACTGCTTACACTATTTTTTCTCTTTCTTTTGTTGAAATGGATAATGCTCAGTATAACTCAAAATATTTATGCTGTGAAGCAAGTCACGGGTTTTTCTATTATATAATTTAGCTAAATATATAAATATATACATGACAGCACTTTTCAAATTTGTTCTCACATTGCCTAACTATAAAGTACAATTAATTATCTTTGGATGTGTGTAGTTTTAAACACTGAACCGAGATATGACTGAAGACAGTGGGAACAGAGTGCTCCCAAAGGTAGAGTTTTAATCTCTTCTTACACTTACTGATGTTCATCAGACTTGTAGATTAAATAGCCCATTTATAGGTAAGAGCATAAATCTGCATTCTTTTCCAGATATCTTTTACTTAAGTCGGACCATGATTTTATAAATTAAACTTTTCTTAAATCACTTATGTTCAGTTGTTGAACTCTGAGAGCTACTTTTGTGGAGAAAGGAGCAGAAAACAGAGTCATGTCTTACCAGTTATCTCTGGGATGATCTGAAATCCACCCAGTAAACTTGGCATCATTGATGTCAGCCAAAGGAATCATACTCTGTAGCTTCACATTCTTGGCATGAAACGTAGGAAGTTTGTGAAGTCTACCAAATCTCATTCAAATTGGGCAGAAATACGGAATGCTCCCAAACTGGTCAATTGGTAAATCTTCTGACTGTATATCAAGAAACACTTCCCTGTTCTTATTACACACTCACGCATCATAATGCACTTGTGCCTGCCGAGAGCCCCAGAACATCCCTATGGAAATTGGGACAAATCATTTGAAATTTTTAATATAATCAAATGTATACAGTATGATAAAAAAAACTAATCAACGTTTTTAGCCATCTTGATCTGTTTATAGAAAAAGTTAAATGTAGAAAAAATGCCATGAAAATGTTACAATGTGGTATCCTTTGAAATACCTTGATTTTGGGGGGCATATGGTGTACATTAGCAACCCGCTCCAGTATTCTTTCCTGGGAAACCCAGGAACAGAGGAGCCTGTCCGGCTGCAGGCCATGGGGTCACAAAGAGTTGAACAAGACAGCCACTGAACAACAGTAGCAGCATGTGTCAGTAACTCATGTACACTCAGACACACACGCATACATTCACCCACCACACATGTGACGCCATTAACAGCGGGAAGATATTTAGAAAGGAGAAATTAGCTACATAGTATTCCTTAGAGAATGGAACTTGAATAATGTACATTTCCTTTTGGAAGTGTTTCCCACTTGCTTATAGGTGCTTCATACACAGAGCTGACCAAGAACTAGTTCTTTGCTAAAGGATACATGAACAGGTGTTATGTTTTATTCTAAAAATTATTTTAAAACCTAGGGAGGTGACTCAATTCACCCTTTGAAAATATATGGGAAGTTCATTATAACATAATCTTAAATATTTTGTGTCTGTAACCTTTCTCAGCTATGGATTTCTACATGAAGACAACAGCATATTTGATTTTGTGTCTTCCTACAGACCTAACTTACATATGTATTGCTTACAGAAACTATATAACTTATTAAATTTGAATTTGAATGTGAGTCTCTGAAGCAAGTTTAACAAAATTATCTTATAAATTTTTTCATGTATTTTCTTATATTCAGGAGTTGCCTGATTGGAAAAAAGAAAATAAAAGCTCAGTTCCAGTTTGGGTACAAATAGTGCTTAAATATGATTGCAGTTTCAAGACAGTAGTTTTTTTTTTTTTTTCTTTTATATTCTTTATTGTTATATGTTTTTTACTTTATTGATATACTTTTTTGCTTCACATTTTTGAAGTAATCTGCACAAATTTAGCATGGTTAAAGCTTCCCTGGTAGTTCAGCTGGTAAAGAATCCACCTGCAAGGCAGGAGACCCCAGTTGGATTCCTGGGTTGGGAAGATTTCTTGGAGAAGGGAAAAGTTACCCATTCCAGTCTTCTTGGGCTTCCCTGGTAGCTCAGCTGGTAAAGAATCTGCCTCCAATGTAGGAGACCTGGGTTTGATCCCTGGGTTGGGAAGATCCCCTGGAGAAGGGAACTGCTACACACTCCAGTATTGAACCACACACTTCAGCATGGTTAAAAGGTCTTTCTTACTCAGAAAGATCAGAGGGTAGAGAGTCTGTAAACTCTACATCTCTGTGATCTATTTCTTAAAAGCATTGATGTTTTCACATTCAATGTATAATTCTTTGACTAAAATAAGATCTATTTTTTTTCACGTTGATTTATGATTTGTCCGTGTGTATAGTTAAAATGCTCTGAGTTTTCTACTCTGTCTAAAAAAACTTTTATTAGTCATATTTCTTGGACCAGGTGTTAGCCATTATGCTGCAGTTATAAAAATGAGCCAAGTATAGGTCTCTACCATAAGGACAGTATAACCTAATTAAGAGAGAATAAACTATTTTATAAATTACAGTTTTCTCTTGACAAGATGAATTAGGAAAGACAACTGCGTTTATATCTGCTGAGATAAATGAATGGCATGTAGGTAGAGAAAATGGAAATAAAAGGCATAGGTTTTAACCAATGTTTGTTGTACCACAGGAATAAGATTCAGCCTTCCTCATCTTCTGTAGATTAACAGTAAAATATTAAATTATACATGCATATATGAGGCCGATAATGAAGAGCCTTAAAATACAATCTTTGGAGTTTTAGCTCTGTTCTTTTGGCATAAAAAAGAGAGGGTTTTCAGGGAATTAAATGGTCACCTTTTAAGTATTCTCATGATAATTAAGTTGGAGCCACTCTAAAGTTAGACTGTTCAAAGACACACACATCAGAAAATAACAAAAGTCTATAACATGAAGAAGCAACCAGTTATTAATTTCACAAAATGTGTGTATAAGACAAAAATCTAGTACTGGTAACAAACAAAACAGGTTAGTTGTACGTTGCTAGAGTTACCGTAAAATTGTATGTTATGGAAAGGAACTTCACAAAAGATAGAGCCATAAACTCAATTACTTATTTGGTTCTGCTGACTCCACTTTGGTAATAGAAGCGTGCTTTACACATGGATATGCATGTTGGGGCCAGGTCTGACCCTCCTGTGTCTGCCTGAAAGCAGGACATACATTTCTCTGTGAAAAGTGAGTTCCCTAAATCCACAGGTAGAAGGGTACCCTTATTGCCAGAGACAGGGAATTTGGGGCCAACAAATGTGTAAACAAAACTTGTTACTTCATTAATTCACTACTCCAAGCCCAAACTTTATAGATTCTTCACCAATTAAACACCCCAAACCTAAGTTTATTTGGGAAAAAAAAATGCTGATTATGGTGATCAAACAAAATATTTTTGTTAAGATAGAAGAATGTACTTGATCAGGTTAATTACAAATAGTATAGAGCTACATTTTAGGTTGTTTTTATTGCATCATTTTTACTTTAAACCATAGGAGAATGTCCACAAAATATTATATGTAATAATATGAATGCCAAATAGGTGGGCTTGTTGGAAATGTAAGCCATGTCTTACCACTATCTTATTCATTTTTATATTTCAGAACCTGGAACAATGCTTGCTCAGAGTTTGTATATAACAAATACCAACTAAAGTGAAAGTAATAAGTGGCTAGCTACATAAGCAGTGATAAGTGTTGGAAGAATTAAAAAAGTTATATATACTGGAGATATTATGTAGATAGTACTGTTTGTGTTATTATCAGAGATGATAAACTCTGTGTTATTTTACAAATGGGAAATTCAAGAGGATGGATTTGAAAACATGATCTTTTATTCCCTTACAATAATTTACAGATAAAGGGACCTTACATTTAAGGTCCCAAGTGTAGTTGAAAATTCTGGACTAAATCACAGAAAGTAAAGGTATCCACAGATTTGGGAGTTACTCATGTAATTAAATAATAAGGGACAGGGAATGCTTAAAGGTAAATATATGGATAACATGGAGAGAGGTTGATATATAGAAGATATGGACCAAATATAAATTTAAAATTTGGCATTCCATTTGACATACATGAGACATGATACAGAGCCTAGAAAAAAGGTCAGACTTAAGAGGATATTTCATGGTCAGAAGTTGTGGCCATGAAGATCAAATGGTTAAGATCAAGGAGTTAAGATGACAGGAATGAATGGTGTCATCATTACTCTTCTTCATTAAAAAATTTATTAAACGAGCGTAAAGAAGTAGGAGCATTTGTTGTGTACTAATTTGAACAGATAATTGGCAATGAAAGGGAAATAAGATGAGGGACTATAGTTGAACATAATTCATTGTTAGTCCCTGGGCTTCAAAAACAAAAGGGATAATTGATTAAAAAAGGCCAAGGGGAAGCAAAGAGAAAAAAAGTTTTATTTTTTCCAAAACAGCTTTCTCCAATATGGAAAATGAATTCAATGGAAGCAAAAGATAAATTGCCTTCCTTGTCAATGATAGCTTAAATATCAAGCTTTACTGCCATAAATTTGGTTTATTGGGCAGTTGGAGATATATGCCCCATTGTTCAAACACTTAACATAAAACCATGTATTCAGAACACGTCAAGGAGAAAACCAATTATGCTCTATTGCAAGCAAATGATCTGTGAAGCTGATCAAGAAAGAAAAAAGAAAAAAAATCATGTAGAGTGACAGAAAATATGAATGTATGAAAGCTAAGAATGGTCAGAAATATAGGGGATAATGGCTGATCCATATATCTCTGGGACCCATGTAAAATACTAAAATTTAGATTGGCATAAAAGTTGATTAATTTTAAAGATTCAGTTCAGCTCAGTTCAATTCAGTTTCTCAGTTGTGTCTGACTCTTTGCAACCCGATGAACTGTAGCACACCAGGCCTCCCTGTCCATCACCAACTCCCAGAGTCTACCCAAACTCAAGTCCATTGAGTCGGTGATGCCATCCAACCATTTCATCCTCTGTCATCCCCTTTTCCTCCTGCCCTCAATCTTTCCCAGCATCAGGGTCTTTTCAGATGAGTCAGGTCTTCGCATCAGGTGACCAAAGTATTGGAGTTTCAGCTTCAACATCAGTCCTTCCAATGAACACCCAGGACTGATCTCCTTTAGGATGGACTGGTTGGATCTCCTTGCAATCCAAGGAACTCTCAAGAGTCTTATCCAACACCACAGTTCAAAAGCATCAATTCTTCGGCACACAGCTTTCTTTATAGTCCAACTCCCATCCATACATGACTACTGGAAAAACCATATCCTTTACTAGAAGGACCTTTGTTGGCAAAGTAATGTCTCTACTTTTGAATATGCTGTCTAGGTTGGTCATAACTTTCCCTCCAAGGAGTAAGCATCTTTTAATTTCATGGCTGCAATCACCATTGGCAGTGATTTTGGAGCCCCAAAAATAAAGTCAGCCACTGTTCCCACTGTTTCCTCATCTATTTCCCATGAAGTGATGGAATGAGATGCCATGATCTTAGTTTTCTGAATGTTGAGCTTTAAGCCAACTTTTTCACTCTCCTCTTTCACTTTCATCAAGAGGCTTTTTAGTTCCTCTTCACTTTCTGCCATAAGGGTGGTGTCATCTGCATAACCAAGGTTATTGATATTTCTCCCAGCAATCTTGATTCCAACTTGTGTTTCTTTCAGCCCAGTGTTTCTTATGATGTACTCTGCATATAAGCTAAATAAGCAGGGTGACAATATACAGTCTTGACATACTCCTTTTCCTATTTGGAACCAGTCTGTTGTTCCATGTCCAGTTCTAACTGTTGGTTCCTGACCTGCATACAGGTTTCTGAAGAGGCAGGTCGAGTGGTCTGGTAGTCCCATCTCTTTCAGAATTTTGCACAGTTGATTGTGATCCACACAGTCAAAGGTTTTGGCATAGTCAATAAAGCAGAGAGAGATGTTTTTTCTAGAACTCTGTTGCTTTTTCGATGATCCAGCAGATGTTGGCAATTTGATCTCTGGTTCTTCTGCCTTTTCTAAAACCAGCTTGAACATCTGGAATTATTATTACACATTTTATTACACCCTTAAGAAAAATTCAGTTTTATTTTTAAATTCTGAGGAGCTTGATGAGAGAGTGTTAAATTTGAATCTTTCTCTCTCTTTCTCTCTTTTTTGTTTTCTATCTCTTTAAGATCAGTGATGGAGAAGGCAATGGCACCCCACTCCAGTACTCTTGCCTGGAAAATCCCATGGGCGGAGGATCCTGGTGGGCTGCAGTCCATTGGATTGCGAAGACTCAGATACGACTGAGTGACTTCACTTTCACTTTTCACTTTCATCCATTGGAGAAGGAAATGGCAACTCACTCCAGTGCTCTTGCCTGGAGAATCCCAGGGACGGGGGAGCCTGGTGGGCTGCCATCTATGGGGTCGCACAGAGTGGGACATGACTGAGGTGACTTAGCAGCAAGATCAGTGAATCACTGTGAGGATATTACTTTATCTTTTTTAACAATTTATCTTCTTAAAAAATTGTACATGATACAGTTTAGATACAGTAGGAGATAATTAAGATTATCTAATATGTTAATAATCAGGAATCATGCCTCACAACAACACACAGCTAATAAATACGGGATTTGCGTTCAGTTTCTCCTTTTAGAAAAGTAAAGGTAAAGGCAATTCTATTTTTATTCTTTAAGGAAACTCCATAATGTCCAGCGTGGCTGTGTAATTTACATTGCTTCCAACAGTGCTCAAGGCCTCTCTTCCCCTCTCCCTTGCTATCACTTATCTCTTGTTTTTACTTGTTTCTTTAATGGTAGACATTCCAACAACTATGAGGTGATATTTCATAGCAGTTTTGAGTTATCTTTTCCTAATAATTAGTGATGTTGAAGATCTTTTCTTGTACCTGTTGGCCTCTGTAAGTCTGCTTTGGAAAAGCACCTCTTTAGTTCCTCTCTGCCCTTTTTTTTAAAATCAGATTTTTATTTCATTTTTGCTATGGATTTACATGAGTTCTTTGTAAATATATTTGCAAATATATTCTCATATTCTGTAGTCAGAGTTTTCATCCCACTGTTTCTTTTGCTTTGCAGAAGCTTTTCAGATTGATGTAATTCCACTTATTTTTTTCTACTTTTGTTGCTTGTACTTTTGATGTCACACAGGAAGTCACTGTCAGATCAATGTCAAGGAAGTTTATCCCTATGCTTCCTTCTGAAAGTGTTGCATTTTCATCTTGTTTAAACCTTTAATCTATTTTGAGTTCATTTTCATGAGTGATGCAAGATAAGGGTCTCATTTCATTCTTCTGCATGCAACAACCATATGAGTTTGATGGAGCACCTTTCCCCAGTATAGCCTCAAAGGAGATCCCATTTATGGCAAATAAATTGTTTGGATTCTTTTGAGGGATCCTGAGTGTCAAGCCATTCTTGGGTTTCTGACTCTCACAACTCTGAGATATTGAATAAGTGTTGTTTTATGCAGCTAAGCTGGCTCTGTGGTAAGAATCCACCTGCCAAGCAGGAGACATGGGTTTGATCTCTGAGTCAGGAAAATCCTCTGAAGAAGGAAATTGCAATCCACTCCAGTATTTTTTTTTTATTTTATTTTGAAACTTTACATAATTGTATTAGTTTTGCCAAATATCAAAATGAATCCGCCACAGGTATACATGTGTTCCCCATCCTGAACCCTCCTCCCTCCTCCCTCCCCATACCATCCCTCTGGGTCGTCCCAGTGCTCTAGCCCCAAGCATCTAGTATTGTGCATCGAACCTGGACTGGCATCTTGTTTCATACATGATATTTTACATGTTTCAATGCCATTTTCCCAAATCTTCCCACCCTCTCCCTCTCCCACAGAGTCTATAAGACTGATCTATACATCAGTGTCTCTTTTGCTGTCTCATACACAGGGTTATTGTTACCATCTTTCTAAATTCCATATATTCTTACCTGGAAAATACCATGGACAGAGGAGCCTGGTGGGCTACAGTCCATGGGATCACAAAGAGTTGAACAGGACTTATACAACAAACAAGAAGAACCTGGAAGTGGAAGTGCTACTCTAATAAGTAACCAAACATGTGGGAGTGACTTTGGAATGAGCAGTGGACAGGGGGTGATAAATGTTTTGAAAGCATGATAGAGAAAATTTTAATATACTTGAACAGACACTGTCGATCAGAACTTTGAAGACATTGCCAGTAATGGCGCAGAAGGACTGAAGAACCTTTTATTAGAAAGTAGAGTAAAGGCGCTACATGCCATGCACCAGCAGAGAGTGGAATTAGTGAAATTCTATTCAGAAATTATGTGGAAAGGAGAACATGGAAACAACAAACTCGGTTCTTTCATTGGGAGGTCTCTAGGCAGGAGGCCCCAAGCAAAGCCTTGAAGATGCCACTTGGTTTCCTCTCTCTGCTTGTAAAAACATAAGAGGAGGAAGATGACTTAAGGAAAGAACTGTGAAAAAGAACTTGATAATTTTGAAAATTCTGAGCTTTTCCATATTAAAAAAAAAAGGTGCTAAAATTAAGGAATTGTTTCTAAGAACTGTCAAAAGGACACGATTTTTAGAAAAAACTTGGTCTAGGGAAAATACTGAGGATGTGACTATGCAACCTTTTCCTAAAACCTCAAAAGATCTATTGATTCTTTTAAAAGACTGAAGTTTTGTCTCAGATCCTCTAAATTTAACATTAGGACTTATTGGAAGCTTCTAGGAAGCCTTCCCTCATAGCTCAGTTGGTAAAGAATCTGCCTGCAATGCAGGAGACCCAGGTTCAATCCCTGGGTCAGGAAGATCCCCCAGAGAATGAAATCGAAGTCCATTCCAGTATTCTTGCCTGGAGAATCCCATGGACAGAGGAGTCTGGCAGGCTACAATCCATGGGGTAGCAAGAGTTGGACAGGACTTAGGGACTAAACCACCAGGAACCTTAATCATGTTGCCTCTACGTCCTTTCAGCATGTTCTAGGAATTATCTAGAAGCAATTTGTGGATATAGGTCTTGTCCTGTGAAATGAAATCCTGTGTAATCCTTAAAAGATTTACATCACTTTTGAGAAAGTTAATTTAGGGAATACAGGGCCAACTTAGAACAGAAAAAGAAGAGTGGAAAATGAAAAGAGACTTTCATACTTCTGAAATTCTTCAGGCAGGAAGCAAGCTGATGTAACTACTTAGCCACCAAACCAGACTGTTTTCATGGAACAAGAATGATGAATGGGATGCTGGAATGAAGTATACAGACTAGGGGCAAAAGTCATACAGAATTATTCCCAGGATTTGAAGTCTAATGAAAGAACATCTAACATGTTTTTACTTTAGTTTAAAATCACTACAAGCCAGTGAATTCTTTATACCTTTACTGTTACCTTTTTGAGCAGATGTGTGTATGTCTCTCATCTTGACTCTTTCACCACTGTGCATTGAATGAGTGTGGGAACATACAACTTTTTATTTAGTTTTACATTAATAGATTGACAGGTTGAAAAGAACTACACCCAGGAGACTCATCTTCACCTGGACCTAATTTTGGTGTTGAGTATCTGAATTTAGAGCAAATAGTTTAATGGTATGGGACTCATACGGACCTGGGGAAGAGGTGAATGCATTTTTCCTGTCACAAGGATATGGATCACTGGTGGCCAAAAGACGAACGGAGACAGAGAGACTCTACCATGTCCCAAACCATCCCTACCTCTTGGTATTCACACCTGTATTGATCTTCTCCTTTTAAGTAGGGGGGGCAACCTGTGAATTATTTCTACTAGAAAATGGCAAAAATGATGAGATGTCATTTTATAAACTAACCTCTCCTACTTTGGTTTTCTGATTTGTTGATTGTGAATGGTTATTGGTGTCATTCAGTTCAGTTCAGTCACTCAGTCATATCTGAATATTTGTGACCCTCATGGACTGCTACATTCCAGGCTTCCCTGTCCATCACCAACTCCCGGAGCTTGCTTAAGCTCATGTCCCTCAAGTCAGTGATGCCAACCAACCATCTCATCCCCTGTGATCCTCTTCTCATCCACCTTCAATGTTTCCCAGCATCAGAGTCTTTTCCAATGAGTTAGTTCTTGGCATTAGATGGCCAAAGTATTGGAGTTTCAGTTCCAGCATCAGTCCTTCCAATTAATATTCAGTACTGATTTCCTTTAAGATGGACTGGTTTGATCTCCTTGCAGTCCAAGGGACTCTTAAGAGTCTTCTCGAACACCACAGTTCAAAAGCATTGATTCTTCAGTGCTCAGCTTTCTTTACAGTTCAACTTTCACATCCATACATGACTACTGGAAAAACCATAGCTTTGAGCAGACAGACCTTCATCAGCAAAGCAAAGTCTTTGCTTTTCGTTGTGCTGTCTATGTTGGTCATAGCTTTTCTTCCAGGAAGCAAGCATCTTTTAATTTCATGGCAGCAGTCATCATCTGCAGTGATTTTGGAGCCCCCAAAATAAAGTCTCTCACTGTTTCCATTGTTTCTCCATCTATTTACCATGAAGTGATGGGACCAGTTGCCATGATCTTAGCTTTTTGAATGTTGAGTGGCATCACTGGCATCATTAAAGGAACAGTAATATAAGAGTTGTATAGGTAGAGTTCATAGACATTCCAAGGACAACATCTTCAAATATAATGAATATTCAGTCAAGATTAGTGCTTGAATCCTTAAAAAAATTTATTTCCTATCCCCCAGAACCACCATACCTACTAATTACAATTTTATTTCTTTGCTTTCTAAGTTTGGCTTTTTAAGATTCCATGTATATGTAATACCATTCTTGTCTTTCTCTGTCCAACCTATTTCATTTGGTAAAATATTATCAGTTTGCATCCATGTTGCAACAAATTGCAGGATGTCCTTCATTTTCATGGCTAAACAATATTCTATTCTCTTTATATATAGACCACATTATCTTTATCCATTCAACTATTGATGAGAATTTAGGTAATTTTCATATCTTGGCTACTGTGAATAATGTTGCAATAAACATGGAAGTACAGATATTTATCAATATCCCATTTATTTCCTTTGATTGCATACCTGCAAGTGGAATTGCTTACCATATGTGAGACCTATATTTAATTTTTTGAAGAACTGTTATATTATTTTACATAGTGGTTGACTCAATTTACTTTTCCATAAGACCCACATAAAATGCACAATTTAGCAAATATAAACAACAATGTTGAACTGTATCAACAAACTTGCTAAATGAACTGAACTTAAAGATTCCAACCACTAAATGGAAAGGACAGTCATATAATGTGATAAGGAAGCTAATTATTTCTACAATGGTAATCATATTACAATAAAAATGTATCAAATTAATATTCTGTAAGCCTTAAATGTATACATTGAAAGTGAAAGTCACTCAGTCAAGTCCTACTCTTTGCCACCCCATGGACAATACAGTCAATGGAATTCTCCAGGCCAGAACACTGGAGTGGGTAGCCTTTGCCTTCTCCAGGGGATCTTCGCAACCCAGGGATCAAACCAGGGTCTCCTGCAGTGCAGGTGGATTCTTTACCAACTGAGCTATGAGGGAAGCCCAAATGTATGCATTGCTCTATATCAAATATATATATTTATTAAAAAAAAAAAGCCTAGCTGTTCTTTTTTGTATACATTGCTCTATGTCAAATATATTTTTATTTAAAAGACAGCCTAGCTGATTTGTTTTATTTTTTTTACAGTTCATGCCATTATTATCATTATTATTAGGTTTATATTTAAGTTATATGCCATATTAGATGGATTAAAAATACAGACAGAAAGCTATAATTGAATAGGCATATGGGAAATGTCAAGACAGAAGCATAGCTAAATTTAGCAGGAGAATTTTGGTAGCAATCAGTGTTATTGGGAAAATATTCCAAGAAAAGTTACCATTTGTTCCAGAACTGATGTAATGCGCTTCATTTAGAAACATGTTACCCTAAGGCGGGGGTGTTCCAAATGTTGGACATACAAAAAGCAAGTTCAGGGAAATAGCACAAAAATTGTAATGGAAAGATGATTGTGGAGGAGACTGAGAAGAAGTCCTAAAATATCAGATTAAGGATATGGATGTATTTTTTTATAAAAAGTATAGAAGCATGTGACTTCCTTAGTTTCTATAGGAAATTCAAAACAAACGATCTCCATAGAAAATGGTTATTCAGAGTAATTTAAAGGTAAGATCAGGTGTATCTATCTTTGCATATCTCTGTTCTAGCACCCTCCGCACAGTATTTTAACTTTGGAAGCTTCTGTTTCTTTCAATAGAGTGTGAATGGCAGTCTTCTTTTCATTACTGTATTACAAGAGTGTGAAATTATTTCATTCTGAGGATACCATTGTAATATGTTACTGCTGAATGAAATTAGCAAGATTGTTGTAAACATGTTTATAAAGGATGATCACAATGCTTTGGAGTATCTAAGCAGTTAATCTACAATAATGTCTGAAAGAAAGTGAAAGTGATAGTTGCTCAGTTCTGTCCAACTCTGTGGGACCTCATGAACTGTAGCCCACCAGGCTTCTCTGTCCATGAAATTCTCCAGGCAAGAATACTGGAGTGGGTTGCCTTTCCCTTCTTCAGGGAATCTTCCCAATCCAGGGATTGAACCCAGGTCTCCTGTATTGCAGGCAGATTCTTTACTGTCTGAGTCACCAGGGAGGCCCATGGTGTATTAGTAGTGTCTAGTACACTAAAATAAAAATATGCAATATTTGGAGAAATAAAGAGGATGGCAGACAACATTAAACTCCTCAATGGCCATGCATTCATCTGTGTACCCAGGGGACAGTATTTACATTGTCAGAAGAAGACGGTCAATTATAGTTTGGCTTGAACATGATGGACTGGGGCTCAGTCTAGTGGTACATGTAATATTCACCTAAGACACTGCTTAAGTGTCTTTACAATTCAAGTAAAAAGAAATGGGAGTAAATAACATGCATCAACTTTCAAAAAATATATTATGGAATAAAAATGATATTTCAAAGCAGGCATGGCTTCTTGTCATAGGAAGAAAATTGGCAAACGTTATCCAGTTATCCTTTCTGCAATTTAGAAGATGAGGCTAGGCTTAACATTTGGCTCATCAGTTCCCTAATCTACTGATTTTACCTAGTCATTTTCTCATAACTATTAAAATATATCCATGAAGTTAGGTACCTTGAGGGCATTGAATTAGGGACTGTGGTTCTTTACATGTTATAAAGGGTTATGTTCCAGTGAAACTAATTTTATCAGATTTCATGAAACTGTCATTGTGTGTTATCCATCGATGACCATTATATAAAACTGAGCTAGGAGGTTGTATTGATCTAAAGATTTATTATCACTGCAAGCATTCAGCTTCAGCTTTATGACGTTAACTTCATTTTGACCCTTGCCCAGTTTGCCCGTGACTAACTTTCCTCTCTGATCTACCTGACTGAACTATACTTACTGTTCATTGCTTCACCTAAAACAATTATTTTTTTTCCAAATCTTCCTCATTACTTCATGTTTACTGTACAAATAATGACATATAAATGTGTTACTTTTATACCAGAAGTTACAGTGAGTCAGATTATTGGGGGTGGCATGTCTCTGTAACTATCTCATTCTTTTTTCTAAATAATGATATGAAAACCATGAAAGATACCAAACTGTGTTACTTACTAACATGGCACTCAGAAGGTCTTGGATTATCCATATTTGCCTTCCAAAATAATACTAATTACTATGTAGTGTAATAATATATCAAAAAAGAATTGGTTAATTGGTATTTCCAACCTGGATATTAACATTCTACTAAATAGCTAGTGCATAATAAAAAAATCTCAGATATTGAAAATGTTCAAAATATCAACTGTACTAAATTGTTTCAAATAAATATCCACCCCTTTTATGGTATAGTCTATAAATATTAAAGAAAGAAAATGTTACAATTATATCATTAAAATAAACAATAATTTTATTTAATTATAAGTAAATATACCATAAAAGGGCTTTTTATTTCCTCTCTTATTTTAGCTCCTTTCTTCAAATGACAAGTTCCTTGAAACATCAATCTGTAGTCCCTTCTGCATGCACATTAAGGTATTAAGAATTTGTAACCTCCATTTTGTCTCTATCCCAATAAAACCTCTTTCTTATAGTATCTAAACAATTTTCATAGGTTTATATATTTTGATCTCTGCAGTTACCAAACCTTTTATGCAAACAAAATGTAAAAAAAAAATTATGGTAGATTTATCTATGTTGTGAAATTCAGTAGCCTTTTTTGTATACTTCTGTCTTTAAATGGATAGAAAATTATATTCTTTTATTCATATTTACAGTGAAACTTTAAATGCATTATGAATTTCTTTTGGAGTATTATAAAATACAAATGTGATTTTACTCTTAGCCAACTGGTTTAACTGTTTTTTTAATATATAAATTTATTTATTTTAATTGGAGGCTAATTACTTTACAGTATTGTATTGGTTTTGCCATACATCAACATGAATCCACCATGGGTG
Source organism: Bos mutus (assembly GCF_027580195.1). NCBI lineage: Eukaryota > Metazoa > Chordata > Mammalia > Artiodactyla > Bovidae > Bos > Bos mutus. Next base: position 60,085,494 of record NC_091636.1, read on the forward strand.
TACTTGTGTTCCTCATCCTGAACCTCTGTCCCACCTTCCTCCCTATACCATCCCTCTGGGTCATCCCAGTGCACCAGCCCTGAGCATTCTATATCATGCATCGAACCTGGACTGGTGATTTGTTTCACATATGATAATATACATTTCAATACCATTCCCCCAAATCATCCCACCCTTGCCCTCTCCTACAGACTCCAAAAGACTGTTCTATACATCTGTGTCTCTTTTGCTGTCTTGCATACAGGGTTATTGTTACCATCTTTCTAAATTCCATATATATGTGTTCATATACTGTATTGGTGTTTTTCTTTTTGGCTTACTTCACTCTGTATAATAGGCTCCAGTTTCATCCACCTCATTAGAACTGATTCAAATGTATTCTTTTTAATGGCTGAGTAATACTCCATTGTGTATATGTACCACAGCTTTCTTATCCATTCATCTGCTGATGGACATCTAGGTTGCTTCCATGTCCTGGCTATTATAAACAGTGCTGCGATGAACATTGGGGTACATGTGTCTCTTTCAATTCTGGTTTCCTAAGTGTGTATGCCCAGAATTAGGATTGCTGGGTCATAAGGCAGTTCTATTTCCAGTTTTTTAAGGAATCTCCACACTGTTCTCCACAGTGGCTGTACTAGTTTGCATTCCCCCCAACAGTGTAAGAGGGTTCCCTTTTCTCCACACCCTCTTCAGCATTTATTTAAACTGTTTTTAGGATTAGTATGTATATGTTATAGAAAGGGGATTCAATACTTGTGTGAATTAATTATAAAATATAGTTTTTATATTTGTAAAACCATTGAAGAAAGAATTATGGTTATAATTTATAAAATATCCTATATTAATTCAAATCTGTTACCAAGTTAATTTCAGCTTCATTAGATCATTATGGAAAATAAGATTTTATTTCTTTTATAAAAGCAGTCAGATATTTACTTTCAATACAAATGGAAAAGTTACAAACAACAAAAGTTTCATTTGTTATGTAACCGAGAGCACTTTTCCTTGGTGTAGGTATGTAGCTGTTATATTTCTTGAACTGAATATCTAAAAGGTGCTATTAGTCACAGATAAATGTATAATTGAAAAGTATTACATTTAGAATAGGAGGAATTACAATTTTATTAAATAAAATAATATAGTCAAACATCATCCAAAACACTTAAAATTTTTAGAATTTGACACATTTTATTTATAACTAAATTTTTGTTCTTGTTTGAAAATACTTTTTCTGTTTTTCTATTGAGTCATTGTTCAAAGGTCAGTAAGTGAACTGATTTTTCTTTTCATGAGTTATAAATTAAATTAAAGCTTGTTTTTATATTTTTGTTTCATATTTTTGAAAGATGACATTTTAAAAAATGTTTAAATAGAAATATGATAAATAGATTGTTATTAAGATTAAATTAAATTGTTAGTTTATGGCTTTATACACAGCGAGATAACACAAAATGTAGAAATTATTAAGGATATTGAAAGCATTCAATAATTATCAAGTTCATTATGTCTCATTGTTGTGATCATAAATTATTCTAAATGTATACCTATACATTAGCTACATATACAGCAGTTCTAAATATAAGAATATAGAAATAAAAATATTACATGAAACCCCAGTTTTTTTCTTAGAGGTTTTACACTAAAGAGCAAGATTGTTTTCAGAAGTGGTGGAGAATAAACCACCTTCTGTATCCCCCATACACCATGTAAGCCCAGATGGTAGAAAGAAGGCCATTTATATGTAGATGAATATCCCTTGAAAATACATTTTTAGGTAAAAAGGCAGTAAATTTCAAGTGTTCCCTTTAGGTGACCTCTAAATTTCAAGTAAAGTACAACACAGGAACATTTCCAAAAAGAAATGGTAAAGATCATGTTTGACACCCATAGATAGTAGGAAACGTGACAGGTGGACAGGTAGAGATCAGTGAAAGGATTTCTGAAAGTCACAGAGAGGAGGTGATATGGCAAACACGAATCATTAAAAGATATGTAAAATAGACACATAAATAAATATTATAGAAATCAGTATACACTACTGCCTTCTCTTAGCTGTTAAGCAAAAATATTTTGTGTGTTTTCCTACAGAGGAGTTGTGGTTTAAAAGCATCTTGTCTTTAATTATGTGTGCATATTTGAGCTCCCTATGGAGAACAGTGGATTTAGCACTGTTTTCAAACATTATTGTCCTTAGCATTTGGCAGTAACATCCAATCGATATTGTGACAATGAACATTTTATTTCTAATTTTTATAGTAATTGTGGCTACTTTGAGTCAACTAATTATAGCAAAGATATTTACAGGCTAAAAAGGAATAAAATGTATTTACCATTGTGTGATTTTCTATGTTTCTTTTTGCTTATCACCAAGTTACACTTAAGTATTTCTTTGATGAAAGGAAGATGTGGTTTTCAGTTCCTTGGTAATTCTGTGATTGTTAACAGCATAACAGAAAAAATAAATGATTCAGTCACATCAAGTATATTTATTGCAATCTTTAAAGTTACACTTGCTCAGTATTTTGGAAATATTTTAGACAGTGAGAAATCAACAATGTTGGGTGTATGAAATTAAAATAATAAAATATTGTTAATATTAATGTACATGTGCAAATTGTAGAGGTATTTTTTACATATCACAAGGTACTGCATTTTTAGAGCAAACTTTCACTTAGAAAAAGTGAAAAAATATAGAGTTTCCATATACACTCTCACATTTTTATTAACTAAGTCCATATTTTCTTCAGATTTCCCTAGATTTTAAACAGTGCAGTTTTTGTTTTATCAGTTTCAGGACCTTACAGAAAACACCACATTATATTTATTTGCCATGTCCTTTAGACTCTTTTAAACTGTGGCAGTTGTCACAGATGGGATCAATGATGAATTCTACCAGTGTTTAAAGTAGAAGGAACATCAGTCTGTCTCAAATCCTCCCAGCAAACAGAATGGGTAGGAAGTTTTCTAAACTCTTTCAGTGAGGCTAGATAGAACTTCCCTGATACAAATGAAAGAAAGAAAAGAAAACCTCAGGCTGATATCTCTTATAACTATAGATGCAAATATCCTCAAATATATTTTAAACAACTTAGTGCAGCAGCATATTAAGAGAAAAATATACCCTGACCAAGTGGGATTTATTCCATAAATGCTGGGGCAGTTCAACATAAATGAACTACCTTAGTGTAATATACAACAGAAAGGAAAAAAACAAACAAAAACAAAAAGTGTTCACACAATTTATACAATTGAAGTATTTCAAGAAATCTATGTCTTCTCGTAATAGTACATGTGTGTGCGCTCGGTCATGTCCAACTCTGCATCCCCATGGACTGTAGCCTTCCAGGCTCCTCTGTCCATGGGATTCTCCAGGCAAGAACACTGGAGTGGATTGCTATTTCCTCCTTCATGGGATCTTCCCCACCCAGGAATTAAATCTGTGTCTCCTGTAGCTCCTGCTTTGGCAGGAGAATTAGCTCCTTTCACCTTTTACAATTTGTTCAGTTGCTCAGTTGTGTCTGACTGTCTGCGATCCCATGGACTGCAACACACCAGGCTTCCCTTCACCATTTCCTGGAGTTTGCTCAACTCATGTACATTAAATCTGTGATGCCATCCAACCATCTCACCCTCTGTCATCTTCTCTCTTGCCTGCAGTCTTTCCTAGCATCAGAGTCTTTTCCAATAAGCTGGGTCTTCACATTAGGTGGCCAAAATATTAGAGCTTCAGCATAAGTAATTTCAATGAATAGTCAGGGTTGATTTCCTTTAGGATTTGCGGGTTTGATCTCCTTTCTGTCCAAGAGACTTTCAAGAGTCTTCTGCAGCACCACAGTTCAACGGCATTAATTCTTTGGTGCTCAGACTTTTTAATTGTCTAGCGCTCACATCCATACATGACTACTAAAAAAGCCATGGTTTTGACTATATGGATCTTTGTAGGCAAAGTAATGTCTCTGTTTTTCAATATGCAGTCTAGCTTTGTCACAGCTTTTCTTCCAAGGAACAAGTGTCTTTTAATTTCATGGCTGCAGTCACCATCTGCAGTGATTTGGGAGCCCAAGAAAATATAATCTGTGAATGTTACCATTGTTTCCCCATTTACTTGCCATGACAATGGAACCAGATGCCATGATCTTCATTTTTTTGAAAGCTGAGTTTTAAGCCAGCTTTTTCACTCTCCACTTTCACCTTTATCAAGAGGCTCTTTAGTTCCTCTTAGCTTTCTGCCATAAGGGTGGTGTCATCTGCATATCTGAGGTTATTAATATTTCTCCCAACAATCTTGATTCTAGCTTGTGCTTCATTCAGTCCAGCATTTCACATGATGAACTCTGTATATAAGTTAAATAAGCAGGGTGACGATATACTTTGATATACTACATTCTCAATTTTGAACCAGTCCATTTTTCCGTGTCTGGTTCTAAATGTTGCTTCTTGATCTGCATACAGACTTCCCAGGAGGCAGATAAGGTGGTCTGATATTCTCATCTCTTCAAGAATTTTCCACATTTTGTTGTGATCCACACAAAGTCTTTTGCATAGTCAATGAAGCAGAAGTAGATATTTTTCTGGAATTCTCTTGCTTTTTCTATGATCCAATGGCTGCTAGCAATTTGACCACTTGTTCCTCTGCCTTTTCTAAATTCAGCTTGAACATCTTGAAGTTTTTGGTTCACATACTGTTGAGGCCTAGCTTGAAGGATTTTGAGCATTATTTGGGAGCATGTGTAACAAGTGCAATTGTGTAGTAGTTTGAATATTCCTTGATTTTACCCTCTGTGCAATTGGAATGAAAACTAACTTTTCCAGGCTTGTGGCCTGCTGAATTTTCCAAATTTGCTGGCATGTTGAGTGCAGCACTTTAGCAGTATCATCTGTTAAGATTTGAAATAGCTCATCTGGAATTTCATCACCTCCACTAGCTTTGTTCATAGTGATGCTTCCTAAGGCCCACTTGAGTTCATATTCCAGGATATCTGATTCTAGGTAAGTGATCACACCATCATGGTTATCCAGGTCATTAGGATCTCTTTTATATAGTTCTTCTGTGTATTCTTACTGCATCTTTTCAATCTCTTCTGTTTCTTTTAGGTCTATACCATTTCTGTCCTTTTTTGTGCCTATCTTTGCATGGAATATTCCCTTGGTATCTCTAATTGCCTTGAAGAGATCACTAGCTTTCCCCATTCTGTTGTTTAGCTCTATTTCTTTGCATTTTTCACTTAAAAAGGCTTTCTTATCTCTCCTTGCTATTCTCTGGAACTCTGCATTCAGAAAGGGTATATCTTTCTTTTTCTCCTTTGCCTTTCACTTGTCTTTTCTCCTCAGACAGCCATTTTGCCTTTTGCATTTCTTTTTCTTGGGGCTGGTTTTGATTACAATGTTACAAACCTCCATCCATAGTTCTTCAGGCACTGTCTATCAGACCTAAAACCTTGAATCCATTTGTCACTTCCACTGCACAGTCATAGGGGATTTGATTTAGTTCATACCTGAATGGTCTGGTGGTTTTCCCAACATTCTTCAAATTAAGTCTTAATTTTGAAGTAAGGAGCTCATGATCTGAGTCACAGTCAGCTCCCAGTCTTGCTTTTGCTGACTGTCTTATAGAGCTTCTCCATCTGGCTGCAAAGAATATAATCAATCTGATTTCTGTATTGACTATCTGGTGACGTTCATGTGTAGAGTCATCTTGTGTTGTTGAAAGGGGGTGTTTACAATGACCAGTGCATACTCTTGGTGAGTGTCTGTTAGCCTTTGCCCTGCTTCATTCTGTACTCCAAGGCCAAATCTACCTGTTACACCAGGTATCTCTTGACTTCCCACTTTTGCATTCCAGCCCCCTATGATGAAAATTATATATATATATATTGGTGTTAGTTCTAGAAGGTCTTCTAGGTCTTCACAGAACCTTTCAACTTCAGCTTCTTAGGCATTAATGGTTTTGGCATAGACTTGGAGATTGCTGTGATATTGAATGATTTGGCTTGTAAACGAACAGGATCATTTTGCCATTTTTGAGACTATACCCAAGTACTGCATTTCAGACTCTCTTGTTGACTATGAGGACTACTCCATTTATTCTAGGGGATTCTGGCCCACAGTAGCAAATATAATGTTCATCTGAAATAAGCTCACCCATTCTTTTCTATTTTAGTTCACTGTTTCCAAAAATGCCAATGTTCACTCTTGCCATCTCCTGTTTGACCACTTCCAATAAGATCCATCAATACACCAGGGATACAAAAATATTTTCTTAATATGATAAGGAGATTTTACAACAAAACTGACAGCTAATATCATAGTCAAGGATGAAAAAAAAAATGATGAAAACATCATAGTCAATGATGAAAACTTTCCTCTCCCAAGATCAGGAATAGGACAAAGCCACCGACTTTGCCTACTTCTGTTCAACTTTGCATTGGATAATGAAACCAGAGAAAATTGGATGAAAAAAAAAAAAAAAGCTATCTTGTTGGAAGAGAAGTAGGAAAACTTTTTCAATCCATAGTTAACATGATGTTGTATATAGAAAATCTGAAAAAACATACATATAAACACCAAAGAGCTAAAAACATATACAAAAACTGAAAGCTCATAGTCAAACGAGGCTCACTGTTAAAGCCAATAAACATAGTCAGCAAAGGTAAAGGATTTAAGACCAACACACACAGATCAGATGCATTTTTTATATAGACTAGCAGTGTACAATCCAAAGGGATATTTTAAAGCTTTCCTTTCCAATAGCATCAAAATGCACAAGATAGTTACAAAAAATGCAATCAAGGAAGTGAAAGATATGTACAGTGGTAAATAAAAAAACCTATTGAAATAAAGTAAAAATCAAAATAATGGAAAGATATCCCTTGATTATGGATTCTAAAAATCAATGTTGTTAACATGGAAACACCCTCCAAATAAATACATATATTCAATCTAACTCCTATGAAAATTTTAATGGCCTTTTTTTTCTGAAATATTAAAAATCTTCCTAAAATTTATAGGATATTGCAAGGTATGATGAATAGCCAAAATTATTTTGAAAAACAACTAAGTTGGAGGACTGACAAATCTCAAATTACAAAAGAATGTAGTTACACCTTTATCTTACCAAATTTAGCTCACACTAGATGAAAGATCTAAATATGAGTTGAAACACTGTAATTTAAGAGAAAACACAGGGGTAAATTTTATGACTTTGGAATTAGTAACAGTTTCTTAGACATCATGTCAAAAGTAAATAACAAAAGAAAAAGTAAATAAGTTGAGTGTCCATCAAAATTCTGTGCATTAAAAACATTATATAAATATAAAAAAGTATGAATGATTTTGATCATATAATGTAGTTTTAATTACAAAGAGTAAATTTAAAAAATATATGTTGACTTAAAGGACAATTTTAAAATAAACAAAAAAATATAGCACTTGAATCTATTTATGGATAAATATATGTATATTATTAAGAACAATAAAACAAAAACACTTTGGTAATGCTATCCAGCAATGTCACAATGTTGCTTGTTCAAGGAAAAAAGAAAAAAAGAGAGAGATTTGTTTAGAAAGATTTTAAAAAGTACCAGTGTATTTGTAATTGTTTTCCTTCAGTTCAGTCTCTCAGTAGTGTCCGACTGTTTGCGACCCATGGACTGCAGCACACCATGGCCTCCCTGTCCATCACCAACTCTCGGAGTTTACTCAAACTCATGACCCTTGAGTCGGTGATGCCATCCAACCATCTCATCCTCTGTCATCCCCTTCTCTTCCTGCCTTCAATTTTTCCAAGCATCAGGGTCTTTTCAAAAGAGTCATTTCTTCCCATCAGGTGGCCAAAGTATTGGAGTTTCAGCTGCAGCATTAGTCCTTCCAATGAATATTCAGGACTGATTTCCTTTAGGATGGACTGATTGGATCTCCTTGCAGTCCAAGGGACTCTCAAGAGTCTCCTCCAACACCACAGTTCAAAAGCATCAGTTCTTTGGTGTTCAGCTTTCTTTATAGTCCAACTCTCACATCCATACATGACCACTGGAAAAACCATAGCTTTGACTAGATGGACCTTTGTTGGCAAAGTAATGCTGCTGCTTTTTAATATGCTTCTAGGTTGGTCATAACTTTTCTTCCAAGGAGTAAGCGTCTTGTAAGTTCATGGCTGCAATCACCATCTGCAGTGATTTTGGAGCCCCAAAATATAAAGTCTGTTACTGTTTCCACTGTTTCCCTGTCTATTTGCCATGAAGTGATGGGACCAGATGCCATGATCTTCGTTTTCTGAAGATTGAGTTTTAAGCCAACTTTTCACTCTTCTTCTTTACTTTCATCAAGAGGCTCTTCACTTCCTCTTCACTTTCTGCCATAAGGGTGGTGTCATCTGCATATCTGAGGTTATTGATAATTTTCTCGGCAATCTTGATTCCAGCTTGTGCTTCTTCCAGCCCAGTGTTTCTCATGATGTACTCTGCATACAAGTTAAATAAGCAGGGTGACAATACACAGCCTTGATGTACTCCTTTCCCTATTTGGAACCAGTCTGTTGTTCCACGTCCAGTTCTAACTGTTGCTTCCTGATCTGCATACATATTTCTCAAGAAGAAGGTGAGGTGGTCTCTTATTTTCATCTCTTTCAGAATTTTCCACAGTTTATTGTGATCCATACAGTCAAAGGCTTTGGCATAGTCAACAAAGCAGAAACAGATGTTTTTCTGGAACTCTCTTGCTTTTTCAATTATCCAACGGATATTGGCAATTTGATCTCTGGTTCCTCTGCTTTTTCTAAATTCAGCTTGGACATCTGGAAGTTCACAGTTCCTTTACTGTTGAAGCCTGGCTTGGAGAATTTTGGGCATTTTTGAAAATTTTGAGAATTTTTCCCCTTAGAATAGTTAAAAATAAAGCTTTAAGGGTAACTATAATATAATGAGTACCTCCAATATTACTCTTTCCATTTTTTCTATTTTTAAAGTATGTACAAATTTTTAAAAAATATTTTATTGAGACAAAACAGGACTGTGTATTATAGAAGTATTTTTTGTTTCCACTACAAGGACAAGAATATAGAAACTGAAACAAGAAATTGATATATATTCAATCCCTTAAAATTATATTACATACATTTTTAACTAAATCTAATCTCAACCTTAGTGCTTAATGTTAACATATATTTGTATGTATTATAAACGTATCTCAGTTTACAGCATTCATATAAAGTTAGAGATTATATGCACAATATTAAAAAAATGAAGTTCCCTATTGTGTTTAGCTATATGATCTCATATGTTTATCTCAGTAGGAGAAATCATTGTGTTTTATTGTTCTCTGCTTTGTTAACTTTTTAAACTCTACCTGAAAATCTTAAACTGCATTCCATGGATATTCTTATTTATTAATAATGATTTTTTTTTGATAAACCAAGTCTGGCAAATTTGATATTTATTACCTGTTGTCCTTGAAACTGAATGTATTATGAATCAGTTATTTCAAAACTACAAGAAACACTATAAATCCCATGTGAATTAAAAACTGATTTTTATCTAGGCAATGCATTTACTTTGTTCATAGTTACTTTTGCGTTCTACATAAAAACACAGAAAAAAAGTTTAGAAATAAGTTAAGAGTTTATATAAGCTCCCTTCTCAGTTTTAATACATGTTATTTTGTGGTTGTAAATTTTAAGCTGATGAATAAAAATACCATAGCCTGCAGTCTGAGACCTATATGATAGGCATGCACTTATATATAATATGATAAAAATACACTGGCCTCTGATAATACATTATTTAAAAAATGTTCAAATTTATTTTCTTCTAACATTTAGAAAGATTTGTATTCCACATCAAATGTATGCTTTTTTCCTTCCAATTTTTGGGCTCAAGCCACATTTTAATTGAAATAAATAGATTCATGAATGGAAAACTTTGTAAGTGACCAAAAGTAACACTGAATGACATTTAAATATAAAGGGAGAAAATGACTTTCTGAGACTCTATATCAAGCTAAGTATATATCTAGGGAGTCATTCATTAAAGTAATTTTTATTTAAGATACCTTTGAACAGCTTCAAAAGAAAAAAAAACAGCTTCTAAATATTATTGAAGTCAATTGGAAAGAGTTACTATTTAAGCTTATTAATTCATTTACCACAAACCTATTGGCTTTTATCCTGACCAGACCTGCAGCATACAACAGTATGCAAAAATGCTTTTCTTTCAAAGACATTCAACCATTGTTCCACAGTGTACTTGAAGGCTGGAGTGGAATTGTCAGATTTTGAACCTGAGTATTGCATCCAAACAATTGTTTCTCTAACTTTGTGTAAAATCGCTGTTGTTGTTCTGTTGCTCAGTTGTATCCAACTCTTTGTGACCCCGTGGACTGCAGCACGCCATGCTTTCCTGTCCATGACCAACTCTCAGAGCTTACGCAAACTCATGCCCATCAAGTCAGTGATGTCATCCAACCATCTCATCCTCTGTCAGCCCTTTATCCTGCCTTCAGTCTTTCCCAGCATGAGGATCTTTTCTAATGAGTCACCTCTTCGAATCAGGTGGCCAAAGTATTGGAACTTCAGGTTCAGCTTCAGCATCAGTCCTTCCAATGAATATTTTGGACTGATTTCCTTTAGCATTCACTGGTTTTATTTCCTTGCAGTCCAAGGGACTCTCAAGAGACTTCTCCAACATCACAGTTCAAAAACATCAATTCTTCGGTGCTGAGCCTTCTTTATGGCCCACCTCTCACATCCAATCATGACTGATGGAAAAATCATAGCTTTGACTAGACAGAACTTTGTTGGCAAAGTAATGTCTGCTTTTTAATATGCTGTCTAGGTTTGTCATAGATTTTTGTCCAAGGAGCAAGTGTCTTTTAATTTCATGGCTACAGTCACCATGTACAGAGATTTTGGAGCCCAAGAAAATGAAGTCTGTCACAGTTTCCATTGTTTCCCCATCTATTTGCCATGAAATGATGGGACTGATCTGCAGCTTTGATGAACTCTTTTCCCAATTTGGAAAATCAATTGCCTCCTTTTTATCCATGTGATATAACAATAAGTAGTCTTGTCTGTAAAATCTCTGAAAAGTAGTATAGATTAAAAAATATTGTATCAAAGTAAATATACAATGATGGACTAATGTAAAATAGTAAATCGGTAGCCAAGAAACAATAGTTCATTCATTAAATGATTACTGAAATATTCACAGTATAACTTTCTTGGCAATAAGAACTACTTTAAGTTATCATATGTATGGGGAAGTTTTAGTTAAAACAAAACAGGAACAAAAACTTGTAAGTTTCTTTATAGAGAATTACTCAGACTTCACCATTCTGAGAATGTTGAGGATCTTGAAATTCAGTGGTTATTTTTTCCCACAAACATGTTTTTGAGATATAGTCCTCTTATCTTTTATACACTTCTCTCATGAGTGACATATTTAATAGCATGTAGTCATTCAGGTTTGATTTTCCTCTGTGTGCATGTCTTACATTTTTTGTTTTTAATTTTTGTTTCATTGTGGTTTTATGCTTCTTCCTGTTGCTGTTGTAGTTTTGCTTCAAGTTCAGAACTTAAATATGTGGATCCTTTTAAATTCATCTTGCTTGGTACCATGTCTTAAGATTATTTTGAATACACATTCTGTTGCTTTTAGTATTTCCATCTTAACGTCAAAACATCCATGCATTTTATTTGATGTACCTTTTTGTGTCATTGAAAATGTCTAACCCATTAGGGCCAGAGTCAAGTTTTCAATGTGTCATTGACAGCAATTGCTCCAATTTTACAGGAAGAATTTAATGGGCAGCTCTTACATAAGTATAAGCCTTTTTTTTTGTTGGCATCATCCTATCAATAACCCTCTGTTTTCTTCTCCATATTATAAATTCTTTCATACCAGAAATATTTCTCTTTTTGAAGTTGAGTGTGACCTGGCCATAATACAGAGCAGGCAATGGCAAACCACTCCAGTACTCTTGCCTGGAAAATCCCATGGACGGAGGAGCCTGGTAGGCTGCAGTCCATGGGGTCGCTAAGAGTCAGACACAACTGAGTGACTTCCCTTTCACTTTTCACTTTCATGCACTGGAGAAGGAAATGGCAATCCACTCCAGTGTTCTTGCCTGGAGAATCCAGGGACAGGGGAGCCTAGTGGGCTGCCATCTATCGGGTTGCACAGAGTCGGACACAACTGAAGTGACTTAGCAGCAGCAGCAGCTTGCCATAATAAAATTGTGAAATTGGCTTTGACACCAAGTAGCATGTGGTCCTTAAAAACTGATGAATGAATTATTAGCAAACAATGCAAAAGAAGTAAAAATAGTGTATGTAATTGGAATTAGGAAAAGTGGCATTAATAGTAGTGAAACAAATGCCAAAGATATTACCTGAATTATCTTAGAAGACATAAAACGTGCTAAAGAAATTAGATTTGGTTAAAGATAGATCCAGGTAGATTGCTGAAAATGACAATTGGGTGCACAGAGCTGACTCTGATAAAGTGTTGCAAGAGAAACCTGAGCTAAAGAAGGAATGAGAGTTTTTAAGCAGAATTTAAATGGAATATATGGGGTAGTTCGGTGGGTTTAGAAAATCATGTCTTTAATGCCTAGTTTTCTAAGTTGATAAGAGATTTTGAAGTGAAACAAGACCTGTAAGCAAGGATAAAACCAAGAGCATGATGATATGTGTCTTTGAAATAAGATGATAACTGTTCAAAAATGAGATGTCAGTGTGGCTTTTGATAGATGAAGCGAACTTCATTCAAATATATTCACACAAATTTCAAAAATTTTAGAATAGCAGTGTTAGTGGTTAAGAACCTACCTGCCAATGCAGGAGATGTGGATTTGATCCCTGGTTTGGGAAGATTCCCTATTCTTGCCTGGAGAATCCCAGGGTCAGAAGAACCTGGTGAGCTACAGTGCATGGGGTCTCAAAGAGTCAGACCTGACTGAGGCGACTTAGCACACAGCACACGGGGGTAAAAACCTTACTACTGACTTAGACTGAACGTGTCTGAGGTAGTTCAAAATGTACAAAGGCTTCTGGACCCTAAGTATAAGTAAACAGAAAGCAGGATACTCATATACAAGCTCATATACATAGGCCAATTCTTTGATAAAATAAAACTACTTCTAGGAAGGCAGAGCCCAGAACCCTGGAGAAAATCTCAATGAAATCTGCATTAGGAGTTCATTCTCAAGAATTAAAGCTATTCTAAGAGCTATTCTCAGACAGCAAAACTGAATCCTAATCAAGGAACATCCGGGTCCAGTTTTAAGGGATGTGGCAACATTCTCCTTTTGAGATTTCAGTCATTGCTATGGACCAATGACTGTTATATTTAGATTTGTCATAAACATTAAATAATTTAATATGTGTAGCATGCATAGGATAATGTCTGCCACTTTCACTTGCAAATAAAAGCATTGCATTTATTGGTTGTCACTGTTCTCATGTATAAATGAGATGTCACAAATGAAATGCCCAGCCAGATGTCACAAACCTTAAAAAAAAAAAAAAAAAAAAAACTGTACCTTGTACCTCTGATGATATAACCAACTCACTCCAATTTCTTCAAAAACCTATAGATTAATCATATGCAAGCCCAGCTGTGTTTTTTTGTTTTTCGTTTTAACAAGAATCCAATCTTCATCAAAGATTATAATTTATCACCAATGGTGCATCTACATGCTGTTTTAATTACAGTTAAATGCACACATGAATGGGCTTTCCAGGTGCTACAGTGGTAAAGAAATTCCCTGCCAAGCAGGAGATGCAGGTTCAATCCCGGGGTCAGGAAGATCCTGTGGAGAAGAAAATGGCAACCCACTCCAGTATTCTTGCTTGAGAAAGCCCATGGAAAGACAAGCCTGGAAGGTTACAGTCCATGGGGTTGCAAAAGAGTCTGACAGGATATAGCCACTAAACGTCCACAGCCATGAAAACAAACTCAAACACACAGAGTTAAAAAACAAAAATCTGTAGTAATATCCAATCTAGGTAAACTTCCAGTCATGTCGAGCCACTTTATAAGAATGTAGCTGAGGAAAATAATTTATTTTGGGGCAAAACATTCAGATTAATATCTATCTAGGAAGATGTTATGCGCTACTTCAAGGTCCAATATAGTCAGTTAAATTAGTATGCAAGAAAATATTCCATTAATGTTCTGTGTAAGATGGTTCTTTTCCAACTCCTCTCTATTGATTTACACCATCCACATGTTTGATGATGAGAAATTTTCAAATAATATGCTGCTGCACTAAATTTGTGCAGAAATAAAAAAAGTCAAGGACAGGCTTCATAGGAAACTGAAATAAGATGGTCATAAGCAGAGTAGATGGATGATTAAAATCACACATAAATCAGCCAGTGCGTGTGACTGAGAAACTCCAGTGGCAGATATACTGGTAGAAGCATATTTTAAAATATTGAGCTAGTCTCCCTCAGTTGTCTATACAAGGAGGGGTGAAGTTTAAGTTTAGGAAACAACAAATAGGAAGAAGACAGAACTATATTGGTGACACATTTCAAAAAGATTGGAAAAGCAGCAGGGAGACCAAGGTGGAGAAATATGACTGTAAATTGAATTCTCAGAAATTATATTCTCACTCTATCTCTTGCATATTTACTTTTCCACCCAAGCCTACAAACATTCTGTTATTTAACTCTTCTCAAAAAGTTTAAAAAAATTCCTGACACTAATTTCACCTTTTAGCTACCACTCCTACTTTTTTCTCTTTTTAATAATAAATCTCCTCATAATAATTGTCTGTAATTGTAGTATACAACTGCTTATTGCTTATTGACTTAATCATCCTCTCTAATTAAGCTTCAACCCTACCATATAATCAGCCTTCTCAGGTAGCTTAGTGATAAAGAACCTGGCTGCCAATGCAGGAGATGCAGAAGATGGGGGTTCCATCCCTGGATTGAGGAGAACTCCTGGAGGAAGAAATTACAACCCACTCCAGTATTCTTACCTGGAAAATCCCATGAACAGAGGAGCTTTTGTGCTATTTTCCATAGGGTTGCAAAGAGTTGGACATGACTGGCTACACACACACACATGCATGCACACCATATAATCAAAACTACACCTGTATAGGCCATCAATGACCTCTGGGTTGATAAACCAATGGTTTCTCAACATTCAGAAAACAAAACAAAACAAATTCTCAGTCTTCCAGTCTCACTTAACTAGCCACATATTTGAAACAGTTGATTGTTGCCTCCAAACAAAATGCCTTCTTCCTGTGGCTTGCAGGTTACCACAAATCTCACTTTTAGCCCATGTTAGAGAGCTCTCTATGGCCTCTTTTATTGGCATTTCTCTTTGTGACCATGAGTTTCAAAGTGTCCAAGCTTCAGTTATTAGGCATTTTCTATTTGCAATATAAATAATAATTGGACATACATGCTTGGAATTCAGAGAAATTCAAGCAGATCATATGTATATTTATCAGGTTGTTAATATATTGATGATACTTAGAATTAAGACAGGATGAGAGATGATCGATGAAGTAAGTTACATAATAAATACTATTAAGATTGCTGTGATTAGCAAATAAACATATTCTGCTATTTATTGAGGAAGACCAAAGCAAACAAACAACAAAAAGCTAGTTGAATTATATCACTTTTGGAATATATTACTTTTCTGGAATATATTATTAATTTTTATTTTTGAATATCTTTTATATATTAATTTTGAATGAAAAGCAAACATAATATGTCAGTTATTTCCAATATTCTAGGCTATATGGATATGGCTATTCATCAGAAAGGGCTTCCCAGGCGGTGCAAGTGGTAAAGAATTCACCTGCTAATACAGGAGACTTAAAGAGACTCTGGTTCAATCCCTGAGTCTGGAAGATCCCCTGGAGGAGGAAACGACAACACACTCCAGTACTCTTGCCTGGAAAATTCCATGGACAGAAGTGCCTGGTGGGTTACAGTCCATGGGGTTGCAAAGAGTCAGACATGATTGAGTGAATGAGCACACACACACACTCATCAGGAAGTATTTTTTAGTTATTTCATGTAATTTTCTGAAGGGAAAAAGCAGTAGTAGCTTTAAAATGTTTCAAATAACAAGTATCAACATGAATATTATTATTGTATTAACTTACATGGTCTGATTGTATATGAGTACATAATTATAAAACAATATCTGATTATTATAACTGCTACTGAAAATCATTCTTTTATTGTGAATATCAGTAAAACTAAAACAAATAAGTGATAAATGAATGTGGAAAATCTGTAATTATTAATGCTTTGGGGATAATCTGGATTTTCAAGGGATGATGCCAACATGTTAGTTTTTTTCTTTCTTAAATTTCATGCTCTGTGATCATCTTCGATTCTGCATTGTGTATTTATAGCAATCAGTGAAGAGTCTGAAAATAACTTCTAACTGTGAAGAAATATTAGGCAAGGACACAGCTTCTGAGAAGTTGGCTGTCTTGGATAATATTAGCATATATCAAGACAAATTTTTGGTTGCCGTCAGGAGACATCAAGTGAACAAATAATGGCCTTATTTTTCACTCAGTTATCGTATCCTCTTTACCATGATCTGAAAGTTTAATTCAGACTCTTGCTGGCTTGATAGCTTTCCTGATAGCTCAGTTGGTAAAGAATCTGCCTACAATGCAGGAGACCCCAGTTCAATTCCTGGGTTGGGAAGATCCCCTGGGGAAGGGAAAGGCTACCCTCTCCAGTATCCTGGCCTGGAGAATTCCATGGACTGTATAGTCCATGGGGTCACAGTGTCACAAAGAGTTGGACTGAGTGACTTTCACTTTCACTTGCTGACCTTTCACAATTGTTGGTAATTCTGTGAGTTGACAAGCTGTTTCATTCTCATGTGTACTGGAAATCTCCTTTCTTAGCTTTTCCAGTCCCTCTAACTGCAACTCAAAAGGCCTCTACCACAACTCAAAAGGCCTCTACCACTGACACCAATGACTTGGCACTCAAGGATGTGCAAGTCCCTGAAGCAGTCCTCAGGACACAGCAAGATCATCACAGCAGTGGCCTCTGAGTCAGAAACTGAGAGATGAATTTAGCACCATCCTTAGCCGTGTGGTCTGAGACTGTCACCTAACTCATCTCAGATGTTCCATTTAAACTGTCCACATAAACAAAAATAAGTAAAACACTAAAACAGAAAAATAGGATTGTAAGCTTCTTTATAGGTTCTACATCTTATTCCCCTTTCTCATCCCATTATGGATCAGAGCAGATGCATTATTAATTGTTGACTTGTTATTCATTATTTCTATTATATAATGATGAAATCACTACAAAGACACAATTCTAGATCTTAGAAGATTAAATGCTGTATTTCATTATAGTAAGGCTATAAGGAGAGATAAGAAAGCCTTCCTCAGTGATAAATGCAAAGACAGAGAAGAAAACAACAGAATGGGAAAGACTAGAGATCTCTTCCAGAAAATTAGAGATACCAAGGGAACATTTCATGCAAGGATGGGCTTGATAAAGGACAGAAATGAGAAGATATTAAGAAGAGGTGGCAAGAATACACAGAAGAACTGTACAAAAAAGATCTTCATGACCCAGATAATCATGATGGTGTGATCACTCATCTAGAGCCAGATATCCAGGAATGTGAAGTCAAGTGGGCCTTAGAAAACATCACTACGAACAAAGCTAGTGGAGGTGATGGAATTCCAGTTGAGCTATTTCAAATCCTGAAAGATGATGCTGTGAAAGTTTTGCACTCAATATGCCAGCTAATTTGGAAAACTCAGCAGTGGCCATAGGACTGGAAAAGGTCAGTTTTCATTCCAACTCCAAAGAAAGGCAATGCCAAAGAATGCTCAAACTACTGCACAATTGCACGCATTTCACATGCTAGTAAAGTAATGTTCAAAATTCTCCAAGCCAGGCTTAAGCAATATGTGAACTGTGAACTTCCAGATGTTCAAGCTGATTTTAGAAAAGGCAGAGGAACCGGAGATCAAATTGCCAACATCCACTGGATCATGGAAAAAGCAAGAGAGTTCCAGAAAAACATCTATTTCTGCTTTATTGACTATGCCAAAGCCTTTGACTGTGTGGATCACAATAAACTGTGGAAAATTCTGAAAGAGATGGGCATACCAGACCACCTGACCTGCCTCTTTAGACACCTGTATGCAGGTCAGGAAGCAACAGTTAGAACTGGAACAATAGACTGGTTCCAGATAAGAAAAGGAGTACGTCAAGGCTGTATATTGTCACCCTGTTTATTCAACTTCTATGCAGAGTACATCATGAGAAATTCTGGGCTGGAAGAAGCACAAGCTGGAATCAAGATTGCCAGGAAAACTATCAATAACCTCAGATATGCAGATGACACCACCCTTATGGCAGAAAGTGAAGAGGAACTAAAAAGCCTCTTAATGAAAGTGATAGAGGAGAGTGAAAAAGTTGGCTTAAAGCTCAACATTCAGAAAACAAAGATCATGGCATCTGGTCCCATCACTTCATGGGGAATAGATGGGGAAACAGTGGAAACAGTGTCAGACTTTATTTCTGGAGGCTCCAAAATCACTGCAGATGGTGATTACAGCCATGAAATTAAAAGACGCTTACTCCTTGGAAGGAAAGTTATGACCAACCTAGATAGCATATTCAAAAGCAGAGACATTACTTTGCCAACAAAGGTTCGTCTAGTCAAGGCTATGGTTTTTCCTGTGGTCATGTATGGATGTGAGAATTGGACTGTGAAGAAAGCTGAGCACTGAAGAATTGATGCTTTTGAAGTGTGGTGTTGGAGAGGACTCTTGAGAGTCCCTTGGACTGCAAGGAGATCCAACCAGACCTTTCTAAAAGAGGTCAGTCCTGGGTGTTCTTTGGAAGGACTGATGCTGAAGCTGAAACTCCAATACTTTGGCCACCTCGTGTGAAGAGTTGACTCATTGGAAAAGACTCTGATGCTGGGAGGGACTAGGGGCAGGAGGAGAAGGGGATGAGAGAGGATGAGATGGCTGGATGGCATCACTGACTTGATGGGCATGAGTTTGTGTGAACTCTGGGAGTTGGTGATGGACAGGAAGGCCTGGCATGCTGCAGCTCATGGAGTCACAAAGAGTTCGACATGACTGAGCAACTGAACTGAACTGAACTGAAGGCTATTCAGGGGTCTTTAGTAGGACTGACTAAAATTATGTATTTGTGTTTTTTTTCTTTATTCCATGCGTATGTGTTCAGTAGCTCAGTCATGCCCTACACTTTGCCACCATAACGACTGTGGCCTGCCAGCCTCCTCTGTCCATAGGATTTTCCAGGCAAAAATACTGAAGTGGGTTGCCATTTCCTTCTGCAAGGGATCTTCCTGACCAAGGGATTGCGCCCGGGTCTCCTGCATTGCAGGTGGATTCTTTACCACTGAGCCACCAGGGAAGAACCTTTGATTCCATAAGTTACCCTAATTCTCAAAAAGTATATATGCTTACTAGTAATTGTGCCATATTGACTCCCAAATTTTATTGAATCATGATGCCTTAATTAGCCAATTTGTTATATGTAGTTTTAAATCAAGATGTCTTAAAACTTACTAGCTTAGCAAAGGACACATTTAATATATTATTTACTGAGGGTTTCATGAGGGCTTGGCTGGACTAGTTTTTAGGTCTATGGTATGGATTGAATCACCCAATAGTATGATGCTGGCAACTGATCTCTGCTGGAAAGTCACTGCTGGCTATGCTCACAATCCTGGCATCCTGGCAGGGATAGTTGTAAATGTGAGTCCTCTAGAACTCTATGTTTGTCTATGTAATATTAAGTTTTATTTACATAGCCTCAGCAGTGCAGCAGTTGTGTTTCATAAATAAGGGCTCAGGTAAAAGAGCAGAGTGGCTGATTGTGGTTACTCTATTGATATTTGTCAAAGGTGTCATAGGGTCAAAAGACAGAGAATGCAGACAATCATTAAGATGGAGATCATTCACAGAAATAACCTGTGGCCATTTTTTTAGCACCACATACATTTTTCCAGTAGTCATGGATGGATATGAGAGTTAGGCTATAAAGAAAGCTGAGTGCTGAAGAATTGATGCTTTGGAACTGTGGTATTGGAGAAGACTCTTGAGAATCCTTTGGACAGCAAGGAGAACCAATCAGTCAATCCTAAAGGAAATCAGTCCTGAATATTCATTGGAAGGACTGATGTTGAGGCTGAATAATTTGGCCACCTGATGTGAAGAACTGACTCATTTGAAAAGGCCCTGATGCTGGGAAAGATTGAAGATAGGAGGAGAAGGTGATGACAGAGGATGAGATGGTTGGATGACATCACCGACTCAATGGACATGAGTTCTAGTAGGCTCCGGGAGTTAGTGATGGACAGGGAAAACTGGTGTGCTGCAGTCTGTGGTGTCACAAAGAGTCAAACATGACTGAGTGACTGAACTGAGCTGAACATATTTCCTGAAGCACTTTTAATTTGACTATTGTGACAAAATTAAGTCAACTTTCCAGTATGGGCTTCCCTGGTGGCACAACTGGTAAATCATCTGCAATGCGGGAGACCTGTGTTAAAGCTCTGGGTTGGCAAGATCCCTTGGAGAAGGGAACAGCTACCCATTCCAGTATTCTGGCCTGCAGAATTCCAAGGACTGTGTATCAGTGGGGTCACAAAGAGTCAGACATGACTAAGTGACCTTTACTTTCACTTTTCAATATCTATTTTTTTCAAGAACTTCTAACGAGGTTTTGCATTTTAACTTTTGAATGTTAGACAATTCAGATCTAATTTTCTTAATGTTTATATTATTTTGACCCTTATAAACATGTAATAACAGCTATTTTAGTTCATCTGCCTAGCAAACCATATGTCCCCTTCTTCTCTTAGGCTCCATGAACAGTGCTCCAACATTTAGCATTGGTCAAAGTGGGTGACACACCTTTAAAACAGTTGGGGTATTTTTAGTCAACAATGTCCAAGTTGCTCTACTCCATGCTAGAACCTAAAAATGAGCTTTCAAATAGTGTGTACATGCATATATGTGTACTTGTGTGTGTCTGTGTGGTTCAGTCACTCAGTTGTGTCCGACTCTTTCTGAGACCATGAACAACAGTACAGCATGTGTCCCTGTCCTTGACTAGCTCCTGGAGTTTGCTCAAACTCATGTCCATTGAGTCAGTGATGCCACCCAACCATCTCATCTTCTATCACCCCCTTCTCCTGCTCTCAATCTTTCCTAGCATCGGGTCTTTTCCAGTGAGTCAGCTCTTCACATCAGATGGCCAAGTATTGGAGTTTCAGCTTCAGCATCAGTCCTTCCAATGAATATTCAGGACTGATTTCCTTTAGGATTGAGTGGTTTGATCTCCTTGCCATCCAAGGGACTTATGAGTCTTCTCCAGCACCACAGTTTGAAAGCATCAATTCTTCAGTGCTCAGCCTTCTTTATGGTCTGTGTATTATGTGCAAACAAATGGCTTCAGGGTTTTTCTTGCTTCATTTTTCTTACTTGTAATCACATGCCTTGCACTTCTAATTTCTCAAATAACCATTTAACCCTGATGGCTAATATGACTCATGTTGTTGTTCAGTTGCTAAGTCCTGTCCAGCTCTTTCCAACCCCATGAACTGAAGCATGACAGGCTTCAGTGTCCTCTACTATCTCCTGCAGTTTGTTCAAGTTCATGTCCTTTGAGTCAATGATGTTCTTCAATCACGTCATCCTCTGCAGCCCTCTTCTCCTTTTGTCTTCAGTTTTTCTCAGCATCAGAATCTTTCTCAATGAGTCAGCCCTTCCCATCAGGTGGCCAAAGTATTGGAGCTTAAGCTTTAGCATCAGTCATATGTTGTCATTAGCATATTATCAAACGATGTCATATCTATTACCAAAATTTAATTTAGGATGCTTATATTATCTCTAGGTGCAGACCAAATATCTTACTATTTCCAACTCTTCAGTGAAAGATTTGTCTGAATTCTGAACATTCTACACGTTGTTCATACCCGTAACTCAAGGTGACACAACAGTGTACCTATAGTTCCAGTCTCACCTGTGGTATAATCATACATTCAGGAGTTTTGAATGAATGCAATTTTTGATGAAAATGGAAAACAAGTCAAATATTACTTATATATATGCTATGTACCAAGATTTGTGCTAGGAATTTGATATTTAACAGTCACTACAAATCTGTGAATCTTCCTAGTTTGTGCTAGTGGTAAAGAACCTGCCTGACAATGTAGGAGACACAAGAGATGCATGATGGATCCTGGGTTAGAAAATCCACTGGAGGAGGGCATGGCAACCCACTCCACTATTCTTGTCTGGAAAATCCCCATGGACAGAGGAGCCTGGAGGGCGACCATGGGGTCGCACAGAGTCAGACACTACTGTAGTGACTTAGCACGCACTCAGAAAATTGAATTAAAACTGTTCTGTACCATTTTCTAGTTCAATAAACTAACCACAATTATATTAATTCAATTTTCAATCTATGTTTGTTTGTCTTCATGGCCACTTACCTTATTTGGGGGACACAAACGTATAACATTTTTTTGTTGTTGTTGTTATTTTTCGGCTGCAGTACAAACCCAAGCACCAAGGCATTAAAATGACTTAATCATGGAAGAATCAGTATGTGAGAAATAGGTTTTCAGTATTTCAGCTGGCCAAATGCCTTCTTAAAGAATAAGGATTCCTTTGCAGTATAACTGGGGAATTATATTAATGCATGGCCAGCTTTCCAATACAGAAATAGTAGACCAAAAAATCCAAATTTTGACAAATGTATACATAGACAAAACTGGAGAAACATGCATGTACAGATATGTTCATCCAAGTGATGCAAATTGGAGAGTTTCTGGGGTTTTGAAATGCCTGTTCTTTAGCTGATCTGGGTCAATGAAATTAACAAAAATGTGCACTTGCACTTGCATATTCTACTAATTCATCAGTGTTGCTATGTGGAAGAAGCATGGGCTTAGATAAGGCATTGGCACTAATTCTTATGTCTTATATGAAATTTCCATGGAATTTAACAATCTAGTGTTGGATTGTGGTTTGGCAGATTCTAAGTATACTTGCCATGACCTGAGACTTGAGACTCATTGAGAAGAAAACTAACAGAAGCATTAATATCACAATGTCTGAGTTGTTTTCTGCAAATAATATAGAGATATTGTTCAGCACACATGTTCAGTTAGGGAGATAGTAGGTCAGAAAAGTGTGCAAGGAAAGATACCAAGAGAATGGAATGCACACTTAAAATGAACAGTCCTAGCTAGACTTCCTGCTAGGTCAGCATGCGTTGGTTACAGTTGATTTATTATAGGATGACTTCAGGAATTGAGTTTTAATTTCTGGGCCTTGAAGAACCCTGGAAGCAAATATCTCTAAGAGTAGGTGTGAAGAGACATGGTAAAAGGAAAAAAGAAAATGATTCACAACCTGTAATACTGGGACTAAATAATCATGCTACAGTATTTGGCCAAGAGCTTGGGGGGATGTAAGTCCATAAAGACAGCAATGCTTCCTTAATTTTAGCAGACATCACAAAGCACGCTTTTCTCCTTGGCAGTGAGAGGGAAGGGGTAGTAGTTAACCTAGCTAGAGTAAGAGCTGCAGGACTGAGGAAAAAAGTGTATGAAAAAAGGAATCCTCAGCTGTAACTCAGAGAAAGCTTGATTCCAGGAGCAGTAGGGAGTTGCAAGTGACTGGCACGAGAATCAAACTAATCATCTTTCACAGCTTCTGCCATATGTGTCAGGTCACTGTTCTGATTGCCTCCTATCCCATCCCACTGGTGAGAGAGGGATTCGTCACCCCCAGTAGCAAAAGATGTTCTAACACATGCCATTCAACACAGGACAGATGAGAACAGCAGCAGCTTACCATCACATACACTCCCTGCCCAGGTAGCTGGATGCTGCTTACCACTCAGGTCCACAAGGTGTTACAATGAGATACTCAGCAAACAAGAAGTGTTTAGAGGGGGCAAGCTTGTAATAACAAAAAGATAAGGTGTCCCTGGTTCCAACAGGAAAATGTGGTTTGCTTGTTGGAATAATTTTTAGGTACCATATTATTTTGGTCTTCCAAGTTTCCTGAAGTGACATTTTTCTAACCTTTATTTGCTGTTGATTAACACAAGCTATCATCTTACACTCAGCTCTGTGAGTTTTCTTGGACATGTGCCACATGTTTCCAAAGCCAATATTGCATGTTTTGTTTTCATAGGAAATAAATACCCACTTTTAATAGTGTCCTATTATTCAGCCATGTCTGCTGTAAAGCAAACCCACTCAGTGCTCAAAATACAGCACGTGTTTAACCTTCAGTCATGGGCTGTGGATTCCTTGGCTAGCCTAGATTTCGGGCTCTGAGCTCCTAGTTCTGGGACGTGATTCAAGTGTGCTCCACAGAGCCTTCACCCTCCCTGAACAAGCAATTAGTTACATAATAGTATCAAGTGCTTCCCCGGTGGCTCAGTAATAAAGAATCTGCCTGTACTATAGGACACCTGGGTTCAGTCCCTGGGTCAGGAAGATTTCCTGGGGAAGGACATGGCAACCCACTCCAGTATTCTTGCCTGGAGAATCCCATGGACAGAGGAGCCAGGTGAGCTACAGTCCATATTGTAAAAGAGTCAAACATGTCTTTATTGACAAAAATGTCTTTATTGTCAAAAATGTCTTTATTGACATTTAAAGAGTCAAACATGACTGAGTGACTGAGCACACACAGAAACACACACATGTGCTTCTAGTAGAGAATGACAAGAATGCAAAAGGGCAAGTGGAAACCCAGGATGCCTCCTGAAGGCTTCCCTGGGAGCTGCCATGCTGTCACTTCTTACAGTCTATTGGTCAAATAGGCCACAAGGACAATGACTTCATCAATGGAACAGAACTACACAGTTCACCTCTAAGTGGGAAGGATTGTAAAGTCACATGGACAAAGGGGACATATTTACTTCCAGTGCAGGAAAGGCATAGGGAATGAAAATAAGAGATTCAATATGCCACATAGTTCAGGGTATGAGAATTTAGAATTTTTAGAGAAGAACTGGGTTAGTGTAACACAGAGTAATATGTGCATGCCTGAGGGCATGTAGGAAATTGGATTTCAGTACTAAAAAGAATTGCAAGAAAAACAAAGGATGACAGCCTCATAAAGCATATATATAAAATTCTCATGAAGTGGACTTTAAATTGAGCAAACCAGTTATCTTCAATAAAAACATGAACAGCAGTTTTTGTCTATATTCTGCTTTTCAGTATCTTTTTATGTAAATAGGCTCTATTGCCAATATGTCTTCACCAGGATTTGGGGATGCTCAAGATGCAATGGCACCCTACTCCAGTACTCTTGCCTGGAAAATCCCATGGGCGGAGGAGCCTGGAAGGCTGCAGTCCATGGGGTCGCTACAAGTCGGACACGACTAAGCGACTTCACTTTCACTTTTCACTTTCATGCATTGGAGAAGGAAATGGCAACCCACTCCAGTGTTCTTGCCTGGAGAATCCCAGGGACGGGGAAGCCTGGTGGGCTGCCATCTCTGGGGTTGCACAGAGTCGGACACGACTGAAGCGACTTAGCAGCAAGATCATTCTGGAGCAAAGTTTTTCAGCCTCACCAACCGCTGACATTTTAATCCTCATGATTCTTTGTTGTGTGTATGTGTAGGGGGATGGCTGTGCATTATTGGGTATTTAGCAGCGTTTCTGGCCTCTACCCACTAGATGCTAGATATGACAATAAAATATATCTCTAGTTATTGTCTACTGTTTCTTAGGGGGTAAACAAGATGATCTAATATAAAAATATAATATATGTATAAATATAAAATATTTTGATGTACTCATATATTTATATACCTCAGAAAAGTATATATATACACACATCATATGTATATACTTATGTATGCACATAATTCTTATACGGTTAAAGGTGCATCTACATATATTGACCCTAAAGGTACATATATATAAATAAAAACATTTATGTATATATGATGTACTAAAATATCATTGTTGGTGTTGGTTTTAGCAATAGTAGTAACGTTGCTTTGCTGTTATTTAGGAATTACTAAGAATCAGAAGAAGATGATGATAAATAGAAGGTAATACTTGTTTTAGAAAAGAAAATTAATCAAATATTATAAGCTTGATATTGCATAATTCTGAATAATGAAATTGGAGTTTTAAAATATATTTCTAAAGTAGGGAACAATAGGATTATTTAACAATGGAATATCTAAAGAAGTCATTAAAATCTTTTCTTTCTATAATTCATAATATAGCCATCAAAATAGAAAAATATAGTTTGATAATAGATAACTATTACTAATTGAATATAATGGATGTTCAATATAAATGACCAATAAATAACTCATTACTATGAAGTGGAGACTTCATATTACTTACCAGCTTTGAAATATATGAATACTTATAGAGTAATTATTTAATGGGCACACTGAAGGTAAATTTATGAGCAACAGCATGTGCATGCCTGCTAAGTCACTTCAGTCTTGTCCCACTCTTTGTGACCCTATGGACTGTAGCCCACCAGGCTCCTCTGTCCATGGGATTCTCCAGGCAAGAATACTGGAGTGGATTACCATGCCCTCCTCCAGGGGATCTTCCTGTCCCAGGGCAATCCCAGTCTCTTATGTCTCCTGCATTGGCACATGGGTTCTTTATGACTAGCTCCACCTGAAAGCCTGAGAAACAGCACAGGGACTACAAAATGAATTTTAAAATCCATATATGATAGGCTGATTTGAGAGATTGTGAATTGAAATTAAAAATATACCTTGAGCAATCGATATAAGCTAGAAACTTTCAAATACTAAATGGTGTGATAAATACTATATTCAACAGGTTTTTGGATATCTCTGTTCTAGTCAGCATTGTCCAGATCAACCGAACAAACATTCCTTACAACAAAAAGAGATCTATTACAGTAAATTGGTACACACAGTTATTGAGACCTAAAACTCATAAGATGTGTACTCAGCAAGTTGGAGACCCAGGAGGGCTGAAGGTGTAGTTCCAGTGAGCATTGAAAGGCTGAGAATCAGAAGAGGAGGAAGCTCCAGTACAAAGGCTGTCAGGCTCAATATCAAAGTGAGAGTGAAAGTGAAAGTTGCTCAGTCATGTCCAACTCTTTGCAACCCCATGGACTATACAGTCTGCGTGGAATTTTCCAGGCCAGAATACTGGAGTGGGTAGCCTTTCTCTTCTCCAGGGGATCTTCCCAACCCAGGAGTCAAATCCACATCTCCCGCATTGCAGGCAGATTTTTACCATCTGAGTCACAAGCGAAACCCAAGAATACTGGGGTGGGTAGCCTATCCTTTCTCCTGGGGATCTTTCCCACCCAGGATTTGAACCAGTGTCTCTTGCATTGCAAGAGGATTCTTTACCAACTGAGCTAATATGAGCCAATGTTTGAGCTTGAGTCCAGAGGCAGGTAATTTTATTCAGAGGAGGATCAGTCTTTTTGTTCTATTCAGGACTTAAAAGGATTGAAGGTGGCCCACCTACAGTAGGAGGAGCAGTCAGCTTTGCTTTACTGATTTAAATGTTAAATCATCTGAAAAACAACGTCCTTAAAGAAACACCATAATATATTTGGCCCAATATCTGGACACCCTGTAGCTCAGTCCAGTTGGCAAAGAAAATTAGGCGTCATGATTTACGGTTTTTCATGCATTTGTGTTTATTATTTCCAGGGCCAAAGAAAACACAATAATCAAAACCCATTTCATGTAGCATCCACTAAGCTTCGTTCAGAGACTTAAAATAGTATTTTTTAATTAACCTGCAGATATTCTCAAAAAAGGAAACTCTATTACTGTAATGTGAGGATTAAACTCATGTCCATGATCAAACCCACAGAGTTTGATGTGATTTTGGCTCCATATTTTCTTTTCTTCATTGTTCCCACATAATATATTTTATGAAATCAGTAGTGTGTCTCTATTATTTCTGTTTCTTCTTTTCCTTCTGCTTATTTTTCATAATTTCAAAAAATTTAAATAAGCATTGTATCTAAAGAAATGACAATTTCCATTTTAAATAAATCTCTTTCCATTAACACTATGCTGTATTCTAGAGCAGGCTTCTCTGTAACTCTTTTTCACTTTATAATTTGCTACAATATTATCTACAAAGACTGCAAGATAATGAACCATTATTAAAATTACCCAATTAAATTACTAATGCATTTATAAATCCTTATTAATACTTTTGATACAACCCTCTTTATCATTAAAAAGTCTTACTTTATAATGTGACTCAAATATAATACCTTAGCTCAGGGACTTGCCTGGTGGTCTAGCCATTAAAAATCTGCCTTCCAGTGCAAGGGATGGAGGTTAGATCCCTGGTCAGGGAACTAAGATCCCACATGCCACAGGATAACTAAACCTGTCTGCTTCAACTAGAGAAAGTCCACAAAATGTAACAGCAACAAAAGCCTGCACACACTGCAATGAAGACCTAGTTAAGCCAAAATAAAAACAAACAAACAAAAATAGTAACAACAACAACAAACCCCAACAATTTAAGTTGTTTGTTTGTTTTTTTTTTAAGGAAAAATATCTCAGGTCAGGTATGGCACTGCTCTGTTGTTCAGTCGCTCAGCCACGTCCCACTCTTTGTGACCCCATGGACGGCAGCGCACCAGGCTTCCCTGTCCTTCACCACCTCCCTGAGTTTGCTCAAATGCGTGTCCATCGAGGCGGTGACGCCATCCAACCATCTCTTCCTCTGTTGTCCCTTTCTCCTCCTGTCTTCCATTTTTCCCAGCATCAGGGTCTTTTCCAATGAGTTGACTGTTCGCATCAAGTGGCCAAAGTATTGGAGCTTCAGCTTCAGCATCAGTCCTTCCGATGAATATTCAGGACTGATTTCTTTTAGGGCTGAGAGGTTTGATCTCCTTGCAGTCCAAGGGACTCTCAAGAGTATTCTCCAACACCACAGATCAAAAACATCAATTACTTGTTGGTCAGCTTTCTTTATGGTTCAACTCTCACTCCATAATGGATATTAGTTTTTAAGAATATTATTATAAATGTTGTGTTTATGCCTTAATGTTTTTCTTTTGTTTTCCTTCTTTATTTTGTTTGACTTCTACATGGAAGAAAAAATTCCTGTAAGATTTAGTGGACAAAAGCAGTCTCTTTATTAATTTGCTTCACTTCAGACTTAGTGCTTAATTCTTAACATATTTTTTGAATAATTTTTCTTAGTCCCCTTCTATAGGGGATCTTCCTGATCTAGGGGTTAAACCTTGGTCTCTAGGATTGCAGACAGATTCTTTACTGTCTGAGCCACTAGGGAAGCCCTCGAAGAATTTAATACTTTTATATTTCAAAATAATAATAATATTCTCTTCACTTTTGCCAGATATAATGTAAAAATTCAAAATATTCTATTCTGCTGTTAAAAAATGTCTTCTTGGTTTATATGCAAGTTATGCTAATAGGATTCTTCATATATTCATATGAAGAATGTACAGATATTGTATGCTGCTGCTGTTAAGTCGCTTCAGTCGTGTCTGACTCTGCTCGACCCAATGGACGGCAGCCCACCAGGCTCCCACCTCCCTAGGATTCTCCAGGCAAGAACACTGGAGTGGGCTGCCATTTCCTTCTCCAATGCATGAAAGTGGAAAGCGAAAGTGAAGTCGCTCAGTCATATCCAACTCTTTGCGACCCCATGGACTGCAGCCTACCAGGCTCCTCCATCCATGGGATTTTCCAGGCAAGAGTACTGGAGTGGAGTGCCATACAGATATTGTATACTAAGACATATATATATATATATATATATATATATATATATATATATGCATACTCAATCACTTCAGTCATGCCTAACTGAGTCACTGAGTGAGTTTCCATGACCTCCTTCAGGGGATCTTCCTGATCCAGGGATCTAAACTGGGTCTAAACTTCTCTGGATCTAAACTTCCTAACCCAGGGATCTTATGTGTCCTGCATTGGCAGGCAAGTTCTTTACCACTAGCACCACCTAGGAAGACCATACAAATACATACCTGCAATAATACTTCCAGTATCAAAGCAATGCATGAGAAAGGGATTTAGTTCTATGCAACACAAAATAGTTCCTTAAAATTGGAAGAAAATATTTCTGTATATATTTTTCTAGAAAGCACTATTTCACTGCTTACTAAACTTTTCATTCCCCCCTACTTATGTAATTCTTTAATCATTGAGATCCCGTGCACACCTCTAGCATTATGTATTATACAAAGAAAAATGTATAAATGGAAGAATCTGACCTGTTATCAATCTAAAACATCAAATATATGTTAATTGTTATAAGTTGCAACATGTTTTAGCAAAGAAGCTTCTTTAACGTTGCTTCACCTTGTATTTGGTATTAGAACATAAGGCAATCAAGATGAAATATTTTAAGATATCGGCTAAATGTTTCTATCTTTAAGGTC
Source organism: Bos mutus (assembly GCF_027580195.1). NCBI lineage: Eukaryota > Metazoa > Chordata > Mammalia > Artiodactyla > Bovidae > Bos > Bos mutus. The sequence goes on from NC_091636.1 coordinate 60,115,956, forward strand.
CTTTTTGATGATCTTAACTACGTCTGATTCTTATGTGTGTGTGGGTGCTAAGTCACTTCAGTCATGTCTTACTCTTTGCAACCCCATGGACTATAACCCCTCAGTCTCCTCTGTTCATGGAATTCTCTAGGCAAGAATACTGGAGTGGGTAGCCATTCCCTTCTCCAGGGGACATTCCTGACCCAGGAATTAAACCCAAGTCTATTGCACTGTAGGCAGATTCTTTGCCATCGGAGCTACCAGGGAAGTCTGTGTGTGATTCTCAGTCACATGCAATCTAGGGATGAATTCATGGAAGACGTTATTCATTTTTATTACTCTTCTTAGTTTCCAGGATTTCTTCTGATGATTAGTTTTTATCTCTGCTTAGATCATCCATCTGTGCTTTCATGTTGTCTATTTTTTATTTAGGGTCCTGTACATATTAATCATAGTTATTTTCAACACTATATCTGATAATTCCAAAATCTTTGTCATGGATAATTTTGGTTTTGATAATAGCTTTGTGTCTTCTTTGAGATAGGAATGAAACTGAACTTTCCCACCAATCCCAAAGAAAGGCAATGCCAAAGAATGTTCAAACCACAGCACAGTTGCGCTCATCTCACATGCTAGCAAAGTAATTCTCAAAGTTCTTCAAGCCAGCCTTCAATAGTATGTGAACCGAGAAGTTCCAGATGTTCAAGCTGGGTTTAGAAAAGGCAGAAGAACCAGAGATCAAATTGCCAACATTCACTGGATCATGGGAAACGCAATAGAGTTCCAGAAAAACATATACTTCTGCTTTATTGACTATGCCAAAGCTTTTGACTGTGTGGATTATAGTCAGTTCAGTCCAGTCACTCAGTTATGTCCAATTCTTTGCAACCCCATGGACTGCAGCATGCCAGGCTTCCATGTCCATCGCCAAATCCCAGAGCTTGCTCAAAACTCATGTCCATCGAATAGGTGAGGCCATCCAACCCTCTCATCCTATGGAAAATTCTTAAAGAGGTGGAAATACCAGACCATCTTACCTGCCTCCTGAGAAATTTGTATGCAGGTCAAGAAGCAACAGTTAGAACTGGACATGGAACAACAAGCTTGTTCCAAATTGGGAAAGGAGTATGTCAAGGCTGTATATTGTCACACTGCTTATTTAACTTACATGCAGAGTACATCAAGTAAAATGCTAGGCTGGATGAAGCACGAGCTGGTATCAAAATTGCAGGAAGAAATATCAATAATCTCAGATATGCAGATGACACAATCCTTATGGCAGAAAGTGAAGAGGAATTAAACAGCCTCTTAATGAATGTGAAAGAGGAGAGTGAAAAAACTGGCTTAAAATTCAACATTCAAAAAACAAAGATCATGGCATCACTCCAGTTGCCAGCATCTGAAATTAAGCAAAATTTCTTTTCCACCAACCTGCCCTGCTCATTGGCTTTTAAAAGGTGATTTGCAAGACCCCACACCTTTAAGAAACACCTATATGCACATCAGTTCCGTTCAGTCGCTCTGTTGTGTCTGACTCTTTGTGACCCAGTGGACTGCAGCATACTGACCAGGTTTCCTTGTCAATTACCAACTCCTAGAGCTTGCTCAAACGCGTGTCCATCGAGTCAGTATTGCCATCCAACCATCTCATCCTTTATCCCCTTCTCCTCCTGCCTTTAGTCTTTCCCAGCATCAGCATCTTTTCCAGTGAATCAGTTCTTCACATCAGGTGGCCGAGGGACTGGTATTTCAGCTTCAGCATCAGTTCTTCCAAAGAATATTCAGAACTTATTTCCTTTAGGATGGACTGGTTTGATCTTCTTGCAGTCCAAGGGACTCTCAAAAGTCTTCCCCAACACCATAGTTAAAAAGCATAAATTTTTCAGGACTCAGTTTTCTTTATACACCAACTCTCACATTCATACATGTCTATTCGAAAAACCACAGCTTTGACTAGGTGGACACTTGTCGGCAAAGTAACATTTCTCATTTTTAATATGCTGTCTAGATGGGGAAACAGTGGAAACAGTGTCAGGCTTTATTTTTTTGGGGCTCCAAAATCACTGCAGATGGTGACTGCAGCCATGAAATTAAAAGACACTTACTCCTTGGAAGGAAAGCTGTGACCAACCTAGATAGCATATTCAAAGGCAGAGACATTACTTTGCCAACAAAGGGTCTGTCTGGTCAAGGCTATGGTTTATCCAGCGGTCATGTATGGATGTGAGAGTTGGACTGTGAAGAGGGCTGAGCACCGAAGAATTGATGCTTTTAAACTGTGGTGTTGGAAAAGACTCTTGAGAGTCCCTTGGACTGCAAGGAGATCCAACTAGTCCATTCTGAAGGACATCAGCCCTGGGATTTCTTTGGAAGGAATGATGCTAAAGCTGAAACTCCAGGACTTTGGCTACTTCATGCGAAGAGCTGACTCATTGGAAAAAACTTTGATGCTAGGAGGGATTGGGGGCAGGAGGAGAAGGGGACGACAGAGGATGAGATGGCTGGATAGCATCACTGACTCACTGGACGTGAGTCTGAGTGAACTCTGGAAGTTGGTGATGGACAGGGAGGCCTGGCGTGCTGCGATTCATGGGGTCACAAAGAGTCAGACATGATGGAGCGACTGAACTGAACTGAATGGAACTAGATTAGCTACAGATTTTCTTCCAAAGAGCAAGTGTCTTTTAATTTCATGGCTGCAGTCACCATCTGCAGTGATTTTCAGTTCAGTTCAGTTCATTTCAGTCGCTCAGTTGTGTCCGACTCTTTGCCACCCCATGAACCACAGCACGCCAGGCCTCCCTGTCCGTCACCAACTCCCGGATTCCACCAAAACTCATGTCCATTGAGTAGGTGATGCCATCCAATCATCTCATCCTCTGTCCTCCCCTTCTCCTTCTGCCTTCAATCTTTCCCAGCATCAGAGTCTTTTCCAATGAGTCAACTCTTTGCATCAGGTGGACAAGTATTAGAGTTTCAGCTCCAACATCAGTCCTTCCAGTGAACACCCAGGACTGATCTCCTTTAGGATAGACTGGTTGGATCTCTTTGCAGTCCAAGGGACTCTCAAGAGCCTTCTCCAAGACCACAGTTCAAAAGCATCAATTCTTTGGTGCTCAGCTTTTTTTTTTTTTTTTAATTTTATTTTATTTTTAAACTTTACATAATTGTATTAGTTTTGCCAAATATCAAAATGAATCCACCACAGGTATACATGTATTCCCCATCCTGAACCCTCCTCCCTCCTCCCTCCCCATACCATCCCTCTGGGTCATCCCAGTGCACTGGCCCCAAGCATCCAGTATCGTGTATCAAACCTGGACTGGCAACTCGTTTCTTACATGATATTTTACATGTTTCAATGTCATTCTCCCAAATCTTCCCACCCTCTCCCTCTCCCACAGAGTCCATAAGACTGTTGCATACATCAGTGTCTCTTTTGCTGTCTCGTACACCGGGTTATTGTTACCATCTTTCTAAATTCCATATATATGCGTTAGTATACTATATTTATGTTTTTCCTTCTGGCTTACTTCACTCTGTATAATAGGCTCCAGTTTCATCCACCTCATTAGAACTGATTCAAATGTATTCTTTTTAATGGCTGAGTAATACTCCATTGTGTATATGTACCACAGCTTTCTTATCCATTCATCTGCTGATGGACATCTAGGTTGCTTCCATGTCCTGGCTATTATAGATCAATGGAATAAAATAGAAAGCCCAGAGATAAATCCATGCACATATGGACACCTTATCTTTGACAAAGGAGGCAAGAATATACAATGGATTAAAGACAATCTCTTTAACAAGTGGTGCTGGGAAATCTGGTCAACCACTTGTAAAAGAATGAAACTAGACCACTTTCTAACACCATACACAAAAATAAACTCAAAATGGATTAAAGATCTAAATGTAAGACTAGAAACTATAAAACTCCTAGAGGAGAACATAGGCAAAACAATCTCTGACATACATCACAGCAGGATCCTCTATGACCCACCTCCCAGAATACCAGAAATAAAATCAAAAATAACCAAATGGGACCTAATTAACCTTAAAAGCTTCTGCACATCAAAGGAAACTATTAGCAAGGTGAAAAGACAGCCTTCAGAATGGGAGAAAATAATAGCAAATGAAGCAACTGACAAACAACTAATCTCAAAAATATACAAGCAACTCCTACAGCTCAACTTCAGAAAAATAAACGACCCAATCAAAAAATGGGCCAAAGAACTAAATAGACATTTCTCCAAAGAAGACATACAGATGGCTAACAAACACATGAAAAGATGCTCAACATCACTCATTATCAGCTTTCTTTATAGTCCAACTCTCAGATCCATACATGACCACTGGAAAAACCATAGCCTTTTCTAGATGGGCCTTTGTTGACAAAGTAATGTCTCTGCTTTTTAATATGTTGGTTAGGTTGGTCATAACTTTCCTACCAAGGAGTAAGTGTCTTTTAATTTCATGGCTGAAATCACCATCTGCAGTGATTTTGGAGCCCAGAAAAATAAAGTCAGCCACTGTTTCCACTGTTTCTCCATATATTTGCCATGAAGTGATGGGACCAGATGCCATGATCTTCGTTTTCTGAATGTTGAGCTTTAAGCCAACTTTTCCACTCTCCTCTTTCACTTTCATCAAGAGGCTCTTAGTCCTTCTTTATTTTCTGCCCTAAGGGTGGTGTCCTGAGGTTATTGATATTTCTCCCGGCAATCTTGATTCCAGCTTGTGCTTCTTCCAGCACAGTGTTTCTCATCATATACTCTCCATATAAGTTAAATAAGCAGGGTGACAATATACAGCCTTGACATACTCCTTTTCCTATTTGGAACCAGTCTGTTGTTCCATGTCCAGTTCTAACTGTTGCTTCCCGACCTGCATACAGATTTCTCAAGAGGCAGGTCAGGTGGTCTGGTATTCCCATCTCTTTCAGAATTTTCCACAGTTTATTGTGATCCAGACAGTCAAAGGGTTTGGTATAGTCAATAAAGCAGAAACAGATGTTTTTCTGGAACTCTCTTGCTTTTTCCATGATTCAGCGGATGTTGGCAATTTGATCTCTGGTTCCTCTGCCTTTTCTAAAACCAACTTGAACATCTGGAAGTTCACGGTTCACATATTGCTGAAGCCTGGCTTGGAGAATTTTGAGCATTACTTTACTAGCGTGTGAGATGAGTGCAGTGATTTCGGATCTCCTCCAAAATAAAGTATCTCATTGTTTCCATTGTTTCTCCGTCTATTTGTCATGAAGTGATGGGACTGGATGCCATGATCTTCATTTTTTGAATGTTGAGTTTTAAACCGACTTTTTCTCTCTCCTCTTTCACTTTCACCAAGAGGCTCTTTAGTTCCTCTTCATTTTCTGTCATACGGGAGGTGTCATCTGCATATCTGAAGATATTGATATACCACGTAGTTGTGTAATAATCTTACATTCCTTGTTCATGACACAAAAATATTTTCTCCTAATGGTGTTTATGTTGAAATAATCATTCTAGAAAAGTGCTCATTATAATGTAGTTACAATACATTGAATATATGCAAACTAAATCATCCAGCTTTGCTTTAGTTCTTAAAATGGACATTCCATAATACTGGTCTTAATACACTGATTGTGCCATTGGATGTTCTTCCTTTTTATCTAGAAACGATTTGTTGCTTCATAAATATATAAGCTGTTGCTAAGTCACTTCAGTCGTGTCTGACTCTGTGCAACCCCATAGACGGCAGCCCACCAGGCTCCCCCATCCCTGGGATTCTCCAGGCAAGAACACTGGAGTGGGTTGCCATTTCCCTCTCCAATGGATGAAAGTGAAAAGTGAAAGTGAAGTCGTTCATTCGTGTCCGACTCTTAGCAACCCCATGGACTGCAGCCTACCAGGCTCCTCCGCCATGGGATTTTCCAGGCAAGAGTACGGGAGTGGAGTGCCACCGCCTTCTCCGGAAATATATAAGCTAGCATCGTTCTATTCTATGCACAGAATTCTATTTTTTCCTTCATGTTTTCTATTATCCAGCTTCTTGTATTCCTTTGTTCATGGAATACTTTTTAATGTGCTGCTTCATTTATGTTCATTTCCATCTTGATAGACTGAGGCCTTCTGCCAATCATTTCATGGCAGTCTCAAAATTAGCATTAGCAATTTAGATACAGTATGAATAAAGAGCATCCAACTGCAAAGAATCACAACAAAGGCAGAGAATGAAAATGCTAACTGTGGGCACTAATGCAGCACAAATTTTATATTTTACTCAGGGGTGAGTGTTATGCCTGGCATAAACAGCAAACGGGGGTATGAGCAGTTTATTTCTGAAATTTTACAATAGGTTTATAAAATAAAAAAGTATAGCTCAATGGGAGATACACTATATAAACATTGAACTTATAAAATGATACTCAAAAAGTTGGCAATTTTTACTCCCAAATATTGCAAAGGATAGTCCTATTAGATGGTCCCAAGTTGATGGAATATGACATAAGGTAACTTTTGTTGTTACATAATCAAGATTGAGTCATAAAGATGTCATATAACAAATAAATATAAGAACTTTCATATTCCAGAATTTCAAAATTCATTAGCTGAAAGTTTGTAAAATTTTTCATTTGTAAAATCTACTAATATAGAAGACACCATTATTTAAAATGTTATGGTAGAGTAAAACAAAGTTTCCAAGTATGTGTTACCGCTAAAGCTAGTTCTGTTTAAAGTAAACTAGTATTGTATTATTTCCTATGCTGAAACTTAGGAAAATAATCCATTTTAATAGATTCCTATACCTGATCAAAAATGAAATCAAGAAAACAGTATAAATAAAGTATACTTTATACTTTAAAATATGTATGGGATAAATATATGGGGAAAATATAATTTCTCCAATGAGTTGGAATAGTACTTAAAATGATAAGCTAATCAATGGATTTGTGTATGTGTGTGTATGTTTATGTGTGTGCATGTGGTGATATATTTTTCTGTTCTTTACAAGGAAAATGTAGCTACATAAAGATGTCTATTTTCTTTTTATTCCTTTTTATTTTCAAAATTTTACTTGAGCTTTAAAGGATCTCGAGTTTTTACAAATAAAATGTACTAAGCCACATAGAAAGTTTTAAAAGTAATGTTAAAAATTTACACAGTATGAATATATTTTTACCCAAAATGTAGTAATCAGCACATTTGCAAGCCATTTATTTCTGAAATCAACATATAAAGCAACTAGCACTATTTCAAGTGAGTGCAGAATGTATGGATCTTTATTTAACATTGGATTGTAATCTTCCTGTTGAGAGAGTCATTAAATCCTGGCAATGGGAATTTCACCATGGCCTTGAAAATGGCTTACCCACAACCTGCCACCTTTATTATTCCTGACAACATGGACTTTGTCAGCAATATTCCCTTCTCTACACTGAAGAATACAGAAACACCAGAATGAGACAATTAATGCTTATCCTTTTACAAAAACTTCTATTTAAATCTTTACTTATTGAAAATAATGGACTCAGGTTTCCCTCATTCAGGGAAAAGTGAAAGTAAGGGTTATCTTTCTACCTACATAGTGATTTTTCTTTTTTGTTTAAATTTGTGCATTATACGGGCTTCCCAGGCAGCTCTAGTGGTAAAAAACCCGACCGCCAATGCAGGAGACATAAAAGATGCAGGTTCAGTCCCTGGGTGGGGAAGATCCCCTGGAGGAGGGCATGACAACCCACTCCAGTATTCTTATCTGGAGAATCCCATGGACAGAAGAGCCTGGTGGGCTACAGTCCATGCATCTCAAAGAGTTAGACACAACTGAAGCGACTTAGCACCACGTGACTTTATAGCTTATATTAATGTAATTTTTGGAGAAGGCACTGGCGACCCACTCTAGTACTCTTGCCTGGAAAATCCCATGGGCGGAGGAGCCTAGTAGGCTGCAGTCCATGGGGTTACTAAGGGTCGGACATGACTGAGTGACTTCACTTTCACTTTTCACTTTCATGCATTGGAGAAGGAAATGGCAACCCACACCAGTGTTCTTGCCTGGAGAATCCCAGGGACGGGAGCCTGGTGGGCTGCCGTCTATGGGGTCACACAGAGTCAGACACGACTGAAGCAACTTAGCAGCAGCAGCAGCAATGTAATTCTAAAAGCTAGACTGAAATAATATTCACAATTAGAAGAATAAAATATATGAATCTTTTTCTAAAGGGGCATGCTGGTTTTGTGGGGCCTGAATTCTTGTTTTGGGAGTCCTCCTTTAAGAAAAGAATACAAAATATTTCACTTTGGCAAATTTTACAAATTTTGTGCTGATTGAACACTTCCAAGATGACTTCTGTTTGTTTAGTAACTAAGCCGTGTCCACCTCTTTTGCATCCCCATGGACTGTAGCCCTCCAGGCTCTTTCTCTGTCCATGGAAACTCCTGGATAAGAACACTGGAGAAGGTTATTTCCTTCTCCAAGGATAATTCCAAGATAACTTTAAGGCTTTGGAATAAGTCATATGTGTAAAGAGTACTTGTCTTTAGGATTTATTAGCTTCATACCAAGTCTATCTCTGAATTCTTTGTACAAATGGACCTGTAATAAGAACATAGTTTGTAGTGGGTTGTATTAGAACATGAGAGGAAGATTCATATTTAAGTGATTTATTGAGGAAGAAAGGATGGAAAACACACAGGACAGATCAGGGGACTAACAAGCAAGAATGCAGTCTTGGCCAGAGACCAGCCCAATCCCAAAGGTAACACACAGAACTGGTCTCATCTCAAGGTCAGGGAACACGCTTCGTTCCCCAGATCAGTCATTCCTGTCTATGAGCTGCTGGAGGGGAAAAAACCATATTCCCTCTGTGAAGACTTCTGTTCTTATAGGCAAGTCTCCAGAAAAATGGAAGTTCTGAGCTGTTTACAGCCAACATTCACAGCAGCTAGGGGATGAACCTGGCAAGACACAAATAGCACCCACCAGAGGACATCTTTGTATTTAAAAATATTTCAAAGCACCTTTCAATACTAAGTGAACTTTTAGTATTGATATACTAATATGATATAATGATCCAATGATATAATAATAATTTTGGTGCCATGTACTCAACTCTTTGTGACCCTATAGACTATAGCCTGCCAGTCTCCTCTGTCCATGGAATTTTCCAGAATACTGAACTGGATTACCATTTCCTCCTCTGGGGGACCTTTCCAACCCACAGATTGAACCTGTATCTCCTGTGTCTCCTGAATTTCAGGCAAATTCTTTACCCTCTGAGCCATCAGGTAAGCCCAATAATTATTACTGAACTAGTATTAACTGAGGGGACTTCCCTGGTGGCTTAGAAGGTAAATTGTCTACCTGCAATGCAGGAGACCTGGGTTCAATATCTGGATTGGGAAGATCCTCTGGAGAAGGAAATGGCAATCCACTCCTGTATTCTTACCTAGAAAATTCCACTGACAGAGGAGCCTGGTAGGTTACAGTCCATGGGGTTGCAGAGTTGGACATGACTGAGGAACTAACACACACAACACTTTAATAAGTGATAGTTCTAGAAAGCATCAGGCATCTATCTTGTTATTTTTGCCAACATTCACTTAACTTGCACAAAACTGTGCAAGTTGGGTATTCCATAACCTTCTAGGAAGTCATTCAGATCTCAAACATTGAAAATAAATTATTTGTTTTAACATTTTCTCCAAAGACAGACATACAGTAACTTGAGACAACAGCGTCTTTTTCCAGCTGGATCAGAGCTGCCATCTAGGCTAGCAGTAAGCCTGATCATTTATAATTATGATGTCTCTTCGGGTACTGGATATAATTATTATCTGGTAACCAACAATGTTATAGAGATCATGCTGGTGTTCTATCACAGGAGTTTATCACAGGGTAAGCTTTCTTCCATTTTAAGATAAAGTCAAGTCTATCAGAATATAGTATTAAAGTTCAATTGCTATGCAACGAAGTACCTCAAACTTAGCATCTTAAAACACCTCCAGGTTTTTGGGTCAGAGGTATTGGCTGGACTCAACTGAATGTTCTTGAGGTCACACACACTTAAGCTATATATTCCTATATATAGGAATTGCAACACTAATCAAATTTTATGTGATACACACACATTCAACATTTAATCAACAACAATTGTAGTTTTTCCACTAACTTAATTATAGTTTGTCCAGGCACTGTTTTAAAATTTGGACATATAAGTGCAAATATATAGAGAATTAGAGGTATAAGTAGATATAGAGTTAGATAAACAAGTAGATATAAAGACAAGGTATGATATATCTATATATATATATATATATATATATATATATATATATGTATGTATGTTTTATTACTAAACTGCCCTCATGAACTTATTCTTCAGTCCTCTTCCTCTTACAGGCTTTTCATGATTAGTAAATGGAATTATATGACTAAATGTATCAGAGTCATTTCAACTAATCTTTTCCCCTTCTGTCTCACAGTCAGTCTGCAAAACTTCCTGGCAGTAAGATAGTTTCAAAATATACTCAGACTTCAGCCCCTTCTAATCACTTGAATTGTTACCAGGTCAATGTAACCATCATTCCTCATTTGACAAATTGAAATAACTTTATCTTCCTGTTTCAACCCCCACCCACACCTCAACCACAGTCTACTGTCTACACAGCAGCCAGAATACTCCTGTAAACATGAAGACACATCAGGTCTGTCCACTCAAAATGCTGCAATGGTTTTCCACCTGATTGTACTGAGTTAAATCATCCTCCATTTAACAATCTTTGACCATCCCCATTATACCCTCTCTGTCCCCACCACTCTCTCATCTAGCTCTGACCATCATAGCCTCTTCATGTCTTTCCTCTGACATGCTAAGCAATGCTTTTCCTTCAGGACTTTTGTACCTGCACATCCCTTATCTGGTGCACTCTTCCCCAGATATACATATCTAATGATTATCTTTTTAAAATCTTTGCTCAAATATACCTTCACAATTAGACCAACCAGTCCAGGATATTTGAATTTGAAATTGCACTCCCATCCTGAAGCCATTTGTATTGTCCTTTTTGTCTCACCATAGCATTTATTGTCATGTAACATAGTATGCATGCACACTTAGTCACTCAATCGTGTCTGACTCTGCAATCCTGTGGACTATAGCCCATCAGCCTTCTCTGTCCATGGAATTCTCCAGGCAAGATTATTGGAGTGGGTTGCCTTTTCCTTCTCCACTAACATAGGATATAGTTTTATCATTTGGAACTTATCACCTGTCTTTAACTTTAGAATGAGAATAGTTACATGAGAATAAGGGATATTGGCTTTTTAAAATTCAGAGCAGTTGATACAGCACTTTGAAAAATGACCTTTCTCAATCTAGTTATATTAAAAAATATGTAATTGATTTGTTGATCAAATAAGCATAAATAGAAAGCTATAATTATAGTGATATAGCATATTGTTATATTCATGAATGACTCTGTTTTCAAATTTTTTATTTTCTAAATCAGTTAAGTAAATAGTGAGTGTATGGAAACCAATTTGAAAAGTAATGATTCAAATGGGTCTTTTAAACACACAAGTCACTGAGTTTTTTTTTTTTTTAATATCAAATGATATAATACTAAATTAGTTGCAGAAAAACAATATTAACTCTCTAGTAAAATTAGTATTTGGATTTTTTTCAAGAGAGAATTGCAATTCATTTTCATAAAGTTCAAACATTTATTTATTAAATTCTAAACAGATATATGGGTTTCCCTGGTGGCTCAGACAGTAAAGAATCATCTGCAATGCAGGACTGGGTTCCATCCCTAGGTTGGGAAGATCCCCTGGAGAAGAGAATGGCTATCTACTCCAGTATTCTTGCCTGAAGAATTCCATGTACAGAGGAGCCTGGCAGGCTGCAATCCATGAGGTTGCAAAAATTCAGACACGACTGAGCAACTAACAGTTTAAGTTTTTTTTTTAAACAGATGCATACACTTTAAACCAAACAAGTACTGATAAAAATATCTTCCTATTGAAGCCATCCAAACAATTTTAAATCTTTGAATATAGAAAGCGAATTACATATCTGCAGACTTTATCTAAAATCACTTTCTAAATTAGGAAGTAATTGAAGTAATGAAATCTTTCTATCTTTATGATGTACTTACATTTATCTCAGTTTTAAGCATAGCATAATGTTTTGTTAAAAAAAAAAAAAAGCGCTAATGAATTAAACCTTTGCATCTATATACAACATGTCAGGGGAAAATGTATATGTACCCCAAAACTATCTGCCATAATAAATGCCCCTTATTTGCCAAATTTGCTATCTCAAAAAATGTCCAACCGTCTTCCAGAATTGCATGTCACAGTGGGCTGGCCTTTCAATTATCAAGTCTCATGTTTGCAAGATCATAATGCAAAGGGAATACTTGGACTTTCCTGACTTGTAATGCAGGTGACAGTTGATGAACCCATTTCTACTGCAAGTTGGGTAATGTCTTTGTAAGACCATACTGTGTTAAGAGTTCACTTGCGTACAACAGCTAAGGCTAAGGTAGGTTAATGGATGATTGAGGAGAGTGGCTTTTATGAAGTTTGGTGTTATATATATATATATATATATATATATATATATATATATGAAGGAAATGACAACCCCACTCCAGTATTCTTGCCTGGAGAATTCCATGGGTCAAGGAGCCTGGTGGGTGGCAGTCCAAGGAGTTGCAAGGAGTCAGACATGACTGAAGCAATGGAACACAGCACACACACACAATCACACTCACACTCACACACACAGACACACACACACTCACACATATGGGCTTCCCTGGTGGCTCAGCAGTAAAGAATCTTCATGCCAATGCAAGAGATGTGGGTTCAATCTCTGAGTCAAAAACATTCCAGTATTCTTGAATGGGAAATCCTACAGACAGAGGAGCCTGGCAGACTACAGTTCATCGGGTCGTGAAGAGTTGGATATCACTTAACAACTAAGCAACGACAAAGTATACACACACACACACACACACACACACACACGGGGAAATACTAAGAATATATCAATCAGTTGTAATTGAATATCTGACATAAAAATCACAATTCACATTAAACAAATTATACTCGTGCATTTTCAAATATTGCAAAATATCAGAAAAAGATGTTATTAATGAAAGTAAAACACCCAGGTTTCATTTGTATATAAAATAATCCTTGTTCCACAGGTCAAAGCAGCATTAACAAACATTGTTCACAAAAGATGCTTTGTGAATTTTGCAAGTATTAATACTTAAAAATAAATTTCTGAAAACATTCATTTTTGATTTAATATTGTCAAGTAAGTACATGACACAATTTGAATTATTTCTTAAATGACATTAGTGAAATAAAATTCACATGATGAAGACACTTTAAAAGGCCAATTTCAGTCCCTTGGACTTCAAGGAGTTCAAACCAGTTAATTCTAAAAAATCAACCCTGAATACTCATTGGAAGGACTGATGCTGAAGCTGAAGCTCCAATATTCTGGCTACCTGATGCAAAGAGCCAACTCATAGGAAAAGACCCTGATGCTGGGAAAGATTGAAGACAAAAGGAGAAGGGGTGACAGAGGGTGAGATATTTAGATAGCATCACTGACTCAAGGGACATGAATATGAACAAACTCTGGGAGCTAGTGGAGGACAGAGGTGCTTGGCCTGCTGCAGTCCATGGGGTCGCAAAGAGTTGTACACAACTTGGCAACTGAACACAACAGCAAATAAAATACAGAAGATGAGACTGGTTACACATCAATGAAATAAAAGTGAAAGGGAAAGTGAACCTAACACTAATGTACACATAAAAATATTTAAGATGTTAAATTTTATATTGTACTTATTATCATAATTAATTACATTTTTCATAAAGAAGGGGATTAAAAGAGAGACAAAGAAGAGCAAAGATAGAGACACATTACTAGGAACAGGCAATGTGACCATAGTGGTTTAAGTATGGAGCTAGGAATGTCAGGTAAAGTCCGGAGTCCACAGGAGCTGGAAGAAGCAGGAAGGACCCTCTCTGAGAGCATCAGAGGGAGTATGGCCCTGCTGACACCTTGAGTTCAGACTTCCAGCATCCAGAGCTGTGAGGAAATAAATTTCTGTAGTTATAAGATACTCAGTATGTAACAATTTACTGTGGCAGCCATAGGAGATAGTATACCCTTCGAAACCAATTCTGCTTTGATTAAACAGGGAAAGGAAATAATGAAAAAGGTAAACAGTTCTTCCCTGGTGGCTCGGATGGTAAAGAATCTGCCTGCAGTGCAGGAGACCAGGGTTCATTCCCTGGGTTAGGAAGATCCGCTGGAGAAGGGAATGGCAACCCACTCCTGTACATGATGTTGCAGAGTCAGACACAAATGAGCGACCTTCATCACTACTATACAATAGCTCAAGGAATAACTGGGATGGCTGGAGAACCAGTTTGGAAAACAAGCACTTGTCAAGACATGCTGAGAACTAAGACCACAGACTTAATCACTCGACAGGCAACATCCAGAGAGGGAGTGTGTTAGCTGGCAGAATTCACACAGGAGGAAGAATTGGACACTGGAAAATGGACACTGGACAAATACCTTGGTAGAGTACTGACCTCAGTCCTCAGAAACTGCTGCAGCAGTGGCTGCCTACCTAGTTCACATATACAAACTGGGGACCTCCTCAAAAGCAAATTGATTAAAAATTGAAGTCCCTTCTTATAAGCAGAATATTGTCTCTTACAAAAGGAAGTAAATTAATCCATCCAGCTTTTCACATTATGATAAATCACACCTAGGTAATACTTCATTACTCTTGAATCTCTAAGAGAGCATTAATCCTATAATTATAATTGATGTCAGATTTGTACCCTTCATAGACCCCAGACTGAAACTAGTCCAATTTGCAGTGTGCAGATCTAGTTACAACTGCTTTCAACACTGTCAAACATCCTCATTTATTCTAAAAGGTAAAAATGAAATTAAAAATAACACACTATAAAAAATTTGTTTATGTGGCAATCTGTAGAGATGGCTGAGAAAGTGAGTGATTTGAATTATATATTTTAATTAATTTATTTATTTTAATTGGAGGCTGATTGCTTTACATATATTATAGTGGTTTTTTTGCCATACACTGACATGAATCAGCCATGGGTGTACATGTGTCTCCCATCCTGAACCCCCCTCCCTCCCCATCCCATCCCTCAGGGTCATTCCAGTGCACTGGCCCTGAGCACCCTGTCTCATGCATCGAACCTGGATTGGCTATCTATTTCACATATGATAATATATGTGTTTCAATGCTATTTTCTCAAATCATCCCACCCTCGCCTTCTCCCACAGAGTCCAAAGGACTGTTCAATACATCTGTGTCTCTTTTACTGTCTCACATATGGGGTCATTGTTACCATCTTTTTAAATTCCATATTATATGTGTTAATATACTCTACTGGTGTTTTTCTTCTGACTTCCTTCACTCTGTATAATAGGCTCCAGTTTCATCCACCTCATTAAAGCTGATTCAAATGCATTCTTTTTAATAATTGAGTAATATTCCACTGTGTATATGTACCACAGCTTTCTTATCCATTCATCTGCCAATGGACATTTAGGTTGCTTCCATGTCCTGGCTATTGTAAACAGTGTTGAGATGAACATTGGGGTACACGTGTCTCTTTCAATTCTGGTTTCCTCAGTGTGTATGTGCAGCAGTCAGATTGCTGGGTAGTATGGTAGCTCTATTTCCAGTTTTTGGATGAATCTCCACACTGTTCTCCATAGTGGCAGTGCTAGTTTGCACTACCACTAACAGTGTAAGAGGTTCCCTTTTCTCTGCATCCTCTCCAGTATTTATTATTTGTAGACTTTTTGATAGCAGCAATTCTGACTGGTGTGAGGTAGTACCTTATTGTGGTTTTGATTTACATTTCTCTGAAAATTAGTGATGTTGACCATCTTTTCATGTTTTTGTTAGCCATCTGTATGTCTTCTTTGGAGAAATGTCTGTTTAGTTCTTTGGCACATTTTTTCATTGGGTTGTTTATTTTTCTGGCATTGAACTGCATGAGCTGCTTGTATATTTTTGATATTAATTCTTTGTCAGTTGCTTCATCTGCTATTATTTTCTTTCATTCTGATGCTGTCTTTTTACTTTGCTTATAGTTTCCTTCATTGTGCAAAAGCTTTTAAGTTTAATTAGGTCCCATTTGTTTATTTTACTTTTATTTCCATTACTCTGGGAGGTGGACCATAGAGGATCCTGCTGTGATTGATGTCAGAGAGTGTTTTGCCTATATTTTCCTCTAGGAGTTTATAGTTTCTGGTCTTACATTTAGATCTTTAATCCATTTTGAGTTTATTTTTTGTATGGTGTTAGGAAGTGTTCTAGTTTCATTCTTTCACAAGTGGTTGATCAGTTTTCTCAGCATTACTTGTTAAAGAGCTTGTCTTTTCTCCATTGTATATTCTTGCCTCATTTGTCAAAGACAAGGTGTCCATAGGTGCGTGGATTTATCTCTGGGCTTTCTATTTTGTTACATTCATCTACATTTCTGTCTTTGTGCCAGTACCATACTGTCTTGATGACAGTAGCTTTGTAATATAGCCTGAAGTTAGGCAGATTGATTCCTCCAGTTCTGTTCTTCTTTCTCAAGATTGCTTTGGCTATTGGAGATTTTTTGTATTTCCATACAAGTTGTGAAATTATTTATTCTAGTTCTGTGAAAAATACCATTGGTAGCTTGATAGGGATTTCATTGAATCTGTAGATTGCTTTGGGTAGTATACTCATTTTCACTATATTGATTCTTCCAATCCATGAACATGGTATATTTCTCCATCTATTTGTGTCATCTTTGATTTCTTTCATCAATGTTTTATAGTTTTCTATATGTAGGTCTTTTTGTTTCTTTAGGTAGATTTATTCCTAAGTATTTGGTTCTTTTCATTGCAATGGTGAATGGAATTGCTTCCTTAATTTCTCTTTCTGTTTTCTCATTGCTAGTGTATAGGAATGCAAGGGATTTCTGCATGTTAATTTTATATCCTGCAACTTTACTATATTCATTGATTAGCTCTAGCAATTTTCTGGTGATGTGTTTAGGATTTTCTATGTAGAGGATTGTCGAGACCACCTCAACAAGCAGGGTTTCCAAAAGTGCAATACAGCAAGAGAATGAGAAACGAGACGCAAGAATACAGAGAAAAGAGAGGATCAGGGGACCAACACCACTCCAAGGTGAAGGTGTGGAAACTGAATCCAAGCCAGCTTTATTATATTTTCAGCTGAGAATGAAAGAATATGTGGGGAGTTAAACTATGACTCATGTGGCCTTCAGGGCCAGAGAACAAAATGATCATTAACCATTAAGTAATTAGGAAACAGTAATCAATAACAAATCAGTAACTAAGACTAATAGTCTTATCTATAGATTTTCCACCAGATACGTAAAACATGTGACACCAGTTGAGAAACAGTCTGGGGTCAATTTTACGACCCCAGGATCATATCTTGTTTTCAAGATTATGAACTGTTCCCTCTGGACTTGTTCCAAGAGTCTCATGCCTTATAGCATCCAGTTTATCAATAATTATAAATTTCTCTCTTGGCCCTTGCTGGGGCCTGCTTTTCTTTTATGCTTCCTGTCTTCTACAGAGGATCATGTTATCTGCAAACAGTGAGAGTTTTACTTCTTCTTTTCCAATCTGGATTCTTTTTATTTCTTTTACTCCTCTGATTGCTGTGGCTAAAATTTCCAAAACTATGTTGAATAGTAGTGATGAGAGTGGACACCCTTGTCTTGTTCCTGACTTTAGGGGAAATGCTTTCAATTTTTCACCATTGAGGATAATCTTTGCTGTGGGTTTATCATATATGGCCTTTATTATGTTGAGGTATGTTCCTTCTATGCTTGCTTTCTGGAGGACTTTTATAATTTTAAATTAAATTACCTTCCTATTAATTGTAGTTTGTTTTGTAATTCAGTCATGTCTGACTCTTTGTGATCCCATGGACTGCAGTATGCCAAGCTCCTCTGTCCTCTTGGAGTTTGTTCAAACTCATGTCCATTGAGTCAGTTGCTTGTATTAATATTTCTGGGAAAGAAAAAGCAATGGAGGCAAGACATGTTTAAGGTTGGACACTTTTCAGCATGTCAAGAGCATATTAAGAGGATTCCTATTCACTTAGGAAATATATCTGTATCATGTTTTACAAAAGCATAGTTAATGAAACCATGAGAGGGAACTAAGAAAGGTAAAACAACATTACTAAATGATCTGATGCCATATTAACCACCAGAATATCTGAAACCTCCATCAAGGTTACCATTACTATGTATTTAATTATATGTAAATTATACAATTACTTTGTATTTCTTCAGAAAAGGGAGAAAATATTATTGCTTATTTTCAAATAGTCTTATAAGAATCATCTACTGTCCACACATCAGTTCTTATCTTCATTCTTTCATTGAGTTTGCAGTATATCACTTTAATTGCCATAAATATATATATAGATATAGATATATATACATACATATGAATAATCACAAATAATTCTTCCAGACTAATAAAGACAGTTATGTAAATAAACATTTGCTATGCCATAGATGGGTGTTAAATTAGGGCAAGCTTAGATAACTTGAGAAGCCAAGAAACACATGGATCCACAGCATGAGGAATCCAAATTAAAAATCTCTCTCCATGCACAGTGTGACCAAATGGATCTCAGACTCCTTACAATTTTATCAGCAAAATTGATGAAGTCTTTTTCCTAGAAAAAGTGTAATGGATGGTTAGTGTAAAAACACAACTTAATATTATACTCTCCCCTCTTTGAAATATTAGCAATAGTAAGATGACATCTATCCTTTTTTTTTTTTGCTCTAAATCCATTGCAATTAAACCTAAGCCTATTTTCAGTTATTTGAATAGTAGCCTCACGAGAGAAAGATAAAAATTTGGGGGGCACAACCTGTGTCTGTTTTTTAGATGACCAATCCACTAGCAGCCACCACCTCTTCCTGGTACTATAAACCATTCCTTCAAAACAAAGAAATGAATTAAATAATTCATTTAATTCATTAATTAAATAAATATTAAAACCACATTTTAAGACAGGCCAGCAATTCATTTCCTACTCTACCTCTTAGTTAAATTTTGGCCATCTCATCCAAGTTTTTAAGTAGTTGTTATTTAATAAATACAAATGACAATATTGAGTATGCAAATTATACCACCACCTTCCTACTGGTAGAAAATTTCTAGGAACAGTAGTTAACAATAATTACTAAAATAAGTTGGTTTTAGTCTTCCACCCTTCTTAGCTTTAACTTCTATTTAAAAAAATATAAACCACAAGCTTGTATTCATATAATCTAAATGGAGCCATATTTTTACCAGCTATATATTGGTATTCTTCTATTCACAACTGTATACTTCTTTCAGCATTTGCAAAGCTAAATTAATACACTCTGTGGCTGCCATGTGTCCTATTATTTTGAAGAAACACAATTTTCATGAAAATGATTACTGGGACATCAGACCCATAGCAGAAAAAAAAAAAAAAAAAGCCACGGAAAATCATCAATCTCTGAAATAATTTTCTGAATCAAAATTATGTTTCTCAAACTCAGAAAAGAATTCAATCAAAATACCTATTTCTGGAAGTTGCCAAGTATATTAGAACAATTTGTTTCTATTTGAAGGAAGGTAGGCAAACAGAAAATAACAGGAGAAAAGAAAAACATTTTTCTTGATTTCCATTTCAGTAGTATGTAGGTCAGAAATCCAAATACTCACAACACAGATGATGCTGGAAAGAGTCTCCCATCATACGAATATTTCTCCTTCCAGTAAAATTGAAGACATGCCTCTACTCAGATGATTTAGGCAATTAATAAAAGTACATCATTCAGGCCTTAAGTCCTTTTGTTTCCCCTCAGGGAATTAAATGTCCAAATTTCCATTAATAATTTGATATCTGACCTTCTGCTTTTTCAGAGCTGACTCTAGTGCAAGTTTATCTAGCAACAAACTTGTTTTTTTGACACAGTGCCACACTTTTCCAAGTACATTTCCAAGTAATCAGATCAGATCAGATCAGTTGCTCAGTCGTGTCCAACTCTTTGCGACCCTGTGAATCACAGCACGCCAGGCCTCCTTTTCCATCACCAACTCCTGGAGTTCACTGAGACTCACGTCCATTGAGTCAGTGATGCCATCCAGCCATCTCATCCTCTGTCATCCCCTTCTCCTCCTGCCCCCAATCCCTCCCAGCATCAGATTCTTTTCCAATGAGTCAACTCTTCGCATGAGGTGGCCAAAGTACTGGAGTTTCAGCTTTAGCATCATTCCTTCCAAAGAAATCCCATTCCCTTAAATTCTTCTCTGTTTCAATATCCTATTTGAAGGTACATCAAAGAATATGGCTATACATTTTTCATAGTGAGTAGGAGTCTATAAAAAGTCATCTATCTATCGGTGGCATTACCAACTTCTTTCTGAATTGCACAATTCTACTCAGGATATATGCTACTATAAATTCAACACCTATCCCAAGCCTTGACAACAGCATATCCTCCAATTCTTTCCCTCATGGACATGACCCCATATATTTATTGGCATGTTCCCTCAAAATGCGTGACAATTCTGTTTTGGGGTCCATGATTACTATGCATTTTTTATCTTTGTAACAATAATAACGCCATAATAATGCCTAAACTCTCAGAACTGAACTTCTATTCACTCTCTCAAACATTTGTAAGAGTCTCTTATACTGTATTTTGGGGAAATTACTTGAGATTTCTTTGAAAGAGCTTCTTTTTAATTGCTTTATTTAGCTTTCCTAGGCTCTCCTCTTCCCTCTAGATAGATTTCCATATTTCCTTGGAATAGTTTGTATTTTTTTCTGACTATAGGGCTAAAACATTTTTAAAAATAGGTTGCTACCTTTCAGTTTCTCTCAGTGAACTTGATTCCCAGTAAAAATATGTTTAAGAGCAAACACTTTCCCTTTGTAATATTTGGTTGTTTATGGGAGTTGGTGATTGACGGGGAGGCCTGGCATGCTGCGATTCATGGGGTCGCAAAGAGTCAGACACGACTGAGTGACTGAACTGAACTGAACTGACTGAAGTTCATTAAAATTGCTATCTCAACTCAATAGAAATGCAAGGATTTGTTCAGAGTAGAAGAGTTACAGATTGGCATCAACAATGGTAGATGGTGGTTTAAAAACTGATGCTTTTTAAGATTCAGGGGTGTGGAGTGTATTCAGATGTTCTTGAGAATGATCTAGTTTAGAGTTGTAAATATCCAGAAGTCATAATGTAATTGAGGTCCTAATGGGGAAACAGTGTAAACAGTGTCAGACTTTATTTTTTGGGGCTCCAAAATCGCTGCAGATGGTGATTGCAGCCATGAAATTAGAAGACGCTTACTCCTTGGAAGGAAAGTTATGACCAACCTAGATAGCATATTTAAAAGCTGAGACATTACTTTGCCAACCAAGATCCATCTAGTCAAGGCTATGGTTTTTCCAGTAGTCATGTATGGATGTGAGAGTTGGACTCTGAAGAAAGCTGAGCACTGAAGAATTGATGCTTTTGAACTGTGGTGTTGACGAAGACTCTTGAGAGTCTTCTTCAAGACTGCAAGAAGATACAACCAGCCCATCCTAAAGGAGATCAGTCCTGGGTATTCATTGGAAGGACTGATGTTGAAGCTGAAACTCCAGTACTTTGACCACGTCATGCGAAGAGTTGACTCATTGGAAAAGACTCTGATGCTGGGAGGGATTAGGGGCAGGAGGAGAAGGGGATGACAGAGGATGAGATGGCTGGATGGCATCACCAACTCGATGGATATGGGTTTGGGTGGACTCCGGGAGTTGGTGATGGACAGGGAGGCCTGGCGTGCTGTGATTCATGGGGTCACAAAGAGTCGGACACAACTGAGCGACTGAACTAAACTGAATCTCCTAAGAAAGCCAAATATGCCATCTAAAGTATAAAAGATTGGTCACAAATTAGAATTCTTTCTAAGATGTTAGAGGGGGAATAAAAAATGAATGTAACTTAAATCTTTCTTTGAGGCTTATTAACTGGAAGGGAAGATATACCCGTCCAATAATTTACATTTCTATCTGCAAATGAGAAAGAAGGCACAAATTACTATGAACAGGAGTTAAAGATGAAGCATCACTACGGAACCTTCAGGTATTCATAGAATAAGGAAATGTTCAATTCCTGAGGTGGAAGGATGCTCTGGAGTAGGTATGACAATCCACTCTATACTCTTGCCTGGAAAATTGCACCAACAGAGGAGCCTGGCAGACTGCGGTCCATGGGGCCGCAAGATTCAGACACAACTGAACAACTGAACACACACAAGGAAATATAGTGAACAGCATTGTGACCAAAAAAAAAAACCCCAGCAACACTGATGAAATTGACAAAAAGCACAACTTGCTAAAATGAAGACAGAAGAAATAAGAATTTTTGAATACCTTTCTATGTATCAGTGATGTTATATTCATACTTAAATCAGCGTTCAAAATAGATTCAGTCTGATAAACATTCCCAGGTGAATTCCTTGAGTACAAAATAGTGCCAACCTTCCATGAATGTTTTGAAAGTATCATGAAGTGACAAATAGTTCTAAACTCATATGAGACATGATATACCACAGCACCAAAAATATACTTAGATATTAAAAAATGAAAGACGTAGATAAATGGCCTTCCAGATTATTTACACAAAATTTCTTAGCAAAATATACTTGTATTAGCAAAGCATTTCCAAAAATATATAAGTAGGATAGTTCATTGTGACTAATTAGATTTTATCTGAAGAATACTAATTTTGTTTAACATTTGAAAATCAAGTTTATACTTGAGTATAAGTTTATACTTATCAGAATAAAGAGAAAACAATAAAACCTTTTCAATGGATATAAAGAAAGCGTTTTCCTAGATGTTACAGCCACACATAATATAACCTCTCAGCACGTTAGAAATATAAGGGTGTTTCTTCAGCCTAATAAAGGATATCTACAAAAATCTTACAGCTCATATAACACTTAGTTGTGAATTAAATGCATCAAGAACAAAGAAGGTCAGAGAAATCATCCCATATACTGAAAGTTTTATCTCTTGATTAACATAAAGAAACAGTAAAAAAATATATACAGCATACATATATGGGGACATAATCAAATTTTCTTTCTTAAAATTAACATGATCATTTGTTTAGGAAATCTTAGGAGGAGGAGTTGTGTTCAAAACTAATTAGAATGAATAAAGTTAAGAAGCTAACTTTACTTCTATATACTATCAACTCCCATCTAGAATTGAAATTAAAAACTCAACACTTTCAATGGCATCAAAAACGTAAAATGTTTAGGATCATATTTAAATACATGAAGATTATACTCACTGAAGAAATATTGTAGAGAGAAATTAAAGGATATTTAACTAAGTGGAGTTACAAAATGATGAATAGGAAAACATTGTTTTATAGCTTGCTCTCAAACATATAAAATCATGGAAATTCTGTGAAGAAAATGTTATATTTTTAACAAAATGCTGAAAAATGCTTTTACTGGAGGAAAAAAAAAAAACTTGCTCTGGGACACAAATAATGCATAAGTTAACTTTAAATGGATTATAGACCTAAAGATAAAATGAAAACAATAAGATTGTCAGGAAAAATAGTGACTAAGTCTTCACAGCTTTAAAGTAGGCAAATTTTACTAATACCAAAGAAAGCACTAAGTCTCAAATGAACAAAACATAATAAATTGGATGTTCATACAAAGTTAAACACTGTTCTTCAAAAAATACTCATAAGAAAGGGAAAATGTAAACCAGAGACTGGGTAAAATATTATAAAACACATTTCTAACAAAAAACTTTTATCAAGAATTCATATATGTGTATATATTTTTTAAATAAGGAAAATATTTTATAAAATAAGACATGAATGACTATCATGGGCATGTAATGTTCTTTAAATGATCAGTATCTTTAGTTAAGTAAAAATTAAAATCACGCAGAAATACCACTTTACATTCATAAAGTAGCTAAAATATAAATTCTGATCAAGTTGATGAAGAATTTCTGCAATTGAAATTCACACATTCCTGGTGAAGGTGCAAAAGTACAACCACTTTGTAAAACAGTTTGGCAGATACATATATAAGCATATGCTTACCATATGACTCAGATTAATCCTACACTTTAAGAAAAACCAAAGCAAATCTACACAAAGTATATACACAGTAATGTATGGAAATTTATCACTTTTTTCATAATAACCTAGAACTCAAAACAGCTCAAATATCTGTTTACAGAAGAATAGATAAAATAACTTGTAGTATATCCATACAATGAGGTCTTACTCATGAATAAAAGTGAATGAATTTCAAACACAAAAAATATTAAAAATATTTTGCTTAAGTAAATAAGGCAGTCACAAAAGAGTACATACAGTATAGTTTCATTTATATGAAATCCGATAACAGGCAAAAATAATAAATTAGCATAGAAATCAAATATTGGTTACCTGTGGTTGGCAATGGGAATGATTGATTGCAAAGCTCTTGAGGAAACATGATTGGTGATTGAAATGTTCTGTATACTAATTGGGATGGTGATTACGTGGATGTATATGTTTGCAAAAATCTGAATTATGTGCTTAAAATTTGTACATTTTAAGTAAATTATGCTTAAATTAGTTGATTTAGAGAAATCCTGGCAAATTCCAATACTGGTGAGGATGTGAAGCAACTGGACATCTCATACACTGCTGCTGGGAATAAGATTTGGTACAGATATATTGTAAAATGATTGGGCATATACATTATAATTATGTATATTCATGCAAGAGATGCAGATTTGATCCCTGGGTCAGGAAGATACCCTGGAGGAAGGCATGGTAACTCACTCCAGTATTCTTGCCTGGAGAATCCCCTGAACAGAGGAGCCTGGAGGGCTATGGGCCATGGGGCCACACAGCGTTGGACACAACCTAGTGACTGAATAAAGCAAAACTGCATATGCATAGTTACAGTCTACTGTCTAGAAATTCTAATCCTTGATATAAATGCAAAAAATGGCAGCACATTTGTACAAAAGATGAGTTTATAGTATTGTCATAAATTAAAATCCATGATTAGGAATTGTCATTAAAATGCTCTGCTGTGCTGTGCTTAGTTGTTCAGCTTCTCTGTAGCTCAGCTAGTCAAGAATCCTCCTGCAATTCAGGAGACTCCACTTCAATTCCTGGGTCAGGAAGATCTGCTGCAGAAGGGATAGGCCACCCACTCCAATATTCTTGGAGTTTCCTGGTGGCTCAGACAGTAAAGAATCCACCTGCAATGTGGGAGACCTGGGTTTGATCCCCTGGTTGGGAAGATTCCTTGAAGGAGGGCATGGCAGCCCATTCCTTTATTGACTGAAGGATCTCATGGACTGAGGAGCATGGTGGGCTATAGTTCACGGGGTTGCAAAGAATTCACCATGACTGAAGCAGCTTAGTACACACTGTGGAGTAATATACAGAATTAAAATGAACAACTACTGCTATACAAAACAACCTGTGTAAGTCTCTCAAATATATGCTGAGAGTAAAAAAACAAAAGCGAGACAAGATAGTACTATAAAATTAAAATTCAGTTCAGTTCAGTTCATTTCAGTCACTCAGTCATGTACGACTCTCTGCAACCCCATGGACTGCAGCTTTCCAAGATTCCCTGTCCATCACCAACTCCTGGAGCTTGCTCAAACTCTTGTTCATTGAGTTGGTGTTGCCATCCAACTGGCTCATCTTCTGTTATCCCCTTCTCCTCCTGCCTTCAATCTTTCCCAGCATCAGGGTCTTTTCCAATGAGTCAGTTCTTCACATCAGATGGCCAAAGTATTGGAGTTTCAGCTTCAGCATCAGTCTTTCCAATGAATATTCAGGATTTATTTCCTTTAGGAAGGACTGGTTGAATCTCTTTGCAATACAAGGGACTCTCAAGAGTCTTCTCTAACACCACAGTTCAAAAGCATCAGTTTTTCAGGGCTCAGCTTTCTTTATAATGCAACTCTCACATTCATACATGACTACTGGAGAAACCATAGCTTTGATTAGACTTTGTTGGCAAAGTAATGTCTTTTAATTTCATGGCTATAATCAACATCTGCAGTGATTTTGGAGCCCCAAAAACTAAAGTCTGACACTGTTTCCACTCTTTGCCCATCTATTTACCATGAAGTGATGGGACCAGATGCCATGATCTTTGTTTTCTGAATGTTGAGCTTTAAGTCAAGTTTTTCACTCTCCACTTTCACTTTCATCAAGAGGCTTCTCAGTTCCTCTTCACTTTCTGCCATAAGGGTGGTGTCATCTGCATATCTGAGGTTATTGATATTTCTCCTGGCAATCTTGATTCCAGTTTGTGTTTCTTCCAGTCCAGCGTTTCTCATGAAGTACTCTGCATATAAGTTAAATAAGCAGGGTGACAATATACAGCCTTGACATACTCCTTTTCCTATTTGGAACCAGTCTGTTGTTCCATGTCCAGTTCTAACTGTTGCTTCCTGACCTGCATACAAATTTCTCAAGAGGCAGATCAGGTGGTCTGGTATTGCCATCTCTTTCAGAATTTTCCACAGTTTATTGTGATCCACACAGTCAAAGGCTTTGGCATAGTCAATAAAGCAGAAATAGATGTTTTTCTGGAACTCTCTTGCTTTTTCCATGATCCAGCGGATGTTGGCAATTTGATCTCTGGTTCCTCTGCCTTTTCTGAAACCAGCTTGAACATCAGGAAGTTCATGGTTCACATATTGCTGAAGCCTGGCTTGGAGAATTTTGAGCATTACTTTACTAGCGTGTGAGATGAGTGCAACTGTGTGGTAGTTTGCGCATTCTTTGGCATTGCCTTTCTTTGGGGTTGGGATGAAAACTGACCTTTTCCAGTCCTGTGGCCACTGACGAGTTTTCCAAATGTGCTGGCATATTGAGTGCAGCACTTTCACAGCATCATCTTTCAGGATTTGAAATAGCTCAACTGGAATTCCATCACCTCCACTAGCTTTGTTCATAGTGCATATTTAATGTTTATTTTAGTCAACCAAAAATCTAATCAAATAAAAGACTATGACCAAAGATAGCTCTCAGATAACTGATTCCTTAGGTAATATTAGAAGAAGAATGCTAAGTCATTCCCTAATTGCACGCTGTTATCTGCTTTTTGCCCTGGAGAAGGAAATGGCAACCCACTCCAGTGTTCTTGTCTGGAAAATCCCACGGACCGAGGAGCCTGGCAAGCTACAGTCCATGGGCTATAAGAGTTGGACATGACTGAGCGACTAAACGACCACCACCACCACCATCTGCCTGTTGGTTTCCCAGGTGGTTCCGTTGTAAACAATCTGCCTGCCAATGAATAAGTTAAAGATTCAGTTCCTGGATTGGGAAGATCCTCTAGAGGAGGAAATGGTAACACACTCCAGTATTATTACTGGGAAAACCGGTGGACCAGGAGCCTACTCCATGGAGTTGCAAAGAGTTGACATGACTGATTGAGCACAAACACACATCTTCTTTCTAACTGATGAAGGAAATGAAGCACATTCTATAATAAAGAAAACAACAAAAAAGTTATAGGATTCATTATTGTTAAACATTAGCCCTTATACAGCCTGATCTCAGAATAAAGTACATTCTTAAATAATAAATTCAATTTGCTTTTACTGGAAAAAAGTGTTGGTTGTAATATTAGATTTATATAATCTTTTTAAGCCCTATAGCTGGTCCATAGTATATTATAATGACATTTCACACTTTGTACACTAGTCTCAGAAATTTCAGGTAAAACTTTTATTGGTTTATCTTTAATTTCTTAATTCACTGATTACATCTATTGTGTTGAGATTAAAAATTCAGCATATATCTTTATATGTTTAGAACTTGTAGCTATTTTAACATAAAATATGAACTAAGGCATTTCATCATAAAGTATAAAGTCACTTATAACTTTCCTTTTTATCTCATTCTTTGGATTAAAATAAAGAATTGAATTTCACTGAATCATAATAAATTAGACTACATTGAATTCAGTATTAAGATAGATATTTTCATATGGAATTTTGCTATATCTACATATAATGCATATATATCTGTAAAAGACTTGCTTCTCTAGGGTTAATAATCTTCCCAAGCCTTTTGATTATTTTACAGTTTTGTTTTGAAATGCAAACCCTGGATCATTTGCTTTGTGATTTGTACACATTTGGATTTCAACTAGCCAGGATCTTAAGCATGCATTTGTAAACAAGACAAAACTTAAGGATGCAGAAATGTGTTTAAAGTTGTTATATTAGTTAATATATAATCTTGATAGATTATATAAAACTGAGTGCTCTTTGTTTCTTATAAGATGGTATATGTGGTTATCAATGAAATATCTAAACAAAGCTCATTATTAAGGAACATATGTAATTATAATGTGCTTTTTATATCATTAAATCTGAATCTTTGAATGGATTAGTTATTTATTTGCCTGTGTTAGAATAATTTTTATATTAGTATTGTCTATGAATGACCTCTACTCATTTATAAGATTTTTTTGGGTGTGGGGGATTTTTTTTAACGACAAGTTACATTTGTTATCCTGCTTTGGCTTCAGAGACAGAAAAAGTAAATTAAACTTAAATTTTGATGGGAAAATATGCCCTCAGGTAAGGCCATGAGACCCAATTTTTTGCTCAGTAAAGTTTCTTGAAAATTTTATTTGAAACAAATGACTTGCTTTTCACAATCTATGGTTTTACACTTTTATCACTTCATGACCCCTCTTAATGAAAATTAGGTATGATGATTTTACGTTACTGTGGAGGATTGTAATGCCTCAAAACATTTTGAATGTGGACAGAATTTAAATTTCACCTAAATCTAAATACTTTAACTTTTGTATATTTCATCAATGCACCTTTAAGCCAAGCTTGTAGATGAACTGATACATATTCTGAATAAGATCAAGATTTATGAATTTTCACTGTTTTTACACATGTCTATTAGGCTTCCCAGGTGGCACAAGTGGTAAAAAACCTGCTTGCCAATGCTGGAGACTCAAGAGATAAGGCTTCGATTCCTGGTTTGGGAAGATCCCCTGGAGGAGGAAATTATAACCCATTCCAGTATTCTTGCCTGAAGAATTCCAGGGACAGAGGAGCCTGGCAGGCTATATTCCATGGGGTCTCAAAGAATTGGACATGACTGAGCACACACATACATCAAAAGTTGGTTTCATGGTTTTGACAGGCAAACTAAAACACAGAGTTGAGGCTGATTGATAAAAGTTATCATGACAATAGCAACTAAATCAGTTCGAGGAACATTTTATCAGGCTTTAACCAGGTAGGAGAACTATCACCAATGTGCTTCAGTGTATCAGGTGGCTACTCAGCTACAGGCAGCAGAGTCTGTCACCAAAACGTGCTTGAAAGTTTGGATTTGCCCACCAGGAATAAAAAGAGGACCTTGTGTGTGCATGTGTGTGCCTCATCTGACTCTTTGCAACGCCATGGACTGTAACCCATTGGGTTCCTCTGTATGTGGAATTTCCCAAGCAAGAATACTGGAATAGGTTTGCCATTTCCTTCTCCAGGGGATCTTCCCAGCCCAGGGATGGAACTTGTGTTTCTTGTGTCTCCTGCATTGGTAGGCAGTTTACTTACCAGTGCACCACCTGGGAAGACCCCCCAAAAAGAACCTTTATATTTGGTAATATATTAGTTAAGATAGAATGATTCTGGGTTTGTATAAGAACTTCTTAAACTCTTCCTTTCCATTACTACAGAATAATGATTTGAAAGAATGGACAGAAATAAACTTGCAAAAAAATAAAAAAGATCAGATGATCAGTTATTGTAAGAGGAGGAGGAGTTTTTTTTATACAAGATAAAGTCAGAAACTGGGTACACATTCAGATTCTTTTTTTTTTATTTAATTTTATTTTTTAACTTGACAATATTGTATTGGTTTTGCCATATATCAAAATGAATCTGCCACAGGTATACATGTGTTCCCCATCCTGAACCCTCCTCCCTTCTCCCTCCCCATACCATCCCTCTGGGTTGTCCCAGTGCACCAGCCCCAAGCATCCAGTATCGTGCATCAAACCTGGACTGGCGACTCGTTTCATACATGATATTATACATATTTCAATGCCATTCTCCCAAATCATCCCACCCTCTCCCTCTCCCACAGAGTCCAAAAGACTGTTATATACATCAGTGTCTCTTTTGCTGTCTCATATACAGGGTTATTGTTACCATCTTTCTAAATTCCATATATATGCGTTAGTATACTGTATTGGTGTTTTTCTTTCTGGCTTACTTCACTCTGTATAATAGGCTTCAGTTTCATCCACCTCATTAGAACTGATTCAAATGTATTCTTTTTAATGGCTGAGTAATACTCCATTGTGTATATGTACCATAGCTTTCTTATCCATTCAGATTCTAGAAACAAAAGAGAAGGGAAAGTTTAGATGTAGGGGTCTTTTCTTTTGACAGTTGCCCCTCTCTAACCCTCCAGTCATTCCACTTAGCTTTTGCAAAATACACATTTTCAGTTGTTTTAATAAAAATAAGCTTATTCAAGGTAGAAATCTTTTGGTACAGTTTTGTTATCATCATGTGCAGGACTCTCAAATGTTGGACTCCAATGAAGTCAGCAAAACACCCTTAAAAGTTTAGAACCAATATATTTAGATCAGAAGCCTAATTTGGATAAATGATGAAAGAAAAATTAGTTTTCTGAAAAAATTAACAGCAGTATTAGGGGTTAAGCCTGATGGATGCATATGCAGAGTAAGTGAATGGAGATGTTATTAATTGAGGGCTAGCTAGAGGCAAAGGGTTGCAAAAAAAAAGGAACATATGGAATTCTGAGTAAAAAAAAATATAAAATTAATTTTAGGCTGCTGATGGTATCATGATATACCCTGAATGCTCTGTCACTTCAAAAGTTCAATAAAAGTTCTTTGCATAAATAAGTAGTATTTCCACAAAACTGTGGGGGCAGTAGAAGCACTGAACAGTATAAAGAAAAGTTGCATAGAAAGATTCCTGAGTCAGTGAAATCAATCCTGTAGCAGAATTCAATGGCAACAAAATTTATAGTAATAATAGTGAGTGTAATTCTTCTGAGGATGCTTTTGAATAAAAAATGATTAAAAACTGAGTTATTATATTTGGACATTAAAAGGAATGTTTCACTAAAACAGATTTCTTTAGGCACCAAAATCTTGGGTAACGTATGTGCACACATACATAATGGCATATTTCCATATGTTATTGAATAACATATCTACCACACTCACTGCTGTAGAAAAAGGACTTTACAAAAGATGTACCTGAGTTTTTAATACAAAGAGATGGTCTTAGGAAAGAATGTTGTTGCTATGCAATCACTATGTCCTGTCTGACTCTGTGATCTCATGGACTGCAGCACACCAGGCTCCTCTGGCCTCCACTATCTCCCAGAGTTCCTCAGATTCATGTCAGATTCATTGAGTCAGTGATGCTACCTAACCATCTCATCCTCTGCCACCTTCTTTTGTTTTGCCTTCAATCTTTCCCAGAATCAGGGTCTTTTTCAAACAGCTGGCCCTTTGCATCAGTCCTTCCAATGAATATTAAGGGTTTATTTCTTGTAGATTGACTGGTTTGATCTCCTTGCTGTCCAGGGGACTCTCAAGAGTATTCTCCAGCACCACAATTCAAAAGCATCAGTTCTTCTGCACTCAGCCTTCTTAATGGACCCACTCTCACATCTATATATGACTACTGGAAAAATTGTCTCTGTAACTACATGGACCTTTTTCAGCAAAGTGATGCTGTCTAGGGTTGTCATAGTCTTCCTTTCAAGGAATAAATGTCTTTTAAGTGTCTTTAAGTGTGATTTTTGAAGTCAAAGAAAATAAAATCTGTCACTGTTTTCACTTTTTTCCCTTCTATTTGACATAAAGTGATGGGACCAGATAACTTGATCTTAGCTTTATGAATGTTGAGTTTTAATCCAGGTTTTTCACTCTCCTTATCCACCTTCTTCAATTCCTCTTCACTTTCAACCATGAGAATCGTATCCTTTGTATATCTGAGGTTGTTGATATTCCTCCTGGCAACTTTATCCAGCTTGTGATTCATGCAGCCTGGCATTTCATATGATGTACTCTTTATATAAGTTAAAAAAATAGGGTGACAATATACAGCCTTCTCTTACCCAATTTGGAGTCAGTTGTTCCATGTCCAGTTCTAACTATTGCTTCTTGACCTGCATACAACGTTGTCAGATGACAGGTAAGGTGGTCTAGTACTTCCATCTCTTTAAGAATTTTCCACAACTTGTTATGATCCACACAGTCAAAGGGTGAAGCAGAAGTAGATGTTTTTCCTGAAGCTCCCTTGCTTTCTCCAGTCTAGGAACAATTAATTATTGCTCCTCTGGAACCTTGTAACTTAAAGTGTGGTCTGTAAAACAGAATCACTGACATCAACTGGAAGCTTGTATAAAATGTAAAATCTCCAGCCCTGGCCCCATATCACTGAAACATAATCTGTAATTTGTCAATATAGCCAGGTGACTCAAATGCAAATTGAAGTTCCAAAAGAACAATTCATTTCAGTTGCCAGTGGTTGGTGTAATAAGTTATTCCAATGATTAATGGCTTAATCTAAGATAAATTACATTACTCCTTATGTTCTTTTTATTAGTAATTTTATTGGAGTATAGTTACTTTACAATGTTATATTAGTTTCTTACTCTACAGCAAAGTGATTCAGTCATATATATATACATATGTCCACTCTTTTTTAGATTATTTTCCCATATATGTCATTACTAAGTATGGAGTAGAGTTCCCTGTGCTACACAGTAGGTTTTCATTTATTTTATACATAGCAGTGTATATATCGGAGAAGGCAATGGCACCCCACTCCAGTACTCTTGCCTGAAAAATCCCATGGATGGAGGAGCCTGGTAGGCTGCAGTCCATGGGGTCGCTAAGAGTAGAACACGACTGAGCAAATTCACTTTCACTTTTCACTTTCATGCATTGGAGGAGGAAATGGCAACCCACTCCAGTGTTCTTGCCTAGAGAATCCCAGGGACAGGGGTGCCTGGTGGGCTGCCGTCTATGGGGTCGCACAGAGTCGGACACGACTGAAGTGACTTAGCAGCAGCAGCAGCAGCAGTGTATATATGTCAGTCCCAATCTCTGAAGTCAACTCATTCTCTTCCCTCAGCCCCTTAGTGACCATGTTTGTTCTCCACATCTGAGACTCTATTTTTGCTTTGCAAACAGGTTCATCTCTATCAATTTTCTAGATTCCACATATAAGTGATATTATACAATATTTTCTTTTCTCTTTATGACTTACTTCACTTTGTATGACAGTCTCTAGTTCTATCCATGTCTCTGCAATGGCACTATTTCATTCCTTTTTATGATTGAGTAATATTCCATTATATACACACACACACACATATACATATATACACCTCATCTTCTTTTATCCATTACTATGTCACTGGACTTTATTTATTTTGCATTGATTGGTCCTCCTGCCAGACTTTTTGGTGTCTTTTGTGCCACTGTGGTCAGATAAAGACTTGTCCTGGAACATGTAATATGGTCTCACTGGTGAGTCTTGTACCTTAGTGGGAACAACTGGAAGCCTGAAGTGACTCTCTGTCCCTCTTGGTCCCATCCTGTGGTTCATTTGGCTTATTTTTTTAAATAGTTCAATCCTAAGAACATTCTAGGGAGAAAGCAATGGCACCCCACTCCAGTACTTTGCCTGGAAAATCCCATGGATGGAGGAGCTTGGTAGGCTGCAGTCCATGGGGTCGCTAAAAGTCGGACACGACTGAGCGACTTCCCTTTCACTTTTCACTTTCATGCATTGGAGAAGGAAATGGAGAATCCCAGGGATGGGGGAGCCTGGTGGCTGCCATCTGTGGGATCACACAGAGTCGGACACTACTGAAGTGACTTAGCAGCAGCAGCAGCAAGAACATTCTAGAGGAGAAAAAGTCCCAATGTAAATATAAATGTGAAATTCTTACCAAGTTTCCACATTACCATGTTTATTTTTCATTGCTCAAAGCCAATCATAAGACTAAGGGCAGTGTCCTTGTAGGAGGTAGAAGTTCTTGAATTTCAATGTCATTGTTCATTAAGAATCACTAAATTACAGTCCACCCTATTGCTCTTAAGAATTTCAATTCACTAGTTCCCATGCTTATTTGTGAAGCCAGTGGAAGTAACAATGGCATATGCCCATTACAGACCCTCCTTTTAGTTAAGTCTGGAATACCAAGTGAATGAAATATCTTTATTGACCAAATCCTAAATGACCACAAGTAATTTTGAGGACTAGCCCTACTTTCTTATGCAACCTAGAAATCTAACTCCAAACAAAAAACACAAACAATAAAAATAAATGGAGTCACAGCAATAAGTAAATATCAAGCTTTGTGTCACTGCTTCATCAAATTAGTGAGCTAGTCTCCTTGACTTCATTCTGCTGATTACTGTTAGATCATAGCCAACCAGGTGGCAATACTTGAAAGAGGAAGGCATATTGGCTAAGATATTAATTTTCAATTAATACATGGCATGCTTCATGAAAATATTATTCTTAGAGCTAAAATGCACGTATCAATTTTCTAAATGATAGATATTGAACTTTGGCAATCAAAGTAATGGGAACATGAAAATCCCTGCTTTCTCAAGGCAAGGAGATATGATTGAGACTCAAAAGGGCCGTGTATAAATACATTCAGGAAACTGTAGAAGTCTTCTGTCCTTTTAGCAAGTAAATAAATCTGAGTTTGACTGGAAAAATTAAACCATTCTGAAACAAGCACAGCTAGTTGATATAAAATTAATTATGCATTCTGGATACTCATTTGGTCTGCAAATGTAAAATAGATAAGATAAACAGAGCTCTCCACAATTATTGATCACAGAGTCTAATAAGTAAAGGGAAATAATATGGCATTTTTTAACAGAATTTGACTTCCACATAAGGAAGTCATTAAATTGAGTTTCCTCTAAGCCCAAGCAGTGAGAACATGAATTCGTCAATGACCCAGCAATAACTTTGCATTAACGTCTATAAGTAATTTGGCAAGGCTGTCTGAGCACTAATTTCAGCTAATATAAAGTCACAACTATAATCTATTTTTGGAAATTTTAATATTTTGTAATCAGATCTGAGGACACTAATGGGTCAGTGGTGAGAAGCCTCAGTTTTTGGCATATTCATTGTTCCATTGCCAGAGATAATGCATTAAAATTTATATACATGGGATAAGAACAGATTCATCCATCTCTGTAGTCGTAAAATTTACTTAACAAACAACACTCCTTCACAGAAATATCTCTGGGAGTTTGGCCAATTTTTCATTCTTCTTAAGACCTGAATATATGGTTGTATCTCCATACAATCGCATTACAAAATAAGAAATCAAATACTCTAAACATTGTAATTTCTCAAACAATGGGTATTTCAGTTCTCTCAGAAGCTGAAGTGCAATGTATGGCATTCAATAATGCAGAATAAGAACAGAACTTGTCAAGATGCCAAGGTCATACAGAAAATTGGTAGCAAATGCTCAGATATTGAGATGAAAGTAGACAGAGTTTTAGTTCTGTGGAAACAAGGGAAGTCCTTCAATGTGAAAAACATTGACATTTGCTGTTTTGCAGCTGCTGCTGCTGCTGCTAAGTCGCTTCAGTCGTGTCCGACTCTGTGCGACCCCATAGATGGCAGCCCAGCAGGCTCCCCCGTCCCTGGGATTCTCCAGGCAAGAACACTGGAGTGGGTTGCCATTTCCTTCTCCAATGCATGATAGTTAAAAATGAAAGTGAAGTCGCTCAGTCGTGTCCGACTCTTAGCGACCCCATGGACTGCGGCCCACCAGGGTCCTCCGTCCATGAGATTTTCCAGGCAAGAGTACTGGAGTGGGATGCCATTGCCTACCTAAAGATCTGTTATGATTTTAACAATGCTTTGAGGGTTTTGGGGAAGAGAGACACTGAAATTGATGAGCTATAATATATCTGCATGACTGTCCTGAAAAGTTTATACATTTGTTTGCCTGATGTAACTGAACTCTGTGAAATTTACAGAAGAAAAACTAGAAAATCTAAGATGATGTATATGATATATAACAAGTAAAAGGAACACATTACTATTATTATTTTCAATTGCAACAGAGAAATTCCCAGCCAGGTGGCTTCACTGGTGAATTATGCCAGGTGTTTAAACATGAATTAACATCAATGTTTTAGAAATTGTTCTGAAAAATTGAAATGCAGACAGTACTTTTAAACTCATTCAATGAAGCCAGTATTACCTGGATACCAAGCCAAATGAACATATCACAGTTCATCACAGGATTTTATCTTGTGTCTCTTTCTCCAAATTTGGTAACCACTTCCCATAATACGGGCTTCCCTGGTGGCTCAGACAGTAAAGAATCCACCTGCAATGTGGGAGAGCTGGGTTCAATCCCTGGGTTGGGAAGATCCCCTGGAGAAGAAAATGGCAACCCGCTGCAGTATTCTTGCCTGGGGAATTCCATAGACAGAAAAGCCTGTTGGGCTACAGTCCATGGGGGCCTAAAAAGTCAGACATGACTGAGCAACTAACACTTTCACACTTTCACTTCACTTTTCCATAATATAGATCAGTTCTCAGTCAGAGTCTAGGGGTCTCCTGTAGAGATCTCTCTTGCTTTTACCTCTATGGCTTGATCCTCTCTACTCTGGGCTGAAAACTAAGACAATCTGACCCTTCTGGACTTGAACTATGAACTCTTTATTCAAATCAGCAAGACCACAAGGCTCTTTTGATTTACTCTCTTCATTGACATCAGGAAGTTCTCATTAAGAAACAGTCTAGAACAGTCCTCTCAGCAATCACCATCCTGTGCTTTTGTTAGTACAATGTCTGAAAACCATCATTTTTTAGATTTTATTCGGTTTTCTAGTTGTCTGAAAAAAGGGTAAATCTAGTATCTACCATCACTTTGTTTATAGAAAAGGAAATCTGCCCAAATTTCTCCAATTTTTGCCCTCTTGTTCTTCAGAGAGGGTAGTTTCTTTCAACCAGTCTTCAAAGTTACACTTAAAAAAAATCCCTAATCTACTATAAGCATAAATAGCTTTTTTTTAAAAAAAAAATTATTTGTTCTACTTTGTTTTCCTTTAATGTTAAAACTACTGCAAAATTGCACTCACCAGTGGCTGACTTTATTTTTCTGGGCTCCAAAATCAATGCAGATGGTGACTGCAGCCATGAAATTAAAAAACACTTGCACCTTGGAAGAAAAGCTATGATCAACCTAAGCAGCATATTAAAAAGCAGACATTTTTTGCCAACAAATGTCCATCTAGTCAAAGCTATAGTTTTTCCAGTAGTCATGTATGGATGTGAGAGGTGGACTATAAAGAAAGCTGAGCACCAAAGAACTGATGCTTTTGAACTGTGGTGTTGGAGAAGACTCTTGAGAGTCCCTTGGATAACAAGGAGATCCAACCAGTTCATCTTAGAGGAAATGAGTTCTGAATATTCATTGGAAAGACTGATGCTGAAGCTGAAACCCCAATACTTTGGCCACCTGATATGAAGAACTGATTCATCCAAAAAGACCCTAATTCTGGGAAAGATTGAAGGCAGGTGGAGAAGGGGACAACAGAGGATGAGATGGTTGGATGGCATCACTGATTCGATGGACATGAGTTTGAGTAAGCTCTGCGAGTTGGTGACGGACAGGGAAGCCTGGCATGCTGCAGTCCATGGGGTCTCAAAGAGCTCGACATGACTAAGGGACTGAACTGAACTGAATTGATTTTCCTTTATTTTAAAATATATTTTCCTTTAATTATTTAAATATATGGATAGTAGCTGTTTTGAAGTCTTTGCTAAATCCAATGTCTGGACCTATATGGTCTGTTTTCCTTTTCTCTTTTTTGTCAATGTATGACTCATTTGTCTATTTCTTTGCCTGGCTAATAATTTTCAGTTGAAAATTGGACATTATTGAACATCACTTTAGCAACTGCTCTTCTAGATGGAAGTTACCATTTTTCTGAACTCTAATAGTAAAATTTTTCTTCCCTTCATTTCACAGAAACAGATCTATAGGCTGTTCTTATGGTTTCCCACTGTTGCTATTTATCCCAATACTCTGGGTTTCTCCCCCCTTTCTGTGTTATTTACACCACTCTAAAAGCTTCAGATTGTCATCTTACATTATAAAACCAGAGGGCTTCTGCTTTCTGAGCTACAGACTTTGGGAATGCATTCAGAGAAGCAAAATCTCTCTGATCTCACCCCATATGGCTCTGTCTTTCAAGCTTCCAGTCTCTTCCTACATATTCTGCTGTGCCATAGGGTCTCACTAATGTGCATAATTCATATAATATCAAGAGATTTATGAAAGCTATCTGCTCAAAATCTGTGGTGTTCTGCTGTAATATGCATGCTACCAGAATTTTCTCTTTAAATTCTCCACTGTAAACAGCTATTTCTGGCACCTTGAATGACTGATGTTATGGTTTCCAATGTTGTATTTCATAGTCTTAGAAAAAAAAAAAAAAAAAGACAATGGCTCTTCAGCTGGAAAGCCTCAAAATTCTCTTTTCCTTTCAGCTGTATTTTTATGAAAGCAAACTCATGCTGACTTCTAAACCTGGCATTGGGTGCTACCTACGGTCTGTTTTTCTTTAATTTCTTTTTTTTTTTAAGATGCCACATAGCTTATTTCATCCAATTCCCGATCTTACTTAGAATACTACAAAAAATTAAATTTAATTCGAGTATGTCAGTCCCATCTTACTGCATAAGAAGTGGCTTGTTATGAGAACTAAAAAGGAGGGCTTGTGTTAGGAATCTAGAAAAAGCAGAACAATGGAAAGGAAACTAAGATGAGGGAATTACTAGAAGTAATAGTGAAATTAATGAATCCTCACAAAAATGGTAGACTAGACAAGTAATAACCCATTACTTTGAAAAACCAATTATTTATTAGATGAACTGCTAATGAGCCCAGTGTAAGAATGTAAAATCATGCAGGAATACAAATGTTGAAAGAGATCAACGACAAATGCATGAGTATTACTACTAATTATTACTATTCAATCCCATGGTGACATGTTGGAAACTTGAAAATATGCTTTGTAAAATATAAATTACTACAAAGAATCCTCTGTACTATATGTCATTTTACAAAAAAAAAAAAAAAACAAAACAAAACAAAAAAAAACATCAGAACGATTTAGCATGCTAAAATACACATAAGAATTGGACAGACACCTGGTGGCTCAATTGCAAAGAATTCGCCTGCCAAGCAGAAGACACAGGTTTGATCCCTTGGTCAGGAAGGTCCAGTGGAAAAGGAAATGGCAACCTACTTTAGTGTTCTTGCCTGAAAAATCCCAAGGACAGATGAGCCTGGCGAGCTACAATCCATGGGGCCACAAATGACTTAGCCACTAAACAGCAACAACGAACATGCATCTGGACCAGAGAACTTTACAACAAGCTTAATTGGAATTTTAAGAAGCAAGAAAGTAATTGAAAATTCTCCAGTTTATATCCAAAGCTAGGAGTCTCCCCAGTCAATTTTATAATGTTAAAGCAGTTTTAAAGTATGATAGATAAGGTAGCTTAAGCAGAGGTCATAAAGACAAGAATTTTATCCCCCATTTTATTGGCAAAACTGAACCTCAGGAATGGTTATCCCACCTTGCTGGTCCAGCTCTTTCAGCTTAACAGAAAAAACTTGAAGCTCAAGAGAGACTCAAGGACCTTAAACCTAGGAGACATGTTAATTAGTGGAAGAAATAGGAGGAGGAAGAATTTCCAACCTGGTTCTACAGCACAGGCGCTTCTGCTCCACTCAGGTTTGGTTATCAGCTGGAAGCAAAGAATGGAGAAGATGCTCCCATCATTCTGAATTAATCATTTCCATGGCAGCAAGAAGCTACAGATATCTTCTTAATAGAAGATACAGGGAATTTTCCGAAGTTAAGGTGTATGACATCACCCATTTAAAAAGCAAATTTCTTCAACGTGTATCAGACTCTTAACCAAACTTCACACCTGGCCCTACATTTAATGTGCATAATTTAAGGGAGAAACAAAAAGACTGAGTATAAGAGAAAGAAAGTTCAAATGTGTTCCTTCTAATAAACTAGTGTTTGGGAATTAAGTGCTTGCCTTTCTGCTAAGGCAGGGATGTGTGTGTGTTCAGTTGCTCAGTCGTGTCCAACTCTTTGGGATCCCAGGAATTGTAGCCCGCCAGGCTCTTCTGTCCTTGGGATTTCCCAGGCAAGAACACTGGAAAGGGTTGCCATTTCCTTTTCCAGGGGAACTCTCTGACCCAGGAATCTAACTCACACCTCTTGCATTAGAAGGTGGATTCTTTACCACTTTACCACCTGGGAAGCCCCAAGGCAGGGATATTCAATAAGAAAAAACAAATAAACGAAATAGTACCTAATCCAAATATATAATTAACCTTACAGTGCAATTGAATTACTCTTTTGGTTACAGTGAATATTGTTTACTTTTTTTTCAGAGTTGGACATTCAAATTCACAATGGGATGTCCTATATTAACAAAATTTACATGTATCGTTAAATAAATTTGGTACTATACTACTCAAACTAGTATTGCAATATTTCAGAGATTTATTTGACATTACCTAGAAAGATGTTTCACCCTTTGAAACTAATTTATGAGCACATGAAAAGCACACCGTGTATTTTCTTATCACATATTCAGCTCCCCTCTGTGAACAGAAGATCTTTTTTTGAATGAAATACTATGGAATTACTCTTATAACTACTCAAAAAGCAGAACAGCTGTGCATGATTAATATTATTATAATAAATACTATAAGAATGTATAACAAGTTGTCAACTGCCATTATCTGTGACCAAAATAGTTTATTGGTTTTTAATTTCTTAATTCATAATGTATAATTACCAACCTAATTAATGCCTCTTAAGATTATTCAGTTCATTAGGAGATTTGTTTGGTTCATTGGTCAGGCCCCAATATGTGTAAAAAAGCTACATTTTAAGTCTTTTCCTTTGCAACAATGGCTTTTGACTTAATATGTTATTCATGTAAATATTTTGTGCCTATTCTTATGAATTTTAATTAACCTTACTGAGATTTAGGGATAAAAATTAACAATATCTTTATCCTAATATATCCAATAAGTGTGCATTACAGAAACTTTTATCCAGAATGCCAACAGGGTACCTCATTCATTTTCTAATCTTTTTTTCCCTTTGCAATGATATAGACAAGGTGCAATTTTTTCTACCTTATGTGAGAAGTGGTAGTGGAAAGAAAGCTAGCTGCCCTGTTGTTTACTTTTTTGAGACATTATATTATCATTTAACTATCATAATTCAATTTTGAAATTTAAATATCTATAATACATACTAGGGTAAAATATTTAATTTATTTATTTGCCACTTTGTTTTAATTGAAGGATAATTTCTTTACATAATTTTGTGGTTTTCTGTCATATATCAAGAATCAGTCATAGGGGCACCCATATTCCCTCCCTCCCAAAACTCCCTCCCATTTCTCTCCTCCTTTCTCAAAAATAATGTGTGATATGGGTCACATATCTTTTTTCTACTGCATTCCCCAAAGATATATATACATATACTAAAACAATTTGTTTTTTTTCTGAGGCTTTTATGAGTTTAAAAAATAATGGAATCAAATGTAGCTATTAATATAAATTTGTACAAAATAGAAGTACAAAAAAATCAGATTTTTGATGAGATTTCTGAAAAATTGTCACAAGGTGTGAAGTAATTATGCAAAACAAGGAAAGAATGTTAAATAGTTCTCTATTTATGTACGAAATATTTGACTTTTAGTGTAAATTTTCTAACATTTAAATATGATCCTAGGATCTTCCAGTGTAAAAAATCTGCCTGCAATGCAAGAAATGTAAGAGACATGGGTTTGATCCCTGGGTAAGTAAGATCCCCTGGAGGAGGAAATGGCAACCCACTCCAATATTCTTGCCTGGAGAATCCCAAGGACAGAGGAGCCTGGAAGGCTACAGTCCATAGCGACACAAAGATTCAGACACAACTGAAGTTACTGAGCAAGGATACATCATGCAATATCTTATTTATCCTGGACATCAAATTTCTGACAAAAACTCTCTTCTGTGGTTGGATCATGTAATTATCTGCCTCTACATGACACAATTGGAGGATGTCCAACTGATACTTGGTATTAATTATAGCAAGTAGTTGGACTATGGGCTTTCCTGATAGCTCAGTTGGTAAAGAATC
Organism: Bos mutus; assembly: GCF_027580195.1. NCBI lineage: Eukaryota > Metazoa > Chordata > Mammalia > Artiodactyla > Bovidae > Bos > Bos mutus. Next base: position 60,158,338 of record NC_091636.1, read on the forward strand.
CGCCTGCAATGTGGTGCAATGTGGGAGACCTGGGTTCAATCCCTGGATTGCGAAGATCCCCCAGAGAAGGGAAAGGCTACTCACTCAGTATTCTTGCCTGGAGAATTCCATAGACTGCATAGTCCATGGGGTCGCAAAGAGTTGGACATGACTGAGAAACTTTAAAAAGAAAAAAAAAAAAAATGGACTATATGATTTTCCATATAGTCCAATTATTTCCTATAATTATGTATCATGTACATAATTATACTGTGGTTTTCCAGTAGTCATGTATGGATGTGAGAGTTGGACCATAAAGAAGACTGAACACCAAAGATTTGATGCTTTTGAACTGTGGTGTTGAAGACTCTTGAGAGTCCCTTGGACAGCAAGGTGATCAAACGAGTCAATCCCAAAGGAATCAATCATGAATATTCATTGGAGGACTGATATTGAAGCTGAAGCTCTAAAACTTTGGCCACTGATGTGAAAAGCCCATGCACTAGAAAAGACCCTGATGCTAGGAAAGATTGAGGGCAGGAGAAGGGGCCTACAGAGTTTGAGATGGTTGGATGGTATCACTGACTTGATTGTTATGAGTTTGAGCAAACTCTGCGGGATGGTGAAGGATAGGGAAGCCTGGTGTGCTGCAGTCCATGGAGTCACAAAGAGTCGGACATGTTCAGTCAGACTGAGCAACAACAAATTATACTATATATAAACATGTTACTCCCAGGTTGGCAAACTGTGGGGCTTTCCACAATTCACTAAAACCACATATTTACTTTTTCTTTTAACTTTTCTACATCTAAATCACACAATATTTGTGTAGTTACAAAATAGCAGACTATTTGATCCCATTGCATGTGACATGCTGATAGGTTGGTGTTATAGCAGGAAAGCCCTGATATTAGAGTTGGGCCAGAACTCTTCATCTGTTAACATACCCCAGCATGGTGTTGGATTGCTGGAAGGAAATATGGGTAATGTGGGGTGGGATCACAGCTCTTTTCCTTTCCACTGTGTTCAATTAATACAATACGCTTCAGAAATTGGGTAAGAATATGAAATGATACATTAACCATGACATTCCAGATGTTCAAGCTGGATTTAGAAAAGGCAGAGGAACCAGAGATCAAATTGCCAACATTCGTTGGATCATAGAAAAAGCAAGAGAGATCCAGAAAAATATCCATTTCTGCTTCATTGATTATGCCAAAGGCTTTGACTCTGTGGGTCACAACAAACTGTGGAAAATTCTTAAAGAGATGAGACTACCAGACCACCTGACCTGCCTTCTGAGAAATCTGTATGTAGGTCAGGAAGCAACAGTTAGAATTGGACATGAAACAACAAACTGGCTCCAAATAGGGACAGGAGTAGGTCAAGGCTGTATATTGTCACCCTACTTATTTAACTTATATGCAGAGTACATCATGAGAAACACTGGGCTGGATGAAGCACAAGCTGGAATCAAGAGTGCTGGGAGAAATATCAATAACCTCAGATATGCAGATGACACCACCCTCATGAAAGAAAGTGAAGAAGAACTAAAGAGCCTCTAGATGAAAGTGAAAGAGGAGAGTGAAAAAGTTGGCTTAAAGCTCAACATTCAATTATGTAAAGTTTAAAAATAAAATAAAATTGGAAGAATAAAAAAAAAAAAAAAAAGCTCAACATTCAGAAAATGAAGATCATGGTATCTGGTCCCATCACTCCATGGCAAATAGATGGGGAAACAGTGACAGACTATATTTTTGGGGGCTCCAAAATCACTGTGGATGGTGATTGCAGCCATGAAATTAAAAGACGCTTCCTCCTTGGAAGAAAAGTTATGACCAAACTTGACAGCATATTAAAAAGCAGAGATATTACTTTGCCAACAAAGGTCCGTCTAGTCAAGGCTATAGTTTTTCCAGTAATCATGTAAGGATGTAAGAGTTGGACTGTAAAGAAAGCTGAGTGCCAAAGAATTGATGCTTTTGAACTGTGGTATTAGAGAAGACTCTTGAGAGTCCCTTGGAATGTAAGAAGATCCAACAATTTCATCCTAAAAGAGCTCAGTCCTGAGGGGTCTTCTGCATTGCAGGTTGATTCTTTGCCAGAAGAACTACTGGGGAAGCTATGAGTGGGCTTCCCTCATGGCTCGGTCGGTGGGGAGTCTGCTTGCAGTGTGGGAGACTTGGGTTCGATTCCTGGGTCAGGATGATCCCCTGGAGAGGGAAATGATACCCTGCTCCAGTATTCTTGCCTGGAGAATCCTGTGGGCAGAGGATCCTGGCAGGCTACAGTCAATGGGGTCACAAGAGTCGGACGCAATTTAGTGACTAAACCAACAAACAGATCAGTAGATAAGCGTACAGCTTGTTCAAAACACCCTCTGCTTCACTGAGTGAGTCTGCCTTATTTGTTGCAAAATAGATACCCTCCAAGCTTCACATAGCTTAGGAACCTGGGGTCAGCTCTTGTCCAGTTCAAGCCAACATACACTAGTTGGGATACTAACCTGAAACCTGAGCCAGCTCAAGTATCTGATGTATGATTTTTTGATGACAGAGGGCCACAAACTTCACCCTCATATCATGCTAAGCATCTCCATTTTTTTTTTTTTTTTTAGTTTCAGTACTTAGATTAAATCTTATTTATTTTAAAAAATGAATATATTCTTTTAATAATTGCCCTTTTTATTTTTTTTCTCTCTTTTTTTTAAATTTTTATTTTAAAAATTTTATTCCCCATCCTGAACCCTCCTCCCTCCTCCCTCCCCATACCATCCCTCTGGGTCGTCCCAGTGCACTAGCCCCAAGCATCCAGTATCATGCATTGAACCTGGACTGGCATCTCGTTTCATACATGATATTTTACATGTTTCAATGCCATTCTCCCAAATCTTCCCACCCTCTCCCTCTCCCACAGAGTCCATACATCTATGAAGAAGAATGTCACTCAGATACATCTGCACAAAATACCAATTGCCTCACCTTTTCTCTACCTCAAATTATCTTTTCTTACCCTATTTATACCACTGTTTTTATTTGGAGCACAAAGACCACCCTGCTTATTTATCCTATAAATATCTCAAATCCCTCACCTTCAGGGACCTGGAACTGAGTTTTATTTCTGGCGCTGAGATTTGTTCTCCTCTACAAACCCTGGCGTATTTGTGCTTGGTTTATTGCACGTCAAGCAAATGAAACTGATTTGGTAATAAATTTGGGGAGCCAGACAGACTCTTTATCCATGGTTTGTTGATTCTTTGCAGGCATTATGAGCCTGTGGATGAGTCCAAGCAGCTGCCTGGTCCATTTGTTCCAGGGACCATTCCCTGGATTTCCTTTGGCATGATGCTGCTGACCTTTGGTGCATTATTTTTCATGGCAGGTCAGAAAAAATTTCTGGGTCTGGAAGATACTTGATGCTGAAGCTGAAGCTCCAATACTTTGACCACCTGATGCAAAGAACTGACTCATTTGAAAGGACCCTGAACCTGGGAAAGATTGAGGGCAGGAGGAGAAGGGGGAAACAGAGGATGAGATGGTTGGATGGCATCACTGACTCATTGGACATGAGTTTGAGCAAATTCTGGGAGATAGTGAAGGACAGGGAAGTCTGGTGTGCTGCAGTCCATGGGGTCACAAAGAGTTGGGCTTGACTGAGCAACTGAACAACAACAACCTGATTAAAAAGTACCTGTACTTAAATTTTCCAGATGGTGGGTTAGAGGCCCAGATGGTGGGAACTTGGTAGGATCATGGGCTAGAGGCCTACACTAACAGGGATAATAAAAATGTTACACCTACAGAGTTCTTCTAAACCTGGGTTAATGTCCTGAGGTTTTGGTTTTAGTTTGTTTTATGTTTTGGCCTTAGTTGTCTTGTCTGTCTAATATCTGATTGTCTTTTTTGTTAAACATTGGCTATTTGGGAGCTGAGAATTTGGAACTACTTTATATTCAAATGAAAATTTAAAAAAAACCATGAAATGGAAAAAAAGAAGAAAGGAAAGACTGATGTTGAAGCTGAAACTCCAATACTTTGGCCATCTGATGTGAAGACATGATTTATTTGAAAAGACCCTGTTGCTAGGAAAGATTGAAGGCAGGAGGAGAAGGGGATGACAGAGGATGAGATGGTTGGATGGCATCATCGACTCAATGGAGATGAGTCTGAGTAAACTCCGGGAGTTGGTGATGGACTGGAAGGCCTGGCATGCTGTGGTCCATTGGGTTGCAAAGAGTCGAACACGACTGACTAACTGAACTGAACTGAACTGATGAAATGATGAGATGCAAAACGGCTTCCATTTGTTCTCTTTCTGAATCCATGAATTTACACAAATTGAAGACAAAAATAAAACAAAATTTCAAGTAAAGTTGAGAAGAAATTTAGTGTCTGATTCTCATTAAAAGTCATACTAAAATACCTGTATATAAGTCATTTTATCAATTATTTAACTTGCAGAATGATTTTATGACATTAAAAATATATTTTTTTTCTATTTGTTGCTGTTTATGTTCAAGTTAAAGTGTCTATAAGCACTGCATTTCCCTGAATATATTATTAAAATGAGATTGATGTTTCTCTCATTAGTATGACGATGAGGACATCTAGGATTTTTTGCTTGATATATTTGTCACTAAACAATAATTTAATATTCATAAGAAGCATTAAAGAATTCCCCAGACACTACATAGCGTAATGTTATGGAATTCCAGTTTAAAAGCATGATGGGCCTTAATTAGGATCATATAAATCATATGATACCCATTTATATCATTTTATCAGATTTATTCTGAAGTAAAGTTATTATGACCAAATACATCATTCTTTTCTTAGTTAAAAAAAAAGAAACAAAATTCAGTTTTAGTTCTGTGTGTGTGTGTGTGTGATTGTGTTACGTAGCACAAATCTTAGGAAATACTTTCTGATCATTACCCAGGAGTGGATCAATTAGCATTTCTTTCACTAATACTTTGTGTTCTTCAGTCGTGAAGTCATGTCTGACTCTTTATGACCCCATGACCAGCAGCACACTTTGCTTCCCTGTCCTTCACTATCTCCCAGAGTTTGCTCAAACTCATGTTCATTGAGTCAGCGATGCCATCCAAACATATCACCCTCTTGTCCCCTTCTCCTCCCCCTCAATATTTCCAAGCAACAGGATCTTTTCCAATGATTTGGCTCTTTGCATCAGGTAGTCCTTCCACTGAATATTCAGGATTGATCTCCTTTAGAATTGACTGGTTTGATCTCCTTGCAGTCCAAGGGGCTCTCAAGTGTTTCTCCAACACCACAGTTCAAAAGCATCAATTCTTCAGCACTCAGCCTTCTTTATGACCTAACTCTCACATCTGTACATGACTACTGGAAATACCATAGCTTTAACTATACAGACCTTTGTTGGAAAAGTGATGTCTCTTCTTTTTAATATGCTGTCTCTGTTTGTCATCAGTTCAGTTCAGTCGCTCAGTCGTGTCTGACTCTTTGCAACCCCATGAATCGCAGCAGGCCAGGCCTCCCTGTCCATCACCAACTCCCGGAGTTCACTCAGACTCATTGTCCATCGAGTCAGTGATGCCATCCAGCCATCTCATCCTCTGTCGTCCCCTTCTCCTCCTGCCCCCAATCCCTCCCAGCATCAGAGTCTTTTCCAATGAGTCAACTCTTGGCATGAGGTGGCCAAAGTCCTGGAGTTTCAGCTTTAGCATCATTCCTTCCAAAGAAATCCCAGGGCTGATCACCTTCAAAATGGACTGGTTGGATCTCCTTGCAGTCATAGCTTTGACAAAAACTCATGAAATCACAAGTCTCATTGCCCATGAATACTTGGCAACATTTTGAAATATCTGTTGCACTTGAGTGGTGTTTTCTATTTAATTTTTACCCCACACAATTTTTCTTATAATTTCATGTATTTTTAGTTTAACTTCCTAGCATTATACAGAGAGAGGTGTTTAGTAAGAGCATATTCCCTGAGTTATAGGAAAATTTTAAATGCTGAATGGAGACAATAAATCACTCTTCACATTTCCTGCAACTGTGCCCTTTAAGTGTATGTGGTTTTCTTTTCAGATCTATACTCTGGAATTAGGATGTTGCCTTGCTGAAATGACATTTTAAAAACAGCATATAAGATATTTTTCTCGATGTTAAATTTTGACTTCATGGAAATAAAGTAATGACCAAACCATTTATTAGTATGTGTTTGGAGGACTTTAAAGGAGTTAAGGACAAGAAGAAAAACCTCATTTCTCAGAAAGTTTCATGACTGTTCTAATGAAAAAACCATGTTGCAGTGAATTTGGTCAATAGGAATGTACCACATATCTGGCCATAGATAGACACTATTTGCTGGACATTTTTGGCAAGATATTTTTTACTCTTAGGAAAGACATTTGGGAAGTCAGAAATTTGCTTCTTGCTTGATGCATGGTAAGTTGTTTTAGTCGTGTCTGACTCTTTGCCACCCTATGGACTGTAGCCCTACAGGCTCCTCTGTCTATGGGATCTGCCTAAAAAGAATACTGGAGTGGGCTGCCATGACATCCTCCAGGTCTTGATAAATGAGAAAGCAGGCATTGTATGTCTTGATCACCAATGGTGACCATCAAGTGAATTTATCTTATGAACTGGAAAAGTGGCTGATAGTTCCGATAAAGGACAGCATGGATAAACAGAGGTAGTCATTAATCCTGAGAAAGCTATAATATCTTGGAGCTATTTGTCATGGTCAAACTCTAAAACTAATTCTCAAAGTGAGCTTAACAACCCCTCACTTAGGAGGTAACTAATTTAACTTAGTTCTAATTCTGCAAAGACTAACAAATATCTTTCCATTGCCTTCCCATAGAGATCTTTCTCAGTTCAGTTCAGTTCAGTTGCTCAGTCGTGTCCGACTCTTGGTAACCCCATGGACTGCAGCATGCCAGGCCTCCCTGTCCATCACCAACTCCCAGAGTTTACTCAAACTCATGTCCATTGAGTCAGTGATGCCATCCAATCATCTCATCCTCTGTCATCCCCTTCTCCTCCTGCCCTCAATCTTTCCCAGCATCAGGGTCTTTTAAAATGAGTCAGCTCTTCACATCAGGTGGCCAAAGTATTGGAGTTTCAGCTTCAACATCAGTCCTTCCAATGAACACCCAGAACTGATCTCCTTTATGATGGACTGGTTGGATCTCCTTGCAGTCCAAGGGACTCTCAAGAGTCTTCTTCAACACCACAGCTCAAAAGCATCAATTCTTTGGCACGCAGCCTTCTTTATAGTCCAACTCTCACATACATACATGACTACCGGAAAAAACATAGTCTTGATTAGATGGACCTTTGTTGGCAAAGCAATGTCTCTGCTTTTTAATATGCTGTCTAGGTTGGTCATAACTTTCCTTCCAAGGAGTAAGTGTCTTTCTTTATATTATGCTTCAATTATTATTTTGTATTATAAAAGCATATTGTCTATCGAAAAATGGTTACTTTTTTTTTCCTTAGAAAAATATAGGTTCAGTGGGAATAAAAGTTGAAAATCCATTTCTTTAAAAATGACTTTGCAGTGTCCTGTAGGTGTTTTTGTTTTATGTTATCCTCACCACCACAATTCTTAGCTGAGTTATTAACTTTTATTTAACATTAAGGAAATTAAATTTCTCCAAGTTATTTATTAAGTCAGTGGCATTAATACAGGATTTTAATGTATTTACATTTTTACCTTATTTGCATAAAATAGCTTTCATCTCAATCACTGACCATGTTCTACTCTTCTCTGACAATGAGAGTTGAAAAGAACCCTATGCTTTGTGGATTCTGTGTTCTTTGGTTCTTATATTTCAGGTTTTTTTTTTTTTTTTTTTTAAATTTTATTTTCTTTTAAACTTTACAATATTGTATTAGTTTTGCCAAATATCGAAATGAATCCACCACAGGTATAGGTTTTTTTGAAATGGGTAGCTATTATTGAATTTCCATTAAACTCCACATAAGTCAATATCTCCATCCTATCATTTAGCTCTGTTTAAACTGTAAATATTACTCATAATAAAAGGTATTGAAATAATAAAGTCAGGAATAGTGATGATGTAAAAAGAACAGAAAATGAAATTCTGTACATTATTTAGGAGCTTTTGATTGTAATGAAATTTATCATAAATATAAAATCATTCAATTGTATAGATTTTTGCATTTTTACTGTGTGGTTTTGGAAACAAGTTAAGGGCATAGCCATTAATATTAGTTGACTATATCATGACATAAACAAGCATTTTTAATATCATGTAGCATCCTGTAATACATGATTTTAAGGGCTTTGCTTAGTTTTTAAATTCCTTTTTCCTAAACAACGGTCCTTTTTTCCTCATACATCTCTCTGAAGATATAATGAAAATGGCACAGCATTTCCCTGGATAATGTTTTAAAGTATTGCAGTGGCTAGAAATTAGATATAATTGCCAGCACAATGATTTCTGATGCAAAAATAAATATACCATACTGTCTAGTGGAAGATATATCACTGCAGCAGCCACACCAGAGTCATTAATGTCTTCATTTATTTATGCAACAAAAATAACCTAACCAAGGGCTGAATATATATCAGAAACTATTTTCAGAATTAGTGATAATGAAAAACAAGGTGAAGTCAATAACCTCATAAAATATTCTGTGGTAGAGTTGACAGCATAAATGAATAAAACAATGCACATTTAATGCAGGGTACCTGCAAGTGGTATAAATAAAAATAAATCTGGATGGTAATTGAGAAACTAAGACTTTGAGAGTGTTGGAAGATATTTTTTTTGAGAAATTAATAAAAAAATGAATCTCTGATTCTATGGAAATTGAGTAAAGAACTATCTGAGGTAACAAATTGATCAATAGCAATGTGTAAATATTTTAGTTCATGCTTTTGGGTTGTTTTTGTTTCCCTATGTACAGCCTCTCCATGAAAAGAAAAAATTCTGTTTTGACCCCTGGACAAGGCGTAATCTCATGCTTTCCTCTAGCTGACAAATACTTTATTTTTTAAAATAAAAACTACTCTAGACGAAAATGAAATGTATATATTTCATGAAGAGATGGAATGTGTTCAACACCAAGTTATATCTTTCTTGAGAGGTGAACTAGGTGTATCTGTTGCTCATTTTTGTTACTTAATAATATTACCTCTATTTTGTTTTCTAAGAACACTTTTTCACTGAAGCATCCTTTCCTTCCAAGTACTCCAGATTTATTGAAAATATTTTCTACCGGCCTGCTGAATTTCTCTCCATTAGAACTTTCACAATGATTTTGGTGAGTTGATGAGTCACATGTATAATCTGTTCAACAACTTGTCTCTATTTCTTGACACCTCATTTTCTGGTAATTGACACTTATTCTCTATCAGTCATTCACTTCTTTGGGCCTCATATACAGCCTCCAAAAATCCTGGCCTCAAAGTTCTACTCTCTTAACATCATCTCATATCTTTACAAATAAATATATGCACACAAACTTCATCATGCCTCAAGATTATCTAGACAATATGCTATTAATAAAAAGAGATTTCTGAACCTTTACGTCAGAGTTCAGTAGGTCTAGTGTAGGACCTAAGACTTTGTTTTCCTAAATGTATCTAGGTGATATTAATACTTCTGGTTCATAGACTATATTTTTTAAATTTATTTTTAATTGGAGGATAATTGTTTTATAATATTGTGCTGGCTTCTGCCATATAACAACATGAATCAGCCAAGTGTATACATATATCCCCTCCCTCTTGAATTTCCCCCTACTGCCCAACCCATTCCACCCCTCTAAGTTGTCTCAGAGCACCAGCTCCCTGGGTTATACAACAATTTCCCATTAGCTATCTATCTTACACATGGTAATGTATATGTTTAATGTTACTCTCTAAATTCATCACACATTCTCCTTCCCCTGCTGTGTTCAAAGTTTGATCTTCATGGCTGCGTTTCTATTCCTGCCTTGCAGATACGTTCATCAGGACCATTTTTCTAGATTTCATTTATATGCATTAATATATGATATGTTTCTCTTTCTGACTTACTTCAATCTGTTTAACAGGCTTTATCCATCTCACTATAACTGACTCAAATGTGTTCTCTTTATGGCTGAGTAGTATTCCATTGTATACATGTACCACAACTTCTTTATCCATTCATCTTCTCATGCGCATCTGGATTGTTTCCATGCTGCAGCTATTGTAAGTAGTGCTCTTCATTGGAGAAATGCAAATCAAAGGGGTATCACCTCACAGCGGTCAGAATGGCCATCAACAAAAAATCTACAAACAATAAATGCTGACAAGGGTGTGGAGAAAAGGGAACCATCTTGCACTGTAGGTGGGAATAAATTGATACAGCCAATATGGAGAAGAGTATGGAAAGGATGAGATATTTGGGTAGTATCACTGACTCAATGGACATAAGTTTGAGCAAACTCTGGAGATAGTGAAGGACAGGGAAACCTGGTGGGCTGCAGTCCATGGGGTCGCAAAGAGTCAGACACTACTGAGTGACTGAACAATAGCAAGATGGAGATTCCTCAAAAAAAAAAAAAAAGGAATAAAACTACCATATGACCCATGGATCCCATTATTGGGGATGTACCCTGAGGAAACCATAATTGAAAAAGACACATGTTCCTCAGTGTTCATAGATCACATTTTGAGAGCAATTGCTCTAGACATAACCCCTTCTTACTTCATAAACACACACACTTCAAACATCCATCACTTGCTTCAAATATCCACAGCCCTTTCCTTTTCTGTAAGTGCCTGGCATAACATCACTCCTACTGCTATGTGAATACCTGTGTTCTCTAAGCTTCACCTGAGCAGCACAAAATGACAAGTGAAACTGTACAGTTCAGCTTCAGTTCAATTTTTTTCTACTCGACTCACTCTCCTACTTTCCTAAAATGTTGGCTTCTTTTCTTTTCTCAATCCCTTGCTTGAACTGCTAGTTGTTTCTGCAAAAATAAAATTATATTAAGATTTCTGCAGCTTTGAAGTCTAAGGTAGGGTTCAATCATGAAAAATGAGCATAAAGGTCTGGAAACTGCAGATCTCTGAGTATAAAGATAAGTGTAACATGGACTCCAAAACCACAGAGATTTTTCTTACTAAAGACCCCGTGTAATGCTTCATTAGATACTCTGGGGAAATTCAAGTAACTTTCAAATTCTTGAAGCCTCTTTCAAATTGAGAGAAAACTGAATTAGGGAGTGGATTTCTAACACAATTTGACTGCATTTGATTCTATCAAGTACTGGTTAATATTAATCTAAACATCTTAAGAAAATTGAATAATGTCAAACTATCTAATCATTTCAAATAATCTGATTTAAAAAAACCCAATACAATATTGTAAAGTAATTAGCCTCTAATTAAAATAAATAAATTTAAATTAAAAAAAAACACTGATTTTTAAAAAAAGTTGGAATCCCAAAAATTGAGCCATGTAGGATGACAGTTTGTCCTTATGTCATCATGAATTTTATCTAACTTAAATTGGCATGTGCTTAGTCATTCAGTCATGTCCAACTCTTTGTGATGTCATGGATTGTATCCTGCCAGGTGCCTCTGATCATGGGGATTATCCAAGTAAGAATCCCCGAGTGGGTAGCCTATTCCTTCTCCAGGGCATTTTCCCAGCCCAGGAATCAAACCTGGGTCTCCTGCATCACAGGCAGATTCTTTACCAGCTGAGCTACCAGGGAAGCCCTAAATTGGTATACTTTTACAGTAAAATATTACATCTTGATCTCTTAAGATGCATATCTGATGTATATGAGATGTGCAGCATTTGAAATACATTCAAGTTACATTCAACATACAAATCAAAGTTAGTGACATAAGAAAGTCATTAAACTGCAAGTGTTAATTCAAACCATCATTTCAAAACTCATATGTGAACTTTGACAATATTGATTGTCTGCTTTCTCTGTCTCTTTTTATTTTTTACAGCACATTTAAATCATATAAAACCAATGATTGTGATTTACATTTTTAAAAATGAATCAAGATCAGCAATAAAATTATTGATAATTAACTTGAACATAATAAAATAGTGTGTAGAGTGACATGTAATCAGAAATGTATGCATTCTCCTAACAGTGACTTTGTCACTATACTTATCTATGGTGTATCAATACACAAATGAATACTCTGTACATTCCAGTTTACAAAATCCACTATCTCTAATTCTCTCTGTAAGGACAATATATATCAAGTATTTTACTCAAGTATTAATATTTACCACCACTGTACCAAGCATTGTACATTCAGACTCTCATTCCACTCTAATATTTTTCATGTGTGTGTTAGTCACTCAATCATGTCTGACTCTTTGTGACCCCATGGATTGCAGCCCACCAGGCTTATTCTCTCCATGGAATTCTTCTGGCAAGAATACTGGAGTAGCCATTCCCTCATGCAGGGGATCTTCCCCACCCAGGGATCGAACCTGGGTCTCCTGCATAGCAGTAGGATTCTTTATTGTCTGAGACATCTGGGAAGTTTTTTCATGAATACAGTGTAATTTTTTTGTTGTTGTACAGTAGGACATTAATATCATAAGAACAACAATCAAGTCATTAGACAAACAAATATTCTCCAAAACTTGGTTTTGCTTTTTTTGTCTGAGAATATTTGTCAAAACTTTTCAACTCATTTTATGAGCCTCTCACCATAACTGTGGCTTTTTCCCACCTTCACAGAGGAGAGCACCCTAATTTTGAATGATAGCACCCTAATTTTATTCTTTTTCTTCTTTAGCTACTACACTGAATGCTAATATAACAAAACCAATACAATATTGTAAAGTTAAAAAATAAAATTAAATTAAATTAGAAAAAGAATAAACAAAAAAAATCATGATTTGACTCTTATCTTAGGAAAATTCAATAAATTAATGAAAAAGAAATCTTGTTTGAGTGTTACATAAAATCTGAGGGTTTTTTTGTAAAACCTAACTACTATCATGTCAGACTTCTGACAGGTCCCAGAGTCACTTTTGCATTAAATTTTTTTTTCTTACATATTCATAAAATTTTCATAGTTTTCTGGTTCTTCAGCATCCCTTTATTAGCAGGTTCACTTGTTGACAATTACATATTTGCATTCTGTCATATTTTAAGCCTGTTTATTTTTAAAGTGAATTGTTATTTAAATAAACATTAGTGATACATAATGCTTTATTTCTTTGACTTTAAGATGGCATTTAATACTTGTCACTACCTGAAAAAATACTTCCAGTTAAAAATATATACTGCTTGATGTCAGAAATGTTAATATGATGGACTTTTCTGGTGGTCCAGTGGTTTAAGATTCTGTGTTCCCAATGCAGGGAGCATGGGTTCAATCCTTAGTTGGGGAACTAAGATCCTGCATGCTGCATGTTATGGCCAAAAAAAAAAAAAAAATGTTAACATGAAAATATGGGTCATGAAACTTAAGCTATGATCTAGTTGTAATTAATATTCAAAAGATTGATCATATTCTGAAAATACAATTAATAGCAGCAAATCAAAATTTAACACATTTTAAAAAATTCCAATGATTGAAATAACTAAGAAGTAAAGTTTCATTAAATAAATGTATAGTGATTAACTAAAAAACATACTTCTTCTGAAGCTTTTGCAAACTTGATAATAAGGCTTAATGTAAATATTCTGAAATTTCCATATAAAAACCTCAATTAATCTTTTATTTCAAATCTGTGAACTGTATAGAAACAGAAATGCCAAACTACTTGAAGACTGGTTTTTAGTCTACCAATGACCTACAGTGAGTAGTCAGAAGTGGATCCTGAACTTGAGCCCCTAGTAATCCAGTTGAGAAGATACCTACCTATCCATTAAACTTACTTGCCAATCCCAGAAAATGCAGGTTTTGAAAAGGGATAATCCCTATGATCAAGAAGTTTAAGTCATGATAAGAACATTGGAAAAAGAGCAAATAGATCTAGAGAACTTATTTCCTTAGAGTTCTGGGTGTTTTTAGGCTGAGTAGCCATACGCCATCCACAGATCCAAACAGAAAAACCATGTACAAGGGTAAACCAATCTAAGAGGTTTTGATACTTCATGCATAGTGAAATAAGATATTCAAAGAAATAAAAAAGAAAGCTTTATGCAGTATAGTTTGAAGCAATATGGAACAGGATTAGAAAGCTGAATGACTCAGGACTTTTATCTGTGAATAGTGACAATCTTTTTTAGATTAATCCTGGATGTCTTTTCTGCAGCCTCTTGTCATTGAAATCAAAAGGTAGCCGAGTTAGCCCAAGAAACAGTGGCTCTATGTCGCAGACTGCCAACATGCCATAGGTGAGGTTCTTCTAGGTGACCTTATAAACCAAGTTAGAGATCCTTTTATACCTCTGGTACTTGATTATTAGTGTAAATATGCATGAGTATATATAAGAAACAAAAGTTTTATTTTTAATTTGCTATGATTTATTACCATTAAGCCATTTTATTTAGTTGATTTTAAATATTTTTTAGAAGTGTTTCTCATCTTCCCAACACTTATCTAAAAGTAAATGGAAGTGGTGCATTTTGTTATGCTCTTTTATCAACATTCAAAATAGAGTTGAAATAATCTTGGGGAGCAAAGGGAGACTTATAGTAACTAAAAAGCTGAGATGTACTAGGAAAATATTATAACTAAACTTTCCTGGCCATTTTGATAGATGAATAAGTATTTCCATTTTCCATTCTGAATAATAAATTGAAGTTTCACAATGAATTTGTGTATCGACAATTCCAAATTTGGCATTTGGGGAAAACATATGCTTAGAAAAGGGTTTGGCTGAAAGTCAAATGTAAGCTTTTCTGAGTTATTAGAGCCCAGGGATCTGTTCTAACATATAAAGTGCTTATGGGGAAAAACATTAAAAATAAATACCCCAACAACTGTGGGAAGGTTAAATGAATCCATCCCAGGAGCACACCAGTCACAGTTTGTAGGACCTGCAAAGCATCAAGGGGAAACTAGAAAGCTGTGAGGAAATGAAGAAAAAGAACACTTTTAGTCTCAATGTGAAGTCCAAGTTACTCACAGTATAAAAATCAGTTGTGCATGAAGCATGAAATTATATATTTTTTAAAGCTTCATGATGTATAAAAAGTATTGATTTTGTATGTTTGCTCACTTGCCAAGTAAAAACAGGCCAATTGTTTTAAAGGTAAAGAATTCTAATTTATGTACATTTCAAACTGAAATAACCAGTTGTAGACTTTCAAAGATAGTAAATCTCAACTTTATAATACTATATATTAAATCTTTAATTAATATACTTTAGTCATAAATGTTCAGGACTATAATTTTAAAACTATTTTATATTAACACTGTGGTTACATACACATTAATTACTAATTTCACTTGCTCCTGCATTTCTGAGTATAAGTGCTATCATCAATACTTAATTGAAAAAGTTCCTCATTTGTTAGAATGAAGATATGTCTTTAAATCAAAAAAGTTAAAGGATCACTTAATTAGCTGATCAGTAGTCTTTGAAGGAATGTTATGACCAACCTAGATAGTATATTCAAAAGCAGAGACATTACTTTGCCAACAAAGGTCCGTCTAGTCAAGGTTATGGTTTTTCCTGTGGTCATGTATGGATGTGAGAGTTGGACTGTGAAGAAGGCTGAGTGCCGAAGAATTGATGCTTTTGAACTGTGGTGTTGGAGAAGACTCTTGAGAGTCCCTTGGACTGCAAGGAGATCCAACCAGTCCATTCTAAAGGAGATCAGTCCTGCATGTTCTTTGGAAGAAATGATGCTAAAGCTGAAACTTCAGTACTTTGGCCACCTCATGTGAAGAGTTGACTCATTGGAAAAGACTCTGATGCTGGGAGGATTGGGGGCAGGAGGAGAAGGGGACAACAGAGGATGAGATGGATGGATGGCATCACTGACTCGATGGACGTGAGTTTGAGTGAACTCCTGGAGTTGGTGATGGACAGGGAGGCCTGGCGTGCTGCAATTCATTGGGTCGCAGAGTCCGACACGACTGAGCAACTGAACTGAACTGAGTCTTTAACTTAAGACATTTAAATTCAGTTCAGTTCAGTTCAGTCACTCAGTCATGTCCAACTCTTTGCGACCCCATGAGCTACAGCAAGTCAGGACTCCCTGTGCAAGACCAACTCCCGGAGCCTACCCAAACTCATATCCATTGAGTCTGTGATATCATCCAACCATCTCATCCTTTGTCATCCCCTTCTGCTCCTGCTTCAATCTTTTCCAGCATCAGGGTCTTTTCAAATGAGTCAGCTCTTTGCATCAGGTGGCCAAAGATTAGAGTTTCAGCTTCAACATCAGACCTTCCAACGAACACCCAGGACTGATCTCCTTTAGGGTGGACTGATTGGATCCCTTGCAGTCCAAGGGACTCTCAAGAGTCTTCTCCAACACCAGTTCAAAAGCATCAATTCTTTGGCACTCAGCTTTCTTTCTAGTCCAACTGTCGCATCCATACATGACTACTGGAAAAACCATAGCCTTGACTAGACAGACTTTTGTTGGCAAAATAATGTCTCTGCTTTTCAATATGTTATTTAGGTTGGTCATAATTTTCCTTCCAAGGAATAAACATCTTTTAATTTCATGGCTGCAGTCACCATCTGCAATGATTTTGGAGCCCAAAAAGGAGCCACTCACAGTACAGGAGCGGTGAGCAGCAGAGAGGAGCTACCCCACGTCCAAGGTCAGGAGCAGCAGCCATGAGGACACACCCCATCTCCAAGGTAAGGATCAGCAGCTTCACTTTACTGGAGCAGCTGTGAAGAGATATCGCACCTCCAAGGTAAGAGAAACCCAAGACGATAGGCGCCAAGAGAAGGCATCAGACGGCAGACAGACTGAAACCACAATCACAGAAAACTACCCAATCTGAGCACATGGGCCACAGCCTTGTCTAACTCAATAAAACTACACCATGGCGTGTGGGGCCATCCAAGACGGACAGGTCACGGTGGAGAGGTATGACAGAATGTGTTCCACTGGAGAAGGGAATGGCAAACCACTTCAGTATTCTTTCCTTGAGAACCCCATGAACATTTAAATTAGGTGAATATAATTTCATCTACATACATGAGTTGTAGGAAATTTAGACTGAAATATCTTCTACTTAATGACTTCATTATGAATGTTTAAGAAATGTTATACTTGACTTTTAAAAATATTTATTTATTTGGCCATGCCAGGTCTTAGCTGTGACCTGTGTGATCTAATTGTGATCTAGGTCCCTGACCAAAGGTTGAACCCAGATCCCCTGCATTGGAAACATGAGGTCTTAGCCATTGGACCACCAGGGAAGTTCAAAGAATTGCTTTATATAGGGTCATATTGAAAAGAAAACAACTTTAAAACTGTGAAGAAGATGAAGAAGACTCTCCTTCTGCTTCAGCTGTAGGTAACAATGAAGAATATAGGAAATTTATCTCTAAAGGTTGCAGAGGATTCAAGTGTATCTTTTTTGCATGTAGACGGATCTATTTGACTATGCCAAAATGACTGTGAACCTACAAGCACATGAATTACCTGAAAATTCAGACCAGTCAATGAACAGACTATTAAAATATACAAACCATCCCTCAGAGAAAGTATCAGGTATGCCCTCTTTTCCTACAGAAATAAGATAAGACCCTTAGAGAAATACCAGGTGCAGTATAAAATGACACATGTTGGGAAAACCAGAACAAAACTCAATAGGTGTTATTTTCTTCCAGTTACATCTCCATTTGCCACGTTTTCTTATTGTAAGATTTAAGTATGCATCACTGCATTTTTTTTTTTTTTATATATATATACAGAGCTGAATAGAAATTGGTAACTTGACTCACTGTCCTTACAGTCTAGTCTCCTATGGTAAATTTAAAACATGCCTTCAAATTATTTGTCACTGTTCTCACTGAAGATCTACCCTCAAATTTGGATGGATTTTTAATGAGCGTAACCGATAGATTATAAGGAAAAGAACACAATCAGATTCCCAAGGCCAGGTTAGAAAAGACTATGCTTCCTTCAACCTTGTTTATTTGAGTATTTGATCCAGAAGAAGCCAATTGTTAAATCAGGAGGAGTCTGACTCTCTAGTTTGAGAACCCATGTGCTTCCACTACATCTTTCAGATGTTGCATGTTGAGTAAGTCTTCCTGGGTATCCACTTTCCAGCCTAACCTTCAGATGAATGCAAAGAGCTGACATCTGCCTGCATGACTCAGACAGGTTCTTCCCTGTCTGTACTTCCCTGACTGTAATTCCTGACTGTCAGAGACAGAATTCTAAAATTCTTCCCAAGTACATCCACTCTGGAATTCACACCCTTTAAATTCCACTCCTCCTCCTGAGTGTAGGCAAGAATTGTGAATATGACAGGATATTCATTCCCATGATTATGTCACATTATGGAAATCAAAGGTAATAAGATAGTCACTCTTATGATTGTCTTACATTTCACAAGATTCTGTGGTAGTATAGCAGAGAGATTTCTTCTACTGGCTTGGAAGATAGAAGGTATCTTATGTGACCCTGAGCAGAGCCCAGCTATTTCATGATCGGACTCCACACACACAAGAACTTTGTGATGGTAAATGATTATTATTTTAAGCTCCTGTGTTTCTGGTAACTGCTCAGTAATCAAAATGAATATTCTGGTCCACAAAATTATGAGAAATGTAAACTAGCTGTTTTAGGCTGTTAACATTTTGTAATTTGTTACAATCATCAGTAAACAGATTGAATTTGGGATGATTTGTTATGCAGCGATAGTAAAGAGGAGAGTTTCTTTTGTTACAACTTTCTTCCACCGAGAAAATTAGAAATAGGTCATTCACCAGAACCTCCAGCACTAAGGAAAAAAGGGATAAATTGGAGTATTACTTTAAGATTTAGATTGGTTCATGGAACTATAGCATAAAGATTAAGACAGGAGAAAATGCTAGTCACATATTGTCAATGTGTGTTGACTTAAAACATGCACAGTGTGAGAGTTGCAAGCTAAGTTTTATTTGGGGTAAAATGAGGACTGTAGCCTGGGAGACGGCACCTCAGATAGCTCTGAGAAACCGTTCCAAAGAGGTAGGACAGAAAGGTCAGTGTAAATGTGATTTTGGTGAAGGAGGAAAAGTGCAATCAAGCACATATTTTCTCAGAAGGTTTCTACTAATCTCGTGAAACTTCGCTAGTCAGTCATCACCAAGGATGATGGACTAAGGATGAAGGATTTTAATGTTTTTCTAGATATGAGGAGATAATTTGGCTATAAAACCAACTCCTAAAAATATCTAAATATGTGAAGACTGTCCTGCCAGGCTTTCAGAGCACAGAGTGCCTCACTTCTGCTCTCCACCCTGAACTCCTTTCAGGTGTAGTTGAAAATCAGCAGCTGCAAACAGTGCGTGAGTTAATTCTTGTAGAGGTAGACAGCAAGTGTCAGTTTGTAGTTGACATGTATTTGCCATGGACATTCTTGAAAATGTCTTCTGTAAGTTTATCACAGAGAAGGCACTGAGTTCCTTAACTCAAGGACTTATGCACTCTAGTTCCATCAATACTTCCAAGTGTTTCTTGGAAGTATGTGTCACTGCTGTACACACAGTGACAATTTCTATGAGGATGTAGATGCCCTGGCGGTTTTCTTCATCTGCCATTTCTAATATAATCTCATCACTTTTCCTCTGAACTTGCCCAAGTAGGCTGCTTCCACACCTTCTGTGCTCTGAGTGACCTTGCTTTTATCCTAATGATCTCAAAAGTGTTTGATTATCAAGCAAAATATCACCAGGTTTAAGCCAATATCTATTCAACAAATGGGCTAATAATATGTGGGACATATGTATTACCTCTGTGGTTTCAATAGATAAAACTGTAGGGTATTTTAAAAATACTTGAGTTGTATTAACATATTAGAATTTGTTATCACATTCATTCTTTATGGCAGTTGTGACAAATTACCACAAGCTGAAAGATTTGAAATGAAATAAATTTATTATCTCACATTTCATGCACCACACCAATGCTAGAAGTTTCCAATCAAATGTCAGAGCCTGGCTCTCTCTTTAAAGTTTGCAGAAGAGCATCTATTTCATGTCTTTTTCTCAGCTTCTGCTGTTTTTGGCAACATTTGTCTGTAGATACATCATTCCTGTCTCTGCCTCCATTGTACACGTATATTCTCCCCATGTGTTCACATTGTCTTCCCTCTGTGTCTCTGCGCTCCTATCTTTTTATGCCTCTTCTCCTCTTCCCATAAAGACAATATTATTATGGATTAAGGGCCCAGTATGACCACTATGGGCTTCCCTGGTGGCTCAGACAGTAAAGAATCTGCCCACAATGCAGGAGACTCAGGTTGAATCCCTGGCTCAGCAAGATCCCCTGGAGAAAGGAATGACTGCCGGGGTCCAGCCCCGGCTGATCCAGGGTATTCGAAGGAGAGACTGCATAGGCGACCTATTTATTTAAATATTTATCAAAGATATAAAGAGTAATAGAATAAGGATAGATCAGTGAGGAAATTCAGTGGAGAAAAGAGCCTGAATAATTCAGCCAGAAGGTAAGAGAAAGAACGACATGGTGAGACCAAGTTTCGGTGAACAAGGCCCGCACTTTATTTTCCAAAGTAGTTTTTATACCTTAAGTTATGCATAGAGGATAATGGGGGACGGGGTAGAGTCAGGCAGCAAGCCAGGCTTTCTTCCTGCAAACTTATCATATGCAAAAGCTTAGGTGATTTGCATCATCTTCTGGCCCAGAGGCCTGTTAACATTTTAAGACCCTTTCTTCAGAAAACTTATTTTTCTCTAAAGGTGATTGGTCAGGAGCCACCCTCCAAAAGCATTAAAGTTGCATTCCTACAGAGCAAAGGTGTGGTGGGCTATAACAAGAAAAAGAATTAACTCAAGGGTCCCAGGTTACAAACATTAAAGCTACTACTTACACCAATTCTATTCATCAATACACTGCCAGGGACACAGCAGGTAAGGGATATGGAAACTTAGCAGCAAACATTGGCCCAACAAGTGAAAATCCCTTCACCAATACAATTTCTAATCAATCTTTTAACTACTCAAAAGAATCTGTGTTTAGACAGTTTAGAACATCTCCTGCCTCTCACAGTTGTGAGGCTCTGAACAATCACATGTGGCCAGAAAAACCTATTCAGGCAGGCTAGAGGATTTCCAAAGGAGTTTGTAGGTTGAAACACTGTCACACCCAGGAGTTATTAACTGGAGCTGTAAGCTAACTCTTTTTTCAGAGAGGTAGTGGGAGACAGCCCCCCATAAAGTCAGAGGTGTAAGTGAAAGCACAAAGCAGAAAGTAGGCAGACTCTGGTTTTGGGTGTAAATGCTTGAGAATTTCCAGGGGGACTCCTGAGGCTCGATCCTGCCTTTGCGTATGCCGAGCCTCCTTCCTCATGACCTTTGTCATGGGTGGAGCTCCTCACGCTGGCTCCCAGCAGTGACAGAATTCCAGTTGAGCTATTCCAGATCCTGAAAGATGATGCTGTGGAAAGTGCTGCACTCAATATGCAATATGCACTCAATATGCAATATGCTGGCTCCCGGCAAATGACCAGTATATGACAAGTATGACCTCATCTTAATTAATATCTTAAATGCACCTGCAAAGACCCTGTTTCCAAAAAAAGTTAGCACTCACAAGTACCAAACGCAAGAATTTTAACATATCCTTTGATGGGGTAAAATTGATTCTATGAGCTTCCCCGGTGGCTCAGTGGTAAAAAATCCACCTGAAATGTAGGAGAGGCAGGTTCAATCCTCCAGGTAGGAAAGATCCCCTGGAGAAAGGAATGGCTACTCACTCCAGTATTCTTGCCTGGAGAATTCAATGGACAGAGAAGCCTGGTAGGCTACCATCCATGGGGTAGGAAAGAGTTGGAAATGACTGAAGTAACTGAGCACGTACTTGAGTAGTTCATTCTACAGTGTGACCATTAGATATGTAGCTAGTTTAAGGATAGTGTTAAGACTTAGGCAACACTTTGAATAAATTGTCTAGACCTTCAGTGAAGGGGAAACTTGATAAATGGAGGATAAAGGACACCAGCAGCATTTTAATTTAATCAGTAGTACACTCCATCATATACACCTCTCCCCTGGTAGCAATCTCTGTTCGTCCTAAGTCTGCCTCATAAGGTCATTTGTATAGTATTAAATTTCATTCTTATTACTAGTATCCTAAGAAGCCAAGCATAACTTCTGATTATAATCTCTTGAATATACTTTTGAAATTTCTACAATAAAGTAGGAGAAAAGCAGTAGAATGAGTAGTAAAATGGGCAAAAACTGTAGCAATCACTTCAAAACAAACAATGTCAAAATGATAAACATATGGGCTTCCCTGGTGGCTCAGATGGTAAAGGATCCACATGCAATGTGGGAGACCTGGGTTCGATCCCTAGGTTGGGAAGATCCCCTGGAGGAGGGCATGGCAACCCACTCCAGTATTCTTGCCTGGAGAATCCCCAAGGACAGAGAACCCTGGCAGGCTACACTCCATGGGGTCACAAAGTGTAAGGCATGACTGAGTGACTCAGCACAGCACACAGCACATGGAAGGATATTCAAATATAACACGTGAAAGCACATGTGTAATATATATATTTGTATATGCATGAGCTGGGCTTCCCACGTGAAGTTAGTGGTAAAGAACCCTCCTGCCAATGCAGGAGACATAAGAGACACAGATTCAATCCCTGGGTCAGGAAGATCCACTGGAGGAGGGCATGGCAACTCACTCCAGTATTTTTGTCTGGAGAATTCCATGGACAGAGGAGCCTGGTTGACTATGGTCCATGGGGTCACAAAGAGCTGGGCATGACTGAAGTGATTTAGCATGAGTGCATATGTGTAACTTATACAAAAATGCATTTTGGTTATCTATTTGATATTGACATGGTACTATACTGAAGGAAACACATATTTTTATTAATAAGGAAAGCTGTACTCTAGTAGATAATGAATTTTATTTTATTTTATTTTTTTTTAGGTATGAATTTTAATCCTTATAACCCTTATGGCAGAAAGTGAAGAAGAAGTAAAAAGCCTCTTGATGAAACTGAAAGAGGAGAGTGAAAAAGTTGGCTTAAAGCTCAACATTCAGAAAACTAAGATCATGGCATCCGGTCCCATCAATTCATGGCAAATAGATGGGGAAACAGTGGAAACAGTGTCAGACTTTATTTTGGGGGGCTCCAAAATCACTGCAGATGGTAAATGCAGCCATGAAATTAAAAGACGCTTGCTCCTTGGAAGGAAAGTTATGACCAACCTAGATAGCATATTCAAAAGCAGAGACATTACTTTACCAACAAAGATCCATCTAGTCAAGGCTATGGGTTTTCCTGTGGTCATGTATGGATGGGAAAGTTGGACTGTGAAGAAAACTGAGTGCTGAAGAATTGATGCTTTTGAAGTGTGGTGTTGGAGAAGACTCTTGAGAGTCCCTTGGACTGCAAGGAGATCCAACCAGTCCATTCTGAAGGAGATCAGCCCTGGGATTTCTTTGGAAGGAATGATGCTAAAGCTGAAACTCCAGTACTTTGGCCACCTCATGAGAAGAGTTGACTCATTGGAAAAGACTTTGATGCTGGGAGGGATTGGGGGCAGGAGGAGAAGGGGATGACAGAGGATGAGATGGCTGGATGGCATCACCGACTCGATGGACGTGAGTCTCAGTGAACTCCGGGAGTTGGTGATGGACAGGGAGGCCTGGCGTGCTGCGATTCATGGGGTTGCAAAGAGTCAGACACGACTGAGCAACTGAACTGAACTGAATCTCATCATGATTAGTTCAAACTCATTATTTTGAAAGAAAATATTTTAATTCATGAGAATGGTATATAAACGCAGACGGATCATAATTTCTTACTTTGTGCATTTTGTCTTAAATTTTCTGAAGTTAGATTATTGGAAACTATGGAAAGTATGATCCATGAGATCACTGGATAAGTCAGCTTCCTTATGATGAAGCTTGACAAGTCAAACTGCTCTTTCTGATCCAAAGCAGGGAAATGGAGAAACAATGCACACTAAATTCTAAGAGTGGGTATCTGGATATATCCTGGACCTTATGTGTTTCAGCACCAAGCACTTCAGTAGTTTGGGGTTAGAGTCATTTCTCTTTATAAAAATACCCCTGCTTGCCTGAGGAAGCCTTGGCTAATCTATAGCCTGGTGCTCCCTAATTCTGGATATGAAATGTTTTTATACCTAAGGAAAGGGTTGCTGCTTGATGTCTGTTTATTTATAGTGGATATGTGGAAGTACATAATTTAAGCTGACTGGGATGCTTGTGTGCCCATAAATATTTGAGAGGAAACTGTCTTCCCATCCATATGCACATAATATACACACAAAAACACAATATGTAAATTACTTGCCAGAGTAGTTGCCAACTTTATGTTATTGCTAATCTTTTCAGGCCATTGTTTTCACAGTGCCAAAGTTTATCTTGACTTTGCAGCTTTAGCAGGTGTTCCGTCTGCCACGTTGCATTATTGTTATTTGAAAGCTGCAATCATAATTGTTTCTGAAGCACCTTCCCCTATGAAATCTGTGATGGAAAAACAAATTGTATTTACTTCAATTGTATTCTTGTCTATTAACATTTCAAGCTGTTAAATCTATGATAGAGCTCAACTTTTAGAATCCACTGAAAGCAGTAGTTAAAAAACATAGCGTTTCCCTTCCAAACTGCTGCTATAGTATATTAAAGAACTAAACTCATTTTCAGATAATTGAACTTTAAATGTTAGATAGAACCATTATTTTTTTCTAGAAGGAAATGCTAGCTTTTTTCCCTTTTCTTCTTTCATAATGATTACTGCCCCATCTTTGCACAATTAATGAGGTTTTACTCTGTGGCTGTTATGTGTATTGATTTTAAAATCTTTAATTGCTTCCTGTAAAGAACAACTACGGTGAAATTGCTTTTCTCTTTTTCCATATTTTCTTGCCTGTATCTACTCTTGAATAACAATTTCGTGCAAGAAGAAGGGTGATTCTAAAATATACTAAGTATTATAAAATGTGGCATTTTGTTGATATAGATTACCTACTTATTAATATAAGAACTATGTAATATGACTATCTCAAACATAAAACAAAGATGCAGGATCAGTTATAGAACAATTCTATTCAATGTTTGATCAGAAAGTATTCTTCTTACCTGCCTCCACAGCACAAATTTTTCATGCTCAGATTTTAACTTTGCTTTTTTGTCTACTTACTTTTGTAATGATAGCATAAATATCTTATGAATTTATTATAAATGGGAAAATCAAACTTTAGTAATATACTTCCTTTACATTTCACTTATTTGGTGGAATGGAGGTGGAAAGACAGAAACTAAAATCTGCCAATTTTCTTTTAGGTGTATTAGAGGGAGAAAAACTATCAAATTCCCTTTATTATCCTGATCAGATCATATTTGTATTTTTAACCTGTGTCATACCCTGTCAGTAATTCATCTTCCTTAGTATTGGAGAGGCTTCATCCTATAGTTTAAGTAATTACACTACCAACTGGAGTGGAGAGATAAGTACATTGATCATAGACCTATCTGTACTTTTCATCTTTCTTTAAGCTTAAATTTATTTATTGAATGATGATTTGCAAAGAGGTCCACATAATATTTTTCCAATTTTGAAATTAACAATATATTTAGATTTTTGGCTAATTAATTTTTTAATTGAAAGATTGGGCTTGCTTCTTATGAATTAAGAAGTGTTTGGGGGCTAATTTTGATGATCCAGATTTCTATTTATTTATTTATATTGAAGTAGAGTTGATTTACAATGTCATGTTAGTTTCAGGTGTACAGCATAGCAATTCAGTTATATATATAGAGATATGTATATATATATGTGTGTGTGTGTGTGTTGTTGATTTTGTTTTTCAGTGGCTAACTTGTGTCCAATTC
Organism: Bos mutus; assembly: GCF_027580195.1. NCBI lineage: Eukaryota > Metazoa > Chordata > Mammalia > Artiodactyla > Bovidae > Bos > Bos mutus. The sequence continues at coordinate 60,184,266 of NC_091636.1, forward strand.
TTTGCAACCCTATGAACTGCAGCATGCCAGGCTTCCCTGTCCTTCACTAACTCCCAGAGTTTGCTCAGATTTATATCCATTGAGTTGGTGATGTTATCTAAGCATTTCATCCTCTACCACCCTCTTCTCCTCTTACTTTCAATCTTTCCCAGCATCAGAGTTTTTTCCAGTGAGTTGGATCTTTGTATGAGGTGGGAAAAGTACTGGAGCTTCAGCATCAGTCCTTCCAATGAATATTCAGGGTTGATTTCCTTTAGGACTGACTGGTTTGATCTCCTTGCTGTCCAAGGGACTCTCAAGAGTCTTCTCTAGCACCACAATTCAAAGGCATCAGTTCTTCAGCACTCAGTTTTCTCCCTGTGGCTCAGATGGTAAAGAATCTGCCTGCAATGCAGGAGGCCCAGGTTCAATACTTGGGTTGGGAATATCCCCTGGAGAAGGGAATGGTAACCCATTCCAGTATTGTTGTCTGGAGAATCCCATGGGCAGAGGAGCCTGTTGGGCTACAGTTAATGGGGTCTCAAAGAGTCAGACATGATTGAGCATCTAACACTTTCACTTATAGCTTTCTTTATGGACCAACTCTCAAATCTGTACATAACTACTGGGGAAACTATAAGCTCTGACTATAAGGACCTTTGTAGGTGAAGTGATGTCTTTGCTTTTTAATACACTGTCTAGGTATATAAGTGTGTGTGTGTGTGTGTGTGTGTTAGATGCTTTTATTTACAGTGTCAAAGGCAAGAGTCAAAATTGACTCTTCCATACTAGATGTTTCTTTGACTTTAACCCTTTTTCTTCCACTTATGTTATTATAATAATACATAATAGCCTGCCTACGGGAATCCTGCCCCTCTGTCTGACTGTTAAGCCAAAGCACCTTTGTTCAGTACCCTGTCCACCTATGGATGGCAGGAAGAAAGAAATTAACACACCCTTTTACTAAGGGTTGCCATTCTAGGAGATATTTACAAGTTAATTTACAAGTTAACTTTTTTACTTTGTTTTGTCATCTCGCTGATCGCATCTCTAATCCATAAAAGAACCTGAAATCTAGACCCTGACAAGATGGTTAGTCTCCCATCTTCTTAGTCAGCCAGCTTTCTGAATAAAATCATATTCTCTGTCTCAACCCCTCGTCTTTGGATTCACTGGCCTATCATTCAGGGAGCAGAGCAAGCCTGGTGTCAAAAACAATAGGTTATTACAAAATATTGAGTGTAGCTCCCTATGTAATACAATAGGTCCCTTTTGTTTATCTATTTTATATGTTGTAGTGTGTAGCAATTAATATCAACCTCTTAATTTATCCCTCCTTTTTCATTTCCCCTTTGGTAATCATAAGTTTGTTTTCTATGTCTGTGAGTTCTTTCTGTTTTGTAAATAAGGTCAGTGGTATATATATATTTTTTAGATCTATTATTAATGAGCATTTGGTTTTCTCACTTTGTGCTACTATAAATAAAGCTGCTGTGAATATTTATTGTGGACATATGTGCAAATTTTTTGGTAAAAATGTAAGATAAAATTGCTGAGTTACTATTATCAAGTTTTCAGCTCTATTAGAAAGTGCCAAATATTTTCCAAACTGGTTTTAACCGTTTCCACGTCCTTCCCCATTCCTACACTTCTCCAGCAAGGAATGAGAGCTTCAGCTGCTCTATATACTAACCCACCCTAGAAAATACACTTCTTAGTCTTTGCTTATCTGCTGTGTGTTGTAGTATGCCATTGATGTTTTAATATACATTTCCCTATTATTACTGAGACTGGGCTATTTTGATTAGTTCACAGACAACTTAGATTTTTCTCTTTGTTAAGTGCCTATTCAAATCTCTTGATCATTTTAAAGTGTCTTTCTCATATTAAATTGTAAAAATCTCTACATTTGTTTATTATTGCCTTGTCAGCAATATATGTGCAAATTTGTTAATTTCTGGGGCTTGTCCTAACAGAGTGGATCTCTCTGTTAGTTCCACTTCCAGAACAAGAACAGTCTTTCTCATCTCAGGTCACTCCACTCACTCTCTAGATCGTCATCATTTTATCCACTCTATAAAGTTGTCTTTGTTTAAGTTAGTCATTCTCTTATGCATAATTACTCTATTTCTTTTTGATAATCATTTCCTCAGTTTTCAAACATGTTTCAATACCAATATCTTTTCTGGTCTCTGTTGAACCAAGTAGAACATGTGGAAATGTTGGATTTGAAATGATTTCTGTTGCTTTCTTTAGAAGTCAGATTGTGGCTACTGTACTTATTTGGTATTCATTTTTTTCTCATCTATTTAGATATGTTTTTACCATTTTGTTGTTACAAGTTTAAACCCACAAGTGAAAAAATAAAATCTGAAAAGCTCATCTTGTCGCATGAAACTGAAGTAAAGATACTTGTGAATGAAAAATATTGCCCAACAGTAAACAAAGGATGTTACAGTCATCAAGCTATCACATTAAAGCCGTGGAAAGATGAGCCTTGAGGGAACTCAAGATGAAAAAACATAGGATACTGGCCCCAGAGAGCTGAGGTGCATATCAAAGAAATGATTTCAGTAAGCCCACTCTTGCATCTTCCCATACAAAGAAAAGCACTAAATTTCTTAACTTGAGATGTCTGGTTTTCTTTAATTAACAGTAATCTTTTGATGTTCCAACGACTTGGTCTTTGTTGCAAAAGCTCCTACATATCCTACCCTCTTGCATCTTTGAAGCAGCCCCTCACAGTGATTTGAATGTCTTGTCTCCTGGGCATGAAATCCTTAGAATGTTTGCTGAATAAAACATAACTTTTAACTTTTAGATTGCACATATTTTTTTCAGTTGGTATACTGAATTTCATGAGATAATGGAGAAAGAGGTACATACACTTACCATAGAGATACATACACTTACCATAGAGACATATATATATATATATACATACATACATATATATATATATATATATTTCTGGGTAAAAATGCAAGGTTTCAGATTGTAGGGTGTTTTTTATTCACTTTTTCTTCAATAATGTTCTGGAGAATTTTATCACTATCATTTGTAAATAGCGTGCTTAAACTTTGGCAATACTAAAATAAAGAGCACACTATCATTTGCCCAGAGAGATGCAGTTTAGAGGATGGGGAAACTGTGGTTAATGGAAAGTGTGAGACAAAAAATTTTAGGGCTATGCACCAAAAACTAAAGGAGTCGGGAAGATGTAGGAGGTTTGGAGAAAGGAAAGAAGTTGCAGAAGTGAGGATATCTGAAAAGTCTAAGTGGTTCAGTTGGGAAATTTCAAAGAGTAAATATTGCAAGGCTACTTCAGGTAGAAAAAAAAAAAAAAAAAACAGTGTAGTTGAACAAAGCAATAGTCTACAAAATTTACATATGTGTCATAGATTTTGTTTTAGAATAATGGTTCTCAAACTTGAAAGTACAGTAAAGTCAAATATAGAGAACTAGCAAATCAAACAGAGAAGGCAATGGCAACCGACTCCAGTACTCTTGCCTGGAAAAATCCCATGGACGGAGGAGTCTGGTAGGCTGCAGTCCATGAGGTCATGAAGATTCAGACACGACTGAGCGACTTCCCTTTCACTTTTCACTTTCATGCACTGGAGAAGGAAATGACAACCCACTTTAGTGTTCTTGCCTGGAGAATCCCAGGGACGGGGGAGCCTGGTGGGCTGCTGTCCGTGGGGTTGCACAGAGTCGGACACGACTGAAGTGACTTAGCAGCAGTAGCAACAGCAAAGCAAAGATTCTGAGCTCTAAATCCCAGGGTTTCTGATTTAATGGTTCTGGAATAAGGCATGAGATTTTCATCTCAATTTCCCAGTTAACTATGATCCTACTGGTCTGTAGACCTACTTTGAGAACCATTGCTGCCATTTTTAGTTGTTTTTCATTTCATTTGACTCAAACTTTATAAAATATGGATTTGAAGGGGACAATGGAGAGAAGGTGGAAAACTCAATCAGAATTGTTCCAGAAAGTTTACAAGAGCTTGAGTAGTATCAGTAGACATGGAGGTAGTAGAATAGATTAGAAAAGGGAGATGCAAGAAAAAGAATTTCTGGGTCATCAGAAATAAGGATAAGAGAGAAGTCTAAGGTAGCTTCAAAGCGTCTTTATTTTACATGAGAATATTGTAGCCTATTCTGAAAAAAAAAAAAAAAAAAATACAGTCAACTGACACATTTCAAACAGAATGTGATCAGTTCAAATATAACTATATTAATATAGAAATGTGTAAGGATATTCTCAGTGACTATGTCCTTCAGACAGTTGGATATTAAAATTTAAAGCTCAAGGACATTATGGGAGAGAATTATATATTTTGGATTGATAAGTAAAGATGACAGTTCAGTTCAGTTCAATTCAGTTGCTCAGTTGTGTCTGACTCTTTACGACCCCATTAACTGCAGAATGCCAGGCCTCCCTGTACATCACCAACTCCCAGAGTCCCCCCAAGTCCATGTCCATTGAGTCTGTGATGCCATCCAACCACCCCATCCTCTGTCATCTCCTTCTCCTCCTGGCCTCAATCTTTACCAGCATCAGGGACTTTTCAAATGAGTCAGCTCTTTGCATCAGGTGGCCAAATATTGGAGTTTCAGCTTCAACATCAGTCCTTCCAATGAACGCCCAGGATTTAGGGTGGACTGGTTGGATCTCCTTGCAGTCCAAGGGACTCTCAAGAGTCTTCTCCAACACCATAGTTCAAAAGCATCAATTCTTTGGTGCTCAGCTTTCTTCACAGTCCAACTCTCACATCCATACATGACCACTGGAAAAACTATAGCCTTGACTAGATGGACCTTTGTTGGCAAAGTTATGTCTCTGCTTTTTAATATGCTGTCTAGGTTGGTCATAACTTTCCTTCCAAGCAGTAAGCATCTTTTAATTTCATGGCAGCAATCATCATCTGCAGTGATTTTGGAGCCCAGAAAAATAAAGTCAGCCACTGTTTCCACTGTTTCCCCATCTATTTGCCATGAAGTGATGGGGCCAGACGCCATGATCTTAGTTTTCTGAATGTTGAGCTTTAAGCCAACATTTTCACTCTCCTCTTTCATTTTCATCAAGAGGCTCTTTAGTTCTTCTTCACTTTCTGCCATAAGGGTGGTGTCATCTGCATATCTGAGGTTATTGATATTTCTCCCTGTAATCTTGATTCCAGCTTGTGCTTCATCCAGCCCAGTGTTTCTCATGATGTACTCTGTATATAACTTAAATAAGCAGGGTGACAATATATAGCCTTGACGTAATTTTTTTTTTTTTTTCCTATTTGGAATCAGTCTGCTGTTCCATGTGCAGTTCTAAATGTTGCTTTCTGACCTGCATACAAGTTTCTCAAGAGGCAGATCAGGTGGTCTGGTATTCCCATCTCTTTCAGAATTTTCCACAGTTTATTGTGACCTGCACAGTCAAAGGCTTTGGCATAGTCAATAAAGCAGAAATAGATGCTTTTCTGGAACTCTCTTGCTTTTTCCATGATCCAGTGAATATTGGCAATGTGATCTCTGGTTCCTCTACCTTTTCTAAAATCAGCTTGAACATCTGGAATTTCACAGTTCACGTATTGCTGAAGCCTGGCTTGGAGAATTTTGAGCATTACTTTACTAGCGTGTGAGATGAATGCAATTGTGCGGTAGTTTGAGCATTCTTTGGCATTGCCTTTCTTTGGGATTGGAATGAAAACTGACCTTTTCCAGTCCTGTGGCCACTGCTGAGTTTTCCAAATTTGCTGGCATATTGAGTACAGCACTTTCACAGCATCATCTTTTAGGATTTGAAACAGCCTAATTGGAATTTCATCACTTCCACTAGCTTTGTTCGTAGTGATGCTTTCTAAGGTCCACTTGACTTCACATTCCAGGATGTCTGGCTCTAGGTCAGTGATCACACCATTGTGATTATCTGGGTCGTGAAGATCTTTTTTGTACAGTTCTTCTGTGTATTCTTGCCACCTCTTCTTAATATCTTCTGCTTCTGTTACGTCCATACAATTTCTGTCCTTTATTGAGCCCATCTTTGCATGAAATATTCCTTTGGTATCTCTAATTTTTTTGAAGAGATCTCTATTCTTTCCCATTCTGTTGTTTTCCTCTATTTTTTTGCACTGATCACTGAGGAAGGCTTTCTTATCTGTTTTTGCAGTTCTTTGGAACTCTGCATTCAGATGCTTATATCTTTCCTTTTTTCCTTTGCTTTTTGCTTGTCTTCTTTTCACAGCTATTTGTAAGGTCTCCTCAGACAGCCATTTTGCTTTTTTTCATTTATTTTTCTTGGGGGTGGTCTTGATTCCCGTCTCCTGTACAATGTCATGAACCTCTGACCATAGTTCATCAGGCACTCTGTCTATCAGATCTAGTCCCTTAAATGTATTTCTCACTTCCACTGTATAGTCATAAGGGACTTGATTTAGGTCATACCTGAATGATCTAGTGGTTTTCTCCACTTTCTTCAATTTCAGTGGTTATCTCGCAATAATATAGTGACCAAAAAGGAGAGGGAGGAAAAATGTGTTTAAAGACTTACAATAGAAGTGGATGAGGCAGGCAGAGAAAGCTTAGTGTAATGATGGTCATAGAAGACAAATGATTAAATAACTCCAAATGGAATGAATGGTTTCAAAGCATAGGAATATAGTGGTGATTGGTGAAATTGTTAGAGCAATTTCTGGGGAAGTAAGAGGAGAAATCAGGATTTGGAAAAAAATGATGAAGAAAAGAATTGGGAGAATCTACTAAAAGGCCTATAACTGTTAATGAAAGCAGAATACAGGACAGAAATATTCTTCAGATAAATAGGATGGCTCTTTAAAATATCAAGTGTTCTCTCTATACTTTGTAAGTATAAATATGTGGTATGGTAGTTGTTCAAAGGCTTGTCCTTGAGCAGGCACATGCAAAGAATCAAGTTCAACATTCTACACTTGATATTGCATACATTTCTCTATTTATGGTGAATTTGCATGCAAAATGCTTGCAACAAACAGCCTTCTGAGATTCTTGAGTACATATGTTGTGAACGCCAAACACCAGTGTAATTTCAATACAGTCTGCAATAGATTACTCTTGGATTTCATCCAATTAAGTTAAAATTAGATTGGCTTCTCTCTACTTTGAGACCCTTCTGGTGTTAGGCTATGGGAATTTTGACAATGTTCTTTCCATATCTACTTTACCTCCCAGAGCTGGTCCATCAAGATTCTTTGCTTAACTTAAAATTTAAAAAAGAGGTATATATTTCCTACATTTGATTATGGCAATTTGCTCACCCCGCTTTTAACTCATTTAAGCAAAATTCGGCAGATAACAGGGAGACCAGAGAGAAGTAAGTCTAAATTGTACTTATTTTTGTATGCACATTTTCAGTAGCTCTGCTGAAGCAAAATTAGCTGTTCGTACAACTTTGTATTACTTTGTAGTTACTTTTATTGTTGCCAAAATCCTCAAGATGCTAAAGACTTCACTAATTTCTAATTTCAATCTGCACTTACATTTTACTGCTACCAGGTGTTATAGATACAAGTGTTTTGCTAACTGTCTAATAACCTTGGAGACACTGGGATTCATTTGGCCCAGATGTACTGGGATTCGTTTGACCCAGGTGCAGAGAGATTATAAAATTTAGAAATAAAAACATCCAAACCTTAAACAGTTTATGTAGAAATTAATAAGCAAGATAAGAGAGACCCATATAACTTACTCCGGCTATCAAAACACCACATAGGGAAAGCATATCAATTTAATATCAACTATTGTGAAATTAAATTATATTTTATTGCAGTTCTTAAATATTATCATATGCAATATACTTTTACTTTCCAGTGGAAAAAAGTTGTGAAAAGAACTCAGTAAAAATAAATAACTTCAATAAAATGTAAATGTCAATAAATTTATGCATATATTTATAATTTGTATTTAATGATATGCATGGTATTAAACTTCAGTTGCTTCTATCTAAAGTTTCTTCTTTGTTCAACTTGAATAGGACAACATATAATGATACTATGTCCTGAAATTACATTTAAAATAAGCTAATATGAATCACCTTTTTTTTTTTTTAATTTAATTTTATTTTTAAACTGTACATAATTGTATTAGTTTTGCCAAATATCAAAATAAATCCATCACAGGTATACCTTGTTTTAAAGAAGACCTGATACAGGAGACCTGTTGATTGACTATGCTGCATTGTAATGGAAATGAGGTTTTTTCACTCTACTCTTGGCTGAGCAACTCTCATGGTATTGAAAGTCTCAAGACATTTTAAAGAAATTATTTTAATAATAAAAAGTTGATTTTTAAGGAAGTTGACCTTTTGTATGAATTTGTGAAAGTTTTCTAAAGGCAATACTGTGGAACACAAAACAAAGTGCATGACACATCAATACTTAGTAGAACAATGCAGACTCAAACCCAAATATTAGCTCATTATTTATTAGACTGATTAAACTTTTATTTCCCTGAACTGGAGCTGTTACTCCACCCAATACTTTATTCCAGAAACTTTAAACGTGCCTTTTGTGGGGCACTAGGGATTCAGTGGAAGAAAGGATACCTTTTGTGTTTTCATGATATTTTAAAGATGTTTGCAGGGTAATAAGGAAAGACACAAGAGCAAATGTACAATTTTCATCCAGTATGATGATGGGCTTTCTGCTAGAAATAATCATGGAAAGGGGGGCTTACCCAACAAATTAGGAGGACTATAGTATCTGTCATATTCCCAGGAATAAAAAGTCTTTTGCACACTATTTCTAACCACATTGTTCTCTAGTCTAATATTGAGTCCAAAGGATGATAAAATAAGGGTAAATAGTTTGGGCAAATCAAGTCCTTCTCAGGAGTTATAGATTCAAGTCGTTGGTTGGTCTGGATCATACGCCTGTCTTTGCATTTCTAGAAGAAAATAATTCAAAGTTTGTAAATTATTTTAATTTATTACATAATCATGATAAAGGAGAATATATTTAATCCCTTTTTGTCCTAAGGAAATATGTTGTAACAATAACAGCACTCAGCGATCATACAGATATCACTATAACATGAGCTCTGTAAGGAGGATTTTTTTTTCTCTGTAGTATTCACTTTAAACACCTTTTTTACATTGTACAAAAATGAAATGAAGCAGAAAAGACTTTGTGTGTAGCTACTGCCGGTACTTAGAATATTACCTTATTGAAACTGGAGTCGTAAGTATTCAGAAAGTGCACCATGATGCTTATGCAGTTTACACCAACTTTATTGTCCCTAAGATGTGAATTTTCCTTCTTTGCCTATTACTTTGTCAAATGTCTTAACAACAGGACCTGTTTGATATGTCTTTTCTTGTAGTCACAGAAACATGTTACATTATTTATTTTGTTGTCTTAACACTTTTTTCTCTATTCTTCACATAACAAAAAGACAAGTAAATAAGTGACTTCAATTTGTCATAAACAGGTTTCCTTTTATATATTTTTTTCTCCATAGGCTTCTTGTAAATGTTTTCTTGGAAAAAGTAAATGTGTATGGAATAAATCTATTGAGTTATTAAAATTACTGAAAGCAGTATAATTTCCAAAACATGAAACTGACTGTTTTTCAGATTGTTACTTTTTTTTTTTTTGCCCTAGATATATTCTACAAAACAAGAATAAGTACTAAATCTTTGAGTGCTGGACTGGCAAAATATTCAGAGATCAATTTCCATATGTTCATTTAATTTTGCTTACAATCTGGTGGCTTTGACATGATTGGCACTTGTGATTTGGATAAAGTCGTGGTTACCTGTTAAACGATGGCAATCTCATTGAACAAGGACATTGCAAAGTCGAGAAACCTGTGTGTTATACAGAGCTTGGTTAATTATAAATGATGAGCAGTACAGAGATGGGTATGGGAAGCTGATGTAAGTATTCTACAGAACCCCTGATGATAACCAGTCATGACAATTATTTTTATAGAATTAAATGACTTTTGATAATATTTTAGAAAACTATGAAAATAGAAATGTGCATGCATGTGTGTGTGCTTAGTCACTTCCATAATGTCTGACTCTTTGTGACACTATGGACTGTAGCCTACCATCTGATCACTTCAAAAAGATGTGGTCCTCCTATTTTATATATCAGAAGGGGAGTCATAACAAGATTCAAGTAAGTATTCTGCTCTAATTAGTCACCAAATTCCTATTTAGTGGATCTTAACTCACATTCTTAGAACATTTTCTGGGATCAATAAGCACATATTGAAGCCTAAATCTTGACGCCAGTTGCTATTGTCAAGTTCCTATTGGACTAAGTGAGCTCTGAGGGGTGGGCGACATTCTCTATGCTAGAAATTTGATTTTTTTAAACGAATCGCCAGTCCAGGTTCGATGCATGATACTGGATGCTTGGGACTGGTGCACTGGGACGACTCAGAGGGATGGTACAGGGAGGGAGGAGGGTTCAGGATGGGGAACACGTGTTTACCTGTGGCAGATTCATGTTGATATATGGCAAAACCAATACAATATTTTAAAGTAAAAAAAAAATTATAGAAAAAAAGAAAAAAAAGCCAGAATCTAATGCTAAAGAGAAATATTTATAAACGGCTGTTGGCCCTGTGTTTGTATAACTGGAGCACAAGAAAGTATCTAAATATTGAATAACCTTGTTCCCTTTGTGGACTTTTGTTGACTGACACAGACAAAGTTTGCTTCTAGCAAGAATTCTTAAAGGTTAAGTGGAGTCTATATTCTATCCATGGTTTTTTAATGAACTAGAGAGTAAAATTAATGTATATCCAATACACGGTTTACTTTGCACAGTCCTCTTTTAAATAGAGGTATCTGTATTTCAGCAATTATTTATTAAGTTCCTAATGTATTCAATGCTCTGCCTATATGGTAGGGTAATGGAAAGATGATTATAACATAATGGTGTTCTAAACTAAAACCAAAATGCCATATTAACCAGGAAATATCAGTTAAATAATTTATATAATAATCACAGTGAAATTTCAGTTCTTTTCAGAAACAGAAACACCATCTGTTGGATTTATTTTGCCAGGTAAATTACAGAATATGTGGTACTGATATCAAGAGGTTTTCTGTTATTTCTCTTAATTATTTCACCAATAAACTTTGAATATCTATAATCAAAAAGACACTGAAAGAATCATGCAAGACTTAGAAACACATTTTAATAAATAATGGGTTATTCTGGGGACTTGTGTTCTTTTAGGGAATTTATTCTTTTAAATCCTTTGCAAAAGCTCTTCAGTTGCAAAAGCTTAGGGTCTTATGTTGAAATTTGCCGTGAGTTGATGAAATGATTTTATCATACTGTCTTCCTTAAAGATTTTGAACCATTTGAGAAGTAGAATGCTTAATTTAAGTATGACATTGAACAAAATAGTATCTTTATTACCAGTACAGTTGACTAGAAAATGTTGTTTGGACAAGAAATTAAGATGAAATTTCTATATATTTCCCCCTAAATTGAACTTGGTTTCTGCAGTTCATGCCTTAGTGACCTTACCTCAAGGGAACAAAAAGAAGACAGGCTGTCAGAGAGAAGGAAGAGCAGAAAGCAGGCACACCTTGAACTAATCTTGTGCAAAGTACAACTATTTTCTACAGGAGGATTGAAAGGAAATAACTTCATGAGAGTAGACTAGGATACGAAAAGAGAAGTTTCTCCTTAAACAAATAAAAAAGTCTATACCATTAAATCAAGGTATATCAGAAAACCCAAACCGAATGCTAAAAATTATAGGAATAAAACAACAAGCAGTCACTGGAAAGAAAATATTATGGTTGTTATTTGTTACTACCCCAACTTTAATGAAATACATCCAATATTGGGAAAAGAATGATAGAATACACTTTGAGAATAATCAAGAGTATTGTTTCTCTGCATTCTAACTACATGTTCCAAGGATACAGATAATTTCTTTAATTCAAAAGTCTTTCAACAGTATCAATTATTTGATACTGGTATAGAGGTATAAGTGCTTTTTTAAAATATTGTTTTGTAGGAATATTGGCAGATAAAATACCACCCATAAAATCTATTATTTAAAAATCAATTACAATCATATAACTTTACAACTAGAACTATCCACAAGTCAATATATCTTAGTTATTTTCATTTAAAAAATGTATATTTTTTGAAAGCTACAGGAAGAGGTTAAAATATTAAAGCTAAACTTGTAGAAAATTTGGGGTAAGCCCTGCTGCTACTGCTGCTAAGTCACTTCAGTCATGTCTGACTCTGTGCGACCCCATAGACGGCAGCCTACCAGATTTCCCCGTCCCTGGGATTCTCCAGGCAAGAACACTGGAGTGGGTTGCTATATCTTTCTCCAGTGCATGAAAGTGAAAAGTGAAAGTTAAGTCGCTCAGTCGTGACTGACTCTTAGCGACCCCATGGACTGCAGCCTACCAGGCTCCTCTGTCCATGGATTTTCCAGGCAAGAGTACTGGAGTGGGGTGCCATTGCCTTCTCCATGGGTAAGCCCTAGTCAATAGCTTTTAGATAATAGCACACTGGATATTTGACTTTTAAGCTGTCATAAAAATTCTTATATACATATATATGGAAAAATTGAAAAAATAAAGCAATGATGGGAGGGAGGGAAGGAGAGGAAAAAGAGATAAAAGGAAAGAGAGATGAAAGAAAATAAAGAAAAAAAAAGGAAGGAAGGAAAGAAGAAAAGAGAAAGAAAACGGAAGGAAGGGAGGGAGAGAGGGAGAATGGGAGAGATGGTGTTATATAGGGAGAGATAACTAATGGCATATGAGTTGTAGAAAAGATAAAATACGAATAACATTATAAAGGCAGAATATAATACTCTTCTACACTGCACACATCAAATGATGATCCTTTTCCCATGGTTGTGTTTACCATTTGAGCTCAGTGAGATAGAATTCCAGAAAATTGAGGATGGTGTTTTATTCTAAAAGAACGTAGCTTTACTGAGTTATATGCAGTGGCTCAGTTCAATAAACCCTGAGTTATATGTTGGAAAGAAAATATTTAAGTAACTTTGACTTATGAAACTGAGCATTTGTTATGTTACCTTTCCCAAGATGACTTGTGTTGATATGTAGAACATATGGGCACTGCTTCTTCTGTGACAGAGAACACAAGAAAAAAAATATTAGAATCCAGTTGTTATAATCTTAGTAGTGAGAGAGCTAATTCTTAGGTAGGTTGATAAGGAGTCAGGGCCCTGTAGGAGGAGGAAGGGACAAACATTTTTTTCTATATTCCTTTGCCTTAGTCACATAAGACTTTTTTCTTAAGCTCTAAGTTGCTATGGCAACAATATGTTTCACCAAAGACAAAATTTCTTTAAGCCCAGGCTAATGATTCAGTTCAGTTCAGTCACTCAGTCATGTCTGACTCTTTGCAACACCATTAATTGCAGCACCCCAGGCCTCCCTGTCCATCACATACGCCCGGAGTTCACTCAAACTCACATCCATCGAGTCAGTGATGCCATCCAGCCATCTCATCCTCTGTCGTCCCCTTCTCCTCCTGCCCCCAATCCCTCCCAGCATCAGAGTCTTTTCCAAAGAGTCAACTCTTCGCATGAGGTGGCCAAAGTACTGGAGTTTCAGCTTTAGCATCATTCCTTCCAAAGAACGCCCAGGGCTGATCTCCTTCAGAATAGACTGGTTGGATCTCCTTGCAGTCCAAGGGACTCTTAAGAGTCTTCTCCAACACCACAGTTCAAAAGCATCAATTCTTCGGTGCTCAGCTTTATTCACAGTCCAACTCTCACATCCATACATGACCACAGGAAAAACCATAGCCTTGACTAGACGGACTTGTTGGCAAAGTAATATCTCTGCTTATGAATATGCTATCTAGATTGGTCATAATTTTCCTTCCAAGGAGTAAGCGTCTTTTAATTTCATGGCTGCAGTCACCATCTGCAGTGATTTTGGAGCCCAGAAAACTAAAGTCTGACACTGTTTCCACTGTTTCCCCATCTGTTTCCTATGAAGTGATGGGACCAGATGCCATGATCTTCATTTTCTGAATGTTGAATTAAGCCAACTTTTTCACTCTCCACTTTCCATTTCATCAAGAGGCTTTTTAGTTCCTCTTCACTTTCTGCCATAAGGGTGGTGTCATCTGCATATCTGAGGTTATCGACATTTCTCCCGGCAATCTTGATTTCAGCTTGTGCTTCTTCCAGCCCAGCATTTCTCATGATGTACTCTGCATAGAAGTTAAATAAGCAGGGTGACAATAAACAGCCATGATGTACTCCTTTTTCTATTGGGAACCAGTCTATTGTTCCATGTCCAATTCTAACTGTTGCTTCCTGACCTGCATATAGGTTTCTCAAGAGGCAGGTCAGGTGGTCTGGTATTCCCATCTCGTTCAGCATTTTCCACAGTTTATTGTGATCCACACAGTCAAAAGCTTTGGCCTAGTCAATAAAGCAGAAAGAGGTGTTTTTCTGGAACTCTCCTGCTTTTTTGATGATCCAGCAGATGTTGGCAATTTGATCTCTGGTTCCTCTGCCTTTTCTAAAACCAGCTTGAACATCAGAAAATTCATGGGTATTCTTGCCTTGAGAACAACATGAACAATATGAAAAGGTAAAATGATAGGATACTGAAAGAGGAACTCCCCAGGTCGGTAGGTGCCCAATATGCTACTGGAAATCAGTGGAGAAATAACTCCAGAAAGAATGAAGGGATGGAGCCAATGCAAAAACAACACCCAGTTGTGGATGTGACTGGTGATAGAAGCAAGGTCCGATGCTATAAAGAGCAATACTGCATTGGAACCTGGTTTATTAGGTCCAAGAATCAAGGCAAATTGGAAGTGGTCAAACAAGAGATGGCAAGAGTGAACATCGACTTTCTAGGAATAAGCAAACTAAAATGGACTGGAATGGGTGAATTTAACTCAGATGACCACTGTATCTACTACTGCAGGCAGGAGTCCCTCAGAAGAAATGAAGTAGCCATGATGGTCAACAAAAGAGTCCGTAATGCAGTACTTGGATGCGATCTCAAAAATGACAGAAAGAAAAAAAAAAAAAATGACAGAAAGATCTCTGTTTGTTTCCAAGGCAAACCATTCACTATCACGGTAATCCAAGTCTATGCCCCAATCAGTAACGCTGAAGAAGCTGAAGTTGAATGGTTCTATGAAGACCTACAAGACCTTTTAGAACTAACACCCAAAAAAGATGTCCTTTTCATTATAGGGGACTGGAATGCAAAAGTAGGGATTCAAGAAACACCTGGAGTAGCAGGCAAATTTGGCCTTGGAGTACGGAATGAAGCAGGGCAAAGGCTAACAGAGTTTTGCCAAGAGAACGCACTGGTCATAGCAAACACCCTCTTCCAACAACACAAGAGAAGACTCTACACATAGACATCACCAGATGGTCAACATCAAAATCAGATTGATTATATTCGCCAAAGATGGAGAAGGTCTATACAGTCAGCAAAAACAAGACCAAGAGCTGACTGTGGCTCAGATCATGAACTCCTTATTGCCAAATTCAGACTGAAATTGAAGAAAGTAGGGAAAACCACTAGACCATTCAGGTATGACCTAAATCAAATCCCTTATGATTATACAGTGGAAGTGAGAAATAGATTTAAGGGCCTAGTTTTGATAGATAGAGTGCCTGACGAACTATGGACTGAGGTTCATGACATTGTACAGGAGACAGGGATCAAGACCATCCCCATGGAAAAGAAATGCCAAAATAGCAAAATGGCCATCTGGGGAGGCCTTACAAATAGCTGTGAAAGGAAGAGAAACAAAAAGCAAAGGAGAAAAGGAAAGCTATAAGCATCTGAATGCAGAGTTCCAAAGAATAGCAAGGAGAGATAAGAAAGCCTTCCTCAGGGATCAATGCAAAGAAATACAGGGAATCAACAGAATGGAAAAGACTAGAGATCTCTTCAAGAAAATTAGAGATACCAAGGGAATATTTCATGCAAAGATGGGCTCAATAAAGGACAGAAATGGTATGGACCTAACAGAAGCAGAAGGTATTAAGAAGAGGTGGCAAGAATACACAGAAGAACTGTACAAAAAAGTTCTTCACGACCCAGATAATCACGATGGTGTGATCAGTCACCTAGAGCCAGACATCCTGGAATGTGAAGTCAAGTGGGCCTTAGAAAGCATCACTACCTAGTGACTGAACAACAATTTTAGACATAAACAGCCTCAAACAGATTTGCTGTTAATTCTAAACATGATATTTCCTTCATGTCATATGCCTCATATCAAATTATAGTTTAAATGTATTGGAAACGTGTTTAATTATTAACTAATCTTATGCATGCTTATTTCACACATTATGAAAAAAATCAATATGAAGGAAATTACAAAACTGTAAAGTCATAATATTCTTTTAGAATAAACATCATGTAATATTTGGAAAAAAAAAAAAGAAAGAAAGAAAGAAAGCATCAGTATGAACAAAGCTAGAGGAGGTGATGGAATTCCAGTTGAGCTATTTCAAATCCTGAAAGATGATGCTGTGAAAGTGCTGTACTCAATATGTCAGCATATTTGGAAAACTCAGCAGTGGCCACAGGACTGGAAAAGGTCAGTTTTCATTCCAATCCCAAAAAAAGGCAATGCCAAAGAATGCTCAAACTACCGCACAATTGCACTCATCTCACACGCTAATAAAGTAATGCTCAAAATTCTCCAAGCCAGGGTTCAGCAATACGTGAGCTAATGATTACACAACAAAATAATACATATTGCTCAAAGGTATGTTTTTATTTGAGCTCTGTGCTCAAGGATAATACATAACAAGGATGAATCTTGCTGGAGGACATGTTTCTCCTTCTTAACAGGAACTCTTTCCTTCTCCCTAAACTTATCTTAAGATGTATTTGTGGGAGTGAATCTGGTAAGACTTAAAACCTTGAGACCTTTTTTGATCCACTGTTAGATGAAATTGAAAAAGTATATGAACGCTTTGCTAGACTATCGAGGGGGCACACATTCTGCCACCTTCTGATGTCTGTGTCAGAAGATTTCTGTATCGCCTTTCATTTTAAGGAAACGTTTGCCACATGAAACTTTGAGTGACTGAAGCTGCATCTTTGGTCCCGAAGCAAAATTTGGAGATCACAAGTCCAACACTGTTCACCAAAAGTTATAAATAGCACGACCTTTTAGACATGAGACACGTTGTTCAAATTTTGAACTGAAACTGCTTTTCCTTTGCAATGGAAAGTATTATAATACTTAATGCAAAGTTGCTGTGATAATTAAAAAAAAAATGTATATGGATAACTTGGGAAGGTGGGCTACCTGAAGAAGCCTCATAAGAGGTTACCTAAGATTTTAGTGCTAATAAATGAGTTGATAAGATGAGTATGATCTAAACCTGTATGATGGGATGTGTCTTTATGAGAGGCTCGGTTTATTACTAATAGAGTAGCTAAGGTCCATTCAAGATATTTACTTGTTTAGTGGTTAAGTCATGTCTGACTCTTTTACAATCACATGGACTGTAGCCTGTTAGACTCCACTGTCCATGGGATTTTCCAGGCCAGAATACTGGAGTGGGTGGCTATTTCCTTCTCCAGGGGATTTTCCCAACCCAGGGATGGAACCAGTGTCTCTTGCGTAGCAGTCTCCTGCACTGCAAGTGGATTCTTTACTGCTGAGCCATGAGGGAAGTTCTTATATTTTTGTCTTTTTTTGAAAGGCTTGCTGTTTATAAATTGTTGAATATTAGAATTAGAATTGAGAAAAATTAAGAAAGAAGTGGTTATAGATTATATTGTTTAGATATTAAGTCCATTTCAGATTTAGGTTATTATTTTGATCTATTCTCCAGGATTTTTGTTTCTGATATTTGTTAAAATAAGTTAATAAATGGGAAAATAAGCTTTGAATATCATGGCCACATTATGACAATTGGTTACTGATCTTATGCTGCATCATAAATAATAAGTAATAATACAAAATAAAGAGGGAGCCTCTCACAGTGGAAAAATAGATTATAAAATCATTTTGACAATTTCATGTATACTTTGCAACTGACTCTATTTACGCATGCTAAGTCACTTCATCCATGTCTGACTCTTCCCAACCCTAGGGAGTGTAGTCTGCCATGCTTCTCTGTTCATGGGATTCTCCAGGCAAGAATCCTGGAGTGGGTTGCCATGCCTTCCTCCAGGGGATCTGGCAGGTGGGTTCTTTATCTCTAGCCCCACCTAGGAAGCACCTGACTCTAATTATACCATAGAAAATAAAGGAAACACTTTGATTTTACATTCTAATAAATCACTTAGACTTACATAGCAGTATTCACAACAAAAATAATTTAAAAACAAATGTTTTGCATATCTTAGTACTTTTTAAACTTGAAATATCATATTTTAATTTTCTCATCTGGTGGCTTAGATGGTAAAGAATCTGCCTGTAATGAGGGGGACCTGGCTTTGATCCCTGGGTTGGGAAGATCTCCTGAAGAAGGAAAAGGCTACCCATTCCAGTATTCTGGCCTGGATAATTCCAATTTAGATACAGAAGAATAACGTGATTACCAGTCCATATTTTTGAGTTTAAAATACCTTGTTAGTAGGAGAATCAGAAATGAGGAATCTGATTATGTTTATTTATCTGAAGAAAATTATATTAAAGTTAAAAAATACTACCTTGTAGTTTTAGAGCAACCACATTAAAATAGATATCTCAGGGAAAAGAAAATGTTAAAATACATTTATTCCCCTTGAGCAATCATTCTAATGTAGTTTTACATATTCTAGGATTACTTTGCTGCAGACAAGATAATGAAGTATAAATTAAGATGTAGAATGTATCACTGAAAAACAATGTTTTCATGACACATCTGATACACTATAATCCCATTAACCTTCTGGTACTAAACCTAAAGGGAAATAAACATGTTTTGTGGTATTTTGTAAGTAAGTTTTCCCTTAAAAAAGTGTTTGAGGCAACTCTTTAGATGAAATGATGGTTTGGTCTATGATAACTGAAGGCAATTATCTTACCACAGGATTTAAAAATATTGAGTTAGCCAAAAACTCACTGAGATTTTTCCCTAATAGCTATGGAAAACCCAATTGAACTTTTTGGCCAGCCCAATATAATTTCATTGTACAGATATTGATGGCAAAATCCATTATTATAAAGTCTATTCTCAAAGAGCATTATTCCATTTTACTTAATAATCCTCAATCAAATTAGAACTAGGAAATTTTAAATGAGGATCATATCAATTAAAAGAAACTAACCAGCTGGAATTCTCTGTGGCCCACTGCAGCTAAACCTGATAATACTTTCACAGAGCATGTATCTACCTAGATCTGTTCCCAACTACTTTACAAGATTAGTGCTATGCTTTCCCTTTTCTTGATTTAGTACCTAAATCTCATTCTAGAGTAAATGACTTTGAAAAAATCAAAACAGTCCTCAAGCTATACCTCAGCTAACCCAAATTTAGCGATTTTCCCCAACTAAATTCAGTCTTAAAAATCCCCCTGTTGAATAGTATACTCATATGCTCAATTATTCCATCATTCAGGCTTGTTTGCATTCTATGTTTGCATTGCATAATTAAATATTTAAAATGTTATCCCAATTAATTAAAAAATAATTCCATGCAAAAATGTTATACAATAATCCTTGGTAAACAGGGAGCTTCCTTTTCACATATATTTTTGTAAGTTTATTTCTATTTATTTTATCATAGAAATGAGGTAACAAAGTGCATTAGATTCAATTCTCATGGTGTTCTTGAGAATATATAGAAAAAGTGAGAATAGGATAAAATTAAAAAGTAGACAAAAAAAATGGAAGAAGGGGGAGTAGAGAACTTGTGAGAAAGCTTTGAGAAAAATAAAATAGGAAGGTTATACTCAGAATTTGAATTATACCTGTAGATAGCTCTAAAGGATATACAAAGAAATGTGCATTTGAGAAGAAAAGTTTGATTTAATTTGTATATAATCTTATATGTAGATTACTTATATATATTAAAATATATGCACACACATATATGTGCATGTGTGTATATACATAAATAGCACATCACTGATTCAATGGATATGAGTTTGAGCAAATTTGGTGAGATGCTGAAGGACTGGGAAGCTTGCCATGCTGCAGTTCATAGGGTCACAAAGAGTCAGACACCACTTCATGACTGAATAACAATAGTTTCATGTTTATATATGCTTCTCTGGTAGCACAGTTGGTAAAGAATCTGCCTGCAATGCAGAAGATGCAGCGTTGATACCTGGATCAGGAAGATCCCCTGAAGAAGGAAACACATGCTAATATTCTTACCAGGGAAATCCTATTGACAGAGCAGTGAGGAAGTTTACAGCCTATGGGGTCACAAGGATCATACACAACTTAGTGATTCAACCACCAACCAAAGTAATCTTGGATAAAGATTACATGCTGCTGCTTCTAAGTCACTTCAGTCGTGTCCGACTCTGTGCAACCCCATAAATGGCAGCCCACCAGGCTCCTCTGTCCCTGGGATTCTCCAGGCAAGAACACTAGAGTCAGTAAAGATTACATATATATACAAAAAAAAAAAAAAATACTGGGTATAGACTTGATAATAGCTGAACTGGATAGTTAGTAATTTTGCATTTCACATATTTTGAGAGTCCATGGATTACCACAACATGCATCATGGAATGTGAAAGTAGAAATTTGGAAATTCCTGGACTTGTAGATTGACTCTCAGTTCAGTTTAGTTCAGTCACTCAGTCCTGTCCAACTGTTTGTGACCCCATGGACTGCAGTAGGCCAGACTTTGCTGTCCATCACCAGCTCTTGGAGTTTGCTCAAACTCAGGTCCATTGAATCGAAGATGCCATTCAACCATCTCATCCTCTGTTGTCTCCTTCTCCTCCTGCCTTCAATATTTCCCAACATCAGGGTCTTTTCCAATGAATCAACACCTCACGTCAGGTGGCCAAAGTATTGGAGCTTCAGCATCAGTCCTTCCAATGAATATTCAGGACTGATTTCCGTGAGGATTGACTGGTTTGATCTCCTTTCTGTCTGAGGGACCCTCAGGAGTCTTCTCTAGCACCACAGTTTGAATGCATCAATTCTTTGGCGCTCTGCCTTTTTTATGGTTCAGCTCTCACAGTTGTATGTGACCACTGGGAAGACCATAGCCTTAACTATACAGACCCTTTGTCAGTAGAATAATGTCTCTGCTTTTCAAAATGCTGTATAGATTTATCATAGCTTTCCTATCAAGAAACAATAGTCTTCTGATGTCATGGCTGCAGTCACCATCCACAGTGATTTTAGAGCCCAAAGAGAGGAAATCTGTCACTGAAAGGTTGTTGTTGAATCAAGAAGACACTGGGATTCTTGGCCCCCAGAGGAGAAGAATTCAATCCGGGGCCAGAGACGAGGCTTGATTGCTCAGAGCTTTTGTGTAATAAAGTTTTATTAAAGTATAAGTTTTATTAAAGTATAAAGGAGATAGAGAAAGCTTCTGACATAGGCATCAGAAGGGGGCAGAAAGAGTACCCACTTGCTAGTGTTAGCAATGAAGTTATATACTCTCCAATGAATCCAAAGAATGTCTGGAGGTTGTAAAGACCTCACCAGACCTACTCCCACAATTTACATTTTAAGATAACAGAATTAGCCAGAAGGTTTAATCCAGAGACCGTCCTCAGGCAGGATACATCCTTGTAAAGACCAGGTCTACTCCCATAATTTACATTTTAAGATAACAGAATTAGCCAAAAGGTTTAATCCAGAGACTGTCCTCAGGCAGGATACATTATTGTTATATAATCCTAAGAAATGTAGAGAAGGAAAAAAGTTTGTCCTTTCTTCCTCCTTGAGAATTTCAGACCCCTCTCTCCTTAGGGACCCCTAGACTCCTTATCAACCTGCCTAGGAAATGACTCTCTCATCACTATGTCCACCTTTTATCCTTCTATTTGCCATGAAGTAATGAGCCTGAATGCCATGATCTTAGGGTTTTTGTTTGTTTGTTTGTTTGTTTAATATTTAGTTTTAAGCCAGCTTTTTCATTCTCCTCCTTAACCCTCAATAGGCTCTTTACTTCCTTTTCAATTTCTGCCATAAGAGTTGTATCATCCACATATCTGAGGCTGTTGATGTTTCTCCTATCTGTCTTCATTCCAGCTTGTAACTCATCTAGCCCAGCATTTCTCATGATGTACTCAGCATATAGGTTAGGGTTAGCAAACAAACAGAGTGACAGCAGATAGCCCTGTCATACTCTTGTCATTTTAAAGTTTATGAGATTTCAAACGTCTTGAGACTTCAGGTGTGTGCTTAGTCACTCAGTCATGTCCAACTCTTTGTGACCCCATGGACTGTAGCCTACCAGGTTCCTCTGTCCATGGGATTCTCCAGGCAAGAAGACTGGAGTGGGTTGCCATGCCCTCCTCTAGGGGATCTTCCCAATCCAGGGATCAAGCCCAAGTCTCCCACACTGCAGGTGGCTTCTTTACCATCTGAGCCACCAGGGAAGCCCAAGAATACTGAAGTGGGTAGCCTGTTCCTTCTCCAGGAGAACTTCCTGACCCAGGAATCAAGCTGGGGTCTCCTGCATTACAGGCGGACTTCAAGATGAAGTATAAATTCAGTCCTACCACCAAAAATGTATAAATTCTAGTAGATCTCTTTGAATTCTGAAAGAATTTATCACATTGGAGATCTCCCAAAAGCTTTGTTTATTTGTTTCATGTTGTTTTCCACATTATACAACAGTTGCTTTTTTAATAGGTGCCAAGTGGAAGAAAATGTTCTTCAACAGATTTAGGTAGCAGGAGGGTATAAAGCTCTGGAAATCTGCACTAAGATGCTTTAGATTTTGAATAAGGAATTAACTGCTTCTATACTTAACTATTCATTTATTTTGCAGGAACATAACCAAAGACATTTTCTATCTTGTTATATTCATGGAGAAGGAAATGGGAACCCTCTTCAGGATTCTTGCCTGGAAATTTTCTTGGGCAGAGAAGCCTGGCAGGCTATGGGGTCACAAAGAGTCAGACATGACTGAACAACTGAACATGTATATCTGAGGCATTGCCACAAGAAACTAAGAGATCTGAGCTCTTCACTATTATTTGGAGAGTATTTGACTGACCAAGTTATCAAGTTGGGTGATCCCAGAGAAAAATCCAGCCTTAAGTGAAATTGTCATGTATGATGTAGAGCTTGAGGAAATTCTGAAGGCAAACGTAAGTAGGAAGAGCAAGTGAGTTAGATCCATGACAATGAGTGCTGCTAACGTGACACTTCTCCTTTTGTCCTCATTTATGCCTTGTTGAGGTTTTTGCTGTCAGTGCATTAAGGAAATATTAGAAGAAAAACATGATTTGTTTACTGGCAATTCCACATGTATGCAAATATCACCCAAAATGGGAAGAATGTGGCATTACAGTTTCATAGAGGCTCTTCCCTGAAGGACAGTGAGGAAGGGATCTATCCTCACAGGGTGTAGTTATGAGTGATGCATCCGATTATTCACTTTGCCTCAAGGAGAGAAGGCAGCAGTTATTTCCAGCAGTCATTAGAAATGTAGCTGAATAATCAGGGATCCAGAAAGGATAAGATAGGAAAATCAGCAACACCATGGAAGGCTAGAAATAAAATTTGTGGATGAATCTCTGAGAATGAGTGAGGGTAAGAGGGTCTTTTCATCTTGTGGGAATCTCATTATGAAACATTTCAGTGAATGTTCACCATTATTAGGAATTCAAAATGACTTATTATATGGATACTAGGTTGCCTATTTTCAAACCATTCCTGTTTTTGCCTGAAGACACATGTAGGAGGTATGTGTCTGTGAAGACAGGTGTGTAGGTAATGCATGGTGTCAGCAATACCTGATCAGTCCAGTGCTAGAGACTGACACCTGAACAGGGAGCCATGCCTTAGAGAATAACCAGACTCCTGGTGCCAGATTAATTACACTGGACTCCATATTGAAAGAACAGCTAATTATTTTCTTTGAAAAAGATTTTTGCACTGCATATAATTTGTCTTTCTTCCTTTCAGTTCTTTTCCCAAGACTCCTCTCCATAAACTAAAAGATTCTCTTACTCATTGTCATATTGTTCCACATCATGGAACTTCTTTTATGGAAAGAAAGTGAGGCATAGACTCATTCATTCTGTTTTTAGTTCCATGATTTAGAGAGATTTCAGGCTTAGTCTTATAAATGTATGTTTCCCTTTCCCTGATTTTGACCTTAGCCCTAAATGGAAGAGTTATGAGAATAATAAGATTAAGACTAAGTGGATCTCTTTCTGTCTACATTATTCTCACCTTCTCAATTCTCTGAAATTTACAGCTATTTAGTTTCACTATCTTTAAGGAAGAGTGTGGTTGGTTAGCAATATGGCACCAGATTTGACAAAAGATAAAATCAGTTTTAACTGCCATTTTCTGGCTAATAAACTGAGTACAATAAATTGATAATAAATTGTGGTTCATAAAATATTGACTCAGTCAGTGTCTCGGTTAAGACTTCCTTAAATTTTTCACCTTCTTCCTTTCTCAAATACAATGGTCTACATTGGAGCACAATGACCTAGGGTAGAGCTTCTGCCAGTTTTGAATTATATTATTTAAACTGTTATGATCATCAGTGTTCTTTTTTCTAAGACAAAGGTGTCATGGGAACCATGAGAGTAGAACACAAAATATATACAGCTCTTATTAATATTAGAATTTTATACAATAAAATTTCTAAAACAAGGCTTGCATAATTATATTATTCACTTAAGTTCAGTTCAGTGGCTCAGTCATCTCCGACTCTTTGCAACCCCATGGACTGAAGGCTTCCATGTCCATCACAAACTCCCAAGGCTTGCTCAAACTTATGTCCCTTAAGTAGGTGATGCCATCCAACCAGCTCATCTTCTGCTGTCCCCTTTTCCTCCTGCCTTCAATATTTCTCAGCATCACAGTCTTTTCCCATGAGTCAGTTCTTCACATCAGGTGGCCAAAGGATTGAAACTTCAGCTTCAGCATCAGTCCTTCCAATGAATATTCAGGACTTATTCCTTTAGGATAAACTGGTTGGATCTCCTTGCAGTCCAAGGGACTCTCAAGAATCTTCTCTAACAATACAGTTCAAAAGCATCAATTCTTTGGCACTCAGCTTTCCTTATAGCCCAACTCTCAAATCCAATACATGACTACTGGAAAAACCATAGCTTTGACCAAATGGAACTTTGATGGAAAAGTAATGTCTCTGCTTTTTAGTATGCTGTCCAGGGTGGTCATAACTTTTCTTTCAAGGAGTAAGCATCTTTTAATTGCATGGCTGCAGTCACCATCTGCAGTGATTTTGGAGACCCACAAAATAAAGTCTGTCACTATTTTCATTGTTTCCCCATCTATTTGCCATGAAGTGATGGGACCAGATGCCATGATCTTAGTTTTTTTAGAAAGTTGAGTTTTAAGCCATCTTTTGCACTCTCCTCTTTCACATTCATCAAGAGGCTCCTTAGGTCCTCTTCACTTTCTGCCTTAAGGGTGGTGTCATCTGCGTATCTGAGGTTATTGATGTTTCTCCCAGCAATCTTAATTCCAGTTTATGCTTCATCCAGTTGAGCATTTCTCATGATGTACTCTGTATATAAGTTAAATAAGCAGGGTAACAATATACAGCCTTGATGTACTCCTTTTCCTATTTGGAACTAGTCTGTTGTCCCATGTCCAGTTCTAACTGTTGCTTCCTGACCTGCATATAGGTTTCTCAAGAGACAGGTCAGGTGGTATGGTATTCCCATCTCTTTCAGAATTTTCCACAGTTTATTGTGATCCACACAGTCGAAGGCTTTGGCATAGTCAATAAACCAGAAACAGATGCTTTTATGGAACTCTCTTGCTTTTTCCATGATCCAGTGGATGTTGGCAATTTGGTTTCTGGTTCCTCTACCTTTTCCAAAACCAGCTTGAACATCTGGAAGTTCATGGTTCACGTATTGCTGAAGCCTGGCTTGGAGAATTTTGAGCATTACTTTACTAGCATGTGAGATGAGTGTAATTGTGTGGTAGTTTGAGCATTCTTTGGCATTGCCTTTCTTTGGGATTGGAATGAAAAATGACTTTTTCCAGTCCTGTGGCCACTGCTTAATGGGATTACTGCCCTTATAAATGAGACCCCAGAGAGCTTCCTTACTCTCTTTCTGCCACTTGAGGACATAAGGAGAAACCAGTCTTATGATTGAACCAGAAAGAGCTCTACCAGATCGCCATCATGTTGGCAGTTTTAACTAAAACTTCTAGCCTCCAGAACTGTGAGAGATAAATTTCACTGTTTATAAGGTGTCCTGTCTTTGATCACTTGTCATAGCAACCCAAACTAAGATACAATGCCAATTTGAAATGATAACAGACTGTCTTTCCTTCCCTCATGCCAGTTATATTGAAGTTTTAATATAACTGACAAAAACTGTATGTTAAGGTACAGTGCATTGTTTTTACATGTGTATACATCATGAAGGTATTATTACAATGAAACTAATTAACATACCTATTACTTCCCATGGTTATGATTATTTTGTGTGTGGTGAGAACACCTAAGATCAATCCTTTTAGCAAATTTCACATATACAAGAACTTATTGACTTTTGACCCATCATTTAGATGTCCAATATTTATCTATTCATACTGCATGCTATACAAAATAATCAATCCTAGGGACTTCCTAGGTGGCACTACTGGTAAAGAACCCACCTGCCAATGCAGTAGACATAAGAGATGAGGGTTCGATCCCTGGGTTGGGGAGATCCCCTGGAGAACAACATGGCAACTCATTCCAGTATTCTTGCCTGGAAAATCCCATGGACAGAGGGGTATAGGGGGCTAAAATCCATGGGGTCACAAATAGTTGGACACAACTTAGCAACTAAACAACAACAACAATAGGAAAGAGTTGCTCATTATTGCTGTGTCCATTAAATGCAGCAGAAATAGGGAAAGGACAATCATATTTCTTTGCCTTAACAGTTTTCACATACTATCAAATGCTATTTGGTGTGCAAAATGGGAAGAGGTTCCTAGCTATTTTTCTCACAACTGATTTTTCACTTTTATAATTTTCTGTAGCTGAATGCTGTACTATTCAGCAGGTAAATTAAGTGTATTCTGATAAAAGGCAAATATTTAATGATCCATTTCAGGAAGTCATTTGCATTCATTTCCAAAAGATAATGCACTATCAGCAGTTGTAAATTAGGATTAATAGAATTGAAAAGGAAAATACACATACCAATCATGATACAGATTTGGCTCTTTGCTGATTTTAAAATAAAACTAACATGCAATGTTCTTGAGACCTAAAAATTGTGATTTGTTCAAATACTTTCAAATAACACAAACAAGCATATTTCACTCTCTAGGGCATCGGTATGCTCTAAAGGAAACTAACAGCAGTTTAACTTAAACATATATCATCAATCCATCTTGTCCATCAAGACCATGCAATGATAAAGTAGTTTGTCAAACATTTTGTATTAGTGGAGTAATTCTTTTCAAACTGTTGTATAATACCTATGGCTAAGAGATTAAAACTCTTAGGATTCAGGCCAATTAAAAAAATTGTTTTTTCTTTTGTGTTGGGGTATGCAGGAGACCTGGGTTGGATACCTGGGTGGTGAAGATCCCTTGGAAAAGGAAATTACAACCCACTCTAGTATTCTTGCCTAGAGAATTCCATGGACAAAGGAGCCTGGCAGGCTACAGTCCATGAGGTCGCAAAAGAATCAGACATGACTTGGAGACTTAGCAACAAACAGAACAACATAGCTGATTAACTATGATGTCATATTTTCAGGTGGACGACAAAGGAACACATCAATACACATACATGAATTCATTCTCCCCCAAACTCCCCTCCTGTCAGGTCAGAACTTTTAAGACTAAACTCTGTCATGGTTTAGAAAATCTAGAAATTTCGATTCATTTCTTTTACTGAAAAACTCCTCAGAAAAATTAATGGCAGAAGAAGGAGATAAAGTGTATTCATAATGCCAGGGGCAAGTGGATAATAGACTATAACAAACTAACCTGTTTTTTTGCATGATCATAGAAGCCATTTTGAGTGAAGAACAGGAAAAAGCATCTATTGCCAGAGTCCTCAGTCCCTAGGTCTTTGCCTCATTCTTGTTTTCATGCCTGGGAGAAGATTTCTGCAGTTCTCTCAGAACAAGTTAGAGGAAAGGTCACTGTGCATATCTTTTTTATTTTTTGTCTTTTTGATATGGACCATTTTAAAAGTCTGTATTGAATTTGTACAACATCACTTTTTTTTTGTTTTAATGTCTAGGATTTTGGGCCCCAGGGCATGCAGAGTCTTAGCTCCACGACCAGGGATTGAACCCATACCCCTGCACTGGAAGGTGAGGTCTTCACCACTGGACTGCCAGGGAACTCCCCCATCCTAATCATCTTGGCACCACTACTTTTTCCACTCAACTCAGAGGTGTCCATACTTTCTCCAGGTCCCTCTATTCTGTGCTTTTTTTTTTTTTTTTTTCCCATTTCTGAATGGTTGATCCCAGGGCTGCATTATTTCCCCCTTTGTGAAAATTTAAAACAAAACAACAAAAAAGTCACCCAGAGCTATCAATGATTCACAGTCTCATCCACCAAGCCCCTCCTCATCTCAACAATATTCTGAGTTACAAGGAGTTGTGAGAGCTTTACAGTTGGGGACACTGCTTTTAAACACCCGGACACATGATAAATTATCTAGGATAGTCTCTTCATTTGTCTCTGTTAAAGGACCCTAAATGCTTCTGAAGTCTCCTCAGTTTTAATCTATTCTATACCATTTTTAGCAACTACAAAAGGAAGTAAATTCCAATATGTGTTTCCACATTGTCTTTTCTTTAAAATAGATTTTACATTTTAAAGAAGTTTAGGTTCACTGCAAAATGGGACAGAAGATACAGAGATTACCCATATACTTCCTACTCCTCCCTACATAGCTACAGACTTCTCTCTTATCCCATATCATAGGGGTACATTTGTTATAATCAATGAACTTATACTGATACATCATTGTCACCCAAAGTCCACAATTTATGTTAGAGATCACTCTTGGTGTTGTACATTTTAAGACATTTGGACAAATGTAACCACTGATTTCACTGGATACTTCACCATTCGCTTTTCATTTGTCACATGTTCCTTGACTGTGGGAGGGGCTGTGTAGCTCACCGTGTCCCTTAACTCAAAGTTTAGATGGAAGATGCAGACTCTGGTAAAAGATTTCTCCAGAACTCTAAGTGCTAGAAATGGAGCCCAAGTGTTAGGAGAATTAAATAAAATCCTTATATGATGAATGAGCCCAGAGCAGAGGTTCTCAGTTTTTACTCTTGCATAAATGAACTACTGATTTAGTAAGTCAGCAGGACTATAGACTCTCAAGTGAGAATATGTGGAAAGAAAGAGCAGGACTGTATGTCTACTTTAATATATTTTTGTTTCTAATTTGTTGTTCAGTTGCTCAGTTGTGTCTGACTATTTGTGACCCCATGGACTGTACCATGCCAGGCTTCCCTGTCTTTCACCATCTCCTGGAGTTTATTCAAACTCATGTCCATTGCATCAGTGATGCCATCCAATCATCTCATCCTCTGTCATCCCCTTCTCCTCCTGCCTTCAATCTTTCCCAGCATCAGTCTTTTCTAATGCCTAGTATATAATTTCTGGGCTTCCCTCATGGCTCAGTGGTAAAGAATCCACCTGTCAGTGCAGGAAACAGAGGTTCAATCCCTGATCTGGGAAGATTCCCTGGAGAAGGAAATGGCAACCAGCTCCAGTACTCTTGTCTGGGAAATCTCAGGGAGAGAGGAGCCTGTTAGGCTACCTTCCATGGGGGTCACAAAGAGTCAGACATGACATAGCAACTGAACAACAACAACATAATGATATGTATCCACAATGATAGTATCATACAGAGTAGTTTTACTCCCTAAAACTCCTCTGTGTTCAGCCTATTCATCCCTCTCTCTCCCCAACACTGGAATCATACAGTATGTAGCCTTTTCAAAGGTTCATCTCCATGCTTGTTTGTTTTCTGGCTTGATAGCTTATTTACATTTAATACTGAATAACATTCCATTCCCCATGCCCGAGGTCAGGGGAGGTGGCCGAGAGAAGCAACCCCATGTCCATGGAGAGGCGGCTGCGCAGGCACAGGAGGGCAGAGAGGAGTTACTCCACATTCAAGGTCAGGGGGGTTGGCTTTGAGGAGATACCCCTTGTCCAAGGTAAGGAGCAACGGTTGAGCTTTGCTGGAGCAGACATGAAGAGATACCCCACATCCAAGGTAAGAGAAATCCATGTAAGACAGTAGGTGTTGCGACAGGGCATCAGAGGGCATACACACTGAAACAATAATCACAAAAAACTAGGCAATAGGATCACATGGACCACAGCCTTGTCTAACTCAGTGAAACTAAGCCATGTCATGTGGGGCCACCCAAGATGGACGGGTCATAGTGGAGAGGTCTGACAGAATGTGTTCCACTGGAGAAGGGAATGGCACACCATTTCAATATTCTTGCCTTGAGAACCCCATGAACAGTATGAAAAGGCAAAATGATAGGATACTGAAAGAGGAACTCCCCAGGTAAGTAGGTGCCCAGTATGCTACCAGAGATCAGTGGAGAAATAACTCCAGAAAGAATGAAGGGATGGAGCCAAAGCAAAAACAATACCCAGCTGTGGATGTGACTGGTGATAGAAGCAAGGTACAATGCTGTAAAGAGCAATATTGCATAGGAACCTGGAATGTCAGGTCCATGAATCAAGGCAAATTGGAAGTGGTCGAACAGGAGATGGCAAGAGTGAATGTCAACATTCTAGGAATCAGCGAACTCAAATGGACTGGAATGGGTGAATTTAACTCAGATGACCATTATATCTACTACTGCGGGCAGGAATCCCTCAGAAGAAATGGAGTGGCCATCATGGTCAACAAAAGAGTCTGAAATGCAGTACTTGGAAGCAATCTCAAAAACGACAGGATGATATCTGTTCATTTCCATGGCAAACCATTCAATATCATGGTTATTCAAGTCTATGCCCCAACCAGAAATGCTGAAGATGCTGAAGTTGAGTGGTTCTATGAAGACCTACAAGACCTTTTAGAACTAATACCCAAAAAAGATGTCCTTTTCATTATAGGGGACTGGAATGCAAAAGTAGGAAGTCAAGAAACACCTGGAGTTACAGGCAAATTTGGCCTTGGAGTACGGAATGAAGCAGGGCAAAGGCCAACAGAGTTTTGCCAAGAAAATGCACTGGTCATAACAAACACCCTCTTCCAACAACACAAGAGAAGACTCTATACATGGACATCACCAGATGGTCAACACCGATATCAGATTGATTATATTCTTTGCAGCCAAAGATGGAGAAGCTCTATACAGTCAGCACAAACAAGACCAGGAGCTGACTATGGCTCAGATCATGAACTCCTTATTGCCAAATTCAAACTGAAACTGAAGAAAGTAGGGAAAACCACTAGACCATTCAGGTATGACCTAAGTCAAATCCCTTATGATTATACAGTGGAAGTGAGAAATAGATTTAAGGGACTAGATCTGATAGACAGAGTACCTGATGAACTATGGACGGAAGTTTGGGACATTGTACAGGAGACAGGGATCAAGACCATTCCCATGGAAAAGAAATGCAAAAAAGCAAAATGGCTGTCAGAGGAGGCCTTACAAATAGCTGTGAAAAGAAGACAAGCAAAAAGCAAAGGAGAAAAAGAAAGATATAAGCATCTGAATGCAGAGTTCCAAAGAATAGCAAGGAGAGATAAGAAAGCCTTCCTCAGCGATCAATGCAAAGAAATACAGGAAATCAACAGAATGGGAAAGATTAGAGATCTCTTCAAGAAAATTAGAGATACCAAAGAAACATTTCATGCAAAGATGGGCTCGATAAAGGACAGAAATGGTATGGACGTAACAGAAGCAGAAGATATTAAGAAGTGGCAAGAGTACACAGGAGAACTGTACAAAAAAGATCTTCATGACCCAGATAATCATGATGGTGTGATCACTCACCTAGAGCCAGACATCCTGGAATGTGAAGTCTTAGAAAGCATCACTATGAACAAAGCTAGTGGGGGTGATGGAATTCCAGTTGAGTTTTTTCAAATCCTGAAAGATGATGCTGTGAAAGTGCTGCACTCAATATGCAAATTTGGAAAGCTCAGCAGTGGCCACAGGACTGGAAAAGGTCAGGTTTCATTCCAATCCCAAAGAAAGGCAATGCCAAAGAATGCTCAAACTACCACACAATTGCACTCATCTCACACGCTAGTAAAGTGATGCTTAAAATTCTCCAAGCCAGGCTTCAGCAATACGTGAACAGTGAACTTCCAGATGTTCAAGCTAGTTTTAGAAAAGGCAGAGGAACCAGACATCAAATTGCCAACATCTGCTGGATCATCAAAAAAGCAAGAGTGTTCCAGAAAAACATTTGTTTCTGCTTTATTGACTATGCCAAAGCCTTTGACTGCGTGGATCACAATAAACTGTGGAGAATTCTGAAAGAGATGGGAATACCAGACCACCTGACCTGCCTCTTGAGAAACCTATATGCAGGTCAGGAAGCAACAGTTAGAACTGGACATGGAACAACAGACTGGTTCCAAATAGGAAAAGGAGTACGTCAAGGCTGTGTACTGTCACCCGGCTTATTTAACTTATATTCAGAGTTCATCATGAGAAACGCTGGGCTAGAAGAAGCACAAGCTGGAATCAAGATTACAGGGAGAAATATCAATAACCTCAGATACGCAGATGGCACCACCCTTATGTCAGAAAGTGAAGAGGAACTAAAAAGTCTCTTGATGAAAGTGAAAGAGGATAGTGAAAAAGTTGGCTTAAAGCTCAACATTCAGAAAACTAAAATCATGGCATCTGGTCCCATCACTTCATGGGAAATAGATGGGGAAACAGTGGAAGCAGTGTCAGACTTTATTTTGGGGGCTCCAAAATCACTGCAGATGGTGATTGCAGCCATGAAATTAAAAGACGTTTACTCCTTGGAAGGAAAGTTATGACCAACCTATATAGCATATTAGAAAGCAGAAACATTACTTTGCCAATAAAGTCCATCTAGTCAAGGCTATGGTTTTTCCAGTGGTCATGTATGATTGTGAGAGTTGGACTTTGAAGAAAGCTGAGCACGAAATAATTGATGCTTTTGAACTGTGGTGTTGGAGAAGACTCTTGAGAGTCCCTTGGACTGCAAGGATGTTCAACCAGTCTATCCCAAAGGAGATCAGTCCTGGGTGTTCACTTGAAAGACTGATACTAAAGCTGAAAGTCCAGTACTTTGGCCACCTCATGCAAAGAGTTGACTCATTGGAAAAGACTCTGATGCTGGGAGGGATTGGGGGCAAGAGGAGAAGTTTTCGACAGAGGATGAGATGGTTGAATGGCATCACCAACTCGATGGACATGAGTTTGAGTGAACTTGGGGACCTGGTGATGGACAGGGAGGCCTGGTGTGCTGCAATTCATGGGGTCGCAGAGTTGGACACGACCGAGCAACTGA
This sequence comes from Bos mutus, assembly GCF_027580195.1. Taxonomy (NCBI): domain Eukaryota; kingdom Metazoa; phylum Chordata; class Mammalia; order Artiodactyla; family Bovidae; genus Bos; species Bos mutus. The sequence goes on from NC_091636.1 coordinate 60,217,828, forward strand.
ATTGAATTGAACTGAACATTCCATTGTCTGGATATACAACCCATTTTATCTTTCTACTAAAGGATAGGTTGATTGCTTCCAATTTTTGAAAATTATGACTAAGGCTACTATAAAATCTTTGTGCAGGCTTTTGTGTGGACATGTTTTCAACTTCTCTGTGTAGATACCAAAAAGTGTGATTGCTGGATTATATAAGAAGTGGAGGAATCTGTCAAACTGTATTCCAAAGTATCATTTTGCATTCTCCCCACATTGTTTTTGAAATAATTTCTTGCATTCTTAACTTTTTTTTTTTTTTTGGTATTATTCAGGTTGTCTGTTCTCCATGTAAATGTTATAAGTTTCTAAAAATAATAATATACTTTTTTTTTTTTTTTTTTAATCTTTGCTCTGATGGTTAAGAATCTGCCTGCAATGCAGGAGAACTGGATTCAGTTCCTGGGATGGGAAGATCTCCTGCAGAAGGAAATGGGAACCCACTCCAGTATTCTTGCCTGGAGAATTTCAAGGACAGAGGAGCCTAGCGGGCTACTGTCCATGGGGTCGCAAAGAGTTGAACACGACTGAGCAACTGAACTGAACTGAGCATATTAAGTACTGAGGACTTACTTGTTATTTAACAATTGTATTATTGAAAATAATATTACACTTCATATCAAAAGGAAAAACAAGGCTTTTGAATGTTTGTGATATTTCATAATTAAGAAAAAGTTATGCTTCACAGTGATGAAATTATTTTTATGAGTTACTTCAACAATTTTATTATGCATCAGACGTTTTATCCTAAGTGCAGTTATATGGCACAATTTCCTAAAAATAATCCAGATTATAATTTTCAAAAATTGTTTAAACATTTTATTTTTTCTTTCAAAGTAATTATTCTATTCTGTTTCCAAGTTCTTTTTAAATTATAAAGTTTCTTTAAATAAATGTATCTAAAATCAATAATAAGTGTGACATTTAAATATATTACTGTTTGGGAACATGTGTATACCTGTATGGATTCATGTTGATATATGGCAAAACCAATACAATATTGTGAGTTAAAAAATAAAATAAAATATAAAAAAAAAAAAATATATTACTGTTGATTTTATTGTCTACATTTTCTTTTATGAGTTATTTCTATAACTATAGTATATATCTGAATCACAAACATTCTTATGTAACCCCAGTATCATTCTGGTCAAGATTGATTTTAATTTGAAACTTTCTCAAGTAATTTATTTGTTTCTACAAATCTTCAACAATTCCTACAGACACTTCATTTAAATCAGACCGTTTTAGCTATCATAGTTTTTAAAAGATATTTTTTCCATAAACTGTACCTTTTCGACTAATTTAACAAATTCTTTACAATTTTAATGCAGCTATAAACTATATTTAATTTTTTGAACTAATCCTTGTTTTATATGAAATTATAAATTATATTAAGGACAAACTCTGACAAGCTGATAATGGACAAAAACATAAGACCATTCTTATCATCAACAGCATGCCATTTCTGAAGTGGGCAAGCACCAGGAATTCCTTCGCCATGGTTCCATTAGCCAAAATAACAAAACGATCACAGGCAAACAGATATGTGAATGTAATGACATTAAAATAATTCCAAAGTATGAAGTTCAAAAATTGAGTTGTCAAAGGCAGAAGACGTTCATCGTTGGAATATAAATTAAAAACATTTTTGGTGGTTTGCTAAGTAAAGCTTGTAAAGGGCTTTTAAATACATTTGAATTCTCTAAGAAATTAACCAGTTAAAAACTTAGCCAGATGCTAGGTGAGAGAATAAATTATTGTCTGAAAATCAACGTAAATAATGCTTCATGCTATGTTTTATTGTTTTAAATAAAGGCAGATAATAAAAATAAGCTTGTACCCTTGTCTTAAAGTATTGTTTTCCTACCATATTATAGTTCATATCTACATTAATATTTATAAGTATATTCATATCACTCTTAAGTATATGTTGTTATACTATTTTCTAGTAATTTACAAATCAAGCTAAAAATCCTATTAACTATTCATTTGATGTTGAGCATGAATTAATTTAGATACTGTTGCCTTTTGTAATTGATCTTTTATTCACATCAATTAATATATCAGTTAACTGATAAGAGATACTTGCTTTTGTGCTTGGCACTTTGCAAGAGTTGAAGGAAAAGTGGCATGATAACAATTACAAGCAAATATTTAATTATGGTTTCCCTTATCTATACATGAACTAATATCAATATTCTTATTAACTTTTTGCCTCAGTAACTGATATTAAGCATTCAGACCTTTCTGCTTCACCATTGTATATGAAGAGTGTTGATGAAAACTCTTTCATTGTATTTACATAAGTGAATCGAAACTCTGGCTACAGAGGGATTTTGCTTAGCAGTGTCCTTCAATACCAGGGGAGAAAAAGGGAAAGAATCATCCTAGGTAGGCTAGAAATCCCATTGCCCATTGTTAGATTATGGAACAGCCTGTGATATGAGAACTAAAATATTGCCTGCCATATCAGTGAACAAAGGGTGTTACGTCACAATATAGCCACCACAATATAGGTTTCCCTCATAGCTCAGTTGGTAAAGAATCCACCTACTGCAGGAGACCCCGGTTCAATTCCTGGATCAGGAAAATCTGTTGGAGAAGGGATGGGCTACCCACTCCAGTATTCTTGGGCTTCCCTTGTGGCTCAGCTGGTAAAGAATCTGCCTGCAATGCAGGAGACCTGGGTTTGATCCCTGGGTTGGGAAGATCCCCTGGAGAAGGGAAAGGCTACCCACTCCAGTATTCTGGCCTCGAGAATTCCATGGACTGTATAGTCCATGGGGTCACAAAGAGTCAGACAGGACTGAGCTCATTACTTCACTATAGCCACCCAGGCAGTGAGCCCCAAGGGAACTCAGGATAGAGACAGGGGGGTTGTTCATTGCCAAGTCCAATTCCAGTCAGCTGCTGCAGTCACCCCCAAAGTTGTATCTGGGGAGACTCAGGATGAGAAACCACAGGACACTGGCCCCAAATAGCTAAGGTGTATATCAAAGGAACAATTTCAGTGAACCCAGACTCTTGAATCTTATAGAATAACACTAAATTCCTCATCTTACCTGAAAGTGTTTGTTGCTCAGTCATGTCCCATGAACTATAGCCTGCCAGGCTCTTTTGTAAATGGGATTCTTCAGGCAAGAATACTGGAGTGGATTGCTATTCCCATCTGCAGGGGATCTTCCTGACCCAGGAATCGAACCCAGGTTTCCTTCATTGTAAGCAGATTCTTTACCATCTGAGCCATCAGGGAAGCCCCTTATCTTCCCTGGTTTTCTTTTATGAACGATAAACCTTTGTTTTGCAACTAACAGTCTTTTGTGGCAAAATCTTTTATATATCCTGTCTTCCCTCCTGCTTCTTCAGACAAGTCTCTCAGAGCTATTTGAGATGCTGTCTCCAGGGTTTGAAGTTCTTTATTTTTTTTTCAATAGACAGATATCATGACTTCTCAGAATAATGACAATCACTGAGGTAATGTTCAGAAGAGCAAGATGGATTTCCTGTTCTGGACTAGAGGCCCTGAACAAAGTCTGTATTCCCACTCATGTGAGTGATCCTAAGAGATCAGTAATGCAGGGGAATCTATGGGGATAAACTTTACCTGTGCAGGCTGATAAGTCATTCAGTCATGTCTGACTCTGCAACCCCATGGATTGTAGCCCACAAGGCTCCTCTGTCCATGGGATTGCTGTGCCCTTCTTCAGAGGATCTTCTAGACCAAGGGATCAAACTCACGTCTCTAAGTCTCCTGCATTGGCAGGAGAGTTCTTTACCACTAGTACCACCTGGGAAGTCCAACTTTACCTATAGGAAAGGCTTAAAGAGATGAGAGGGCTTCCCTTGTAGCTCAGTCAGTAAAGAATCTGCCTGCAGTGCAGGAGACCCGGGTTTGATCCCTGGGTTGGGAAGATCCACTGGAGAAGGAAACGGCAACGTTTTCCAGAGAATTGCCTAGAGAATCCCACAGACAGAGGAGCCTGGCAGGCTACAGTCCTTGGGGTTGCAAGAGTCAGACACGACTTAGTGACTAAATCACCACCACCAAAGACATGAGAAAGACTTGAAAATAAAATTTTAAATGTATTTATCACTGATATTTGACATTCTGAGGCATGAAAACGATTAGCTGAGAGGATTCTTTTTTACTTGCAAGAAGGAAGAAATAAGGAAAAGAGAAAGAGATTTCAAGGAAAACAATATTTTGCCATTTTTGTTTGTTGGTGAAAATACTCTAATGATAGGCATTCACCAAGACTTTGTATATAGTGTACCATGTTTTATAGTTATTTCTCTGTTTTACTTTGGTTGTATATAGAATGAGTGAAGACAGTGTAATATACTGAGTTATATATGTCCATTTAATTTTCTTCTTTAAAATTTTAATGTAATATTTTATTTTGAAACAATATTTCAAACAAAATGTGTGGTTTTTAAAAATAGATTGTGTAGAAGAACAGAAAGCTCTTTCTTTAATGATTTAAGGGGTGTTGAAAGAGCAGCTTAACTAATCTAATATCCTTTTTTGTAAATGATAGGTTGTTCCATAGATTATTCTTTCAATGTTTTCTGGATGTCTTTTACCTGCTAACTTTCTATGTGTAATCTCTTCTGAAATATCTCTAGGGGTGTTCTTACAAGTTAACATCTGACTTTTTCTTAGTTTAAGTGACTAGTGATAAAGTAATTTTGGAAACAACTGTGCCAGGTGTATATTATCTTCAAAGAGGGTTCTCTCCTGAGTTCCTCTGTTGACAAACACTGGGTGTCTTGAGGTTTTGTGAACCACTTTAATACAAAGACAATAATAATAATGAAGTAAAAATAAACAGATAAAAACAACTAACTATACCTTGAATTGTGTGGTGTGATGTAATGGATCGAGTGCCAGTCAAAGGTTAAGAGATCAAAATCCCTTGCCTTCTTTGATACCAAATACCAGTGTATTACTCAGGAATTTGTTTATTTTATCTGAATATAATTTCAATGTTACAATAAACATGTTTTAGCCTATGTCTCCTAACTCCTTTAGACCTGATATCCTTCAATAATATATTAGCAATTTTGAGACCCAGGGAGAACATTATCACAGAGGCAATAGTAACCTGGAAGATGACAAATCATTTGAAACTAGAAAATGTAGATTTTGGAGTCATAATATTGACCTCTGAACTCAAATTTCAGTCAGTGTTTCCCATTAGAGGAAGAAGTAAGGTGCTTATACTCTTGATCCCCAGCTCCACTGAAATTCTTCTTTGGCCAGCATGACCCCAAACAGACTAGTTAAAAATATCTTCACTTTATTTTTGTATATAGTACCTTTTGAACTGTGGTGTTGGAGAAGACTCTTGAGAGTCCCTTGGACTGCAAGGAGATCCAACCAGTCCATTCTAAAGGAGATCAGTCTTGTGTCTTCTTTGGAAGGAATGATGTTAAAGCTGAAACTCCAGTACTTTGGCCACCTCATGAGAAGAGTTGACTCATTGGAAAAGACTCTGATGCTGGGAGGGATTGGGGGCAGGAGGAGAAGGGGATGACAGAGGATGAGATGGCTGGATGGCATCACTGATTCGATGGACGTGAGTCTGAGTGAACTCCAGAAGTTGGTGATGGACAGGGAGGCCTGGCGTGCTGCAATTCATGGGGTCGCAAAGAGTCGGGCACGACTAAGCGGCTGAAGTGAAGTGAACTGAACTGAACCTTAAGATTGCAAGTTAGAAAATACAACAATGTTTTCCTAATTTTGGCCCTGCCCTTTAAATTAGCTGTGTGAAACAATAGCAATGGTCAAATATTCAAAGTGCCCTTTCACTGCACCTTCCAGGTAAGTCACATATTTTGTTCAGAATATTTATACTAAATATATTTCCATGAGACTCTACTTTGTAAAACAAAAAGTCCCAGATTTATACGAGCCATTTCTTGTTGATTTTGTTTTGCTTTGTTTCCTACCTAAATATAAAACTTTCTTTGATTTAATTCTGAATTAACCAGTACTGGCCAGTTAGTCTTAAATACAATACTTCAGACAAACGTTGAAAATAATAGAAGAATATGTTTAAATTGACTCTCTTATGTAAACTTTGTGTTTCTTTGTTGCTCCAAACATTATCGTAAATTACTGTGCAAATATAAAAAGTATTTCCCAAATGCAAATATGAATAAGCCTATATTTTGGATCACTCTATATTGTGTGCCTTCTATAACACTGAATCAAAAGTTAAGACTAGTATATACATAGAGTAGAAGAGATTAAAGTATGAGTTAAGCTGGGAAATAGGGGATTTCCCCATCAGGAATTCTTTGCGAAACTGGTTTCATGAGTCATTTACCCTATGGGAAACATACAAGCTGGCATTTACAGATGATAAAGAATTTGCATAAATTTAAGCTATTTTCATCAAATATTTACTCAGCTTTAAAATATACTTATTATGTTGGAATAGGGCTTTCCTGGAGAAGGAAATGACAACCCACTGCAGTATTCATGCCTGGAGAATCCCAGGGATGGAGGAGCCTGACGGGCTGCCATCTATGGGGTCACATAGAGTCAGACATGGCTGAAGTGACTTAGCAGCAGCAGTAGCATAGGGCTTTCCAGATGGCGCTAGTGGTAAAGAAGCCACCTGCCAACGCAGGAGACATAAGAGACATGAGTTCAATCACTGGGTTGATAAGTTCCCCTGGAAAAGGGCATGGTAACCCACTCCAGTATTCTTGCCTATTCTCTCTCCCATGGACAAAGGAGCTTGCCAGCTACAGTCTATAGGGTCGCAAAGAGTTGGACCTGACTCAAGTGATTTGGCACATACTGTGTGAGTATATCTCTTCATGGATCCCTGCCTTCTCATGGTGAAGGGACTTGTGTAACTCAGTGAAGCTGACCTATGATAGTTGGCCATAATGGAGAACTCTGACCAAACCTCACTGGAGGAGGTAATGGCAAACCACTCCAGTTTACTAGCTATGAAAACCCCACGAACTGTATGACAAGGCAACAAGTCATGACACCAAAAGATGAGCCTCCCACAATGAAAGGTGTCTAATATGCTACTGGGGAAGAGCAGAGGGCAACTGCTAATAGCTCCAGAAAGAATGAAGTGACTGGGCCAAAGCTGAAACAACACTCAATTGTGAATATGTCTGGTGATGAAAGTAAAATCCAATACTATAAAGAACAGTGTTGCATAGGGACCTGGAATGTGTGGCTCATGAGTCAAGATAAATGGGATGTGGTCAAGCAGGAGACAGCAAGAATAAACATTGACATCTTAGAATGTTGCTGAAGCTCCAATACTTTGGCCACCTGATGTGAACAGCTGACTCATTGGAAAAGATCCAGATGCTGTGAAAGACTGAAGGCAGAAGGAGAAGGGGATGACAGAGGATGAGATGATTGGATGGCATCACTGATTCAATCGACATGAACTTGGAGAAACTCCAGAAGATGGTGAGAGGCAGGGAAGCCTGTTGTGCTGCAATCCATGGGTTTGCAAAGAATTGGGCACAACTTGGCAACTGAACAACACCATGCAAATATAAAATACACATACATTTTGAGGGTTCATTTTTACCTATTGCATGAACAATCAAAATATCAAGAACTGTTGGTAGCCTATCCTGTATACATCATTAATTTCCCCTATGTAATTTCAAGAGAAGGACTTGGAAACCCACTCCAGTATTCATGAGCCTAGGAAATCCCATGAACATACAGCCTGGTGAGCTACAGTTCATGGAGTTGCAAAGATTCAGGCATGGCTTAATCGCTAAACCACCACCACCATGTACTCTCAATGTCTAGCCACTGTTTTCCATATGTTAGATAACTAATAATTAGTTAATTTTTATTCTAAATGAAATTTTGTAGCTGAAAATTTCAGCAATTAATTATTGTAATCCTATTTGAAAGTTATGTGATATTGAAAATCCTTCATTATGAATATTTAGCTACAATACCCTGTATTGTCTTTAAAAACTCAAAGAAGTACATTTTAGAAGACATGAACTTTTTCAAATCTATTGCCCAATACTGACATATATACCTTTTAGACTATTCAAACACTTGCTACAAACTTGCAAAAATGTCTTATAATTGAATGTTGTCTATGTGGACCTTGCTTGAGGAAATACTGGGAAGACTGAAATGCCATAAATTTGTATTTTCATACATTTTCCAACATTTCAAAGCATGCTTTATCCATATACTAAAACTATATTAAGCTTTTTTATGAAAACTTTTTCTTTACCCTGAGCTTATAAATAAATAGTAATATGTCATATTAAGATAGCAGGAATAAAATATTGGATTCATTTTATGGCATGAATTCATAATTATAAATGCATGAAAACTGCAGTGGAGGATAAGCATATTTTGTACTTTGCGTAACATTTAAAGAAGAAAACTTGAGATTAGCCTTAGATGAACATAGCCTGATATTTTAATTAAAAGAAGGGACTATAAATCCATTTATAAAAGCAATATTAAATTAGCAGGCTATTTAATTTTACTTTCATGTTACTTTTCTCATTATGCCTTAGAGATTGTTTTGAAACCTGTGCTTGTCATTTAATAGAAGATAATATAATATAGTCCAGCAAGACACACTTAGTAGTAGAATACACAAAAGTTACTTTTTAATGAAACATGCTATAGATTTATCAACCTCAGTTCAGTTAAGTTCAGTCGCTCAGTCATGTCTGACTCCTTGCGACCCCATGAATCGAAGCATGCCAGGCCTCCCTGTCCATCACCAACTCCCAGAGTTCACTCAAACTCACGTCCATCGAGTCGGTGATGCCATCCAGCCATCTCATCCTCTGTTGTCCCCTTCTCCTCCTGCCCCCAATCCCTCCCAGCATCAGGGTCTTTTCCAATGAGTCAACTCTTCTCATGAGGTGGCCAAAATACTGGAGTTTCAGCTTCAGCATCAGTCCTCCAAAGAACCTACTGCTGCTGCTAAGTCACTTCAGTCATGTCCAACTCTGTGCGACCCCATAGACGGCAGCCCACCAGGCTCCTCCATCCCTGGGATTCTCCAGGCAAGAATACTGAAGTGGGTTGCCATTTCCTTCTCCACCAAAGAACTTAAGTTCCATCTAAATTCAAGTTTCAGTTGTCCTTGGTAAATGGTATGATATCTTTTAGTAACTTTTTCTTCCTTAAAAAATATAAGCATTATCCATTTACTGTTGGAATGGGTATTATGGGCATTAAATAAGAACACTGTATTCTTACAACTTGTGATAACAGAGTTCTAAAATACTAATTTTCATTACTTCAATTCAGTGGTTTAGTCGTGTACAACTCTTTGAAACCCCATGCTTGGTAGCATGCCAGGCTTCCCTGTCTATCACCAACTCCCAGAGTTTGCTCAAACTCAAGTCCATTGGTGATACCATTCAATCATCTCATCCTAGGTCTTCCCCTTCTCCTGTCTTCAATCTTCCCCACCTGTAGGGTCTTTTCCAATGAGTCAGTTCTTCAAATCAGGTGGCCAAAATGTTGGAGCCTCAGCTTTAAAATCAGTTCTTTTAATGAATATTCAGAGCATCAGTCCTTCCAACGAATATGCAGGACTAATTTCATTTAGGATTGGCTAGTTTGATCTCCTTGCAGTCCAAGGGACTCTATCCAACACCGCAGTTCAAAAGCATTAATTCTTTGGGGTTCAACTTTTTTATGGTCCAATTCTCACATCCATACAAGACTACTGGAAAAAACATAGCTTTGGCTAGATGGACCTTTGTCGGCAAAGTAACATCTCTGCCTTTCAATATGATGTCTAGGTTTGTCATGGGTTTTTTTCCAAGGAGCAAGTGTCTTAAATTTCATGGCTGCAGTCACCATCTGCAGTGATTTTGGAGCCCAAAATAGCAAGTCTATCACTGTTTCCATTGTTTCTCCATCTATTTCATCATTTAGCCTCTGTTTTTATATGCTTTATATAGTACACTCAAACATAATAAATTAGACCTTAAGAGACTATGGTGTGGCTTTAAATATTTTCACAAATTATAAATGATCATACAATATTCATACTTGACAATTCTAATGTAAATATTCAAAGTAAGCAATAGGATATATAGATATATGAAACAGCATGGACTTTTATGGTGGCTCAGACTGTAAAGAATCTGCCTGCAATGGGAGAGGCTTGGCTTCAATCCCTGGGTGGGGAAGATCCTCTTGAGAAGGCAATGGCTGCCCTCTCCAGTATTCTTGCCTGGAATAAACTGTGGAAAATTCTTAAAGAGATGGGAATACCAGACTACCTTACCTGCCTCCTGAAAAATCTGTATGCAGGTAAAGAAGCAGCAGTTAGAACCCAACATGGAACAACAGACTAGCTCCAAATTCAGAAAGGACTGCATCAAGGTCTGTATATTGTCACCCTGCTTATTTAGCTTATATGCAGAGTACATCATGTGAAATGCAGGGCTGGATGAAACACAAGCTTGAATCAAGATTGCTAGGAGAAATACCAATAATCTGAGATATGCAGATGACACCTCCCTTATGACAGAAAGTGAAGAAGAACTGAAGAGCCTCTTGATGAAAGTGAAAGAGGACAGTGAAAAAGTTGGCTTAAAGCTCAGCATTCAAAACACAAATATCATGGCATCTGGTCCCATCTCTTAATGGCAAATAGATGGGGAAACAATGGAAACAGTGAGAGGTTTTATTTTCTTGGGCTCCAAAATTACTGCAGATGATGACAGCAGCCATGAAATTAAAAGATGCTTGCTCCTTTGAAGAAAAGTTAGACAGCATATTAAAAAGCAGTGATGTTACTTTTCCAGCAAAGTTCCATCTAGTCAAAGCTATGGTTTTTCCAGTAGTCATATATGGATGTGAGAGTTGGACCATGAAGAAGTTTGAGTGCTGAAGAATTAATGCTTTTGAACCGTGGTGTTGGAGAAGACTCTTGAGAGTCCCCTTGACAGCAAGGATATCAAACCAATCAATCCTAAAGGAAATCAAGCCTGAATTGATTCAGTTCATTGGATAGACTGATGCTGAAGCTGAAGCTCGAATACTTTGGCCACCTGATGCAAAGGACTGACGCATTTGAAAAGACCCTGATGCTGGGAAAGGTTGAAGGCAGGAGGAGAAGTGAAGACAGAGAGTGAGATGGTTGGATGGCATCACTGACTCAATGGACATGAGTTTGAGCAAGCTCCAGTAGATGGTGAAGGACAGGGAAGCCTAGCCTGCTGCAATTCATGGGGTGGCAGAGTTGGACATGTCCAAGCAACTTAAAAACAACAAATGAATGAGCATTATCATTAAGACTAGAAAGTAGTAATAGGACAAACGGAATATTTCAATACTTCAAATAAGGTCCAACAAAGGCAAAATAAAAAGTTGAAAGTTCTTTCATATTCCTAAAGATTGTTTTTACTTTGAGATATCAAAAAGTTGTGGATTATTTGTTTTAACAGGCAGAATATTGTTATATTCTACCAAGATATTCATCAGTAACTTACCCAAGGGGAAAACTCACTTATTTTAGACAGTGGACTTACTACAAAAATATGAAATATATTTCTTCTTTAAGTGAAGGAAATTTCCAGCCTACAAAAGAAATTTTTAAATAAACTTTTTAAAAAGTAGTTCTAAATCTGCAGAAAACTTGCAAAGATAATACCAAGAGTTCCTCTATGCCACATGCCTTATTAAATCTTATGTTATTATGGTGTATTTCTCACATTGAACCAATATTGATACATTATTTTTAAGTAAAATTTATACTTAATTCACATGCTCTGTTTTTTTCTAAATACCTATTTTTTTTTCTTCTCGTCTAACAGTCCATGAAGGATATCACATTACATTCAGTTGTCATATCTCAGCATTCTCTTGGTTATAACAATCTCCCAGAATTTTTTGTGACCTTGACAGTTTTGTGGTGTACTTGTCAGGTATTTTGTGTACTATCTCAGCAGTGAGATTCATCTGATTTTTTTTTTTTTTTCATGATCAGATAGTGTTATGGGCTTTTGAGAAGAAAGAGATAAAATGTCATTCTCATTACATCATGTCAAGAGTGCAAACTATCATCACTGTTGACTTTAACTTTGATCAACTGTCTCTGGTAGTGTGATAGGTTTTTGCCAGATTTCTGGACTGCAAAGTTATTTTCTTTCCCCTTTCCTACACTTCGCAAAAGAAGACACTGGTTAGAAGGCACTAACCAGTCCACAGATAAAGAGCTGGGTGGAATTTTAAAGTCTTCACTTTGTCTGCAAAGTATTGGGTTGCCCAAAAAGTTCATTCAGGTTTGTCCCCAAGATGTCCTAGAAAAACTAGAAGGAACTTTTTGGCCAGTTTTACCATCCCCCTGCACTTAAAATTTGTTCATTCTCCCCCATCTAATTTATACAATTAATCATATATTTATATCTGGATGCACCCAGATATTTTATATTTAAGGTTAAAATCCTATGCATCTTCATTTGTTACTCAAATTGTTCCAGCAGGACCATTAAAGATACTTTCCATTGGCTCCCTTTGTCATGTTGTCGTGTGTGTGTGTGTGTGACAGAGAGAGAGAGGGGGAAAGAGAGGGAGATGGAGGAATAGTTAAGGATTCTTGGTACATTTTATGGGAAAATAGTATTAGAAGTAAGATTTGGAAACAAAATAAGCTTGTTGCTTCTGTGAAAGTGTTGCTTGTAAGTCTTGTCAGCCAATAGAGCAAAGACACATGTTTGAATGTCAATCTATGTATATGCATCTAGTCACAAATACTTCTCTCTGTATCCATGTGTGTCTATATTAAGTTAAACAATAGTTTACCCTTATGTATCCAACTGTAATTATTTACTGTGTGGTTATCCTAGCATTTTCTTTTTGTTTATCACTTCCCAATCCAACATGAGAAAACTGGCTCTCATTATCTCATCATCTGTCATATCTATATCTATATCTATACACAGATTTACACAATATTCACATGTACATTGTGGTCAGCAATGACAGAGATGTTCTTGAATGCTTGACTCTGGTCATTCTTTGCTCCATAGTTTTGCCTGCATGTTGGATCAGACCTTCATTGCTCAGGCAGGCTGGACAGGTTATTTGTACTGAGTCTCTGAGTCCAGACAAAGACAATCCTCTGCTGAAGTATTGGACAGTCCCTATTATGTTAATGATATTTTGAAATATCAGAAACAGATGTTCAAGGAAGAGGATAAACTTTTCTCAGATTCATAGACTTGCCGACTCACTGGACATGAGTTTGAGCAAACTCTGGAAGACAGAGAAGGACAGGGAAGCCTGGTGTGCTGCAGTTCATGGGGTTGCAATAAGTCACACATGACTTAGTGCCTAAACAACAATGAAAATCAAAACAAATGAGGAAGAAATTTCTTAAGAGTTTCATAACTCAATTTGCCTTTCAAATACATATCTGAGAGTATGATGTGGATATAGCACAAACAGAAGAGCAGGTGAATGAATCTCTTACTTAAACAATCTGCTGGAAATTATCCAATCTGAAATTATGGGAGTAGGTAATGAAACAACAAATAAGGAAATTATGAAGAAAAACCTGGAGACTAAGGATAATTCAAGCATTTTTTGAAGACCTCAGTCAGTCAGTCAGTCAGTTCAGTCATTTAGTCGTGTCCTACTCTTTGCAACCCCAATAATTGCAGCACGCCAGGCCTCCCTGTCCTTCACCAACTCCTGGAGTTCACTCAAACTCATGTCCATTGATTCGGTGATGCCATCCAGCCATCTCATCCTTTGTCATCCCCTTCTCCTCCTTCTCCAATCCCTCCCAGCATCAGAGTCTTTTCCAATGAGTCAACTCTTCGCATGAGGTGGCCAAAGTATTGGAGTTTCAGCTTTAGCATCAGTCCTTCCAAAGAACACCCAGGACTGATCTCCTTTAGAATGGACTGGTTGGATCTCCTTGCAGTCCAAGGGACTCTCAAGAGTCTTCTCCAACACCACAGTTCAAAAACATCAATTCTTTAGCGCTCAGCTTTCTCAAGTCCAACTCTCACATCCATACATAATCACTGGAAAAACCATAGCCTTGACTAGACAGACCTTTGTTGGCAAAGTAGTATCTCTGCCTTTGAATATGCTATCTAGGTTGGTCATAACTTTCCTTCCAAGGAGTAAGCGTCTTTTAATTTCATGGCTGTAATCAACATCTCCAGTGATTTTGGAGCCCCCCAAAATAAAGTCTGACACTGTTTCCACTGTTTCCCCATCTATTTCCCATGAAGTGATGGGACCAGATGCCATGATCTTTGTTTTCTGAATGTTGAGCTTTAAGCCAACTTTTTCACTCTCCTTTCACCTTAATCAAGAGGCTTTTTAGTTCCTCTTCACTTTCTGCCATAAGGGTGGTGTTATTTGCATATCTGAGGTTATTGACATTTCTCCCAGCAATCTTGATTCCAGCTTGTGCTTCTTCCAGCCCCGTGTTTCTGATGATGTACTCTGCATAGAAGTTAAATAAGCAAGGTGACAATATACAGCCTTCACGTACTCCTTTTCCTATTTGTAACCAGTCCGTTGTTTCATGTCCAGTTCTAACTGTTGTTTCCTGACCTGCATATAGGTATCTCAAGAGGCAGGTCAGCTGCTCTGGTATTCCCATCTCTTTCAGAATTTTCCACAGTTTATTGTGATCCACTCAGTCAAAGGCTTTGGCATCGTCAATAAAGCAGAAATTGATGTTTTTCTGGAATTCTCTTGCTTTTTCAATGATCTAGCAGATGTTGGCAGTTTGATCTCTGGTGTCTCTGCCTTTTCTAAAACCAGCTTGAACATCTGGCAGTTCATGGTTCGTGTATTGCTGAAACCTGGCTTGGAGAATTTTGAGCATTACTTTATTAGTGTGTGAGGTGATCAGTGGAGCCATAAAAACTCATTGGTCTAAAATCATGAGCTGTAGCAATGGAAATAAATATTGGGAAGGAGTAAATTTATATTTGAGATGCAAAAAGAAAGCAAGTCATAAGGAAATTTAAAAGCTGAATAAAAAGGAAATGTGTATAGCTGGAAAAGGTAATGAAAATGTAAAGAACTACTGAAAGAGAACTTAAAAACTGTAGCAGAATTTAAATCTGCTTTTAGATTAAGTATGTGTCATGTATAGAGTCCAGATTTTCCCACATATTTTCATGCTACTTTTGTCTAAATTATGCATTCACAAATACCAAAGAATCATGTACAATTTCAACAAAGATATGGTTAAATATGCAATGTTTCTAAAAAGAAGAATAATGTTAAATTAACTAGAAGGATATTACTACTAAATCAAGCTTGAATGACTATCATGACAAACCACCTATTTTCCTTGCATATTTCTCAAATTATAGTGTTTGGAATATCTCTTCCTTTTTTTTTTTTTTTTCAAAGTAATGCTTTTTAATCTTTTGTAAACTGCAAACCATTTACAAAAGGGCTTTTATCTGTGGCTGTTAAAAGAGGTTTACGTAATGTATCCTGATATGTTTATTTATATAGATGTACTATACAGGGTACTTTTTAATTAAAGGGAAATAATGATACTTGAGTGGTAGTCACACAAATTAAACCTATTATTCTATAAGTGAAGAAATTGTTTTAGTGCCTATAATTCAGTGAGACACTTTATAACATCAGCTATAAAGTTTCTAGATTCTCAAGAGATATTATATCCTGTGTCTTCCATTAATGCTATCAGGGGTTGGATTACAGAATTTTAGTTTCATGTTTTAAAAAAGTATTTTCAATTAAGATATTGTTGTCTTATATTAAGGTGGTTGGAATATGAAATGTTATTAATTCTGACCCTTAATTTAATAGTTTCTTCTTTAGATAAAGAAGACTATGCAGTTATAACTCTATTTGTACACATACCGCCTAGGGTGTTCAGTCATCTTAATTAACCAAGAAGGAAAAATCTGGTAGCTGTGCTATAGATAGACATTCAAGGATCTCTGCAATGAGATCAACCCAGTCAGTCCTAAAGGGAATCAACCCTGAATATTCATTGGAAGGACTGATGCTAAAATTGAAGCTCCAATACTTTGGCCACCTGATGCAAAGAGCCAACTCATTGGAAAAGACCCTGATTCAGGGAAAGATTGGAGGCAAAAAGGAGAAGAGGGTGACAGAGAATAAGCCAGTTAGATAGCGTCGGCAACTCAATGGACATGAGCTTGTGCGAACTCCTCAAGATAGTGGAAGATAGGGAAGGCTGGCGTGCTGCAACCCATAGGGTTGCAAGGAGTTGGACATGACTTAACTGAAAAACAATAGACATTCAAGGCATATTGAATGTCTCCTATGAATTTTTTGGATATAGAGTACAGTTTTATTGCTGATTATGATGTATTTTTTATTATCATGTGTAGCTTATTGATAAAAAGCCTCAGGAGAATATATGTTTCTGATATAATAATTTCATTTTATTTCAGAATAAAATGCACCATTATTTTGAAGAGCATTATATAAAATTATATAAAAGTCAAGAGACACTGGCTTATCACAGTGAAACAAGTGAAATTTACTTCATCCAAAAGCTAATTGCCTTGCACTTGAATGATGTCAACAACTCAAAAGCTAAGTTTCTCTACCTCTACAGTACTGTGAAATCCGTCCCAAGATATATATTTCCAGAAATCTATTTCATCAGGCTCCCTCATCAGATAAAATGTATTCCTCACATAGAATTATATCATATTATTGAATATGCATGGGATCCTCACCATCTTTTTATCTACTGAAATCATAAAAAATGTTAACATTTAGAGAACCCTAACTCTGCCTGTTGCTAGTTCTGCCACCTTGAGCAAGTTACAACCTTCCTTATTTGCAAATTATTGCAAAATAATAGTGCATATTTAATAGAGTGAAATTTAAATAATATAAATAAACTGTCCCCAAAAGTGATAGGCACATAGTAAGCATTATGATGTTAGTTATATTATGATCAAATTGTTATTGATAAAATTATTATTTAGATAGAAAAGTTTAAACATAATGTTGCATTATTCATCTTTTTATTAATGTGTTATAACATGCTTTGTATATATCAAATGTTAAATATAAAATTAAGAAACAAATATATTTTAAGAAATAATACACAAAAACAGGAAGCTATTTTTAATTTTAAGTACTTTACTTATAATTTAAGAATCCTCCATGATATGATGATAAAAATTCAAATACATTTAAGTTAGAAGAGCTTTAGAGACTATTCCATGTGTAATATGAATATCTTTGCATATATTAAATTTATCTAAATAATTTACTTTATTTCAAAGAATCTCCTATTTAAAATTAATGTTTGTATCTTTCACTCACCTGTTTCCTAAAGTTGGAATTTCTGGAGTATATCATCTTTTACATTCTGAAATTCTGATATTTTAATATTGGAGCCCACTACTTTCATGATTACAACAAACAGACCCAAAGATATAATATCCTAAAAATGTTGTAGTCCTAAGAGCTGGAATTATAAGTAAATAATAATATACTGTGTATTTAAATGAGCAGGCTATGATCTCAAAATCAGCCTAACCCTTAAACCAGTTATATCAGGGCCCCTAATCTCTGGATCTAATGTCTGATGATCTAAGGTGGAGTTGATGTCATAATAATAGAAATAAAGTGCAGAATAAGTGTAATGTGCTTGAATCATCCCCAAATCATCTCTCCCCACCAGCCCATGGAAAAATCATCTTCCATGAAACTGGTCCTTGGTACCAAAAAGGTTGTGAACCTCTGAGTTCAGTTAGTTCAGTTGCTCAATCATGTCCAGCTCTTTGAGACTCCATGAACCACAGCATGCCAGACCTCCCTGTCCATCATCAACTCCCAGAGTCCACCCAAACCCATGTCTATTGGGTCAGTGATGCCATCCAACCATCTCATCCTCTGTCGCCCCATCTCCTCCTGCCCTCAATCTTGCACAGCATTGGGGTCTGTTGGGAAGCCCAGTACAAAATAGCTGGTTGGAGGAAGTCCTTGGGAAAATGGCGAAGGGCCAGAAATACCCCAGCTTGATGTGCCCGGGCAGAAAAACATCTCCTGCCTTTGGTTATGCCCAGTGCCAAGATTTAATAATAAATATTAAGGATGTTGCTTGAGAAAACGGGTTATGGGATAAGCTCATGGGTCACTTAGAGGGCGCTGTCCTTGAAATATTTTTAATGATTAGGTGTTAACCCCGTATGCGCTCTGCTGGCTGTATACTCTAAGCTCTTTGTTCCTACTTCTATAAAAAGGCTTGACTGCAGAAATAAACTTGTCAGTCCTTGCAAGAGACTGTCCAAGTGTCCTTCTTTCAGGTTCATAGCTTCCAAGTCCTGGGGAGAAAATCCCCAACAGGGTCTTTTCAAATGAGTCAGCTCTTCGCATCAGGTGGCCAAAGTATTGGAGTTTCAGCTTCAACATCATTGGTGTCCTGCCAATGAACACCCAGGACCGATATCCTTTAGAATGGACTGGTTGGATCTCCTTGCAGCCCAAGAGACTCTCAAGAGTTTTCTCCAACACCACAGTCCAAAAGCATCAATTCTTCCATGCTCAGCTTTCTTTATAGTCCAACTCTCACATCCATACATGACCACTGGAAAAACCATAGCCTTGACTAGATGGACCTTTGTTGACAAAGTAATGTCTCTACTTTTTAATACACTGTCTAGGTTGGTCATAACTTTCCTTCCAAGGAGTAAGTGTCTTTTAATTTCATGGCTGCAATCACCATCTGCAGTGATTTTCCAGAAAAATAAAGTCAGCTACTGTTTCCCCTTCTATTTACCATGAAGTGGTGGGACTGGATGCCATGAACCTCTGAGTTATATGATATTAATTTCATATTCTGCCACCCCCAATACCATTGTGTCATAAGTTACTCATTCACAAAATTCTGATTACATCTTCCTTGACCCCAATTTGAATCACTTACCTCAGGTGAGGGTGGCACTGGTGGTAAAGAATCTGCCTGCCAATGCAGGAGATGTAACTGATGCCTGTTTGATCCCTGTGTTGGGAAGATCCCCTGGAGGAGGAAATGGTAACCTACTCCAGTATTCTTGCCTGGAAAATTCCATGAACAGAGAAGCCTACTGAGCTATAGTCCAAGGGGCTGCAAAGAGTCAGACATGATTGAGCACACACACCATGTATTAGGGACAGAGAGGCCTGGCATGCTGCAGTCCATGGGATTGCAAAGAGTCAGACATGACCAGGTGATTGAACAACAACAACATATATTTTTATGTTTTCTTTTATAATATACCCTTCATCCATACTTTTATTGTCATGTCAGATGATTGCTGACTATGAAGAAGACTTCAGTAAAACATCTTTCAATTTCAGAAAATGACACACATGAGATGACATAAATTTGACTCTAAAATTTCATTTTTACTCTAAAAAGTGATATAATTATCATTCAAGGTGGACAGAGTGAATTACCCTACAAGCACGTTTTCCAGTAATAAAAATAAAGTGTATCATTTTGTCTGTATACCTTTAATTTTTTGCGTGTGTGCATGCTTGGTCACTAAGCTGTGTCTGACTCTTTGTGACACCATGGACTGTATCCTACTAGGCTCCTCTGTCCAAGAAATTTTCCAGGCCAGAATACTGGAGTGGATTGCCATTTCTTTCTCCAGGGGATCTTCCTGACCTGGGGTTGAGCCTGCATCTCCTGCATTGGCAAGCAGCTTCTTAGTCATTTGTAGGACTATGGTAATAGCACATGTACATTTCTCTCAGTGGTCTGTTGCTATGATCTGTGTGTACAGCTGAAGCAGTATAAAATTACTCAAGTTATTCCAGAATGATAGAAAAATTTGAGCTTTTAATCAGTGCAATTCTCTTTTCTTTTCTCTCTTTCTAGTATGGGTTGGTATTCTTTTTGAAAATTGCATTCTCTCTGTCCCAATTAATATTCTATGTGTGTTAAAGGACTTTCAAAATTCCCTTGACATGAAACAGATCATTTCCTAAGTGGAGCCCAACCAATGAATAGATTCCTGTTTCCTGTGAATAAGACTCTGAAAGGTCAAAAATGTTTCCCTTGGTGATAAGAGGGTATTTCTTTGTTATTCAAATTATGTACAAACTCATCTAGTGATTTCCAAACTTGGTAGTGTATGAGAATGCTCTGAGATGATTTTACAAATAAATTCTGAATACCCATCTAGATCTACTAATATCAAAATCTCAATATTCATGCCTATTAATGCTGTAATGATAAAACACACCACCAATAAACTCTATTTCAACCAATTTCTACACCAGATTGAGAAAACATATTGCACAAAATGCCATGTGCAATAACATAATAATTTCTAGCAAAGAATGCCATAAAATGCATATATACATATAGTCACTGTTTTTAAGATTCTTTTCCCATCTAGATCATTACAGAGTATTGTGTAGAGTTACCTGTACTATACAGCAGATTCTTATTAATTATTTATTTATGTATATAATAGTGAATATATGTCAATTTCAAGCTCTCAATTTATCACTTTCCTCCCTTATCCCCTGGTAACCATAAATTTGTTTTCTACATCCATGACTCTACTGCTTTGTAAATAAGTTTATTTGTACTCTTTTTAAAAGATTCTTGGAAAATAGCCATGTCCTTTCATTTACATATAGCCCATGGCTAATTTTGTTGGAAAAATGCAATTAGGTAGTTGCAACAGAGATGATATGGATGGCAAGACTGAAATATACACTCTGTGGCCCTTTACAGAAAAAAGTTCATCAATCACCTCAGTAAAGGACTTCCAGAATAGTTTGCTAAATAGAGACTCTCTAGTCTTAAGACTTATGGGCCAGATGTTGTTATAATTAATTTCCCACCCACTTTTCTTTTTCTCTAGGGAAGTATTTGCAATTCCCAAAAATCACATCTGCCCGCTGAATTCTCCCTCCACGTCCCTCATGGAGTAGGGCAAAATGTGAAGACTGTATTTAAACATCAGGTATGTTCTCCAAGCTGTCCTCAGAGGGTAATAGAACCACATGCTAGTCCTTAATTATGTTGGCAGCTTTCTTATTTCACATCTCAAATGCAATATAAATAAACCTAGTGTGTAAAGAATTGCTTCTTTTCTTCCTCGAGAATTGTTGCTCTTAGTACCACTTAGAGATGGAGTCATCCTCATTACTAAACCTCATTCTTTCTAGGAGTTTGGTCTCTAGTTCTCCATATTCTGTTCTGGGTGTTTTGGTTGAAAAGAAACATGGATTAAGGAAGCTGGGGTTTTTTTGTTGTTGTTGTTTTGTATTTTTAGCTTAAGTCTAATTGATTTACTGTGTTGTACTAATTTCTGCTGTAGTGTAAAGTAACTCAGTTTTATGCATATACACATTCTTTTTCTATGTATTTTAGCTTAATGTGACAGTTCAGTTTGTTCATTGCTTCTTTCAAGTCAATGCTCAACCATATCTTTATTTCTGCTGCTGGGAGATAAGTGCAGTACTCCAAAAATTCCACTTGTGTTCTGATTGTGCCCTTTGCCCTGGATATACACAGAGGTTTTGTTTATGTTTTTTTTAATGCTCCCATCAGGGAAGCTGATAGTGAAGTCGCTCAGTCGTGTCTGACTTTTTGCGACCCCATGGACTGTAACCCACCAGGCTCCTCCGTCCATGGGATTCTCCAGGCAAGAATACTGGAGTGGGTTGCCATTTCCTTCTCTAAGGGATGCTGATGTTCCACACCAAATCTCTTAAATCACAGCTGAGTTTCCTCTAATATCCAGGGACAGTAGGTCAGGTAGATTTCAGAGAAAGTCTACAGTTCTTGGATGACTAGTGGATACATCAGTGTCCTTGGCTTAAAGTTACAGACCTGGAGACTTAATTTTGACTGAGAAGGAAAGCTGTTTTTCTAGTCCACATATTCTGTCAGTCTTCTTTCCCACTTCTATATTTCTGAGACCCACAATTTAGAAAAGAGTATTATTAACAATTCTGAATAAGTGTAAGACTCCTGTGTGTGTGTGCTAGTCACTTAGTCATGTCTGACTCTTTGCAACCCCATGGACAATAGCCTACCAGGCTCCTGTGTCCTTTAAATTCTTCAGACAAGAATACTGGAGTGAATTGCTATGCTCTTCTCCAGGGGATCATCCCAACCCAGGATTCAAACCCGGGTCTTCTGCATTGCAGACAGATTCTTCATTGTCTGAGCCACCAGAGAAGCCCTAGAAACATTCAATATTCCCCGAAATTTCTAGGAGTGATTCATTATAATAAGCCATTGCTCCAATGTTCCAACTAAACTGGACTCATCTCCCTGCAGTGAGAAAATCTTTCACAATTGTCCTTAGACTAAAGGTTTCTATACTTTTAACTGTATGCAGAATTGTCTGCCCCTTCTTGTAATATTTCCCCTAGAGAAGGAAATGGCAACCCACTCCAGTATTCTTGGCTGGAAAATCCCATGGACAGGGGGAGCCTGGAAGACTACAGTTCATGGGGTCACAAAGAGTCAGACATGACTGAGTGACTTCATTTTTTCTTGTAATATGTTGTAATAATTAGGCATAAGCAAGTAGGACCTATGAACTTTAGTGTTTTTAAGCAGATCATTACCAAAAATGCAGCACTTTTAGCTTTCTATTGTAAATGACAACAGAAGTGTGTCCATGGAGACTTTTGCCCTTCTCTTCCCTTCATTGTCTCATACACTACAAGCCCTATCACATAACTGTGGCCAAGCGCATCTGGTCATCAAAGAGGAACCACAGAGAGATTCCCTGTGACCAGGTCTGTGGGAACTATCTCCTTTGAGGAAGTTGTGGTCTGGGTGTATGTATGAGACTACAGTGAATGTCAGTGACCACCTGATACAAAAAAAGCTGACTCACTGGAAAAGATGCTGTTGTTGGGAAAGATTGAGGGCAGGAGGAGAAGGGGACAACAGAGAATGAGATGGTGGGATAGAGTCACCAACTCAATGGACATAAGTTTGAGCAAACTCAGGAGATGGTGGACAGGGAAGCCTGGCATGTTGCAGTCCATGTTATCACAGAGAGTCAGATAAAACTGAGCAACTAAAGAACAACAGTGAGGCTCTTAATGGTCAACCCCAAGCTGCTCTTGTCTCCAATATCAATAGTAAAAAAGTTGAGCTGGACAAGAAGCACACAAAAGGGAGCTCAGAGTTCATCAAACACATTGCATTTCTTCACCAGCATGACTGACTGCAGCATACTTCTGAGAGTAAACTGTTCTCTCATTCCCAATATCACACACGTTTTCCTTTTGCCAATGTGCAATTAAACTGCACAAGGAAAAGGATTCTGAGAAATGTATTTTCCAGATTCAACCAAGTTGAATCCAAACACAATCTAGCCCCCAAGGAAAAGAGGAACAAAAAGAAGAACAAAGTGTGAGAGTAGTGGTTAGGATTATTTAGATAGCACATAATTTTTTTGTTCTTTAGTTACTCAGTCGAGTCCAACTCTTTGGGACCCCATGGACTGCAGCCTGGCAAGCTTCTGAGTTCACGGGATTTCCTATGCAAGAATACTGGAGTGGGTTGCCATTTCTGTCTCCAACTAGAAAATTAGTGGCTATAACTGCTCTTAATTCATTATTTCTCTTTTGGAGAACTAGGCCAACTCTTTGATTTAATAATCTTACAACTCAGGTGCTCCAAGTGAAGCTCCAGGTAATGTAATCAAGTATTTTCCCTTCAACACAAATATTCAGAGATTCCTAATGTTAATTTCTGTTTGTGTCTCATATTTCCAGTTAGATTATAATTTATTTAAATCATATATTTATGCATATAGTTGTGTAATTTAGAAGAATTTCATAAAATATTGTGCATATTGAAATTTATTCATGAACTGCTTTTCAATTATTGATTTGTCTCAAGTTCATTTAGATTTTTTCCATGAATATCAAAGGATCATTAGGCTATATAAACAACTATATAATTGTACTCTTATTGTGATATCCATATCAATCCATCAAGTGCGGTTAAATTTTGATAACTCTAGAGGAAACAGCAAAGACACTGGAATTCTAAGATTCACACCATTTTTCTATTTGCCACAGCACTTATAGATATTGAAATGATTCGTATGTCACTTTATGCAATATTTATTTGATAACAGCAAAACTAAAATTTTAAAAACTCATACAGTATTTTATGAATGATAACTAAAGTTGACTATTGTATAGGTATATCTTAAGAATATTTATGTGATAAAGCAATCTATTTAACTTTAGTTTTATTTTTTTTAATTTTGCTTTCAATTAACATATAAGCCAACTGTTATTAACTTTATATGCAGAGTACATCATGAGAAACGCTGGGCTGGAAGAAACACAAGCTGGAATCAAGATTGCCAGGAGAAATATCAATAACCTCAGATATGCAGATGACACCACCCTTATGGCAGAAAGTGAAGAGGAACTAAAAAACCTCTTGAGGAGGGTGAAAGTGGAGAGTGAAAAAGTTGGCTTAAAGCTCAACATTCAGAAAACGAAGATCATGGCATCCTGTCCCATCACTTCGTGGCAAATAGATGGGGAAATAGTGGAAACAGTGTCAGACTTTATTTTTCTGGGGTCCAAAATCACTGCAGATGGTGACTGCAGCCATGAAATTAAAAGACGCTTACTCCTTGGAAGGAAAGTTATGACCAACCTAGATAGCATATTCAAAAGCAGAGACATTACTTTGCCAACAAAGGTCTGTCTAGTCAAGGCTATGGTTTTTCCTGTGGTCATGTATGGATGTGAGAGATGGACTGTGAAGAAGGCTGAGCACTGAAGAATTGATGCTTTTGAACTGTGGTGTTGGAGAAGACTCTTGAGAGTCCCTTGGACTGCAAGGAGATCCAACCAGTCCATTCTGAAGGAGATCAGCCCTGGGATTTCTTTGGAAGGAATGATGCTAAAGCTGAAACTCCAGTACTTTGGCCACCTCATGCGAAGAGTTGACTCACTGGAAAAGACTCTGATGCTGGGAGGGATTGGAGGCAGGAGGAGAAGGGGATGACAGAGGATGAGATGGCTGGATGGCATCACTGACTCGATGGACATGAGTCTGAGTGAACTCCGGGAGTTGGTGATGGACAGGGAGGCCTGGCGTGTTGCGATTCATGGGGTCGCAAAGAGTCAGACACGACTGAGCGACTGATTTGATCTGATCTGACTAACTTTAACTTTCATGAAGATGAAGCTTCTTGTTCCAAATCATACTACTAGAAACTTGCTTACCCTGGACTATAAAATGATATACATCTAATTTCTTAGAGCTAATAGTGAAACTTGTGCTATAACTCCTGTTAATCAAAATTCCTGTAAAATGGCAACA
The DNA here is from genome assembly GCF_027580195.1 of Bos mutus. Classification (NCBI taxonomy): domain Eukaryota; kingdom Metazoa; phylum Chordata; class Mammalia; order Artiodactyla; family Bovidae; genus Bos; species Bos mutus. The sequence goes on from NC_091636.1 coordinate 60,243,186, forward strand.
CTAGTCCTCCGGCTCTTCAATAATTGTCTGAAGAGAGTCCCTCACACAAAGCCATGTGTTTTCCCAGTGCATCTGCAACCGGTTACCAGTCATCTCTGAAACAAATCCCAGTTATCTTAGCTCTATCATGGAAAATTTTGAAATGTTACTTCCTCTTCAAGTTCACTATGGTTGGCTGAGGCCTTTGCAGAGACTGCATTGAGACCAACGTCTCCCTCTGCCTAATGGTGCCCCGATTCTCAACTACTGATCCTGACAATGATCTCTATTAAATAAGTTTGCACAGTAGACTGTTTTAGAGTCTGCTTCTTGAGGGATTCAATCTCCCAAAGAATATTGACACATCATCTTCATGTTATTTTTGTACCTGTAGAAGCTTTTTACCTTCTGAGATCACCAAACTTGCTAAAAAACTTTGTCAAATTTGGATTGATTTTATGTGAGACAGCACACACTTGTTTGATAGTTCAGAGTTTTGAAAATGGTACCATAGGTCTTAATCATAATTTTAGCATCCTTTTGTGTGTCTAATGTTATGTAAAAAATTATGGCTGAAATGATAAATGTTTGTAAAATATTATTCAATTTGCATTATATAAGGTGTCAATAAAATATTTTTTAAATTTCTTGATGTATAGAATCTAGTTTGTTTATACAAGAATGATATAAGCATTATCATATGAATGTGTCACTAAACATTTGAATTGATTAATTCATATTTTCAAAGCTGCCTGCCAACTAATATTAAGAAATGTTATAAAAATACCTAATGTCAATGAAATAAATATCTTCATTTTGTAGAAAATGTTTATTACTTTTAGCCCCACTTGTGTTAAACTTCTCCAAAGTAAAATGGGGTTTGTGATGTCTTGCTTGACTCAGAACTTCTTTCTCATTTATATTCATGGCTTTTTCAGGGTCTATGCAGTTAGATCTCAAAATCTTGAGTCACAACCTTATTTCAGAAATAATCTTATTTTAATCCATTGGTGAATATTGAAGTCTGAAGTGATAAAATTTAAGGGTATCCTAGGGCATAGCATTGCTCTAAAAATATCAAGAATTTGGATTCAGTTCTCTGTTGAGACTCATGCCAAAAAGGCATTTTCAAGATTTACAATCTCCACTTTTATGAATATGAAAAGCACTTTTACCATCAAAACTGTACTCCTTTTTCTTTTAAAAAAATGCACAATGAGTTGTTAGCTAATTTAATCATGTGTTAAAGAGCATTAGTATCATAAATTAGTATGTAAATATATATATATTTGGTAATATATTAAAATTCTAGTTTTAACAATATCTACAGACTTTCTCTGTCATAAAGAATTGGAAATAGTTAACCAAAATAATCTAAAAAGTAAAATGGCCATGATTAGTCATTAAGAGAGAATGACTGTATTTAAGTATGAAATGTTATTTAATAAATATATACTGTGATTTAGTAAATATATTTACTTCAATAAAAAACTTTATATTATTGCACCAGTAACATACAAATTATTTGAGCTTTCAAATGGGTATTTTCATATCCAAGCCATTGCTCTTTACCGTATAGATATTCTGTGATACCATATACTCATAGTGCCATGCTATGATCCAATATTTCTCTAACATTCTCCTATTTAATTTGTATATTCTATTTAGAGAAAAGTCATATTAGTCTCAGCTTCTGCTACAGAGTATGAATTCAGCATGTCTTCAACCAGCAACCACCCAAATGAAAGGCTATCAACCACTAGCCAGATCATTATTTAAGAGTTTTGGGAATGAAACATTTATTTCTATCATTGTGGTGGGTGTGGACAGATGTACTTGGCAAAGTAATGTTCAATTAACTGGAGGGAATAAATTTTCCAGTGTGTCTGTAGCAGAAACACAAAATGGAAACAACACAAAATGTTTACAAGGACTGTCTTTAGACTCAAAATACACTGATAGGCATGCATTACTGCTGTTTTATTCTAAATTTCTCAACTGATATTGTATTCTCTCTTCCTCTTGGAATATCTGTTTCTGTAGACCACACTGTGGAACACTTTACTGTTACCTGCACGTTTTCTTTAAAGAGCCATTACTAGTTCATCACAGATGTTATTCAAGGTCAACAAAACTGTATGCATAAGGACAGCAGTTCATTCAACCTTAAAGTGGAACGTAAGACCTGCTAGCTTCTGGCAATGCAGACTGTCTTGAAAATACGACATCAAAATTTTCTGCAATCGAATGTATGTAAAGTGCCTGATATCCAACCATCACAGTGAACAAAAGCCATGCTGTTTAATTAGTGTTTTATTTTTCAAGATCATGGGAGGTTATCAGAGTTTTGAGTTTACTATTCAGGGAAAGGTTTCTGGCACTAGAACTTGTCATTTAGGTACATATTCAAAATTCATTTGAAAATAAATAAGTATGTGAAAGTTATTTATAGAGTTCTGTCAGGTCCCCTTCTGCCCACCACATGCAGCTAAGCCTGTGCATCCAGGAGAGTGGATTCAGTTCACTTATAGCCCTTCCCTCTCCTCCATGTCAGCTTACTACAAGCTTGTATTGCATCTACACTATTTCATAAAGCCTCCAAATATCCCACTTAATGATGAAAGTGTTAGTCTTTAGGTTGTGTCTGATTCTCTGTGATCCTATGGACTGTAGGCTGCCAGGCTCCTCTATCCATGGAATTCTCCAGGCAAGAATACCTATCAGATCAGATCAGTCGCTCAGTCATGTCTGACTCTTTGCAACCCCATGAATTGCAGCACGCCAGGCCTCCCTGTCCATCACCAACTCCTGGAGTTCACTCAGACTCATGTCCATCAAGTCAGTGATGCCATCCAGCCATCTCATCCTCTGTCGTCCCCTTCTCCTCCTGCCCCTAATCCCTCCCAGCATCAGAGTCTCTTCCAATGAGTCAACTCTTCGCATGAGGTGGCCAAAGTACTGGAGTTTCAGCTTTAGCATCATTCCTTCCAAAGAAATCCCAGGGCTGATCTCCTTCAGAATGGACTGGTTGGATCTCCTTGCAGTCCAAGGGACTCTCAAGAGTCTTCTCCAACACCACAGTTCAAAAGCATCAATTCTTTGGCGCTCAGCCTTCTTCACAATCCAACTCTCACATCCATACATGACCTCAGGAAAAACCATAGCCTTGACTAGACAGACCTTTGTTGGCAAAGTAATGTCTCTGCTTTTGAATATGCTATCTAGGTTGGTCATAACTTTCCTTCCAAGGAGTAAGCGTCTTTTAATTTCATGGCTGCAGTCACCATCTGCAGTGATTTTGGAGCCCCCCAAAATAAAGTCTGACACTGTTTCCACTGTTTCCCCATCTATTTCCCATAAAGTGGTGGGACCAAAAAAAAAAAAAAAAAAAAGAATACTGAAGTAGGTAGCTATTCCCTCCTTCAGGGGATCTTCCTGATCCAGGAACTGAACCCAGATCTCCTGCATTGAAGGCAGATTCTTTTCCATCTGAGCCACCAGGGAGGCTCCTTAAAGATGAAACCTTTGCTTTTTTATCTTGGTGTTCTCTGTGCCTGGCAATTGTACATTACTAAATATTGTTGATAAAATAATTAACTGGATTGCAGATGATTTGGTATGAGTCAGCTTTTAATTAGGGCAAATGTACATTATGCAAGAATTTTTCATTTTCTAATAAAAATTCCAAATAATTTTCAGTGGGAATAAGAGGTTCCATAAACAATTATATCAAAATGTTCTAACTTAGCCAACTAATAAATTAATTTGAAAAAGTGTTTTATTTTTGGGCTTCCCAGGTGGCTCATGGTAAAGAATCTGCTTGCCAATGCAGGAGACACAGCTTCAACCCCTGGGTGGGTAAGATCCCCTGGAGTAGGAAATGGTAACCCACTCCAGTATTCTTGCTTAAGAATTGCATGGACTGATGAGCCTGGCAGAGTCCGTCGAGTCACAAAGAATCAGACTGAACATACACACATTTTATGTTAATTCATTAATTTTAAATGTAAATTATATCACTATATAAAGCTACTAGCTACACTATTAAACTGTTTACTGCTAGAAAGTCTTTGAGAAAGAAGTATTTCAACCACTTAAAATTTAGTAACTGAGAAATTATAAAAAACATGCTAAAAATGGAGGTCATAAAAAAATGAACCAGAAAAAATTACTGCAAAATAAATAAAAGAAAATAATTTCTTAAGGATTGAATGCCATAAAAAATCATTATTTTAATTATTCAGAAAGGCAGTTAAGCTTCTTATTAGCTGTCCAGAAATCATCAGATGCCCACTGACCTGGAATAGATATAAAACACCAACATAATCAAAATACATATCTCTCAAAAGAAGAGAAATTACCTTATTATTGGCCCAATGTTTAAGGCAAAAGATTATTTAAATGAATTTCCACTTTCTAAACAGTTAAATCATGATCATCAAGAAATTATTTGAATTTTAATCACAGAGATTCATGTAGTAGGATATTGTAGATTGCTGTGAAGTCATACAAAATTTCCTATATATCTTTCAGTTACATTTTTATTCTTATACCAACAAAAATATCTTAATTGAAACTTAAAAGTGAAATTATGCAATTAAAAAATAGTTATTTTTAGTCACTATAAATTGCAAGGGTTTGTGGCTCAGCTGGTAAAGAATCTGCCAGCAATGTGGGAGATCTGGGTTCAGTCCCTGGGTTGGGAAGATCCCCTGGAGAAGGGAAAGGCTACCTACTCCAGAATTCTGGCCTAGAGCATACCATGGACTGTATAGTACATGGGGTCACAAAGAGTCAGACACAACTGAGTGACTTTCACTTCACTTCACTTCATAAATTACAAAGTATTGAGATGAATCATCTGAGGGAGAAAATTCAGTTTAAAAAATAAAAATTTACTCCTAAGTAAATTTGGAAAAGCCAGCAATAAAACATTAAAGAAATACTCACCAGTGTTGGAATTTTCTGTAGAAATATTATATGTAATTCAGTTCAGTTCAGTTCAGTTCAGTAGCTCAGTCATGTCCGACTTTTTTCGACCCCATGAATCACAGCATGCCAGGCCTCCCTGTCCATCACCAACTCCAGGAGTTCACTCAGACTCATGTCCATCGAGTCAGTGATGCCATCCAGCCATCTCATCCTCTGTCGTCCCCTTGTCCTCCTGCCCCCAATCCCTCCCAGCATCAGAGTCTCTTCCAATGAGTCAACTCTTCGCATGAGGTGGCCAAAGTACTGGAGTTTCAGCTTTAGCATCATTCCTTCCAAAGAAATCCCAGGGCTGATCTCCTTCAGAATGGACTGGTTGGATCTCCTTGCAGTCCAAGGGACTCTCAAGAGTCTTCTCCAACACCACAGTTCAAAAGCATCAATTCTTTGTTGTTGTTGTTGTTATGTTTTTTTAATTTTTTAATTTTATTTTTTAACTTTACAATATTGTATTGGTTTTGCCATATATCAACATGAATCTGCCACAGGTATACATGTGTTCTCCATCCTGAACCCTCCTCCCTCCTCCCTCCCTGTACCATCAACCTAGATGTCCCTCAGGAGATGAATGGATAAGAAAGCTGTGGGACATATACACAATGGAGTATTACTCAGCCATTAAAAAGAATACATTTGAATCAGTTCTAATGAGATTGATAAAACTGGAGCCTATTATACAGAGTGAAGTAAACCAGAAAGAGAAACACCAATACAGTATACTAACGCATATATATGGAATTTAGAAAGATGGTAACAATAACCCTGTATACGAGACAGCAAAAGAGACACTGATGTATAGAATAGTCTTTTGGACTCTGTGGTAGAGGGAGAGGGTGGGATGATTTGGGAGAATGGCATTGAAGCATGTATAATATCATATATGAAACGAGTAGCCAGTCCATGTTCGATGCACAATACTGGATGCTTGGGGCTGGTGCACTGGAACGACCCAAAAGCATCAATTCTTCCGCGCTCAGCTTTCTTTATAGTCCAACTCTCACATCCATACATGACCACTGGAAAAACCATAGCTTTGACTAGACGGATCTTTGTTGACAAAGTAATGTCTCTGCTTTTCGATATGCTATCTAGGTTGGTCATAACTTTTCTTCCAAGGAGTAAGCATCTTTTAATTTCATGGCTGCAGTCACCATCTGCAGTGATTTTTGAGCCCACAAAAGTAAAGTCTGACACTAATTACTAAGTACTAATTATTATTTTTTTTTATTTTTAACTTTCCATATTGGATGACAAAATTAAAAAAATTATATTTATAGGATGGATAAACAACAAAGTCGTATCACATAGCTCCTATTCAATATCCTGTAATAAAACATATTGGAAAAGAATAAGGAAATAAGATACCTACTGTATAGCATAGAGAACTCTGCCAATGATCTGTAATAATTGAAATAGAAAAAAATGAAAAATAATATACATGCATATGTATAAGTGAGTCACGTTGCTGTATAGCAGAAATTAACAGCATTGTAAATCAACTATACTTCAATAAAATATATTTAAAAGGCTAACAAACAAAGGAAAAAACCTCCTGTATTTTGCATCCATTAAAAAAAGTAGATCATGAGAAACACAGATGTAAATCAATATGTCAGCCAAAAGGGAGATGTAGTTATGGAAGAGTGTGAAACATCTCCAGCCAAAAAAGCTTGAAAAAATATTTGCAATTGAGGCAACTTCTTTTACAACATAAACGACAATCCTTGCTCTTCCACGAGCATTATATGTCCTTAGGGAATGACTCAGAAAGTAACATTACACACTTTTCATTCTGTTTATAAAATGCTCAAAGTCAGGTCCTTCTACCCTGGCAAAAGGTAGAGGGGAGAGGTGAATCAGGAAAGTAAATCTTACAAAAATGCAGCCAAGAGGACAGAGAGGTACAGAGCCTCCAGTAAGACAGGTGAGGAAATCAGATGTTGAATAACTGATGCTTTTGAACTGTGGTGTTGGAGAATCTCTTGGACAGCAAGGAGATCAAATCAGTCAATCCTAAAGGAAATTAACCCTGAATATTCATTGGAAGGATTGATGCTGAAGCTGAAGTTCCAATACTTTGGCCACTTGATGCAAAGTACTGACACATTGGAAAGGACCCTGATGCTGAAAGACTGAAGCAAAAGAAGATGGCAGCAGAGATGTTTAGGTAGCATCACCAACTTAAAGGACATGAATCTTAGCAAATTCCAAGAGACAGGAAAACCTGGTGTTCTGCAGTCCTTGAGGTTACAAAGAGTTGGACACAACTTAGCAACTGAACAACAAGATGTTATTTAAGTGTTCACTAAAAGTTGATTTTGTGTTTTTTTTTTTCTTTGTTAACAATGAGGTTCTGGCATTGGATAGTGAAGATTTACCTTTGCCCTAAGCTTTGTTTTTTTAATGCAGAATTGTCTTTCTTTACAAACTGACCTAATGCCAGAAATGACTATTACTCTAACCAAACTATTTTGAATGAGGATTTGTATCAAAGTAAATAAATTCGAAGAGTTGACTCATTGGAAAAGACTCTGATGCTGGGAGGGATTGGGGGCAGGAGGGAAAGGGGACGACAGAGGATGAGATGGCTGGATGGCATCACTGACTTGATGGATGTGAGTTTGAGTGAACTTTAGGAGTTGGTGATGGACAGGGAGGCCTGGCGTGCTGCAGTTCATGGGGTTGCAAGGAGTTGGACATGATTGAGTGACTGAACTGAAGTAAATAAAGATCAATTATATCCTGGAAAAAGAATCAAATAGATGATATAAATGTTTAAATGTTAGCTGTCCAGAGTCCACTGAAAGGAGAGATTATGCTAAGACTTAAATTTTTTATATTTGCAAATCTATACTTTTAGCCATTTCTTTTCCAATTCACTCTGCTTTCCTTTCTTCTTCTCCCCCTCCTTTCTCATGTCGTTTCTCTTCACCATCCCTTGCTCCTGTCTCCTCTACTTCTTTTCCACTTCTTCTTTTCTGTTTCTTCTCATATTTTCTCATTCTTTTAATTCTCTTCTTAATTTGTCACTATCTCTCAAATACATGCAGATTCCATTTCATAAAGAACTACAGCTTTCTAAAGGACAGAAATGGTATGGACCTAACAGAAGCAGAAGATATTAAGAAGAGGTGGCAGGAATACACATAAGACCTATACAAAAAAGATCTTCATGACCCAGATAATCACCATGGTGTGATCATTCACCTAGAGCCAGACATCCTGGAATGTGAAGTCAAGTGGGCCTTAGGAAGCATCACCATGAACAAAACTAGTGGAGGTGATGGAATTCCAGTTGAGCTATTTCAAATCCTAAAAGATGATGCTGTGAAAGTGCTGTATTCAATGTGCCAGCAAATTTGGAAAACTCAGTAGTGGCCACAGGACTGGAAAAGTCAGTTTTCATTCCAATCCCAAAGAAAGGCAATGCCAAAGAAGGCTCAAACTACTGCACAATTGCACTCATCTCACATTCTAGCAAAGTAGTGCTCAAAATTCTCTAAGCCAGGCTTCAACAGTACGTGAACAGTGAATTTCCAGATGTTCAAGCTGGATTTAGAGAAGGCAGAGGAACCAGAGATCAAGTTGCCAATGACCTGTTGGATCACTGAAAAATCAAGAGAGTTCCAAAAAAACATCTACTTCTCCTTTATTGTCTATGCCAAAGCCTTTGACTGTGTGGATCACAACAAACTGAAAAATTCTTCAAGAAATAGGAATACAAGACCACCTGACCTGCCTTCTGAAAAAATCTGTATTCAGGTCAAGAATCAACATTTAGAACTGGATATGGAACAACAAACTGGTTCCAAATTGAGAAAGGAGTACATCAACACTGTATATTGTCATGCTTATTTAACTTATATTCAGAGTATATCATGCAAAATGCTGGGCTGGATGAAGCACAAGCTAGAGTCAAGATTGCTGGAAGAAGTATCAATAACCTCAGGTACCCAGATAACACCACCATTACAGCAGAAATTGAAGAGGCACTAAAGTGCCTCTTAATAAAAGTGAAAGGGGAGAATGAAAAGGTTGGCTTAAAACTCAACATTCAGAAAACTAAGATCCAATGGCATCTGGTCCCATCATTTCATGGCATATATATGGGGAAACAATGGGAACAGTGAGAGACTATTTCTTTGGGTTTCAAAATCACTGCAGATGGTGACTGTAGCCAATGAAATTAAAAGACACTTGCTCCTTGGAAGAACAGCTATGACCAACCTAGACAGCATATTCAAAAGCAGAGACATTACTTTACCAACAAAGGTCCATCTAGTCAAAGCTATGGTTTTCCCAGCAGTCATGTATGGATGTGAGAGATGGACTATAAAGGTAGCTGAGCACCGAATAATTGATGCTTTTGAACTGTGGTGTTGGAGAAGAGTATTGCAAGACTCTTGGACTGCAAGAAGATCCAACCAGTCCATCGTAAAGGAATCAGTCCTGAATATTCATTGGAAGCACTGATCCTGAAGCTGAAACTCCAAAACTTTGGCCACCTGATGCAAAGAACTGACTCATTGAAAAAGACCCTGATGATAGGAGGGATTGGGGGCAGGAGGAGAAGGGGACAACAGAGAATGAGATGGTTGGATGGCATCATCGACTCAATGGACATGAGTTTGAGTAAAGTCTGGGAGTTGGTGATGGACAGGGAGGCCTGGCATGCTGCAGTCCATGGGGCCTCAAAGAGTAGCACATGATTGGTAACCTAACTGAACTGAACTGAAAGAATTATAGATTTCTAAACAGGGCAGGTAACCATCCTTGTATACCTCCTTACTTCAGTCCTTGAAGAGAACTTTGGCAGATAATCAAAGGGAATCACTGATAGGAGTATCTCATCAGGCTTATCCCCAAACTAACCTATAACTTGTAATGTAGCCAGAGTCATAGCATGAGATACTTTCTGATTACCCTCAGTATCCTTTCTCTAACTCTCTGCGTTACTGGGTCCTGCAAGAGTGATCTCTAGGAACTTCCATTACCTGGTTTCCTTTGCCTTCTGCATTGAATGGAAATAATCAGCAGTATTTTGAAGGGTGGGAACAGAGACAGGGTAAGATATTCCATTCCTGCTTTCTCCCTAAGGGGCAATGATTCTAACAGTGTTGCTGCTGCTGCTGCTGCTGCTAAGTCGCTTCAGTCATGTCCGACTCTGTGCGACCCCATAGATGGAAGCCCACCAGGCTTCCCCATCTCTGGGATTCTCCAGGCAAGAACACTGGAGTGGGTTGCCATTTCCTTCTCCAATGCATGAAAGTGAAAAGTGAAAGGGAAGTCGCTCAGTCGTGTCCGACTCTTAGTTACCCCATGGACTACAGCCTACCAGGCTCCTCCACCCATGGGATTTTCCAGGCAAGAGTACTGGAGTGGGGTGCCATTGCCTTCTCCGTCTAACAGTGTTAAATTCTTCTATAAGCAGAACTCCTTTTTGTGGGATTCCTTTGCTTTTCCAGTAGCTACAGTTCTTACCAGGTTCTAATGAACCTACTTCCCCCATCCAGACCCAGAGAAGGTCTTCAGCTCAGTTCAGTTGCCCAGTCTTGTCCAACTCTTTCCTACCCCATGGACTGCAGCATGCCAAGCTTCCCTGTCCATCAACAACTCCCAGAGTTTATTCAAACTCATGTCCATTGAGTTGGTGATGCCACCAAACCACCTCATCCTCTGGAGTCCCCTTCTGCTCCTGCCTTCAATCTTTCCCAGCATCAAGGTCTTTTCTAATGAGTCAGTTCTTCACATCAGGTGACCAAAGTTTTGGAGTTTCAGCTTCAGCATCAGTCCTTCCAATGAATATTCAAGAAAAATTTCCTTTAGGATGGACTGGTTTGGTCTCCTTGCAGTCCAAGAGTCTCTCTAGAGTCTTCTCCAACACCACAGTTCAAAGAAGCTGTTAGTCCTATGGCTATTCACCATTCTGTCAGGCCTCCCTGGTGGGTCAGATAGAGAAGAATCTGCCTGCAATGGGGGAGTCCTGGGTTTGATCTGTGGTCAGAAAAACCCCCTGGAGAAAGGAATGGCAACCCACTACAGTATTCTTGCCTGGAGAATTCCATAATCAGAAGAGCATGGCAGGGTACAATCTATGGAATTGCAAAGAGTCAGACATGACTGAGGGACCAACACCTGATTCACAGTATGCCCATGTTTCCGCAGATAATCCTTTCATTAATTTATATACTATGACCTGTTATAAATATGTCATATTTTCTTTCTGAAACTCTCAGATCAGATCAGATCAGTCGCTCAGTCGTGTCTGACTCTTTGCGACTCCATGAATCGCAGCACGCCAGGCCTCCCTGTCCATTACCAACTCCCGGAGTTCACTCAGACTCATGTCCATCGAGTCAGTGATGCCATCCAGCCATCTCATCCTCTGTCGTCCCCTTCTCCTCCTGCCCCCAATCCCTTCCAGCATCAGAGTCTTTTCCAGTGAGACAACTCTTTGCATGAGGTGGCCAAGGTACTGGAGTTTCAGCTTTAGCATCATTCCTTCCAAAGAAATCCCAGGGCTGATCTCCTTCAGAATGGACTGGTTGGATCTCCTTGCAGTCCAAGGGACTCTAATAGAGTGATTAACATAGGTTTCAGAAATGTTATCTTAAAATGGGTTTTTGGGTTAAATTTGTCATATATTTGATGAGCAAGACTTGGATACTCTCATTATCAGGTAAAGAAGAGATTCTGGTCACAGATAATGCACAACATGAAAATGATCCTCTCTCTTGTGGTATGGAGTGGAGGAAAAGATTCAGAGATAAGAAGCCATAGCACAATAGTAGCTATAATGAAACTCATTGCTATTGTTATTCAATTGTTAGCTTACATGTGACTGTTGGCAAGCCCCTGAACTATATAGCACGCTAGGCTTCCCTGTCCTTCACTATCTCCCAGAACTTGCTCAAATTCATGTCCATTGAGTCAGTGATGCTATACAACCATCTTGCCATCAGTCACTTTCTTCTCCTCTTGCCCTCAAACATTCTTAGCCTGAGGGTCTTTTCCAGTGAGTCTGCTTTTTTTATTAGGTGGCTAAACTATGGAACTTCAGCTTCATCATCAGTCCTTCCAGTGAACAGTCAGGGTTGATTTCCTTTAGGATTGACTAGTTTGATCTCCTTGCAGTCCAAGGGGCTCTTAAGAGTCTTCTCCAGCACCCCAGTTCGAAAGCATCATTTCTTTGGTGTTCAACCTTCTTTATGGTTCAACTCTCACATCTGTACATGATGACTGGGAAAAAACATAGCTTTGACTATACAGACCTTTGTTGGCAAAGTGTTGTTTCTGCTTTTTAATACACTGTGTAGGTTTCTCATAGCTTTTTTTTCAAGGAGCAAGCATCTTCTAATTTCATGGCTGTACTCACTGTCCACAGTGATTTTGGAGCCCAAGAAAATAAAATCTGTTAACTATTTCCACTTTCCCCCCTATCTATTTGCCATGAAGTGATGGGACTAGATGCCATGGTCTTAGTTTTTTGAATGTTGAGTTTTTCACTCTCCTCTTTCATCAAAAGGCTCTTTAGTTCCTCTTCACTTTTTGGCACTAAAGTGGTATCATTTGCCATTAAAGTGGTATATCTGAGGTTGTTGGTATTTCTCCTGGCAATCTTGATACCAGCTTATGTGTCATCCAGCCCAACATTTCACAGGATGTACCCTGCCTATATGTTAAATAAGATGGGTAACAATATAAAGCCTTGATGTACTCCTTTCCCAATTTTAAATCATAATAACTATAGTGATTTTAAGGATTATGGGAAGTTTTGACTTTGACTCCTCCAAAGAGCGTACATTATGTAAAATGCAAATATAAGCACTCCATCTCAGTTCAAGGAGCAAGAAGGGACTCATAAAGATTGTTTCTCTCTCTCTTTGCTATTGTATTGTTCAGTCACCAAATCATGTCCAACTCTTTGTCACCCCATGGACTACAGCATGCCAGGCTCCCCTGTCTTTCATTATCTCTTGGAGTTTACTCTAATTCATATCCTTTGAGTCAGTCTATCTCATCCTCTGCCACCCCTTTCTTCTTTTGCCTTCAGTCTTTCCCAGCATCAGGGTCTTTTCCAATGAGCTGGCTCTTCTTTTCACATGGCCAAAGTATAGGAGCTCCAATTTCAGCATCAGTCCTTCCAATGAATATTCAAGACTGACTTCCTTTAGGATTGACTGGTTTGATCTCCTTGCAGTTCAAGGGACTCTCAAGTGAACAATCTCAATCCAGCCAAAGCTAGATAGGGATTTCACCTCTTTGTGGATGCTCTGGAATATCAAAATTACATGGAATTTAAATGTCTTCAGCCAGTAATTCAATTTTATAGGAACAGGGACAAGATTACAATATAAATGGTCTTTAGGGCTCCTTTTGTGCTACAATGGAAAAGAGAATAGCTGTGACAAAAAACATATGACCCACAAACCTAAAATATATGCTATTTTAGAAAAAGTGTGCTGACCTTGCTTTAAAAGAATACTTTCCTTCTACTAATGAGCCTTGATGAAATTGAAAGAGGTGAGTGAAAAATCTGGTTTAAAACTCAACATTTAAAAAACTAAGATCATCACTTCATCACTTCATCACTTCTTCACATTCATTTGCCATCACTTCATGGCAAATAGATGGGGAAACAGTGGAAATAGTGAGAAGTTTTATTTTCTTGGGCTCCAAAATCACTGCAGATGGTGACTGCAGCCATGAAATTAGAAGACACTTGCTCCTTGGAAGAAAAACTATGACAAACCTAGACAGTAATATTAACAAGCACAGGCATCACTTTGCTGACAAAAGTCCATCTAGTCAAAGCTATTGTCAATGAGTCTAAGATATTTGAAAGTGAAAATCAATCTGTTTCTCTGAAGTTCTTAAAACCAATTTTAGTTACTATTCTGCCTAACAAGCCAGAACTTCCCTTATGTTTCTTGTTTTTTGTTTACTGACTCTACATTTTATTTTCTGAGCCTAGTACCCAACACAGCATAACTAAGTTATAATCCAAGCATATAATTCATTTAATTTAAAGCATCTGCCTGCAATGCGGGAGACCTGGGTTCGATCCCTGGGTCAGGAAGATCCCCTGGAGAAGGAAATGGCAACCCACTCCAGTATTCTTGCCTGGAGAATCCCATGGACAGAGGAGCCTTGTGGGCTACAGTCCACGGGGTTGCAAAGAGTTGGACACGACTGAGCGACTTCACTTTCACTTTCTTTCACTTTCATATAATTCATAGACCCTTCTTAATAGCTTCAGTAAATTTGAGCTGTAGAACATAACCTTTACTTGGTCAGAATTATAAAATCTGCCATTTATCCCTGAGGACTACTCTTCCTACTCATATCTAAGTCCTTTCCCACCAAGAAGTTAGAATGTGTGATATTAAAATTCTTCCTGACAACACAGAAAATTATATTATTATGAATCCTGACAAAGAGTGATAAATATATTCATGACCTTAATTATATGGGAGTAATTTAAGAATAATTTCCTCTTTTGCCTCTGGACAATTGGCAGTTTAACGTTTCACATAAGCATGGATTATGTAACCATTTTAATTAATTTAAATCCCGTATCTCTTGTGGCTTCATCATGAAAGAAAAATAATTTTGTGTTTCATGGTAGGTCTCAATGTTCACCACTGATTTTTAGTAAGTTGAAGCTTTCTATACTTCTAAGTGTTTGCTAGCATATTGTCAAATATAATGGGTTTGAAATTTAATGATTTATATTACTGAAAGTTCTTTGTATTCCCTTAAAGTAACAATTATTTGAAACTTGGCATTATGGGTTTCCTTGGTGGCTCAGTGGTAAAGAATCCGCCTGCCAATTCAGAAGACATGGGTTCTATTCCTGATCCAGGAAGATGCAATATGCCACAGAGCAACCAAGTCTGTGAGCTTCAACTACTGAGCCTGTGCTCTAGCCCCCAGGAGATGCCAACTGCTAAAGCTCCCTCAGCCTAGAGCCTGTGTTCAGCAGCAAGAGAAGGCACATTAACAGAAAGCCTGCACACCACAACTAGAGTAGTTCCCACACCCCTCAACTAGAAAAAAGCCCACACAACAATGAAGATCAAGCACAGCCTAAATAAATACAACTATTTTTTTTAAAGAAAGAAACTTGGCAGGAACTTACGTATATAATATATTAAGGTTATTTTCTTTACCTACTCAAGGAAAAGAAAGAATTTGAAAGTGTAGCTGGCAAACAACTAGAGAACAATGTGTATTTTTCTTTCAGTTTGGCTGAAAACTATTCTTTCTTCCTCACATTTTCATGGTTATAGACATCCCTTGGAAGGGGTTATTGGAAGGAATTTTGTTTCTAAGTGCAAGAATTTCTTGAAACCATGACAATGGAAGTCATATTTCTGGGGACTTAGAATGATATATATTTTCAATTATTGAATTTTGACAGATAATCAGATTTATTCTTATATCAATGTGGCTAGTGACTGCAGCCATGAAATCAAAAGATGCTTGATCCTTGGAAGAAAAGCTATGACAAACACAGAGAGCATATATAAAGCAGACATCACTTGGCCAACAAAGCTCCATATAGTCAAAGCTATGGCCTTGCCAGTAGGTCATGTACAGAAGTGAGAGTTGGAACATAAAGAAGGGTGAGCACAATAGAATTGATACTTTGGAACTGTGGTGCTGGAGAAGACTCTTGAGAGTCCCTTGGACAGCAAGGAGATCAAAGTAGTCCATCTTAAAGGAAATCAGTCCTAAATATTCATTGGAAGGACTGATGTTGGAGTTGAAGCTCCAAAACTTTGTCCACCTTATCCAAAGGGACAACTCATTGGAAGTGATCCTGATCTGGGAAAGATTGAGGGCAGGAGAACAAGGAGGTTACAGAGGATGAGATAATTGGATGGTATCACCGACTCAATGGACATAAGTTTGAGCAAACCGCAGGAGACAGTGAAATACAGGGAAACCTGGTGTGCTGCAGTTCATGGGGTTGCAAAGAGTTAGACACGACTTAGTGACTAAACAACACTAAACTCTTATTATCCAGTCCAGCACCCACTACACAATATGTGTAGGTTGTGAGCATTTTTCCACTCTGACCAACAAATATCTTATATCCCACTCTCCAACACAATTCATGAATGTGTAAAAGTTAAAGAATGCAGTTGATTGAAAAGCAATATAATGCAAGCAGGGAGATAATACAAGTTGGAGTCCACAGGGAAAGTCACGTACACCTTAGAAATTCAACTTTTGTGAATTTGAAGGATTAGAAAAACTACCTTCAGTGCACACAATGTCCTCATGTTATGATATACCTATCAAGAGAAGATGAGTAGAAGGAAACAAACTCAAAATCCTAATGAAAACTATCCAGAAAATGCCTTTTTTTTTTTTTTTTACTGGCAGTCATTGGATCACATTTTGCTAGACTACCTCAGTGAGGAATATGTACCAATAATTGTATTTTTATTTTTTTTTAATTTTGGCTGTGCAGGCTCAGTAGTTATAGCTTGTGAGTTTAATGGCTTCATGGCATGTGGAATCATAGTTCGCTGAACAGGAATTGAACCCACTTTCCAATGAAGGCAGATTCTTAACCACTGGACCACCAGGAAAGTCCCAAGAATCATATTTGTGAAAGCTTGAAAAGTGATTTATTTATGGTAAAACATTTAGTAAAGGTTATTGCCAACTTAGATAATTTCGCATTTTCCACCTTTTGAATTGAAACAACTTTGTTTGGGGGTACTAAATTACATATGATTTTAAAAGGAATATTACATGAAGTGACCCATATTTGAGCAGTTTTGCTACTTCTCTAAAATTATTCTATATGTGCCCTTTTCAAATGATTGTTTAGAGAAAAGTTCATGAAACATAACTGTTGATATTTATGTTGAAATTTTTGACAACCCCATCTGATTGGAAGTCCCTCTGCCCCTCAAATCTCTCTGTGTCTTTTTCTCGAGTCACTAAATCTTTGTAGCTCTCTCTTTAAGATGAGCAAACAGTAAAAATCTTTTGAAAATATCATTAAATATGTTCAAACACATGATATCCCTTTTATGGCTTTAAGTTTACATGTTTATAATCATTTGTTATCAATAGTTAAAGACCTAATTAAAGCTATTGATTCATAATTGGTCTCTGGAAGGTTTTAGAAAATTATGCAAGTTTTAATATCCTTAGAGTCTCTTATCATCTCCATGTAGGATTTAGTTATTTACCCTCTTTAGTATTCTTTTAATATAATCCATTAAGTTGGAACTCTTCCACCTTTCTTTCTTAGCTATTGCTGTTGTTCTGTAGCTAAATCATGTCCAGCTCATTGTAATCCCATGAACGGCAGCACATCAGGCTTCTCTGTCCTTCACCATATCTGGGAGTTTGCTCAAACTCATGTGCATTGAGTCAGTGGTGCCATCCAACCAGCTCATTTTCTGTCACACCTTCTCCTCTTGCCCTCAATGTGTCCCACATTCAGAGTCTTTTCTAATGTGTTGGATCTTTGAATCAGGTGGCCAAAGTAATGGAACTTCAGCATCAGTCCTTCCAGTTCATATTCAAGGTTGATTTCCTTCAGGATTGACTGGTTTGATCTTCTGTTGTCCAAGGGACTCTCAAGAGTCCTCTAGCACCGCAATTCAAAAGCATCAATTCTTCAGTTCTCAGCCTTCTTTGTAGTCCAAGTCTCACACCTATACACGACTAATGGAAAAGCCATAGTTTTGACTATACAGAACTTTGTCAGCAAAGTGATGTCTCTGCTGTTTAATATCATGTCTAGGTTTGTCATAGCATTTCTTCCAAGAAGCAAGCTTCTTTTAATTTCATTGTTACACTCACAGTCAGCAGAGATTTTGGAGACCAAGAAAACAAAATCTGTCACTGTTTCCACTTCTTCCTCATCTATTTGCTACAAAGTGATGGGACTGGATGACATGATCATAATTTTTTTTTTAATTTTTTTCCCCACTAAGTTTTATTTGGGCAGAGCCAGGGACAGAGGGCCTGCACCTAAAAGAAGGTGTTGGGCCTCTTGGTGGTGAAGCGTGGCTTGTGCTGGTGACAGAGGACCTGGTGGGGCAGTGGGAACTTGATCTTGGAATCGTGGAACTGCTTGACTGCTGGTCGGCGGCATTTGCTGGCTGCGATCTCCTCCACTTTCATGATCTAGATTGAGTGGGCCCGGGCTCAGTGCCAGGCACCCATGTCTCCATAGCACTGGGTGACGGCGCTGGCGGTGGTCAGGTCCCGGTATTCCCCGTACATGTTGCGGGTGTTGCTGTGGGAGTCATAGTGTAACTAGATGCCGAAGTTCTTCACTCGCAGGGGAGATTCATAGTTTTTTTAATGTTGAGTTTTAAGTCAGGTTTTTCACTCTCCTCTTTCACCCTCATCAAGAGGCTCTTTAGTTCCTCATTGCTTACTGACATTAGAGTGGTGTCATCTGCATTTATAAGGTTGGATGCTTCTCCTGGCAATGTTGATTTCAGCTTGTGCTACATCCAGCCTGGCATTTTGCATGATGTATCCACACAGAAGTTAAATATGCAGTGTGACAATACACAGCCTTGACTGCTTTCCCAATTTTGAACCTTTCCATTGTTCCAAGTCTGGATCTAACTGTTCTTCTTTTCATGCATACATGTTTCTTGGAAGTCAGATATTCCCATCCCTTTAAGAATTCTCCACAGTTTGTTGTGATCCACACAGTCAAAGGCTTTAGCATAGTTAATGAAGCAGAAATGGATATTTTTTTTCTGGAATTTCCTTTTTTCTATGATCCAATGGACATTGGCAATTTGATCTCTGGTTCTTCTGCCTTTTCTAAATCCTGCTTGTATATCTGGTATTTCTCAATTCACATACTGTTGAAGCCTAGCTTGAAGAATTTTGAGCATTATCTTGCTAGCATGTGCAATTAACACAACTGTACGGTAATTTGAACATTCTTTCCTGTTGTTTTCTTTAAAATGGGTGTGGCCACTACTGAGTTTTCCAAATTTACTGGTATATTGAGTGCAGCACTTTTACAACATCATCTTTTAGGATTTGAAATAGCTCAGCTGGAATTTTATCACCTTCACTAGCTTTGTTCATAGTAATGCTTCCTAAGGCCCACTTACTTCACATTCCAGGATGTCTAGTACTGTGTGAGTGACCCACCATCCCAGATATTTGGGTCATTAAAACCTTTTTTGTATAATCTTTCCATGTATGTTTGCCACCTCATCTTAATCTCTTCTATTTCTGTTTGGATCTTACAATTTCTGTCTTTTATTGTGTTTATCCTTGTAAGAAATATTCCCTTGGTATCTCCAATTTTCTTGAAGGAATCTCTACTCTTTCCCTTTCTATTATTTTCCTCTATTTCTTTACATGTTCACTTAAGAAGGCTTTCTTATCACTCTTTGCTCTTCTCTGGAACACTGAATTCACTTGGGTATATCTTGCCTTTTCTCCTTTGCCTTCACTTCTCCTCTTTTCGCAGATGTTTCGAAGGCCTCTACTGACAGCTACTTTGCCTTCTTGCATTTCTTTTTCTTTGGTATGGTTAAACCATTGCCCCCTGTACAATGTATGAATCTTTGCCCATAATTCCTATGGCACTCTGTCTACCAGATCTAACTCCTTGAACCTATTAATCACCTCCACTGTATAATCATAAAGGATTTGATATAGATCATATCTGAATGGCCTAGTGGTTTTCCATATGTTCTTCATATTAAGCCAGAAATTTGCAATAGGAGTTCATGATCTGAGTCACAGTCAGCTCTTGGTCTTGTTTTTGCTAACTATATAGAACTTCTCCATCTTTGGCTGCAAAGAATATAATCAATTTGATTTCTGTGTTGGCTATCTGGTGATGTCCATGTGTAGAGTCATTATTGTGTTGTTGGAAAAGGGTTTTTGCTATGACCAGTGCTTTATCTTGAAAAAAAAACTCTGTTAGTCTTTGCCCTGCTTCATTTTATACTCGAAGGCCAAACTTACTCCAGATAACTCTTCATATCCACCTTTTGCATAATAAAAATCATTAAGTTCAGTTCAGTGGCTCAGTCGTGTCCGACTCTTTATGACCCCATGAATCGCAGCACGCCAGGCCTCCTTGTCCATCACCAACTCCCGGAGTTCACCCAGACTCATGTCCATCGAATCAGTAATGCCATCTAGCCATCTAATCCTCTGTTGTCCCCTTCTCCTCCTGCCCCCAATCCCTCCCAGCATCAGAGTCTTTTCCAATGAGTCAACTCTTCGCATGAAGTGGCCAAAGTACTGGAGTTTCAGCTTTAGCATCATTCCTTCCAAAGAAATCCCAGGGCTGATCTTCAGAATGGACTGGTTGGATCTCCTTGCAGTCCAAGGGACTCTCAAGAGTCTTCTCCAACACGACAGTTCAAAAGCATCAATTCTTCAGCGCTCAGCCTTCTTCACAGTTCAAATCTCACATCCATACACAATCACAGGAAAAACCATAACCTTGACTAGACGAACCTTTGTTGGCAAAGTAATGTCTCTGCTTTTGAATATGCTATCTAGGTTAGTCAAAACTTTCCTTCCAAGGAGTAAGCGTCTTTTAATTTCATGGCGCAGTCACCATCTGCAGTGATTTTGGAGCCCCCCCAAAAAAAGTCTGACACTGTTTCCACTGTTTCCCCATCTATTTCCCATGAAGTGATGGGACTGGATGCCATGATCTTCGTTTTCTGAATGTTAGGCTTTAAGCCAACTTTTTCACTCTCCACTTTCACTTTCATCAAGAGGCTTGTCAGTTCCTCTTCACTTTCTGCCATAAGGGTGGTGTCATCTGCATATCTGAGGTTATTGATATTTCTCCCGGCAATCTTGATTCCAGCTTGTGTTTCTTCCAGTCCAGCGTTTCTCATGATGTATTCTGCATATAAGTTAAATAAATGGGGTGACAATATACAGCCTTGATGTACTCATTTTCCTATTTGGAACCAGTCTGTTGTTCCATGTCCAGTTCTAACTATTGCTTCCTGACCTGCATACACATTTCTCAAGAGGCAGATCAGGTGGTCTGGTATTCCCATCTCTTTCAGAATTTTCCACAGTTTATTGTGATCCACGCAGTCAAAGGCTTTGGCATAGTCAATAAAGCAGAAATAGATGTTTTTCTGAAACTCTCTTTCTTTTTCCATGATCCAGCGGATGTTGGCAATTTGATCTCTGGTTCCTCTGCCTTTTCTAAAACCAGCTTGAACATCAGGAAATTCATGGTTCACTTATTGCTGAAGCCTGGCTTGGAGAATTTTGAGCATTACTTTACTAGCGTGTGAGATGAGTGCAATTGTGCGGTAATTTGAGCATTCTTTGCATTGCCTTTCTTTGGGATTGCAATGAAAACTGACCTTTCCCAGTCCTGTGGCCACTGCTGAGTTTTCCAAATTTCCTGGCATAATGAGTACAGCACTTTCACAGCATCATCTTTCAGGATTTGAAATAGCTCAACTGGAATTCCATCACCTCCACTAGCTTTGTAGTGATGCTTCCTAAGGCCCACTTGACTTCACATTCCAGGATATCTGGCTCTGGTGAGTGATCACACTATCATGATTATCTGGGTAGTGAACATCTTTTTTGTACAGTTCTTCTATGTATTCTTGCCACCTTTTCTTAATATCTTCTGCTTCTGTTAGGTCCATACCATTTATGTCCTTTATTGAGCCCAGGTTTTCATGAAATGTTCCCTTGGTATCTCTAATTTTCTTAAAGAGATCTCTAGTCTTTCCCATTCTATTGTTTTCCTCTATTTCTTTGCATTGATCGCTGAAGAAGACTTTCTTAACTCTCCTTGCTATTCTTTGAAACTCTGCATTCAAATGGATATATCTTTCTTTTTCTTCTTTGTCTTTCACTTATCTTCTTTCCTTAGTATTTTGTAAGGCCTCCTCAGACAACCATTTTGCCTTTTTACATTTCTTTTTCTTGAGGATGGTCTTGAGCACTGCCTCCTGTACAGTGTCATGAACCTCATTCCATAGTTCTTCAGGCACTCTATCAGATCTAATCCCTTGAATCTATTTGTCACTTCCACTGTATAGTCATAAGGGATTTTATTTAGCTCATACCTGAATGGTCAAGTGGTTTTCCCTACTTTCTTCAATTTAAGTCTGAATTTGGCAACAAGGAGTTCATGATCTAAGCCACAGTCAGCTCTTGGTCTTGTTTTTGCTGACTGTATAGAGCTTCTTCATCTTTGGCTGCAAAGAATATAATCAATCTGATTTCAGTATTGACCCTCTGGTGATGTCCATGTGTAGAGTCTTTTCTTGTGTTGTTGGAGGAGTGTGTTTGCTATGACCAGTGTGTTCTTTTGGCAAAAGTCTGTTAGCCTTTGACCTGCTTTGTTCTGTACTCCAAGGCCAAATTTGTCTGTTACTCCAGGTATTTATTGATTTCTTACTTTTGCATTCTAGTCCCCTATAATGAAAAGAACATTTTTATGGGTGTAGTTCTAGAAGTTCTTGTAGGTCTTCATAGAGCCATTCAACTACAGCTTCTTTTTTTGGGGGGGGGGTTTGAATGCTTTTATTTATTTTTGGCTGTGCTAGGTCTTCGTAGCTGTGTGGACTTCCCTCTAGCTTCTTTAGCATAGGTCGGGGCACAGATTTGGATTACCGTGATATTGAATGGTTTGCCTTGGAAACGAACAGAGATCATTCTGTCGTTTTTGAGAGTGCTTCCAAGTACTGCATTTTGGACTCTTTTGTTGACTATGATGGCTACTCAATTTCTTCTAAGTGATTCTTGCCCACAGTAGTAGATATAATCATCATCTGAGTTAAATTCTCCTGTTCCAGTCCATTTTAGTTCTCTGATTCCTAAAATGTAGATGTTCACTCTTGCCACCTCCTGTTTGACCACTTCTAATTTGCCTTGATTCATGAACCTAGCATTCCAGGCTCCTATGCATTATTGCTCTTTACAGCATTGGACTTTACTTCCATCACCAGTTATATCCACAAAAGGGTGTTGTTTTTGCTTTGGCTCCATCTCTTAATTCTGTCTTTAAGTTATTTCTCCACTGATCTTCAGTAGCATATTGGACACCTACTGACCTGGGGAGTTCATCTTTCAGTGTTTTATCTTTTTGCCTATTCATATTGTTCATGGAGTTCTCAAGCAAGAATACTGAAGTGGTATTAATAAAGGTACCTACTATAATTTTACTCTGTAAATTGTTGCAAGTTTAATCTTTAAGTTATATTTCTGACAGTGTAATATGATTTTTAAATATGTCCTCTAAATGCTGCTGCTGCTGTCACTTCAGTCATGTCCGACTCTGTGTGACCCCATAGACAGCAGCCCACCAGGCTCCCCCATCCCTGGGATTCTCCAGGCAAGAACACTGGAGTAGGTTGCCATTTCCTTCTCCAATGCACGAAAGTGAAAATTGAAAGTGAAGTCCCTCAGTCGTGTCCGACTCTTACTACCCCATGGACTGCAGCCTACCAGGCTCCTCCATCCATGGGATTTTTCAGGCAAGAGTACTGGAGTGGGGTGCCATTGCCTTCTCCTCTCATCTAAATTATAGCATGCAAATGTTCTGATCCATCCCCATGGTTCTACTAGTGATGATTTTATATACAATACTAAAGTGTCCTATGCATTTTATTCCCAATCTACCTATGCTGCTGCTGCTGCTGCTTAGTCACTGCAGTTGTGTCTGACTCTGTGCGACCCCATAGATGGCAGCCCACCGGGCTCCCCCATCCCTGGGATTCTCCAGGCAAGAATGCTGGAGTGGGTTGCTACTTCCTTCTCCAATGCGTGAAAGTGAAAAGTGAAAGTGAAGTCGCTCAGTCGTGTCAGACTCTTAGCTACCCCATGGACTACAGCCTATCAGACTCCTCCATCCATGGGATATTCCAGGCAAGAGTACTGGGGTGGGGTGCCATTGCCTTCCCCGAATCTATAGGGAACATTTAATTGAATATAAAATATTATACATGTAACAGTTTCAGATACAAATCTTTGTGTTTTCAAGATCCCTTAATCCAGGATATTAATGATATGATCATTAAATAATTAATGGTACTCATACAGAAATACCAGATAAAATTTAACAACATTCTCATATGTTCATAATTGTAATGTCCTAATGTTTGATAATTAAATACTTTGGTTTACTCAGGGTAAATTAATAATTTTGCTAAATTGATAATTGCATATAATAATGGGGTTTAAGAAAATTAAAATGCAATAGTTTGCAACAGTGAAGTCAGAAGTATCATTCAAGCTTACATACATTGTTTTCTCCTTGATCCTCTCTCACTTTCTCATTTTCCTTTTGTGACTGTTGTTCCTCAAGACCCCATATACTGCAGCATGGCAGGATTTTCTGTCCCTCACCATCTCCCAGAGTTTGCCAAGTGTATGTCTTTTGCATCGGTGATGCCACACAACCATCTCATTCTCCGTTGCTGTCTTCTTTTTCTGTCTTCAATCTTTCTCAGCACCAGAGTCTTTTCCTTTAACTTTGCATACTATTTCAAAAGTGAAAGTGCAAGTCACTAAGTTGTGTCTGATTCTTTGCAACCCCATGGACCATATGGTCCACGGGATTCTTCAGACCAGAATACTGAAGTGGGTAGCCTTTCCCTTCTCCAAGGGATCTTCCCAACCCAGGGATTGGACCCAGGTCTCCCACATTGCAGGCAGATTCTTTACCAGCTGAGCCACAAGGGAAGCCCAAGCCAAAGGAAGTGGGTAAAAGTTATATTTATTTGATAAATAAAATAATTTCCCAAGTTTTCACTTTGTTCCTTTTTTATATTATAGCATTATGTCTTACTACTCTGTGGACCTTGTGAGCCTGCATTTATTATTTTACTGAATTTATATTTCCAAGTGATTTTCTTTTATGGCTTTTGATAGTCATCTGTTTCAGAATGGTTTTCAAAACTTTAATATCTGCATGTTGTAAAAATCTTGGGTTGGAAACTTCTCCCAGTGGATACTAAGCATGTGAATTTGCCATCTTTGTCACCTTATGCCAACTTCATAAGAGATGGAGAGTCTGCTTATTTCCATTTCCCATATCAAAACACTTGTCCTTTCAAGCCTGTGTGTGGCATGGTGGTAATTCAGTTTTTTTTTTTCAAAGGTGCAAATCACTGAATTCAGCACATTGTGAGAATAAATGACATTGACCATTATGATCATTTCTCTGGGTTTATTCTTCAGGAAACTGAAGCTGTGAGAAGCATCATGAATCATAGGGTATCATAAATTGCTTTTCAAATGCGGTAGACACACTACATCTCATTTCTGTGTGATGTTGTATGGGTGGTTATTTCTCTCATTTAAATGACATTCCTGTCTCCATCAACTCCTTGGTGTATTCTTCTACATCAAAGACCACAGATGCCGCATCAAGTAATCCATCACCTAGGTACAAGGAGTTTACTCTCTGGACACCTCACAACAGTGCCTGGGTTTAATGTAGCCTTTCAAAGAACATCATTTATCACAGTTGGGTTTTCTCTTTCCCATTAGGTTTAATCCATAACCTTTTACAATGGACTTCCAACCGAGTGAGAAATTGTCTACTTGCCCTAATGTCTTGCTGGTTCACAGGGGTGGAGTCGTTTTGAACCAGTGTCCAGCTTATGACAAAGTCCTTTTCTGTGAGACCTGAGTGATCCCTGCAGGGGACTGAATGAATTCTCTATGTAACATTGGAGTTCATTTGTAGATTGGTGGGAGGAGAGAAATGTCAGAGTATTTAGACCTTCTCCAGAACTGAAGAGTGGGATGAAAATAAATTTGGTTCACCAGTCAAGGACCTCTATCCTCCTCTCCCTCCTCCTTGAATTTTGTCATCAGGAGTGGTTGCCATGGTTGCCCAGCTTGAAAATTTAAATGCCTTCCCAGCAATGGTCATGCATCTTTTCTTCTTTCCAAGTTTGAAAAGATGCCACAATTCTTCCCCCATCTTTTTAAAAGTTAGATGGTGATTTCTCCCAGGCAGGAAATGTTTTTTCTCCGGCCGCAAATTTCAGTGTTTTAAGAAAAATCCTGATTTTCAGGTGAAGTTAGAATATACATGTGCACCTTTGTTACACTGTCCTTTAGAAAGGTGAACTAGTTTGCTTCGGCTGTATGCAATAGTTGTCTGTGTCCGCAAATGATGACACCTTGATTGATCCATGTGGCCATGTGATTGATGGCTCATCAAGTATGGAAACAGAGAATTGGTGGGACCTATTAAACACTTCAAGATGATGGCACCTTTTAGAAACCTCTGTTTTATGACTTGCTTTCAGGGCATCTAATTCATCTGGTTGAAGTGATCTATATTTACATATATATATATTTATATTTATAGGCTGGTCTAAGGCAATGACTTAAAAGTAAATTTAGGTGGGGGAGGAGCTAAGATGGTGGAGGAGTAGGACGGGGAGAACACTTTCTCCCCCACAAATTCATCAAAAGAACATTTGAACGCTGAGTAAATTCCACAAAACAACTTCTGAATGCCGGCAGAGGACATCAGGCACCCAGAAAAGCAACCCAAGTCATCAAAAGGAGGTAGAAAAAAATATAAAAGACAAAAGAGGGAGGGACAGAGTTCCATCCTGGGAAGGGAGTCTTAAAAAAAGAGAAGTTTCCAAACACCAGGAAACCTCACTGCCGAATCTGTGCCAAGCCTTGGAAGCACAGAGGGCAACATAACAGGGAGGAAAAATAAATAAACAATTAAAACCTGCAGATTGCGAGCCCTACGGTAATTCCCCCAGCAGAGAAGCAGCGCAGACGCCTGCACATGCCACTAGCAAGCTGGGGCTGGGCAGGGAGGCGCGGCGCCGGCTGCATTGCTTAGAGTAAGGATCTGGCCTGAATACCCCCAGCGCTATCTGAGTGAAATAACTTGGGCTAGCAAACCAGACTGTGGGATATCTACCACGCGAAAAGCCAGCCCTAACCTAAGACACTGCCAGGCCCGCACACATGGAACAAAGGACGGAACAGAGATAGCCGGCTGCAGACCATCCCCCTCCAGTGACAGGCAGCCAGAGCCAGAAGGGCGCAATCGCAGCCCCAGAGAGACATTATCTACAAAACTGTAAGCAGGCTTCTTTGCTAACTAAAACTTCTTGGGGGTCTGGATGGTCAACATCCACCTAAGAAGGTGCACCGGTTGTACACCTAGATAACGGAGCGGCGGGGAGGCGATAAGTCGCAGCAATCGCGCTCCTCAAAAACCTCATCACCTGAGCTGCTCAGACCTGGGAAGGGCACAAAACGCAGGCCCAACCGAGTCTGCACCTCTGAGGACTACCCGAGTGCCTGAACCTGAGCGGCTTGGACCCGGGAGGTGCAAACAGCCCAGGGCCGGCCACGGATGGTTCCCGGCAGAGCAACCTAGAGCCTGAGCAGTGTGGGCAGGGAGGCTACACGCTCCGTGAGCAGGGGCAGACCCAGTGTAGCTGAGGCACTGCGAGCACACACCAGTGTTATTTGTTTGCAGTGTCTCCCCCTCCCCACAGCGCGACTGAACAAGTGAGCCTAAAAAAAAAAAAAAGTGTCCACCACAGTCCCCTTTGTGTCAGGGCGGAAACCAGACACTGAAGAGACCAGCAAACAGAAGAAGCTATAACAGAGGGAACCACCTTGGAAGTTACAGGCAATAGATTAAACCCTGTGGTTAGTACCGACTGCATAGGAAGGGGCCTATAGATCTTGAGAAGTATAAATCGGACCAAGGAACTAGCCGAAAATGAACTGACTCCACAATACTCACAACAAAACCAGAGAAAGTCCTAGATATATTTTTACTATTTTTACAATCATTCTTTCTTTTTTTTTAAATTTTTTTAAAAAATTCAAGTCCTCTATTATGCCTTTAATTTTCACTTTTATAACCTACTATTACTTTGCAAAAAAAAAGACCTTTTTTTTTTAAAGCAAACTTCATATATATATATTTTTTATAATTTTTGTGACCTTTTTTTTCTTCTTTTCTTTAACATTGTATTTTTTGAAATTCCAAACTCTACTCTAGATTTTTAATTTTAGCCTTTTGGTATTTATTATCAATTTTGTACCTATTTTTTTTTTTATAATTTTGTGACTTTTTTTTTTCTCTCTCTTCTTTCTGTTCTTCTTTTATATAACATTGTATATCTGAAATTCCAAACTCTACTCTAGATTTTTAATTTATGCTTTTTGGTATTTGTTATCAATTTTGTACCTATATTTTCTTTATAATTTTTGCGACTTTTTTGTTTTTGTTTGTTTTTTCTCTCTTTTTTTTCCTTCTTCTTTTCTTTAACATTGTATTTTTGAAATTCTAAACTCTACTCTAGATTTTTAATTTTTGCTTTTATGTATTTGTTACCAATTTTGTACCTTTAAGACCCCAATCTTCAGTACCCATTTTTCACTAGGGAGCGAGATTACTGACTTGACTGCTCTCTCTCCCTTTGGAGTCTCCTTTTTCTCCACCAGGTCGCCTGTGTCTCCTCCCTAACCCCTCTCTACTCTACCCAACTCTGTGAATTTCTGTGTGTTCCAGACAGTGGAGAACACTTAGGGAACTGATTACTGGCTGGATCTGCCTCCCTCCTTTTCATTTCCCCCTTTTATCCTCCTGGCCACCTCTGTCTCCTTCCTCCTTCTTTTCTTCTCTGTATAACTCCGTGAACATCTCTGAGCAGTCCAGCTGTGGAGTGCACATAAGGAAGTGATAACTGGCTAGCCCACTCTCTCCTCTATTGATTCCACCTCATCTCATTCCGGTCACCTCTAACTCCCTCCTCCCTCTACTCTTCTCCATGTAACACTGTGAAAACCCTCTGGGTGACCCTCACGGTGGAGAAACTTTTCATCTTTAACGTAGATGTTTTATCAATGGTGCTGTATAGAAGGAGAAGTTTTGAAACTACTGTAAAAATAAGACCGATAACTGGAAGCAGGAAGCTTAAGTCCAAACCCTGACTCCAGGGAACTCCTGACTCCAGGGATCATTAATTGACAGGAGCTCATTAAACGCCTCCATACATACACTGAAACCAAGCACCACACAAGAGCCAACAAGTTCCAGGGCAAGACATACCAAGCAAATTGTCCAGCAACACAGGAACACTGCCCTGAGTTCCAATATACAGGCTGCCTAAAGTCACCCCAAAACCATAGACATCTCATAACTCATTACTGGACACTTCATTGCACTCCAGAGAGAAGAAATCCAGCTCCACCCACCAGAACACTGACACAAGCTTCCCTAACCAAGAAACCTTTGACAAGCCACTTGTACAAACCCGCATGCACTGAGGAAATGCCACAATAAAGAGAACTCCACAAACTGCCAGAATACAGAAAGGACACACCAAACTCAGCAATTTAAGCAAGATGAAGAGACAGAGGAATACCCAGCAGGTAAAGGAACAGGATAAATGCCCACCAAACCAAACAAAAGAGGAAGAGATAGGGAATCTACCTGATAAAGAATTCTGAATAATGATAGTGAAATTGATCCAAACTATTGAAATCAAAATGGAATCACAGATAAATAACCTGGAGACAAGAATTGAGAAGATGCAAGAAAGGTTTAACAAGAACCTAGAAGAAATAAAAAAGAGTCAATATATAATGAATAATGCAATAAATGAAATCAAAAACACTCTGGAGGCAACAAATAGTAGAATAACAGAAGCAGAAGATAGGATTAGTGAATTAGAAGATAGAATGGCAGAAATAAATGAATGAGAGAGGAAAAAAGAAAAATGAATTAAAAGAAATGAGGACAATCTCAGAGACCTCTAGGACAATATTAAACACTACAACATTCGAATCATAGGGGTCCCAGAAGAAGAAGACAAAAAGAAAGACCATGAGAAAATACTTGAGGAGATAATAGTTGAAAACTTCCCTAAAATGGGGAAGAAAATAATCACTCAAGTCCAAGAAACCCAGAGAGTCCCAAACAGGATAAACCCAAGGTAAAACACCCCAAGACACATATTAATCAAATTAACAAAGATCAAACACAAAGAACAAATATTAAAAGCAGCAAGGGAAAAACAACAAATAACACACAAGGGAATTCCCATAAGGATAACAGCTGATCTTTCAATAGAAACTCTTCAAGCCAGGAGAGAATGACAAGACATACTTAAAGTGATGAAAGAAAATAACCTACAGCCCAGATTATTGTACCCAGCAAGGATATCATTCAAATATGAAGGAGAAATCAAAAGCTTTACAGACAAGCAAAAGCTGAGAGAATTCAGCACCAACAAACCAGCTCTCCAACAAATACTAAAGGATATTCTCTAGACAGGAAACACAAAAATGGTATATAAATTCGAACCCAAAACAATAAAGTAAATGGCAACGGGATCATACTTATCAATAATTACCTTAAATGTAAATGGGTTGACTGCCCCAACCAAAAGACAAAGACTGGCTGAATGGATACAAAAACAAGACCCCTACATATGCTGTCTACAAGAGACCCACCTCAAAACAGGGGACACATACAGACTGAAAGTGAAGGGCTGGAAAAAGATTTTCCATGCAAATAGGGACCAAAAGAAAGCAGGAGTAGCAATACTTATTTCAGATAAAATAGACCTTAAAACAAAGGCTGTAAATAGAGACAAAGATGGTCAATACATAATGATCAAAGGATCAATCCAAGAAGAAGATATAACAATTATAAATATATATGCACCCAACACGGGAGCACCGCAGTATGTAAGACAAATGCTAACAAGTATGAAAGGAGAAATTAACAATAACACAATAATAGTGGGAGACTTTAATACCCCACTCACACCTATGGATAGATCAACTAAACAGATGAACAAGGAAACACAAACTTTAAACGATACAATAGACCAGTTAGACCTAATTGATATCTATAGGACACTTCATCCCAAAACAATGAATTTCACCTTTTTCTCAAGTGCACATGGAACCTTCTCCAGGATAGATGACATCATGGGCCATAAATCTAGCCTTGGTAAATTCAAAAAAATAGAAATCATTCCAAGCATTTTTTCTGACCACAATGCAGTAAGATTAGATCTCAATTACAGGAGAAAAACTATTAAAAATTCCAACATATGAAGGCTGAAAAACACGTTGCTGAATAACCAACAAATCACAGAAGAAATCAAAAAAGAAATCAAAATTTGCATAGAAACGAGTGAAAATTAAAACACAACAACCCAAAACTTGTGGGATACTGTAAAAGCAGTCCTAAGAGGAAAGTTCATAGCAATACAGGCATACCTCAAGAAACAAGAAAAAAGTCAAATAAATAACCTAACTCTACACATAAAGCAACTAGAAAAGGAAGAAATGAAGAACCCCAGGGTTAGTAGAAGGAAAGAAATCTTAAAAATTAGAGCAGAAATAAATGCAAAAGAAACAAAAGAGACCATAGCAAAAATCAACAAAGCTAAAAGCTGGTTCTTTGAAAGGATAAATAAAATTGACAAACCATTAGCCAGATTCATCAAGAAACAAAGGGAGAAAAATCAAATCAATAAAATTACAAATGAAAAGGGAGAGATCACAACAGACAACACAGAAATACAAAGGATCATAAGAGACTACTATCAATAATTATATGCCAATAAAATGGACAACTTGGAAGAAATGGACAAATTCTTAGAAAAGTACAACTTTCCAAAACTGGACCAGGAAGAAATAGAAAATCTTAACAGACCCATCACAAGCACGGAAATTGAAACTGTAATAAGAAATCTTCCAGCAAACAAAAGCCCAGGTCCAGATGGCTTCACAGCTGAATTCTACCAAAAATTTAGAGAAGAGCTAACACTTATCCTACTCAAACTCTTCCAGAAAATTGCAGAGGAAGGTAAACTTCCAAACTCATTCTATGAGGCCACCATCACCCTAATACCAAAACCTGCAAAGATCCCACAAAAAAAGAAAACTACAGGCCAATATCACTGATGAACATAGATGCAAAAATCCTTAACAAAATTTTAGCAATCAGAATCCAACAACACATTCAAAAGATCATACACCATGACCAGGTGGGCTTTATCCCAGGGATGCAAGGATTCTTCAATATCCGCAAATCAATCAATGTAATACACCACATTAACACATTGAAAAACAAAAACCACATGATTATCTCAATAGATGCAGAGAAAGCCTTTGACAAAATTCAACATCCATTTATGATAAAAACTCTCCAGAAAGCAGGGATAGAATGAACATATCTCAACATAATGAAAGCTATATATGACAAACCCACAGCAAACTTATCCTCAATGGTGAAAAATTGAAAGCATTTCCTCTAAAGTCAGGATCAAGACAAGAGTGTCCACTTTCACCATTACTATTCAACATAGTTTTGGAAGTTTTGGCCACAGCAATCAGAGCAGAAAAAGAAATAAAAGGAATTCAAACTGGAAAAGAAGAAGTAAAACTCTCACTGTTTGCAGATGACATGATCCTCTACACAGAAAACCCTAAAGACTCCACCAGAAAATTACTAGAACTAATCAATGATTATAGTAAAGTTGCAGGATATAAAATCAACACACAGAAATCCCTTGCATTCCTATACACTAATAATGAGAAAACAGAAAGAGAAATTAAGGAAACAATTCTATTCACCATTGCAATGGAAAGAATAAAATCCTTAGGAATATATGTACCTAAAGAAACTAAAGACCTATATACAGAAAACTATAAAACACTGGTGAAAGAAATCAAAGAGGACACTAATAGATGGAGAAATATACCATGTTCATGGATTGGAAGAATCAATATAGTGAAAATGAGTATACTACCCAAAGAAATTTATGGATTCAATGCAATCCCTATCAAGCTGCCAACAGTATTCTTCACAGAGCTAGAACAAATAATTTCACAATTTGTATGGAAGTACAAAAAAACTCGAATAGCCAAAGCTATCTTGAGAAAGAAGAATGGATCTGGAGGAATCAACCTGCCTGACTTCAGGCTCTACTACAAAGCCACAGTCATCAAGACAATATGGTACTGGCACAAAGACAGAAATATAGATCAATGGAACAAAATAGAAAGCCCAGAGATTAGTCCACGCACATATGGACACCTTATCTTTGACAAAGGGGGCAAGAATATACAATGGATTAAAGACAATCTCTTTAACAAGTGGTGCTGGGAAAACTGGTCAACCACTTGTAAAAGAATGTAACTAGAACACTTTCTAACACCATACACAAAAATAAACTCAAAATGGATTAAAGATCTAAACGTAAGACCAGAAACTATAAAACTCCTAGAGGAGAACATAGGCAAAACACTCTCTGACATACATCATAGCAGGATCCTCTATGACCCACCTCCCAGAATATTGGAAATAAAAGCAAAAATAAACAAATGGGACCTAATTAAACTTAAAAGCTTCTGCACAACAAAGGAAACTATAAGCAAGGTGAAAAGACAGCCTTCAGAATGGGAGAAAATAATAGCAAATGAAGCAACTGACAAACAACTAATCTCAAAAATATATAAGCAACTTCTATAGCTCAATTCCAGAAAAATAAATGACCCAATCAAAAAATGGGCCAAAGAACTAAATAGACATTTCTCCAAAGAAGACATACAGATGGCTAACAAACACATGAAAAGATGCTCAGCATCACTCATTATCAGAGAAATGCAAATCAAAACCACTATGAGGTACCATTTCACGCCAGTCAGAATGGCTGCGATCCAAAAGTCTACAAGCAATAAATGCTGGAGAGGGTGTGGAGAAAAGGGAACCCTCTTACACTGTTGGTGAGAATGCAAACTAGTACAGCCAGTTTGGAGAACAGTGTGGAGATTCCTTACAAAACTGGAAATAGAACTGCCTTATGATCCAGCAATCCCACTGCTGGGCATACTCACTGAGGAAACCAGAAGGGAAAGAGACACATGTACCCCAATGTTCATCGCAGCACTGTTTATAATAGCCAGAATATGGAAGTGACCTAGATGTCCATCAGCAGATGAATGGATAGGAAAGCTGTGGTACATATACACAATGGAGTATTACTCAGCCATTAAAAAGAATACATTTGAATCAGTTCTAATGAGGTGGATGAAACTGGAGCCTATTATACAGAGTGAAGTAAGCCAGAAAGAAAAACACCAATACAGTATACTAACGCATATATATGGAATTTAAAAAGATGGTAACAATAACCCTGTATACGAGACAGCAAAAGAGACACAGATGTATAGAACAGTCTTTTGGACTCTGTGGGAGAGGGAGAGGGTGGGATGATTTGGGAGAATGGCATTGAAATACATATAATATCATATATGGAACGAGTCGCCAGTCCAGGTTCAATGCACGATACTGGAAACTTGGGGCTGGTGCACTGGGACGACCCAGAGGGATGGTATGGGGAGGGAGGAGGGAGGAGGGTACAGGATGGGGAACACATGTATACCTGTGGCGGATTCATTTTGATATTTGGCAAAACCAATACAATATTGTAAAGTTTAAAAATAAAATAAAATTTTAAAAAAAAAAAAAAAAAAAAAAGAAAGTAAATTTAGAATATATGTCCACATTGTCTTCTGGTCATTGGTTTCAATTGATTTGTAACATCTCCAAATACTATAGAGACAGCTGTACTTTTCCAAGACCAAAATTTTAATTGTAATTAGTGATCTCATTTATAGACATCTCTTAATTCTATGTAGAAAATACCTCATGCCGGGGAGGGTAGTTGGTGGTGATTCTCATCAATTTCACCACCCTCTGAATTTCTATGCTACTAACTCATTAAAGATACAAAGAAGTCAATTTTTCAAATGCCTAAGTTTATGTATTTATTTATTATTATTATTATTATTTTACTTTACAATATTGTATTGGTTTTGCCATACATCAACATGTATCCACCACGGGTGTGTGCGTGTTCCCCATCCTGAACCCCCCTCTCACCTCCCTCCCAATAGGATCCCTCTGGGTCATCCCAGTGCACCAGCCCCAAGTTTTATTTACGACTTCATTTGTACCATGGGTTGGGTTAACCTTACTCTGAACAATACATTTTATGCAAATAAACTATGTTAAAATAATTTTAGATTGACGCAGAGGTTATAAACAGACCACAGAGAGAGTTCTCACATTCACCACACTTGGTTCCTCTGTTGCTAATTTCTTATATACATTTGTCAGAATGAAGAAAATGACGGGTACGACCTTATTCAATTCCACAGTTTAATGAGATTCATTTCCTCTTCCCTCCTATCCTCTTTCTGTCCCAACCACAGTGACACTTTTGAGTAATTTCTCCACAGCTTCTGGCCTATGACATTTTCTGACTTTCCTTGCTATGGATGATTTTGACAATTTTGAGAGATAGTGGTCTGGCATTCTGTAAGATGTCTCTCAATTTGGGTTTGTTTGAAGTTTGTTAGGCTCGAGTTTATGTTTTGCAGGGGGGATGATCATAAAGGTGAGGTCTCTTCGCATAAAATGAATGCTGTTTGCTTGTTTGTTTTGCTTGTTTGAGAGGATATTGTGCAATTTGAATACTTTATAACTCTTGTTCTTTTCAGTTTAATACATCTGCATATAGACGTTATCTGAGGAGTGGACTTTGGTAAAATTCATCAAAATAACATTTAGCTTTTTAAATGAAAATTGTTAGTAAAACAAGTACATTTTTTACATAGTGCAAAACAATTTCATTTGAGATTTTAAAACCCTTTAAAATTGATGCACTAAAGATCTAAAGATACAAAACTTAAGATAATTTAGTCATCATTGAACTTCAGTTTACACATTGTTCTGGGGAAACGTAGCATATAAATATATTTGATTATTTATTTGGAAGGATGGGGAGAAAACTTTTCTTAAACTCTTCTGAAATTTTCTCATCTGGAACATGAACATCAGAAGTATCTATGTAGGGGTGAAGAGTGTGGAAACACTCTGGAGGGGTCATTACACGTTATAGGCAATTCTCACTTTGTACAATTTTTGGTGAGCAGTGTTGAATTTCAGTGACCAGAGAACCCTGCAAACAGGTCTCAGAACAAATATGTACAGGTTGTAATCAGCATGGTATTTTATGCAAAGCAAGGAACACAAGTATTTATTTCTCTTGAATATTTTATTTTGTTTTTGTATTTTAATTTTCAAGAATAGGTTTCAGGATGATATTGATAAATTTAGCTTTAAATTATCTAATGATTTTAATGTATATTAAATAGAGGTATGGATTACAGATAAGATTTTGGAATTTGTCTATATATATATGTATATGGTACTTAAATCTATAAGGATAGATATCATTATCGCAAGAGTGAATATAGAAATACTTGATACAATGCCTGAGAGAAGTACATCACGAAGTCTAATATAAGCCTTAGTTGGCATACTTATAACACAGATCATATAATATTAAAACTTCATAAGTACATTTATATGTAGTAACTATACATTAACTGTGGGTGCCTTTACTTGCAGGAGAAATAATGAATTAAAAGTACTTTAGAAGAATGTTTAAAATGTTAGACTCAAGAAACATGAGTATCCTCAGAAACAAAATAGCATGAATATGAAATGCTTTCAGGTTATTACAAAGGCCCTTCTGTTGTCTTTACAAATAAATTGCATAATCATTTATTACATTTAAAAACAGATATATCCATTTATATTCACTATTAGAAGGAAAATATATTATTAAAAACATTTAAAGTGCAAACTTTTTGGAGTTACAGATCACAATCACTGGTATCATTCATTTTAGCTCAAATCCCTTAAAATGTATCTTTGTATAAATAACTTTTTGTGACAGTTTAACAATAGCAAGAAGGATAGACATTCATTTTGTCTTATTTTATTACCATTTCAGTTTAGAGTGAAACTGAGCATATCCAATAGCCAATTAAGACAGATCAGAGAACTACTTAACTGATGCTTAAAATCAGAGGTTTTAAAGTGGACCCTGGTCTACTGTTACTAGTTCTGAAAGTGAAACTGTTGGTTCCTCAGTTGTGTCCGACACTTTGCTACCCCATGGACTGTAACCCCCAGGCTCCACTATCCAAGGAATTCTCCAGATAAGAATACTGGAATGGGGTACTATTCCATTCTCCAGGGGATCTTCCCAACCCAGGGATTGAACTTGGGTGTCCTGCATTGCAGGTGAAGTTTTCACTGTCTGAGTCACCATGGAAGTTCTGAGGAGAACAGAAAAAATAACTTCCTTCATAGGCGCTGTATGATAGAAAATGTATTATGACAGAAAATGTATAGGTATTTGAGAAACATCCCTCCAAGCATTTTATGATAAAAATTTATTTTAACTGATGTGTTGTACAACACAAAACTCTACTCAAACATAGTCATTTGAACATCAGTTGCTTAATGCTTTCAATTTAACTGAGAAGACAACTATTTCTTAAAGAGTCATTTTCTTTGCAGATATGCAAAATGACTTAGTTCAGCAAATCATCTTGTCAGGAGAAAATATAAAAATCAGTGTACCACAAGCATGTAGACTAGATCATGAAATTTAATTTGTTATTTTAAAATTACTCACATTGTGTGGCAAAATATGTAAATTATAAAAATTCTTCTATTTTAAAAAATATATGATTGTTTTGATAAAATCTGTGTTATCAAAAGTTAGTTTTAGTGTGTTTTTTTTTTAAGAGTTAATTTTAAAATGTAATTTTTATCCACTCTTTAGTTCTTCTGTTGCAATATTTGCAACCCAGGAATCAAGAGAGTTAATGCAATTTCCCCTAAGAAGTAGGCAATTTTCTAAGATGGCTAATAAATGTGAACTTTTCTATTGGGCTTCCGTTATGGCTCAGCTGGTAAAAAATCCACCCGCAATGCAGGAGACCTGGGTTCGATCCCTGGGTTGGGAAGATCCCCTGGAGAAGGGAAAGGCTACCCACTCCAGTATTCTGGCCTAGAGAATTCTGTAGATTGTATAGTCCATGGGGTCGCAAAGAGTCGGACACGACTGAGCGACTTTCACTTTCATTAGTATAGTAGCTATCTACTTGTTAAACAAAAGCACTAATAATTGGACATGGAATAGTAAAATCCTTTAGAAATCACTCTGAATTTATAAAACAGCTTTAAATATTTTATTATTGTCATTTGGCTAATTTCTTGCTATATATAGATAATTAGTGTATAATAAATATTTACATATGTGTGACCTACATTTTATGAATCATGCTTTCCAATTCTTAGATGTTCTAAAAGAATTAAGTATTTATATGTTATTTTCTTTTATATGTTGTATGTATTGTTTCTTTTTCTAGTATATATAAACCAGCATACTACACTGAAGAGTAGAAAATAACTCAGTTGGTTTAGGGGTTGACTCAACTGTGTATAATTGAAATGTACCTTATATTTACCCTGATGGTCAAAATGCAGCAGAAAGATAGAAACCCATGATTACATAAATACACATGCCCAAAATACTCAGATTATTTTATTATTTATTATTACAAATAATCATAAATAATTACCTATCCTCCTGATGAACTGGAGACTATTTCATTGATTTACTTTATCCTTTGCTGGTACCTCCATTAACAGTCCATTAATAGTGAAAGCCTCAACAGGTTAAACACACAAACAAAAAAATACAACTAGCAGAGATAGAGATCTTCATTTTTTTGCTGAATTTCCAGTCTTGGCAACCGTTTTTAGCTCTTCTGAACTATTTCAATAAACAGCACTGAGTAACTGAAGGGTGCATGCTATCATTGATATTATGCTTTTCACAAAGAAGTTCAGACCATGAGATCATCATTGTTCTTTGATGTTGCCTTTACAGCAACATCTGATGCATTTCAGGCCATGATATAATTGCCTAGGAAACAGGTCATTGTCTCACAAGTTCTAGATTTCAATCAACAATGATATACTTATATGTTTTTTTTTTTCCCTGTTGTTGGCTGTGCTAATTTCCTCTTTGTTGGAAAGAGCTGTCAAACTTCTGCAATATTTTTGAAGCACAAAGAACTCCATGGGGAACAATTTTTACCTGACAGAACAAAAGGATTTAGCAGAAATAAAGAACAGGCTGAATAAAGTGTTTCAGCCAAGGTCCTGATAGGAAATTATACAAATTCTTAGAGATTTATTAAAATATTTAAATATATAATATTTAAATTAAATATTAAAGGATTTATATGAAATATTTTAACTAATATAGGGGTAAAATATTAAAGAAAATTTCTAATGTTCCCAAATATTACCAAAATATTTTACTATAATTATACTGATAGCAAGTTATGTGTTACTTTAGCTGTATCCATTCATAAGAGACAGTATCTTCAAGTGTCATTGATATTATATAATGTTATGCAAACAACTCTGTATTAATAAAGGTATGAATTATTATAATAAAAGAAACCAAAACACAGTGATTAATACACAGTCAAGACAAAAAGTTTATAAATATCCTCTATTCACACAACAGAAATTCAAAGTTTCTAACTATACCCATCTGCTAAGGGACTTGGGATTTTTGACATAGTTCATGGGCTTCTTAAGCAAACTGAAGTGGTAAGGTGCTGGTGTCTATCTACCAGATTTCAGTTTATGAATATTAAATTAAAACTACGCAGGAAGTTGCTAGAAAACATCCCTTATGTCATTAATGCTTAAAATTAATTGTCACAGAAAAGCAAGGATCAACTGATGATTCTTGTTTGTTCTCTACTTCTTCCTTATAAAGAATTCAAGCTTTTACTGCCCCCAAATCTTCAGAGTGTATGTGCTTTTTAAATCCTTTATTCTTTCTATGAAAAGAAAAACAAATCATTTGTTTTAAAGATCACCAAAAATGAGAGAACTGGGCTTAACAAACCATCAAGCTCAATCAGAAAAGAGGAGGAAGAAAAACATTTTGGTAAATAAGGCATAGACATAGACCAGAGAGTAGATTGAGGAAGTAGAAGAAAGGGAATTTAATAGACAGTGATCCCTAAAACAGGAGATCTTTTTGAAAATGTTCATCAAAAGGGGCATAGTCTGTTATAGTCTGAATGTTTATTCCCCTCTAAAATTCATATGTTGAAATCTTAACCTCTGAAATGATATTATGAAATGCAGCCTTTGAAGGGTGGTTAAACCATGAGTGTGTAGCCCTCAAGAGTGGGATTAGTGCCCTTATAAAGGAGGCCTAGATAACTTGCTAGCTCTTCAGCTGTGTCAGGACACAAGGAGAGGTCAGCAGTATGCAATAAGGAGAAAGGCTTTTAGCAGCCCCTGACCATGCTGACTTCATGATCTTGGCCAATCCAGCATCCCCAACTGTGGGAAATAAACCTCTGTTGTTTATAAAATGCCATTCTCTGGCACTTTGTTATAGCAGCCCCGACAGACTAATGAGAAGAGTCCTGTGCCTGAGGAGATAGAAAATGGACTTGACCCTGCAATGGGCCAAGACAAGTAACTTGTTTTTGCAGTAAAGAGTTACATGGAGTATTAATCACTGCAGGATACCATGACATCATCTCCACTTGCATGATAATCTCCTAGTACTTGTACACAGATCCAATGCCAGTTTATTTTCTGCCCCCATCAGCACCTGACACCTTTTGCAGTAACTCAGAGTGCTGGGAGGGACTTTCCTCTCAGTGGTTAAGAATCTGCAATTCCAATGCAAGGGGCCCACGTTGGATCCCTATTCAGGAACTAAGATCCTACATACTGGTAGTATGGCCAAAACATTTTAAAATATGGGGTTTCCTCACTGGCTCAACACTAAAGAACCAGCCTACCAATGCAGAAGACCTGGGTTAGATCCCTGAGTCAGGAAGATCCCCTGAAGAAGGAAATACTCCAGTATTTTTGCCCGGAAAATCCCGTGGAGAGAGGAGCTGAGTGGGTGAAAGTCCATGGGTCATGAAAGAGTAGGACACGACTTAGTGACTAAATAGCAACAATTTTTGGTATGTCAGAATATCATTTGCTATTATACACTCTGAAGGGTGCATGCTATTCCCAGGCTCTTCCATAAACCAAAGTAGCCCCTCTGAACATCTGGTGATGTGTTTGAGAGTGGGGCTTCCCTGATGGCTCAGATAGTAAAGAATCTGCTTGTAACGCAGGAGACCCGGGTTTGATCCTTGGGTTGGGAAGATTCCTTGGAGAAAGGAAAGATTACCCACTCTGGCATTCTTGCCTGGAGAATTTCATGGCCAGAGAAGCCTGGGCAGGATAAAGTCCATGGGGTCGCAAAGATTCAGACCCAACTGAGTGACTACTGCTGCTGCTGCTGCTAAGTCGCTTCAGTCGTGTCCGACTCTGTGAAACCCCATAGACGGCAGCCCGCCAGGCTCCCCCCTCCCTGGGATTCTAGCACTTTCCTATGGCTCAACAGGTGCTGTGGACAGAACAACCTAAGAAACTTGTGCTGGAAGGGATAACATTATATTACCAATACACAGAAAGGGGCAGCCTCTGAAGGACTTCCACTTCCATCAGTAAGTCAGGACCATGCAGGAGAAATTTTCATACACTTTGCATGACTTAGGAACTCTTTGTTCTCCACACTCATTCTTAGGTGCCACCCATCAATCTTAGCTGTTAACTTCTCTAACAACTTTATAGACAGATGATGAAAGCTAGGTTGACCCAGATGTGTTCTTCTTCCTCAGGAAGATAATTAAAATGCACATACATCTTAGAGTCATTGCTGCTAAACTGTTCAATCAAAGCCTTATTTTACACTCTTTTGATGACATAATAAAACAGGATCTCTAGGCATTTTTATATTCACCTCAAAATAGGAATATTAGCTGATTAACAATGGATTAGATGTAGCTCTGAATTTTTTAATGCTTGCTTATCTATTTTTTCTTTGATATCTGCAACAAAATCCATAACTCAGAATTTGAAAGACTAATTGCAATCTTCAATAGCTAAGCAATTATTTAATTATATTTTATATCAAATTACTTGCATTCTCTTTAATCAACTAAATATATATGACATATAGTCTATATTAATTTTCAAAGAAAACATAGCTCAAAACTATTATTTTTAATTTTATCTTAATATATAATGAGGTAACATGTAATGCAAAGAAAATAAAACTTTTCCCCCTAAACTGAAAGGCCTATTTCTCTCTTTCTGTAAGTATAGGAGGAAAGTTCAGCCTGATTAATTAAAAAAAAGTTAAAAGTTGCATATAGTTCTCAACTCAGTATGATTCATCATCTAAATTTTAATTCCTTCTACTCAGGCCAGATGTGAGGTTTATAATTTAGCATGAATTAACATTCATGTGATTTTAACAAATTCTGCAGAATTTCTAATGCACACTTCCCTCACTATAACATTTATCAGGCATATCAACAATCTCTATTCTCTTATTATATAGTAAGAACAGTTGGGCTGAATTCTACTTTTCATTTGGCTACTGATTAAACATATTGTAGCATTTAATAATTTGAAGCTATTAAAATAGTAAATATAGCTATATAAGAAGATTTGAAATTATGTAGAAGATACATTCTTTAGTAATTATAGTAAGTTCAAAAACAGAATCTATGTATCCATCTGCCTATAATTTTATTTTAATGAGAATAAAAAAAATCCTGATATGTTCTTATCTTGAGTGAGAAAGGCAAAGGGAGAAAGAGACAAAGTTTCTACTTCAAGAACAAAGTTTTTAGGCTCATCTCAGTTGGCCCTGACATAGATA
The DNA here is from genome assembly GCF_027580195.1 of Bos mutus. Lineage (NCBI taxonomy): Eukaryota > Metazoa > Chordata > Mammalia > Artiodactyla > Bovidae > Bos > Bos mutus. The sequence goes on from NC_091636.1 coordinate 60,285,842, forward strand.
TATGCATATAGATATATATATATATAGAGAGAAATAACCTATTAAAAATACACATACTACAGTCTAAGTTTGTTTTGTAGCCTGGAACAAAATCTTCTCATAATACAAACATTCAGAAAATAAACCAACATTTTGATTCTGCTCAAATTTCTGTTTTAGGGACAGATTCAATTTCTTACAGGTAGTGTTTGTGGGGAAATCTCATTACCTTCTGTTTTCTGACTTTTTAAAAATTGAGATGCATCCTCATTTATGGAAGAAGAGGTTGAAATAAAGAAGCAAGAAATAAATGGCCTGCAAAAAAGGTAATAAACTGCAGATGAAAAACTTCATCATCTAAGCCTACCCTATAGCAATCAGTTTGGTAAGGTTGGAGCAGACAAGACTATCAAAGTATATCTTGGTATCCATGGGAAGACTGCCATGTTCTCTGTTTCTTTCCTGGGAAGTGCACTATAAGTGGGCCAAAAGCAGGAGCAGCATTAATTTAGTGTATGGACTACTTTGGACTACTGATGTGAAGAACTGACTCATTGGAAAAGACCCTTATGCTGGGAAAGATTGAAGGCAGGTGGACAAGGGAATGACAGAGGATGAGATTTTTAAATAGAATCACTGACTCAATGGACATGACTTTGAGCAACAACTCCAGTAGATAGTGAAGGATAGGAAGCCTGCATGCTACAGTCCATGGGATCATAGAGTCGACACCACTGAGCTGCTGAACAACAGCAACATGGACACTGGAAGAGGCTTCTCCTGTTTCTCACTGAAATTGTCCTTATAGAAGCCCATCTTATTAAGAAGCATTCCCCAATATTGTTTTAGTAGCATTTATAGGGATTCCTTTCAAAATTCTTAAAGAGATGGGAATGCCAGACCACCTGACCTGCCTCCTGAGAAATCTGTATTCAGGTCAAGAAGCAACAGTTAGAACTGGACATGGAACAACAGACTGGTTCCAAATTGGGAAAGAAATATGTCAAGGCTGTATATTGTCACCCTGCTTCTTCAACTTAAATTCAGAGTACATCATGCAAAATGCTGGGCTGGATGAAGCACAAGCTGGAATCAAGATTGCCAGGAGTAATATCAATAACCTTAGATATGCAGATGACATCACCCTTATGGCAGAAAGTAAAGAGGAACTAAAGAGACTTTTGATGTAGGTGAAAGAGGAGAGTGAAAAAGCTAGCTTAAAACTCAACATTCAGAAAACGAAGATCATGGCATCAGGTCCCATCACTTCATGGCAAATAGATGGGGAAACAGTGTAAACAGTGAGAGATTATTTTGGGGGCTCCAAAATCACTGCAGATGGTGACTGCAGCCAAGAAATTAAAGACGCTTGCTCCTTGGAGAAAAGTTATGACCAACCTAGACAGCTTATTAAATAGCAAAGACATGACTTGGCCAACAAAGGTCTGTCTAGTCAAAGCTATAGTTTTCCAGTAGTCATATATGGATGTGAGAGTTGGACTAGAAAGAAAGCTGAGTGCTGAAGAATTAATGCTTTTGAACTGTGGTGTTGGAGAAGACTCTTGAGAGTCCCTTGGGCAGCAAGGAGATCCAACCAGTCAATCTTAAAGGAAATCAGTCGTGAATATTCATTGGAAGGACTGATGCTGTAACTCCAATACTTTGGATATCTGATGGAAAGAGCTGACTCGCTGGGAAAGATTGAAAGCAGGAGAAGGGGATGACAGAGAATTAGATGGATTGGATAGTATCATAGGCTCAAAGGACATGAGTTTGAGTAAACTCTGGGAGTTGGTGATGGACATGGTGTGCTGCAGTCCATGGGGTTGCAAAGAGTCGGACATGACTAAGCAACTGAACTGACTGATAGGGCTTCCCAGGTGGCGCTAGTAGTAAAGAACTCGCCTGTTAGTGCAGGAGACAAGAAATGCGTGTTCAGTCCCTGGGTTAGGAAGATCTCCTGGAGAAGGGAATGGCAACTCACTCCAGTATTCTTGCCTGGACAACCCCATGGACAGAGGAGCCTGGTGGGCCATAGTCCATAGAGTCACAAAGAGTGGGACACAACTGAAGGGACATAGTAAGCACGCAGAGCATTTAAAGAGTCTAGCACTGAAACTCAAAGTGATGTGTTATTCTATGAAGGTCACAAAGATTATTATTATTATTATTTACATTATATTCATTTTTGGCCGTGCTGGGTCTTTGGAGCTGTTGGGACTTTTCTCTAGTTGTGGCAAGTGGGGGCTGCTAGCTAGTTGTGGGGGGCTGTCTTCTCACTGCAGTTTCTTCTCTTCTTACTGAGCTCAGGTTCTAGGGAACACAGGCTTCAGTAATTACGGCACATGGGCTCAGTAGTTGCAGCTCCCAGGCGCTAGAGCACAGGCTCAGTACTTGTGACACAAGGGCTTAGTTGTTCCACGCCATGTGGGATCTTTGCAGACCAGGGCTCAAACTAGTGTCCTTTGCATTGCAAGGCAGATTGTTTGCCACTGAGTCAAAAGGGAAGCCCAGAGATTATGTTTTAAGATGAAATGGAGCCATTTTATGAAGAGCCAGGCAGCAGACAGTCTCAGGTAGCCTGAGAAATTAATATGCATCTGATACACTATGGCATTCTCCATTACATGCGTTTGAAGATTTTTGCTCATTATAAAGAAACGAAGCAACAAGACTTCCCCAGAGTAGAGTAGTCAAACTCATTTTCAGAAAGGTCAGCTTGATGTAGTAACAGCTGTACACTGAAATATATTTTTACCCAGGCTTATCTTTGGGTTCTTAGAATGTAGATTTTCACAATATCATTCTGCTTGTGGAATGATACATTCCGGAGCTTAACTAGAGTCAAAATTGCTGCTTGTTTCTGCTGTTATTTTCCCACTGGGGCCTTTCATGGGAATATCACTTTGTGCCTTTCCATCACATTTTAAACATTTTATGTCCCAAATTCCATCTGGTATTTCATTTTTGAATAGGGAGGTGGTATTACTAAAATTAAGAGTAAGTTTCCCAACATTCAGATCTAAAAAGCAGAAATCAGTTTGAGCAATATTGTTAAATTGATTAAGAAAATTTCAAAATAATGTAGAAAATCTGCTTTGAAGAAAAACATATTTGTCAATATAAAATATTTCACTGTGTCATAAGCAAGTTTCAATAAATAGAAAATTATTGGCATCGCATATGAGATGGTCTCTGACTAGAAGTCCTATGTACTTCTGGTATTTATTATCTATTTATAAATAGCATTACTATAACAACATAAATGACACACTCACCAGATTCACCTTAGTTTGTAAGCAATGTCCCCCTTAATGCAATATTGGCAGAAATATAGATTGTACATCACCGTTTGAAACATCACTGCTTGGTACATCACTGTTTGATCTGTCACTCAAACTATCTTCTGCAGGTATAAATTTAGCTGCCTCAAAAGGAATAAATCATTCTTCTTTGACTCTGCGTTCTAATAATAACTGGTCTGCATGTTTGATTAACTCTCTAAGATAAAGCAACATCAGTTTTAATTAAATTTTTTTATTATATATATATAATTTATATTTTATTATATATAATTTTATAATGTACAAATATACCTCAAAGTATTAAAAGAACAAACAGCAAAATGAAATTATACAAAATATATAAATTGTTTACCTTCTCAGATGATCACATTCATGCTGTTTGTAACTAAATTATATTAAGTATAATCATATTTATTAATTTTATTTAAAAAGATCTATTTACCTATATATAAAAAAGAATTGATTAAATTCTCTTGATATTTTTAAGAATAGTAGAGACAGGACCTAGATAGCATATTAAAAAGCAGAGATATTACTTTGCCAACAAAGGCCCGTCTAGTCAAGGCTATGGTTTTTCCAGTGGTCATGTATGGTTGAGAGAGTTGGACTGTGAAGAAAGCTGAGCACTGAAGAATTGATGCTTTTGAACTGTGGTGTTGGAGAAGACTCTTGAGAGTCCCTTGGACTGCAAGGAGATCCAACCAGTCCATTCTAAAGGAGACCAGTCCTGGGTGTTCATTGGAAAGACTGATGCTGAGGCTTAAACTCCAATACTTTGGCCATCTCATGCGAAGAGTTGACTCATTGGAAAAGACCCCAATACTGGGAGGGATTGAGGGCAGGAGGAGAAGGGAATGACAGAGGATGAGATGGCTGGATGGCATCACTGACTCGATGCATATGAGTTTGGGTGAACTCCGTGAGTTGGTGATGGACAGGGAGGCCTGGCATGCTGTGATTCATGGGGTCGCAGAAATTTGGATATGACTGAGTGACTGAACTGAACTGAGAGACAGGAGAGTGTGTATAGATGGTTAAACTCTAGTGGATAGGGGAAGAGAAAGTTCAAATTAATGACTAAACAACATTTTATAAATAATATTAAACCAAAATTTTAAATATCATTTGTATCTCAGAAATTTCAAATTATGATGAAAACATAGATTGGTTTTAGAGTTTGAAGTTATCTTTCAAATATAAGTAAACATGTCAATGAAAGTGTGTCCAAGTACTTTTTTGGAAGTACTGTTCTCACTATTTTGTGTGTGTATTTGGGTGTGCATGTTAACTGTATGAGATGAGAATCACCATTTTAGAGACCACACATGTCTTGAGTCTGCTTGAAAAGAGATTGGTACATTGAAATATTCTATATTAAGGGAGAACACAGGAAGATTTAGATTGCATCATCATTCATTACATAATTAATCTTTGCCTACTAAAGTTTGAAAGTAAATGTGAGTAAATTAACTTAAAAATAACTTTTTGAATTTTCCCTCTTTCTCAACTCATATAAAGATAATAGCAAGAGTTTCAGAAGATAAAATACTGAGTTTTTTTTTTTTGAATGCAACATTTATCTTCTATCTAGAAGTTCTGCATCTAGGAAATTAAAGTGATTATTTGAAGATTTTTCAAAAGAAAATATGAATCTGATTAAGAACAGCATTGTCATATTTATTGGACTTGTTTCTTTTACATGTATTTAGGGATAAGTTGAAATTTTTAGCATTAAAATAATAAAGTTCATTCTAAAGACATGAATCTTTCAAAAATCCATACAGGATCTAAATGAAGTTAAAGTAGAAAGATGCAGAGGGTCTATGAGTGAGGTCACTCATAGGTGAGTGAGTGTTGGGCAGAAAATGACATGGAAACAGAGAGTATCTGGGGAATATGAAGCACACGTTCTGCTCGCTGTCTCCTTTTCTGACAACCATGTGATGTCAGATTCCTAGAGCCAAGTGGTTACTGAGACCTGGGCATCTAGGTGTCAGTGAAGCTATGGTCTTTCTCTGGATTCCACTGAGTGGGATTTGTCTGCAATTTTCACTTCATGGATCTGAAGAAATCCTGAATGACCAGGTCAGAAAGGGGTGGATAATGAAGAGATTGGTGATTCAAGTTTGATAGATAATAACCTCATGCCCACAAACTTTCAAAATATCATGTGTTCTAGGGATTTATGAACCAAAACACTAAGAACATGATCATCAAGCTGAAATATTTCTGTTTTTGGAGCTGAAAGAGAACCATCAGACCAGAGAAGAAAGATCTTTTGCCCAAGTCACATGACCTGCCACAGTTTAGATCCCTTTGCCATGTTAATAAAGATCGCACTTCTGAAATTTTGTTTTGTAAATTCACTTATAATCAGATCTTAGTTTACTTTTTTTAAAGGAATACAAACAAAAAATTGGAGACTCAACTAAGGGAATACAGAACACAGGGAGGAGACTATCAGCCAGAGTATTTGAAATTCAGACCCAGGCAACAGATCTACCAGTGGAAACTTATAAAACTTTTAATTAAATAGTTATAGCACATCTTGGCTTTTGTGAATAATACTGCAATGAACACAAAGTATAAATATATCTTTGAGATCCTGATTTCATTTCCTTTGGATATATACCCAGAAGTGGAATTAGTGAATCATGTTGTAGGATTTGTGTGCTTTGAGGAACCTCCATACTGTTTTCCATAGTGTTCATAAATTTACATTCCTAACAAATGAGTGCAAAAAACAGTATGTAGTTTTAGAATAACAGCATATTTTCAATGAATTTAAAATAGGTTTAAATAAGAGGCAAGTAAAGATACACAGGCAAATTCAAACAAAGAGAAAGAAGAAACATTAGAAGTCAAACTAAGGGGAAAAGAGAATTATCATGAGCAAGAATGATTAAAGAAAAACAACTGAAAGAATTTCAAGTTGTTGTGGGGAATGTCACAAAGCATAAAACTATTGCAATCGTTATTCATTATTGTGTAGAAATGATAAAGAGCATTTGAATGTATGATGATTGTCATAATTGAGAGATATGATTGGGGGAAGAACTTGTATATTTTTCCTTTCCAGGCTCTACTCATTACTAATTTCCAAATACTATTGGTGGTGGAGTTTGTAATTTCCTTGGTTTGTCTCATCACAAGAAAAATTTGAAGTGATGGACAGACCAGTATTACAGGCCTTGGATGGACCAGTGTTACAGGCCTGTGTAATTTCCTGGGATGTACCAGTGTTACAGCTCAGTTTTATTTAGAGATAAAAGGAAAATATATCCTTGAGGCATGAGGACATGCCAATCCAAAAGACCCAAAGAGAAGAGAAGCCCGTGGCCCAATTTTGGCTCCTCATTTTATATGTTTTTCTCTTCCCCTTGATCCTGCCCTATATAATTGAGATAGCCAGGAGTGCTCTTTGTTTTACTTGAGGTCCTCACTCTGGTCCTTGGTCCTTCATTTGTTCTATTTTTGTGGGCTTCTCCCTTTGTCTTTTAGCCACCACCATTCTGGACTCTTTTTTCCTATTCTAATTACCTAACACTATCAGGTCAGGAAGCAACAGTTAGAACTGGACATGGAACAACAGACTGGTTCCAAATAGGAAAAGAAGTACATCAAGGCTGTATATTGTCACCCTGCTTATTTAACTTATATGCAGAGTATATCATGAGAAACGCTGGCCTGGAAGAAGCACAAGCTGGAATCAAGATTGCAGGGAAATATATCAATAACCCCAGATATGCAGATGACACCACTCTTATGGCAGAAAGTGAAGAGGAACTAAAAAGCCTCTTGATGAAAGTGAAAGAGGAGAGTGAAAAAGTTGGCTTAAAGCTCAACATTCAGAAAACGAAGATCATGGCATTTGGTCCCATCACTTCATGGGAAACAGATGGGAAAACAGTGGAAACAGTGTCAGCCTTTATTTTGGGAGCTCCAAAATCACTGCAGATGGTGATTGCAGCCATGAAATTAAAAGACGTTTACTCCTTGGAAGGAAAGTTATGACCAACCTACATAGCATATTGAAAAGCAGAGATATTACTTTGCCAACAAAGGCCCGTCTAGTCAAGGCTATGGTTTTTCCAGTGGTCATGTATGGATGTGAGAGTTGGACTGTGAAGAAAGCTGAGCACCAAAGAATTGATGCTTTTGAAGTGTGGTGTTGGAAAAGACTCTTGAGAGTCCCATGGACTACAAGGAGATCCAACCAATCCATCCTAAAGGAAATCAGTCCTGGGTGTTCCTTGGAAGGACTGATGCTGAAGCCAAAACTCCAGTACTTTGGCCTCCTCATGTGAAGAGTTGACTCATTGGAAGAGACCCTGATGCTGGGAGGAATTGGAGGCAGGAGAAGAAGGGGACTACAGAGGATGAGATGGCTGGATGGCATCCCCAACTCGATGGACATGGGTTTGGGTGAACTCTGAGAGTTGGTGATGTACAGGGAGGCCTGGCGTGCTGTGATTCATGGGGTCACAAAGAGTCAGACATGACTGGGTGACTGAACTGAACTGAACACTATCATATGTTATATCAGTACCAGGCTCTGTAGTAGGATTTGGGGGGAGTCTAGGACTGAACTCTTAAATGAAGAGCATTCAAATCTGCAAGCCCTACCTAAAGAAATGATCTTAATTAAAATAAAAAAGAGGTGCCCCAAATTATAGACATCATTGTGAATCTTGAGGAAAAAAATACTTATTCTTGGCAATTAATACATTGAAACTCAGCATATAGAGTAAATGTTGGCCTGTTTATATATTTATATTACCTAAAATCATAACCAAGAGCTTAATCAACCTTGAGTGAACTACAAGGATTCTAATTCCCCTACTTGTCTCAATGCATATATTTAGAGAGCCATCTACTTGCTCTCAAATTTCTGTTTCAGTTTTATTTAACTGCAGTATATAATAGGTAGATGATGATGATAGACAGATGACTAATTGATAGAGTAGATGATAGATAGATATGATAGACAAATATAAAGATAGATCCCCTGGAGAAGGAAATGGCAATCCACTCCAGTACTATTGCCTGGAAAATCCCATGGACAGAGGAGCCTGGTAGGCTATAGTCCATGGGGTTGCAAAGAGTCGGACATGACTGAGCGACTTCACTTTCACTTTCAAAGTGTTTAAGAGACTAAAAAGAAAATTGTATGTCTTTTACTACTTTTATTAAACATGTGCATTATTTTCTTTATAGGGCTATTGTATATGTCACTAAAGTGCTAACTGTTTAAGGTCATTCTCCCTAATAGTAGAGAAAATATGTATTCTATTCATGCTCTGTCAGGCATAGGCAAAGTTGTCTTAGGAATGTGAGGAATATGAGAGAGACAAAACCATGTCATTAGCTCCAAGAAACCCCATGATTGGGCAAGTTCCAAAGAGAAAGGTCCTCATTTTAAAATTATTTCCATGTTGAAACATGGAAATTATCACATGTGAAATGAATCGCCAGTCCAGGTTTGATGCATGATACAGGGTGCTCGGGGCTGGTGCACTGGGATGACCCAGAGGGATGGTATGGGGAGGGAGGTGGGAGAGGGGTTCAGGATTGGGAACACGCGTACACCCATGGCAGATACATGTCAATGTATGGCAAAATCAATACAATATTGTAAAGTAAAATAAGTAAATAAATAAAACTGAGATTAAAAATAAATAAAATTATTTCCAGATAATTGGTATATCAATTATTTCTAAACATTGGCACATATTATACTAATAACTGATATAACAATTCCTTTCATGTTGTTGGCAGTAGGATATCAAATGCTGCCTCTGGTAACCTTCTGAAAACTTGATCAAGTGTTGGTTAGTGTTAGTCTGACTCTTTGCAACCCCGTGGATTGTAGCCTGCCAGGCTTCTCTGTCCATGGGATTCTTTAGACAAGAATACTGGAAAGGTTTCCATTCCCTTCTCCAGGGAATCTTTCCAACCCAGGGATTGACCCCAGGTATCCTGCATTGCAGGCAGATTCTTCACCATTGAAGCCACCAGGGAATAAGTTAGATGAAAAACATAAGTAGTCACTGCACACATTTTTTAAAAGGTGACTTTTCTAGATCATTAATAATATTGATTAATTTTAGGAACTGCAGTACTCACAATGTATCTTGTGGCAAAAGTGAAGTTTTATTAGTTAATGATGCTGATAGATTTAAGAATAGTATTAGAAAACACTGAATATCAAATAGAAGACAAAACTAATCCAAAAAAAAATGTAGCAATGTTACACCTGATTGCAAAACATAACTGCATTTTCAATTTACAGAGTAAAATTTCATCACTGATATATTTGAAGACATTAGAGAATGTGCTGTCTTATAATTTTGAGAAAGAGGACGTGTATATTTTACTCTTTATTTAAAGATTTCATATTTTAGTACTGTTTATTAATATACACTCAATACATGGTTTCAAAATTTATTTTTCTACTTGTTAAACTGTCCTTACATGTTTCTTCTTCTTCATAATTTAAATAAGATGAAAATTAAAGTTGAGTTTTTCTTATCATCTATATTTGTAATGTAAACAAATGTATGAAAGAAAAAACTGTGAAGGAAAGTGCCTGATTAGGAACTACTTGAATGCATATTTAATAAAATAATGAGAACCTAATATCATGTATGAAACGAGATGCCAGTCCAGGTTCAATGCACGATACTGGATGCTTGGGGCTGGTGCACTGGGACGACCTGGAGGGATGGTATGGGGAGGGAGGAGGGAGGAGGGTTCAGGAGGGGGAGCACATGTATACCTGTAATGGATTCATTTTGATGTTTGGCAAAACTAATACAATTATGTAGAGTTTAAAAATAAAATAAAATTTAAAAAAAAAAAAGAATGATACATAAAAAAAAAATAAAATAATGAGAACCTAAATAAAAATTCATATACAAAGCTAATGAACTATAAAATGTTTGGTAACTTATGACAACTAAATTTATTTGTCAGAATAGACTATGATGAGATAAACAAGAAACCTACCAAACAAAAATGCCGTCCACTCTTGGACACTTATAATGACAAAGATTACTATCTTACTCAAGGTTTATAAACAATGATTGTTATGAAAGGGCCAAACCTGACAACTGTACCATTTCACAATGTTTTGCATAACTGATAACTCATAAAATAGAGCACAGAAATCAAAGCACAGGCTCCTAAGTGTTTTTGTCTAGATGAAATGTGTCCTTTGCAACTGCAGACAATTGGCCATTTAGTAGTTATACAGCACAGCCTTCTTCTTCAAGGAGACTGAGAAATGTAGGAAATTCATCGCTTCATTAGGAAACATTATCAGTCTCGGATAGTCTTCCCTCAGTCTCTAAGTATCCTTTCACACCCCTGTTCTCCGCACATATAACTAACTGTATCTCTGTCAAGGAAAAGAGCCCAAAAGCACCATTCCATCTACTATAGACAATGTTTGAATCCCCTTCAAATTGGTAAATTGAAACCTAATACCAAATGTGATGATATTAGTTGATGAGGCCTTAAGAAGATACTGCTGCTGCTGCTGCTAAGTCGCTTCAGTCGTGTCCGACCCTGTGCGACCCCATAGACGGCAGCCCACCAGGCTCCTCCGTCCCTGGGATTCTCCAAGCAAGAACACTGGAGTGGGTTGCCATTTCCTTCTCCAATGCATGAAAGTGGAAAGTGAAAGTGAAGTTGCTCAGTCGTGTCCAACTCTTAGCGACCCCATGGACTGCAGCCTACCAGGCTCCTCCGTCCATGGGACTCTGAGACCCTCATATATGGAAGGAATGCCCTTAGAAAAGAGGCGTGAAGAGAGTTAACTTACCTTTTCTCCATGTGAAGACACAGAGGGGGCAGAAGGCTGTCTATGAGCCAGGACACAGGTCCACACCAGACATCAAATCTACCAGTGCCTTGAACTGGGACTTGCCAGCCTCCAGAACCATAAGAAATAAATGTTTCTTATCTAATCACCTAGTTTATGGTATTTCATTTTAGCAGCCCAGACAGATCAAGATAACGTCACTGTATTCAGCTTCATATCCAGGATTTCTGTTGATGCACAGAAGTTTTTACATCTTCTTTCAACTACCTTTTCTTAATTTGGAATCTATGAGCTGGTAAATCAAGTTATCTTACCTCTACAGTAAGAACATGTGCACACACACACTTTTTGAAATAGGAAGCAGTGAAGACATGGGGACATGTAGCTCTGAATCAGTTTTATTACACCTAGAGATAGTCTAAAGTCCTGAGCATGTGAACATTGATGAGTAGGCAGACATTCTGTTCTCGGAAGGAACATACCCCTCTCTCATTCTCCATGGTCATCTGAATCCATGTCTGATCAAGGCAATTCTGCCTGTTTATCACCCTCTTTGGCCCCACAGGAAATACACTGATGAATAAGTCCTCCATAGAATGTATATGACTTTCCCAGTCTGTTTCCTTTCTAGGGAGACTATATATACAAGGATCAAAGCAATATCATATATACATATATATATATACACATATATATTTTTATATATTTAAACATATATATTTTTAAACAAGGTCTATTTTTTTTTTTTAAACTGAGAAGGCAATGGCAACCCACTCCAGTACTCTTGCCTGGAAAATCCCATGGGCAGAGGAGCCTGATGGGCTGCAGTCCATGGGGTCGCTAAGAGTCGGACACGATTGAGTGACTTCACTCTCACTTTCCACTTTCATGCACTGGAGAAGGAAATGGCAACCCACTCCAGTGTTCTTGCCTGGAGAATCCCAGGGACGGGGGAGCCTCATGGGCTGCCGTCTATGGGGTTGCACAGAGTCAGACACGACTGAAGCAACTTAGCAGCAATAGCAGCATGGTTTTTTAAGTGGTACAATTATCTCAGAACCATAGAAATCTTTTTATCTATTTAACTTTAATCATTTCCATGGGTTAGTAACAAAGCACATAGCTATCTCAACAAATTGGTAAATAAAATTATAATCTCCACATCTAGTTTATTAAAATAAATGCAAGGCTGGATGTCTTAATATATCAATATATAAAAAAGGAAAGGCATGTACTCTAACATTTAACTCTTTGTAACCTATGGATCTCATTGAACTGATATCATATCTATGTTTCAATTAGCATAAATGTTATGTTTGACATAACTATCTTTAGTTCAGTGTTGAAAAATGCCTTGAACTTGTATTGCTGGTTAAAGCTGAAAGCAGTTCAAATTTCTATGTGATAAAATGAAATGCTTTCAGTCTCCACAAGGTAAAACATAGGAGTGTTCTGGCCTCCATAAAGGGTTCCTACAGAAAATATTTTTGAAAAAATGAAGAAAAGAGAATATTATATTGACAATTAAAAATGCATGAAATCAGTGCAGCTTATACATCTGAGTAGATCATCAGGTTAGTTCTGTAAAGCTATTTGATTATTTAATATTTCATATGTGTTTCTTTCTCTTTGTTCTTCTTCCAGAGTGGATTGTTTTGAGGGGAAAAAAAAAAGAACTTGACTTTCTACTAGAACTCGACTTCTAACCTAAGACACTGTGTTTTCAGATGAGTATTCTTAAGTGTATACATTGTTTTGGTACTTTAAAAGATATCATATTCAATTCATGGTTAGGTATTACAGAGGTTATGTGTATGTTTCCATAGAAATTAATCATTTAGGTTTAAAAAGGGATTTTTTGCAAACAGATTAGTGTTTTTATTATTTTTTTCTTTTTTTCATGATTCAACAGAAATAATCAACTAGAGAAAATCACAAGGGATCAGATTTTTTCAAAGACTGGGGTAAAGAGTGACAGTGTTAGTCCCTCAGTCCTGTCCCTCTTTACTATCTCATGGGCTGTAGCCTGCCAGTCCATGTCCATGGAATTTTCCAGGCAAGAATACTGGAGTCGGTTACCATTTCCCTCACCAAGGGATCTTCCTTACCCAGGATTTGCACCAGGGTACCCTGCATTGCATGTGGTTTCTTTACCACCTGAACCACCAAGGAAGCCTGAAATAATCAACTTGAAAAAAATCACAAGGACCCAGCATGTTCAATTTCAAAGACCGGGGTAAATTACAACTCTTGTGTGACTTAAGTTGTTACCACATTAGATCAGATCAGATCAGATCAGTTGCTCAGTCGTGTCCGACTCTTTGCGACCCCATGAATCGCAGCATGCCAGGCCTCCCTGTCCATCACCAACTCCCGGAGTTCACTCAGACTCATGTTCATCGAGTCAGTGATGCCATCCAGCCATCTCATCCTCTGTCGTCCCCTTCTCCTCCTGCCCCCAATCCCTCCCAGCATCAGAGTCTTTTCCAATGAGTCAGCACTTCACATGAGGTGGCCAAAGTACTGGAGTTTCAGCTTTAGCATCAGTCCTTCCAAAGAAATCCCAGGGCTGATCTCCTTCAGAATGGACTGGTTGGATCTCCTTGCAGTCCAAGGGACTCTCAAGAGTCTTCTCCAACACCACAGTTCAAAAGCATCAATTCTTCAGAGCTCAGCATTCTTCACAGTCCAACTCTCACATCCATACATGACCACAGGAAAAACCATAGCATTGACTAGACAAACCTTTGTGGGCAAAGTAATGTCTCTGCTTTTGAATATGCTATCTAGGTTACCACATTAGTTCCCTATAAAACCATCAAATAAGAAGTGCATTAGATTTAGGAGCTAAGTATCCCTGTAAGTCCATGGGTACAGAATAATTGTACAGAGAAGGCACACTAGAAAGACATATCCATAAAATGCATGAAAATTTAAAATAATATTTCAGAGTAGTTAACTGTATTAGTAGAATGAAGGAAGCTATAAAATACAAAATATATAAAATTTTAGAAATTGACCAAAAGAAAGACTTGAAAAAAATCTTACAGACTCCAAAAGAATATAAATTAAAGAAAATAAATTATACAAAGATTAAACTAGAAAGACAGAGAAAACATGCCAATATATTATGCCATAAAAATAGAAAATAAAAAAAAAAAACTAGAAAGCATAAAAAGATTTAAAAGTTATGCAAATAAAATAAATTAGTTTGGGATGGTTAAAAATAAATTTTATATAAAGAAATAATAGGAAAATACCATTGTAAATTCTCTTTAATCTCACTCTTAGTTTTCAGTTGGAAAGCACGCAGTGTTGAAGCACTAACTGAAAGCAAGGAAGTTGAAAAATCAAAGTACAATAGTGTTTCCTATGTTAAGTTTCAGACTGAGGTTACCTCTAAAACACGTTGTATTCTCAGCTGTTGTGTGTGCTCATTCACTCAGTTGTGTCTGACACTTTGGAACCCCCGGGACTGTAGTCTTCCAGACTTCTTTGTCCATGGGATTTCCCAGGCAAGAATACTGGAGTGAGCTGGCTTTTTCTCCTACAGAGGATTTTCCTGATTCTGGGATTAAAGCTGCATCTCCTGCATCTCTAGCTTTGGCAGGCAGATTCTTTAACACTAAGTCACCTGGGAAATCCAAACTATGGTCAAATAAATACAAAATATACTCCAAATTTTTCTATGAGGTCCATATATCAAGCTTACATTAAAATAATCTAAAATATTTTGAAGGGATAAACTCCTAAAATTATATTTAACCATGAGAAGGAAATCATCTCATGAACTGTAAACAAAATATTTTAATGCTGTTACTTGTGGGTAAGTTATATACTTAAAAAAAAGAACATTACTTACTATTATGGAAAATTTCAATATATATATATATATGTGTGTAAAAGTAAAGATAAGAGTATAAAGATTGCCCATCCAACAAATATCAACACATATATATTCTTGAGTAACCTATACCACACACAAACATTTATTAATCACCGCTTATAACAGATTTTAGAATTTTACTATTGCTCATTCTCCTAAGAAAATGCAAGCTGCTAAAGTTTCAGGGGGCATCTCTGGTGGCTCAGCGGTAAAGAATGTGCCTCCCAATGCAGGACATGCGAGTTCAATCTCAGATACAGGAAGATCCCTTGGAGTAGGAAATGGCAACCCACTCCAGTATTCTTGCCTGGGAAATCCCATGACAGAGGAGGCTTTTGGGCTACAGTCCATGGGTTTCCAAAGAGTCAGAAACAACTTAGCAGCTGAGCATGAGCATGGAAATTTTAGGAGAAAAATTCAACAGATTCAACCAACTGCAGAAACATAATGGAAGTTTGGTGCTTAACAATGTTGAAATTTATGTATGTTTTGAAGGGATTAAGGTTATATCAGCTCAGTTCAGTTCAGTTGCTCCTCGTGTCCATCTTTTTGCGACCCCATGGACTGCAGCACTGTTTCCACTGTTTCCCCATTTATTTAACATGAAGTGGTGGGAACAGATGCCATGGTCTTCGTTTTCTAAATGTTGAGCTTTAAGACAACTTTTTCACTCTCCACTTTCACTTTCATCAAGAGGCTTTTTAGTTCCTCTTCACTTTCTGCCATAAAGGTGGTATCATCTGCATATCTGAGGTGATTGATATTTCTCCCGGCAATCTTGATTCCAGCTTGTGTTTCTTCCAGTCCAGCATTTCTCATGATGTACTCTGCATATAAGTTAAATAAACATGATGACAATATACAGCCTTGACGAACTCTTTTTCCTATTTGGAACCAGTCTGTTGTTCCATGTCCACTTTTAACTGTTGCTTCCTGACCTGCATACAAATTTCTCAAGGGGCAGATCAAGTGGTCTGGTATTCCCATCTCTTTCAGAATTTTCCACAGTTTATTGTGATCCACACAGTCAAAGGCTTTGGCATAGTCAATAAAGCAGAAATAGATGTTTTTCTGGAACTCTCTTGCTTTTTCCATGATCCAGTGGATGTTGGCAATTTGATCTCTGGTTCCTCTGCCTTTTCTAAAACCAGCTTGAACATCAGGAAGTTCATGGTTCACACATTGCTGAAGCCTGGCTTGGAGAATTTTGAGCATTACTTTACTAGTGTGTGAGATGAGTGCAATTGTGTGGTAGTTTGAGCATTCTTTGGCATTGCCTTTCTTTGGGGTTGGAATGAAAACTAACCTTTTCCAGTCCTGTGGCCACTGCTGAGTTTTCCAAATTTGCTGGCATATTGAGTGCAGCACTTTCACAGCATCATCTTTCAGGATTTGGAATAGCTCAACGGGAATTCCATCACCTCCACTAGCTTTGTTCGTAGTGATGCTTTCTAAGGCCATGGGGAAACAGTGGAAACAGTGTCAGACTTTATTTTTCTGGGCTCCAAAATCACTGCAGATGATGACTGCAGCCATGAAATTAAAAGATGCTTACTCCTTGGAAGGAAAGTTATAACCAACCTAGATAGCATATTCAAAAGCAGAGACATTACTTTGCCAACAAAGGTTCATCTAGTCAAGGCTATGGTTTTTCCTGTGGTCATGTATGGATGTGAGAGTTGGGCTGTGAAGAATGCTGAGCACCGAAGAATTGATGCTTTTGAACTGTGGTGTTGGAGAAGACTCTTGAGAGTCCCTTGGACTGCAAGGAGATCCAACCAGTCCATTCTGAAGGAGATCAGCCCTGGGATTTCTTTGGAAGGAATGATGCTAAAGCTGAAACTCCAGTACTTTGGCCACCTCATGTGAAGAGTTGACTCATTGGAAAAGACTCTGATGCTGGGAGGGATTGGGGGCAGGAGGAGAAGGGGACGACAGAGGATGAGATGGCTGGATGGCATCACTGACTCGATGAACGTGAGTCTGAGTGAACTCCGGGAATTGGTGATGGACAGGGAGGCCTGGTGTGCTGCGATTCATGGGGTCACAAAGAGTTGGACACGACTGAACAACTGATCTGATCTGATCTGGACTGCAGCACGTCAGGCTTCCCTGTCATCACCAACTCCCGGAGCTTACTCAAACTCATGTCCACCGAGTCAGTGATGCCATCCAACCAGCTCATCCTCTGTTGTCCCCTTCTCCTCCTGCCTTCAGTCTTTCCAGCATTAGGTCTTTGCCAATGAGTCAGTTCTTCCCATCAGGTGGCCAATGTACTGGAGTTTCAGCTTCAGCATCAGTCCTTTCAATGAATATTCAGGACAGATTTCCCTTAGGATTGACTGTTTTTATAGCCTTGCAGTCCAAGGGACTCTCAAGGGTCTTCTCCAACACCACAAATCAAATTATCAGTTCTTTGGTTCTCTGCTTTCTTTATGGTCCAACTCTCATATCCATCCATGACTACTGGAAAAACCATAATTTTGACTGGACAGACCTATGTCATCAAAGTAATGTCTCTGATTTTTAATACGCTGTCTTTGTTGGTTATAGCTTTTTTTCCAAGGAGCAAGTGTCTTTCAGTTTCATCGCTGTAATCACCATCTGCAGTGATTTTGGAAAATCATAACAGAATAAAGTCTGTCACTGTTTCCATTGTTTCCCCATCTATTTGTCATGTGGTGATGGGACCAGATACCATGATCTTTTTGAATGTTGAGTTTTAAGTCAGCTTTTTCACTCTTCTTTTTCACTGTCATCAAGAGGTTCTTTAGTCCTTCTTCACTTTCTGCCATAAAGGTGGTGTCATCTGCATATCTGAAGTTATTGATATTTCTCCCAGCAATCTTGATTCCAGCTTATGCTTTGTCCAGATGTCCTTTTCATCACAGAGGACTGGAATGCAAAAGTAGGAAGTCAAGAGATACCTGGAGTAACAAGTTAGTTTGGCCTTGGAGTACAAATGAAGCAAGGCAAAGGTTAATAAGAGTTTTGCCAAGAGAACACACTGGTCATTGCGAACACTCTCTTCCAACAACATAGGAGATGACTCTACACATGGACATCACCAGATGGTCAATATCAACATCAGATTGGTTAAATGCTTCATAGTTCAAAATGGGGAAGCTATATACAGTCAGCAAGAACAAGGCTGAGAGCTGACTGTGGCCCAGATCATGAACTCCTTATTGTAAAATTCAGTCTTAAATTGAAGAAAGTAGGGAAAACCACTAGCCCATTCAGTTCAGTTCAGTTGCTGAGTCAGTCCGATTCTTTGAGACCCCATGAATTGCAGCACACCAGGCCTCCCTGTCCATCACAAACTCCCGGACTTCACTCAAACTCATGTCCATCGAGTCGGTGATGCCATCCAGCCATTCAGGTATGACCTAAATCAAACTCCTTATGATTATACAGGGGAAGCGGCAAATAGATTCAAGTGATTAGATCTGATAGAGAGTCCAAAGAACTATGGATGGAGGCTCATAACGTTGTACAGGAGGCGGTAATCAGTACCATACCCAAGAAGAAGATATGCAAAAAGGCAAAATGGCTGCTTGAGGAGGCCTTAAAAATAGCTGAGAAAAGAAGAGAAACAGGAGGCAAAGGAGAAAAAGAAAGATATATCCATCTGAATGCAGAGTTCCAAAGAATAAGAGAGATAAGAAAGCATTCCTCAGTGATCAATGCAAAGAAACAGAGGAAAACAATAGAATGGGAAAGACTAGAAATCTCTTCAAGAAAATTAGAGATACTAAGGGAACACTTCATGCAAAGATGGGCACAATAAAAGACAGAAATGGCATGGACCTAAAAGAAGCAGAAGATATTAAGCAGAGGTGACAAGAATACACAGTACCACACAAAAGAAATCTTAATGACCCAGACAACCACAACAGTGTGATCACTCACCTAGCACCAGATATCTTAGAGTTTGAACTCAAGTGGGCCTTAGGAAGCATCACTATGAACAAAACTAGTGGAGGTGATGGAATTCCACTTGAGCTATTTCAAATCCTAAAAGATGATGCTATGAAAGTGTTGCACTCAATATGCCAGCAAATTTGGAAAACTCAGCAGTGGCCACAGGACTGGAGAAGATCAGTTTTCATTCCAGTTCCAAAGAAAGGCAGTGCCAAAAATGTTCAAACTACCACAAATTACACTTATCTCACATGCTAGAAAAGTAATGCTCAAAATTCTACAAGCTAAACTTCAATATTACATGAATTGAGAACTTTCAAATGTTCAAGCTGGGTGTAAATAAGGCAGAGGAACCAGAGATCAAATTGTGAACATCGGTTGAATCATTATAAATGCAAGTGAATTCCAGAGCAACATCTACTTCTGCTTCATTGACTTCACTAAAGCCTTTGACAACAAACTGGAAAATTCTTAGAGATGGGAATATCAGACCACTTTACTTGGCTCCTGAGACATCTGTATGCAAGCCAAGAAGCAATAGTTCAAACCAGACATGGAACAATGGACTGATTACAAATTGGGAAAGGAGTAGTCAAGGCTGTATATTGTCACCTTACCTATTTAACTTACATGTAGAGCACATCATGAGAAATGCCAGGCTGGATGAAGCACAAGCTGAAGTGAAGCTTCAATACTTTAGCCACCTGTTGGGAAGAACTGACTCATTGGAAAAGATCCTGATGCTGGGAAAGATTGAAGGCAGGAAGAGAAGGGGATGACAGAGGATGATCTGGTTGGATGGCATCACTGACTGAACTGAATTGATAATACATATATGAATAGAATGTGAAATTAGGGGAAGAAAAGGAAACAAACCTATATTTACTTTATATTTAGGCTTACAATACATTGTTGTTTTTCAGTCGCTCAGTCATGTCTGACTCTCTGTGATCCCATGGACTCAGCATGCCAGGCTCCCTGTCCTTCACCATCTCCTAGAACTTGCTCAAACTCATGCCCATTGAGTTGATGATGCCATCCAATCATCTCGCCCTCTGTTGTCCCCTTCTCTTCCTGCCTTCAATCTTTTTGAGCATCGGGGTCTTTTCTAATAAGTCATCTCTTTGCATCAGGTGGCCTAAGCATTGCAGCTTCTGCACATTCCATTAGTACTACTACAGTACATTAGTAAGCCTGTAAATAAATAAGGCACATAAGATGTTTTGGCTTTGTTATAATAATAAAAAAAATAAGTTGGATACTTATTGAATTACCAGGCTTTAATTGCTAATGATGACTAAACAGTATAATCAATAGTTTGATTGCTACCTGTTATAAATTACATGACTCAGTTGGAAAATAGAGTGTCTTGATTAAAAAAAAAAAAAACAAAACTATCTTTTAATTTCATATAGTGACCGATTCTGTTATTACCACCGTCTACCTTTGCTATCTTCAGCACTGTTTATCTCATCATTTACATTTTAAAATGACCCAATTGTCTCTCAAAAGTTTCAGGTACTGCTAATCCCAACAAGATCTTCCTAAGCTTCTTGGAATTTGGGGGAAAATACGAGATTGCTAAAGTTTGAAGAGAAACATTGCAGCCTTGACAATAATGAAATTATATATGTGGTTTGAGTGGAGCATAGAAATAGATGTCTTGGTAAACTGTTCCTGGGTTTCAAACACCAAAAATGATGTAGAAATAGTACAGTATATATATGTATGTATGTATATATATATATATACACACACACACATATATATTATTATCAATGCCAAAAATGAATAAAAATCTGAAGTTCTTGGTTGAATTCCATATTACTATAGACTCAAGATGATTGAGACCAAAACATATACAAGTTTTCTATACTGAATTGTTGTGGCAGAAGCTGTCAGCACCATACTCACATCCTTTGATTTTTATATTCTAGTGATCCCTGTCGAGTTTCCAAGAGTCAATATCTGGATGTCTTTGCCTGATAACTTGCTTTGTTAACTGGTGCCTGATTTATGTTCATAAACAGTATTCTTATAATGTTGGCAAAATAATGACCACCATCCCCAGACTCTGCTCCAATAGACATCAAACAACAACTGACAGGAGTTAATGAATAAATCATTCTATTGCAGGTGGAATTACTTTTTAGCCAAGTGCATCTGGATTTCAGAGTTGTTTAGTGGCATTAAGCTCCAGTGAGTGACAAATGACATTCATTGGTAATGCACAGATTACTGTATGCCCTCTAGTTTGTGCAAAACTTCCTTATTTTATACCAATGTTTCCTAGAATTTGTTATTAAATAAATCACTTCTACTTGAAACCTTGGTTTGCAGTATTACTTAGAGATTTTAAACCAAGACATCTAGTAATGGACATTGTCCTAGGAAGCAGATCCTCAGGATTGTAGTTTTGGCTGTCATGTTGGCCCAAAAGTAAGCTGGATCCCTCTGCTGATAGCATCACAGTGCCTAAGACTATCAGACATTGTGCATTGGGATGGCATATAACTGGAAGCTGTTTCTGGTCCAAACGATATCCATAGTGCTTGGGATGCATAAAAGTAAGGTTAAGGACTGTAGTGTGCTTTGACTGTTGTAAAGGGCCACTGTGCAAATAACAGGCCTAGGCTGGGTAAATATGAATTTATAGATTGGGGTGAAAGTTAGAAAGCCTCTGTGGCAAGGTGCTCATTTCCTTGAGACAGGAGAAAACTGTGCTCATAAAGTCTCCAGATATGATTGTGTAGCTTCCCTGGTGGCTAATATGGTAAAGAATGTGCCTGCAATGTGGTAGACCTGGGTTCGATTCCTAGGTTAGGAAGATCCCCTGGAGAAGTGAATGGCTATCTACTTCAGTATTCTTTCTTGGAGAATTCCATGGACAGAGGAGCCTGGCAGGCTACAGTCCAAGTGGTCGCAAAGAGTCAGACACAACTGAGCAACTAACACTTTCACTTTAAAGCCAAAAAAAAAAAAGGAAGGATAAATACAGAGCAGTGTATGCTTCGTGCTGGAGTCAAGGTCTGACAGGGAAGTTAAAGAAGCCTGAAACCAGACTGCTGGTATCAGGGTGGATGTACTTTCAATCCCCCAAACTCCATACTTTTCTTGGTCCTTACCACTCCTGTCCTTAACATCATAGTCATTGTTACCAAGTTCCCTGTACTCATTGTCTGTGACTAAAGAAATACTTCTTTCTCTTTTGTTAGGGGTGGCAGAATGAAAGACACACAAAGACCTTAGAAGAGGTATTTGTCTCAGAAGTCGATATTTTATATATTTAAAAATCTGCTCCAATTTCACATTGACAATTAATTACGGAAGGGTGAATCAATTGAATCAATTAACAGAATAGTGTCTCTGCTTCAGAAGGAAGGAAACTGGTCCTCAGAATAACTTCAGAATCTAAAAAAGTAGACTAGCAAAAGTCAAAGGAAATGTGTGGTGATGTGACCTAATGGTAAGGAACCAGGGAAGCCTAGAATGTAAACTGAAAGTACAAGAATGCTAATGTAGAAACTTGCTGCTATAATTCAGGCAACTCGGAGTATAAAGGGCTTCCCTGGTGGCTCAGACGGTAAAGCGTCTGCCTGTAATGCGGGAGACCCAGATTCGATCCCTGGGTCAGGAAGATCCCCTGGAGAAGGAAATGGCAACCCTCTCCAGTACTCTTGCCTGGAAAATCCCATGGACAGAGGAGCCTTGTAGGCTACAGTCCATGGCCTCACAAGAGTCGGACACGACTGAGCAACTTCACTTCACTACAGGATATAAAATTCTGAAAAGCTAGTTCCAAAAATCTCCTCTGGAGGGGGAGAGGGAGAGGGTGGCTTAAGGCAATAGACATTTGATTCTCACAGTTTTGGAGTCTGAGGCAAGTCCAAGATCAAGGTATGGACCAATTTGGTTCCTGGTGAGGACCTTCTTCCTGGATTGAAAACAACTGTCTTCTTACTGTGTGCTCAAATCTATGTCTCCATTCCTCTCTTTATAAAGTCACTAATGTCATTATGGAGCTTCCCTGGAGGCTAAAATGGTAAAGAATCTGCCTGCTATAAAGGAGACCAGGGTTCTATCCCTGAGTTCAGAAGATCCTCTGGGGAAGGGAATAGCAACCCATTTCAGTATACTTGCCCAGAAAATTCCATGAACAGAGGAGCCTGGCAGGCTACAGTCCATAGGGTCAAAAAGAGTTGGATATACATCTGTGTCTCTTTTGCTGTCTTGCTTACAGGGTTATCACTACCATCTTTCTAAATTCCATATATATGCATTAGTATACTGTACTGGTGTTTTTCTTTCTGGCTTACTTCACTCTGTATAATAGGCTCCAGTTTCATCCACCTCATCCAATTAAAATAAACAAATGTATATTTTTTAAAAAAGAGTTCAATATGACTAACTAGCCAGTTTATTTGGGGCTTCTCTGGTGATTCAGACAGTAAAGAATCTGCCTGAAAGACAGGAGACCCAAGGTTGATCTGATCCCTGGGTTGGGGAGATCCCCTGGAGAAGGGAATAGCTACTCACTTCAGTATGTCATTATGAATCCCTCCCTACCCCTTAATGCCTTCATCTAATCATAATTAATTTCCTAAGGCCCCATCTCTAAATACCATGCATTGGAGCTTAGAGCTTCAATTAATTGGGGAGGGGTTACAATTCTTCAATTAACAGTGCTTAATAATAGAAAAAAAAGGGGGGGGAGGGCTAGAGATTTCTTCAGGAAAGCTGGAAACGTCAAGGGGTCGTTCCACCCAAAGATGGGCACAGTAAATATAAAAATGGTAGAGACATAGTAGATGTTGAAGAGATCAAGGTGAATAGGAAAGAATACACAGAAGAACTGTATCAAAAAATGTCTTAATGAACCAGATTACTGCAATGGTGTGGTTAGTCACCCAGAGCTTGATATTTTGGAGTGAACAGTCAAGTGGGCCTTAAGAAGCACTGCTGTTAATAAAGCTAGCGGATGCAATGAAATTCCAGCAGAACTATTCAGATCCCTAAAGGATAATGCTGTCAAGGTTTTGCATTAATTATGTCAGAAAATCTGGAAGACCCAGCAGTGGCTACAGGACTGTAAAAGGTCAATCTTCATCCCAATTCCCAAGAATGGTAGTACCAAAGAATATGCTAACATCAAACAATTATACTTATCTCCCATGCTAGTAAGACCATGCTTAAAATCTTGCATGCTAGCCTTCAGCATTATGCAAACCAAGAACTTCCAGATGTCCAAGGTGAGTTTAGAAAAGAAAGAGGAACCAGAGATCAAATTGTTAACATTCACTGGATTATAGAAAAAGCAAGGGAATTTCAGAAAAAAAAATCTATCTCTGTTTCATCAATAGAGATAAAGCCTTTGACTCTGGATCATGACAAACTGCAGAAAGCTCTTAGAGAGACGGGAATACCAGACCATCTTACCTGTCTCCTGATAAACCTGTATGCAAGTCAATAAACAAACGTTAGAACCATATATGGAACAACTGATTGGTTCAAGATCAAGAAAGATGTAAGACAGGGCTGTCTGCTGTCACCCTGGTTCTTTAACCTGTACACTGAGCACATCATGAGAAATAATGGACTGCATGAGTAACAAGCTGGAATCAAGATAGGCAGACTCAGATATGCAGATGATACCACTCTAAAGGCAGAAAGGGAAGAGGAATTAAAGACTTTCTTGATGAGACTGAAGGAGGAGAGTGAAAGAGCTGGCTTACAACTAAATGTTAAAAAAACTAAGATCATAGCATCTGGCTCCATTACTGCATGGCAAATAGAAGGGGAATATGTGGAAATGTGAGGAAACAGATTTCCTCTTCTTGGGCTCCAAAATCACTGAGGACGATGACTGTAGCCATGAAATCAGAAGACAGTTGCTTCTTGGCAGGCAAGTGATTACAAACCTAGACAACATGTTGAAAAGCAGAGATGTTACTCTGTGGACAAAGGTCTGTATAGACAAGGCTATGGTCTTCCCAGTGCTCACGTAAAATTGTGAGAGCTGGACCATAAAGAAGGCTGAGCACCAAAGAACTGATTCCTTCAAGCTAGTGTGCTGGAGAAGACTCCTGAGAGTCCCTTGGACTGCAAGGAGATCAAACTAGACAATCTTAAGGGAGATCAACCCTGAGTGTTCACTGGAAGAACTAATGCTGAAGCTTCAGTACTTTGGTCATTGGATGTGAACAGATGACTCATTGAAAAAGTCCCTAATTCTGGGAAAGATTGAGAGCAGGAGAAGAGGGCATCAGAGGATGAGATGGCTGGACAGCATCACTAATGCAATGAACATGAATTTGGGCAAAACTCCAGGAGATGGTGAGGGAAAAGGAAGCCTGGAATGCTGCAGTTCATGGGATCACAAAGAGTCAGACTCGACTGGGCAACTGAACAGCAACAGCACAATTCAGTCCATAGCACCTGTTATTTCTCCTCTAGTCAACTCACCAGCAAGTATCTGTGTTGCTTCCAACCCCTACCTGCTGTACCTCCCAGACACGTCCCTTCTTTCTTCTGCCCACTCCTCCTCAGGTAGAGAGCCTTGACCCCATATCCCTCTGCCCAGTCCTGGTCAGCTTTTCTTTATATCAATATTATGGGACCTGTTGATATTAATCATCTTATAACAAATCAATTGTTATATGGACTGATATTAATCAATCCTTGTAAGAAGTCAAAATGTTTTCTGGCATAAGATTAAATTTTCACAAATTATTATACCTAAAAATATTAATTTAATGTTTCATATATTAGGATGCTGTTGGTATAATTTGCAATGGTTTGGTAATGAAGATTTTTTAAAAACATGTTGATTATTGTTTATATTTTCCTCTTCCATCAATGCTTATGTCATGAGAAACAAAGTTTAGTAACAGACTATAGTAATTCACTTTCTCCCTCCTCACAGAGTCTAAAGGAATGAGTGAGTCGAACAGATGGATGTCTTCGTAAACTAATAATATTTGCTAAAGGAACAATACAGAAGAGTTCTTATCTTTACAAAAAAATATATTCAGTCTGTTTAAATAGTTAATACACTTGCAATTCATGGTCTATCTACTGTAATAAATACGTATGAATGAGATTTTTCTGGTGTGAATAGTATCTTATTTCTAATTTATGTGCTGGTTATACTGGTCAGTTTGTTAAATTTTGGACAGTTTTACACTTTGTTGTCTATTGTAAATTATTATTATAACTTAATAAGCTTATTTAAAGAGATTTTTTTAATTTCTGAGAGATTTTTTAGTTACAAGCATTTTGACTTTCCCTCATTCATCTTCTCATTTATCCATCCATTCATTTAACATGATTATTCAGGATTTACTGTGTCTTCCAGACATTTGTGAAAAGCCTAGGACAAGAGAGAAAATTGTACACTGCTTTCCTGGAGCTTACCTTCTACAGGAGATGAACAATACAATAAAATAAATGAATATGATGAAGAGGGATAAATTGGGAGATTGGGATTGACATATATACACTAATATATGTGTATATATAATAACTAATAATGAGCTATTGTATAGCAAGCTGAACTCTAATCAACTCTGGAATGGTCTATATGGAAAAATAAAAAAGAGTGAATATATACATATGCATAACTGATCCTGTTCGCTGTACACCCGAATCTAACACAACATTGTAAATCAGCTGTGTTGTTGTTGTTGTTGTTCAGTCGTGTTTGACTCTTTGTGACCCCATGGACTGCGGCACACCAGGCCTGCCCGTCCTCCACTATCTCCCGGAGTTTGCTCGAAATCATATCCATCGGGTCAGGGTTGTGATCATCCTCTGCCACCCCCTTCTCCTTTTGTTTTCAATCTTTCTCAGCATCTGGGTCTTTTCCAATGAGTCAGTTCTTTGCAGCAAGTGGCATCAACTCTTGACTGTCTAAACACGTATTAAAGTATTTAACAGAGCAAGTTCGGGAAGTTTTATCTACAAGGTGGACTTAGTTGTGAATCTTGGCTTATAAGAAGGTGCCAGCAATGGGAAAGGCCAAAACAAGGATTTTTGAATTGAAGGAAAAGGCCTTAAAGTGATAAACTTTTTGGCAGGTATTTGGAATAGAGAAAAATTCAACATGATAGATTCTGTTAGGATATTTGTATTAATATGCCAAAGAATTCTCAAACTACCACACAACTGCATTCATCTCACACGCTAGTAAAGTGATGCTTAAAATTCTCCAAGCCAGGCTCCAGCAATATGTGAACCATGACCTTCCAGATGTTCAGGCTGGTTTTAGAAAACGCAGAAGAACCAGACATCAAATTGCCAACATCTGCTGGGATTATCAAAAAGCAAGACAGTTCCAGAAAAACATCTATTTCTGCTTTATTGACTATTCCAAGGCCTTTGACTGTGTGGATCACAATAAACTATGGAAAATTCTGAAAGAGATGGCAATACCAGACCGTCTGACCTGCCTCTTGAGAAATCTGTATGCAGGTCAGGAAGCAACAGTTAGAACTGGACATGGAAAAACAGACTGGTTCCAAATAAGAAAAGGAGTACATCAAGGCTGTATATTGTCACCCTGCTTATTTAACTTATATGAGAGTACATCATGAGAAATGCTGGGCTTGAGGAAGCACAAGCTGGAATCAAGATTGCCGGGAGAAATATCAATAACCTCAGATATGCAGATGACAACACCCTTATGGAAGAAAGTGAAAAAGAACTAAAGAGTCTCTTGTTGAAAGTGAAAGAGGAGAGTGAAAAAGTTGGCTTAAAGCTCAACATTCAAAAAACTAAGATCATGCCATCCGGTTCCATCACTTCATGGCAAATAGATGGGGAAACAGTGGAAACAGTGGCTAACTTTATTTTTCTGGTCTTCAAAATCACTCCGGATGGTGACTGCAGCCATGAAATTAAAAGATGCTTACTCCTTGGAAGGAAGGTTATGACCAACCTAGACAGCATATTAAAAAGCAGAGACGTTACTTTGCCAACAAAGGTTCGTCTAGTCAAGGCTATGGTTTTTCTAGTGGTCTGGTATGGATAGCAGAGTTGGACTGTAAAGAAAGCTGAGAGCCAAAGAATTGATACTTTTGAACTGTGGTGTTGGAGAAGACTCTTGAGAGTCCCTTGGACTGCAAGGACATCCAACCAGTCCATCCTAAAGGAGATCAGTCCTGGGTGTTCATTGGAAGGACTGATGTTGAAGCTGAAACTCCAATACTTTGGCCACCTAATGAGAAGAGCTGAATCATTTGAAAAGACCCTGATGCTGGGAAAGATTGAGGGCAGGAGGAGAAGGGGACAGCAGAGGATGAGATGGTTGGATGGCATCACCCACTTAATGGATATGGGTTTGGGTGTACTCTGGGAGTTGGTGATGGACAGGGAGGCCTGGTGTGCTGTGGTTCATGGGGTCACAAAGAGTTGGACATGACTGAGCGACTGAACTGAACTGAACTGAAGTTGTATTAAATGAGGAGTAGAGAAATGTGTTGGCCAAGGCCCAGTGGGTCATGGTGAAATATTCTAAGCCCAAGAGAAGAAAAATATGAGGGGTTAGGAATATGCACATTAGAACTTTTTTTTTTAATTGAAAAATAGTCCTTATTCAAAACCATGAATAATTTTGTCCTTGTGTTATGGCAATCCCCAAATTAGGTTAAAATTTTTCAGTGATGCACTTTTTATCAGATTAAAAATAATCTACTGAAGCAACAGTCTCTAAAGTTGATGACCGTCTTACAAAATATATCCATATTATGACATACAGTTGCCATAAAATTTCTGAATTGGTGAAGAATATCTTGAAAAATAATTGCTTAGGTAATGGAAAACACTGAAGTTGAGGGCATTTTGTACTCTAAATTCTCATTAACAAGCTACTACTTAGAGCTTTAGTACAAAGCAACAGAAAAGTATTGATCAATTTCATGGCAATTAGCTTTGATACAGATTATGGTGTTGAATTTATGCAATACACAAAAGGAAAATAAAGATAAAGAGGGAAGAGACAGGATGGAAGGAAGAAGGCATAAAGAGGAAAGGGAGGGAAGGAAGGAAAGAAAAAAGGGGAAAAAGAAAGTTAGAAAGAAAATTGATTTATCTGAAAAATGTTAAAGATAATATTTTAGCTTAATTGGTGTTGAGCATCACTGACTCAATGGACATGAATTTGAGCAAACTCTGGAAGATAGTGAAGGACAGAGGAGACTGTGGGCTATAGTCCATGGGGGTCACAAAGAGTTGAACATGACATAGCAACTTAACAACAAATTTACAAACAGCCCACAACAATATATTTAACATTCATTCCAATGCAATGGACATCATCCTAAGGGAATCTCATACTCTAAATAGATCATGGATAAGTAAGTGTCTGTCTGTGTCTAATACAAACTTTTGATTTTAGATGAGCCCTGAGCATAATCTATTATTTTTAAATAATGTAAATATGTAGCAACTTAAGAAAAAGCTCATAATATTTTATAAACATGTACATAGAACATATACATAAAATATGTGTATATATTTTTAATTTCAAAAAATAAATATATGTCATATTCGCTAATGAAAAATGCTCAATGATCTTTGGCTGTCTGCCTGTCTGGGTATCAATAATCATATATTTCCTGAAAAGTCTTAATAACCTGAAAAATTAAATAGCAGAGAAATGAAGACTCCCATCAGCTAGCTTAGTTTCTCATTTTCTCTCTTTTTTGTCTTATATTTTGTTTTTTAAATCCATCTTCTCTACTCTTCTATGATCAAACATGTACTTCATACATATTTAAATATTTATATTACACAAAAGTTTTATTCATCTATATTGTTATCCACTGCTCCATAAATGTCATTGGATGTATTTATAAAGGATTCACCATGTGTTATCTTTTATTCCACTGGTTATTAAGCTGTTATACAATATGCAAATCTGTTCCCTCAATATGAGTTGCTGCTATAGCCATTAACTGGCTTTCAGCACAAGAATAAAGGTCAGGTAATACAGTCATTTAATTTCAGGATATAATGTTGACAGGGATATATTCTGTAAAACAGCTGTTCTCCAACCATTCTAAAGCATAATACACTTTTCCCTAGTTACTAAGGAGGAATTAAATTGGGCAAACCAGATGCAGTAAACTCAAAAGTTACTTAGATTTTTTATTTTTTTGACTCTGAGGAACCACATCATGGCCTAGTAATTGTAACAATGAAATATTAAAGAGTATTTTTTGGTGCAAAACATAAGATGACTCTCACTAAGACAAGGATGGAAAACCTATTAATATCTTCCAATTTTCCCCCACTGAGATGATACATGAGATATATAACTGAGAAGAAAATCTGAATAATTAATTTTTAAAACAAAAAAAAGTTCCTCATCAGAGAAGACATCTTAGAAATATTACAAAATTAATCAAAATGAAGGCAGATCAAACTAAAGTGTGATTTTCTGCATGTGCTGAAAATTAGTGGAACATTTCTTAGCAAAATTAGTAAACTCAGAATGTCAATGGCTGGAGGTTAAGGCTCAGAGTTGGGACTCATTATGACCCCCTCGCAAAGAGTCGGACACGACTAAGTGACTGATCTGATCTGATCTGATCTGATAACCCCCTCAGCATCTCTATAAATGATGTCCAGACTGCAGGCTTGATACATTTGTGATATATGAAAACTGAGGGTAGCCATGGTGGTAAAAGTTGCAGAGGGGGGATGTGGGTGGGATGGTGGGATGTCTAACCTTGCTTGGTACTGGCTAGTACAGTCATGATAAGCAAAAAATGGTAGCTCTACACAAACCAACCCATGTCCTTCATAATACCAAGGGCAATAAGCTCTTTAACAAAGAAAACATACTTATTGTGATGACTTCCTTCTTTCTAGCAAGCTGAGGGATATCTGCAATGTTGTAGCTTTCTTCTTTGGTCTATACCTAGAAAGTAGGGGGGAAAGGTGGGGGTCCCTGGTGGCTCAGATGGTAAATCGTCTGGCTGTGGTGCGGGAGACCTGGGTTCAATCCCTGGGTTAGGAAGGTCCCCTGGAGAAGGAAATGGCAACCCACTCCAGTACTCTTGCCTGGAAAATTCCACGGAGAGACGAGTCTGGTAGACTACACAGGGTTACAAAGAGTCGGACACGACTGAGCGACTTCACTTTCACTTCACTTTCACTTAGAAAGTAGGGATTGACAAAATGTCCAAGGAAGAGTGCTGGATTATTGAAAGTGAAGGTGTTAGTTGCTCAGTTGTGTCCAACTCTTTGAGACCCTCGGCTCCTCTGTCCATGGGATTTTCCAGGTAAGAATACTGGAGTGGATTGCCATTTCCTTCTCCATGGTATTTTTCTGATCCAGTGATTGAACCCGTGTCTCTTTCATCTCCTGCATTGGCAGGTGGATTATTTACCACTAACGCAAACTGAAATGCAATTTCTAATATAAGTAAACAGACAACAGAGAAATTTAGATACAATCACATTACCTAAGATGAGGAAACTGGAAAATAACAAAGTTGGGATTCACACATTAAAATGTATGAATCCAAAGCCAATGCTATTAACAAAGATGTTCTATTGTTTGTGTGGTACAGATTTCTGTTGCTAGTTTCAAATAAAATTACACAAATAACAAATGGTAACATTTATCAAGGCACTTTGATGAAAAAAGTAAAATTGAAAGTGAAAGTCCCTCAGTTGTGACCAACTCTTTGCGACCACATGGACTATACAGTTCATAGAATTCTCCAGGCCAGAATACTGGAGTGGGTAGCCTTTCTCTTCTCCAGGGGATCTTCCCAACCCAGGGATAGAGCCCAGGTCTCTCTCATTGCAGGCAGATTCTTTACCAGCTGAGCCACAGGGAAGCCCAACAATGCTGGAGTGGGTAGCTCATTCCTCTCCAGCGGATCTTTCCCACCCAGGAATCAAACCAGGGCCTCCTGCATTGCAGGTGGATTCTTTACGAACTGAGCCATCAGAAAAAAGTAAGCAAAACAGTAGTAATAATAAATGGAATCCAGCAATAAATGAAACAAGCGATGTGGCCTGCCAATGCAGGAGATGCAGGAGACTTCGCAACTGAACAACGAGCTGTTTGTCAAGGATTGAAGGTTTTCTCATTTTAATATCCATCTTGATATAGATAAATATAAATATATAGATGTATGTATTTGTACTTTGTATTTGCTTGTAAACATACAAATTTGCAGGTATGAACATGTCTTTTAGTATTCAGTATTTGATTTTCTTTTTTCATTTTAAACAATTCTGAATAACAATTTTGCTCATATTTTGGTATTTGTTCATAACTTTCATTTGCCAGTGTTTATTGTATCATAATCAACATACACTTGTGCAAGGTTTCAGTTCAGTTCAGTTGCTTGGTCGTGTCCATGTAGCTCACTTTTCATAAACCCATGTTCTATGGACCTTCCTCAACATGAGCTGGCTGGTCACATATTCATAGTAATTTTGAAAAATGGCATGATGGAAGACTACCCCATTATCTGAGTCAGTGATCTGGTTCCCCCATTATATTTCCATTCTGGTCCTTGTTCAGTAAAAACTATTGCTCCTCACTGCCTCCTACTGCAGTAATATTAACTATAAAGCCCTCTCTTCACCACTAATTCACCTTCATTTCTGCTTTAAAATATTCTTTTGAATATTCATAAGGATTGCACATAATTACCCATTTTTTATTGTTAATTTTTAAAATTTATCATGAATGGATTTATAATTTATAGATTTTATTCAGCCAATTATTTTCTTATTATTATAGGTTCATTTTTTGTGATAATAATGCTATTCAAAACACAATAAAATATTTTATGTGTATTTTCTACTAGGAAAATTTTTAATATATTTCC
Organism: Bos mutus; assembly: GCF_027580195.1. Lineage (NCBI taxonomy): Eukaryota > Metazoa > Chordata > Mammalia > Artiodactyla > Bovidae > Bos > Bos mutus. The sequence continues at coordinate 60,318,614 of NC_091636.1, forward strand.
ATTTTTAAAACTAAAATATTTGGAATTTAGTTTCAAAAACGAAGTGAAGAAGAGATATGAACTATTTTTCTTTTAAATCCATCTCTGACTGATTTAAAAATACATTTTTTTTCATACAATAAAATCTTATACAAATATCTCTTTGTATATTGGCTATTTCTATATTTATTTATTCTTTTTTCCTTTTGAAGAAACATGTCAGCTTTAACTACTATAGTTTTGTAGCACAATCAAATGAAATACAGTATAAACATCTTTAGAAAATGCTTTAGATTTTCTCATATTTTCTTTCCCGTGTAATTAAAAATTAATTTGTCAATTTCCCACTCAAAGGAGAATGTTGATACTTTTTAATTACATGAAATTTATATATTGTTTTGATCTGTTTTATGAGGTTTATGTCACCATTTATTCTTATTTTAATAGTGAGAATTTTAATGGTTTTCTTTATATATACTTTTCTAATTTTTAGAAAGTCTATTTATTTCTATGTAATTTAAAGCTTTATAATTTTTGTGACTGGGATTTGTTTTTCGTTATATTTCCCAATTGGCAATTTCTATTATATATTCAAGGTATTGATTTTTGCTTAGCTTTTTAAAAAACAATGCCCTTATTGAAATCCATGTAATGTAATAAATTTTTAATTTTTCCAATGATGATAAACTTCATTCAACACAATATTTTTGTTTTAATATGTACAGCTCAAATCAAAGCATAAAAAATAACTTTTGAAAATGTAACATGGTTACTTATATCTAAAATTATGTTTCTATGTATATTTTAGATATGGGTATTTATTTTGAATTTTATGTTTCTAATCATATTGAATAAATATAATTTAGCTCATCTATTAGTTTTATTTTTAAATTTCATCTACAGCACATTTGATAAAAATAACCGAGTTTTAATGTTAGAACTGTAACATGATGAAATTAAAATGCTTCCTAGTAGTGAAGGCTCCTAGTATTCTTGAAACAATACTATTCAGGCCACATTGCTTGATAGGTGAGATAGGAGAGTGAAAAAGTTGGTTTAAAACTCAACATTCAAAAAATTAAGATCATGGCATCTGATCCCATCACTTCATGACAAATAGATGGAAGTGGGGAGTGGAAACAGTGACAAACTTTGTTTTCTTGAGCTCCCAAATCACTGTGGATAGTGACTGCAGTCATGAAATTAAAAAAATTTGCTCCTTGGAAGAAATGAAAGTTGCTCTCTTAGTCATGTTTGACATATTTGTGATTATTTGTAATAGTATCTGTAATAATTACACAGTCCATGGAATTCTCCAGGCCTGAATACTGGAGTGGGTAGCCTTTCTCTTCTCCAGGAGATCTTCCCAACCCAGGGATCAAACCCAGGTCTACCACATTGCAGGCAGATACTTCACCAGCTGAGCCACAAAGGAAGCCCTCTTTGGAAGAAAAACTATGACAAAAGTAGACAGCATATTCAAAAGCAAGGACATCACTGCCGACAAAGGTCTGTATAGTCAAAGCTTTATTTTTTCCAGTAGTCATATAAAGAGTTGGACCATAAAGAAGCCTAACTGCCTAAGAATTGATGCTTTTGAACTGTGGTGTTGGAGAAGACTCTTGAGAGTCCCTTGGACTGCAAGGAGATAAAACCAGCCAATTCTAAAAGAAATCAACCCTGAATATTCATGGGAAGGACTGATGCTGAAGCTGAAGCTCTAATACTTTGGTCACCTGATGTAGAGAGCTTAGTCATTGATAAAGACCCTGATGCTGGGAAAGATTGAGGTAGGAGAAGAAAGGGGTGACAGAGGATGAGATGGTTGGATGACATCATGAATTAATGGACATGAGTATGAGCAAACTCCAGGAAATGATTAAAGAACAGAAAGCCTGACTTTCTTCAGTCTATATGGTCTTAAAGAGTCAGACATGATTTATTGACTGGTTTGTTCTCCTTGCTGTCCAAGGGACTCTCAAGAGTCTTCTCCAACACCACAGTTCAAAAGCATCAGTTCTTTGGCACTCAGCTTTCTTTATGGTCCAACATTCCTATCCATACATGACTACTGGTAAAACCATAGTTTTGACTATATGGACCTTTGTCAGTAATATCTCTGCTTTTTAATATGCTGTCTAGTTTTGTTATACTCCCCTCACCCTCTGCCAAGGAACAAGTATGTTTTAATTCCATGTCTGTAGTCATCATCTACAGTGATCCTGGAGCCCAAGAAAAGAAAGTCTGTCACAATTTTCATTATTTCCCCATCTATTTGCCATGAAGTGATCGGACCAGATGCCATGATATGTGCATATATTAAAAAAGTTAGACCATTTGGGTGCTCATTTGGTCAGTCAATTCTGACTCTTTGCAACCCTATGGACTCTAGCCCACCAGACTTTTCTGTCCCTGGTATTTTCCCAGCAGAAATACTGAAGTGGGTTTCCATTTCCTATTCCAGGGGATCGATCCAACCCAGGGATCAAACTCATGCCTCTTAAGTCTCCTTCATAGGCAGGTGGATTCTTTACCCCCAAGCCACCTGGGAAGCCCACATTATATAATTTGGGAGGTTCAATTCACATCCGCAATAAAATAGATATGAATATTTGTTACATAATCTCCTGGAAAAAGGCAGTGAGTGTCTAGAGATAGCAAAACATTTTTTCTAATTATTCAAATGTACCATACCATCTTACCTGCCTCCTGAGAAATCTGTATGCAGGTCAAGAAACAACAGTTAGAACTGGACATGGAACAACAGACAATTTCCAAGTTTGGAAAGGAGTATGTCATGGCTGTATATTGTCACCCTGCTATTTAACTTATATGCAGAGTACATCATGCGAAATACAGGGCTGAATGAAGCACAAGCTGGACTCAACATTGCCAGGAGAAATATCAATAACTTCAGATGTGCAGATGACACCACCCTTATGGCAGAAAGTGAAGAGGAACTAAAGAGCCTCTTGATGAAAATAAAAGAGGAGAGTGAAAAAGCTGGCTTAAAACTCAACATTCAAAACACGAAGACCATGGCATCCAGTCCCATCACTTCATGGTAAATAGATGGAGGAAAAATGGAAACAGTGACAGACTTTATTTTTTTATTTTTTTTGTCTCCAAAATCACTGCAGATGATGGCTGCAACCATGAAATTAAAAGACGCTCACTCCTTGGAAGAAAAGCTATGACTAACCTAGACAGCATATTAAAAAGCAGAGACATTACTTTGCCAACAAAGATCCGTCTGGTCAAACCTATAGTTTTTCCAGTTGTCATGTATGGATATGAAAGTTGGACTATAAAGGAAGTTGAGCACCAAAGGATTGATGCTTTTGAACTGTGGTGTTGGAGAAGACTCTTGAGAGTCCCTGGACTGTAAGGAGATCAAACCAGTCAGCCCTAAAGGAAATCAGTCCTGAATATTGATTGGAATGACTGATGCTCAAGCAGAAACTCAAGTACTTTGGTCACCTGACCAAAGTGAAGAACTGACTCATTTGAAAAGACCCTGGTGCTTGGAATGATAGAAGGCAGGCAAAGAAGGGGATGACAGAGGAAGAGATGGTTGGATGGTATCACTGATTCAATGGACATGAGTTTGAGTAATCTCTGGGAGTTGGTGATGGACAGGGAAGCTTGTCATGTTGCAGTCCATGGGGTCGTAAAGAGTCTGACACTACTGAGCAACTGAACTGAACTGACAATTTGAGCTGGATTTATTTCACTGAAATTTTCTAAATTTTAAAAGTAGTTTATAAACTTATTTTATATCTATATCTGTATCTCTATCTATCTATCTATCTATATATGCTGCTGCTGCTAAGTCACTTCAGTCGTGTCTGACTCTGTGCAACCCCAGAGACGGTAGCCCACCAGGCTCCCCCTTCCTTGGGATTCTCGGGGCTAGAACACTGGAGTGGGTTGCCATTTCCTTCTCCAAGGCATGAAAGTGAAAAGTGAAAGTGAAGTCACTCAATCGTGTCTGACTCTTAGCAACCCCATGGACTGCGGCCTATCAGGCTCCTCTGTCCATGGATATATGCTACTGCTGTTGCTGCTAAGTCATTTCAGTCATGTCCGACTCTGTGCAACTCCATAGACGGCAGCCCACCAGGCTCTGCTGTCACTGGGACTTTCCAGGCAAGAACACTGGAGTGGGTTGCCATTTCCTTCTCCAATGCATGAAAGTGAAAAGTGAAAGTGATGTCGCTCAGTAGTGTCAGACTCTTAGTGACCCCATGGGCTGCAGCCTACCAGGCTCCTCCACCCATGGGATTTGCCAGGCAAGAGTACTGGAGTGGGGTGCCATTGCCTTCTCCGAATTTTAGTTTATTTTAAAAAATAAACATAAGGCATTTAAAATACAGGATATTTAATGTCATTGAAATAATATTGGAAAAAAGAAATTATATTGGCCAATAAAAGCACAGAATGTGCAGAAGAATAGAATCAATTGTAAAAAGTATTAATCCACTAAGTCAAGACTTGTAAACTCTTTCTGTAAAGAGTACAACAATAAATATTTTGAGCTTTGGCTAGCAGACTATATTTTTCTGACCCCAGGTCTTGGCATTAAAGTTATATCACCATACTCCTCATTTATTACAATTTTCTAAATGTTCAAACTGACAGTCATAATCATATACTGGTTTTCTAACACAATATTAAAATTAGTAATATATGTAGTGTATATTCTGTTTAATATACTAACAAAGATCAAAGATTTATTATTTAGCATTAAAAGTTAGTTAATACATATCATACACTCCCTGCATTTTTGAGGGTATAATTCAATGATACATTTGAAAGTTGTCTCTGTAGCAATAAAAAATTAATTATTTATCAGCATCACTTAGTCTTTTTGGCTCTCAAAGAGGCTTTTTTATACACATATAATTCTACTGTTCATGTTATACAGAAGATTGGAGCACATTTTCATGTGCTAAATACACTTCACAGACATTCTTAAAAGTCAGTCTAGGATGGATCAGTAGCATTGGAAAGAGAAGCAGACATGGAGAAATGGCACATCAGAAGTGTTAATCTCTATGAAAACTCATGAATTTTCTCCTCAGAAAAGCCCCGGTTCATACAGGGAATATGACACTTGTTCTAAATGTGACATTGTTGTTCTTGCTGTTCAGTCACCCAGTCATGTCAGACTCTTTGCAATCGCATGGACTGCAGCACACCAGGCCTCCCTGTCCCTCACCATCTCTGAGTTTGCCCAAGTTCATGTCCATTTCATCAGTCATGCCATCCAGCCATCTCATCTTCTGAATCTCTTTTCTCTTTCTGTGACAGAGTCCTTACCTTAATTTCCCAAGCAACAGTTTTACCAGAGCAAGATAACTGTTGACCCCACTTCATGAATTTGTTACTATGATAAAAGTGTCATTCAACCGTGTTTGTTGGATCTCTGCATGAAAAAGCATACATTCTAAATCACAGGGTTTAGTCTTTTCATCTTTCCCTCTTTTCACGTCCAGATAGATTTCAAGGCACATTTAGACCCTCATTCTGTAGTTTTCTGTAGTTACACTGGAATTCTCTCTTAACAGTTCATACTAAAGTTTTTAGCACAGTCTTCTCTGAGTCCCTGGTAGCTCAGCTGATAAAGAATCCGCCAGCAATGCAGGAGACCCTGGTCCAATTCCTGGGTTGGGCAGATCCCCTGGAGAAGGGAATGGCTACCCACTCCAGTATTCTGGCCTAGAGAATTCAATGGACAGAGGAGCCTGGCAGGCTACAGTCCATGGGGTCACAAAATGTCAGACATGACTGAGCGACTTTCACTTCACTCACTCTCCAAATCCACACAACGGTCTGTAAGACAATTTTATCTACAGGAATATCCCAGCACTACCACCACATATTCCAGATAGCAGGCAGTTTTAATCAAGGTATGTAGAAACTCTCAGCCTTCAACCTACAAGTCAGAAGGCATCTGGAATTAGTAGCTATTCTCTGTCTTTGTTTCTCCATTAAAAATCTGGTTTCTATTCCTGACCATCACATTGGTTCAGTCAGAAATAGAGTCACAGATATAGAAAATAAGTTTATGGTTACCAAAGGAGAAGCAGGGAGTGGATGGGGTGGGTGGAATGAATTGGGATATGGGATTAACATGTATGACTATTGATACTATATATAAAATAGATAACTAATGAGAACCTACTCTACAGCTTAGGTAACTCTACTCTGTGCCCTGTGGTGACCTAGATGGGAAGGAAATCCAAAGAAAGAGGGGGTGTATGTATACATATATCCGATTCACTTTGTTGTACAGCAGAAACTAACACAACATGTTAAGCAACTATCATTGTAAAGCATAACATTGTAAAGCAACTATCCTCCAACACAAATTAATTTACAAAGAACATCTTTGTTTCTGCTTTCACTCCTGGTATGCTGTCCCAGAGCACTGAACAATCTGTGCTCCACATGCTTCCTCTATCACCTAGAAGTTGACCCTGCTCCCATAAACCTGACCATGTCCTGGTACCCTCTGCAAAATGATTTGTCTGATAGAATGACCTGAAATCTATTCGGCCTGATGGTTCAGCCTGATGGTTAAGTATCTACAAATTCACTTCTGTGTGCTTACCCATAGGTCTGGGTCTTATTAAGCAATATGGCCAAGTTCTCTACCACCATTTGGAAAAGAAATATCCAAATTCTGGAAGCATGTTTGAAGAGAACCTTTTCCTCCAATTCATATCCTGCCAGTGCTGACCTCTTGCTTCTCCATGAAACACTCTCCTTACAGGCTTTACTAAGTCATCACCAAGTAATCTCTCTGTCAGTTCAGAACAGATCTATAAAGCAATATGAATAAAAAAAAAAACCTAGAAGAAGATGAAGAGTCCTGCCATTTTCTTCCCTTTCATATTCTCTAGTATTTTAAAATCATTTCAGTATTTTAAAGGTTTCTCTCTCACAGAAAAAGAAGTGCTTTCATTATAAGGATAATAATGATAGCTGACATGATTTTCATGAAGAGAAATAAAAGCATGGTTCTTATTTACATGTCTGAGGAAGAATACGTACCTGGTGGCTCAGCTGGTAAAGAATCACCTGCAATGCAAGAGACCCAAGTTCAACTCCTGGGTTGGGAAATCCCCTGAAGAAGGGCTAGGCTACCCACTCCAATATTCTTAGGCTTTCCTAGTGGCTCAGACAGTAAAGAATCACCTGCAATGTGGGAGATCTGAGAGGAAGAACAAAACATTTTCTACTTTTTATTCATATTCAGATGTTATTATTTGCTTATTTAAAACATATCTCTTGTGGTAAATACTTTATTATATGACACACTCTATAACTTAAAGGCATAATATACACCATATAGATAAATAAAAGCTATATTGCTATGAGAGTTATTCTAATAGAAAAATAAGTTTTTTAAAATCTTTCTTCAAGAGCTGAAATTATAACCATAATAATTTAAAAATTGTCTATACTCATGTTTTTTAGAAAATTGAGTTTGATTTTAAAATCAGGTTCCACTCAATGAAGATATTTTTAGTAGTTTTTTTTGTCAAGTTTTATATGACTCAAGTCTGTATGTTTCAAAAATCTTTATATAAATATGAAAATAATAAAGGCCAAATAACAGTATTGTTGTAATCATGAAATTAAATAGACAATTGTGCTTGCTTCTGTATACCTGCATATCACATTCTGATATACAGTAAGTATATAATAAAGAATGATTTTCTACTTTTGTTCTAGTTCACTTGAAAGTTCATAGACGGTTTCAAATATTTTATTACAAATCCCTCTCCTTGGTCACTTGAAATGATGGTAGAATGTCATTTAATTAAATGTAATGCATATGAAAATATATTCACATGTTATTACCAATAGCCAGTTTAATATAGTTGATTCCTTCATTCTAGAACAGCTGAAGTCACTGGGTGAGTAGCTTCAGGTGTGTAGACTCAGTGAATTACAGTAATCAAATCAACAAATTTTAAAGCTAGGAACATCTGTGGCTTGCTCTGCATTCCTGGGATGAGGTTGTAACCTCTTTGTCAACTGCAGGTGTAAATTTATTCCATTTGCTCCAAAATGAAAATTGATTCTCTCTCTTCCCATCACAACACATTATGTAGCAAATTACATCTTGACTTAGAGTTGGATTGAGTCAGAGGTTTCTACTAATATCCACATCAGAGGAAATTTATGACAGATGACTAAGCTGATGTATCTCTATTGGCAAAGTAGAATTTAGCACTCTGCTTAAGAATTGCAGTGCAATTTTGAGCATTGCCAAAGTTTGAATATAGGACATATACTTCATTAAAGCAAGAGTCTATAAAATTTGGCATTGCTAAATAATATTATTGAAGATAATATTTAAATCATTTTTATTATTCATATACAATTCTTTTGCTGAAATTTATGGATTTATTTCTAACATGGAAAAGCTGTCAAAGTACTACATAATTTTGGTTTTCTTCCTACTTCCAAAAGGAAAATTTTCTACCAGGAAGTATTTTTAAATAATTTCAAATTATAGACTTGATGCTGCTGCTGCTGCTAAGTTGCTTCAGTTGTGTCCAACTCTTTGCGACCCCATAGATGGCAGCCCATCAGGCTCCCCCGTCCCTGGGATTCTCCAGGCAAGAACACTGGAGTGGATTGCCATTTCCTTCTCCAATGCATGAAAGTGAAAAGTGAAAGTGAAGTCACTCAGTCGTGTCCTACTCTTCGCAACCCCATGGACTGTAGCCTACCAGGCTCCTCCGTCCATGGGATTTTCCAGGCAAGAGTACTGGAGCGAGGTGCCATTGCCTTCTCCGAGACTCGATGTTATCATCTGAATTTTTAAAGTGATAATTTTGAAATGAGAGTGAGCATTTGTGACAGAAGAGGGCAGATATCTATTTGGGCATATTTTTGACACACTCTGTGGACTATTCTGTCTGAATCCATATGTTTCTCTTCTCTATTTGATTTCAAAATTATTCTCCTTTCCTTGGGTCCTTATGAAGTTATCCTCTGTCATTAAAAGCAATGATGCTAATGTCAACACACCTATTCATTGATTCATAAATTCTCTCTTGCATTTATTCAATCATTCTACATTTATTAAGCAGTTACATCATTTCAAGGGAATATCTAATGAATATGGATTTGAAACACAAACAAATAAATATTTTGGCTTAAGTTTATGTTTGAACCTGTGAACAGAGTTTATATTTAAGTAACGTGATTCTTAAAAATTATTGATGTTGGCTTACAGGTAGAATGAAGATGGACTAAATTTACTCTTCAACCTTAAACAGTGAAAAAATTAACGAATAGAGGACACAAAGTTTTCAGCTTTTGGAAAACTAACTCACCAGACAGTTGTTCCTAAAACAAAGGAAACAAAAATATAAGGCTTAAAATTATCCCAAATTATAGATTGGCGAGAGTTTTCAAGACACAGTTTAGGGAAATAGAGAAAGCTAAAGTAAGGCAAATAATTCTGCTGAGTTGAGACAGCAGTTAGGAACCTACAAAGGGAAGTCTGTGGGGATCCATGGGCTGAGTATTAAGGAAAATGCTGGATATCCTGGAATGTGAAGTCAAATGGGCCATGGGAAGCATCACTATGAACAAAGCTAGTGGGGGTGGTGGAATTTCACTTGAGCTAATTCAAATCCTAAAAGTTGATTCTGTGAAAGTGTTGCACTCAATATGACAGCAAATTTGGAAAACTCAGCAGCGGCCACAGGGCTGGAAAAGGTCAGTTTTCATTCCAATCCCAAAGAAAGGCAATGCCAAAGAATGCTCAAACTACTGCACAATTGCACTCATCTCACACGCTAGTAAAATAATCCTCAAAATTCTCCAAGCCAGGCTTCAACAATATGTGAACCATGAACATCCAAATATTCTAGCTGGTTTTAGAAAAGGCAGAGGAACCAAAGATCAAATTGCCAACATCCACTGGATCATCGGAAAAGCAAGAGAGTTCCAGAAAAAAATCTATTTTTGCTTTATTGCCAATGCAAAGCTTTTAACTGTGTGGATCACAATAAACTGTGGAAAATTCTGAAAGAGATGGGAATAACAGACCACCTGACCTGCCTCTTGAGAAACCTATATGCAAGTGAAGAAGCAAAAGTTAGAACCGGACATGGAACGACTGGTTCCAAATAGGAAAGGGTGTACATCAAGTCTGTATACTGTCACCCTGATTATTTAACTTATATGCAGAGTACAGCATGAGAAACACTGGGCTGGATGAACACAAGCTGGAATCAAGATTGTCAGGAGAAATATCAAAAACCTCAGATATGCAGATGACACCACCCTTATGGCAGAAAGTGAAGAAGAACTAAAGGGCCTCTTGATGAAAGTGAAAGAGTAGAGTGAAAAAGTTGGCTTAAAGCTCAACATTCAGAAAACTAAGATCATGACATCCGGTCCCATCAGTTCGGTTCACTTCCGCAGTTGTGTCTGATTCTTTGCGAACCCATGGACCGCAGCACACTAGGCTACCCTGTTCATCACCAACTCGCAGAGTTTACTCAAACTCATGTCCATTGAGTTGGTGATGCCATCCAACCAGCTCATCCTCGGTTGTCCCATTCTCCTCCTGCCTTCAATCTTTCCCAGCATCAGGGTCTTTTCAAATGAGTCAGTTCTTTGCATCAGGTGGCCAAAGTATTGGAGTTTCAGCTTCAGCATCAGTCCTTCCAATGAACACTCAGGACTAATCTCCTTTAGGATGGACTGGTTGGATCTCCTTGCAGTCCAAGGGACTCTCAAGAGTCTTCTCCAACACCACAGTTCAAAACCATCAGTTCTTCAGCACTCAGCTTTCTTTATAGTCCAACTTTCACATCCATGCATGACTACTGGAAAAACGGTAGCCTGGCCTAGACAAACCTTTGTGGCAAAGTAATGTTTCTGCTTTTTAATATGCTGTCTAGGTTGGTCATAACTTTCCTTCCAAGGAGTAAGCGTCTTTTAATTTCATGGCTGTAATCACCATTTGCAGTGATTTTGGAGACCAAAATAATAAAGTCAGCCACTTTCCACTGTTTCCTCATCTATTTGCCATGAAGTGATGGGACCAGATGCCATGATCTTAGTTTTCTGAATGTTGAGTTTTAAGTCAACTTTTTCACTCTCATCTTTCACTTTCATCAAGAGGCTCTTTAGTTCTTCTTCACTTTCTGCCATAAGGGTGGTGCCATCTGCATATCTGAGGTTATTGATATTTCTCCTGAAAATCTTGATTCCACTTGTGCTTCATCCAGCCCAGTGTTTTTCATGATGTACTCTACATATAAATTGAATAAGCAGAGTGACAATATACAGCCTTGATGTACTCCTTTTCCTATTTGGAACCAGTCTGTTGTTCCATTTCCAGTTCTAACTGTTGCTTCCTCACCTGCATACAAATTTCTCAGGAGGCAGGTCAGGTGATTTGGATGTCAAATAGCTGGGTAAACAGTGGAAATAGTGGCAGACTTTATTTTGGGGAGTCTCCAAGATCATTGCAGATGGTGATTTCAGCCATGAAATAAAAAGACACTTACTCCTTGGAAAGAAAGTTATGACCAACCTAGACAGCATATTAAAAAGCAGAGCCATTACTTTGCCAACAAAGGTCCATCTTGTCAAAGCTATGGTTTTTCCAGTAGTCATTATGGATGTGAGTGTTGGACCATAAAGAAAGCTGAGTGCTGAAGAATTGATGCTTTTGAAGTGTGGTGTTGGAGAAGACTCTTCAGAGTCCCTTGGACTGCAAGGAGATCCAACCAGTCCATCCTAAAGTAGATCAGTCCTGAGTGTTCATTGGAAGGACTGATGCTGAAGCTGAAACTCCAATACTTTGGCCTCCTGATGCAAAGAACTGACTCATTTGAAAAGACCCTGATGCTGGGAAAGATTGAAGGCGGGAGGAGAATGGGACAACCGAGGATGAGCTGGTTGGATGGCATTACCAACTCTATGGACATGAGTTTGAGTAAACTCCCGTAGTTAGTGATGGACAGGGAGGCCTGACGTGCTGCAGTACATGGGGTTGCAAAGAGTCCAACATGCTGAGCAACTGAACTGAACTGTATACAGAAAGAGAGAACTGCATAGAAGGAAAGATCTAGAGATCTTTAGAGTGTCCCCTTAAAAGTTTAGTTGAATACTGCTCAGTGCATGCTTGTGAAGAAACATTTTTGGATGCTGAGGAAAGAAACACCAGAAAGGTAACAGATGGAGTGTTCTCTAGAGCTTATATCCAAGACCTGTGAGTCAATATAAAACATTATATACATAATATATATATTATCTCAATGGAATCAAATATATTTCATGAATAGATCCACACATATATAATCTACATATCTTGACTAAGGTCTCCAGGAAAATCCAAGGAGAAAAGATAACAATTTCAACAAATACTGTTGGATTAGTTGCATAGTGAGATGGCGGGAGGGGAGTGAGGGGAGGGGGTGCGGGGGCAGGAGGAATTTTCTAACAACAGAAATAAAATTGTGACATTCCACAAAGGAATATCTACAAGAAGTCAGCGAGTCCTTGAAAACATGTTTTATGCTATTCCTCATTAAGTATATGTCAATAAATCTTTAAGTGAATCATCCCTTCAGACTCACTAGAATGGCTATTACTGAAATGACTGTTGATAACAGGTTTTATGAAAGATGTTAAGCAACTGATCTTTTCACACATCACTAATGGGTTTGTAACATGATATAATAACATTGAAAAATATGGATAGTAGTTAAAACTATTATACTGAGCCAAAGAAGCCAGATTGCATCAGTAGATACTCTATTATACCATTCATATTAAATGTTAGAAAAGCCATAAGTAGTCCATAATGACAGAATAAGTGGTTTCCTGGGAGTAGAGTTGTATGTTGGAATTGAATTCCCCACCCCCCCACCACCTCAAAGATACACTGGAGTCTTAACTTCACTTGTTGTGACATGACCTTACTTGGAAATCGGGTCTTTGCAGATGTAATCAAGTAAAGATGAAGTCACACTTAATTAGGGTGAGACCATTTTCAATAGGACTGGTCACCTGAAGCAAAGAGCTGATTCATTGGGAAAGACCCTGATGTTAGGAAAGATTGAAGACAAGAGGAAAAGGAGGTGGCAAAGCATGAGATGGTTAGATAGCATCACCAACTTAATGGCCATGAATTTGAGCAAACTCCAGGAGATAGGGGAGGATGGAGGAGCCTGAGGTGCTGCAGCCCTTAGGGTCACAAAGAGTTGGACGTGACTTACCATGACTAAACAACAACAGAGACACACAGATACAGAGGGAAGATGACCTTGGAAGAATAAAGGCATAGACTGGAGTTATGCTACCACAATCAAAGAATGCTTGGGTCTACCAGAACCTGGAAGAGGCAAGAAAGGATCTTCCCATAGAGGATTTTTAAAGAGCATGGCCCTGACAATACCTTTGATTGTATACTTCTTCCCTCCAGAACAGTAAGAGCATACATGTATTTTGTCTTATGCCACCCATTTGTGATACTTTGTTACAGAGGCCTAGGAAAGAGATATGAATTTGACTGCCTGAAATGGAGCACAGGTATCTTTTTCCTGTTTTTATTTTTTTAATTGTGGTGGCATGCACACTACTTAAAATTTATCGCCCTGACCATTTTAAGTATATGATTCAATGGCCTTACGTACATATACCTTGTGGAACTTTCACTGCCATTATTCTCTTGAACACTTTCATCATGTAAAACTGAAATTATACACATGTTAAACTATAAAACCTCCTTCCTTCCTACTCCTAGCCCATGACAACCATCATTTTACTTTCTGTTTATAAATTAAATTATTCTAGGTAACTCTAGGTGTATTCACACTGCATTTGTCTTTTTTGTGACTAGCTTATTTCAATTAGCATAATGCCCACAAGTCTAACCACATTGTTGTATCTGTGAGAATTCCATGTCTTCTTGAGGTTCAATAGTATTCTACTGTATGTATATACTACACTTTAAAATCCATTCACCAGTCAATGAACACTTGGAGTGCTTCTACCTTTCAGCTATTGTAAACAATGCTGCTATTAACATGGGTGTACAAAGGACTCTTCAAGACCCTGCTGTCAGTTCTTCTGGCCATATACCCAGCAGTGAAATTGCTGGACTTTATGTACACATAGGTATTTTTGTGTTGTGATGAAATATTCATTCTTTTGATTGGTTTGTAGGTACAGAGTTGCATATGTTTGTCATAATTTAATAACACTGTCTATTAAAATAAGCATCTTTCATTTTATATTGTTAGGTAGTTAGAACATGAAAAAGGAGTCCAGAATGGCGGTGGCTAAAAGACAAGGAAGGCAAAAGCCCACAAAGATAGAACAAAGGAAGGTCTGAGGGCCGAAGTGAGGACCTCAGGTAAAACAAACTGCACTCCTGGCTAGCCCAATTTACATAGGGCAGGCCCAGGGGGAGGAGAAAAAGCTTATAAAAAGAGGAGCCAAAACTGGGCTGGGGCCTCTCTTCTTTTCGTGTCTTTTGGGTTGGCATTCCCTCATGCCTCAAGAATGTATTTTCCTTTACTTTCTAAATAAAACTGAGCTGTAACATGGAGCTGTAACACTGGTCCATCTGAGAGCTCTAACCCTGGTCTGTCCTAGGGCTGTAACAATGGTCTGTCTGTCGCTTTAAATCTTTGTGACAAGACAGAACCAAGAAAATTACAAACTCCTCTGACAATATGAATTACAAAGACTTGATTAAGAAACCGAATGGCAACCCCAAATTTGAAGAAGAAATGGGGCAAATGTACTCCCACACATTGCTTGTGTGAGTATAAAATTGTTAATAAAATTTGGGGAAAAAAGTTTTGCTCTTTCTAATTAAACGTTATACTTAAGGCTATTCCATCACCCAGAAACCTCACTTTTAAGTATGTACTTAAAAGAAATGAGTGCACAAATCCACATATATGTTCACAAGAACTTTCTTCATAAAAATAATTAGAAACAAACTAAATATGGAAAGAGTAAGGAAAACAAATACAGTATCTTCATACCATAAAATATTACCAACA
Organism: Bos mutus; assembly: GCF_027580195.1. NCBI lineage: Eukaryota > Metazoa > Chordata > Mammalia > Artiodactyla > Bovidae > Bos > Bos mutus. Next base: position 60,333,658 of record NC_091636.1, read on the forward strand.
ACAAAATATCATTCTTCCAAATATCTTACTATGGCACAAAATGAATTATGTGCAAATGTGGATAAATGTCTAAACATTAAATTGAGAAAAAAATACAAATTATACATTCCTATTCTACAGTTTTGAGGCTTGCCAGGTGGTGCTAGTGCTAAAGAACCAGACTGCCAATGCGGGAGACATTAAGAGTCCTAGTTCAACCCCTGGGTCCAGAAGATCCCCTGGAGGAGGGCAAAGCAACTCACTCCAGTATTCTTGCCTGGAGAATCCCATGGTCAGAGGAGCCTGGCAGGATGCCATCCACGGGGTCGCACAAAAGGTGGAGCCCACTGAAACAATTTAGCATGAATGCATCCTACAGCTTGGATCATTGTTATTCATGTATAAAATTCATTGAACTGTGCCCTTTTATGCATTTTAAGCTTGGCAAGTAACACCTCAAAAATAAAAATAACATTTTTATAGTATTTTGACATTTTGGAAAATGTTTGTAAAATGCTTTCAGGGAAGCATGCTCACTGCTCCTTTGTGAGCAGAGTGTATTGCTGTTCTTCCTTATGCAGCAGTGGAGGTAATAAAGTTTTATGTGTTTCTTGCATGATTTTTCTGGGATGTCAAGTGTTTATTGCTAATGGAATTTTTCTTTGTACCAAATCTATGTTTGGATTATAACTAAAATAGGTTTTTAAAGTCATTGATTTCAAGAAATTTGCCATGAATTATTTTTGTTTGGCATATTTGCCTGGGGACAATCAGACTCTAATCTGACAGACTTTATCTTTGGGACTTTCTGTCATGCATTTGCAAAAAAAAAAAAAAAATTTAAAGTGTATAGTAAGACTTCTCAACCAGATAGAGCAACTGTTGCCAGGGGCAAGTCATACCTAGTCTATCAGTAACTGAAAAAGAACATGGAGCGACAGACTTTATATTCTTGGGCTGCAGCCATGAAACTAAAAGACACTTGCTCCTTGGAAGAAAAGCTGTGACCAACCTAGACAGCATTTTAAAAAGCAGAGACGTTATTTTGCCAACAAAGGTCGGTCTAGTCAAGTATGGATGTGAGAGTTGGACTATAAAGAAAGCTGAGCACTGAAGAATTGATGCTTCTGAACTGTGGTGTTAGAAAAGACTCTTTTTTTTAATATATTTTTAGTGAAAATTATTTTTTTTTTTTTTTAAATTTTATTTTATTATTTAACTTTACAATATTGTATTGGTTTTGCCATATATCAACATGAATCTGCCACAGGTATATATGTGTTCCCCATCCTGAACCCTCCTCCCTCCTCCTTCCCCGTACTATCCCTCTGGGTCATCCCAGTGCACCAGCCCCAAGCATCCAGTATCGTGCATCGAACCTGGACTGGCGACTCGTTTTGTATATGATATTATACATGTTTCAATGTCATTATCCCAAATCATCCCACCCTCTCTCAGAAAAGACTCTTAAGAGTCCCTTGGAGAGCAAGGAAATCAAACCAGTCAATCCTAAAGGAATTTAGTCCTGAATATTCATTAGAAGGACTGATGCTGACACTGAAACTCCAATTCTATGGCCATCTGATGTGAAGAACTGACATTGGAGAAGACCCTGATGCTGGGAAAGATTGAAGGCAGGAGAAGAAGGGGACTACAGAGGATGAGATGGTTGGATTGCATCACCGAATCAATGGACATGAGTTTGAGCAAGCTCCAGTAGTTGATAATGGACAGGGAAGCCTGGCATGCTGCAGTCCATGGGGTCACAAAGAGTCAGACATGACTGAGCAACTGAACTGAACTAAACGGAACTCCCCATCATTTGGGGCTTCGTGGGTGGTGCTAGTGGTAAATAACCCGCCTGTCAATGCAGCACATATTAGAGATGCAGGTTAGATCTCTTGGTTGGGAAGATCCCCCACATAGCCACTCATTCCAATATTTTTGCCTGGAGGATCTGGTGGAGAGAGAAGCCTGGCAGGCTTAGGTCCATAGGGTTGCAAAGAGTGGGGCAGCACTAAAGTGACTCAATTCACAAGCGCTCCCATCCTTGAAGCATCTGTTGTAGTCCCAGCTCTCTCCCTCTCCCCTATTTCTTTAAGCCAATATGATTGTGCATATTCTATCATAATTTTACCCGCTGCATGTGGAGTGAATCGCAGTGTCCCTTCAGGCAAAAGCTGCTAAAGACAAGATAGCTGCCTTTTGCTGTTCTGTTCTTGCAAATCCCCACTTCTTTCTAGAATGTGCCTGCTTTTATTCACATTACTGTAACTTCAGATTGTTGTTTTTCCTGTAAAATGTATAATAGTTATTTCTTTACAGTATTATTTCTTACAATTTTCAAAAGTCAATATTTTACATTTCTCTCTCTCTCTCTCTCTCTCTCTCTCTATATATATATATATATATATATTTATATACACACACACACATATATATGTGACTATGACCCATGGATTTTTAGAGATAATAATTATACAAATCTATGAATAATAACCAGAGAAGGCAATGACACCCCACTCCAGTACTCTTACCTGGAAAATCCCATGGACGGAGCAGCCTGGTAGGCTGCAGTCCATGGGGTCGCGAAGAGTCGGACACGATTGAGCGACTTCACTTTCACCTTTCACTTTCATGCATTGGAGAAGGAAATGGCAACCCACTCCAGTGTTCTTGCCTGGAGAATCCCAGGGATGGCGGAGCCTGGTGGGCTGCCGTCTATGGGGTTGCACAGAGTCGGACACAACTGAAAGAAATTAGTAGTAGTAGTAGTAGTATGAATAATAACATAATTGAAAGCATTCTGTATTTTTTAAATTTAAAAATCTATACTATCTGCTTATTACTTTATAAATGAATATATTTTTAGTTTTCTAGGTGTTTATGCTTAAAATATCTTCTTTTAGTCTTATTACATTTTTTAATAACTGTAGGATATATGTTTCATGGTGCACAATAATTATATTAAGTACATATAAAAATTCAAAAAAATTTTAAGTGTAAAACATATAAAATTTAGATTTCAAATTACAAATTATAAAAATTCATTTTAAAGCTTGATAGAATATAACAAAATGAATTTAACACCTCTATCTTATTTCACATATCATTTTTTTAGTCTCCAGTTTCACATCAAGTTCTTTGTAAAATTATACTGAACGAATTTCTTCTTGCCAAAGACATTGTTTGCCAAGTGCTAGATTAAGTCATATTTACTGTTTTGAATAATTCCTGAAAAGGAGGAATTGAATCGGAATGTTGGCTCAAACTTAATTCCATCAGAGTGAAAACTTGGCACTGTAATAAAAACTTAATTTGTTCAATTGTAATTTATCTCTGTCATAAAACGGCACAAAATATTATCCCAGTGCTGCATTTACTAAATGTAAGGCAGTTCTATCCAGATAATTAAGTTGTTGTATGTAATGTCACTAACAAATAAAGAAGCCAAAAAGCAAACTAAATATGCATATGTGGTGTCATTTTGTTTTTAATTTTCAAGGTTGAGTAAAGCCTAGATACACTTGTCAGAGGCGTGTTACTACCTGGTTATCAGAAGATTCATTCCTAAACAATCTCCTGACAAACTGACTGGCACAAAATCTGATGAAATGTTTACAAACCTTGCTGATATAAGTTCTATTACCAATCATATGTATTTTATTACATTAACATAATATGTGTAATATCAAGAACTTTCTATTGAGTTTTATAATGTCAAATTATATGCTTATTATATATTGATGATATACAATATTTAATATTTGATTTCCTTTATCATTATTTTGTGTATTTAATCAATTTTTTTTGGAAAATTTGAAAATAAAACTAGTTTACAGTACTTTTGTATTCTTCCTATTATAAATTTGCTATGAATATTTCCCTTGTATCTTTTGTCTAGGATATTTTCTTCCACTGAGACAAGCTGATAAGAAAGCCTGAGTGCTCACCTATTTGGTGTCAACTGGAGTTTAAAATCCCACAAGCCCCTGCCCACATATTGGGGATACTCACCCTGACCTCAGCCCCTAACCCATGTCAATTTCTTTTCCTTGTTCTCTCAAGACATATTGCACTTGCTTGAGGCGCTGTCATACTCTTCCAAGAGACATCAATTATGTAATTAACAAGCATCTACATACATCTTAGGGTGTGTGGCCTTCAGTCTCAAAATCAATGCCAAATTTTGCATGGAGTCCATCTGGCTTTCCAAGTTGTATGTAACAGCATATCCCATGTCATGCCAGCAACACATTGTGCTACAGCCCCTTCTCTGCAGAGTGGCTATTTTTCCATGCCTTGATAGCATTTACACATTTTCAACATAGATCTACCAGTCCTCCCTTTTTCCTTAATGTGTCATTATTATATTTCCTTCAATATTATTGCTAAGCCCTTCAAGGTTCTCTTTTGACACTTCTTTCTTGATCTTTGTCTTTTTATTACCACACTATTTGTTCTGCTTCAAGAAACAGCTTTCTCCATCTTCAAACACTTTTCCCAGTTAACTATGCACACTCTTTTTATGAGGGTGACTTTCCAGTATCTTAACATGTAATGAGTAAAAGCACCTAATGTTTGAAATATGTGGACTCAAAATGACATCTCAAAGGTAAATACCTTTGCAGATTAACTCTACTTATTTTAAGGTGACCACTTCTTGAACACGGAGAACTAACAGCACAGTCAAGAGAGTGCTAATTTCCCTACAAAACCCTGCTCAACAGATTTCCGGCTTCATTTATGTTTTTAGCTGTGATGTCAGAGAATTTTCCCCATGCAAAGGATTTACCCTATTACACTGGAGATTTTCCTTCACTTTGTTCACCTTTTGCTGGTACATTAAGCTTGTTTTCTAAGGATACTATTTGTGAAGCAAGTTAGCAAGTTTTTGACACTGACCAAACCCTAAACTCTTAAGCATCTGTACGATTGTTTAAATCACCTTCAGATACACCTTTGAGTTCAACTCCACCTGAACATCCATATGAATACACATTTACACAAAACATGCCGGAGTGTAGACCTAAACCCCCTGCAGGATAACAGCCTCTAGTCAAGCTGCCCTGGAACATGTGACATCACAGAAGCACCTGCACATCCCTGGTGCAGACTCCACTAACAGCAGTCTGAGCCAACATCTCAGGTCTATGGAGCTTTCTTACAAAGACTCTGCTCTGGAACACAGGACTGCTTTGCTCAGGCAGAGACCCTCGGGTCTAGGTTCCTTTTTTCATGTTTCATTTGCACCTGCTCCATATTTGGAGACCTGAAGTGGGAAATAAAGAACTACTTCTTGGCATATCCCCAGTGAAACTTCCTAATTCTTGGAAGTGAAACTTCTTCATATGTGGAGATGGACTCCTTTCTAGCTAGGATTCCAAAACAGATGAGTGAAGATAGCAGGCACCAGTTAGAAACCTGAAAATTTAAAAACCTAGTGAAACATGCTGAGATATCCAATCCCTACCTTGACTCAGGAATGAGGATAAGAGTTCCTTGAACAACCTCTAATTGTCCAGAATGCTCCAGAATTGGACAGAGCATAGAGGCTCAGCTTAAAAAGCCTGAGGTCTACCTTCAAGACAAATACTCCATCACACATAACCAGCCACTTCAGAAAAAGGGTTTTTGGTATGCTTTTAACAAATCTATTTTTATGGTTTTCTCCTCTTTCTTGAAATGTTCTGGCATACACAAATGTTTGGGCAGATCTGTCAAGATTTAGTTAGTTCAGTTCAGTCACTCAGTCATGTCCGACTCTCTGCGACTCCATGAACTGCAGCATGCCAGGCCTCCCTGTCCATCACCAACTCCCGGAGTCTACCCAAACCCATGTCCATCGAGTCAGTGATGCCATACAACCATCTCATCCTCTGTTGTCCCCATCTCCTCCTGCCCTCAATCTTTTCCAACATCAGGGTCTTTTCAAATTGGTCAGCTCTTCGCATCAGGTGCCCAAAGTATTGAAGTTTCAGCTTCAACATCAGTCCTTCCAATGAACACCCAGGACTGATCTCCTTTAGGATGGACTGGTTGGATATCCTTGCAGTCCAAGGGACTATCAAGAGTCTTCTCCAACACTACATTTCAAAAGCATCCATTATACGGCGCTCAACTTTCTTTTATAGTCCAACTCTCACATCCATACATGACCACTCAAAAAACCATAACCTTGACTAGACGCACCTTTGTTGGCAAAGTAATGTCTCTGCTTTTTAATATGCTGTCTAGGCTGTCTGCTACTCAGTTAATGCTAAGAGCCTAGCAAAAGCAAGGAAAGCATAAAAAGAATTTCATAACAAATTGTGTGTTTTCCTCCTGCATGTCTGCTTTTTGTTCTTTCAGATTGTATATTCACTCTTGGCTCTTTTGATTGTACTATGAATTTCTCCAGCCTGGGAAAGGACAAAGAAAATCCTTGGTGTATTTTGTTCTGATACATCTGCTTTTTAGGGGGGGGGAGGAGAAAAAATAAGGAAACCAAATACTATTCCTCTGCAAATTACATAATTTTTTTCACCTGGATTATTTAACTGCACTAAAAGAAGGCATCTAAAATGACGCAGCTGTGAATACAACAAGAGGTGGATAACACAAATATATCCAAGAAAAAAAATGTCAATAATCTTTACTTACCCAGTCTCTTCTTCAAAGCCTATTTAGTGTGTACCATTTCAGAAGCTTACATGAGAAATGAATCATAGTCAAAAGAAATTGCATTGTTACAGGAAGCTTTAGTCAGATATATAGAAATAGATTTCAAAGAAAAATGATGTATTAAAAGACTCTGTGAAGAAAGCTGAGCACCGAAAAATTGATGCTTTTGAACTGTGGTGTTGGAGAAGACACTTGAGAGTCCCTTGGACTGCAAGGAGATCCAGCCAATCCATCCTAAAGGAGATCAGTCCTGGGTTTTCATTGGAAGGACTGATGCTGAGGCTGAAACTCTGATACTTTGGCCACCTCATGCAAAGAGTTGACTCACTGGAAAAGACCCTGATGCCAGGAAGAATTGGGGGCAGGAGGAGAAGGGGACTGCAAAGGTTGAGATGGCTGGATGGCATCACCGACTCGATGCACATGAGTTTGGGTGAACTCCAGGAGTTGGTGATGGACAGGGAGGCCTGGTGTGCTGCAATTTACGGGGTCGCAAAGACTCCGACACGACGGAGCAACTGAACTGAACTGACTTGAATGGAAAGGTATAAATGGCAGAAGAATTGGAACTCTGCTAAAATGCAATAGAAATATTTTTAATGGAATAGCTCATGTGCTAGTAAATAAAACTGACTGTTGCTGTTGTTCAGTATCTCAGTCATGTCCAACTCTTTGCTAACCCATGGATTGCAGCACGCCAGGCTTCCCTGTCCTTCACCATCTCATGGAGCTTGCTCAAACTCATGTCCATTGAGTTGGTGATACCATCCAACCATCTTGTCCTCTGTTTTCCCCTTTCTTCTCCTGCCTTCAATCTTTCCCAGCATCAGGGTCTTTTCTAATGAGTTGGCTCTCTACATCAGGTTGCCTAAGTATTGGAGCTTCAGCTTCAGCATCAGTCCTTCCAATGAATAGGATTGACTGGTTTGATCTCCTTACAGGCCAAGGGACTCTCAAGAGTTTTCTCCAACACTACAATTCAAAAATTGACTGCAAGTGTGATAGGAAGCTCAGACAGTAAAGAATCTGCCTACAGTGCAAGAGACCTAGGTTCAATTCCTGGGTCAGGAAGATCCCCTGGAGAAGGGAATGGCAACCCACTCCAGTATTCCTGCCTGCAGAATCCCATGGACAGAGGATCCTGGCAGGCTACTGTCCATGGGGTTACAAAGAGTCAGACATGACTGAGCAACTAACACTTTCTATTGTGATAATTTTCCTAACTGAAAATGAATATGCCTTTTTTGTTTGTTTGTTTGTTTGTTTAATATAAATTCATTTATTTTAATTGGAGGCTAATTACTTTACCGGAGAAGGCGATGGCACCCCACTCCAGTACTCTTGCCTGGAAAATCCCATGAATGGAGGAGCCTGATAGGCTGCAGTCCATGGGGTGGCTAAGAGTCAGATAGGACTAAGCGACTTCACTTTCATCTTTCACTTTCATGCATTGGAGAAGGAAATGGCAACCCACCCCAGTATTCTTGCCTGGAGAATCCCAGGGACAGGGGAGCCTGGTGGGGTGCCGTCTATGGGATTGCACAGAGTTGGACATGACTGAAGTGACTTAGCAGCAGCAGCAGCAATTACTTTACAATATTGTATTGGTTTTGCCATTGAATATGCCCAGGTTTTTTAAATGAAAAGAAAGGAAATTTAGTCCACCCAGAAACAATTTATAATATATGAAAGTTTTCCTATCTTTTTGTAAACATGGCTGAAATTACCCTTTGCATTGGCTAAAGCAAGGGAAAAAGGTTTCTTGACTTCCTACTAAGTACATAAGCCTATTATTACACAGTTTCAGAGAACCATTTCTTATCTAAGACTTGACATTTTTGAAATATATCAGGTTGGCCAAAATGTTCATTCAGATTTTTCCATGTGATCTTATGGAAAAGTCTGAACAAACATTCTGGCCAACCCAATAGCAATAAATATTTCATTGTTATAAAATTACTAAGATATGTTCTATACATCTTGTCTCTTTTGATTATGGCAAAACCATTACAATATCGTTAAGTAATTAGCCCCCAATTAAAATAAATAAATTTATATTTAAAAAAAGACATACTCTAAAAAATTGCAAATCATTTTGCATTGGTACTGAATTTCAGTATACTAATCAATAAGGCATAAAACACTAATAATATTGTACGAAATACAAGGAATCAGTCTTAATATTCAATGGACAGCATTATGATATTTCAATAGCAAATATAATATTTGACTAAATGTATTCTTACAATAGTTTCACCCCTTATATAACACATTGAATAATAACATTTGAAAGAACCTTGCCATATCTTAAAACTTCTCACCCATTGTAGACCTGGTTCACTGATTGATTTCTGAACATTTTCTGAAACTTTTCCCTATCCCACTTTAATACACCTAAAGTATATTAACCTGGTAGCAGTAAAGTTGTCAGAAACAAAATTTTGATCTCAGGCAAATCTAACATGTTAAACACTGCACTATGAAGCTTTCTAACACTGAAACAGAAGAAAACCTAACTTCCCAAAAGTAGTATTTTAAAATAGCATTCAAATTGTTATATACCCATAAAATGCACCTATTAAAATTAGCAAAGTGTCTATGTATTTACCAGATTGCAATAGGTATATGGTAAATCAAAGTCTTCCCCAGGGGCTCAGTGGTAAAGAATCTGCCTGCCAGTGCAGGAGACACAGTTCAATCCCTGGGTTGGGAAGATTCCTTGGAATAGGAAATGGCAACCCACTCTCATTTTTAGATCCGCTCAGGCCTTGGTCACTGAGATGTAAGCAACGATGTAAAACACTCTTTCCCCCTTTTGCTTTATTTCTTCTGTATGCTGCCAGACCTTATTTATGGTAACTGGTCCTGAAGCACCTACTGGGGCCATGAGTTGACCTTGAAAATGCAAACCATTTGTAATGTGGACATTTGAGTAACAGGGTAGTGAGAACCAGAGTCTCTGAGGACTTCTTGGACAAGAGATCCTATAATAAGGTCTGAACTGACAGACTCAAAACTTTCGTGAAGAAGAAAAATAATAAGCTGCTACATTTTGAAGCCACTGTTTTTTTATCGTGTGGACATTCTCTGTTACTATCTGATGAGCTCAATTCTTAATGACAAATGTTACTATAAAAACAAGGAAGTTTAACATGTTGAAAACATTTAAAAGCATAAAACATATGGAGACAATCCAAAGGAGTCACTTTAAGAACATTACCAACAGAGTATGTATCATCCTGGGATACACAGCATGGAAGCACGATTGAGAAAATGGTTGGCTAAATATGAAAATGGAGCTGTTTCTTTCCTGATTTTGAAAAGATATAATCGTTGGGAGATTCTGTGACCACTATGATATTTTTTTAAATGGCATTTTTAAAGTAAACTCTTTATTTTGTATTGGAGTATAGCCAAGTGGACAGCAAAGGGATGCAGTCATACATAAACGTGCATCCGTTCTCCCCCAAACTCCCTCCCATCCAGGCTGCCACATAACATGGGGCAAAGGCCCACTGTATAGCACCATGCCTTTTCATTTTAATTTTATTTACTGTTTGTAGTTCAGTTGGAAATAAGTAACTGGAGAGCTGTTCAGAAGGGCTCCTATCAACTGTTAAGGGAAAATGCACTTCTCTGAGGAAAGATTCAAATGAATATACTAATTTCATCATATCACATAATGGTGTGATACAATGTAAATACAGTCTTAAATTTGTAAAGTGCTCAGTCACCTCCAACTCTTTGCTCTATGCCATGGACTGTAGCCCACATTGATTCCTCTGTCCCTGGGATTTTCGGGTAAGAATTCTGTAAGTAGATTACATTTCCTCCTCCAGAAAAACTTCCTGACCCAGAGTTTGAACCCGCATCTCCTGTGTCTGCTGTATTACAGGCATATTATTGACCTCTGAACCCCTGGGGAAGTCCTAAATTTGTATAGCATAATTGTAATAGTTGTAGAAGTAAACCCTAGAAAAACTGAAAACAGAGATCAAAACTTCAATTGACAAAGTATGGTACAGTGAGGCACAAACAACTATTAAATTAGAAAATATAGCTTAAACTTTGATATTTACAAAAATAAAAAGACTTGAATTGTTAAATCAGGCCCAGATCAATTAGAAAATTTAACTCCAAATTGTTCTAAAATTCAAAAGATATATACAAACACCAGGCTCAAGAAAAATCTGATCTTGAGATCATCAGAGGCAGATCTCCAAAACTATGGATTTGTTCCCACATTAAGAGAATTTTTAGCTTCAGATTTCTCATGTAAGTTCCCGTTTGAGTAATACATTTAGGAGATAGGCTCACCCACAAAAAGGGAAATCTCTTTTGGAAATTTTATTTTCACCATTAAATAGAATAAAACCAGTCTACTCCCTAGTCAGTCATGCTCCATAATCCTTAATTCCCAGTTTTGTTTTCAATATGAAATGTAGGCAGGTCTGAAACATTCTCCATAATGACTCCCCAAGGTCTTTCTGTTTGTGAGTGAGTATGTTGACCTGAGAAAGAATATCATAGGTCACTGGGTCAAAGTGGCCCTTTCTTCCCAGAAGTCCTCAGTACAGAGAATGGGGGAAAAGTCCATAATTATTATGTCTCATTATTTTATTTATCATGTTAGAAAAAGGAAATCAGATGAACTCAACTATTTATAATGGCTAAATGGATTATGTTTTATGAAAATACAAATGATCAATGTTTACCACAGAAAGATCTTGTCAACATCATGAATAATTGTAGTTTGCAATTATAGGAATTTTTGTAAAATGCTGGAGTCCTGGAGAGGAATCTAATCAGCCTTACAAGCTCATCTACAAAGGACATCTTAGGCTAATTTAGAATTTTCTCAACCTGTGTTTGGCAGAGCTCTTTATTTTCTTAGAAATATATCAGAGTTCCTCTCTTCCATCTCACTAACCAAATCAACTCTGAAGTGAACTGAAAGTATTAGTCAGTCGTGTCTGGCAACCCCATGGGCTATAACCCATCAGCCTCCTCTTTTCATGGGATTGTCCAGGCAAGAATACTGGAGTGAGTAGCCCTTTCCTTCTCCACAGGATCTTCCCAACAGAGGGATCAAACCTGGGTCTCCTGCATTGCAGGCAGATTCTTTATCATCTGAGCTCTACTTTGATAAATTTTATTTTGAAGGATTGATGCTGAAACTGAAGCTTCTGTACTTTGGCCACTTGATGCAAAGAGCCAGCTCATTGCAAAAGACCCTGATGCTGGGAAAGATTGAAGGCAAAAGAAGAGGGGGTGGCAGAGGATGAAACAGTTACATAACATCACCAACTCAATGGACGTGCGCAGGGAGCTAGTGGAGGACAGGGAAACCTGGTGCACTGTAGTCCGTGGGGTCACAAAGAGTCGGACATAATTTAGTGACTAAACTACAACAACAGGAAAATTATATAGAAGACAAAATTATTCCAAAGCAAAGTAGAAAAGGAAAACAAAAATATTAAATAGAAAATTAAACCCCTGTTACTTTCACTCAAAATGTGTTTGTTTTTTCTGTATCAGGTCTGAGGAGTACAGCTCCAGGCTTAAAACATATGAGTGTTTTTGTGTGTGTGTGTGTGTGTGTTTAGCCTGAAAACAGGCAATTAAGTAGGCTTTCACTGACAGGCCTCAGCAGGGCTACTGCCTTCCCACATCAAATTTGCAGCACAGCAAGTGCATCACAGTCTTTGAAGGGAGTTTTAGTTAAAACTCAGCTCCTCAGGCCAATTATGCTCTCCGCATATTCTCATTTCTACCTCTGGGACCTTCATTTCTAAGTCTTTTTATATGAGGTATTGGGCAGAAGTCCTCTTCAGGGACTTCTGTTGTGACCTCTTTATGGGAAAAAGAGAAGAAATCCTGAAGACAATTTTGCCTCTAACTCAACAACCTTCCCTGTAGGCCCCCAGACCATACAACAGCCTGAACATTTTGCATAGGGGTTTCTTAACAGTGGGGTGATCACTACATCTGCACTAACAGAAGCTTCTATTCACCAATTCATGCATTTTCCTTGTAAGAAAATAGAGCAGGCAAGTCTATTCTTTATCTGGTTTTAGCTCCTGCTTATATGATTAGAGTAAGTGATTAAAAGTGTGATGTTTCACTTTTGGGTTGCTGCCTTTTGTTGAAGTATAGTATATTTATAATGTTGTGTTTTTTTTTCAGGTACACAGCAAAATAACACATTAGGAGTTTGGGATTAACATATACACACTGTACTGTGCTGTGCTGTGCTTAGTTGCTCAGTCATGTCTGACTCTTTGCAATCCCATAGACTGTAGCTTGCCAGGTATCTCTGTCCATGGAGTTTTCCATGCAATAATACTGGAGTACTTTGACATTCATTTCTCCAAGGGATCTTCCCCCAAAATGATCGAATCCAGGTATCCCACACAGCACATTGCAGGCTGGTTCTTTACCATCTGGGCCACGAGGGAAGCCCAAGAATACTGCAGTGGATAGCCTATTCCTTCTCCAAGGGAACTTCTTCCCTACCCAGGAATTGAACCTGGGTCTCCTGCATTACAGATTCTTTGCCAGCTGAGCTACCAGGGGAGCCCACATTTACAGACTTTGTTATTGTTCAGTTGCTCAGTCATATTCAAATCTTTGTGACAGCATGACCTGCAACATGGCAGGCATCCTTGTCATTCACAATCTCCCAGAGCTTGCTCAACTTCTGTCCATTGAGTTGGTGATGACATCCAACCATCTTGTCCTCTGTCATCCCCTTCTTCTCCTGCCTTCAGTCTTTTGCAGCATCTGTTTCTTTTCTAGTGAATCGACTCTGTGCATCAAGTGGCCAATGCATTATAGCTTCAGCATCAGTCCTTCTAAAGAACATTCAGGAGTGATTTCCTTCAGGATTGACTGATTTGATCTCCTTGCAGTCCAAGGGGCTCTCAACAGTCTTCTTCAACACCACAGTTCAAAAACATCAATTCTTCAGTGCACAGCCTTTGTTACGGTCCAATTCTCATATCCATACATGACTACCGGAGAAACCATAGTTTTGGACCTTGGACGGCAAAGTAATGTTTCTGCTTTTGAATATGCTGTCTAGGTTGGTCAAGGCTTTTCTTCCAAGGAGCAAGCTTTTTTTTTTCTTTTAATTTAATGGCTGCAGCCACCATCTGCAGTGATTTTGGAGTCCAAGAAAAGAAAGTTTGCCACTGTTTCCAATGTTTCCCCATCTATTTGCCATGGAATGATGGGACTGGATGCCTCGATCTTCATTTTATAAGCATTGAGTTTTAAGCCAGGTTTTTCACTCTCCTCTTTCATCTTCATCAAGAAGCTTTTTAGTTCTTTGTTTTGTGCCATAAGGGTGGTGCCATCTGCATATCTGAGGTTATTGATATTTCTTCCCACAGTCTTGATTCCAGCTCATGCTTCATCCAGCCTTGTATTTCACATGATGTCCTGTGCATATAAGTTAAATAAGCAGGGTGACAATATACAGCCTTGACTACTCCTTTTCCAATTTGGAATCAGTCCATCATTCCATGTCCAGTTCTAACTGTTGCTTCTTGACCTGCATGCAGATTTCTCAGGAGACAGGTAAGGCGGTCTGGTATTCCAATCACTTTAAGAATTTTCCAGTTTGTTGTGATCCACACAGTCAAAGACTTTGGTGTAGTCAATGAAGCAGAAATAAATGTTTTTCTGGAATTCTCTTGCTTTTTCTATGATCCAATGTATATTGGCAATGTGATCTCTGGTTCCTCTGCCTTTCCAGCTGGAAGCTAAATCCAGCTTGAACATCTGCAAGTTCTTGGTTCACATACTGTTGAAGCCTGGCTTAGAGAATTTTGAGCATTAATTTGTTTGTATACGAAATGAGTGCAATTGTGCAGTAGTTTAAAAATTGTTTGGCATTGCCCTTCATTGGGATTGGATGAAAACTAAACTTTTCCAGTTCTTTGGTCACAGATGAATTTTCCAAATTTGCTGACATATTGAGTGCAGCACTTTCACAACATCATCTTTTAGGATTTGAAATAGCTTAGTTGGGGTTCCATTACTTCCACTTACTTTGTTTGTAGTGATGCTTCCTAAGGCACTCTGACTTTGTACTCTAGGAAGTCTGGCTCTAGGTGAGTGATCATACCATCGTGGTTATCTGGGTCATGAAGATATTTTTTTGTATAGTTCTTCTGTGTATTCTTGCCACCTCTTCTTAATAGCTTCTGCTAGGTCTATATTGTTTCTGTCCTTTATTGTTCCCCTCTTTACATTAAATACTCCCTTAGTATCTCTAATTTTATCGAAGAGATCTCTAGTCTTTCTCATTCTATTGTTGTCCTCTATTTCTTTACATTGATCACTTAGGAAGGCTTTCTTCTCTCTCCTTGATATTCTTTGGAATAGCATTCAAATGGGTATATGTTTCCTTTTCTCCTTTGCCTCTTGCTTCTCTTTGTTTTTTGGCTATTTGTAAGGCCTCCTCATAAAACCATTTTGCTTTTTTGCATTAGTTTTTCATGCGGATGGTTTGATCACTGCCTCCTGTACAATGTTAAAAACCTCCATGGTTCTTCAGGCAAACTGTGCCTGAAGATCAGATCTAATTCCTTGAATCTATGAGTACATATGCATTCAGTTCAATTAGTCAGTTCAGTTGCTCAGTCATGTCTGACTCTTTGTGACTCCATGAATCACAGCATGCCAGGCCTCCCTGTCCATCACCAACTCCTGGAGTTCACTCAAACTCATGTCCATCTAGTCGGTGATGCCATCCAGCCATCTCATCCTCTGTAGTCCCCTTCTCCTCCTGCCCCCAATCCTTCCCAGCATCAGGGTCTTTTCCAATGAGTCAACTTTTTGCATCAGGTGGCCAAAGTATTGGAGTTTCAGCTTCAGCATCAGTCCTTCCAATGAACACCCAGGACTGATCTCCTTTATGATGGACTGCTTGGATCTCCTTGCAGTCCAAGGGACTCTCAAGAGCCTTCTCCAGCACCACAGTTCAAAAGCATCAATTTTTTGGCACTCAGCTTTCTTCACAGTCCAACTCTCACATCCATACATGACCACTGGAAAAACCATAGCCTTGACCAGACGGACCTTTGTTGGCAAAGTAATATGTCTGTTTTTGAATATGATATCTAGATTGGTCATAACTTTTCTTCCAAGGAGTAAGTGTCTTTTAATTTCATGGCTGCAATCACCATCTGCAGTGATTTTGGAGCCCCAAAAAATAAAGTCTGACACTGTTTCCACTGTTTCCCCATCTATTTCCTATGCACTACTGTATATAAAATAAATTAACAAAAAGATTTGGTTCTTCAGACACATTAGGAGCTTGAGTTTAGCAGATACAAACCATTATGTATAAAATAGAAAGTCAGTAAGATCCTACTTGTATTATACTCAGTATTTTGTAATGACCGATAAGGGAAAATGATTTGGCTTGTTGCTTTAATCATCTACTCCAATAACTGATGGTTCAGGTCTCTATTCCAGCTCAGTTGAACTCCTGACAGGTTTGTAGGATGAGGAACTACGATTTAGCTGGTTTGAGTCTGCCTGGGCTACAGCTTAATTATACACATTTTACTTATTGTTTGTTTTGAATAACTTAAAGGTCATGTTTTTGATGTCACCCTTTTTTCCTTTGAAGAAGGCAATGGCACCCCACTCCAGTACTCTTGCCTGGAAAATCCCATGGATGGAGGAGCCTGGTAGGCTGCAGTCCATGGGGTCACTAAGAGTCAGACACGACTGAGCAACTTCACTTTCACTTTTCACTTTCATGCATTGGAGAAGGAAATGGCAACACACTCCGGTGTTCTTGCCTGGAGAATCCCAGGGACGGGGGAGCTTGGTGGGCTGCCGTCTATGGGGTCGCACAGAGTCGGACACGACTGAAGCGACTTAGCAGTAGCAGTAGCAGCAATTTTTTCCTTTATTGGTACTTTGTCTCTTACACATCAGAAGATTATAGAAGATTTAACTCTACTCTTCCAGTCTCTTCCGTCCTTTTCCAGCTTGATATACTCTTCCATCATCTGTAAGTGCTCCATGATGAAAACTGACCATGGATCCTTTATAGATTGGTAATGGTTTTGCTGGCCTAATGGGCCATCAAAAGCTTCTTTTCCTCCTCTGGAAAACCTAGTAGAATAGTCAACCTTTGACATGCATGAACTGTCTAGTCAAAAAAAAAAAAAAAAGCTGTCTAGTCAAAAGAAAAAAAAAAAAAGCCCATCTAGTCAAAGCTATGGTTTTTCCAGTAGTCATATATCGATGTGAGAATTGAACTATAAAGAAAGCTGAGCACCAAAGAATTGATGCTTTTGAACTGTGGTGTTAGAGAAAATTCTTTAGAGTCCCTTGGACTGCAAGGAGATCCATCCAGTGAATCCTGAAGGAAATCAGTCTTGAATATTCACTGGAAGGTCTTATGCTGAGGCTGAAACTTCAATACTTTGGCCACCTGTTGTCAAGAACTGACCCATTAGAAAAGACCCTGTTGATGGGAAAGATTGAAGACAGAAGGGGTCAACAGAGGAAGAGATGGTTGGACGGCATCGCCAACTTGATAGACATGAGTTTGCGTAAGCTCTGGGAGTTGGTGATGGACAGGGAGGCCTGGCATGCTGCAGCCCATGGGGTCACAAAGGGTCAGACACGACTGAGTGACTGAATTGAACTGAACTGCCATGCACAAGCCTCAGAATAAGCTCATATCCTTCAAATGTGCCCAGGGTTGAAAATGTTCAGTGATCTCAGTTCCACTAGGAACAATCCTTTCTCAACTGAAATTTTAGCTCATCTAGTTCTTTATTTCCCCACAGTTCACCATGTCCTTAAAACACAATACAAATATATTTCTTTCTTAATTAGGTTTTTCAAGTTCCTTACATAGAATTGAGGCCTTTCTTCTTCTTCAAAACATGACAAATTCTTCACAAGTAAGCTTTTATGTATCATTTTCTGTGAATTATTTGCAGGTTTTTCTGGTACAGCTAATTACAGTATTTTTGGTGGTGGTGGTGGTGACATTTTTGCTTCATTATTATATTAAGAATGCATTTGGAATCATGAACTTAAAAAGTAAACCATGAATTTGTGTTAATTTGTAAAGGTAAACCATGAGCTCCGAGAGGGAAGGGATTGTGTCTTCTTCATCTTTAGAAACATGTCTATCCCTGTCAAGAATCTGTCCATTACTACTGTTCAACCAATGTTTATTAGATAAACTAAGTCACATGTGAATGCATAAATGAAGTCTCTGAGTGTACAATATTTTAATACCATTTTAGAGGTATTGACATGATCTTTCAGGATTAGATGAGGAGAGAGTTTAAGGAGAATTATGTTGTCTTAAAGGTGAGGTACAATCTTGCTCTTACTTCTGCAATAAAGTTAAAGATCTCTGTGGGTAGGGACTAGTCCTATTTTATTCCTTTCCTCAATTTTCCAAGCAACATTAAATCCATAAGTTGAATAATTTTTTATTAACAACATTGATTTAAACTGTACACATTCTTACCATGATAGCAGGAGAAAATTGGTATATACAGGCACAGCAATTTCTGATTATTCATTTTAGAATTATACCAAAAATCAGAATTCTCATCTAATAGTGGATAAAGAAATAGAGACTTAATTATCTTACTGCCAGGGGATCTTATAGAAGGTCAACAAATTGATCAGTATATTCCTCTTTCAATGATTCTCAGCATGTTGCCCTGAATCTCATTATGCTATCTTTTCATTCAACACACATTTTCATGCCCAAATTCAAATGCGGTGTGAGTGGTAAGCAAAAGGACTTTTCTTTGGGTGTATGTTTTCTCTCTCAGAAACACACCAGAAGATTTTTCTTTATAGGAGACACAAGTGTATATAGGATATATATATAGTCAAACATATGTTTTTATGGCCATATCTAGTTTGCAAATCCAAACTGGAAAAGCAAGTATTGTCACCCAGAAATACATTTTGTTTTTGTTTTTTTTTTTTTCACAAGGAAGGATAGAAATGGCTGTTTGATAACTTAATAATATTGTCTGCATGAAGTACACAAGTGTGCTAACTTACTAAAGAATAGAAAATGTTGAGCATGGGTACTGAATACTCTCTATTTAGCAGCTTCTGTATGCAAACCCTGTAAATTGTTTTGCATATGTTATCTGATTTGGATTTCTGACCAGTCAAGATGTTGCTTATAAATGTATTGGCTGGTGCTGACATCCTTTGCTTTTCTTCCTTGCTTCTAGACATCTCTACAAATCTCATCTTTGTCAGTCTCTGGATGGAGTAAAACCGAAGTGGCTCCTTCACGATGTTCCCAGAAAGGCTAGGGGAGCTGGTTACTCACTCTGTTCTCCCATCCCTGGTAAAAGAAACTCTTTGTGAATGAAGAGTTGCTCCTGGTCACTGAGGACTGCTGGCTTGAAGGATGGAACTATACAGGCATTGTCCCTTCTTGCATGGTTATATTCAGGAATTTTTTGTTCTATCATGTTACTGGAGTTTCTTAACTGGACTATGGAGCTCTCCCAGAAAGTTTCTGTTTGTGGAAAGCTCTCTGTCAACCTACATCTGTGGATGGAGGCTGGGGTATTTTACTCTGCCCTCTTGGTGATATCGCTCTCTCCATTTATAAAAATAATTTGATGACAATTTAATTAAATATAATTGACTCATCAAATTATCTGTTAGCCTCCTTTTCTTGTTGTTTTTCAGCTGTGAAGTTGTGTTTGACTCTTTGCAACCCCATGGAATGCAGCATACTAGGCTTCCCTGTCCTTCATTATCTCCTGGAGTTTGCTCAAATTCATGTCCATTGAGTTGGTGATGCCATCTACCCATCTCCTCCGTTGCTGCTCCCTGTTCCTTTTGCTTTCAATCTCCTTATCATTTTTTTTTTGATCTACTGATCTGTTAGAATGATTCAATCTGCTTCTGCAAATAATATGAAAAGATTATCAGTATGAAGTGGATATGGCAGCTGGGACTGCCGTAACATCATTTTTAAATTGATGTCCTCAAGTACACCTTCTGGTTGGCTAACAATAAAATAAGCATTATTGCAAGAGGAACAAAAAGTATTTGTCTCCTGATAGCTGTAAATATATGCTTTTTCCTTCATAAGGACTCTGCTTCCAAGAAGTTGAATGTGTTCTATTTATATCTTTCTCCTGTCTTAGGAATGTGTGCCAGATTTTCTAATTTAGTAGTTGCAGGGCTCTACATAAAATGCAATATTTCACTCCAATAGGGAATAATTAGAGCAGAGTACATGAGTCTATGAGTCTGGCCAAGAGATATTTTTAAATGTTCTAGAGAATTTTAATAACTGGATGAAGAAAATCAGAAATTCTTAATAATATTCTGTATTTTGTTCTATTTCAAGAGAAGTAATACTGACCTGAAATTCAGAATTGTATTGTGCACTGTTTCAAAGGATTGTTCAGAGGTTATCAATATACATCTTATACATAAAAGTGTGAATTATTATTAAGATTTTAAAAATTCATAGAATTCCAGAGTCTACCACCTAATCATATGAGTGATGTTTCTTTTGATATTTCTATAATACTATATAAAGTAAATATAAACAGACAACAGTATCAACATTTTTTGAGGTTTATTTTTATTCAGGTAGCTTTGGTTGAACACATTATATGTGTTTCCTGTACACGACATTGTGAGTCGACACATCACAGCACAGTAGTGCTAGCAGAGTGTGCGTGCTCAGATGTGTTCGACTCTTTGCAGCCCCGTGGACTGAGCCCACCTAGTTCCTCTGTCCATGGAATTCTCCAGGCAAGAATACTGGAGTGGGTTGCCATTTGCTTCTCCAGGGGATCTTCTCAACACAGGGATCAAATGTGCATCTCTTGTGTGGGCAGATCTATTCTTTACTACTGTGCCAGCAGGGAAGCCCCACACCACAGAATGCTCATCACCAAAAATCTAGTTTCCATTCGTCACCACACAGTTGACCTTTTTACCCCTTTTGCTCTCCTTTCAACCCCCTGGTAAGGACCAATCTGTTCTCTGTATCTATGTGTTTGCCTTATTTTATTTATTTATTTTTTTGTTTTCTTTATTCCACTCATAGAGTATTTGTCTTTCTCTGATGTATTTTAATCAGAATAATACCCTCAAGTCCAATCTATATTGCAAAGGGTAAGATTTAATGATTTCTTTAATTGCTGAGTAGATTCCATTGTATACAAATACTGTAGCTTTTTTATTAATGCATCTGTCCATGGGCACCTAGGTTGTTTTCATATCTTGGTTATTGCAAATAATCCTGGGATAAAAATGAAAGTGCGTATATCTTTTAGGATTAGAGATTTTGTATTTTTTGGTAAACATCAAAAAGTGGAGTTTTAGATTGTCATGACATATACACACTACTGGGAATGACTACCCAACTCCAGTATTCCTGCCTGGAGAATTCCATGGACTGAGGAGCCTGGCAGACTACAGTCCATGGGGTCATATAGAGTCAGAAAAAACTGAGTAACTACACTATGGTCTACTAATGTTGTACCTGAGTGTTTTTTTTTTTTAATTTAAATTTATTTATTTTAATTGAAGACTAATTACTTTACAATATTGTATTGGTTCTGCCACACATCAACATGAATCTGCCACGGGCGTACATGTGTTCTCCATCCTGAAACCCCCTCCCACCTCCCTCCCCGTACCATCCCTCTGGGTCATCCCAGTGGACCAGCCCCAGGGATCCTGTATTGAACCTGGACTGATGATTTGTTTTTTATATGATACTATACATATTTCCATGACATTCCCCCAAACCATCCCACCCTCTCCCAGAGTCCAAAAGACTGTTCTATACATCTGTGTCTCTTTTGCTGTCTCGCATACAGGGTTATCGTTACCATCTTTTTAAATTCCATATATATGCATTAGTATACTGTATTGGTGTTTTTCTTTCTGGCTTACTTCACTCTATATAATAGGCTCCAGTTTCATCCACCTCATTAGAACTGATTCAAATGTATTCCTTTTAATGGCTGAGTAATACTCCATTGTGTATATGTACCACAGCTTTCTTATCCATTCATCTGCTGATGGACATCTAGGTTGCTTCCATGTCCTGGCTATTATAAACAGTGCTGCAATGAACATTGGGTACACGTGTCTCTTTCAATTCTGGTTTCCTCAGTGTGTATGCCCAGCAGTGGGATTGCTGGATCATAAGGCAGTGAGTGTTTTTAACATGTAAATAACAAAATGTACACACATACTAGTATTTATAAAATAGGGAAACATCAAGGACCTACCGCATAGCATAGAGAACTATATTTAATGTCTTGTAATTATAATGGAAAAGACTCTGAAAAGAACCTATATTTATATATAGATATGGATACAGATATATCTGAATTATTTTGTTACATTCTTAAAGTTAGCATGACATTGTAATAAACTATACTTCAGTTTAAATATTGTAGGTTTCTGGTAAACCAAAATAAGTGGAATAGTTGGATCATGTGGTAGTTTTATTCTTAAGTTTTGAGTGAATGTCCATAGCATTTTTCATAATGCACAAGAGTTCCCTTTTGTCCACATCCTTACTAACAACACTTGTCATTTCTTGTCTGTCTTTATGATGACAGTCATTTTGACAAGTGTCAGGTGGTATATCATTGTAGTTTTGATTTGCATTTTCCTAATAATTAGTGAGGTTGAACAGTCTTTCATGTGCCTATTGGCCATCTATATGTCTTTTTTGGAAAAAGAAAAATATCTCTTAAGATCCTCTGTCCATTTTTAAATTGGATTGTTGTTTATATGTTGTTGAGTTATATAAGTCTTATAAATTTTGGCTTAATTCCTTATCAGATATATGATTTACAAATGTCCTCCATCATTCAATAGGTTATCTTTCTTTAATTTACTGATGGTTCTTTTGCAGCAGAAGCTTTTTAGTTTGAGGTAGTAACATTTGTTTATTTTTGCTTTTATTTCCCTTTTCTGAGAAGACATCCAAAAAGGTATTACTAATACTGATGGTGAAATGTGTACTGCTTATGTTTTTTTCTAGGAAATCTTTAATGCAATTTGAGTTAATTTTTGCATATGGTACAAGTGGTCTAGTTTCATTCTTTTGTATGTAGCTGTCCACTTTCCACAACATCATTTATTTAAGAGACTTGCCTTTCTCTGTTGTGTGTTTTTGGCTACTTTGTCACATTTATTTTAATGATGAATAAACTGAAGCTTGTAAATGTTACTGTATTTATTTGCTGTTACATAACTTATTAAAAGTAAAGACAAGATTTGAATCCTAAGACATATTATGCTAAATAAAACACCTCTTTAGAGATAAAGGATATCTAAATTGCTGTTAATAATACTGCATTGTGCACTTTAAAATGCATTGTCTTCTTTTCCCAATAAAATTCATAAATAAGCTGGATGCCTTAAAATTTTAAAAGAAATGGAATCTGGCTATAGGACAGCTGAGATAATTTTTTAATCTGACACTGGGATATGACAGTGTACAAAAATGCACACCCCTCTCATTCAAAGATATGAAAAAATACTTGGCTTTAATGCTTAAAAATGTCCCTTCAATGGCATGAAACCAGTAAAGCAATCCTGAGTAATTGCTGCACTCCTGGGTGTAACTGCTTGCAGCTCAGGAGAACCAATTTAACCAAGTTTTTTTAATTTTTTTGAGGAGGGGTGGATTTAGGAGTAAACATGTCCATCAACAGTGTTTCATCACCAGTTTTCACTTGATCTGTCTAAGGATTTCTCATGCTAACAAAAGCTTTTATGATAAGTAACAGCTCTATGAAAAAGCTGGAGCATTTGTAAAATAGAATATAAGCCTACGGGCCTGTTAATATGCCAACACAAATTTTATATATTTTATAAATTAGAATGCCACTTTAATTAGCCACACAATTATACACTCACAGAATAATTATGATTTCATGCAAAGAAACAAGGCAGTGATAAACTTAAATGCAAAGAGTTTTGAGAGAAACATTGGATATTCTCCTTTGTCTGCATATGTTAAAACTTGTACGATGAACACTACCTTATTTTTCAGGTTTTCCTATTCAAAATGATTGGGCTTCCCGGGTGGCATTAGTGGTTAAAGAATCTGCCTGCAATTCAGGAGACATAAGAGACTCAAGTTCTATCGCTGGGCAAGGAAGATTCCCTACAGGAGGGCATGGCAACCCACTCCAGCATTCTTGCTTGGAGAATCTCGTGGACAGAGGAGTCTGGCAGGCTCCAGTCTATAGGGTTGCAAAGAGTCAGACATGACTGAAGTGACTTAGCACACATATGTTCAAAATAATTTCATTTATAAAATCCATATTATAAAAATATGTCAATAACTTAAAAAAGTAGAACCATGTTATTAAGCAGTAAACTTAACAATACTCATTATCTGTGCCTATCTATGACCCACGTATTCTACAGAAGCAAAATAAAGTGAACAAAACTAGATAGTTGTATACAGCATAGAACGAGCTTCTGGATCTGCTTTAAGAACTTAATAAAAACCTCAAATTTGCCCTTAGAAATAGGTTATTTAACCTTGGCTAACTCTGGAGCCACAGTCAATGAATCCATACACTGGCTCACTTCTTATCCCAGGCCAGATTATCCTGATGTCTATGCTGCTGCTACTGCTAAATCGTGTCAGTCGTGTCCCATTCTGTGTGACCCCATAGATGGCAGCCCACCAGGCTGCCCTGTCCCTGGGATTCTCCAGGCAAGAACACTGGAGTGGGTTGCCATTTCTTTCTCCACCTGATGTTTATAGCCAATGGACAATTTGAGCTGGTGAAGAAGTTGAGATTTAACCTTACAAAGTCTGAACTCTGTACAGTAAAATAATATAATAAAGAGCAAGTTAATTTTCAGGGCAGAACACAGAAGTCTTTATATATTGGCTACAATATCAAATTGCCAACATCTGTTGAGTCACTGAAAAAGCAAGAGAGTTCCAGAAAAATATTTACTTCTGATTTATTGACTATGCCAAAACCTTTGACTGTGGATCACAACAAACTATGGGAAATTCTTAAAGAGATGGAATACCAGACCAATACCTGTCTCCTGAGAAATCTGTATGCAGGTCAAGAAGCAACCGTTAGAACTGGACATGGATCAACAGACTGATTTCAAATTGGGAAAGGAGTACATTAAAGCTATATATTGTCACCCTGTTTATTTAATTTATATGCAGAGTACATCATGCAAAGTGCTGGGCTGAATGAAGCACAAGCTAAAATCAAGATTGACTTGAGAAATATAAAAAACCTCAGATATACAGATGACACCACCCTTATGGTAGAAATTGAAGAAGAACTAAAGAGCCTCTTGATGAAAGTGAAAGAGGAGAGTGAAAAAATTCTCTTAAAACTCAACATTCAGAACACCAAGATCATGGCATCAGGTTCCAACACTTCATGGAAAATAGATGGGGAAACAAAGAGAGACTTTACTTATTTGGGCTCCAAAATTACTGCAGATGATGATTGCAGCTATTAAGTTGAAAGATGCTTGCTCCTTGGGAGAAAAACTATGAACAACCTAAACAGCATATTAAAAAGCAGAGACATTACTTTGTCAATAAAGGTCCATCTAGTCAAAGCTATGGTTTTTCCAGTAGTCACATACGAATGTGAGAATTGGACTATAAATGAAGATGAGCACTGAAGAATTGATGTTTTTGAATTTTGGTGTTGGAGAAGACCCTTGAGAGTCCTGTGGTCAGCAAAGAGACCCAACCAGTTCATCCTAAAGGAAATCAGTCCTGTATATTCACTGGAAGGACTGATGCTGAAGCTGAAACTCCAAAGTGGCCACTTGATGTGAAGTACTGACTCATTTGAAAAGACCCTGATTCTGGGAAAGATTGAAGGCAAGAGAAGAAGGAGACAACAGAGGATGAGATAGTTGGATGGCATCACTGACTCGATGGACATGAGTTTGGGTAAGTTCTGGGAGTTGGTAATGGACAGGGAAGCCTAGGGTACTGCAGTCCATGGGGTCACAAAGATTCAGACATGACTGAGTGATTGAATTGATCTGAACTGAACAATATAGCTCCCTCTATATACACATTTATATACACTACATAATTATGTATTATACTTGTACTACAAGTACCAATATAGCTGAGTGAGTGAAAGTCCCTCAGTCATGTCTGACTCTTTGCAACCCCATATACTATACAGCCCATGAAATTCTCCAGGCCAGACTACTGAAGTGGGTAGCCTTTCCTTCCTCCAGGGAAGAAGCCAATCATATAATAGCTAATCATACAAAAATAAGACTTATAAGGCACTTATATTCATAATTATTATTGTTATAATACTTACTACAAGCCTATAATTTAATAAATATGGAAGTGTTAGTCACTCAGTCATGTCCAAATATTTGCAAATCTATGGACTGTAGTCTGTCAGGCTTCTTTGTCCATGAGCTTCCCAGGGAGGAACACAGGAGTGGGTTGCCATTTCCTTCTCTGGGGGGTATTCTAGACCCAGGGATCAAACCTGGGTCTCCTGCATTATATGTAGATTTTCTACCATCTGAGCCACCAAGAAAGCCCCTAGTTTAATATATACTAGTCATTATTATTTATTTATACATATTTACTCATATGTATATTATATTTATGTTTATGTATAAAATATTTATTTCCAAATAGGAAAAGGAGTTCGTCAAAGCTGTATATTGTCACCCTGTTTATTTAACTTATATGCAAAGTACATCATGAGAAACCCTGGACTGGAAGAAACACAAACTGGAATCAAGATTGCCGGGAGAAATATCAATAACCTCAGATATGCAGATGACACCACCCTTATGGCAGAAAGTGAAGAGGAACTCAAAAGCCTCTTGATGAAAGTGAAAGTGGAGAGTGAAAAAGTTGGCTTAAAGCTCAACATTCAGAAAACAAAGATCATGGCATCCAGTCCCACCACTTCATGGGAAATAGATGGGGAAACAGTGGAAAGTGTCAGACTTTATTTTTCTGGGCTCCAAAATCACTACAGATGGTGACTTCAGCCATGAAATTTAAAAAGATGCTTACTCCTTGGAAGGAAAGTTATGACCAACCTAGATAGCATATTCAAAAGCAGAGACATTACTTTGCCAACAAAGGTTCGTCTAGTCAAGGCTGTGGTTTTTCCTGTGGTCATGTATGGTTGTGAGAGTTGGACTGTGAAGAAGGCTGAGCGCCGAAGAATTGATGCTTTTAAACTGTGGTGTTGGAGAAGACTCTTGAGAGTCCCTTGGACTGCAAGGAGATCCAACCAATCCATTCTGAAGGAGATCAGCCCTGGGATTTCTTTGGAAGGAATGATGCTAAAGCTGAAACTCCAGCACTTTGGCCACCTCATGCGAAGAGTTGACTCATTGGAAAAGACCCTGATGCTTGGAAAGATTGGGGGCAGGAGGATAAGGGGATGACAGAGGATGAGATGGCTGGATGGCATCGCTGACTCGATGGACATGAGTCTCAGTCAACTCCGGGAGTTGGTGATGGACAGGGAGGCCTGGCATGCTGAGATTCATGGGATCACAAAGAGTTGGACACGACTGAGTGACTGATCTGATCTGATGCATTTATTTATATCAATATGTATTTATTTATATATGTTTATATGTGATATATGCCAATATTGTAGAAGCAAATGGCAACCCACTCCAGTATTCTTGCCTGAGAAATCTTCTGGATGAAACAGCCTGACAGGCTACAGTCCAGTCCATGGGGTTGCAAAAGAGCTGGACAAGACTGAGCACCTAAAACAACAGTATATGCCAGGCTGGATGAAACACAAGCTGAAATCAAGGTTATGGGAAGAACTACTAATAACCTGAGACGGAGATGACACCACCCTTATTGCAGAAAGCAAAAAGGAATTAAAGACCCTCTTAATGAATGTGAAAGAAGAGAGTGAAAAAGCTGGCTTAAAACTCAACTTTCACAAAATGAAGATCATGACATCTGGCCCCATCACTTCATGGTAAATAGATGGGAAACAATGGAAACAGTGAGAGATTTTATTTTCTTGGGCTCCAAAATCACTAAAGATGGTGATTGCAGTCATTAAATTAGAAGGTGCTTGCTCCTTGGAAGAAAAGCTATAACCAACCTAGATAACATATTAAAAAGCAGAGCCAATACTTTGCTAACAAAGGTCTATATAGTCAAAGCTATGGTTTTCCCTGTAGTTAGGTATGGATGTGAGAGTTGGACCATCAAGAAAGCTAAGCACTAAAGAATTGATGCCTTTGAACTGTGGTGTTGGAGAAGACTCTTGAGAGTTCCTTGGACCTCAAGGAAATCAAACCAGTAAATCCTAAAGGAAATGAATCCTGAATATTCATTAGAAGTTCTGATGCTGAAGCTGAAGTTCCAATACTTTGGTCAACTGATGCAAAGAACTAACTCACTAAAAAAGTCCCTGATGGTTTAGAAAGATTGACGGCAGGAGGAGAAGTGGATGACAGAGAATCAACTAGTTGGATGGAATCACCGACTCAATGGACATGAGTTTGAGCAAACTCCGGAAGATGGTGAAGGACAGGGAAGCCTGGTGTGCTGCAGTCATTGGGGTCTCAAAGACTCGGACATGACTGACCAACTGAACTGACTGATGCCAAGAGCTGACTAATTGGAAAAGACCCTGATGCTGAGAAAGATTGAAGGCAGAAGGAGAAGGGAATGACAGAGAATTAGATGGTTGGATGGCATCACCGACTCAATCGACATGAGTTTGAGCACACTCTGGGATATTGTGAAGGACAAGGAATTCTGGCATGCTGTAGTCATTAGGGTCACAAATAGTTGGACTTGACTGAGAGACTGGACAACAATAGTATATACAATATATAATATAATTTGTAAGTTGATTTCCTAGGCACTGAAAAGAAAGTATTTATTTAAACTATAAGTACCAGAGAAATCTTCTTAGAGACACATTTAGACACACCATTGCACTGACTCTTTGAATACATTATTTAATTAAATATATGTAATAAATATTTATAAATATAAATAAAATATCTATAGATTTCTTGAAATGGTTCAATTAAATATTACCTTGAAATTATTAGTCACATATTTAATTATATTATTTGATATGTCTAAACTTCCCAGGTGGGTCTGTGATAATGAATCTGCCTCCAATAAAGGAGACAGGGGTTCTATACCTGGGTCAGTAAGATACCTGGGAGAAGGAAATGGCAAGCCACTCCAGTATTCTTGCCTGGGAAATCCCATAGATTTCCCAGGAATCACAAAAGAGTCAGACTCAGACATGACTTAATGACTAAACAAACAACAATAATTTGATATGCCTGTTAAAAGAATACTTTGAGGACAGTTTTATGAATATCATATTTTACATTCAGTTACTTTATGAAGACACTTATTTCAAAGAAAAATATATAGATATATGCTTTGTAGCTTAATATGCTATACTAGGAAATTTGCTACTTGCTGATAAATTGAAAATTATTGGATAGAAAGTACACAAGAAATTGGATTTTGGACTTTTTTTTGGTAGATGGTCCATAATGCATCTTATTTTCTCATATACTCATTTCTAAGGTTTTGGAATGTCAACTAACTGTTCTTTGTCTTGCATTTAACCACTGTGCTGACATAGTACAAACAACTCAACTCTTGGGGACCTTATCACAGGAGATCTATAAATTAAAATAAAAGAAACACCTCAAGAATAATACAGTAATAGAACTGTGTTTATTCCTCCACCAGAGAAATTTCCTATAGTTGAAAGCAGATGAATGTCTTTGAAAATTAGTGTTTGCCCTTTAGTGGAGTTCATATAGGCATTCAATTGTGAATCTATATTAACACGTTCATATTCATGAAGAATAGAAAAAAAATTACTCAAGTCTTACATTTAGGCTGGTTTAACATTATATGGTCATGGTCACTATTAAAAGTTTTTCTAGTGAATATTTTGCTCATTAAATTATTCTCTTTCTATTCTACTTACAAAAATTATGTGTCAGTAAGTGATAAATTTTTCTCATTTTACTGAACTCATTTTTAAACACATTTACTACAAAATAATCAGTGATATTTAACTGAATTAAATATGGATGCTATCTCTTGGAACAGTAGATGGAATTTATGCCCAAGCTTATACTCACAAAGAGAGCTGGAAGGAGGCCCACCATCCTTTTCATTTATAAAAGAATTCATCAGGACCTGAAATTCTTGGGACCAGAAGTGGTACCAACCTACAGGCTAGGCAGAAGGATCTTCAGGATCCATGAAATAAAGTGATGACTTCAGTTCACTTCAGTTCAGTTCAGTCATCCAGTCATGTCCAACTCTTTGTGACCCCATGAACTGCAGCATACCAGGCTTCCCTGTCCATCACCAACTCTGGAGCTTGCTCAAACTCAAGTCCATTGAGTCAGTGATGCCTTCCAACCATTTCATCTTCTGTTGTTCCCTTCTTCTCCTGCCTTCAATCTTTCCCAGCATCAGGGTCTTTTCCAATGAGTCAATTCTTCACATCAGGTGACCAAAATATTGGAGCTTCATTTTCAGCCTCAGTCCTTCCAATGAATATTCAGTACTGATTTGTTTTAGGATTGACTGGTTTGATCTCCTTTCAGAGAAGTTTAGACTTACTAAACTTAAAACAGTAGTTGGTTTATACTCTTATGATTCTCATGTTTTGTATTAGGTTTGTTGAATACTTATTTTAATAAACACTAACTGAAGAACTAAAACAAAAATAAGAATTTTCTCCTTTATCAAAGAGTTTAATTTTATATATTTCAAATTGAAGAATATAAGTAATGAATGCACATGAGCTGAGGTTGCCTATTATACATATTTTTCATCTACATTTCTGACAAAGATTCCATTTTCTTATTTCACAGCTTCACATAGAAAAGCAATCACTTATAAATTTTCAAGTGGACCAAATTTGCTTATTCTACCAACAATGTTAAATGCAGAAATGAAAATCAAAGTCCATGTTGAATGTGTTATTTCACCTCTTAAAATATATCTTGTGGTCTTGTCAGATAAGCCATGTTGTAACATCTTTAAAAATAACATGACATGTATTCTGAAATGGAGGCATTTATTCTAAACAGCTCAGATCTATCTTTGATGTAGTTATAAGCTAAAGGGCATGTGAAGAAGAAAAAAAAGTTGTAACTTACCCTATACCTTAGAGGCAAGAAGATTCAAATGATAAATTATTTACAGGAATTAAAGAAGACACTGCAGGCTCTTGACGCTTATTAAAAGGAAGTGATTTTCAAACTTGGTTAAGTTATATTTCAATGGATTCTTTCTTCTATTTAAACTTTATTTTGCAAAGATCAAGGCAAATGAAAAAAAAATGTTAAAAGTCTTTTTTATCATTCTCCAAAGAAGATACTAGGTTTTCTTATTAATATTTCTTCCCTCATATTGTGCTGAAGCATTAACTTGTAATTATATTATCATGATAAATTACTAAGCAGCTGATAAAAAGTTAGATCTATAATCATCAGTTTCCTTCTGATACTCCTATAAGAAAATTTATTTAAAAAAAAGAAAATTTATTAAAAGTTCCTAAGATGGATGGAGTTGTTTGTCAACCATATTAATTTGTTCTATAGCATTAAAGGAAAAACAGATGTGTCTGAGAATTAATCTAGCAAATATATTCAGATCAAGCTGTATCCTTTCTCCAGACAGCAAATTTCACCAGCTACTGGAAAGATCTTGGAGGTAGGAGCTATCTTCACGTGTGATCATTCTCTCAGTCATGTCCGACCCCATGAACTGTAGCCCAGGTTCCTCTGTCCATGTGATTTTCCAAGCAAGAATACTTCAGTGGCTTGCCATCCTCCTTCAGGGGATCTTCCCAACCCAGGAATGAAACCCACATCTCCTGATTTGACAGGTGGATTCTTTACCACTGTACCACCTGTGATCTTCAGGGATGTGCTAATAAAAATCTAACAAATAGCTCTCTGAAAAAGCTCTGAATTTCATATTTGTTTTTTTTTTTTTCTTTCAATTTCCATAGGGGAAAAAATGCATCACAATTGATTTCAAACTACCCATACAATGTCACTAGCCTCTGAATTGGAAAGACAGCTTTAATTTAGCCCAATTTACCTTGCAGCATCTGTAAAGTTGTATTCCAAATGGACTGGATGTAACATGCATGGTTCCAGAGGAGACAAGGATCAATAATGAAAAAGTAACTATAGGTAGATTTCTACCTATTTGGGAAAATCTTTCCAAGAAGAACAGACTGCCTCTTCTGACTAATGGGCATTGGAGTATCAATACTTCAGCTCCTTGTCTTCCTTTTTGAGACAACTCTGAGGCATAAACTCCACTGTCTAATGTGTTCTTCAGCAGAATTTAACTTCAAGTGCTCTTGGTGGTTACATCCTTCATAGTCACCCTTTATCTATTGCTTTTCCTTCCCAGTGAGTCCTGGGGTCACTTTCCACATACACTGTCTGCACTCTGTAGCTTGTCTTAGTGTCTTAGCAGCTGCTATGGATGCTTTTGAAGCTAGTGTCTTTAGACTAGTTCTCATGGTGTGTAGCCTCTGCATCAACAACAACCCAGCATAAGTGAAAGTAAAATAAATAAATAAAAATGTCAAAAAAAAAAGATAATTGACAGAATTGAAGTCTTGAGTATGTTCAACAAGAGGGTGTCAACTAGAAGACATGGAAGATGGATGAATCAAAATAAAAAGGTGTAAGATGATGGTAGCTTTAACCAGGATCATAGCAGGGGAGGTGAAGAGAAAGAGACTTTTTATTTTGAATTTAGAACAAATAGCACTAGTGTGGATTGAATGTGTTGTCAGAGAGAGAGAAAAAAATGGAGTGAGGAAGATTGTGTTGACATTTAGAGAGATAAAGGGTCCTGGAGAAGCTTAATTAGAGTAGAAAAGCAAGTATTTGGGTCTGATCTGCAGTTTGACTTCCCAAATTCTCTTTCCAAAAATTTCAGTGATGCTTCAACAGTGATTTTGGCTTTCTCTTTTCCCTGGAATAGGACAAGTAATTTGTTTTTCCTGGGCTTCTTTTCTCATAGCAATGCAAGAATTACTTGGTTCTATTTTATTCTCAGTTGCTCATATTTCTTCATCTTCATTGTCATGTAATGCATAAAATTAAACATGGCTGCCAATTCTTAACAACTTTTCCATTAAAAGATGAGTGTACACAATGTGCCTTTAATTTGTCAGGTCTTTGTGTTTGCCTGGACAAATAGCATATGGTAAAATTAACATCATACCAGTCCCAAGGAAACTGGTAGCTTCTACTTCTTGGTTTTTTGAATGCTCCATATGAAAGCCCTGAGCCATCATATAAGAAATCTTATGACCTTTCAACCACCATTCAGGAGAGTCCTAAGTAAGTCAACTGGTCAGTAGTTTGAGCTAACCTCTGCCTTTCATTCATTCCACCCAAGGTTACAGAGATACAAGGATGCTGTGTGTAGCCCTTCAGACCAGACCAAATGCCTTTGAATACCAGTGAAAGATATCAATCAATGCCACACTGAACTGAAGAACTGTCATCCCAGTTCTTGTCTGAATTCCTGACCCACAAAAATGTGAGGTATAATTTTAAAAAGTGGGCTTCGCTGGTGGTTCAGTGTTAAAAAAAAAAAATCCACCTGCCAATGCAGGAGATGCATTGAATGCATCAATCCCTGGGTTGGGAAGATCCCCTGGAGAAGGAAATGGCAACCCACTTCAGTATTTTTGCCTGGAGAATCCCATGGACAGAAGAGCCTGGTGGATTTCAAGGGTCACAAAGAGTCGGACATGACTTAACAACTAAATGACAACAATGGCAAAAAGCAATTTTGAAAGCACTAATATTTAAGGCAGTTTGTTATGTGGCAATACATAACTGGAGCAGATTGAGGGTTTGGGTTTTTTTTTTAACAAATATTTTCCATGGAGTTTTGGCTTTCTTAGCTCAGTAACTTTGGGAAGACTTTAAATTGATTGCTATACTACCACTATCTTCTCAGAATTTCTCTTATTTACTCTAATGTCCTACACAACATTGCTTCTCAGGAAGAAAGCCACTTCATAGCAGTGTGTGTTGCACAGATTTGGGTTGTTGTACCAAGACTGTGATAAATGCTTTGAATCAAATAGTAGCATTTGGTATGGTTTTTCCAAAAGCCAGAATGTATGAATTTGGAAATCAACATTTCAAGTAGGAATGAGTCCTCCTATGCCTTAAAAAACCTTCATTTAAAAAGTTATCTTACTTTATATCTCACATTTGATTGGTTTTGATATTTTAATTCCAAGGAACAAAATATTTATTTCAAAGATCAGAATGATTCCTTAAATTAGTGTAACACTGAGCCATTTCAGTATCTTCATGGTACTGAACCAAGAGAAAAGTAAGGGATTATTATGTATCTTGATGTGATTAATCCTATCTATCTTTAATAGGCATTGAATTATGGAAGATTATTTTCTCTATGTATAAGAGATCACCATGAGAGGATAAATACAGTTTCTCAGTGTGCTTCTTAGTGTGGTGAGATATATTAATTTCTTTATTAGCACATGTATATATAATAAGAAATACTTTGCACATGTATACTTAGCCCACATGTATATATTGTATATATATTTTGACCTTCTTTGTCCTCTTTGGATCATTTTTATATTTCTGGAACATATTATAGTGAAGGACAGGGAAATCTGGCATGCTGCAGTCTTCCATGGGATCACAAAGAACCAGACATGACTTACTGGCTGAACAACAACAGTAGCATATTTCATATATTGATTGATTACTTTAATCTAAAATTTATTAAAGAAAGTTGCTCAGATATTCATACAACTGTTTACAATATTTCCTCCTATAGTGCTGTCAGTGCTCAGTATTATTACAAAAGGTTTGATAATCTACTGATAAGACTTGAAAGCTTTTCTGTGATTATTTTGGCTGTCCACAAGAAATATTTTTACTAGAGAATAATAACATCAATTAGCAGATTGGTTAAGTCCAGTCATAAGTTCAAATGTTCTTTGTGTTGTCTTTATGAGGATATATTTGATCATTATTATGTTATTTTATCCTTATTAATTAATTCTGACTTAAGCCTTTCTGTTTACAACTTATTGTATATGAAATTAATTTTTTGATTTTATTATATTATCGTGATTTGAAAATAAATTATGAAATGTTTTACACTTTATCCTCTTCCTATTTATTTTTAATTGATTCCTCAGTATTATGGTACATGACTGGCCTACATCATATAACACAATTTTTTTCTCAATTATAGTAGTGTTTCACTTGAACAGTAGTAAAACACACTCTCCTTGTTTATTTCTCCAATTTAATTAACCATGTTAGCTTACTTGGTCATTTTCTCCTTATCTTTTCAACCTCATAGGATCTGTCTTGTGAAATCTCTATCTACATGTACTCTAAGTGAAATTATCACAGAAATGGAGTATAAATGTTTCATAATTTTAAATATCAACTGATGATTATTTCAATACATATAGATCCATCAGATGTTTCCCTAAATTCTAGTATTATAAAAATAAATTACTTACTTGCCATCCCTTGAGTACTTCATAAAATCTCTAAACAATTTGTTATTCAATGAAAAGAATTGTTTTCATTATGTGTTTAATAGATATTGACTTGTAGAAAATTATTTTTCTCTTTCTATACGAACTGACCATAGAGTTTTGTCTGTCCTGATCTTTCTAATTACTAAATTGCTATTCTTTATTATTTTCATATTTCAAAAGTATATATCATTTAAAATATCACATATTTCAAAAATATATATATATATATATATATGTATATCATTCTAATTGATGGTCCTTTAAGATTATGCATAACCTGTCTTTTTTTTTTTTTAGCATAAGACACATTCAACCCATTAGCATATACTTTTATCCAGCCTTCAAATATTTATGATAATCTGACCTCTTCTGGTTTCTCCTGCTTCTACTGAAAGGTGTGACATAAATTCAAATATTCCAAAATATCGAAAATGAGAAAATGTTCTGAAAAGTAAACAATTAGTGTTTTTTCATTGTAATCACATTGAAATTCAGCAAACTTTGAAATTAATGTAGCCATAGTACCTGAATTTATAAATCTTTCAAGGGACTTTTGATTCTTTATGAAAATATGAAGAAACTACGATATTTTAAAAAGTAAACCTAACGGAAAAAAGTAGAGTTGTTAATAAAGTTTTCAGCTCTCTAAAACATTATGCAAAAATCTGAACTTTCAACATGCTTTAATTCAGTTGTCTTTTATGTATTTCTGTTGCAAATATCCAAATTAGATTTACATCCCTTGGCTTCCTTGGTGGTTCAGCTATAAAGAATCAACCTGCCAGTGCAAGAGACACAGGTTCAATCCCTGGGTAGGGAAGATTCCCTGGAGAAGGTAATAGCATCTCATTCCAGTATTCTCACCTGGGAAATTCCATGGCCAGAGGAGACTGGTGGGCTATAGTTCATGGGTTACAAAAGAGTCGGACATGACATAACAATTAAACCACCACAATACTATCATAAAAAAACAAACTTTTTTTTAAAATAATTTCTCCTATACACTAATAATGAGAAAATAGAAAGGGAAATTAAGGAAACAATTCCATTCACCATTGGAATGAAAAGAATAAAATACTTAGGAATATATCTACCTAAAGAAACTAAAGACCTATATATAAAAACTATAAAACACTGGTGAAAGAAATCAAAAAGAGGACACTAATAGATGGAGAAATATACCATGTTCATGGATTGGAAGAATCAATATAGTGAAAATGAGTATACTACCCAAAGCAATTTATAGATTCAATGCAATCCCTGTCAAGCTACCAATGGTATTCTTCGCAGAGCTAGAACAAATAATTTCACAATTTGTATGGAAATACAAAAAACCTTGAATAGCCAAAACTATCTTGAGAAAGAAGAATGGAACTTGAGGAATCAACCTGCCTGACTTCAGGCTCTACTACAAAGCCACAGTCATCAAGACAGTATGGCACTGGCACAAAGACAGAAATATAGATCAATGGAACAAAATAGAAAGCCCAGAGATAAATCCGCTCACCTATGGACACCTTATCTTTGACAAAGGAGGCAAGAATATACAATGGATTAAAGACAGTGTCTTTAACAAGTGGTG
The DNA here is from genome assembly GCF_027580195.1 of Bos mutus. Classification (NCBI taxonomy): domain Eukaryota; kingdom Metazoa; phylum Chordata; class Mammalia; order Artiodactyla; family Bovidae; genus Bos; species Bos mutus. The sequence goes on from NC_091636.1 coordinate 60,370,513, forward strand.
CTGGGAAAACTGGTCAACCACTTGTAAAAGAATGAAACTAGAGCACTTTCTAACACCATACACAAAAATAAACTCAAAATGGATTAAAGATCTAAACATAAGACCAGAAACTATAAAACTCCTAGAGGAGAACATAGGCAAAACACTCTCTGACATACATCATAGCAGGATCCTCTATGACCCACCTCCCAGAATATTGGAAATAAAAGCAAAAATAAACAAACGGGACCTAATTAAACTTAAAAGCTTCTGCACAACAAAGGAAACTATAAGCAAGGTGAAAAGACAGCCCTCAGAATGGTAGAAAATAATAGCAAATGAAGCAACTGACAAACAACTAATCTCAAAAATATACAAGCAACTCCTACAGCTTAATTCCAGAAAAATAAATGACCCAATCAAAAAATGGGCCAAAGAACTAAATAGACATTTCTCCAAAGAAGACATACAGATGGCTAACAAACACATGAAAAGATGTTCAACATCACTCATTATCAGAGAAATGTGAATCAAAACCACTATGAGGTACCATTTCATGCCAGTCAGAATGGATGCTATCCAAAAGTCTACAAGCAATAAATGCTGGAGAAGGTGTGGAGAAAAGGGAACCCTCTTACACTGTTGGTGGGAATGCAAACTAGTACAGCCACTATGGAGAACAGTGTGGAGATTCCTTAAAAAACTGGAAATAGAACTGCCTTATGATCCAGCAACCCCACTGCTGGGCATACACACTGAGGAAACCAGAAGGGAAAGAGACACATGTACCCCAATGTTCATCGCAGCACTGTTTATAATAGCCAGGACATAGAAGCAACCTAGATGTCCATCAGCAGATGAATGGACAAGAAAGCTGTGGTACATATACACAATGGAGTATTACTCAACCATTAAAAAAAAATACATTTGAATCAGTTCTAATGAGATGGATGAAACTGGAGCCTATTATACAGAGTGAAGTAAGCCAGAAAGAAAAACACCAATACAATATACTAATGCATATATGGAATTTAGAAATATGGTAACAATAACCCTGTTTACAAGACAGCAAAAGAGACACAGATGTATAGAATAGTCTTTTGGACTCTGTGGGAGAGGGAGAGGGTGGGATGATTTGGGAGAATGGCATTGAAATATGTATAATATCATATATGAAACGAGTCGCCAGTCCAGGTTCGATGCACGATACTAGATGCTTGGGGCTGGTGCAATGGGATGACCCAGAGGGATGGTATGGGGAGGGAGGAGGGAGGAGGGTTCAGGATGGGGAACACATGTATACCTGTGGCGGATTCATTTCAATATATGGAAAAACCAATACAATATTGTAAAGTTTAAAAATAAAATAAAATTAAAAAATAATACTTTCTCTTAGTTTTTAAACTATTTTGTAATAGATTAAAATATCAGACTAATTATTTAAAATAAACAATTTTAAATACCATATAATAACAATATTTTCAAATGTAAAGATTAAGATAGTATTAAGTATTCTTTAAAATTATATGTAAGAATTCACTCTCTGCCAAGTAAGTCATACTATTCTATGTGTAATATGATTTCAATGATCTAGTTATGAATTAGACTTAAAAAACAGTTTTCTTATTTGTATAGAAGTTATATGAAGTCCAGGTTCGATGCACGATACTGGATGCTTGGGGCTGGTGCACTGGGACAACCCAGAGGGAGGGTATGGGGAGGGAGGATGGTTCAGGACGGGGAACACAGGTATACCTGTGGCAGATTCATTTCGATATTTGGCAAAACTAATACAATATTGTAAAGTTTAAAAAATAAAATTTGGGAGAATGGCATTGAAACGGTAAAATATCATGGTTCAGTTGCCGGTCCAGGTTCGATGCACTATACTGGATGCTTGGGGCTAGTGCGCTGGGACGACCCAGGGGATGGTATGGGAGGAGGGGGAGGGTTCGGGATGGGGAGCACATGTATACCTGTGGCGGATTCATTTTGATATTTGGCAAAACTAATACAGTTATGTAAAGTTTAAGAATAAAATAAAATTAGAAAAAAAAATAAATAAAAAGCGAATTAGTGTTAAGGTCAAAAAATAATAATAAAAATAAAATAAAATTTAAAAAAAGAAGTTATATGATTACAATTAAGTAGCTGATATATATGTATGCTAACATTCAATATTTTAACAAATCTTGATATTAGTTTTATTTTTATTTTAATTGGAGGCTAATTACTTTACAATATTGTATTGGTTTTCAGTTCAGTTCAGTTGTTCAGTCATGTCTGACTCTTTACAACCCCATTAACTGCAGCACAGGGCCTCCCTGTCCATCACCAACTCCCAGAGTCCACTCAGACCCACGTCCTTCAAGTTGGTGATGCCATCCAACAGTCTCATCCTCTGTTGTCCCCTTCTCCTCCTGCCCTCAGTCTTTTCCAGCATCAGGGTCTTTTCAAATGAGTCAGCTCTTCAAATCAGGTGGCCAAAAAATTGGAGTTTCAGCTTCAACATCAGTCCTTCCAATGAACACCCAGGACTGATCTCCTTTAGGATGGACTGGTTGGATGTCCTTGAAGTCCAAGGGTCTCTCAAGAGTCTTCTCCAACACCACAGTTCAAAAGCATCAGTTATTCGGCCTTGAGCTTTCTTTATAGTCCAACTCTCACATCCATACATGACCACTGGAAAAACCGTAGCCTTGACTAGATGGACCTTTGTTGGTGAAGTGATGTCTCTGCTTTTATTTTATTTTTTAACTTTACAATATTGTATTGGTTTTGCCATATATCAACATGAATCCGCCACATGGTGTCTAGGTTGGTCATAACTTTCCTTCCAAAGAGTAAGCGTCTTTTAATTTGATTGCTGCAATCACCATCTTCAGTGATTTTGGAGCCCCCAAAAATAAAGTCTGACACTGTTTCCCCTGTTTCCCCATCTATTTCCCATGAAGTGATGGGACCAGATGCCATGATCTTAGTTTTCTGAATGTTGAGCTTTAAGCCAACTTTTTCACTCTCCTCTTTCATTTTCATCAAGAGGCTCTTTAGTTCCTCTTCACTTTCTGCCATAAGGGTGGTGTGATCTGCATGTCTGAGATTATTGATATTTCTTCCAACAATCTTGATTACAGCTTGTGCTTCTTCCAGCTCAGCGTTTCTCATGATGCACTCTGCATAGAAGTTAAATAAGAAGAGTGACAATATACGGCCTTGACATACTCCTTTTCCTATTTGGAACCAGTCTGTTGTTCCATGTCCAGTTCTAACTGTTGCTTCCTGACCTGCATACAAATTTCTCAAGGGGCAGGTCAGGTGGTCTGGTATTCCCATCTCTTTCAGAATTTTCCCCAGTTTATTGTAATCCACACAGTCAAAGGCTTTGGCATAGTCAGTGAAGCAGAAATAGATGTTTTTTCTGGAACTCTCTTGCTTTTTTGATGATCCAGCGTATGTTGGCAATTTGATACTGATTTAAGTATTTTAAAGTAATGGTTGGTTTCATTAAAGAATGTGTTTGCAACTGAGATTAAAAATAAGAAAAGATAAGTAATTTTTGAAATTATTCAGAAAAAATTATCATTCAAACTGCACCAAGTTGAAGAAAACCAAAACAAATATAATGAAAAGTGTTTAATCTTCTGTCTCCAAATTTATGAATTCAACTTATTTGTAATTTCTTGTAACTTCCCTTTAGAGAAACTGAAAACTGCTTTCATGTTTCAATAACTCTATGTTAGGAATGTTCTTAACACTGTAGCTAAAGTGACATGTAGAATATGGATGATTTTTCTGTGACATCTCAAGTTATTGACTACCAGTATCTGGTAGGTAATTTAATCCCTTCGGTAATCATAAGAGATTGGCAAACTATTTAATATTATTCCTATTCCTTATGAAGTAGAAACATGAAGCTTAAATAGCAAAATAACTTTGCTTAATTGATCACCTTTTTTTTTCTTTTTTTTCAATTCATTAAGCTCTTTTTTAAAATGTAATCAAAGATATGGAAGAATTATGATTATCTCTAGGGACAACCAAGTCATTTTGTTGGCAAAGTAATGTCTCTGCTTTTGAATATGCTATCTAGGTTGATCATAACTTTTCTTCCAAGGAGTAAGAGTCTTTTAATTTCATGGCTGCAATCACCTTCTGCAGTGATTTTGGAGCTCCAAAAAATAAAGTCTGACACTGTTTCCACTGTTTCTCCATCTATTTCCCATGAAGTGATGGGACCAGATGCCATGATCTTTGTTTTCTGAATATTGAGCTTTAAGCCAACTTTTTCACTCTCCACTTTCACTTTCATCAAGAGGCTTTTTAGTTCCTCTTCATTTTCTGCCATAAGGGTGGTGTCTTCTGCATATATGAGGTTATTGGTATTTCTCTTGGGAATCTTGATTCCAGTTTGTGCTTCTTCCAGCCCAGCATTTCATACGGCGTACTCTGCATATAAATTAAATAAGCAGGGTGACAATATACAGCCTTGATGTACTCCTTTTCCTATTTGGAACCAGTCTGTTTTCTATGTCCAGTTCTAACTGTTGCTTCTTGACCTGCATACAGATTTTTTAGGAGGCAGGTCAGATGGTCTGCTATTCCCATTCTTTCAGAATTTTCCACAGCTTGATGTGATCCACACAGTCAAAGGCTTTGGCATAGTCAATAAAGCAAAAGTAGAAGTTAATAAAGTAAATGAATAGACTAAAGAAAGTTGAAAAAGTAAATAAGTAAATAAAGTCAATACATAAATAAATAAGTAAAGCAAATAAAGTAAACAAAATAAAAGTAAAACTTTTACTTTTGCTCTTGATATCATCCATCTTTAATTTTAGCCATTATATATATATATTAATATCTGTTAGTATAAAACATATTTCAATTTTCATTTTTATGAGGTTGAATACCTGTTTGCATGTTTATTGGACATTCATAAAGTATCATTTGTAAAATGTATGATCAAATATCTTACACATTTTTGCCTTTTTGCTTTTATTTCTAATAGTTTTAAAGATTCTTGCCATTTTGTGTGTACAAGGCCTTGTCACATTTATGTAATCTAAAATAATTTTTCAGTTATTTGTATTTTTAAGTTTTATTTTCCTGGTGTTTCCTGGTGTGTTTTTTTTATGGGTTTTTTAAAAGGGAAGATATTTTGCTGATTTATTTATTAACTTGTATTGGCACATGTTTTTTTTGTCTTCTATAAAAAACTTTTTGCTTGCCCCCAAATTATGGAGATTTTTTTTCCTGTATATTCTCCAAGGACTCTTACATTTTAGTTTGGATTCTCAGATGCATTGTTCATTTCAACTAAATTTTCATTTATAGCATAAAGTTATTTTTGAATTTCATTTCTGTGTTGCTATTCAGTGGTTCCCACACAAGCTCTTGAAATGAATGTCATTTCCCCATTGAATTACCTTAGTCCCTGTAACAAACGACCTGGTGAGAAAAAGTAAAAAAAAAAAAAAAAAGGAATAATTAAAAGAAAATCAAATAAGGGTGCAAAGAATTGCCTTAAAGGACTATCACTGGGAGAGCTTAGTAGTCAGAAGGATTGCAGGAAGCAAGAATGAAGAGATACAATACTCACTTGTTCAAAATTTAAAACGAGGAACTAGAATAAAATATACTTAAAGATTGTGATTAAGGATACAGATCGAATATGTTTCTCTCCATAAATATTGAAGGTATACTTCAACAAGTGACAATTAACTTTGCCAACACCATCCCAGAATTAACTGATCTTTATAAAAAGGTAACTGAAGCCAGAATGGGTGATCTCTAAGAGGATTTTCTGTTGACTCTTCACTTGATACACCTGTATAACAAACCTTGAAGATGATGCAGTATAATGGAGGTGTGTCCAATGGAGATGACAATAAGATTGAGATCATTGCATCCAGAGAAATGGCAGCTGCACGTCTCCAGGTGTATTTGTGGTACCTGGAGGAAAAGGAGATAGTCCAGAAAATATTCCTTGAAACGAATAATTCAGGAAATACTTTTAAATGCATTAAATAAATTGACTTCAGTGATTCTATCATAGTAGTGATCCTTCATATAATCTTGGGAACACCAAAAAAAAAGAGATTAATGTCATGTAAAAAAATATAATATGTACATATTTCAGGAAGTAAATATCATGTAGAAAACAACAAAGAGGTAACTCCATTGATTCAGTTACCAACATACATGATTTAGCATCACATAAGCTTGAATTAGCAAGTCATATTTTCCCACTGCAGTGCACTGCCACTGTTAATACATGCTGAGTGTTTTAAATAGCTATGTAATATGATTTATTTCTCCTGAAGTTCCAAGACATTGGGTGTTATGATGATGATATGAAATTTAGGGATTAAAAATGCATTTGCCTGAGTTGTTCCGACTCTGTGGGATTAAACAGTTGGATTCTATGCAAAAACACTGGAGTTTGCAGTTGCTTCCAAAGCATGAAAGTGAAAAATCAGTTGTGTCGTGTCTGACTCTTAGGACCCCATGGACTGCAGCCTACCAGGCTCCTCCGTCCATGGGCCCAAGAATACCAGGTTCCATTGCCCTCTGTGACCAACCTAGACAGCATATTAAAAAGCAGAGACATTTCAACAAAGGTCCATCTAAGAACATGTATGGATGGAGAGTTGTGGGACTTGATCCAGGGTATTTGAAGGAGACGGCGTAGGCGAAGATCAGGAAACAATTCTAATTAAATGCATAAGGATATAAAAAGTAGAATAAGAATAGCTCAGTGAGGAAAAGTGGAGAAAAAGAGGCTAAATAATTCAGCCAGAAGGTAAGAGAAAGAACGACATGGTGAGACCAAGTTTCGTGAACAAGGCCCACACTTTATTTTCCAAAGTAGTTTTATACCTTAAGTTATGCATAGAGGATAATGGGAAGGGTAGAGTCATGCAGCAAGCCAGGCTTTCTTCCTGCAAACTTATCATATGCAAAAGCTTAGGTGATTTGCATCATCTCTACGGAGGCCTGTTAACATTTAAGACCCTTTCTTCAGAAAACTTATTTTTCTAAAGGTGATTGGTCAGAGCCACCCTCCAAAAAGCATTAGATAAAGTTGCACTACAGAGCAAAGGTGTGGTGGGCTATAACAAGAAAAAAGAATTAACTCAAGGGTTGCTACCTTCTCTATATTAACCAACACTAGGGACACAGCAGGCAGGGATATGGAAACTTAGCAGCAAACATTGGCCCAACAAACAAAAATCCCTTCAGTCAATTTCTAATCAATCTTTTAACTACTCAAAAGTGTGTTTAGACAGTTTAGAACATCTCCTGGATGTCACAGTTGGAGGCTCTGAACAATCAAAGCTGAAAAGGACAAAGAACTGAGGATTTCCAAAGGAGTTTGTGTTAAACACTGTCAAGATTATTAACTGGAACTGTAAGCTAACTTTTTCTTGAGTGGGGACAGCCCTGTAAAGTCAGAGGACAGGTCCAAGCAGAAACCAGGCTCCACTGGTTTTGGAGCCTCGAGAAAGCTCAATATGCCTTTGAGTATCCAAGCCTCCTTGTTCACCTTTGTCAAGGACTGAGTTCCTTGCTGGCTCCTGCAGTGAAATTCCAGTTGACTTATTCCAGATCCTGAAAGATGATGCTTGAAAGTGCTGATGCAATATTTGCAAAAGATCCTGATGCTGAAGGACAAAGAATTGATGGAACAGGTGGAGAAGACTCTTGAGAGTCCGTGGACAGAGGACATCCAACCAGTCCATCCTAATGGAGATATGTCCTGGGTGTTCATTGGAAGGACTGATGTTGTTTGGGTGTACTTGGCCACCTGATTTGAAGTGATGACTCATTTGAAAAGACCTGATGCTGGGAAAGATTGAGGGCAGAAGAAGAAGGGGCACAAGGATGAGATGGTTGGATGGCATCACCGACTAGAAGGACATGTGTTTGGGTGAACTGAGTTGGTGATGGACAGGGAGATAAATGTGGTTCATGGGGTCACAAATAGTCAGACATTTTGACTGAACTTTTATAGGAAGAGATAAATATCCAGCGGTTCTTTTTCACATATTCCAGCCATGTATGGCATCCTTGTGCTCAGTTGCTCCACTATGTCTGACTCTTTGAGGCCCCATGGACTGTAGCCTGCTAAGCTCTTCTTTCCATGGAATTTTCCAGGCAAGAATACTATAGCAGTTTGCCATTTACTTCTCCAGGGGATCGTCCCAAACCAGGCATCAAACCAGCATCCTTTGAGTCTCCTGCATTGGCAAGCAGATTCTTTACCACGAGCACCACTTAGGTGGAGAAGGCAATGGCAACCCACTTCGTTACTCTTGCCTGGGAAATCCCAGGGACAGAGGAGCCTAGTATGCTGCTGTCTATGGGTTTGCACAGAGTCAAACACAAGTGACTGAAGCAACTTAACAGCAGCAGCAGCACCACTTAGGAAGTCCCGTAGAGCATTCTTCTGTGTGTGTGTGTGTGTGTGTGTGTGTGTTAGTCACTCAGTCGTGTCTGACTCTGTGACCCCACAGATTGTTGTCCACCAGACTCCTCTGTCCATGGGGATTCTCTAGGCAAAAATGTTGGAATGGGTTGCCATTTCCTTCTCCAGGGTATCTTCCTGCCTCAGGGATCTGAGCATGGCAGGTCTCAGCATGGCAGGCAGATTCTTTACCTTCTGCACCAACAGGGAAGCCCTAGGGTATCCTTAAAACATACTATATAGCTCTAATGTTTGTCTGGATGATTACTGATCTCACTTTCACAATGAAGCTTTTCCAGAACACCTAACTGACTGCTACAAATAGTCATGCCTGCCCCACACTAACAATCACCCTTAACCTGCTTTGTTTTTCCTTTATTCAGTAGTGCATATTAGCTTTTAATATACTATGTCATTTAATATTTATTACAGACTGTTTCTGTTTCTCAAATTGAATATGGGTTTCCCTGGTGGCTCAGATGGTGAAGAATCAGCCTGCAATGCAGGAGACCCAGGTTCTATCCCTGGGTTGGAAAGATACACTGGAGTAGGAAATGGAAATCCACTCCAGTTTTCTTGTTTGGAGAACCATGGACAGAGGAGCCTGGTGGGCTACAGTCCTGTGGGTCACAAAGAGTCAGACACAACTCAGCAACTAACACACACACACACAAATCTAATATGTATTCCACAAGGCAGAAGTCTTTTATTACTAGAATTAGTGTTTACTTACATATCTAAAATTGTATGTGGCATACAGTAGGCATTCAAGAAATTTTTGATGGAAAAATAGAAAGAAGGAGGAAAGGAAGGAGTGAAAGAATATAGGAATTCAGGAGAAAACAATATTATTGTTTAAATTGGCTATTTCTTCTTACAAACACCATGCTTTTATCATTTTATTATCAAAATTGAAATCTGAGTATTTAAATTTAGTGAATTTTATTTTTAATTATAATTTTTTAATTACATATATGTGCTACGTTTGTCTCATAAATGATGGTTATAGTCAGGTATTTTATCTTAAGGACATTCTGTATTTGGAGAAGGCAATGGCTTCCCACTCCAGTACTCTTGCCTGGAGAACCCCATGGATGGAGGAGCCTGGTAGTCTGCAGTCCATGGGGTCGCTAGGAGTCTGATGTGACTGAGCGACTTCACTTTCACTTTTCACTTTCATGCATTGGAGAAGGAAATGGCAACCCACTCCAGTGTTCTTGCCTGGAGAATCCCAGGGATGGGGGAGCCTGGTGGGCTGCTGCCTATGCGGTCGCATAGAGTCAGACACGACCGAAGTGACTTAGCAGCAGCAGCAGCATTCTGTATTGGCTCAGATTTTTCTGGAGTAAATCATTTAATGTGATTCTTAAAGTACATTTGACATCAAGACTTTTTAAATGAATTATACATCCCCTCAGTGTATTGCCCTGAAATATCATTTCTCATCCTCCTGACAGATGATAACAGAAGGAAGGCATCAGGACAAAGAACACGGATGCTCACTGGAAGACAAAAGGCAAGATCAATATAAATAGTGTCAAAGATAGAAGTCAGAGATGTGAGAGACTCACAAAAAGTGAATTATGCTGTCATGTGACAAGGGTTGCTGTAAATTCAGAAAGACTTTGAACTATTTATTTAGTCAAAGGTGTGACAAGGCTTGTTTTATGCAGTTATATACCCTGGTGTATATAAGAATCCCTGCCTCGGGATTCTTTAGAGGGAATGTTACTGACTAGGATATTTAGCAGCTTCTGAGTTTCAAAGTTCTTAATAAAATACACCTGAGAACCTGCGGTGCTTCATGGGTTGACTGCTAAAGCACGTTCACAGATTTGATTATCTTAAAATGCAATTAGAAACTACATTTTGATAGACTCTCATGAGAAAGTGTAATCTTTCATCTCAGTAAGATGACTTTTACAGTTTTATGACTTTTACAGACTTTTACATATCCTTAAAAATGAGAATCACCTTCTAAATGAATGTAATACAATCCAGGTAAATAAAGACACTTTGTACCTGATAGCCTGATTCTAAGTGAAAGTGAAAGTGTTAGTCACTCAGTTGTGTCAAACTTTTTGGGACCCCATGGACTGTAGCCCGCTAGGCTCCTTTGTCCATGGTATTGTATTCTCCAGGCAAGAATACTGGAGTGGGTTGCCATGCCCTCCTCCAGGGAATGTTCCCGACCAGTGATCGAACCTAGTCTCCCACACTGCAGGAAGATTCTTGTCTGAGCCACCAGGGAAGCCTGATTCTAAATAGTCCTTTGCAAAAGTAAATCCAAAAATCGAGTATTTTTCTTAATAGAGAAACCTTACTATGCTTCACTCAATCATATTTACATATTCATTCAATCATAAGTATCTGATAGAATTTTAATTAATGTAGAAAGATACGTTATTGAATGTTTATTGAAATACGTCTCAATAAATACACTCTGATGTCACAGTAATGTTTTAATGTATTGGTTTTATCTCAGCCTCCAGTGACAAGGGACGAAGTGCATATTGACTAAACAATGAAGATGAAGATAATTGAACTGTAACTCATGAATTACATCTGTAACCAAGCTGAAAGTTATATTTATTCTTTCAGTAAATGATATTTATCATATCTTAATACCAGCATTTTAACTTGTTAGTGTTCCAGGATCTATTGTGTCAATATAAGCCTTAAGGGCAGGAACATAGCCAGAGATTTTTATTCAAAGGTAAATCAATGTTCCCATTACTGGTTTCAGAGCTTTTTATTTTGTCATGTTAAATTGCACGATAATACACATGCTGTCTTTCCATGTGGATTTCAGCTTAATGAAAATAAGAAAATGGAGAGCTGAATTATTGACATGTAATTGACAACTAAAATTTGTATGTATTTAAAATGTACCACATGATGTTTTGATATACATATATATTGTGAAATAATTACCACAATCAAGTTAAACATCCATCACCTCACTTAGTTATTTTTGTGTGTGTGTAGTAAGGACTCTCGGAGAAGGCAATGGCACCCCACTCCAGTACTCTTGCCTGGAAAATCCCATGGACGGAGAAGCCTGGTGGGCTGCAGTTCATGGGGTCACTAAGAGTCGGGCACGACTGAGCGACTTCACTTTCACTTTTCACTTTCATGCATTGGAGAAGGAAATGGCAACCCACTCCAGTGTTCTTGCCTGGAGAATCTCAGGGACGGGGGAGTCTGGTGGGCTGCCGTCTATGGGGTCCCACAGAGTCGGACACGACTGAAGCGACTTAGCAGCAGTAGCAGCAGCAGTAAGGACTCTGAAGATCTATTTTTTTTTTTGATAAGTTAGCTACATATTTCCTTTCCCAGTATCTATTGTAATATATTTCTCCTACACTTTCTTATTGGTATCTAATAATGTTATTGATATTTTAAATTTTAAATGCTAAGTAGACAATATTTTCTCTAAACTTAAATTTTCTCAAAGAACTCCATTAGTATTTGAAAATTCTAAACCTCTTATTGCATTGATTATCACCTCCAATATGATGATGAATAGAGATGGTTGGTGGGGCAAATACTGTTTGTTTACGGATTTGGTAGAAACGGTATGAAATATTCACTAAGATGAATGGTATTTGCTAAAGGTTGTGCATAGGAAAAGGTGATTGTGTTAAGAATATTCACTGATTGTAATTCAAACTTGATCATGAATTAATATTTAGTTTTTTACAATTTGTTCTTTCTCTAAGGTGAGATAATCATGGCAGAGATTTTTCCTCACCTAAAATATTTTAAGTGAATGCTCTTGAATTTCTTACATAAAAATCTAGTTTTGTAGTGATGATTTTATTTCTTCATTAGTAGACTTAATTTGTTCAGGTTTATGTTTACAGTAATATAGTACAGAATGTACCCAGAATTCCTATATTTCCTTCAACCCTCCACATAGTATCTCCTATAATTAACAGCATGTATCATGTGCTAATTTCTTTACCATTGGTGAGCCACTATTGACGTCTTGTTATTAACCAAAGTCCATAGTTTACAGTACAGTTCATTCTTTGTGTTGTACGGTTCTATAGGTATTGACAGATGTGCAGCATCATGGATACAACAATACAGATTGGTAGAGAATCACTTCACTGCTTCGAAAATGCCTTATATCCCACATATTCATCCCATTCCATCCACCTAAACCCAACAAATGCTGATTCTGTTACTCTCCATAGTTTTTCTTTTTCCAGAATATCATGTAGTTGGAATCATAGAGTATGTAACTGTTTAAGACTGGATTCTCTCATTTATTATCTATGTGGATTATGTCCCCCAAAATCCATATGCTGAAGTGCTGGTAACCAGTGTGACTGCACTAATAGATACGGCCCTTAAAGAAATATTAAGGTTAGTTTATGGCATAGGGTTGCAGCCCTAATCCAATATGACTGTTGTCCTTATGAGAAGAGCAAAACACCAAGAACGTACAAGCAGAGAGGAAAGGTCAGGACGCAGAGAGAAGGCAGACATCTGCAAGCCAAGGAGAGATACCTGAGAAGAAAATACACCTGCTGCCAGCTTGATATTGGGCTCCAGTCCTCAGTATTGTGAAAAAATAAGTTACTATCATTTAAGCCATTCACTGTCTGGTAAGGCAGTCCTAGAAACACAGGAACAGTTTCTGCAATGTCTTTACATAACTTGATAGCTTATTTAAATATTAATTCATTCACCTATTGAAACACTTGCCTTACAATTTTCAAAACACATTTGCAACTACTATAATTCCACTTTTAAATAATACTCCACTATATTGTGGGTAGCACATTATTTTACAATAGCAACATTCTCCTGATTTCTCCATCCTACCCCTATATCAGGCTTCCCTTGCGGCTCAATGGTAAAGAAATCACCTGCCAAGCAGGAGACATGAGCTTGATTTCTGGGTTGGGAAGATCCCCTGGAAAGGAAATTGGCAACCCACTCCAGTATTCTTGCCTGAAGAATCCCATGGACAGAGGAGCCTGGTGGGCTACAGCCCATGGGGGTCACAAAGAGTTGGACATAACTTAGCGACTAAACAACAGCATCCTTTTATCATTGCTGTCATTTATTTCAATTATATATGATATAATCATTGTGTACACTGTTGCTATTATTATTTTGAAAAAACTGCCATCTTTCATATTGAAGAAAAAGGAAAAAATGTAATATTTATTTATTCCTTCTTGAACACTCTTTATCTCTATAAAATTTTTAAACATTTCTTGTATAACACGTCTACTGTCAATGACTGTCTTCAATGCTTTGATGATTACTTTTCCTTCCTTCAACATTTTTTTAACTTTTAAATTTGTTTTTTTTTTTTTTTTAATTTATTTTTTAAAAAAATCATATTTCCTGAAATTTGTTTATCTATTTGAGTTTCTTTTTTTTTTTTTTTTTTTTTTTTGTTTGTTTTTGCCATTCCTCACAGCCTGTGGGATCTTAGTTCCCTGACCAGGGATGGAACACAAACCCTGGCAGTAAAAGTGCAGAGTCCTGCATTGGACCACCGGGGGATTCCTGTTGGATTAAGAGTTCTAGATTTTGAGGGTTTTTTTTTTAATCCTTTTTATATATTAACTCTGTTCCTTTCTCGCTTGCATGAGCTCTAGAAAAGTCAGATATAATTTTTATGTTAATTTCTCTTTAGGCAAGATGTTTCCTCCCCCACTGGCTTCTTTCAAGTGTTTCTGTTTGCCTTTGATTTTCTGTGTTTTGAATGTGATAAATTTAGCTTCAGGTTTGTTTGCTTTTAGTTTGTTTATTTTTGGTATATATCTGGCTTTGAGTTCTGTATGTTTCCTAAATCTATAGTTTTGTGCTTGCCAATAATTGTGGGGATTTCTTAGTCATTATTAATTCAAATATTTTCTTTTCTTTGTTCATCTGCTACATCCATTATTTCTATGTTACACCTTTGTAATTGTCTCAAAGTTCTTGGATAACTCTGCCCCATTTTGTCCAGCCCTATTTTCCCCTTTGTCTTTAAAGTCAAGAAGTTTATATTGACATATTTTCAATGTCACTTTCCTCAGTTGTGTGGACACATTAAAAAGTGGTTCTTCTTTTCTATCACAGTGTTTTTTTTTCTAGCATTTTACTTTATGCTTTAGAACGTCCATCTCCCTGCTCATATTATGTTTATTTTTGCATGTTGTCAACTTTTTCCATTAGAGCTCTTAACATATTAATCATAGATATTTTACATTTCTGGTCTGATAATTACATTATTTCTAACATATCTCAGTCTGGTTCTGCTGTTTTCACTAAGTTAAAGGTTTTTTTTGTGTGTAATTTTTGCTTTTTAATATGCTTTGAAAATTTTTCCTTGAAAGCTGTACATAAGGGAATTCCAGAAAAAACATCTACTTTTACTTCATTGACTACACTAAAGCCTTTGACTGTGTGGATCACAACAAACTGTGGAAAATTCTTCAAGAGGTGAGAATACCAGACCACCTTACTTGTCTCTTGAGAAACCTATATTCAGATCAAGAAGAAACAGCTAGAAACAGAAGTGGAACAATAGACAAGTTCAAAATTGGGAAGGTTATATATTGTCACTCTGCTTATTTAAGTTTTATGAATAGTACAGCATGGAAAATGCAAAGCACAAGCTAGAATCAAGATTGTCGGGAGAAATATCAACAATTTCAGATATGCAGACGAGACCACTCTAATGGCAGAGAGTGAAGAGGAACTGAAAATCTTCTTGATGAGGATGAAAGAGGAGAGTGGAAAAGCAACTTAAAACTCAACATTCAAAAAACTAAGATCATTGCATCTGGTCCCATCACTTTATAGTAAATAGAAGGGGAAAAGTGGAAAGAGTGACAGATTTTATTTTATTGGACTCCAAAATCACTCAAACAGTGACTGCAGCAATGAAATTAACAGACGCTTGCTCCTTGGAAGGAAAGCTATCACAAACCTAGACAGGGTATTTAAAAAGTAGAGATATTACTTTGACTACATAAAGGTTTGCATAGTCAAAGTTATGGTTTTTCCAGGAGTCATGTATAGATGCGAGTATTGGACCATAAAGAAAGCTGAGCATGAAAGAATTGATGCTTTTGAATTGTGGTGCTAGCAAAGATTTGTGTTCCTTTGACAGCAAGGAGATCAAACTGGTCAATCGTAAAGGAAATCAACCCTCAATATTCATTGGAAGGACTGATGCTGAAGGTGAAGCTCCAATACTTTGACCACCTGATACAAAGAGCCAACTCATTGAAAAAGACCTTGATGCTGGGATAGACTGAGAGCAGAAGGAGGAGGGAGCAACAGAATATGAAATGGTTGTAGGGATAGCAACACTAACTCAATGAACATGAATTTGAGAAACTCTGGGAGATAGTGAAAGACAAAGAAGCCTGGATCATTGCAGTCCATGGAGTGGCAAAGAGTCAGACAAGACTTAGGGACTAAATAACAACACATGCCTAAATCTTGATGTAAGGTTTTATGTTTATCTGGCCAGTAGTTAGGCTGTGTTTACCATTTGCTACATCTATAGATATCAGAAGCTTCGATTTCATCTCTTCTTCTACATGTCTCCCCTGAAACAGTAAATTTTCCCCAGAGACTCTGTATTATATAGCTTCAGAAATTTGCATGTTTTTAGCTATAATACTCTATTTGGAATAATCTCTATTGGTATTGTGATAAAATACAAGTGAGGAGAAGCTTTCCATAAGCCTATGATTAGTTCTCAGTGTTTAGTGAGCCACTGTGCCATGGGCTGTGATATTCACAATGGTTTGTCAAGTTTTCAGTTTCTTTTTCTATTTTTCTTGTTTATTTAAGTCTTTTGTAAAACAGAAATATTCAAGGTGGCTGAAATCGGGTGGTTCCCTTCCTGTACATGGGTTAGGCTCCAGGGAAGCTTTTGTTAGTTATTCAGTATAGAAATTTCCATTAAGGTTGCACCCTCCTCAAGGAGCATGAAGCACTACGTATGTTTCTTAATGATTACTTTTTCTTTTTCTCTGCTGGAAACATGATGGGATTTTTCTTCAACTCACACAGTTAGAATCTGGCAGAAATTTTGAGAGTAAAACTTTTGAAAATGTGGGGATCCCCAAAAGACTATCCCTCCAAGCATTCTTAATCTCTCAAGCTTGTCCATATTTAATCTACAGTCATTAGTCAATCGCAGTTAGGTATTCCTATCCAATACTGACTCCAGTAATAGTTCCTTCTTCCAGCAAATTATAATAGCTTTCTTTGGTTTGTATCTTCAGTTTCCAATGAGGGTACTTGCCCTGTGACTTCAGTTCTCTGACCCTTTCAGAGGAGTTGTTGGTTTTCAGGTTTGCAGCATTTTTCTTGTTTGTAAGGATAACAGTGATGGCTTTACATGTTAGATCAGAAGCCAGATATTAGTGATGGATTTCGAAGTACTAATCACATATGTTGTTTTCCAAATTGGTAAATTTATGATTAACTCAAAATATTTTACTTATGTTTATAAATGCAGAGGCCTATATCTCTTTTGTTTGTAAATTATTTTAATAACTTTAGTGTGAACATGGAGTAAATTCCAAAAACATGCATGTTTAAATTTCTAAACAAAGTAGGGCTTGACTAATTTTGATTATTGATTTTAAACTAATTTTATTTTGATTAGAAAATAGCATATTTACACTTTTAATTTATCAATACTTTTTGTGACTCATTAATGAATGATATTTTAAATGTTCACTTCTTGTTTGAAGAAACAGGTTCATTTTCAAATTGATTTGGAAAGATCTAAATATATCAATTGTATCAGTAGTATTATATTTTACAGAATTACTCTTCTTTTACTGCCAAGTTATTTTTTGAGTGTGTATTAAGTCCATGGTTGTTTTGGATTCTGTGGAGTACTTGCTTTTTTTCATTTTTATACTTTACATTCTTTTTTTGCCGCGTCGCTTCAGTCGTGTCCGACTCTGTGCGACCCCATGGACTGCAGCCTACCAGGCTTCTCCGTCCATGGGATTCTCCAGGCAAGAACACTGGAGTGGGTTGCCATTTCCTTCTCCAATGCATGAAAGTGGAAAGTGAAAGTGAAGTTGCTCAGTCGTGTCTGACTCTTAGCAACCCCATGGACTGCAGCCTACCAGGCTCCTCCATCCATGGGATTTTCTGGGCAACAGTACTGGAGTAGGGTGCCATTGCCTTCTCCTTACATTCTTTAGCAATTATATTTCTTGTCATCTTTTTTAACTTATTATCCCAAAATAACTCATTAAAAACCTACTACATTTTGCATCTAAATATTTTTAAAAAGTGATAATTATTGATCTACACCTGGCATCATTTCTATAGTTTTGTTTTAATTTAAAGAATTATTTTGATAAAATTTCGAACTTATAGGATAGTACAATTTTCCCCTATATGTATATATATTTTACCCACTTCCCCCAATGTCAAGTATTCTAGAGAATTTGTCATACTCTTGAACTCTCTTGTGTTCACTTCTTTCTTTCTCTTTCTCTCTGTTCTCCTACCCTCTATATTTTTCTGGCAACAAATTGCAGAGTTACATATAGCATACAATTATCTTATATAAGATACCCTTTCAATTAGATTTTTCTGATCAATCTCCATGATTTGATTCAGGTCATATATTTTATTTAGGTAATATCCAACATCCATTGTATCATCGAAAAAGCAAGAGAGTTCCAGAAAACATTTATTTCTGTTTTATGGACTATGCCAAAGCCTTTGACTGTGTGGATCACAACAAACTGTTGAAAATTCTTAGAGATGGGAATACCAAACCACCTGACCTGCCTCTTCAGAAATCTATATGCAGGTCAGGAAGCAACAGTTAGAACTGAACATGGAACAACAGACTGGTTCCATATTGGGAAAGGAGTACGTCAAGGCTGTATATTGTCACCCTGCTTATTTAACTTATACGCAGAGAAGATCATGAGAAATGCTGGGCTAGATGAAGCACAAACTGGAATCAAGATTGCTGGGAGAAATATCAATAACCTGACATATGCAGATGACACCACCCTTATGGCAGAAAGGGCAGAAGAACTAAAGAGCCTCTTGATGAAAGTGAAAGAGG
Organism: Bos mutus; assembly: GCF_027580195.1. Classification (NCBI taxonomy): domain Eukaryota; kingdom Metazoa; phylum Chordata; class Mammalia; order Artiodactyla; family Bovidae; genus Bos; species Bos mutus. The sequence continues at coordinate 60,389,034 of NC_091636.1, forward strand.
AGAGTGAAAAAGTTGTCTTAAAACTCAACATTCAGAAAACTAAGATTATGGCATCTGGTTCCATCACTTCATGGCAAATAGATGGGGAAACAGTAGAAACAGTGTCAGACTTTATTTTCTTGGCCTCCAAAATCACTGCAGATGGCGGCTCCAGCCATGAAATTAAAAGAGGCTTACTCCTTGGAAAAAAAGTTAGATCAACCTAGACAGCATATTAAAAAGCAGAGACATTACTTTGCCAATAAAAGTCTTTCTAGTCAAAGATATGGTTTTTCCAGTAATCATATATGGACGTGACAGTTGGACTATAAAGAAAGCTGAGTGCGGAAGAATTGATGATTTTGAATAATGGTGTTGGAGAAGACTTTTGAGAGTCTCTTGAACTGCAAGGAGATCCAACCAGTCAATCCTAAAGGAAATCAGTCCTGAATATTCATTGGAAGGACTGATGTTGAAGCTGAAACTCCAATACTCTGGCCACCTGATGGGAAGAACTGACCCATTGGAAAAGACCCTGATGCTGGAAAAGATTGAAGGTGGGAGGAAAAGAGAAGAGATGGATGGATGGCATCACCGACTCAATGGACATGATTTTGAGAAAACTCCGGGAGTTGGTTATGGACAGGGAGGCCCAGCGTGCTGCAGTCCATGGGGTCACAAAGAGTCAAACACGCCTGAGCAACTGAACTGAATATATATATTTTTGCAGCAATAGCACCAAATAGCTTCTGTGTCTCAGTTCTTCCAATCAGGGTGTGCATTGTATTAATGAGCTTCATTAGTGGTGACCTTAACTTTAATCACTCAGTGAAGGGAACATCTGCCAATTTTCTCTCCTGTTAAGGACTATCTTTCCTTTGTAATTAGAAAGATGTTTATGGAGAGGTACTTTCAACTCATTTATGGGTTTCTCTGTAGAGTGAACTGTCAATGTAGCAAGTATGTGGACTTACGTTTTTTGTTTCTGTGGATGGCAGCATTAAAGAATTTTGTTTTGTTTTGCTTTTAGTAATCCTTTTATTTTCTTCCAGGAAGCTAAAATGCTCTACATTTCTTCTTTTTCCTTTCACTTCTTGATTTGTCATGGGTACCTCTTTCTTTCTAAACTCTTGTTCCCTGAAGCACCATCTTTGCTGCTTTAGAGGCTATACTGCATATTTCATCTCTATAGCATCTACATAAAATATTTAAATTTATGTTTTAGTATACCTACTAAAAGTTTAAATTATTTCTAAATCACTACCTTTTCCTGTTTATATGTTTTACTTCACCTTAATTATCACCAGAAAAGCTTAGACCCACAATCCTGAATACGGTTTTTATGAAATACATAGTGTCCATTTCTTTTTAAAATTATTGAAAGATATTAATATATTTTCAAGGTCAATGCTTCATTCTTTGTCACGAATTTGTGCATTTATTTTGTCCATTATTCTTTTTTTCTTTACTTCTTAAATTTATTTTTAATTGAAGGATAATTACAATACTGTGTTGGTTTCTGCCTTACATCAACATACATCAGCAGTAGGTATACATATGTCCCCTCCCTCCCACCTCTCACTCCATCCCATCCCTCTAGGTTTTCACAGAACCCCAGTTTGTTCTTCATTCTACTTGCTTACATATTCTTCTTGTTAAACTGCATTTTTTAATAATGCTTTTTGTGAGGGTATGACCATGGATGTGTATACTCCCTTGTGTCTCTGTATATCTGTAAATTTTTATGCCTTGTAGAATGAATCCAAATTCTAATTCTGATACACCTTAATGTAATTCTAGCTTGAAGCTTTATCTTATGTTCATTTCTATACTGGCTTTTAGTTCCTTTTATCTTGCCATCCTTCCCTAACTCTTGTCTGATATTATGAGGATTGAATTTTTGGGAAGCCCCAGGGGTGCCAGTTCAAAACTAGGTCTTTGTGTTTCAGCTCATAATATTTAAAATCTAGTGTCTCAGGCTGTTAGTGTTTGACTCAATTCCTGATTGCAAGGCTTCTTTCTTGGACCAAAAACTTCATGAAGACAGGTCCCCAGGCAGTGGAGGGAAACAACTTTGTCAACCTTTTTCACAAACAAGACACCTCTTCTCATACTCACATTGGCTGAACTTCCAAATTCCACATCAAGCACATTAAGTATCAAACTCCTAAAGAGAGAAAAACACCCTCCCCAGCTTTCATCCATGTCATTAATCCAGAAGACCTGTAGTCTCAACCTTTTCTTTTATAGTTGCATGTATGACTTGACTTCTGCTAAAAACACATTTGCCTTGTTTTAGAGAGTTGATATTATCATAAATTCTTTTGACATATTTCTCTTTATAGAATAAGTATGTGCACCAGCCTCAAGCATCCAGTATAGTGCATCAAACCTGGACTGGCGACTCGTTTCATATATGATATTATACATGTTTCAATGCCATTCTCCCAAATCATCCCACCCTCTCCCTCTCCTACAGAGTCCAAAAGACTGTTCTATACATCAGTGTCTCTTTTGCTGTCTCGTATACAGGGTTATTGTTATCATCTTTCTAAATTCCATATATATGCATTAGTATACTGTATTGGTGTTTTTCTTTCTGGCTTACTTCACTCTATAATAGGCTCCAGTTTCATCCACCTCATTAGAACTTATTCAAATGTATTCTTTTTAATGGCTGAGTAATATTGTAAAGTTAAAAAATAAAAAAAAATAAGTATGTGCTTTAAATCACATACTTATAAGTTTTTTTTAGAAATTCATACATGAACATCTGAAGTTTTTCTAAAAACTAAAATGTTCTTCCCAGAAAAGTTCTCTTAGTTGCACACACACACATATATACTTTTATTAATATATGTGTTTTCACAATATAAAATTACCATGTAAAAATTAACCTAAATAAAGTAGAGCTGATTTAACTACTATCAATAGAATAGTTATGATGGATACACGGCTCTAAGTTCAGGTAATAAAGGATGAATTAAAAGATAATAATCTAAGCCACAAATTTGAATATGTAGTTTCCTCTTGTTCTTGCATTTTAGCATTATTTTACAATGTGTTGGAATATATGAATTTGAATTCAGAAAAACACTAAAATAAATAAAATAATTATTATTTTAGTAGCCAAATTTTGGAGTTACTTTTTAAGTATAGTGCATGAATAAAACCCTTTCAGTGTTCTTAGAAGTCTGACTTGGCTTTTGTTTGACTTAATACTGCATTTTGCATTGTGTTCAGTGGCCTGTAAAAGCTGGTCCAGTATAGTTTAGTTTACAATGAAGCAAAGGCAAAGTCATTCACTCATTCATACACTTACTTATTAAACAGATGTTTAGTTAACAAATGCTATGAACCAGGTACTGGGAATTTATAATAGATTATATTTCTGTTGCTATAGCACTTAAAATCAAATAGAGGAGAAAAACATGAACAAGCACAAAAATACACACACACTCACACACATATGAATATAAAAAATCAGATGGTAGTAAGTTTTATGATGGAACATAAGCTGGAAATGAAGTAAAAAACAATGTAGGGATGTTAGTCTTTTAAGGTAAGGGCTCTCTGACAGGTATTTACAGAGAGCAACAAATGAAGTAAGAAAGATATCACGGAGTTATTTTGCAAAAGAATGTTCCAGTTGTAGGGAAGACCCAATGGCAATTTCTTGGAGGAAAAAGTGTAGATGAAGAACTGCAGATATGGTAGGAGACCTAAGACATAGATGGAGAGAGTGAAGATGTTAGTGATTGAAGATGATGTCAGAGAAGGTAGAGGGACCATTCATACCAGAAAACAAAGCAAAGGAGGATGTGTTTATCTCATTGTGAGTAGCATACCAAGTCCATTGAGGGTTTTGAACAGAGAAATGTCATGCAACAATTTTTATAAGATAATTTTACCTACTCTAGAATGGCAAGACAGGAAATAAGGAGTGAGATTGAAACCTCTTTATGGTAATTTTGACATAGGCAGTAGTGATGAAGGTATAACAAAAAGGTGAGTTTTGGGATGCATTTCGAAAGCAGTGATGATTAGATTAGATATGACTTTTTTCTTAACTATTTTATTTTACTTTATTTTTTTATTTTATTTTTTAACTTTACAATATTAATAATGGGGATTCATGATAGCTTTGGATAATTTGTGTCAAGTAAACAAGAAAAATGTAGTTGGTATTACTTGGAAAGGAAAAGACTAAAGGTTAGTTGGTTGCATAGAGATGAGGGGAGAATTAAAGATTCAGGTTTGGAATTAGTAAATTTGAGTTTTATCAGGTATCCAAAGGAAAATGATGAGTGTGCAGTAATGCACATGTGAGAGTCTCTGGGAGAAGGCCAGGCATGAGAAATAGAGATATACATTTGTCTGAAGGAGGTGGGAATATTTAAAGTTATGAAACAGAATGAGATGACGTAAAGCATGACATCAGATAGAGACAAATTCAGAGGACCTGAACACATTAGAGAAGCCAATGTCTGCATGTCAGGAAGATAAATCCAAACAAGCAACATTGATTAAGGGGAAAAAAAGAAGATTAGGGTAGATACTGAAGATAGGATTAGATTTCAAGTTTATTTCATGTAAGAAGCAATCCAAGAAAACAATTTTGGTTTGGAATGAGGAAATGGGAATATAAAGGGAAAGAAGCCTTTAGAAGTGTATTATGAAGTAGGTGCCATTCAAAGATGGCACAGTAGGTGCCATTTAGCACTTCAGAGGTATCCTACCCAAGATGTAAGGGAACTCATGAAGGATACGTCCAACAGCTCTTCTCAGTCATTGACGGAACGCTCTGTCAGGAAGTTGCTAATTTCCCTGTGTTGCTGGTCTGAATATTATTGTTTTCTGTTGGGGTAATTTCATATTACGATGATATCTATCTCTCCAAACTGGTTACTAAGATCCATGTTATCCCTATCAGCAACTGAGATTTGTTTTAGTAGATGAGCTACTTGAAACTGTGTGTGGTTGATAAGAATATATATATTTCTTTCTTGTAAAATTTATATCTGAATAAGTATATATGATACTCATTATATATATATATATATATAACACTCATATATAGTATAAACTGATATACTATGTATAGCTATAAATATATGCTAACAGAAATAACTATATATATATATATATATAACTACATAATACCTTTTTGATCTTTAAATTAAAATTTATTTTTTTATGTGTGTTAGTGAAGAAAATCTGTAATGGAGCTCTTCATAGTCTTATGGAGCATAGTGCTTGAAAATTTGAAAATTCCAAGAACAAGAGTATTTATGAAGATATAGTAATACACTACTAGCCTTCATAAAATGAAGTTCTATTAATAGAAAAAACAATCAAAATTGACAAATGGAAGAGAATGTTTACTTTTGTAACAGCTTCATATACCTATACTAACTTAGCATCCAATAAAGAAGACATCATAAGTCAATGCTAAAAGAGAAAACTACTTGCCATATAAAGACAAAAAAAAAAAAAAATAGATCTCATTTAACATCAAAGACAAAACTGAGCTCAAGATTGTGTGAAAATGGGGAAAATGTATTATTATGAGAGCAATAAAATATTAGTGAATACATATTTTTAAAAGTCATAAAGAACTTCCTATAAAATGTTCAAATACAAACCATTAAAAAATATTAACAGGATCATTTTGATATTTGGCAAAACCAGTACAATATTGTAAAGTTAAAAAATAAAATTAAATTAAAAAAATATTAACAGGATCAATTCATATGTGGGAAATTTTATCTGAAGACAAACAGTGTAGTTTGTGTTTAGTTTTGTTCATCCTCTTTTCTTGTTGTTGTGCACAGTTGTTAGTTGTTCTACTCTTTACTGAAAATGGGGCATTCATCAACATAGACTGACTTTTCTATTATATGATGTCTATTGTTATAATTAGTATTATTTTGTTTCAATGTATTGTGTCCAATATTTTTATAGCCACTCTGACTTTTCTATGGTTGCTGTTTGTATCATATTAATTTATTTTATTTCTTTCTTTTGATTTTGACCTATGTGAATCTGTCTCCTTTATAGAGCATGTAGTTTGATATCATTTTCTTATTATCCAATCTGACGATTTCTTTTTAATATCGTTGTGTACTCTATTCATTCAATGTTATTATTGACATAGATGGATTTGCTTTTGTGATTTTCTTATTTATATATATGTATTATATATATATGTGAATATATATATATATATATACACACATTCCACATTTTTTTGTGTGTGTGTAAACTTCTATTCCTCATTTATTGCTTTCTTTGTATTAACTAAAATTTTTCTACTGTGGGAGAATTCTGATTACTGATTCAATCTCCTTACTAATAATTGGTATATTTAGTACTCAATTTTTTTTTTCTGATTCTGTCTTGGCAGAATATATATTCCTAGGATTGAATTAAAGACTTAAATGTAAGAACTGAAACTATAAAACTCTAAGAACACATGCAAAAAAAAGCTTATTGAGATGAGTCTTGGCAATAATTTTAGAATATGATACCTAAAGCACAAGAAACAAAATAAGCAGTTGGGACTTCATTAAACTACGAAGCTTCTTCACAGTAAAAGAACCACTAAACAAGGTGAAAAAGCAAGCTATGGTAAGGGAAAAATATTTGTACATTTTGTATCTGATAAGAGGTTAATATCCAAAATATATAAAGAACACATAACAGTTCAATAGCAAAACACACAAATAATCCAAATAAAAATGAACACAGAAGCTGAATAGACATATTACCAAGTTAGATATTTAAATAGTCAACAAATACATGAAAATTAGTATTTAGTAATTAAAGCAATGCAAATCAAAACCACAATGAGTTATCACCACATTCCTGTCAGAATGACTAGCATCAAAAACACAAGAGTTAACAAATGCTGATGAGGGTGTGGAGAAATGAGAACACATGTACACTTTTGGTAGGAAGGTGAATTGGTACAGCCAATATAGAAAACAGCATGGAATCATCTCAAAAAAATTAAAAACAGGGCTATGATATGATGCAGAAATTTCACTGAGTGTACCCAAAAGAAACAAAACTGCTATGCTGAAAAAGGATCTGCACCCTCATTCATTGTTCATTGCAGCATTATTTATAATAACAGAATATGGAAACAACTTACGTGTCATATATGAATGGATAAAGAAAGTTAATATGTAATAGCTTACATATTAACGATGCAATATTATTTCTGCATTTCCCAGGTGGCACTAGTGGTAAAGAATCCACCTGCCAATGCAGGAGATAAAAGAAATGGGAGTTCAGTACGTGGGTTGGGAAGACCCTCTGGAGGAGGAAATTGTAACCCACTCCAGTATTCTTGCCTGGAAAATCTCATGGACAGAGGAGCCAGATGGGCTACAGTCTAAGAAGTCACAAATGGTTGGACATGACTGACCATTAGAGCACATTAAATAAAGAATAAAATCCTGCCATTTGTGGTAATATAGATGGACCTCGAAGGCATTATGCCATAGGAAATAAGTCAAACAGAGAAAGATAAATACTGCATTATCTCACTCATATGTGGAGTCATCTTAAAAACAAAAAACAAACAAAAAAAAAACACTCATGGAAAAAGAGCTCACACTAGTAGTAGCAAAAGTCCAGGGTAGGGGATGGAAAATTGGGTAAAAGTAGTCAGGCAATGGCACCCCACTCCACTACTCTTGCCTGGAAAATCCCATGGACAGAGGAACCTGGTGGGCTGCGGTCCATGGGGTCGCTAAGAGCCGGACACAACTGAGCGACTTCACTTTCACTTTTCATGTTCATACATTGGAGAAGGAAATGGCAACCCACTCCAGTGTTCTTGTCTGGAGAATCCCAGGGATGGCGGAGCCTGGTGGGCTGCCCTCTATGGGGTCGCACAGAGTCGGAGATGACTGAAGTGACTTAGCAGTAGCAGCAGTCAAAAGTTAAAGAATTCCAGTTACAAGATGTTTAAGAACTGAGATATAATGTACAATATGATGAAATATGATGATGATAGTTAGCAATGGTGTATGATACATCTGAAAGTTGCTATGAGAATAGGTCCAGAAATTTCTCTTTAAAAAGAAAAAAAATTTAAATTATAGCTAGATGAGAATATGAATGTTAACTATCATGGAAACCATTTCACAATATATACATATGTTGAGTCTTTATGTTGTACACTTTAAACTTATACAGTGCTGTATGCCAATTATATATCAATAAAGCTGGATAGAAAAAGATCATTTTATTCTGGTAAATATGACCAGACTTAAATTTGAATTCTAGATTCTGAACATTGGAACTGAAAAAAAGTTTAAAACTGAAATTTCAAAATTCTGAGTATTGTAAAGCCATCAGATCATATCAGTTGCTCAGTCGTGTCTGACTCTTTTCGACCCCGTGAATCGCAGCACACGAGGCCTCCCTGTCCATCACCAACTACCGGAGTTCACTCAGACTCACGTCCATCGAGTCAGTGATGCCATCCAGCCATCTCATCCTCTGTCGTCCCCTTCTCCTCCTGCCCCCAATCCCTCCCAGCATCAAAGTCTTTTCCAATGAGTCAACTCTTTGCATGAGGTGGCCAAAGTACTGGAGTTTCAGCTTTAGCATCATTCCTTCCAAAGAAATCCCAGGACTGATCTCCTTCAGAATGGACAGGTTGGATCTCCTTGCAGTCCAAGGGACTCTCAAGAGACTTCTCCAACACCACAGTTTAAAAGCATCAACTCTTCGGCAATCAGCCTTCTTCACAGTCCAACTCTCACATCCATACATGACCACAGGAGAAACCATAGCCTTGACTAGACAAACCATTGTTGGCAAAGTAATGTCTCTGTTTTTGAATATGCTATCTAGTTTGGTCATAACTTTCCTTCCAAGGAGTAAGTGTCTTTTAATTTCATGGCTGCAGTCACCATCTGCAGTGATTTTGGAGCCCAGAAAAATAAAGTCTAACACTGTTTCCCCATCTATTTCCCATGAAGTGATGGGACCAGATGCCATGATCTTCGTTTTCTGAATGTTGAGCTTTAAGCCAACTTTTTCACTCTCCACTTTCACTTTCATCAAGAGGCTTTTGAGTTCCTCTTCACTTTCTGCCATAAGGGTGGTGTCATCTGCATATCTGAGGTGATTGATATTTCTCCTGGCAATCTTGATTCCAGCTGTGTTTCCTCCAGTCCAGCGTTTCTCATGATGTACTCTGCATATAAGTTAAATAAACAGGGTGACAATATACAGCCTTGACGTACTCCTTTTCCTATTTGGAACCAGTCTGTTGTTCCATGTCCAGTTCCAACTGTTGCTTCCTGACCTGTATACAAATTTCTCAAGAGGCAGATCAGGTGGTCTGGTATTCCCATATCTTTCAGAATTTTCCACAGTTGATTGTGATCCACACAGTCAAAGGCTTTGGCATCGTCAATAAAGCAGAAATAGATGTTTTTCTGGAACTCTCTTGCTTTTTTCATGATCCAACGGATGTTGGCAATTTGATCTCTGGTTCCTCTGCATTTTCTAAAACCAGCTTGCACATCAGGAAGTTCACGGTTCGCATATTGCTGAAGCCTGGCTTGGAGAATTTTGAGCAGTACTTTACTAGCGTGTGAGATGTGTGCAATTGTGTTGTAGTTTGAGCATTCTTTGGCATTGCCTTTCTTTGGGATTGGAATGAAAACGGACCTTTTCCAGTCCTGTGGCCACTGCTGAGTTTTCCAAATTTGCTGGCATATTGAGTGCAGCACTTTCACAGCATCATCTTTCAGGATTTGGAATAGCTCAACTGGAATTCCAGCACCTCCACTAGTTTTGTTCTGAGTGATGCTTTCTAAGGCCCACTTGACTTCACATTCCAGGATGTCTGGCTCTAGGTCAGTGATCACACCATCATGATTATCTGGGTTGTGAAGATCTTTTCTGTACAGTTCTTCTGTGTATTCTTGCCATCTCTTCTTAATATCTTCTGCTTCTGTTAGGTCCATACCATTTCTGTCCTTTATCGAGCCCATCTTTGCATGAAATGTTCCTTTGGTATCTCTGATTTTCTTGAAGAGATTTCTAGTCTTTCCCATTCTGTTGTTTTCCTCTATTTCTGTGCATTGATCGCTGAGGAAGGCTTTCTTATCTCTTCTTGCTATTCTTTGGAACTCTGCATTCAGATGTTTATATCTTTCCTTTTCTCCTTTGCTTTTCACTTCTCTTCTTTTCACAGCTATTTGTAAGGCCTCCCCAGACAGCCATTTTGCTTCTTTGCATTTCTTTTCCATGGGGATGGTCTTGATCCCTGTCTCCTGTACAATGTCAGGAACCACAGTCCATAGTTCATCAGGCACTCTATCTATCAGATCTAGGACCTTAAATCTATTTCTCACTTCCACTGTATAATCATAAGGGATTTGACTTAGGTCATACCTGAATGGTCTAGTGGTTTTCCCTACTTTCTTCAATTTAAGACTGAATTTGGCAATAAGGAGTTCATGGTCTGAGCCATAGTCTGCTCTTGGTCTTGTTTTTGCTGACTGTATAGAGCTTCTCCATCTTTGGCTGCAAAGAATATAATCAATCTGATTTCGGGGTTGACCATCTGGTGATGTCCATGTATAGAGTGTTCTCTTGTGTTGTTAGAAGAGGGTGTTTTCTCTGAGTATGGTTTCAGTGTGTCTGCCCTCTGATGCCCTCTTGCAACACCTACCATCTTACTTGGGTTTCTCTTACCTTGGACGTCAGGTATCTCTTCACGGCTGCTCCAGCAAAGCGCAGCCATTGCTCCTTACCTTGGACGAGGGGTATCTCCTCACCGCCGCCCTTCCTGACCTTCAACATGGTATAGCTCCTCTAAGCCCTCCTGCACCCGTGCACCCAGGGCTCCTTGGACGTGGGGTTGCTCTTCCCGGCCGCCGCCCCTGGTCTCAGGCTTAGGGGCATGGGGTAGCTCCTCCCGGCAGCCGCCCCTGACCTTGGATCCTGGGTATCTCCTCTCAGCCGCCCCTGACCTCAGATGCTGAGTAGCTCCTCTCAGCCGTTCCTGCGCGGTCACAGGAAACTAATAAATAAACTAAATATAAAACCATGATAAAATGCAGAAAACAGGCCAAAAATTTTATAGAAAAAGAACTATAAATGTGGTACAATATGTGGTTTATGTGAAAATACTGTTTATCTCAATATACTCATACAAGTACCTAATAATTCAGCTAACCATATATCTGTCTATATATAGAAAGAGATAATTATATAGTATATTACTAGCTTAAGAAAAAGGAGCATCTGTAGTGGATATTTGTGTACATATCTAAAACCTAATGTTCTTTAGCAGATAATAACTAAGCTTGTAAAATTATATAAAAATATTGGTATGTGTATATTATTTGGAAAAGACAATTATACATATGTATATATATGTATATAAAAATCAATAGGTATTTATATGCAGCTGACAAGTGTTCAGTCATGTCTGACTCTTTGCAACCCCATGGACTTTAGCCCACTAGGCTCCTCTGTCCATCGGATTTTTCCAGGCAAGAATACTGGAGTGAGTTGAAATTCCCTTACATATATATATATATATATATATATATATATATGTGTGTGTGTGTGTGTGTGTATATATAAATGTATATATTATAAATGTATATATAAATGTATATATTATATATGTGTGTATATATAAATGTATATATTATATATATATAAATGTATATATTATATATATATATGTATATATAAACTCACTGATATTTGGGATATAGAAGATAGCGAGTACTTTTTATGGACACAATTACTCTGTCACTGAGTGGTATCCATCTCTTTTGTGATCCCATAGACTGTAGCCCTCCAAGCTCCTCTGTCCATGGGATTCTCCAGGCTTCTTCTGCAATTGGCAGAAGGATTCTTTACCACTGAGCCACCAGGGAAGCCCTTAAACACAATTATTGTGATAAAAATCATGTAAGATCAAACAATTTATAAAAGTCTTTTAAAATAAAGTATCCATAATTAAAGTAATAAAGTCATCTACATGAAATAATGTTCACTGTTTCATAATTATCAATTGACAATAATTTTGCTTCATATTTGCTTTTATTTTTATTCCTTTAGCAATTTTCAGTGTAACACAGGATTGACGATACAGTAACATTTGTTCTGAAGAAAACAAATATGAATATATAAATAAGAAAACAATATAGTTTAAAATAATATAAAACCAAAAATATTTGAAAAGATTCAAAAAACATAAAAATTCATGAATTGATTGCAGATACAGGGACGGTAGCAATACAAAAGCAGGATAAAAAAGTATGAATGCTCTTAGAAAAGCAAAACAAACCTAATTTAGGAGGAAAATCCAATGAGCCTTAAAACAAACAAGCAGAAAGCAGAACTCAACAGCAGCCAAGCAGGATGTAACCCATTCAGGAAATCACAAACAGGCAGAATAGCCCAGGAGAAATCCAAGCTGAAGTCCAGAACATATAACTGAAAGGCACAGCACCAGTTGTCAGAAAGTAAACTGAGATAGCAGCCATCAGGGGAAAGTGGTATTAAATAATAAATGCACTAAAGAATGGGAAAAAAAAAAAAACTAAACAGAGTAGTTGACTATACACACAGACAAATAAGCCACAAAAAGCAGAAGAACCAAATGCTAAAAAAAAAAAAAAAAAAACAGAGAGAGAGAACATAACAATCTAACACACTGAATTTGAATGCAAGAAAACTGCCTCAGAGAAAAGAGTGAACAAACCACAGCAGGAAATCTATAGAAGACTGGAAAGTAATCTTGCCTTTCTACGTCCTTCACAATATTTAGTAGACAAGGATGAAACCCAATACATGGACACAGTTAAAAGTGCTTATGCTGTTGTGCTGTGCTCAACACATCCTACTTTTCCAGACCTCATGGACTGTAGTCAGCCAGGCTTCTCTGTCTATGGGATTCTCCAAGCAAGAATCCTAAATGGGTTGCCTATTCCTTTTCCAGGGGATCTTCCTGACCCAGGGATTGATTCTATGTCTCCTGCATCTTCTGCATTGCAGATAGATTTTTTACCCCTGAGCCACCACGGAACCCCAAACAATAAAACATATAGCTACATATTGAGTTTTTTTTAGGGCAGAATTAAATAAGGGTAAGAGAAAGACTTCCCAGGTGGAGCTAGTGGTAAAGAACCCACCTACCAATTCAGGAGGTATAAGAGAAAAACGATATGGTGCTATGTAATGTAATTTAAAAATCCTTATTACATAGCTACTCACAAAAGTTGCTCCTAACACATTTTCTATGGGTGCTATTGGCTGGCATGGTTACATTGGCAGGTTACATTCTGTTAAACACATTACAATACAGTTAATGTAATTCTTAACACAGTTTCCAGAGAGGGGGACGATTGGTACTTTGTCCATTGCACAAAAGGACAGACATTTTGTTTAACTGTTGTATTATATGTTCCTTTAAAATCGATTTATGTTGATGTATCGCAAAACCAATACAATATTGTAAAGTAATTAGCCTCTAATTAAAATAAATACATTTATATTAAAATTTTTTAAATCACATTCTTTTAGTATATTAAGTTATATGAATTTATGTTAATACTAAACAGGAGGGACAAAGCAACAGACACTAATTAAATAACAAATTATATAATAGAAGTGAGAAATTATTAAATTTAAGAACAAATAACAGAAATTAACTATTTGTGAAAATTAAATATCTATATTATTACACAGGAAATTTCTGAATCTGTATTTTTTAAAATTAGTGTTTATGCTAGCAGTGGACCTAACAGTGACCAGTACAAGCAGAATAAATAAGTAAAATTCCACTGATAATTATTATGGTATATATTATGCAGCAGATGGAAGACCAGGGCTGTAACTACATAATCCTAAATATATTTTAAAACATTTTTAAAACATGTTGTTCAGTGAAGAATGTAAATAGGAAGAGTTTTGTGTAACAGTACCTTTTTATTACTACTAGATTAAATTGTATACATGGAATTAATGACCTTTGAAATTCAAGTATGCATATGTATCCAAGGACATGTGCACCAACACCAATAATGACTGTTTTTTAATTGAAATGGAATGTATGTTATAAGCCCTCTCAAGAATTGAATTAATGACCCCAAAAATTTGATTTGCAAAATGCTTTCTCAGCTAGCAAAACTTAAGTAGAAAAAAATGTATAGGCTTATACTTATTTGGTAGAAAATTCCATATTTTAAAAATATGAATTGAAGATTTCTCTTAGAATAAAAGCAAAACTAAAAAACAATCAAAAAAAAAACTTTAGTCATGATATTTTGTTTTTGTTCAGTCACTAAGTTGTGTCCCACCCTTTGTGATCCATGAATCACAGCATGCCAGGCTTCACTGTCCTTCACTGTCTCCCAGAGATTGATCAAACTCATGTCCATTCAGTTGGTGATGCCATCCAACCACCTCATCCTCTGTCTCCCCCTTCTCCTCCTGCTCTCAATCTTTCCCAGCATCAGGATCTATTCCAATGAGTTGGCTCTTCACATCAGCTGACCAAAGGATTGGAGCTTCAACTTCAGCATCAGTCCTTCCAATGAATATTCAGGATTGATTTCTTTTAGTATTGACTGGTTTGATCTCCTTGCAGTTCAAGGGACTCTAAAGAGTCTTCTCCAGCACTACAACTGAAAAGCATCAAATCTTTGGCATTCAGCTTGTTTTATACTCCAACTCTCACATCTGTGCATAACTATTAAAAAAACATAGCTTGCACTATATGGATCAGCTCAGTTAAGTCACTCAATCATGTCCAACTCTTGGCGACCCCATGGACTTCAGCATGCCAGGCTTCCCTGTCCATCACCAACTCCTGAAGCTTGCTCAAACTCATGTTCATTGAGTTGGTGATGCCATCCAACCAACTTATCCTTTGTTGTCCCCTTCTGCTCCTGCCTTTAATGGTTCCCCAAATCTGGGTCTTTTCCAATGAGTCAGTTCTTTGTATCAGGTGACCAAAGTATTGGAGTTTCAACTTCAGCATCAGTCTTTCCAATGAATATTCAGGATTGATTTCTTTTAGGATTGACTGGTTGGATCTCCTTGCAGTCCAAGGGACTCTCAAGTGTCTTTTCCAACACCACACTTGGAGTATATGGGTATTCATTGGTAAATTTATGTCTCTGCTTTTGAATATGCTGTCTAGATTTGTCATAGCTTTTCTTTTTTTTTAATTTTATTTTATTTAACTTTACAATATTGTATTGGTTTTGCCATATATCAAAATGAATCTGCCACAGGTATACATGTGTTCCCCATCCTGAACCCTCCTCCCTCCTCCCTCCCCATACCATCCCTCTGGGTCGTCTCAGTGCACCAGCCCCAAGCATCCAGTATCATACATTGAACCTGGACTGGTGACTCGTTTCATATATGATATTATACGTATCATATCAATCCAACCCTCTCCCTCTCCCACAGAGTCCAAAAGACTGCTCTATACATCAGTGTCTCTTTTGCTATCTTGTATACAGGGTTATTGTTACCATCTTTTTAAATTCCATATATATGCGTTAGTATACTGTATTGGTGCTTTTCTTTCTGGCTTACTTCATGCTGTATAATAGGCTCCAGTTTCATCAGCAAACTTTATTATTATTATTATTATTTTTAATTTTCTGACTGCAGTCAGGGTTCACAGTGATTTTGGAGCCCAAGGAATTAAAGTCTGTCACTGTTTCCATTGTTTCCTCATCTATTTGCCATGAAGTGATGGGATCGGATGCAATGATCTTAGTTTTTTGAACATTGAGTTTTAAGCATGCTTTTTCACTCTTCTCTTTCACCCTCATCAAGAGGCTCTTTATTTCTTCTTAATTTATAAGTGAGTAGTGAAGATAGCTAATCACCCTGCTACATTCCCAGGATATTCCTCTCCTGCAGTTGATGGAAATCTACTTTTACAGCTTTTCTAACAATGCTGACATAATTTTACTACTGTAGAACTTTTGAGAACTGTATGATACTAAAACAATTTATAATTTTCCATATAGGTAAAACATTTTGTAATTTCCAAATGCACATGATCCCAGACATCTTGTATTCTCTTACCTTGTTTTTGGTCTGTTTTTCTTTGTTTGTTTTAAAGATTATTTGGTAGAGAAAGATTTCTTTGGATATACTTTTGCAAATTATTGTCTGTAAAAATACCTTTGAATAAGTTTTGCAACAGGTTTGTACCTTAAAATTGTAAGTGATGCTTTAATAATTTGTTAGAAAAAAACAGCAACTTAGAAGGGATGTCAAAATAATGTTACAGGCAAAAATGGATTGACCATCACGCCCCTGCACATTCACTAAAATTTTTCAGTGATTGCTTTTGTTATTCACTATGAGTTGAAGTTTTCTGTTCAGCCACTGTTTCCACTCATGCATCACTCAAGTACCTGAACAGCAATTTTTTTTGCTTTTATTGGTATGTACCACAAAATCCTAACATGCTTTTTTACAGAAACATATACATTTGTTGTCCTCCCTAATATAATAGATTTAGTCAAGTAAATATTTTAATTAGAATATAAGTAAATTTTTAAAGGTAATGCAAGTAAGAATTAATTTAACTTTTATCAAAAGCAGATATAAGTAACTTTTGTGCCATTATGCAAAGTTTCACTTCATTAACAGAGAATGTTCATTTTTCTATATGCCTGCATTTGTTTTTCCCTTGCATAAGTACTAAAAATTAGTCTTTCTCTAACCATATTTTTGAAATATGTCACACTTTTTAATTTTTTATTTTATCTTTACTGTTGGAGCCATTTTATAAAAATTGATTACCTGAAAAGTTAGTTTAATCCCTAGTAGAAGTAATAAGATGACATTATTTCACATGATTATATTTGAGCACTATGGAGAAGGCAATGGCACCCCACTCCAGTACTCTTGCCTGGAAAATCCCATGGACGGAGTAGCCTGGTAGGCTACAGTCCATGGGGTCGCTAAGAGTCGGACACGACTGAGCAACTTCACTTTCACTTTTCACTTTGATGCATTGGAGAAGGAAATGGCAACCCACTCCAGTGTTCTTGCCTGGAGAATCCCAGGGACAGGGGAGCCTGGTGGGCTGCTGTCTATGGGGTCGCACAGAGTCGGACACAACTGAAGTGACTTAGCAACTTAGCAATAGCATTTCAACAATGTTTTATGTAGATGATACTTATAAATTATTTTAAAGACAGAAGCACTTGAATATTCAGTAGTTACAATAAACAAATGGAGTTTTTGAAAGAATTCTACGTATTTAACAAGCAACCAAATTGCTTTTTTTTTTTTTTCCCATTTCAGAAGCCTCGGTTTTTATTTCTGTAAAAAAAGAGAACATTTTTGCAGATGGGAAGGAATGGTGTGGGCCACCGGCAGGTTTTTCTCAATATACGCTACGATTTGCAGCTTTCTGGGCTGGGAAACTGACACCGGTGGTAACTTTGCCCCTTGTGAGCCATGGTTATTGGACAAATCACTTAATCTGTGAGTTTATTTAGTCATAAAATGGCAAAATAAAAATGCAGATGTCGTAGGGTTGTATAAAGATTAAAAGACACAATGCAAAAACAGTACTTCCCAATGACATTGGCCTAATGAAGATCTTTGACATTTGTATGCTGCAATAACTGGTCATCTGTCGATTTATTTTTAATAAATCATCAAAAATTGTATTGAACATGTATAAATTTTATATTTGAAAATAATGTTTTATCTGGTTGTCCATTTGGGGGAAGGGGTCTTCCCAGGTAGCGCTAGTGGTAAAGAACCCGCCAGCCAATGAAGGAGACATAAGAGATGTGGGTTGGATCCCAGAGTTGGGAAGATCCCCTGGAGGAGGATATGGCAACCCACTCCAGTATTGTTGCCTGGAGAATTCCATTGCCAGAGGAGCCTGGCGGGCTACAGTCCATGGAGGCACAAAGAGTCAGATACAACTTGGTGACTTATCATAATCCATTTTTGTATAAAGGGAATATAGAAAAATTAAAAAGAGCTTGGCAAATAAGTGTATTATTATTTTCTAATTTCCTTTGTAATTTCTTGTTTGACCCTGTGGTTATTCAGGAGTAAATTGCTTAATTTTCACATATTTTGGGAGTTCTAGTTTTCCTTATGTATACCAGTGATTTGAAGTTTCATTCCATTGTGGTCAGAAAAGATACTTGGAATGATTTCAATCTTCTTAAATTTGTTAAAATCTGTTTTGTGAGTTAACATGTGATCTCTCCTGGAGAATTATTTTGAGTGCACTTAGGAATGTATTTCGGTACTGTTGAACAGAATGCTCACTATCAGTCTGTTAGGTCTATTTGGTCTATAGTGTTGTTCAAACTTGCTGTTTCCTTATTGATTTTCTGTCTGAATTTTCTAACCGTTATTGAAAATAAGATATTGAAGTCTACTCTTGTTGTACTGCTGTCTTTCTTTTCCTTCAGATCTTTCAATGATTGTTTTGTATATTTAGGTGCTCTGGTGTTGGAATATATATAATTGCTATATCTTTCTGGTGAACTGATCCTTTTATGATTAAATAATAGCCTTTTTTGTCTTGTGACTATTTTTTTTACTTAAAGTCTGATTTTTCTGAAGCAAGTATAAGTACTCCTTGTTTATCATTTTCATGGAATATCTTCTTCCATCCTTTCAATTTCAGCTTAAAATGATGTTTAATATAGACATTTAAAGTGTATTTTAGAACAACTCTAATCAGTACCCGGGGAACTTGAATTTTCCTGTCAAAAGCAACCTTGCATCAATGTCATATGGCAGTTTGACACAAAGCTGTCACATTTTTCTGTTACACATCTGAGAAGAATGATAAGTTTCACTATGAGAGACATACCAATCAATGGCGTGTCAAAACCATCACCAAAAACAATCACATCTGATGGTTGTAGTTTATCTTTCTTTTGTCAATTGCTTTACAATATACTTAATGATGTCTTCTTTTAAAAAATGTTGTTAGGCCAATCTGGGCTGACAAAATACAAGATACATTCAATAGCTTTCTGTGTCCACACAAGACAAGTCATGCATAAGACAGAACTCTCCAAGGAAATTTAGGGTGTTTAGAAACCAAAATTAGGCCAATCCATTTTGGCTTAGCTAGGAATTTATACAAAGCCTTTAAAGAGGTGACCAATCACTTAGAAGTTACTCAACAAATACCTATTGAGATATGACTATATTTAAGGTGTGCAAGTGATAAAAATGTAAGTAATTCAAGGTAAACCTTGTACAAGACAAAACTGTTGTGATAAACACAGAGACTATAAAAGCACTAACAGCGGCCTAATTATCAAATGGTTTAGCAAGAAAGGTTTCATAAATTGGGTATCATGATTTTTTTGTGTTTTAATAACAGAATCTATTGAAAGGCAAACATATATAGTACGTGCTTAGTCACTCATTCATGTCCAACTCTTTGCGACCCCATGGACTGCAGCCTGCCAGGCTCCTCTGTCCTTGGGGATTCTCCAGGCAAGAAGACTGGAGTGGCTTGCCATGCTCTCCTCCAGGGGATCTTCCCAACCCAGGTATCAAACCTAGGCCTCCCACACTGTAGGCAGATTCTTTACTGACTTAGTCACCAGGGAAACCCCAAAATACTGAAGTGGGTAGCTATCCCTTCTCCAGGGGACCTTCCTGACCCAGGAATTGTACTGGGGCCTCCTGAATTGCAGGTGGATTCTTGCCAGCTGAGCTACCAGGGAAGCCCTATAGGAATAGGTACAATTAAGCAAACACGTAAGCTTGTAAAGGAACATCTGATAGTGTGAGCTTCTAGAACACTGTTTAGACCTGATAAGAATAGATTTTGGCCTACAGCTTGGATTAGTGGATGCTAAATGTACTTTTATTAGATAAAAGTTTAAAAAATTAGAATAACAATATAAATTATACTTTGTAATACATGTTCTTTAAAACCTCAATAGTTGTCCTATGGTTATAAATTATTTGATAAGTATAAAATATGGTTATAGACTGGGCTTCCCAGGTGGCTCAGTGGGTAAAGAATCTGCCTGCAATGCAGGAGATGCAGGTTCAGTCCCTGGGGTAAGATCCCCTGGAGGAGAGCATGACAACCTCCTCGTTTGGAGAATCCCATGGACAGAGGGACCCTGATGTGCTACAGTCCATGGGGTCGCAAAGAGTTGGACATGACTGAAGCAACTGAGCACATACACATGCATGGTTTTAAACTGGATGTTTGTGCCTCTCCTCCCATCCCGATTCATATATTGATAACTAATCCCCAGTGCCATGGTGTCTGGAGGTTTAGTTTATAATTAGATTTAGATGATGTCATGAAGATGTAGTCCTTACAAATGGCATTAGTGCCCTTATAAAAGACACTCCAGAGAGCTCTTTTGTTTCTTTCTGCCATGTGAGGACACAGGGAAAAGACAGCATATTGAAACTCCAGAGGGCTCTCACCAGAATCTGACTATGCTGGCATATTGATCCCATACTTTTAACTTCCAGGAGTAAAAGCAATAAATTTCTGCTGTTTATGGGCTTCTCCGTCTATGGTACTATTTCATAGCAGCCCAAGAAGATGAAGACAACAGTAATGATCTTTTTGAATACTAATATTAAAAATCAACATTACAAATGAAGGTGGATATATAGATAATATACCTAATAACATACATATAAATACTTCTTGAAAGAAAATATATTTTTAACATATATTCCAATGTTTCTCAACCAGGGTGATTTAGCTCAACAGGAATGTTTGAAAATATCTACAGACACTTTTGTTGTCAGAGCTGGGGGTTTATTACTGGCTTGTGTATAGAGACCAGGGACATGGTTGAAAATTCTACAGTGCACAAAGAACTATCCAACCTTAAATATCAATAGTACCAAGGTTGAGAAAAACCTGGTTTGTTCATTATAACTAAAGCACACACTGTTTAAGATATCATTTTTAATAAAACAACTTACATCTTAAAATTTTCTAATAAAAATTATAGTCATCAATGTATGTGTATGCAAATGCATTAGTGTATTTATTTTTTGTTTTATTTCTAAATATTATCATTGTATTTTGTATTATACTTGTAAAATGTATAAATTATGTGTTATTCTTTACACAATAGACATTTATACATTGATAAATGTAAACACATACAATAAGAGATATTAAAAGTGATTGTAAACATAATGCTGAAACACTGCAGTTAAATATTATTCTTGAAAATTTATTTTAAAAATAGAGCACAGAATCTAGTGCATAGGATGACAGAATGCATACATGTGTGCTGGCACTTCAGTCGTGTCCGACTTTTGTGTCCCTTTGGACTGTAGCCTGCAGGCTCCTCCATCCATGGGATTTTCTAGGCAAGAATACTGGAGTAGATTGCCATGACCTCTTCCAGGGCATCTTCCTGAACCAGAGATTGAAACACTGTTTCTTACTTCTCCTGCACTTGCAGCTGGGATTTTTAACACTAGCATCACCTGAGAAGCCCCTATGAGGACAGAATATTAAATAGTAAACTTAAGTTATATACATGCATTCAGTTCAGTTCAGTTCAGTCACTCAGTCATGTCCGACTCTTTGCGACCCCATGAATCACAGCATGCCCGGCCTCCCTGTCCATCACCAACTCCCGGAGTTCACTCAGACCCACATCCATTGAGTCAGTGATGCCATCCAGCCATCTCATCCTCTGTCGTCCCCTTCTCCTCCTGCCCCTAATCCCTCCCAGCATCAGAGTCTTTTCCAATGAGTCAACTCTTCGCATGAGGTGACCAAAGTACTGGAGTTTCAGCTTTAGCATCATTCCTTCCAAAGAAATCCTAGGGCTGATCTTCAGAATGGACTGGTTGGATTCTCCTTGCAGTTCAAGGGACTCTCAAGAGTCTTCTCCAACATCACAGTTCAAAAGCATCAATTCTTCGGCGCTCAGTCTTCTTCACAGTCCAACTCTCACTTCCATACATGACCACAGGAAAAACCATAGCCTTGACTAGATGGACCTTTGTTGGCAAAGTAACGTCTCTGCTTTTGAATATGCTATCTAGGTTCATCATAACTTTCCTTCCAAGGAGTAAGCGTCTTTTAATTTCATGGCTGCAGTTACCATCTGCAGTGATTTTGGAACCCCCAAAAATAAAGTCTGACACTGTTTCCACTGTTTCCCCATCTATTTCCCATGAAGTGATGGGACTGGATGCCATGATCTTCGTTTTCTGAATGTTGAGCTTTAAGCCAACTTTTTCACTCTCCACTTTCACTTTCATCAAGAGGCTTTTTAGTTCCTCTTCACTTTCTGCCATAAGGGTTGTGTCATCTGCATATATGAGGTTATTGATATTTCTAGAGAGAGAGAGAGAGAGAGAGACAGGGACAGAGAACATCACACTGCAAATCAGTTCATGCATATATAATAATATTTTTTATAAGTTTATTGTGTTTTTTTTTCTGAATTTCCATCTCCACTTAAGTTTACACTTAAGTAATAATGAATACACAATGTTTGACCAAAATAAGGTATGGTTTTCTCTGATAAATAAATGTATTTACTTGTATATAAGGTCAAAATTTAAAAATTCATCATATTCTACATAAATTAATGATAATTGCTCAAGCTGGAACTAAGAGAAATATTTAAACTTACTTGGTGGGAATCATGCCATCTTTTTTTTTTTTTTCTATTTAGGGTCATCTGCTCAAAGATAGAAATGCCTGAATACATTAGAGATATTATAAAAACAGCTAGATACTTTGTATGTAAGTAGTACATACTTTGAACATACATACTTTATTTGTACTACAAATAAGTATCTAGTTGACCATTTTTATAATCAGTTTTGTGTCAGTTTTATATTCAACATCTCTCATAATAAAATTATGAAATGTATTAAAAATTTATAATAAAAAGTTGTTTTACTTTTATCATTTTCTATTCACAATCCATAAGGATTTATGAACATCATTTGATGAAATCCCAAGAACGAATAAAATTGAAAGATTTTCATTCTTCATCACTTTAACATTAAAGAACAAACATGATTTCATATAGTTTATTACACCAGCTAAGAGTTTTGTCTTGGAAGATGTCAATTTTAGAATCTGAGAGAATAGTGTTATTCTTACTTTCTTTCATAATTTCTCCTTTGTCATAGATTGCTTTATTCATTCTTATGTATTCAATCACTTTTTCATGTTCAATTAATATCTGGATTTGAATTAGTTGAATATCTATTTCCTATAAAATTAAGTAGCTTTTTCCACTTTTTGTAATATAATAAAAATATCAAAAGAAATCTAATGTTTTTATTTCAGTCAAATATTCAAATACCTCTTTAACCTTTTTCCTATAACAATGAATATTTAAGACAATAAAATTAAAACTTGTTTTAAATATCTTAGTACCAAAAATCTGCCAGTTAAACTACAAGTTTTTTCTGACTTTTATACTTTAAAAAAAAATTCCCCTTTTTATTTGTTTTTATTGAAATATAGTTAACATATATTATATATGTGACAGGTATATAACATACTAATTGGACACTTGTATATCTTACAAACTGCTCATCAAAGTACACTGTCACCAAAGTTAGTATAATATTATTGACTATATTTCCTATGCAGTGTACTACAGCTATATATGGAAGCTATATCAAAGGGATGTAACATACTACATAGGAAATATGCTGCTGCTGCTAAGTTGCTTCAGTCGTGTCCAACTCTGTGCACCCCATAGACTGCAGCCCACCAGGCTCCCCCATCCCTAGGATTCTCCAGGGAGGAACACTGGAGTAGGCTGCCATTTCCTTCTCCAGTGCATGAAAATGAAAAGTGAAAGTGAAGTCGCTCAGTAGTTTCCAACTCCTAGCGACCCCATGGACTGCAGCCTACCAGGCTCCTCCCTCCAGGGGATTCTCCAAGCAATGGTACTGGAGTGGGTTGCCATTGCCTTCTCCAGGAAATACGTATATCCCCTTATTTATTTTATAGCCAGAAGTCTGTACCTTTTAATTTTCCTCACCTACTTCACCCAATCCCCCACCCTCAATTTCTGTACTTTTAAAGCCAACTTTTCAAATATATTATTAAATTTCTTTGATATTTCTAGTGAAGATTAAAAAGTACAAAATACAAATATGAGTGTTTATGTGATTTAATTGTTTTGTATCTTTTGTTTAATCTCAACAGATAAATAGATTAACCTGCAGGTGAAAACATTCATTCTGTAACTTTTCTAAAAATCTGACCAGAACTTCAGGCTTTTACACCTAACATTGCACCATCACTTTTGGTAAGCAAATGCAGTAGGATGTTTCAGTAAAACCATTGTTCTTGAACATTGTCAATAATTTTTTAATGTGTTATTTCAGATGTTCTTTCTAGGACCTCAAGGGAAAGAAAACCCAGTGTATCATCTAAGCTTTGAAGTTTACATTTTAAGTAATCCAAAACATTTTTCATTGACAGAGTTGGAGACCTGTCAATTATCTTTACTTTGCAACTTTGAAGCTCATCAAGTAGATATATGTTTTGCCACAAAGCAGATAATAAATCTATGACTACATTAATACTTTCATATAATTCTTTCATGGAAGTTTTATTAAATTCTTAATATTTTCCAAATGCTTGATTGCTTTTTAACTAATACACAGTGTTAAAAATCTTGATGGAACTTTTGAAGTGTTTTTATCTTATATAAACATTCTTTGAATAAATACTTTTTAAATTACTTCACTATAAATATTTATTACTGATTCAGAATGTTATTTTTAATTAACTTGAAATGATCATGGCAAATTCTCTTTATGTGTATACTATAGTTTAGCATGTGTGCATGCTAAGTCACTTCAGTTGTGTCCAGTTCTTTGCAACCCTATGGACTGTAACCCACCAGGCCTCTCTATCCATGGGATTCTCCAAGCAAGAATACTAGAGTGGGTTGCCATACCCTCCTCCAGGGGATTTTCCCCATCCGGGGATCAAAGCTGGGCCTCTTATGTCTCCTGCATTGGCAGCTGGGTTCTTGACCACTGGTGCAGCCTGCGAAGCCCCTATAGTTTAGCAGACCATGATTATTTTTCTTATAAAGTTCATAGTTTGAATTTTCTAATTCTAACAATATCTTTAAAGTACAGTTTTATTAAATGTATTTATGACAGCAGTGAGACACAGTTTTGCATAGAAATAATTTTCATTTTTATTACACAAATGTAAATGCAATTGTACTTTTTCTGACTACTGCATTATATAAAAAGTCATTCTTGGCTGTCCTAATTTTTCTGCATACTCTTTGAAGATATATCTGGGCTAGACTCATCACTAGTATTATGGCTTTTTTGTTCTTCCACTGATTCATATAACGGATGTTTATGATGTTTAAAGGGAAATTTAAGAAATTATAATTTGATGTTTATTTTTAGGGTATCCCTTAGACTGTTGTAAGGATTAAATGACTTAATTCTTATAAAACACTTAGAAAAAACAAGGCTATGCTTTGTTCCTTTAAGTTTTGATCTCATTAATATCATCATCATCAAGGAAACAGCACTGAATAAATACTATTGAGGTAAAAACTGAATTAAACATTTCCTAAAATCACTAGCTATTGTGTAATTCAAAGGAATGATAAACTAATGATTTCTCTTAAACTGAAACATGTGAAGAAAGAGCATCAGAGCTTTCCTGCCTATAATGACATGACTGAAAGGTAGACCAAAAAATGCAATTAACCAGATGATAGCCCTGGACATTAGCACCAAATGAATTTCCATCCAAGAAATATGTTCATCCCATATTCTACCCCTACAGAAAAAGTTAAGAGGCCTATGCACTGACAGACATTTGATGATAAACATAATTTTATTCTTCATCTGGCTTTTAGATCATTAAATAATTATTATTTTAACTTTTACTGTAACATTATTGCTAATTTCCCTAATTTCCTTTATTTTATATATGCAAATATTTTCTAGAACAATGGAAATCTTGGATAAAATAAAAGAATATATTTTCTTTAATTTCAGAGATATTTAAAGTTATTTTAAAATTATGATATTAATACACATAGAACAACTGTTGTGATAAATTTTGATATTTCTTTGTCGATTTTGTTTTCAGGATATATTACACTAGGAATTCAGAGTCAGAGTACTACTGATCATTGAGCCTGTAATCTTTGGAGAACAAACTCTCTGGGACAGGTGCCTTTATGAAGTGAAATTTTTTTAAACTATTTTTTCATTTACAAAAATTGATCTCTTCAAGCTTTTTATTTTTAATGGATCAAATTCAGTTAATTATATAGTACTATTTTATTTTTAAAAACATATATCCATGAATATTTTAAGGATTCTCTGTTTTTTATTATATTTTACTTTAATAATTATTTCTTCTAGTCCTATCTTATATTTATATGTGTACCTTATTTTTTTATTAAATTAGATAGTAGATTGTATGTTCTGTTATTTTTATCAAAAAGAAGACATTTATTAATTAGTTCTAGTTTTTAAATCTCCTATGTCATAAATTTCTTGATTTTTTAAAAAAATTGAATTGATTTTTACAATGTTGTGTTAGTTTCTGGTGTATAGCAAAGTGATACACACACACACACACACATATATATATATATATATACTTTTGGGTATTATTTTACATCATGGTTTATTACCAGATATCGAATATAGTCCCCAGTGCTATATAATATACCCCATTGTTTATTTATTTTATATATAGAAATATGTATCTGCTAATCCCAGGCTTCTAATTTATCCATTCCCCATCTAGCTTTATATTTATTATTTCCATCTTTATACTTTCTTTCTTTTTGTTGTGGTTGAGACTGGGTTTGAATTTATTTTTTATTCACTTATTTTCTTATTTTTGTTCGTGTTTATGTTTTAAAATATGATTCCACTGCTTAAAATATACTTCAAAAGTAGTATTATGTTTTCTCTTTAGCATTATTATTTTTAACAGATTCTGTAATTTTAATTTACATATACCATTTCAAGCATTAACTGTTTAATAGATTTTCAATATTATTTACAGTTTTTAAATTCTAAGAAACTTACAATAAGTTTTATGAAAATGCCCTGCTTTTCATATTTGTTGCAAACATATCAAAAATATTAAGTTTAAGATCACTTAGTTTTTAAATTGCTTTGAAATAAACTTGGACTTGAAGAAGAGTTTCTAAACTAATACATAAAGTCCTCATATACCTTTTATTCATATTTATTTATTAATTTATATTCAAATTCATTTATTTATTCATATTCATACATTTATCCATATTCCACTGATGTTAATATCTTATACAACCACAGTACATTTTCAAACCAAGATTATGAACTTTAGTATAATGATATGAAGTAAGTTAGACTTTATTTAGAATACAATGTGGCCTCAGGAGGGCTTCCCAGGGTGGCTCAAGCAGTAAAGAATGGGCATGGGCAACATGAAGCACATGTTGCTTGTCCTTAGCTGTCCTCTATTCCTCTAGCTAAGACAATCTATTTCTGTGTTGTGCTATTAAATCACCAGAAACAGCATGCTTGAACTCTATGATCTTAATTCAAATATAGGTGCTGTTTTGTTCTGTTCTGTTAAGTTGCTCAGTCATGTCTAATTCTTTGTGACCCCATGGACTGCAGCACTCCAGGCTTCCCTGTCCATCACCATCTCCCGAAGCTTGCTCAAACTCATGTCCATTGAGTTGGTGATGCCATCCAACCATCTCATTCTCTGTTGTCCCCTTCTCCTCCTACCTTTAATCTTTCCCAGCATCAGGGTCTTTTCCAATGTGTCAGTTCTTCGCAACAGGTGACCAAAGTATTGGAGTTTCAGTTTCAGCATGAGTCCTTCCAATGAATATTAGGACTGATTTCCTTTAGGATGGACTGATTGGATCTCCTTGCAGTCCAAGGGACTCTCAAGTCTTCTCCAACACCACAGTTCAAAAGCATCAATTCAAAGGTGCTGAGTACTGTGTTAAATTTTTGTTATATTATTGGTATTTGTTGTGTCCATATTTTAAAATGTGCATTTGATGAACATTTAAAACTTACATAATTTTACTCAGTGGTCTTTAAGAAGGGATGTGTGTAAAACATTTCTCTTTAAATCAATTTAAAGATCCTTCAAATGAATGAATGCTTTCTTATCAGCTAATCAAAAATATGTTAATGCAATATAGTTAATTTGTTTTAGCTACTATAATAAATTTACAAAATAAACTTTTTTTGGTTTATCAACTTTATTAGATGTTTAATTTTAATGCATTGGTTTTTTTAGATTAAAACATATTTCTAGTATACTATATGGAGTTTATTCATGATCTCTTTATAACTCTATATATGAACAAATTTTGTGAATGTTCAAAGTACACATGAAAAGAAGACATATTCTGTCTTAATGGGGTGCACCGTTTGGCATATGCATCTGCTATCCACTTTATCAAAATGCAGTTAGGTCTTCTACCTCTGTTTATATTTTGTCAATTTTATTTGTCTCCTGCTGACATTAACGGCTTAATATCTTTACATTTTAAAACATTTTTATTAGTGTTTTTCCATCTGCATGCATGCTAAGTTGCTTCAGCCGTATCTGACTCTGCAACCCCATGGACTACAGCCTGCCAGTCTCCTCTCTCCATGGGATTCTCCAAGCAACAATACTGGAGTGGGTTGCCATGTCCTCTTGCAGGGGTGTTTCCATCTACAATCCCTTAAATCTACAACAATTTCTGATTTTGAAAGAATCTGTGTTATCTGATGCTTGAATGTTTCTGTTTATAATTTTTTTAATTGTAGCTTTAACATTAAATCATGTCTTTCCTTGGATCCTCCAGTGATTATTTTGATGCCCATTTTAATTTGTTTAATATAAAAATCACAAGTCCTGCTCTTCTTTCATTTTGATTTTCCTGGCATGAGTTTATTTTTAGCCATTTGAATTATCCTGTGTTAAATGCTTGTGCTTAATCAGCAGCATATTGTTAGGTCTTTCTCTGTAGGTAAAAACTGAAAATATATTTTAAATGCTGAGCTACTGTCATTTGCATTTATTGATAAAATCGATCAGTTTGATGTCTGCTCTGTCTTATTATTCTATGTATATTGTGTGTGCTGTTTCAGTATGTAATATTTTTGCTCTTCATAAATTGCTTTGGAATTTAATGATATTCATAGTTTCATAGTTTTGTTCTAGTATTTACCTTTTATGCCCTTACTCCCTTATTACTTTATTTAGTCTTTTATCACCACCATGTTGGTAGTAAATGTTTCTTTCATTTCCACCTACTGCCTATATAGTTAGCTTGTTTATTCTTCTTACCTATATTTCATTTTATTCCTTACCCATTGTTTTTAGTTGCATAATTTATATTGCAAAGACACTTAAAACACTTATATGCTATTTTTCTGCCTTCATCTCTGCTGTATTGGAGAATATTTTTATTTTTTTCATTGTTAAATTTTTGGAATTTATTTAGATTATGTTTACACTGTATCAATAAGATCACCATTAATAACACACATTTTCAGAAACTGCAGTGAAGGTTACTCACTTCAGAACTAAGATTTATTCTACAAAACATCACGGCATCTTACATGTGGAGTCAATGTTTCATTTCTATCAGAAGTATTATTTTAACAGGTGGACTTTCTTCGTTGAATATCGTACATTTTTGTTACTTCTCCAAAATCAACTTCCCCCCTTCCCCCTTTTTTTGCCTCCAAACAGAACTCTGCTTCATTCAGATATGCACTGTTTTCCTATGCATCATATGAGTTCTAAGATAACATGATTTTGCATCCATTTCAAGGACCAAGTTGTGATAAAATGCATCATAAAAGTTTCTTAACCCTTATTACAATATTTCAGCAAAAAATAACACGTGGTCTTCTTGGGCTGGTGATACGTAAAGAGTAGCACGTTTGCATCTTCTGAGAAGGAAGGTGCCTTATCTTTTCTGGGAGGACTTCAGGAAGTGTCATTATAGTCTGACAGGACTTAATGAGGAAGCACGTTGGCCTGAATTTTGCTGCAGTAATTTTACCACCACAAAAACATCAATCATAGTTAAGAAAGAAACACTTTGCAAAGGTAACAGAAGTCAGAAGGGCTCTGGGGTCACTTTTCAATTTTTCTGACACCTATTTTATATAAAAATTTACTTGATATGAGCCAAGAATTATCCTAATCTTTCATAACAATGTAAGTTGTCCTTTCTGTTACTTAATTCCAAACTCATATTAACTAATCTCAGCTCATATTAACTATTTATCTGTTTGTAAAATCATGTTTTATTACATTTAAATCCAAAGTTAATATATATTCTCTAGTGAGAAGTCATTGGCATAACCACAAAATCACAAACTATATCTGTAAATGAGGGTTTAAAAGTTTTCAAGACTTACTTTCATAATAAAACAAGTAAACAGGGATCTAAGCACTGTATAGATACTTACAAGGCTTTTAAGCCTACTAGTGTATATGGTTTATCTTCCATCCTTGCAGAGGCTTATTTTTTTCACCAGCTATAGTACATCTGAAGGATTGGTACAATCCCAGTATTTTTTGTACTCTGTACATTTTTCCAAATATAGGAAATCCCAATATGCCGCCTCATTCTGATGCAGAAGAGCTATATTGCTCACACAAAAGCTATTGTTTTGTGTACTATACAGCAATTTTTCTTATAAAATGACTTTTTATATCCATTTTAGAATGCTGTCTCCAGAATCACAATGATTACCATATATCATGTATAGTATTTTTTCAATATCCAGTACAAATGACAAAGTGCTTTATAGGGCTTTTTATTTTTATTTTTTAGCATGGCCTACAAACATCTAATCTTATAATGGTTTATAATAATTTAGTCATTTTAAATACCTTGTGAATGCTGGATTTGCTGTTTAAACATAATTTTTATGAATTAACTCATTTTTTGCATTATTTAACAAGTTGATCATGTATGGTAGTGTTTTTATAATTCAACTTAATTCTTTGATGCATTTTGCTTTATCTATTTTGTAAATATTTGCAGTTGTTTGGTCACTAAGTCATGTCGAGCTCTTGTGACCCCTATGGACTGTAGTTCACCAGACTCCTCTATCCATGGAATTTCTCAGGCAAGAATACTGGAATGGGTCACCATTTCCTTCTCCTGGGGATCCTCCCAACCCAGGAATCAAACCCATGTCTCCTGCATTGGCAGGTGGAGTCTTTACAAATAGACCAAAGAGAAGCAAGATTACTGTATGCAGGTCAAGAAGCACCAGTTAGAACCTGACGTGGAAAAAGCATGTGGTTCCAAACTGGGAAAGGAGTATTTCAAGGTTGTATATTGTCACCCTGCTTATTTAACTTCTATGCAGAGTACAGTTCAAAAGCATCATTCTTCACTGCTCAGCTTTCTTTATAGTCCAACTCTCACATCCATACATGACTACTGGAAAGACCACAGCCTTGACTAGATGGACCTTTGTTGACAGTCAAGTAATGGCTCTGCTTTTTAACATGCCATCTAGGTTGGTCATAACTTTTCTTCCAAGGAGTAAGCGTCTTTTAATTTCATGGCTGCAGTCACCATCTGCAGTGATTTTGGAGCCAAGAAAATAAAGTCTGACACTGTTGCTCCACCTTTTTGTCATGAAGTGATGGAACCAGCTGCCAATATCTTTGTTTTCTGAATGTTGAGCTTTAAGTCAACGATTTTACTCTCTTCTTTTACTTTCATCAAGAGGTTCTTTAGTTCTTCTTCCCTTCCTGCCATAAGGGTGGTATCATCTGCATATCTGAGGTTATTGATATTTCTCCCAGCCATCTTGATTCCAGCTTGTGCTTCATCCAGCCCAGCATTTCTCATGATGCACTCTGCATAAAAGTTAAATAAGCAGGCTGAAAATATACAGCCTTGATGTACTGCTTTTCTTATTTGGAACCAGTCTGTTGTTCCATGTCCAGATCTAACTGTTGCTTCATTACCTGCATACAGACTTCTCAAGAGGCAGGTCAGGTGCTCTGGTATTCCCATCTCTTCCAGAATTTTCTACAGTTTATTGTGATCCACACAGTCAAAGGCTTTGACATATAAAGAAAGCTGAGCAGTGAAGAATTGATGCTTTTGAACTGTGGTGTTGGAGAAGACTCTTGAGAGTCCCTTGGACTGCAAGGAGATTCAACTGGTCCATCCTAAAGGAAATCAGTCCTGAATGTTCATTGGAAGGGCTGATGCTGAAGCTGAAACTCCAATACTCTGGGCACCTGATGCAAAGAACTGACTCATTGGAAAAGACCTTGATGCTGGGAAAGATTGAGGGCAGGAGGAGAAGGGGATGACAGAGGATGAGATGGTTGGATGGCATAACCGACTCAATGGACATGTGTTTGAGTAAACTCCAGGAGTTGGTGATGGACAGGTAGGCCTGGTGTGCTGCAGTCCAAGGGATTGCAAGAGTCAGACACGATTGAGCAACTGAACTGAACTGATGTAGGGTACATCATGTGAAATGCCAGGCTGGATGAAGCACAAGCTGGAATCAAGATTGCCAGGAGAAATATCAGTAACCTCAGATATGCAGATGACAGCACCATTATGGCAGAAAGTGAAGAGGAACTAAAGAGCTTCTTGATGAAAGTGAAACAGGAGAGTGAAAAAGCTGAGCTGACTTAAAATTCAACATTCAGAAAACTAAGATCACGGCATCCGGTTCCATCACTTCATGGCAAATAGATGGGGAAAAATGGAAACAGTGAGAGACTTTATTTTCTTGGGCTCCCAAATCACTGCAGATGGTGACTACAGCCATGAATTTAAAAGCAGCTTGCTCCTTGGAAGAAAAACTATGACAAACCTGCTGCTGCTGCTAAGTCGCTGCAGTCGTGTCCGACTCTGTGCGACCCCACAGACGGCAGCCACCAGGCTCCCCCGTCCCTGGGATTCTCCAGGCAAGAACACTAGAGTGGGTTGCCATTTCCTTCTCCAATGCATGAAAGTGAAAAGTCAAACTGAAGTCGCTCAGTCCTGTCTGACTCTTAGCGACCCCATGGACTGCAGCCTACCAGGCTCCTCCGTCCATGGGATTTTCCAGGCAAGAGTACTGGAGTGGGGTGCCATTGCCTTCTCTGATGACAAACCTAGGCCACATATTTAAAGAATCATTACTTTACCAACAGAAGTCTGTTTAGTCAAAGCTGTGGTTTTTCTAGTCAAAGCGTGGGAGACCCAGGTTCAACCCCTGGGACAGGAAGATCCCCTGGAGAAGAAAATTGTAACTCACTCCAATATTCTTGCCTGGAAAATCCCATGGGAGTAGGAGCCTGGCAGGCTACAGTCTATGCAGTTGCAAAGAGTCGGACAGGACTGAGCCATTTCACTTCTTTCTTTCTTTCATAACAGTAGCCCACATAATTTTGAAAAAAAAATTTCTATACATTTTTAAAGAGATATAATATTTGAGCATATATAAAATATGTGCATAACATAGAAAATATCAGAAATAGGTGTATTATTTTATTCCAAATAGATGGCAATTATTACGTCTATGGAAAATCATAGGAAAATGTGGAATCTTTACCTATGTTTTTGTTTTTGCTTTATTTCAAAGATACTATACTTACGTTAGTATGCTACTAGAGTGGAAAATATTAACATACTAATATGAGTATACATCTTTTTTTAAAAAAATAAAACAGATAGGTAAAATTCCACATTTTCCCACTTTCCAGGTGGTGCTAGTGGTAAAGAACACACCTGTGAATTCAGGAGATGCAAGAGACGTGGGTTTGATCCCTGGGTTGGGAAGATCCCTCAGAAGAGGAAATAACAACCCACTTCAGTGTTCTTGCCTGGAGAAGCCCATGGACAGAGGAGCCTGGAGAACTAGTCTTAGAGGATTGCAAAGAATCAGATATGATTGAAATGATTTAGCACACATGCAAAGTGGAAAATGTATGGGAAAATGTATGAAAAAAAAGTCTACTTTAGCCCAGACAAAGTCTTTGAAACATGCCTAAGCCTTTCTCAAACAAGCAATCAAATCATTTCCACTCTAGTTGCTACTATTTTTAAAATGCAGTTCTGAGCAAACTGATATTTTCCTCTTCATCTTGACCTGTTACTAAATCTTTCAGCTTAATTTTCCTTCTGAAAATCAGAAGATCACTGTTAATAAGACTCTCATTGTGTGAAGACATTGTTTTGCCTGAAATACTGAAACTTAAAGAAAGCTCCATGTGTACTCTTTTTATAGACTTACTTCTATAAAAATAAGTTCTGGAATTTTCTATAAATCTCCTTGAATGGGCAAAATAGAAAATCTTTACATAAGTAAATGAAATTACCTCCACAGTAAACTCTACCTGGACAAAACCAGATAAAGTTAAAATATTTTGCCACAAGGAAGAATAATATTGCAATGAAGACAGAACTTAGGAAAAGTTGGTTAGTCTATCTGTACCTGGTACTACTGAAACCATTTTTGTCTGCAGAAGGTTGTTCTGACCTGGTTCAGAAAAATGTGTACTTCAGGATGATTAGTAGATATTCCTCATGTAAATCTGGATCTCTAGCAGACTTACTGTGTACCTGCATATCTCACAAAGCCAAGGAACTGTCTTAGAAATGTTAGAATTTGTAGGATGACTTGAAAGTGAAGTCGCTCAGTTGTGTCCGACTCTTTTCGACCCAATGGACACCAGGCTCCTCTGTCCTTGGGATTTTCTAGGCAAGAGTACTGGAGTGGGTTTCCTTTTCCTTCTCCAGGGAACTTCCCAACCCAGGGATGGAACCCAGGTCTCCCGCATTGTAGACAGATGCTTTTCTGTCTGAGCCACCAGGGAAGTCACCAGGATGACTTGAGCAACTGTCAATTCATTAGTTTTTGTCACTTCCAATTTTATGCCTTTTCTTTTAAGTGCTTGTCTAAACTGATCTTGTCTCAACTATCACCTTCCCCTTATGCATCTTTAGTCTATGAATTACAATTTATATGAATTTGTGAGCCAGATATTTTATTTATCTGGCCATTTGTCATTAAAATTATGATAGTTTCAGAAAATTTCTAGCACAGCAGCAATTGTAAGAAGTTTTTGGGATATTTTGGTTATCTACCCTAAAAAGAAAACCCAGTTCAACTGAATAAAGAATAGCTCATTCCTGAAAGGGCTTCCCTGGTGGCTCAGATGGTAAAGAGTCTGCCTGAAATGCAGGAGAATCCGGTTTCTGGAGAAGGACATGGCAACCCACTCCAGTATTCTTGCCTAGAGAATCCATCGACAGACATGGGGTTGCAAAGAGTTGGACACGACTGAGCGACTAACACTTTCACTTCACTTTCATTCCCCAAAATTTAAGATGGATTTGGCCATATTCTCATTTATTTATCAAAAATAGTCCTTTGCTTTGATTCTGCTTTGAAAAGGACTATTTTCGATAAATAAAAGAGAACATGGTCAAGTCCATTACTACTATGTATAAAATAGAAAATGAGAACATGCTTTACATCACAGGAAACCCTACTTAATGCACTGTGGTGACCTGAATGGGAAGGAAGTACAAAAGGACTTGTAATACCTAAAGCTGATTTGTTTTAGTGTACAGTAGAAGCTAACACCATTCTAAAGCAACTCTACTCCAACAAAAATTAATTAAAAAATAGTCCTTTGATTCATGGGCTATGACTTTATACACTTCACAGTTAGGACACAGAGAATAAACCTTTTTATCCTGTGCTCCAGTCACCTAAGTACGTCTGGCATATAATGGTAATAAATTTCTGTCAATATGGCAGTAGGGAATGCCTTCACTCTCTTGTAACTCACACACACGTGGAGAAAGAGATGCTTGATCAGATAAAACAAAATAAAAAAACATATGCATTTCTGTATTAATAAATTCCTGGCTTTAGGATTCTTGAGTCAGCCACAAACAAGAAACATATGGCATACTAAAATTAAGAGATTTTGAAGAGGTATTACTAAAATGATTGATTTTGTAGATTTGGATAAATGGTGGCTAATTCACACTAGATCTTGCAGTATCCTGGACTGGTCAGTCGGGCTATTAGTAACTCTACATCTGAAGACTGAAGACCCTGGATGCAGAAAATGGAGAAGGTTTTGTGAAAGGACTACTTGACAGGCTGTGGGATATTATACTACACTTGCAGCCAGCTAGAAAAGGCAGCTTTGTAGAGGAGCATCCAGGGTTACAATCCATCACACTGACCTTACCCTTCTCTCCCCATTTAGTTGTTGGTGCTTCTAATTGACCAAATGCAAAAACAAGGCAGGAGGCAAGGAAGAGCCTTGATGATATCAAAACCGGTCAGCTTCCTTGATATTGTGAGCAAGTGAAGAGTGGAGAGTCTAGCTAGAGGGCTGAGTACAACATCAAAATGTTCAGTAGAACTGAGATAAGCTTTTTCAAGATAGGAATTTGGAAGAAAGTAGCCCTATTCTTTAAAGAAGATTTTTTTTTTTTTCTCTTTGACCCAAGGGAGAATCAACAGAGCTTATTTCTCTGTTTTCCAAAGCTCTGAC
This sequence comes from Bos mutus, assembly GCF_027580195.1. Classification (NCBI taxonomy): domain Eukaryota; kingdom Metazoa; phylum Chordata; class Mammalia; order Artiodactyla; family Bovidae; genus Bos; species Bos mutus. The sequence goes on from NC_091636.1 coordinate 60,425,584, forward strand.
TTGGAAAAGTTAATCTGCAAGTAAATCAATGAATGGCTGAAAGTAAATAAATGGATGAATAAATAAAGCTTTGACACATTTGAACGTGGGGTCTCAATTTATATATGTGCAACAAACACACTGGCAGGTATCCCTAGATTACTAAAGCCATAGGAAAACTCCATGGAGGGACTTACATAAATCAGACAGCACAAACATTTCTGCTGAAATGAGGCCACAATAAAAAAGATCACTATTATTTATTATTCCTCAAAATCTGATATGTTCTGGGAAGTTCGTTGTTGTTGTTTTTTTATTAATTAGTGACAGTGTATTAGCTTCTGAACTCATAGTTTGTCTCTTTGGGACTTTATTAGGTGCTAAGATCTAGTTAAAGAAAATATTTTTAAATAAATTTAAAAGTCTCAACCATCAGTAACCAAAAGTAGAGGAAATATTAGCTTTAACTAAAGAGACAAGGATTAAAATGGAATAAACTGTAATTTTCAATAATACTACATATGCAACTTCCAAATAGCAACCAAAACCTTGTCCCTATGCTTTCAAAGTACACAAATGTTTGCATGTATCATTTTTCTAGATATTTTAATATTATACCAAAATTGCATTATTAAATATCCACGTTATTTTATATCTGATTTTTAGTGAGATGAGAAATTGGTCTTTTTTTGCTTTGGAGTTTTGAACATATTTCAAATTTATTAAATATTAAATAAAAGGATATCCTTGTTTCCTTACATACACTGGTAGATTTTTTTTTCAACATACTACTGAGGGCCTATTTCAAAATATATAACTTTGGATAAATGGATCATCAATCATTATGCCCATTTGCATTATTCATGGCAACCAGTATGCATTACATTGTTAATATTTTCCTCTAGTTCCACATTATTGTGAAAAACCAATAGATGGCAGTGAAATTAACTGTAAAAAAAGCTTTTGATTCTGTCAAAAATGATCTACTCATCAATCTAGTTAAAAATCATTTAGGCTCTGATACAACTTAGTGGATTTCCAAATGATAGAAAGATTATGCTAAAGAGGAGCTCAATGTCAATCTAAAATAGAAACAGCAATTATAATAGCATTTTGTCATTTTTATCAATAACTTGATAATGGGATTTTTTTTTCAATAAGGACACAGCTATCATTAGTTCGGGAGGGTTCTATAGCATTTCAAGTTTCTGTAGCTGAAATAATTGTGACTGAGTCTTAAAGTTAGGCTGTTAAGAGGTAGTGGACCTGTGCACAGAAAGAACTGAAGCTCACCCTCATTCCAGTTCCGATCCCAGACAAAATACTGCAGTGCAGCAAGGAATCACATTAACTTGGTGATTCTGATCATCTGGAGACACATAAGGACATTAAAGGCAAGGTCCAGTTAAATGTAAGATGGCTCAGACAACTTAGAATTTGCCCTGCAGGAGACCCGAGTTCCATCCCTGGATTGGGAAGATCCCTTGGAGAAGAGAATGGCTATCCACTCTACTATTCTTGCCTGGAGAACTCCATGGACAGAGAAGCCTGGTGACTACAGTCCATGGTGTTGTAAAGAGTCAGACATGACTGAGAGACTAACACACACCCACATGCTATCTTATTATAACTGCTTCTCAGTAATCTTTTAACTTGGTCATTGTTGTGCTTGATATTATATATCATGAGTATAGCCGAGAAGGCAATGGCACCCCACTCCGGTACTCTTGCCTGGAAAATCCCATGGACGGGGGAGCCTGGTAGGCTGCAGTCCATGGGGTCGCAAAGAGTTGGACATGACTGAGCGACTTCACTTTCTCTTTTCACTTTCATGCATTGGAGAAGGAAATGGCAACCCACTCCAGTGTTCTTGCCTGGAGAATCCCAGGGATGGGGGAGCCTGGTGGGCTGCCGTCTATGGGGTTGCACAGAGTCAGACACAACTGAAGCGACTTAGCAGCAGCAGCAGCAGCATAGGGGGGAAGTGACAAACAGAGCATTATTGGTAGAGTATGTACAGGAAAAAGGCATCCTCAGTTGTAAGCAATATTGTTTGGAAAGAGAGATGAAGAAGTGAATCCAATTTCTACCAAGAAATGGGTAAAGATGTAGCACATATATGCAATAGAATATTCAGATCAGATCAGTCACTCAGTCCTGTCCAACTCTTTGTGACCCCATGAATCGCAGCACGCCAGGCCTCCCTGTACATCACCAACTCCCGGAGTACACTGAGACTCATGTCCATTGAGTCAGTGATGCCATCCAGCCATCTCATCCTCCGTTGTCCCCTTTTCCTCCTGCCACCAATCCCTCCCAGCATCAGAGTCTTTTCCAATGAGTCAACTCTTCCCGTGAGGTGGCCAAAATACTGGAGTTTCAGCTTTAGTATCATTCCTTCCAAAGAAATCCCAGGGCTGATCTCCTTCAGAATGGACTGGTTGGATCTCCTTGCAGTCCAAGGGACTCTCAAGAGTCTTCTCCAACACCACAGTTCAAAAGCATCAACTCTTCTGTGCTCATCCATAAAAAAGAACAAAATAAAGCTATTTGGAGCAACATGGATAGACCTAGAGATTGCATCCTGAGTGAAGTCAAGCAGACAAAGACAAATATTATATGATATTGCTTATATGTGGGATCTAAAAAATGGTATAAAGGAAATTATTTAAAAGAGAGAAACAGAGTCACAGACATGGAAAACAAACTTATAGTTATCAAGGAGGAAAGAAAGGAGAGGGGAGGAGGATAAATTGAGAGATTGAGGTTGACATATACCCACCACTTTATGTAAAATCGATAGCCAAACAGAACCTACTGTATAGCACTGGGAACTGAATTCAACACTATGTAATGACCTATATGGGAATAGAATCTAAAAAATGTGGCTATAAGTATAACTGACTCATTTTGCTATTCAGCAGAAACTAATACAACATTATAAATCAACTATACTCCAACAAAATTTAATTTTAAAAAGAAAATAAATGAGTAAGATTGAGTATGAGTAAGTGTTGTCATGTCCTATATAAGAGAGATACAATATGACCAGCAGTGTAGCTGGGGACATATTGCCCTTATCTGCACAGAGCATTGAAGGAATGGTTGCTAAACATGAAAGAAATCGGGGAAATGAAAACATTGGAGAGGCAGTTAATTGTGTCTTTGACTTGATGGGTAGAACCCAGACAGTCTAACTGTTGCCAGTGAATTTAAGGTTCTTTCTTCATCAAGAAAGAATTCAGAGACAATGCAGAGAGGAGGGAACCTGGGTCTCCCACACTGCAGGCAGATTCTTTACCATCTGAATCACCTGGGAAGTCCAGGAAAGTAAAGTGAAAATTTATTTAAGCAAGGATACACTCTCAGAAGGTTTTCCAGGTGGCACAGTGATAAAGAATCTGCCTGCCAATGCTGGAGACACTAGAGACATGGATTCAATCCCTGGGTCAGGAAGATTCCCTGGAGGAGGGACTGGAAACCCACTCCAATATTCTTGCCTGGAGAATCTCATGGACAGATGAGGCTGGCAGGCTACAGTCCATAGGGTTTCAAAGAGTTGGACAGGACTGAGATGACTGAGAATGCATATACACTCTCTGGAGAGTGGGCAGACAGGTAAGGAGCTGCTGCCCAGACAAGCGGGTTATGAGAAGAGTACAAACGAAGTGGTGGAATATTCACTTGGGAAGGAAGAGTTTGGGGGTCATCTTCTTCCTAGCTCCATTTTCCTGAGGGGAGGAGGGATTTTGTCCCTATTAAGCTTAGATCAGAAGTGTCATGGCATCAGCGCATGATAAGCACTTCTAATCTGCAAGGCTAATCTTATTATAATGAGAGCTCAGTGAACAAAAGGTTACACTCAGACACAGGAGATTCCCACCTTTCACCACCTTTCTTTGTCTGGCTCTGTTGTTGTTGTTGTTCAGTGGCTCAGCCTTATCTCTTTGTGACCCTTTGAGACCAACCTGCATCTTGACACTAGTCATGTTCCAGCAGGTAGGTAACTAGGTATGAGCAGAGAAGTAGGGGTAGGGGTCAGGGGGCAGGAAATCACATATCTTATAAAGAGTGGGGGTCCATACGCAGACAAAAGAAAGCAGGGACCTTCAGACTGACAGGAGAACACACACCTTGGGTGATAAGGGTTCAAGTAGCAGCCAAAGTAGGCTTCCCTGGTGGCTCAGACAGTGATGAATCTGCCTGCAATGTGGGAAACCCAGATTTGATTCCTGGGATTGGAAGATGCCCTGGAGAAGGGAATAAAATCTGCTCCAGTATTTTTGCCTGGAGAATTCCATGGTTAGAGGAGCCTGATGGGCTATACAGTCCATGGGGGTCTTAAAGAGTCAGACACTAGACTGGTGATTCACGCTCTAAAAACCCTGAGCTCCCAGAAAGGTTTTGGCAAAGCATTTTTAAAAGCCAGGTGAGGGAATTGGGAAGCAGGGTGTGTGATCAGTTCTCCTGTACAATTCTCTGATGGGGTGAAGACGAAGCAGCTGAATGGAGTCAAAGGGGTTAACATTTTCAGTTCTCAGGCTCCAGAACACCTGTGGCTATGTGGTCATCAGGCAGTAAACATATCCACTTGAGGAGAAGTTTTTTACATCTCCAAAATAACTCAGGAAATGTGCATTAAACTCCATTATCTAGGTACCTCAGAGAGGCCCTAAAGCAGAGGATGGGGTGCGTCTGTGCCCAGGAAGGCCCAGTGGGGTTGTGCTCACTTATAGAACTTCATATAGGCTGACCATTATTTATGTTTCCATTATATATTTTCATTATTTATGTTTCCCTGAATAGTTATAATACTTCCCAAGCACAGAGTAGGACTTTTCCCCCCATACTTTATGTCTGTATGTTGACTGAGGGAATGTGAGTGAAAATAAAGTGTGCTAGTTTTTATTTATTTATTTATTTTCAGAGCTCTAACAGTGAGTTTGAGGTTGGCCACATCCTCTTCCCTTCCCGCAGGTGGGGAAAAGTGAAAGCTTGTGGAGATGCCTGCAGCTACCTGGGTCCCTGGCTGACCACAATGAGCAGCGCCCCCTGCTGCCCATGTTAGAGAGGCTGCCCAAGTTAAAAGAGTCACTCGTTTCAGATTTGGAGGTCACATCCTAATGTAGCCCATCTCAATTGGCTACAGGGTCCGCAAAGTGTAGCCCATCTCAATTGGCCTAGGGTCCCACCTTTGAATGGGCTTCCCAGGTGGTTCATTGGGAAAGGATCTGCCTGCCAATGCAGGGACACAGGTTCCATCCCTGGGTCAGGAAGATCCCCTAGAGGAGGAAATGGCAACCCACTCCAGTTTTCTTACCTGGGAAATGTCATGGACAGAGGAGTCTGGTGGGCTATAGTCCATGGGGTCACAAAGAGTCAGACCCAACTTAGCGATTGAGCACATACACACCCTCCTCTTATGCAAGAATTTCTAGAAAGTGTGCACCACTAAAAAGAGACAGTAAATAAAAAATAAAGATCTGTGACCCCCAAAACAGAAGATCCAACTGAAGAGCATGGTAGTGAATACCAGGTCAAGAGACCAAGTCATATTAAAAGGGTGACATCTATGGTGAGGGAGTTTCTTCAAAACAAAACAACACTGACAAATCTTTTAGAATGTGTAAGTATATGGACAGTAATTTCTAGGTGACTGACAATTATCTCAAAGTATTTAGTGAAAATGTTAGTTGCTCAGTTGTGTCTGACTCTTTGTGACCCCACGGACTGTAGCTTACCAAGCTCCTCTGTCTGTGGGATTCTCTAGGCAAGAATACTGTAATCAGTTGCCATTACTTCTCCAAACGATCTTCCCAAGCCAGGGACCGAACCTGGGTCTCCTGCATTGCAGGCAGATTCTTTACCTAGCAACAGTTATATGCAAAAAAAAAAAAAAAAAAAATTAAAGCAAAATTATTGTTAATTAAAGGCAAAACAAAGTTATACCAAAAAGAAAGCAATCATTCTAGACCACTTGTGTCAACCTAGACTGTGGTATTCGGGATAAAAGTATTGCAAAGTGGTAAAAGGACAATATAAAATAATGGAGCCAAAATTTATGTGAATACAGAAAACACAGATGAGAATGCTTTTGTAAATCAGAGAAATCCTTTAGCAGATAGACAAAAAACCAAAAGACATACACTGTCTAAAACTGGTAATGTAAGAATAAACCATTAACATATAGCCTAAAATAGAGGGGTTAGAATAAAGAAGTGAAATCACTATTTCCAGGGAACAGGTTGGGTTTGGGCATGGGCATGTGAATTACAATAAAGAACTGATATTTTCCACATCCAGCTTCCCAGGTGGCTCAGTGTTAAAGGATCTGCCTACCAATGCAGGAGACACAAGTTCTATCCCTGGGTCAGGAAGATGCCCTGGAGGAGGGCATGGCAACCGACTCCAGTATTCTTGCCTGGAAAATCCCAGGGACAGAAAACCTTTGTGGGCTACAGTCCATAGGGTCACAAAGAGTTGAACTCAACTGAAGCAACTTAGCACATGCAAGCACGTTTTCCAAATAATACTTTTAGTATTATATGACTTTTTAAAGTTCAATGTACATATTATGCTAAAACTCTTAGTCTGACATTTAAATTGTTAGTGACATTTCTGCAATTTGTACAGGCTGTAAACTTGTTGGCTGCAGAATTTTGGCATAACCAAAAGCACATCTGGAAGTTACATTTCTCAATAAGCTAAAAATAGAACATAGGGCTAACCTAAGTGTGTAGCAATTCTCTAAGAAGGATGGATTAAAGTGTTCCTCAGACCACTGAAATGTCTACAATTTAAACAACCTGAGACATCTCTTAATCTCCTGCTGTCCTAGAACTCTTGAGATTTCCCAGGTCCTGTGTGTCACATGGGTGGAGGATTAATCCACTCACAATTTCTTGGAAGAACATTATCAAAAGTCATTTATAGATATTTACATTTTTGTAAAATGTCAGTGCAAAGACTTTCTAAATACCTGCCACATGTCATCATAGTCGACCATAAACAATCAAAATTACATCTTAAACTCATTTCCCCCCTAGTGCAATGTTTCTCTTGTCAGTTGAATTGTTTACCATGCCAGCTGTAGGGATGTCAATATTTGAAAGGTAAATATATATTTTATAAATGAACCTCTTGGAACTACTTCTAAAGGCTAATCAGGATTTATTCAGTTCCATAAATAAATTTCTGTTATTTCCACATCAAGATTTCTGAAATCACTTACAGACCTTAACACATGCAATGTTTTTATGGGTGTTGAAAATGTTGTTCAAATGTTGTACAAATGACAAGACCCATAAACCACTGTTTCAAGCATCATTCAAATGAATGACAAGAATGGAGAGGAGGCAGTAACTACTCCAGATCAAGACAACAGTGAATCTTCCCTTTGAAACTATTACAGGGGTCAAGTGTGAGTAACTGTGTTTGAAGCAGAGGGACTACAAAGGCATAGAGCAGTAGAAAGGTTTGCCCTTGGAATAATATTCACTTAACTGGGAGGGGTTCACTAAGGCCAGAGTAAATAACATATGAGTTGAAGAGTCCCAGGGTAAAAATTACACAAGTGACTGATGCCCAGTGTAATTTGTATATGACAACTCATTGAATTGGGACCAGACCATAATGCATTATTGGAAAAAGAAATCCACAGGAATTTTGAGAAAAGAAGTGATGCAATAAGATTTGTTTTAGGAAAAATATATGCTGGGGCAATGATGAGAAAAGAGTAACCATGTGAAATAGGGCTTTCCTGGTAGCTCAGTGGTAAAGAATCTGCTTGCCAATGCAGGAGACACAAAAGATGCGAGTTTGGTCCCTGGGGTCAGGAAGACCCTCTGGATTAAGAAATGGCCACCCACTCCAGTATTCTTGCCTGAAAATGCTCATGGACAGAGGAACTTGACAGGCTGCAGTCCATGAGGTCTCAAAGAGTTGGACATGACTGAAAACACAGAGACATGCATGTGGAGTAACAGGTGTCTCAAAGGAAAACAAAATTGCAAATCACTGCAAACAAAGTTAATAATGAGACAGCTCAGATGGTAAAGAATCTGCCTGCAATGCAAGAGACCTGGGTTCGATCTCTGAGTTGGAAAGATCCCCTGGAGAAGGGAAGGGCTACCCACTCCAGTATTCTGGCCTTGAGAAACCCATGAATGGTAGTCCATGGGGTCACAAAGAATCGGACATGACGGAGCATCTTTCACTTTCATAGCACAATCAGTGAAGGTAAGAATGACTACCAATATCATAGAGATAAAAAGAGAAGTAGCTGGAAACTAAAATGCCCTATGGTAAAAATCAAAGATGTATTTTTTTGGTAATTGAGTTAAATCTCCAAACAGTAAAATGTTTATCAAATATTTATGAAAATCACAGTTTTAATTTTGACTTTGAGAATAATTCCAGAAGCTGCATATATTGCTTATCACTGAGAGATTAGTATTCTGATATTCTAATCTTTAAGTATTCTTATTTGTAAAAGAATATTTAAAGGTGATTTAAAATAAGAATTTCTATTTAAGGAAAAATTTTGCATTTTTTCAAATTGAAATATATCTTTAATGATGTTGCTATGTAAGTTAATAGTGTTGTGTTTCTCTATAATTAAAATTTTAAGTCCTATTTTCATAAGTCTGTAATGAGTATGATTAGTAAATAAATGTAACAATATATATTATTATTTTTGTTTAAAAATTGAATTTTAAAGATCAAAATAATTGGAAGTATGTAAAATATAAAACTTTAAAATATATATTTATCTATGTACATCCCTTTTCCTATACTATTTTTTTTGTGAAAGTCTATATTTATCTGGTATCTTTTCCTCTGTCTGAAGAGCTACATTCAATAAGTACAAGATTTTTCATACTGCAGGCAGATCTGCGGGAGATGAATCCCTCGGTTTTTTTTTTTTTTAAGTCTAAAAAAGTCTTTTATTTTATCCTCATTTTAAACTATTTTCTTCCTGCTGGATGTAGAAGTCTGAGATGAAAGATTTCATTTTCTTTCAGTGTGTTAAAGACTTTGCTCCCCTTTCTCTTTTTGATTGCACTGTTTTTGATGAGTAATCTGCTGACATTTATTTTTGTTTCTCACATACATTATGTGTCTTTTGACTTACGTTAAGATTTTATTTTTATCCGTGGTTTTGAAAAATCTTACTATTTTCCCCTTCATTATAATTTTCTTCCTCTTTTTCTCTTCCTTCACTTCCTCCATCTCCTCCTGCTTCTTGTACTCAAGAATCACTTTACTGCTTGGCTCAAAGAATTTCTAATTTTCACTCAAATGAGGGAAACTTTCAGCTGTTATTTCTCCAGTTATTGTTCTCCCCTTTTGCCGGGAGCCAGTGAGGCATTCCACTCGTGACAAAGGTCATGAGGAAGGAGGTTCCGCAAACGCAAAGGCGGGATCGAGCCTCAGGAGTCCGCCCAGATATTCTCGAGCATCTACCCCCCAAAAAACCAGAGTCTGCCTACTTTATTGCTTTGTGCTCTCACCTCTGACTTTACTGGGGGCTGTCCCCCACCACCATCTCGCTCTCTCTGTCAAAGAGTTAACTTACAGCTCCAATTAATAAAGTTCCTGGGCAATTAGGAGTGTTTAAATCCAAATCCCTCAGATGGCTCTCTAACTCGCCTGACAAGTTTACCCGGACTCCTACAGCTATGCATACAATTGTTTACAGTCTCCCAGCCTCCAGAGGCACGGGAAGCTTAAGATATTCAAATAGCTTAGAGCCTCTCAGAGAGTTAGAAACTGTCAGAATAAGACTAGTAAGGGATTTCATTGATGAGTCAATGTTTGTTGCCAAGTTTTCACATCCCCTAAATTGTATCCTTGAATATGTATTAATTAATATAGTTGGTATGTAGAAAAAATAAGTAGTGGCCTTGGTGCTAGTAACTTTAGACCCTTAAGGTAATAAATTCTTTCCTTTGTTGTAAACCCATTACACATCCACCCTATAGGAATGCAATTTTATCTTCGGAAGATGGCGCCAAACCTTAAAATAATTACTCTTAGAGAAAATAAGTCTTTGTTGATAAGTCCTTGTCAAGAGTCATAAAATGTTAATAGGCCTTCTGGCCAGAAGATGATGTAAATCACCTAAACCATTTGTATACGATAAATTTGCAGGAAAGAACCCCTGGTTTTTGATAAGAATCAAAGACTGCTGAGTTTGCATCCCCTATTATCCTCTATGTGTAACTTAGGGTATAAAAGCCCCTGTTAAAAATAAAGCTAGGGGCCTTGCTCACCAATGCTTGGTCTCCCCATGTCATTCTTCTCCTTAACTTCCGGCTGAAGTCTCCATCTGGAGCGTGGATATCCTCTGCAACCACTTATTTGCCTGGGCTTCTAAGACCCACTCGAGAAGGTGTCTAAGGTGGGGCACCTTCCGCTATTCGAGAGGGCGCCTGCGGCCTCCGTGGTCAGAGCTAACCTGGTGTCACGGGTTATATTGATTTTCCGCGTAAACCAAGCTACTCAGCCTCTTTTCTCCACTCAATTTTCCTACTGAGCTATCCTCATTCTATTACTCTTTATATCTCTAATTACCATTTGAATAGGTCGCCGACGCCGTCTCCCCTTCGAATACCCTGGATCAGCCGGGGCTGGTCCCCGGCACCCTTTCTCTTGGGTATGCCAGTTATTTTTTATCACACTTAATGAAGTTTTTCCACATTCACTGATTTTCTACTTCCTATTTTTCTTTATGTCTTGTTATACGGGTTCCAGCTGTGACGTCTTCATTGTCTTCTTCTGCAATGTTAAATATGCCATTAATCCTATCCAGTTTATTTTTCACCCCAAACGTTGAGATTTTAATTTCTAGAAGCTTGATTCAAGTTTATTTATAATGAACATGTCTATATTTAACACCTGAGCATATGAAATGGAGTAATAATACCTTTCTATTTCCTTTGTTTTCTAATCCTAATATCTGTCATTTCCAGGACTGCTTCAACTGATTGAATTTTTTTTCATTATCCTGGTCATATTTTCCTGTTTCTTTGCCTGTTTTTTAAATTTTGATTGGTTGTCACGTTACAAATTTTATTTTCTTGAATGCTAAGTAAGTCTGTTGTTGTTTTTCAGTTGCTCAGTCAGGTCCTACTCTTTGAAACTCCATGGACTGTAGCACACCAGACATCTCTGTCCCCACTGTCTCCCATGGTTGCTCAAATTCATATCCATCGAGTCAGTGATGCTATCTAACCATCTCATCCTCTGCTCCCCTCTTCTCCTTTTGCCTTCAATCTTTCCCAGCACCAGAGTCTTTTCCAGTAAGTCAGCTCTTCACATCAAACGGCCAAATATCAGAGCTTCAGCTTCATCAGAAGTCCTTTCAAAGAATGTTCAGTGTTGATTTGCCTTACTATTGACTGGTTTGATCTCCTTGCAGTCCAAGGGACTCTTAAGCTTCTTGTTCAGCACCACAATTTGAAAGCATCTTTTGTGTTCAGCCTTCTTTATGGTCCAACTCTCACATCTGTACATGCCTACTAGAAAAATCATAGCTTTGACTAGACAGATCTTTGTTGGCAAAGTGATATCACTGCTTTTTTAATACATTGTCTAGGTTTGTCATAGCTTTTCTTCCAAGGAGCAAGTGTCTTAATTTCATTGCAGCAGTTACCATCCAAGGAGATATTGGAGGCCAAGAAAATAAAATCTGTCAGTGCTTCCACTTTTTTCAATTCTATTTGCCATGAAGGGTTGGGACTAGATGTCATGATCTTAGTTTTGAATAAGTTTACATACATTGCACAAGATCAGTTTTCATTCCAATCCCAAAGAAGGGCAATGCCAAAGAAAATTCAAACTACTGCACAATTGCACTCATCTCACACACCAGCAAAGTAATGCTCAAAATTCTCCAAGCCAGGATTCAACAGTACATGAACTGTGAACTTCCAGATGTTCAAGCTGGAGGCAGAGCCACCAGCGATCAAATTGCCAACATCTGTTGGATCATATAAAAAGCAAGAAAATTCCAGAAAAACATCTATTTCTGCTTTATCGATTACACCAAAGCTGTTGACTGTGTAGAATCCAACAAATTGTGGAAAATTCTTCAAGAGATGGGAATACCAGACCACCTGACCTGTGTCCTGAGAAATCCGTATTCAGGTCAAGAAGCAACAATTAGAATCAGACATGGAACAACAGAATGATTCCTAATGTGGACAGGAGTATGTCAAGGCTGTATATTGTCACCCTGCTTATTTAACTGATATGCAGAGTACATCATGTGAAATGCTGGGCTGGATGAAGCACAAGCTGAAAACAAGATTGCCGGGAGAAATATCAATAACCTCAGATATGCAGGTAACACCACTCTATGGCAGAAAGTGAAGAGAAACTAAAAAGCTTCTTGTTGAAAGTGAAAGAGGAGAGTAAAAAAGTTGGCTTAAAGCTCACCATTCAGAAAACGAAGATCATGGCATCTGGTCCCATCACTTCATGGGAAATAGGTGGGGAAACAGTGGAAACAGTGGCTGACTATTTGGGGGGGCTCCAAAATCACTGCAAATGGTGATTGCAGTCATGAAATTAAAAGACACTTGCTCCTTGGAAGGAAAGTTATGACCAACCTAGATAGCATATTAAAAAGCAGAGATATTACTTTGCCAACAAAGGTCCGTCTAGTCATGGCTATGGTTTTTCCAGTGGTCATGTATGGATGTGAGAGTTGGACTGTGAAGAAAGCTGAAGAATTGATGCTTTTGAACTGTGTTGTTGGAGAAGACTCTTGAGAGTCCCTTGGACTGCAAGGAGATTCAACCAGTCCATTCTAAAGGAGATCAGTCCTGGGTGTTCATTGGAAGGACTGATGTTGAAGCTGAAACTCCAATACTTTGGCCACCTCATGCGAAGAGTTGACTCATTGAAAAGACTCTGATGCTGGGAAGAATTGGGGGCAGGAGGAGAAGGGGATGACAGAGGATGAGATGGCTGGATGGCATCACCAACTCAATGGACATGAGTTTGAGTAAACTCCAGGAGTTGGTCATGAACAGGGAGGCCTGGTGTGCTGTGATTCATGGGGTTGCAAAGAGTCAGACATGACTGAGCAACTGAACTGAACTGAACTGATGAAAGTGAAAGAGGAGAGTGGAAAAGCTGGCTTAAAACTTAAGATTCAAAAAACTAAGTTCATGGCATCTGGACCCATAACTCCATGGCAAATAGATGGGAAACAATGGAAACAGTGAGAGACTTTATTTTGGGGGGCTTCAAAATCACTGCATATGGTGACTGCAGCCATAAAATTAAAAGATGCTTGCTCCTTGGAAGAAAAGCTATGACCAACCTAGAGAGCATATTAAAAAGCATAGATATTACTTTACCAACAAAGGTCTGGCTAGTCAAATGTATCATTTTTCCAGTGGTTGTGTATGGATGTGGGAGTTGGACTATAAAGAAAGCTGAGCACTGAAGAATTGATGCTTTTGAACTGTGGTATTGGAGAAGACTCTTGAGAGTCCCTTGAATTGCAAAGAGATCCAACCAGTCCATCCTAAAGGAAATCAGTCCTGAATATTCACTGGAAGGACTGGTGTTGAACCTGAAACACCAGTACTTTGATCACGTGATGTAAAGAACTGACTCAGTAGAAAAAGACCCTGGCGCTGGGAATGATTGAAGGCAGGAGGAGAAGGGGACGACAGAGGATGAGATGGTTGGCTGGCATCACCAACTCAATGGGCATGAGTTTGAGCAAGCTCCAGGAGCTCATAGACAGGGAAGCCTGGAGTGCTGCATCCATGGGGTCACAAGAGTCAGACATGACTGAGCAACTGAACTGAACCGACATATTCATATGTGCAAATATATTGCTTTAGCTTTTCTCTGAGATAAATTTAAGGCACTTGATCACTTCTTATCTTGCTTTTATAAATTTTAGGTGAGAAGTGGATAATTTTTAGTCTAGTTCTTAATTATTATGCACCTCCAAGCCCGTGGTTTTCTCTAATGCTTTCAAAAGTTTCCTCACATATAAATGTATCAGTCAGTAACCCACTGAACACATAGGAGTGGGGATGCTGCATATCTCAACAGTCCTCTGGTACTCTATTTTATACAGCTGCCTTGGTCTTCCTGGAATCTCAGCTCAATTTCCTCAACTAAGAAGTCTGCATGACTCCATTTAGGTTATCCCTTCAGTACTGTTAGTAAAGATCATATGAAGCTTGTTTGGATGCTCCTGATGTGTCCAACTCTTTGCAACCCCATGGACTGCAGCCTGACCGTCTCCTCTGTCCATGAAATTTTCTAGGCAAGAATACTGGTGTGGATTGCCATTTCCAATTCCAGGATCTTCTCAACTCAGAGATTGAAACTGCATCTCACGTCTCCTGCATTGGTAGGCAGGTTCTTTTACTACCCTGCCATCTGGGATGCCCCAAAGATCATATGAAAGAGAATCAATTTTAAGTAAATCTTATTTTTGATGGGATAGTAATATTTTGTTTAAGTTTCTTTTTGCAAGCATAGTGGTCTCTATTGAGTGTTTTCTATTTAACACAGCTACCTTAGCTAGTGGGGATTTGGAATTTGGCTGGCATTTGTGAGCTCTGCGGGAGTTGTTTGGGTTATGGTTGCTTCGTAATTCTTGTTCTGGATTTGCTTAGCCTTCCCTTACAGGATTTCACTTTATGCATGCCAAAGGCTCAAGGCCAGACTGATGTAGACTATTAGAACTCTCGATTGCTCAGTTTTATTTGGGTCCCTCCTCTGTCAGCCACTATGTAGATATTTCTACAGCCTAAGACTCTGGGGAAACATGGAACTCATTTTATTAATGTCCCATATCTTAAGAATCCTAGCAGTGCACTGTCTCTTGTCTGATTTCAGAAAGAAAGTTTCTGATATATTTTGTAATTTTGAGTGTGTTTAGAAGTGTGATTCTGAACCCTATTGCATACTCAGAACTGGAGGCTACATTTATCTGTTTATCATTTTTGTAAGATATACTGGTAGTACAATCATGTAGTACTCAATCGTAACTCTATGTATATTCCTCATTATTCTGTTAGAGATATCCATAATATTGAAAATTATCATATAAGGAAAAAACTGTTTAGTATTACATGCAGAAGAGTCCTTTCAGCTCCTGATTACAAAAAAGAAAAACTGTCTATAATGAATCACAGAAGTAAATGATTGTTAAACACACACACATACACACATAGACACACATAGATGAGTCCTTGGAACCAGTGTGTATAACCCAAAAGCATATTTATAATCATATATGATGAAATTATTAGTATATAAAATGTTTGATAGTCCCATGCCCTTTCTCTTGGTAAGAATATAAACTCATATAGAATCAAATACAAAAATGATTTTTTTAAAATTATATCAAAAGAGATTTGAGTATTTTGAAGGAATTGTATATCATATTTTCTGTAGTGATATGACATTTATGCGGAAGAATCATTTTTAAAATTGAAATACCTGAAGGACTTAGGAGATTGTTATTGTGTTATATCATTTGCTAGACAAATTGTACACCATAAAATAAACTTTTGTAGTGAAGAAGTATTCAGGTTGTTTAAAATAAAATATTAGTGTTCATTTTGTGAAATTTAATTTTGTTAAAAATGTTAAAATAACCAACAAAGAAAATAAACACAGGAATTGACTAGTGGATAAAATAAAAACACTTTAAAAGATAAAAAGTTCTAAAAATGAAGAGTACTTTCCGTTAAGAGG
Organism: Bos mutus; assembly: GCF_027580195.1. Classification (NCBI taxonomy): domain Eukaryota; kingdom Metazoa; phylum Chordata; class Mammalia; order Artiodactyla; family Bovidae; genus Bos; species Bos mutus. The sequence continues at coordinate 60,441,304 of NC_091636.1, forward strand.
AAACATTCCCCAAACTAAAATGTATAACCCTAAAATAAAATTTTCAGGAACAAAATGCAAATGAATCTAGAGGAAAATAAAGCTTTGTGGATATCCAGCAATAGTGATTATCAGAAAATATCACTGAAATATAAAGAATGATATATCAAAACTATAATAATAATTCCAAAAATATGTAAAAATTCAGTGATTTCATGTCTGAGAGGAAATATGAATTAATTTTTGGATCCATGAAAGCCAAACACCCCATTTCTCTATCCCAGTATTGACCACCTACCTTGATACAATCCCAAGTGTCAATATCTCAGAATTGGCAAAATCCCAAGGAAAAAGAAGCTTCAAATCATTCAAGCTCTCTGTGGTTCTCCCCACTCCAGCATCATAGTCTCTTGGTCTTTTGTGGTTAATTCTGTGAAATATTTGATTGGATGATACTTTTATCTAAACATTTATTGACAGACAAAATCGTAAAGAAAAACAAAGCACAAATCACAAGAATACTGCTGTAAGAAATTTTTTTGCAAAATCATGATAACCATGCAATCATCACTGAAATGGATAACAATGGCAACAGTAAATCATTTTTGGATCTCCTTTCTCCTTTTGTCCTTCTTTAGCTCTTTTCAGGGAACTAAAATTTCTTCAAATAAAGAGAAATGTAGTGTATCTATTGGTAACTATAATAGGAGCTAGAGGCTTCTCTGTTGGATCAGAGGGTAAAGAATCTGCCCTGCAATGTGGGAGACATGGGTTCGATCTCTGGGTCAAAAAGTTCCCCTGGAGAAGGGAATGGCAACCCACTCCAGTATTCTGGCCTGGAGAATTCCATGGACATAGGCTACAGTCCTTGGAGTCACAAAAAGTCAGACATGACTGAGCAACTAACACATAAAGGAGCTAGTTTGATGACAAGTCACCAGACACAATTTTGTGCCACCTATCAGAGAGACTGCTGGGTTGATGCTATAATTGCAACACAAACCCACTGTTCTATATTGTGTGTGCATATGTGAACTATCACTCAGCTGTGTAGCCTGCAAGGCTCCTCTGTCCCTGGAATTTTCCAATTTAGAATACTGGAGTGGGTTATCATTCCCTTCTCCAGAAAATCTTTCCCACATAGGGATCAGACCCACATCTCCCGAATCTCTTATATTGATAGGTAGATTCTTTACCACTTGGGATTCAATAACTATATATATACAGAATAACATGTCACACTTTGAACTCCTGATTGCATAAGCATATTTTAAAACGATAAAAATAATCATAGAAAAGTTACTCTTTGAATTTCACACAATACTGCTTAAGGGGAATATTTTATAAACCTCATAATTTTTATAAATATAAATCTTTCTGAAATCAAGGATTAATATTAAGGATAAAAATTTTCAGATTTGAGTGTATTATCATTCAAAATTTGCAGGAAGATACACTAAAAATATTCTTTACTGTCTGAGCACCAGGGAAGCCCCATACTAAAAATATTATAAAAATATTTTACTGCAAACTTAACTAGAAAATCCAAAAAGCTATGTGGATTGCTTGATGTGAAGCTATGGGAAAGTAAAAGCTATTTATGTGAACCTTGGCTACTGTTGCTGTTTGAATTGTGCCTGAACAAAAGCCAAGCATTTTAGAATTTTATATCAGGAAATGAAACTTTCACACAACTCAGTTGTCACAGGTGTGTACTCCTCTCTTCCTGCCAAAGTTCCCTATATTTATGAATTTTAAACTGCACTGTTCTATTGTTTCGTTTCAGCAAGTGAGGATGTTTTTGAGCAGGACAGAGGTCTCCAAATTGATGTCCCCATACCTTAGTGAAAACATTCACCTAAAACGAACTACTGTGTGCTTCATATTATTTTTATTTGTTAAATGAAGTGAATACACAGTATAATTTGGCCTTTTTTCTATGCTTTAATTTGTAATATATCCTTCTATGTTGTATAAGATATTGCATTTTTATACCTCTTTAAAACAGATATCCCACAAAATATGCATTGATATTTATTTACTCTTTACTTTTCTATGTGAATTTTGGGGACAGCTTGCCAAGTTTTGTGTGAAATTCTGCTGCTATAGCAAAACATTAAAGATTAATTTGAAGACTGATACACTTTACATACTTTATCTCCATATCCTTAATCATTGTATACATTTATATTTATTCAAGAATCCTATGAAGTTTAAAATGATCTCTTACTCAGTGAATACATCACATAAATATGTACATGGATTCATCTATACTGTCTTTGTTCTCTCATATTATGAGTAGATTATACACTCATTTATATTTCAGATTTGTATATGAGTTATAGATTTCTTAAGTATTGATCTAGAATGCAGTAATCATAGTACAAATTGCTAGTTGATTTATATCGTGTCTAATTTTTTCAGTGTACAATTGCATTATCACTAAATAAAAAGATATTATTTCTTTTCTTCAATTTCAATAATTTTATTTCTTTATGTCATGGGATTGAATTAATCATTGTGCTAAACTGAAGCAATCACAAACAGCATACTTATTTTGCTTTTGACCTAACTGAGAAATTTCTCTAGAGGAAAAAGCTAGTTTTAATTTTCTGATATATATATATATATATATATATATATATATATATTATCAGTTTAAACAGTTCAACTCTCTACTTTTCTATGCAACCATTTAAAACAACAAAACAAATTTAAAATCTATAATTATGCATGCATATATTACATTTTATTTTCACCAAAAGCCAAATTGCATCTTCAGAAACCAAATTCAAAAATTCATGTATCACTTTAAAAATAATCTGTATAATTAACTTAATTAATTAAATTAATATGCATATACCTACGCATACAGAAGCATCACACTCCTTAGATCACAATTTTTTGCAGTCTTTCCTTGTGTGTATGTGCGTGTGTTTGTGTAATTCTTGGTGAAATAAAGCTGTGGATAAAATTTTAATGAGGATGCTGGAGTTTTTAACTCTCAGTTTTTCAGGTACTGAAATAAATCTGCATTTGTCAGTACTGAATACTAGCTTAGCCGAGTAAGAATATAAAGTATGGCAGAGTTTCCTTTTATCACTTTGAAGATATAATTTTATTGTATGTTGTTTTGTCTCTGACACTCCCAGCCAATTACCATCTAATTGCAATTTTTTAATAATCTGGTATATTTCTTTAATATCTTTAACAAACATCTTTAAACTTAATGTTGTGTTGTTTTATTTTTGCATTGAGATATGGACTTTTTTAAATTTTATTTTGTATTCAGAACTCATTTTATCCCTTGGATTCATGATTTTTCTTCACATGTGAGTAATTCTCAGCAATTATCCCTTCAAATTCAACTGCTTTGCTCTTTCCCCTTGTGTCTCATTTTAGGAATCTTATTATATGCTTTCTCAAACTGTTAAATGAGTCTTTCATTTAACTTAATTTTTTATATATTTTTAAAATTTTGACATCTGAGCTGTGTTCCTAGAGAAGTCACAGAAGAATTTTAACACTCTCTTATATTTGTCCACACTAGAGTTTTTTTGCATATATCAGTATTTTCATTTATTGAAATAATTATATTTTAAATTATGTCATCTATTTTATCCTTTTATAATCTACTTTTTTTTAATTTATACTTATATCTTTTCCATTTTGTTATTTTTTATTTAATAATCTCTTTTTTTGACATATTTGAAACATATGCCCTAATTTTCTGTTTGTCTTGACCACTTTTTTTTGTATTGAGAATTGTTTACAGACTTATTTTTATGTGACTGTCTCAGCTCTTGTGAGTGATTCAGCTCCCTTCATTCTATAATTGCATTAAAGGCGTAAGAAATTCAGTCTTTAAGTCAACAGACAGCCAACCTCTGATCCCAGATGCAGTCAATTAAAAGTAAACCCTTGAATGTACCCCTATCTCCTGCTTTTTGAAAGTTCTCTTTATACCACTTCACTTTTACAAAAGACCTATGTTAACTACACTTAACTAACCAAAAGAAATCCAAAGAAGATTTTCAATTTTACTAAGACTAGTCAAAAATCAAAAATATCCGGAAGGCATTTGTTTTGCAGCAAACTATTATAGTAGAGTGCACCCCATGCAGCAAGAGTGGCACCTCCAAGCTCCTTCCCTGGGAACTACACTCAACATCTCAGAATCAAGATGCCATATCTTTGAACTGTGTATGTGAGCATCTGTGTTTTACCTAGGTTTATTTTGTGCATCCATCAACAAGATATGTCCTAAGGTAATTGCTTCTTCAGCTCATGCCATTTCAGGATTTCTCTACTTTTGGTTAGTGAGGGAAACCTGTACTTAAAATATCCTAGAAGGACATTGGGTAGCAAAAGACAGTTTTTGGTGCCAAAAGTCAATGTCATTGTCAAGGTTAAAGACAAAATGTATAAGCAAAGTCTAGTATAATATTTAGAAATCCACAAATGAGTATAAATGTGAAAACTAAATTATATTTGGTATTTCTGATTATTTATTTTAGCAAAAGGTTATAGTTATGCAATAGTCCTAAACATTTTAACTATGCACATTTAGTGGAGAGTATTTTCCAGTCATTTCTTGTTTTGATTCGTGTGTTTATTGTTAAATATGTTGTGTGTGATTGCTTGAGAGGATGTTATTATATATGATGGATGATGCCACTTTAGGAAAGCCGGAAAAGTTATTGAGTTGCTACATTTTACATTCTATTTGATGGACTTAAACAGATGATCTATGCAAAGTCTGGTATACAGCTGAAGGGGAAAAGTAGACTAACAGCAAGAAATACCTTGTGTCAGCAGAAGAACATGGAAATAATTAGATAGTAGCCAATTGCATGAAAATGGTGATGCAACTTTAACTCTGTCTAAAGTTCTTAGTCACCTAGAAAATTGCTAACAATGAACTGAAAATCCAGGACAGAATATATACACAACGATAATGGAAACATATAGAAACAACACACAAGCAAAACAAATAGTTTTAGAAGAAAATTCTGACTCTTCAAAGGTTAGATTAATGAGTTCATTGAACAGGCATCAGTTTATGTGTGCTTAGTCACTCAGTCATATCCGACTCTTTCCAACCCCATGGACTATAGCCCGCCAGGCTCCTCTGGCCATTGGGATTCTCCAGACAAGAATACTGGAGTGAGTTGCTATGGTCTCCTCCAGGGGATTTTTCCAACCCAGGGATTGAGCCCTGGTCTCCTGCATTGAAGGTGAATTTTCTACCATCTGAGCCACAAGGGAAGCCCAAGAAGACTGGAGTAGGTAGCCGATCCCTTCTCCAGGGTCTCTTCCCCACCCATGAATTGAAACAGGATCTCCTACATTGCAAACAGATTCTTTACCAGTTGAGCTACCTCCCCAAAGTCATTAAGTTATAGAAGTTTCTTATTAATGAATTTTAATGGGACATAAACACCATTTAGTAAAGTTGTTATTTAACTTCTTTGTTTGTTTCTAGGTTTGTTTAACTTCATTGGTTTGTTTCTAGGTATACAATCTGAGTTTCAATCACAGTAAATCAATAAAATTGATGAAAGAAATGGTACTATTCATGCAATTAATAAAAATAAACTAAAGTGAATTTTGAAAGGCACTCAATACTAGGAGGAAAAGGAAGAATTTAATTTCAGAAAATATTAAAAAAAAACTCCCAAATTTCTGCAATATAAAATGCTTAAAATATTATGTAGGACAGTTTTATTCCATATGTGTAGTTAAAAATCACAAAATAACAAGGAAGATTAATTTGAAAGCACTGCCAAAGCTAAAAGTATAGGGAAATAAAGTGTAATTATAATTAATTATTTATTTTGTGATTAGATAACAGTGGCTTGTGTTTAAAAGCATTTACTGTAGATTGCAATACCTTTTTGCTTGAACATAATTTCCTTAGAAATATTGATTTCCCTTGTTCATATATGGAAGTAATCTAGGTAAGTGACCTTTTTATCCAGGAAAAATAAAAGTAAATCATTTAATCTCTCAGCCTAGGATTAACAGAAAGTAGTACTGAGGCAAAGGCTTGTTTATTGAAGAATTACAATAAATTAGGCAGCATATTAATTAACAGAGACATTACTTAGACAACAAAGGTCCTTCTAGTCAAAGCTATGGTTTTTCCAGTAGTCATGTATGGATGTGAGAGTCGAACTATAAATGAAGCTGAACACTGAAGAATCGATGCTTTTGAACTGTGGTGTTGGAGAAGACTCTTGAGAGTCCTTTGGACTGTAAGTAGATCCAACCAGTCTTGAATATTCATTGGAAGGACTAATGCTGAAGCTGAAACTCCAATACTTTGGCCACCTTATATGAAGAACTGACTCATCAGAAAATTTCCATTGTTTCCTCATCTATTTGCCATGAAATGATGGGACCAGATGCCATGATTTTAGTTTTCTGAATGTTGAGCTTTAAGCCAAATTTTTCACTCTCCTCTTTCACCTTCATCAAGAGGCCCTTTAGTTCCTCTTACTTTTCTACCATTAAAGTGGTATCATCTGTGTATCTGAGGTTGTAGTGCTGAGTAGGTTTTCTCATAAGCTCATATCACAGTGAGAGTAGAGAAGTCTTTAAAATAGGAGGCAAAGTGCAATGCTGTCCTTTGTCAAAGTACTGTCAATATCCACTTGTGTGAGGATGGAAGGAAGCTGTGCAAAACTAGTCATTGCAGGGGTGCCTAGATTAAGAAACAAAAGTGAGGCCAATTATTTAGAAGTGATGGAGAAAAGGTGTCCAGTACATATGGACATCAGCTATATCCTGGGCATAAAATTGTGGATAAATTTAGGCTAATTTCAGCTTACTAGATGAGTGTTTGATGTAAGTTATACACATTTATCTCTCAGTCTTCAAGTATTGTTGTTTTAGAACTAAATATATTAATAGTAAGTCTCCAAGTACATACTTGGATTTCAGAAGAATCTCGATCTAGAACCTTACTACTCAGAGCATGGTTCACGAACCAACAGCATTGATCAGTCAGTTCAGTCAGTTCAGTCACTCAGTTGTGTCCAACTCTTCACGACCCCATGAATCGCAGCATGCCAGGCCTCCCTGTCCATCACCAGCTCCCAGAGTTCACTCAAACTCACATCCATCGAGTCAGTGATGCCATCCAGCCATCTCATCCTCTTTCGTCCCCTTCTCCTCTTGCCTCCAATCCCTCCCAGCATCAGAGTCTTTTCCAATGAGTCAACTCTTCTCATGAGGTGGCCAAAGTACTGGAGTTTCAGCTTTGGCATCATTTCTTCCAAAGAAATCCCAGGGCTGATCTCTTTCAAACACCACAGTTCAAAAGCAGCAATTCTTTGGCACTCAGCTTTATTCACAGTTCAACTCTCACATCCATACATGACCACTGGAAAAACCATAGCCTTGACTAGATGGACCTTTGTTGGCAAAGTAATGTCTCTGCTTTTCAATACGCTATCTAGGTTGGTCATAACTTTTCTTCCAAGGAGTAAGAGTCTTTTAATTTCATGGCTGCAATCACCTTCTGCAGTGATTTTGGAGCTCCAAAAAATAAAGTCTGACACTGTTTCCACTGTTTCCCCATCTATTTCCCATGAAGTGATGGGACCAGATGCCATGATCTTCGTTTTCTGAATGTTGAGCTTTAAGCCAACTTTTTCACTCTCCTCTTTCACCTTCATCAAGAGGCTTTTGAGTTCCTCTTCACTTTCTGCCATAAGGGTGGTGTCATCTGCATAGCTGAGGTTATTGATATTTCTCCCATCAATCTTGATTCCAGCTTGTGCTTCTTCCAGCCCAGTGTTTCTCATGATGTATTCTGCATATAAGTTAAATAAGCAGGGTGACAATATACAGCCTTGATGTACTCCTTTTCCTATTTGGAACCAGTCTGTTGTTCCATGTCCAGTTCTAACTGTTGCTTCCTGACCTGCATATAGGTTTCTCAAGAGGCAGGTCAGGTGGTCTGGTATTCCCACATCTTTCAGTAACAGCACTGGTACATAGGTGCTTATAAGAAGTGCAGAATTTGGGGCCCATTGCCAGACCTAATAAATCAGTATCTTTATTTTGACAAGATTCCCACATGACTTGTAAATTCATTACATGTGGCAAAGCGTGAATCTAGGTGGGATTGTGGTTAACTTTGTGTAGAAACTTCATTTGATCATGAAGAGATTTAAATTGAGAGTTAAATAAATGAAAACAGACTCCAAACTAAAGACATTCATCCTTGAATTAATTCAGTTTTACTTAAGAAATTATTTAAAAAATACTAAAAATAATTCAATTTGTCATTGGCCATGATATGTTAACATTCAGTTGTACACTGTGTTAAGAAATTTTGAAAACATATTCAAACTTTATAATCCTATTTATAATATAAATCATGAACATGGTAATCATGAACATATAAAACATATTAAAAACATATGTCTTGGCAAAGATAATTTTGGATTTTTGAAATATGAAAGATCTTTTTAAGTATCATTTGGTATTATTGTTGTTCAGTCACTAAGTCCTGTTCAACTCTTTGTGACCCCATGGACTGCAGTGAGCCAGGCTTCCTTGTTCTTCACTATCTCCCTGAGCTTTCTCAAACTCATGTCCATGGAGTCAGTGATGTAATCTAACCATCTCATCCTCTGTCACCCTCTTCTTGGCTTGCCCTCAGTTTTTCCCAGCATCTAGGTCTTTTCTAATGAGTTGGCTCTTCGCATCAGGTGGCCAAAGTATTGGAGCTCCAGCTTCAGCATCAGTCCTTCCAATGAATATTCAGGGTTGATTTCCTTTAGGCCTGACTGATCTGATCTCCTTGCAAGCCAAGGGACTCTCAAGAGTCCTCTCTAGTACCATAGTTTGAAAGCATCAATTCTTCGGTGCTCAGCCTATAACATTAGGAACACAGGTAAGTTTTCAAGATAGTGAAATAGGAAGTCCCAGTACTCATGCCTCACAGAAATATTAATTTAATAATGAAATATGGACTAAAATATCTTTGTGAGAGGTCTAGTTTCTAGTTAAGAAGTTGCAGTACCCCAGACGATCACAGCAAAGAGTCTCCTTGAAATGGGAGAAAAAGAGAGGGGTTGAATAGTTGTCCAACTACCCTGACCACAAAAAAACGAACAAAAGGAACAGTAATTTCTTCCCAATCAATAATTACTTTAAATATAAATAGATCAAGCTTCCCGTCAAAAATACAGAGTAGCTGAATAAAACAAGATCCAACTTTATGGCTGCTGAAAGAAAACTACTGTAGTTGTAGTATTAGTTCCTGCTTATTTTTAGTACATGCTTAGAGTGAAATTGTTGGGTATAGGTGTAGATTCACCTTTTGTGGTTATAGTTCAACTGTTTTCCAGTCTAAGATACAGGAGAAAGTTTTAATTTCTCTCTATTATTCTTTCCTTCCCTTCCAAGTAATGAGCAAAGCATGCCATTTTAAACTCAAGAATATATTCTGAATCCATCTGTTTGCCTTATTCCATTCCTACTGCCACTACTCTAATCCATACCATCATATTTCCTCATCCATTGTCCTTTAGCAACGATTTCTTAGTTTTCTTTCCTTCCATTCACTTATTCTTGTTAACCACACAGGAGCAAGGGCAATTAGATTGTGCTACTATGATCATGATTTCCTCAAAAAGGTCAGAGGCAAATTTTTCCCTTTTGTATATCTCACTAGGCCCAGCTTGCAGTCTGATTCTGCCCAATCCAAGCAGTCCCTGAAGCTAAGTATATCTTTGCTCATCATCTCCCTGCCCCACCTTCTGGACTAGGCCTGACTCCTCTTACACATCTGAAGCTTCTTAGCTCACCCTGTGGGCTCTAACTTCCCTTTGTCTGCTTTCTTGGGTCATACCACTACTCACCCATCCATCTGGCCCTATGGTATCATCAAGGGTGCTTAAAAGAGGAAAACATCGAATAAAAATAGAAAAAAAAAGTTTGGGGAAAATCAAAGTTGTGTCTACTAAATCTAGAAGTTGTTTTTAATTCTTGAAAGCATGACTCCTTTTATACATAAATATTCACCTTTTTCTGGACAACAGCTCAACACCCTAATTTGTAGGAAGAGTTTTTAGACATATTGTAAATTTTTAGGCTTTTTGGATTCTCATTTCTTCTTGTTGGAGTCTCTGTGACTTGTAATACTCTGACTCCAGAATAAAACACCGATGATTCAACTTTCTATAATGAGAATCTATAAAAGCTAAATAAATACACAGCACAAGATATCATAATCTTAAAAGAAAAGAATCTTTGCCCTTTGACCAAAACGCAAAGCCTTTTTAGCTGTTCAAGGCGATGGCACCCCACTCCAGTACTCTTGCCTGGAAAATCCCACAGACAGAGGAGCCTGGTAGGCTGCAGTCCATGGGGTTGTGAAGAGTTGGACATGACTGAGCGACTTCCATTTCACTTTTCACTTTCATGCACTGGAGAAGGAAATGGCAACCTACTCCAGTGTTCTTGCCTGGGGAATCCCAGGGACGGTGGATCCTGGTGGGCTGCCGTCTATGGGGTTGCCCAGAGTCGGACACGACTGAAGCGACTTAGCAAAACAGCCTCTGACAGGTCTTCATGGTGCAGCTGTGACTATGTACTGGTTTTGCCTTGAAGGCTTTATAAGCAGGTTTTGCTCAGACATGTATATTTGCTTTTCTTCAAGAACTTTGTGGATCATTAAATCTCTTAATTCACAAAGAATTGCCCAAGAAAAGATATCTTTTTCTACTGGACTCCTGTTCCATCCTTTTAAGAAGGTTAACAAATATCAAATTGTGATTACTACATTTCAGGGGAATCACTCCAGGAAGGATTCACTCTAGGTTATCAATTTAATTTTATTTCCAAAGAAATTACTGTATCTTTGAGTTCAAATAAATTAACCTCATTTAATATGGTTATAAAAAACTCAGCATTTAAAATCCCAACCTAGAAAAGTGTAGTATTTATTTTCATAAAGAACCTATATGCATCTGTGCTGTGCTCAGTTGCTCAGTAGTGTGACTCTTTCTGACTTCCATGGACTGCAGCCCCCAAGGCTCCTCTGTCCATGAAATTCTCCAGGCAAGAATACTGGAGTGGGCTGTGATTCCCTTCTCCAAGGGTTCTTCCTGACCTAGGAACCAAAACCAGGTCTCCTTCACTGCTGGCAGATTCTTTACTGCCCGAGCCAGCAGGGATGTATATCCATCTACATATAATTATTTAAAGAAAATTAATAAAAGCTAAATATTTTACACATGAAATATATTCCTTTTATTTCATGATCTTTTAAGGGCTGCTAGTAAGGTCATGCTTAAAATCTTGCATGCTAAGCTTTAGCATTATGCAAACCAAGAATTTCCAGATGTCCAAGCTGGATTTAGAAAAGAAAGAGGAACCAGAGATCAAATCGCCAACATTCAGTGGATCATAGAGAAAGCTAGGAAATTTCACTAAAGCATCAATCTCTGCTTAATTGACTATGTCAAAGCCTTTGACTGTGTGAATCATAATAAACTGTGGAAAGCTCTTAAAGAGATGGGAATACAAGACCATCTTTCCTATTTTCTGAGAAACCTGTATGTAGGTCAAGAAGCAACAGTTAGAACCCTGTATGGAACAACTGATTGGTTCAAGATTGAGAAAAGAGTATGACAGTGCTGTCTGCTGTCCCCCTGTTTCTTTAAGCTATATGCTGAGCACCACATGAGAAATGATGGACTGGATGAGTAACAAGCTGGAATCAAGATAGGCAGAAGCATCAACAACCTCAGAAATCAAAGAGGAACTAAAGTGCCTTTTCATGAGGATGAAGGCAGAGAGTGAAAGAGAGACTAAGACTATATATACATATATATATATATATATATATATATAAATCATTGAGTCTTAGTTTTGTCTTCCATGATAGTTCAGTTGGTAAAGAATCTACCTGCAATGCAGGAGACCCTGGTTCGATTTCTGGGTCTGGAAGATCCACTGGAGAAGGGATATGCTACCCACTCCAGTATTATTTGGCTTCACTTGCAGCCCAGCTGGTAAAGAATCCGCCTGCAATACGGGAGACCTGGGTTCAATCCCTGGGTTGGGAAGATCCCCTGTAGAAAGAAAAGGCTACCCACTCCAGTATTCTGGCCTGGGGAATTCCATGGACTGTATGGTCCATAGGATCACAAAGAGTCAGACACGACTGAGCAACTTTCACTCATTAAGATCGAGTCATCCAACCCCATCACTTCATGGCAAATCGAAGGGGAAAAGGTGGAAGTAGTGACAGATTTCCTCTTCTTGGACTCCAAAACCACTGAAGAATTGATACCTTTGAACTATGGTGCTGGAGAAGACTCCTTATAGCCCCCTGTACAGCAAGGAGATCAAACCAGTCAATCTCAAGGAAAATCAACCCTGAATCTTGTTGGAAAGACTGATGCTGAAGCTGAAACTCCAGTATTTTGTTCATCTGATGTGAACAGATAACTCATGGAAAAGTCCCTGATGTTGGGAAAGATTGAGGGCAGAAAGGGAAGAGGGTGTCAGAGGATGAGATGGGTAGATGGCATCGCCAATGAAATGGACATGAACTTGGGCAAACTTTGGAAGATGGTGAGGGACAGAGAGCCCTGGCTTGCTGCAGCCCAAGGGGACACAAGGTGTCAGGCACAACTGGACTACTGAACAACAACAGAAAAATGAGATTTTAGGAAAACTCTAAGAAAAAGTTTGCTAATGGGATGTAATGTGTGCATGCATGCTAAGTCACTTCAGGCATGTCCTACTATTTGTGACCCCATGGACTGTAGCCTGCCAGGCTCCTTTGTTCATAGGATTCTCCAGGCAGGAATACTAGACTGGGTTGCCTGGCCGTCCTCCAGGGGATTTTCCTGACCCAAGGATAGAACAAAGTCTCCTATGACTCCTGCATTGTAAGTAGATTCTTTACCACTGAGACACCAGGGAAGCCCTGCAATGTAATGTTTGCCCCCAAATGTAATTGTTAATACAAATAAGTGAAAATAAATAAATTGGATTACTTGACCTTAAGTAATTTAGTATGAATTTGTAAAATCATTTTTATTATTTTAATATTACTGCAAACTTGTTGGAAGCAATCTTTGAAATAAAACCAATTTCTCTTTTTTGTGTGCAAATGAAGTTATGCTTTAATTGAAATGTTGTTGCTCTACATTATTATATAAGCCAATTCCTCACCTTCACAATTTAATGGGATTAAATTGGTAGGAGGCATCTAGTTACTCTGCATGATGTGATTATTTTTGTCAATATTTGAGGCAAATACAATTTAAACTGTGTCATTCAAATTAAAACCTATGCCATTGATCATGAGAAGTCTCAATTTTTTTACCTCCGTAGCTTGGTTTTCTTTTTTTTTCCCCGTATAAATTAGTGTTTCTAGTACCTAATAAAAACATGACCAAATATAATCATCTCCATGAAAATATACTACTTGTTGGATGAACAATAAGCTATAAAGGACTTCCTTGGCAATCCAGTGGTCAAGCGTCTACCTACCAATGCAGGGAATGAAGGCTCTGTCCCTGGTCAGAGAACTAAGATCCCATATGCCATGGGGCAACTAAGTCCTTTCCCAACTACTGAGCCCACATGTCCTTGGAGCCCACACCACAGCTGAAGAGAAGATCCTGTGTGCCACAACTAAGAACTGACACAGCCAGAACTAAAAACAATTAAATAAAAATATTAAAGCACAAAGCATGGGATTTTCAGGCATCTTCACAAAAACCCTGTTGTAACCCCTCTCTCCATACACTCATGCTGCTGTCATATACCTGTATCAAAACTAAGATCATCTTTTCAATTAAGGTGGTGATGAAGATCCTAGCAGTATATTGGCTACATTGGTGCCAATAACAAAGAGGGTGGAATATTTTGATCCTATTGCCATTGGGGTCTGGTTAGTTAACAGTGGATCAGTGGATTGAATCTAAGGGTCTAAGCCAATGAGTGTACTGAGAGATAAAGAATTAATGAATTTATAACTTTATTTCTTTAATTTTGAAACATAGCACCCCGCTTTTCTAAATATACTAATAGGAGTTTTTCTCAAGTTTTTCTTTTTTGAGTATTTCCTGTCTTATCTTTTATCACAGCTCCTCCGTTCTTCATACTCAGTCCTTTGAAGACCTAATGCACTCCTGGTCTAGTTATCATTCGGAGAAGTCATGGATAAATTGCTAATTGTAACTTCATATAGTCTGATAAAAATATTTCATCCAGATAGGCTTCAAGATTGGAAAAACAAAAATATAAGGAACATATGTATCACTTAAAGATGGAAACTTGGCATTGAAAGCCATATCTAGATATTCCTTCTCCCTATTTGATTTCCCCCAGTTATTCTCATACCCAGCCTGGTGTTGGTGGTAATGCAGTTAACACTTTTTACATATTTACCCGGCAGAGAGGGAATTTAAGTTGCATAGGTCATATAGGGTATTCCCAAATAGAATTTAAAGAGGCATATTGAGGACAGTCCTTAGAGGATTGCAATCTGCAGTTTACACCAAAGTGATGTAATGACAACCACCTTCACAAACCAACTGAATTTAGAGATGAACATTTGGAACATATTCCCAGGGTGTTAACTGTGTATAAAGATGAAAAACTGGTAAAGGGCAAATAAAGCTTTTGTGTATTTTAAGATTTGACAAGAGTAAAAAATAAAAACCACAGTAAACAATTCTCTGACAAAATTAGAGGATGTGGATTGGAACTCTGATGAATACAAAGCTTGGAAGAATTGATGCTTTTGAACTATGGTGTTGGAGAAGACTCTTGAGAGTCCCTTGCATGGCAAGGAGATCAAACCAGTCCATCCTAAAGGAAAACAGTCCTGAATATTCACTGCAAGGACTGATGCTGAAGCTGAAACTCCAATCCTTTGGCCACCTGATTCAAAGAGATAACTCATTGGAAAAATACCCTGATATTGGGAAAGATTGAAGGAGGAGGAGAAGGAGAATACAGAGGACGAGACGGTTGGATGGCATCACCGACTCAATGGACATGAATTTGAGCTAGCTCTGGGAGATGGTGAAGGACAGGGAAGCCTGGCCTGCTGCAGTTCATGGGGTTGCAGAGAGTCAGACATGACTGAGCGACTGAACAACAACAACGTGGCCATTGAGATCCTTTTTCCAAGGAAACAGGTGAAGGAGTGTGGTGGGGATTAGAGAATGAGGCTAGGAGTTTTGTGCAAAACTTTTGAGGGAAAAACAGAGAGGATGCCATTTTGTATAACATTCTTACAAAATATTACTTGATAATATAATGTTTTGAATTTCCCACTAGGAAAACAGTTTGGATATGCATACCTGAACACGTCACTGGAATTTGTCTACGCCTCCTTCTCTTTGGTATTTATCAAGAAGAGAACATGCTAGAATATAAAGCATGCAGATTTTCACTTTATTACAAGCACCCAGTTTCTCTTTAGCATGGCTATATGAAAATGTGCTCCAATCAAAATGTGTGAATTTTCCTAATGTGCCCACACAAATTACATTTTTTATACAAATATACAATTCCTTGATGAGTCACAACATTTTTCTAAACAGGGATTCATTTTCAGTTCCATGTTAATAATTTTTCAATAATGTAACCTCACTTGTTTGACTTGATCTAATTAATCAATCAGAAAGATTTCATTGAACTGTTTTGGTGATTGATTCTTCAAGTCTATTATTCCTATTTGAACCATCTATCCTTTAAGATTCACATATGAAACTATACTTTGCTATGAGGACAGTTTAATGCAATGAAGTTTGTTGTTTCCCATTTAATCCCTCTTGAACCCAAAGATGGCATGGGGAAGTTGGAACAAACTAGTGATCCAAGCTGTAAGCATATGATTATGTGAATATTACTATGTGAGAGAAGTATTGAAAATATGTGGATGAAACAATGAGTTAGTCAATATATGTTTCTAGACAAAATCTCTCCGTATTTAAAATGCGTGTATAGTTATATAGTTACATATAAGTGTTATCATTATATTTGTACCACCCACCATGCACAAAGAATGTATTCCTGATAGATAAAAAGACCTAAATATAAGATCAAATTTTTAGAGTGAATAAAGGATAATCTAGTTATTTGAGTGCAGTAGAATAAAAACACAAGTTATAAACAACCCAAATCACTGAAATTGAAAATCATGATAGATTCATATCAAACAAATGCTTTTTAAAATTGTGTATTACAAAACACTGCTCTTCAGAGTTAAAAGTAAGTGAGAGTATATAAATACATATTTGCAAGCTTATAAGGAACAAGTTTTGGTGTTTCAAGATATACAAGTACATAAGTAAATTACTTTAGATGCATAAGTGAATTTAGGCAACATGATAAAAGAGAAATGGGCATTTATATAAAAAGAAAAGGAACCTTATTACTACAAGAAGCATAGGAAAAAATGTTCACCCTCACTTATAATGGAGCAAAAGGAAAAAAGAACTTTTTTTTTCACAACTTGTGTTGATTCTTTTAAAATTAAAATTAGTTGTTTTTATTTTCATGTTTTCTTTGTTTATCTGAAAATGAAAAAGGGAGTGATATTTACTCACTGACAAACATGTCATCAGTTACAATCACTTTGAATGTTATTTTCACATCATCCAGTACAATAGAATACATATATTCCAAGACCAACAATTTCAGTTCCAGAACCATATCTCTAGAATAAATAATTGTTGAATGCTTTCTACATATGTTTTAATAGAGAAAATACATAAATCATATACATTATCTTCAAAAGGGGATATTAAATCATACATTGCAGTAGGAAAAATAATACCACACAACACATAAAGCAGATGAGAATACAGAAAACAATTATAAATCAAAAAGGAAACAGTGGCAGACTTTATTTTGGGGGGGCTCCAAAATCACTAAACATGGTGATTGTAGCCATGAAATTAAAAGACCTTACTTCTTGGAAGGAAAGTTATGATTAACCTAGACAGCATATTAAAAAGAAGAGACATTACTTTTCCAACAAAGGTCCATCTAGTCAAAGCTATGGTGTTTCTAGTAATCATAGATGGATGTGAGAGTTGGACTATAAAGAAGGCTGAGCACTGAAGAATTGATGCTTTTGAACTGTGGTGTTGGAGAAGACTCTTGAGAATCCCTTGGACTGCAAGGAGATCCAACCAGTCAATCCTAAAGGAAATCAATGCTGAATATTCATTAGAAGGACTGATGCTGAAGCTGAATCTCCAATACTTTGGCCACCTGATATGAAGAGCCAACTCATTGGAAAAGGCCCTGATGCTGGGAAAGACTAAAGGCAGGAGGAGACGGGAACAACAGAGGATGAAATGATTGGGTGGCATCACCAACTCAATGGGCATGAGTTTGAGCAAGCTCCAGGGGATGGTGATGGACAGGGAAGCCTGGCATGCTGTAGTCCATGGGGTCACAAAAAGTTGGACACAACTGAACAACAATAACAACAAATATTTGTTGCAATAGTGAGTATTCATTTACAGTAATCAGGAGATAGAAGCAATCCATCCACAGAGGAATAAATAAATGATGTAGTGCATACATACAATGGAATATTACTCAGCCATAAAGAGAATGAAATAATGCCATTTTCAGGGACATGGATAAACCTAGAGATTATCATACTGAGTGAACTGAATCAGACACAAAAAGACAAATATCATATAATAACACTAATATATGGAATCTAAAAAAAGAGTAGAAGTGAACTTATTTACAAAATAGTAGCAGAATCACAGATGTAAAAAATAAACTTATGGTTACCAGAGGAAAAGGGGACAGGGAGAGATAAATTGGGAGATTGGGACTGATGTATACACACTACTTTATATAAAATAAACCAATAAGAACCTACCATATAGTACAGGGGAATCCACTGAAGAATTCCTAAATAGGAAAGGAATATTTACAAAGAGTGGATATATGTATATGTATAACTAATTCACTTTGCTGTATACCTGAGACTATCATTGTAAATCAACCATATGCCAATAAATTTTTTAAATGTACATAAATATATATATATATTTAAATTGCTGGTGCATTAAAGCATGTGGATAATTTAATATATATTTTCTTTAGACATTAGCCACTTATTTTATTTTTTAATATAAATTTATTAAAAATTTTTTTCATTTTTTGAACATTGAGTTTTTTTGATGTTTTACTTTTTTTTAATTTATTTTAATTGGAGGCTAATTACAATATTGTATTGGTTTTGCCATACATCAACATGAATCCGCCACAGCTACTTATTTTAAATGTTTCTACTTGAAATACAGTTCTTTTCAAATATAATAAACTCTCATTGACCAGAGAAAAACAAGAATACATAGATATCCTGTTAACTATTAACAAAACAAATAACATTTTTGAATTACACACAGAAATGAAGATTGATGATATTTAACACATTTAAATTGTGCACATAAACTGGGAAAGTGAGAAATGTATGTGAATATAAAATACAGCAGTATGCTATGCTGTGCTATGCTAAGTCACTTCAGTCGTGTCCGACTCTGTGCGACCCCATAAACGGCAGCCCACCAGGCTCCCCTGTCCCTGGGATTCTCCAGGCAAGAACACTGGAGTGGGTTGCCATTTCCTTCTCCAATGCATGAAAGTGAAAAGTGAAAGTGAAGCCGCTCAGTCGTGTCGGACCCTCAGCGACCCCATGGACTGCAGCCTTCCAGGCTCCTCCATCCATGGGATTTTCCAGGCAAGAGTACTGGAGTGGGGTGCCATTGCCTTCTCCAAAATACAGCAGTAGGTGGTTCAAATACATAAAAACATTTCATGTGTCAGTGAATATTCTTTCACTTATTTAATATTATTTTCACAATGTAGTATCTATCATATTCTAAGTAAGTACTAGATGTATTTAACTGAAAAAATGAATACAAACTTTCCTTCATATAATTTGATAAAGTCACTCTATCTTTCTAAAACTTGAGATTATGGGCTTAAAAATATTTGCAACAGTATTATTGAAATCAAAATCACAAGAATGAAAAGGAAATTAAAAAACAAGCAAATATTGTGTTTCCCACATTCTATTTAATATTTGTAACACCACAAAGATTAAAAAACACAACACAAAGCAAAATTGTTCACATTTTCCTAATTAGATATTGGCAATTTAAAAACAAGGGATAATCAGCCTTCCAAATGAAGTCTCAGTTATTGATACAGACAAAATATTATGCTGATTTTAAAATAATTTTACATTGTATATAGATATTGGTGAGAGTGAACAACGCTTTGAATTAATTTTTTTTCTACTACAGTTAACTGGCTTATTCCATGCTTAGAAAAAGACCCAATTGTAATTAACATATTGCATTATAAATATAAAAGATTGCTAAAAAGATAAAGTTGTAGCAAATAAACTGTGCACACCCCTAATGTGTATACTGCTTTAATATTCACATCATAGGATGCAGAATATTTTATATAGAAGTGATTTATATTATAAAATGAAATAATGGTTTTCTTAATATTTTTCTGAAATTGATTTTAACATCTGTTCTGATTACAGTGGATTTCTAAAGTGATTCTATCATTTTGATGGTCTAAATGAACCTTTTTGACTAACTTACTCTAAAGCTGAAAGCCATAGTGACATAATATCTGACCAGAATCACTTACCATGCATCTGCTTGAAGACAAATACTATGTCTGGATCACTCTCAAATTTACTTAAAGAATTCTCTTGTCCATAGCTTAGTCATTCCTTTGAAATCTCCCATTATTCATGATGAAGAGTTGCTATTTGGTGCAAGTTTCATTTAGATTTTAAGTGAACTGAGGCTTCACAAACTAAAAAAAAATTAAAAATAAAACTTACCATTCATTTCTTTTTAAATTGAAAATAACAAATTATATATAAACACTAGCTTACACTAGTTGAGAATAAAAGTGATTATTTCAAGGTTATAACTCACATTATTTCCTTTGAAAGGCTAACAGACATAGAGTCCCTAGTGAAACATGTGTTTCAAAGGTTTTTGTTACTATTGCAAAGATTAATAATCAGCAGTGGCCACAGGAATGGAAAATGTTAGTTTTCTTTCCAATCCCAAAGAAAGGTAACGTGTAAGAATGCTCAAATTACTGCAAAATTGCACTCATCTCACACCCTAGCAAAGTAATGCTCAAAATTCTCCAAGCGAGGCTTCAGTAGTACATGAACCAAGAACTAGATGTTCAAGTTGAATTTAAAAAAGGCAGAGGAGCTGGAGATCAAATTGTCAACATTCGTTGGATCATAGAAAAAAGCAAGAAAATTCCAGAAAATCATCTACTTCGGCTTCATTGACTACACTAGAGCTTTTGACTGTGTTCAGTTCAGTTCAGTTGCTCAGTCATGTCCAACTCTTTGTGACCTCATGGACTGCAGAACGCCAGGCTTCCCTGTCCATCACAAACTCCTGGAGCTTACTCAAACTCACGTCCACTGAAAGGGTGATGTCATTCAACCATCTCATCCTCTGTCATCCCCTTCTCCTCCCTGCCTTCAATTTTTCCCAGCATCAGAGTCTTTTCCAATGAGTCAGTTCTTTGCATCAGGTGGCCAAAGTATTGAGGCTTCATCTTCAGCATCAGTCTTTCCAATGAATATTCAGGACTTTAGGATGGGCTGGCTTGACTCCTTGCAGTATAAGGGAGTCTCAAGGGTCTTCTCCAATACCACAATTCAAAAGCATCAGTTCTTCAGCATTAGCTTTCTTTATGGTCCAACTCTCGCATCCATACATAACTATGGAAAAGCCATACCTTTGACTAGACGGACCTTTGTTAGTAAAGTAATGTCTCTGCTTTTTAATATGCTATCTAGGTTTGTCATAGCTTTTCTTCCAAGGAGCAAGTGTCTTTTAATTTCATGGCTGCAGTCACCATCTACAGTGATTTGGAGCCCAAGGAAAGAAAGTCTGTAACTGTTTTAATTGTTTCCCCATCTATTTGCCATGAAGTGATTGGCCTGGATGTCATGATCTTTGTTTTTTGAATATGGAGTTTTAAGCCAGCTTTTTCACTCTCCTCTTTCATTTTCATCAAGAGACTCTTCAGTTCCTCTTTGCTTTCTGCCATAAAGTTGGTGTTATCTGAATATCTGAGATTATTGATATTTCTCTCAGCAATCTCGATTCAAGCTTGTGCTTCATTCAACCAGGCATTTCTCATGATGCACTCTTCATAGAAGTTAAATAAGCAGGGTGAAAATATATAGTTCTAGTTCTAACTGTTGTTTCTTGATCTATATACATATTTCTCAGGAGGCAGGTAAGGTGGTCTGGTATTCCTATCTCTAAGAATTTTCCACAGTTTATTATGATCCACACAGTCAAAGGCTTTTAGGCTATGAGTTTGAGCAAGCTCTGGGAGATGGTGAAGGACAGGGAGGCCAGGGGTGCTGCAGTCCATGGGGTCCCGAAGTGCCGGACATGACTGAGCCACTGAGCAACATATGGTATGTAATTTATTACTTAAGTCTCCATGCCAGCTTTACATATTAGTTTTGATTTGTAGAAATGTAGCTAGACCTAGAGTTGATCATACAGAGTAAAAGAAGACAGAAAGAGAAAAACAAATATCATATAGGAAGGTACATTTGTGGAATCTAGAAAAAATTGTATAGATGAACCTTACCCCGGAACAGAAATAGCGAGGCAGACTTACAAGAACATGTGGACGCCGGGGCCGGGCACGGGTAGGGAGTGGTGAGATGAAGTGGAAGATTAGGATTAACGTATATACACTGCTGCTGCGGCTAAATCGCTTCAGTCGTGTCCTACTCTGTGCGACCCCATAGACGGCAGCCCACCAGACGTCCCTGGGATTCTCCAGGCAAGAGCACTGGAGTGGGTTGCCATTTCCTTCTCCAATGCATGAAAGTGGAAAGTGAGAGTGAAGTCGCTCAGTAGACACCACACCACACGGACTGCAGCCCACCAGGCTCCTCCGTCCATGGGGTTTTCCAGGCAAAAGTACTGGAGTGGGGTGCCATTGCTTTCTCCGATATATACTCTACCTTGCGTAAAACAGGTAGTGGGAAACTGCTGTATAGCACAGGGAGCTCAGCTCGATGCTCTGTGATGACCTAGATGGGTGATACAGAGCTGGGGGTGGAGAGAGGTCAGAGAGGGAGAGAATATATGCATACATATAGCTGATTCACTTCAATGTAGAGAAGAAACTAACATCTCAATTGTAAAGCAATTATACTCCAATAAAAATAAACAAAAATATAAATAAAAAACAAAAAATATATGTAAGCTGACTTTTATGTAGTAAGTATATATTCTTATATCTTAAATGGGGCTCTGAAAATCATTCTATATTTCTTGCAAATCTGAGTCTTTTTATATTTCCTAATAAAAGCTCTTTTGAAATTTTTTACATATTATTTTCCTTTTTTTTTCTTTGTATTTTGTTGTTAATAATTTTGCTAAGCTTCAAAGAATGTTCACTTCAGACTTAGTACTATTCTTTTCCTGGACTTTCTTTGTGCCTCAGATGGTAAAGAATTTACCGGCAATGCAGGAAACCTGTGTTCAATCCCTGGCTTGGGAAGATCCCCTGGAGAAGGGCATGGCAACCCACTCCAGTATTCTTGTTTGGAGAATCCCACGGACAAAGGAACCCGGCAGTCTACAGTCCATGGTGTTGCAAACAGTCAGACATGACTGAGCATCTAAACGCAGCACCATTCTTTCCCTAGAGAAATCTAGATTAAAATACACATACACACATGCATACACACCAACTGTTATTTTCTAGCTCAGAATTAGGGTAAAGAAGGTGCAAAACTCCATGCAAAAATGTTCTCCCAAATCCATGCTAAAGCATTCTCCCAATGTATCCCTAAGATTGCGAATTTGCAAATGATTTAAACAAAGATATACTCTCCTGTTCAGCAATTAAAGCCTAATTTTCCTGGTGGGGGGGTAAATTTATGGGTGGATTGTATTTTTATGTGCTTTCTCTTTCATATTTATGATTCTGGCAAATTCTTCTATTTAACCATCACTTTTTATAGCTCTTTTTCCTAACTCAGACTTTTGTTTTCCCATATTTTTATTTTTTTAATGTTTAAAAGATATTTATTTATTTATTTTTTTTTTTTTTTTTTACTTTACAATATTGTATTGGTTTTGCCATACATGAACGTGCATCTGCCATGGGTATACACGTGTTCCCCATCCTGAACCCCCCTCCCTCTTCCCTCCCCATACCATCCCTTTGGGTCATCCCAGTGCACCAGTCCCAAGCTTCCTGTATCCTGCATCGAACCTGGACTGGCGATTCGTTTCTTATATAATATTATACATGCTTTAATGCCATTCTCCCAAATCATCCCTTCCTCCCTCTCCCACAGAGTCCAAAAGACTGTTCTATACATCTGTGTCTCTTTTGCTGTCTCGCATACAGGGTTGTTGTGCCATCTTTCTAAATTCCATATATATGCATTAGTATACTGTATTGGTGTTTTTCCTTCTGGCTTACTTCACTCTGTATAATAGGCTCCAGTTTCATCCATCTCATTAGAACTGATTCAAATGTATTCTTTTTAATGGCTGAGTAATACTCCATTGTGTATATGTACCACAGCTTTCTTATCCATTCATTTGCTGATGGACATCTAGGTTGCTTCCATGTCCTGGCTATTATAAACAGTGCTGTGATGAACATTGGGGTACACGTGTCTCTTTCAATTCTGGTTTCCTTGGTGTGTGTGCCCAGCAGAATCATAGTCTGTTACATAGTCTGTTGATATATATTATATTGACAATTCCTCAAAATAAAGAAAATTAAAATTGCGAGCAGTTATGTCTTTCTAGACATTGTGTTCAATTTCCAAGTGAAGAAAATGGACACATTAAGGTTCAGATGTCTGCTCTTCAATTTTTCCCTTCAGGTTCTCTAACGTCTTTTGGCAGACAATCTCAGCTATTGAATTACTACACTGCCTGTCACAACCTGTATGGTTGTATAGATAATGAGACTTCACCTCACTTTTAACTTAATTCCTGGAAAATTATATTCAAGTGTCATTCTATCAGGTATTGTCAAACAGAGAATCATTTTCTATGCATTCAAATATTTCACTCTGGTTACAATAGTCTACTCATGATTTTCAGTTTGATACATGACCTTATTATTGTCCACTTCATCATGATGCCTTTGTTATAGGTGTTAAAAATAAGCTCTGTCATTTAAAAATGTTTTAAGCATATGAACAATACAGCATGCTGAATCATAATTTTATTATGATATTTTGAAAGATATATGGAGGTTCTGGTGATTCTTAAATTGGTATGTGATAATGTATATACAAATCTTGGCATAATTTTGTTGAATTCTACATGGAATTTACATTCACTTTTCTCTTACTTTTGTGAGGCAACCTACTATGTATGATGTATTGCCCAGAGAAATCACTCTTAGTTTTTTTTTGGCATCTCCTTTTTATTTAAGAGTTCTTGGTTTACTTTTCATTGTGTCTGAAAGATTCTTGTAAGCAATAGTTTCTCCTCTTCAGTATAACTTTTCCATGCTAGTCGTTTTCCTTTCCAGGCCATTAGATATATAAAAGCTGTCTTATCTAATGATGATTTTAGTCTCCTATGAAAGTTGCTCTCCAGAAAAGCTGACCATAAGAGCAAAACTGAAGTCTATTTAGATTAAACATACTCCAGTTAGTAAGAATCTAGGATGCTTTTAATTTTTAAAGAATTAACTCCTTGTGTTGAAAGAGAGAGAGAAGGATAAAGCATATTGTTGTGGGGGGAGAAGGAAAATGGAGGAGGAGGAGAAAAAGGAAGAGAAGCAAAGAAAGGAAGAAAGAAAAGATACGATAATGACTGTAGAAGAGAGGGCCTGAAAACCTATAGGAATTATAAAATGGCCCTCTCTCAGCGGTTCTCTGTATATGAATTTTTGAAAAGGAAATACTAAGAACTTCTTACAAATATTTAAATATAAGTGACTCTTTATTGAAATGTTATCTGTAATACTATAAAATTTGAAATACCTTAAATGACTAACAACAAGAATAAATAATAAACACACTATGTTTGCTACATACTTCATGGAAGTTTTTAAAACTTCATAACATAATTCCTAGAAAGACAGTTCAGTTCAGTTCAGTTGCTCAGTCGTGTCTGACTCTTTGCAACCGCAGCACACCAGGCCTCTCTGTCCATCACCAACTCCCAGAGTCCACACAAACCCATGTCCATGGTGTCCATGAGGCCATCCATCTAACTCATCCTCTGTCATCCCCTTCTCCTGCCCTCAACCTTTCCCAGCATCAGGGTCTTTTCAAATGTGTCAACACTTCACATCAGGTGGCCAAAGTACTGGAGTTTCAGTTTCAACATCAGTCTTTCCAATGAACATCCAGGACTGATTTCCTTTAGGATGGACTGGTTGGATCTCCTTTCAGTCCAAGGGACTCTCAAGAGTCTTCTTCAATACCACAGTTCAAAAGCATCATTTCTTCAGTGCTTAGCTTTCTTTATAGTCCAAGTCTTACATTCATACATGACCACTGGAAAAACCATAGCCTTGACTAGACAGACCTTTGTTGATAAAGTAATGTCTCTGCTTTCTAATATGCTGTCTAGGTTGGTCATAACTTTCCTTACAAGGAGTAAGAGTCTTTTAATTTCATGGCTGCAATCACCATCTGCCGTGGTTTTGGAGCCCAGAAAAATAAAGTCAGCCACTGTTTCCACTGTTTCCCCAGTGGATGAGACCAGATTCCATGATCTTAGTTTTCTGAATGTTGAGCTTTAAGCAAACTTTTTCACTCTCTTCTTTCACTTTAATCAAGAGGCTCTTTAGTTCTTCTTCACTTTCTGACATCAGGGTGGTGTCATCTGCATACCTGAGGTTATTGATATTTCTCCCGGCAATCTTGATTCCAGCTTGTGTTTCCCCCAGCCTAGCGTTTCTCATGATGTACTCTGCATATATGTTAAATAAGCAGGGTGACAATATGCAGCCTTGACATACTCCTTTTCCTATTTGGAACCTAGAAAGACACGTAAATACCAAATAAGTCTATGAATTAATATGGCTTTTTTCCGAAATAAATATGTTTTCATATAGCTCATTTTATATTTAGCACTAGTAAATTTACTTCAATATTAACAGAAAAAAAAATAGTGATCAGTTTAACTTTTTAAGAGATTCTCTGGTGGCTCAGATGGTAAAGAATCTGGCTACAATGCAGGAGACCTGAGTTCAATCCCTGGGTCAGGAAGATCCCCACAAGAAGGAAATGGCAACCCACTCCACTTTTTAAACACAAATCAAAGAGCGTTGTCAGTTACATAATCTTCCAAGTACTTTTATATATTAGCTCATTAAACTTCTCAACAATCCTGGAGATAGCCATTATTATTAAATGAGGAAATCATGACACAGAGAGTTTAAGTGACTCACTCAAAGTCACACAAAGTCATACCTAGTAAAGCTCAATTTTGAACTTAGCAATTTGGCTGCATAATTATTGCTAAAATTCACTACACTATTATGAAGTTATTACTGATTATACAAATTTAAAAATATAATAAATTTAATATTCCCTAAAGTTCCATTTATATTAGAACATTGACACTAATAAGAATAACACCCAGAAGCATATTTTCTAGCACCAAACTTGGAGTAAAAACAGAGATGGAAATTCCCATGTTGTCTATCTTTATTCTTGTTTTATAAGCGCTGTTTGGAGTAATCACCTCTTTTATTTCATTGAAATTTTAGATATTATTTGACATTCTTTCTTAGGAGTAAGTAGAAAATAAAATACAAAGCCAATTTTGAAAGCTGAGAATTTAGAATTTCTTTGTATTCCTCTGTTAATGGTAATATAACCATCTAAAAATGTGTTGATTTAACAATTAAAATTTTTAAAGTATAGTAGATTCTTCTTTACTCAAAACTCTGTATCACGTAAAGTCACAAGTCAGTGAGACATTTATTATGTATAAGCTGCTGCTGCTGCTGCTGCTAAGTCTCTTCAGTCGTGTCTGACTGTGTGACCCCATAGACGGCAGCCCATCAGGCTTCCCCATCCCTGGGATTCTCCAGGCAAGAACACTGGGGCAGGTTGCCATTTCCTTCTCCAATGCATGAAAGTGAAAAGTGAAAGTGAAGTCGCTCAGTCGTGTCTGACTCTAGCGACCCCATGGACTGCAGCCTACCAGGCTCCTCTGTCCATGGGATTTTCTAGGCAAAAGTACTGGAGTGGGGTGCCATTGCCTTCTCCATATGTATAAGCTAGTAACTATTATATCAAATGTTTTTGATTGTTGTTGTTGCTCAGTTGCTAAGTCATGTCTGACTCTTTGTGACCTCATGGACTGCAGCACTTCTTCACTATCTCCTAGAGGCTGCCCAAGTTCATGTCCATCAAATTGGTGATGCCATCCAACCATCTCATCCACTGCTGCCCCCTTCTCCTCTTGCCCTCAATCTTTCCCTGCATCAGGATCTTTTCCAATGATTCAGCTGTTTGCATCAAGGAACTGAAGGAGGGAATTGCAAATCACTCCAGTAGTCTTGCCTTGAGAACCCCATGAACAGAATAAAACACCAAAAAGATATGCCTGTGCATAGGTATATACTATCTTCCTACTTAGAAAACTAGTATTTTGAGGAAAGATTAAATATTATATTTTGAATCACTTATAGTTACAAGCACATTAACAGATGGTAAGTAAATGTTTGCTTACCAGCATTATATTTCAATAGGATACCTTATGCTTACCCTTGTTTTTAAATCCATTCTTTTCTACAAATTCAGAAGAAAATGTATTGCAAATATCAAATATCCACTCAAATATCTCTCAATTTTTATTTTTTATTCAATAATTTGAAGGTAAATTTCTTTCCCTAATGCAAATGAAAATAATCAGGGATTCACAGGGACCCAAATCAGGTCTAGTAGACATCCTGATTTGGTGCCAATGATAAAGAACTTAAATAGAATTTTAGAAAGCTTAGAAAAGAATGATGAGCAGAATGGGAGACTGATAAGACGCTTGATAGGGAGAAAGGAAAGAAGAAGAGATCACAGAAGAGAAGCTAAGGGAAATCTAAAACTGGTGCAGTTTTAGTATGTACTGCTTATCTTGGTGATGACTGTTGAAAGTTTGTTCTCATTAATTACAAATTTATCCTGCAGTCACAAAGCAGGATGTACTGCTTATCTTGGTGATGACTGTTGAAAGTTTGTTCTCATTAATTACAAATTTATCCTGCAGTCACAAAGCAGGATGTCTCTGAGACTGTCATTATCATTCAGTTAATCAAGGTTGATTAATTTTTATTGAGTGACTCCAAAGTACTGAAAAGAAACTCCTCCAAGTTAAAATGTATGAAAAACCAATCAATAATATGGTTTCAAAATAAGTCACTAAGCATAGACATATGACAATCTGTTTCCAAAGTTTATTTGAAGAAAACTGGAAACCCAGTTGTTTTATGGAAGTGTTTGTGCTGTTCTTGAATATTCATGCAATAGAGATACTGGTGGGCTATTTAACACCTAGATATTAAAGGAAAATGATACAAAGTAAATACATTTCTAATAATAGAGTAGTTATTCCAAAGAAATATTTTATTCAAAGCATGGGAGTCTTACTTGACTCTAAACTAAGCATAGTCTTTTCAGCAATTTTATTTTCGTTATTGTTTATAGTCAAAGATTTTAAAAAACAAATTGTGTTTGTTGTATAGACTACTTTAAGAAAGCAAACTTGGAAAAAGTAGAACACAAGAGGACACACTTCTAATAAGTAAAAGTGGAAAAATCAACACACGTTAAATTTAAAGCAAAGATCTT
Organism: Bos mutus; assembly: GCF_027580195.1. Classification (NCBI taxonomy): domain Eukaryota; kingdom Metazoa; phylum Chordata; class Mammalia; order Artiodactyla; family Bovidae; genus Bos; species Bos mutus. The sequence goes on from NC_091636.1 coordinate 60,470,183, forward strand.
TACTAATAAAATTGAAGTGGAAATTACTGTTGTTTTTCAGTTGCTAAGTCTGGTCTGATTCTTTGAGATCCCATGAACTGCAGACCATCAGGCCTCCCTGTCCTTCACCATCTCCCTGAGCTTGCTCAAACTCATCCAGTGAGTTGATGATGGCAGCCAACCCTCTCATCCTCTGTCACCTTTTTCTCTTCCTGCCCTCAGTCTTTCCTAGCATCAGAATCTTTTCCAATGAGTCTGCTCTTCACATCAGCTGGCCAAAGTACTGGAGTTTCAGCCTCAGTCACAGTCCTTCCAATGTGTGTTCATTATTGATTTCATTTAAGATTGACTGGTTTGATCTCCTTGCTGCCCAACGGACTCTCAGGTGTCTTCTCCAGCAGCACATTTCGAAAGCATCAATTCTTCAGTGGTCAATTTTCTTTATATTCCAACTCTCCCATCTGTACTTGATTATCAGAAAAGCCATAGGGATTGCGTTGAATCTATAAATTGCTTTGGGTAGTATACTCATTTTCACTATATTGACTCTTCCAATCCATGAACATGGTATATTTCTCCATTATTAGTGTCCTCTTTGATTTCTTTTACCAGTGTTTTATAGTTTTCTATATATAGGTCTTTAGTTTCTTTAGGTAGATATATTCCTAAGTATTTTATTCTTTCCTTTGCAATGGTGAATGGAATTGTTTTTTAATTTCTCTTTCTGTTTTCTCATTATTAGTGTATAGGAATGCAAGGGATTTCTGTGTGTTGATTTTATATCCTGCAACTTTACTATAGTCATTGATTATTTCTAGTAATTTTTGGTGGAATCTTTAGGTTTTCTATGTAGAGGATCATGTCATCTGCAAATAGTGAGAGTTTTACTTCTTCTTCTTTCCAATTTGAATTCCTTTTATTTCTTTTTCTGCTCTGATTGCTGTGGCCAAAACTTCCAAAACTATGTTGAATAGTAATGGTGAAAGTAAGCACCCTTGTCTTGTTCCTGACTTTAGAGGAAATGCTTTCAATTTTTCCCTATTGAGGATAATGTTTGCTGTGGGTTTGTCATATATAGCTTTTATTATGTTGAGGTATGTTCCTTCTATTCCTGCTTTCTGGAGAGTTTTTATCATAAATGGATGTTGAATTTTGTCAAAGGCTTTCTCTGCATCTATTGAGATAATCATATGGTTTTTATTTTTCAATGTGTTAATGTGGTGTATTACATTGATTGATTTGCAGATATTGACGAATCCTTGCATCCCTGGGATAAAGCCCACTTGATCATGGTGTATGATCTTTTTAATGTGTTGTTGGATTCTGATTGCTAGAATTTTGTTAAGGATTTTTGCATCTATGTTCATCAGTGATATTGGCCTGTAGTTTTCTTTTTTTGTGGGATCTTTGTCAGGTTTTGGTATTAGGGTGATGGTGGCCTCATAGAAATCCCTATCAAGCTACCAACAGTATTCTTCACAGAGCTAGCACAAATAATTTCACAATTTGTATGGAAATACAAAAAACCTCGAATAGCCAAAGCGATCTTGAGAAAGAAGAATGGAACTGGAGGAATCAACCTACCTGACTTCAGGCTCTACTACAAAGCCACAGTTATCAAGACAGTATGGTACTGGCACAAAGACAGAAATATAGATCAATGGAACAAAATAGAAAGCCCAGAGATAAATCCACACACATATGGACACCTTATCTTTGACAAAGGAGGCAAGAATATACAATGGATTAAAGACAATCTCTTTAACAAGTGGTGCTGGGAAATCTGGTCAACCACTTGTAAAAGAATGAAACTAGAACACTTTCTAACACCATACACAAAAATAAACTCAAAATGGATTAAAGATCTCAATGTAAGACCAGAAACTATAAAACTCCTAGAGGAGAACATAGGCAAAACACTCTCTGACATACATCACAGCAGGATCCTCTATGACCCACCTCCCAGAATATTGGAAATAAAAGCAAAAATAAACAAATGGGACCTAATTAAACTTAAAAGCTTCTGCACAACAAAGGAAACTATAAGCAAGGTGAAAAGACAGCCTTCAGAATGGGAGAAAATAATAGCAAATGAAGCAACTGACAAACAACTAATCTCAAAAATATATAAGCAACTTCTATAGTTCAATTCCAGAAAAATAAATGACCCAATCAAAAAATGGGCCAAAGAACTAAATAGACATTTCTCCAAAGAAGACATACAGATGGCTAACAAATACATGAAAAGATGCTCAACATCACTCATTATCATAGAAATGCAAATCAAAACCACTATGAGGTACCATTTCACACCAGTCAGAATGGCTGCGATCCAAAAGTCTACAAGCAATAAATGCTGGAGAGGGTGTGGAGAAAAGGGAACCCTCTTACACTGTTGGTGGGAATGCAAACTAGTACAGCCACTATGGAGAACAGTGTGGAGATTCCTTAAAAACTGGAAATAGAACTGCCTTATGATCCAGCAATCCCACTGCTGGGCATACACACTGAGGAAACCAGAAGGGAAAGAGACACGTGTACCCCAATGTTCATCGCAGCACTGTTTATAATAGCCAGGACATGGAAGCAACCTAGATGTCCATCAGCAGATGAATGGATAAGAAAGCTGTGGTACATATACACAATGCAGTATTACTCAGCCATTAAAAAGAATACATTTGAATCAGTTCTAATGAGGTGGATGAAACTGGAGCCTATTATTGAAGTAAGCCAGAAGGAAAAACACCAATACAGTATACTAACGCATATATATGAAATTTAGAAAGATGGTAATAATAACCTGTGTTACGAGACAGCAAAGAGACACTGATGTATAGAACAGTCTTATGGACTCTGTGGGAGAGGGAGAGGGTGGGAAGATTTGGGAGAATGACATTGAAACATGTAAAATATCATAAGAAACGAGTTGCCAGTCCAGGTTGATGCACGATACTGGATGCTTGGGGTTAGTGCACTGGGATGACCCAGAGGGATGGTATGGGGAGGCAGGAGAGGAGGGTTCAGGATGGGGAACACATGTATACCTGTGGTGGATTCATTTCGATATTTGGCAAAACTAGTACAATTATGTAAAGTTTAAAAATAAAATTAAATTAAAAAAAAAAAAAAGAAAAGAAAAGCCATAGCTTTGACTATATGGACTTTTGTCTGCAAAGTGATGTCTCTGCCTTTTAATATGCTGTCTAATTTTGTTACAGCTTTCCTTTCAAGGACCAGGAGTCTTTTAATTTCATGGTTGCAGTTACCATCTGCAGTGATTTTGGACTCCAAGAAAATAAAATCTGTCACTGGTTCCAATTTTACCCCTTATATTTGCCCTAAAGTGATGGGACCAGATGCCATAATCTTAGTATTTTGAATGTCTAGTTTTAAGCAAACTTTTTACTGTCCTCTTTCACCCTCATCAAGAGGCTCTTAAGTTCCTTGTCACTTTCTGCATTACAGAGGTATCATCTGCATATCTGAGGTGGCTAATATTCTCCCAGCAATCTTGATTTCAGCTTGTGCTTCATCCAGCCCAGGATTTCGCATGATGTACTCTGCATATAAGTTAAATAAGCAGGGTGACAACATACAACCTTGACATACTCCTTTCCCAATTTGCAATTAGTTCATTGTTCCATGTCTGATTTGAACTATTTTTTTCTTGACCTACATACAGGTTTTTCAGGAGACAGGTAGGGTGGTCCAGTATTCCCAACTAGAAGAATGTCCCAGTGTTTGTGATCCACATAGTCAAAGGATTTTGCATAGTCACTGAAGCACAAGTAGATGTTTATTGGAATTCTCTTGCTTTTTCTATGATCCACCAGAGGTTTGCATTTTGATCTCGGCTTCCTCTGCCTTTTCTAAATCCAACTTGTATATCTGGAAGTTATTTGTTCACATACTGCAGTGAAGTTTGAAGGGTTTTGAACATTACCTTGCTAATATGTGAAATGGGAATCATCAATTCTAATCATCTTCTAATTCTCTCATGGGTAAAACAAGTGCCAGATGCATACTTATTCAGTGGATTAGCTTCCCTTCAGAGAAAGGAAGCCATCCTCTTAAACAAATGATTTGTTTGTGCAAGTCAGTGAGTCAGAGCTTGGCTTGTGAGTTTGTTTGTTTTTTAATCAACCTGAGTAAAGGGAAATAGAATGGAGCAAAGACACTTTGCAAAGCAAGACTAAGAAAGCCTCTGCTGCTGCTGCTGCTAAATCGCTTCAGTCGTGTCCGACACTGTGCGACCCCATAGACGGCAGCCCATCAAGCTCCCCTGTCCCTGAGATTCTCCAGGCAAGAACACTGGAGTGGCTTGCCATTTCCTTCTCCAATGCATGAAAGTGAAAAGTGAAAGTGAAGTCGCTCAGTCGTGTTCCACTCCCAGTGACCCCATGGACTGCAGCCTACCAGGCTTCTCCATTCACGGGATTTTCCAGGCAAGAGTACTGGAGTGGGATGCCATTGCCTTCTCTGAAGAAAGCCTCTGCCAACTGCTAAAGATAATTTGGTGTTAAACTGCCCTTTGTTTCACCCTTTGTTTCAGGGTGACTCTGCTTCGGAGGCTCGGCCCAAAGGAGCCGACAGCTGGAGAACTTCCTTTGGCTGCACTCCTTGACGGAGGACAGAAAACCCTTCCTTGAAGAGCCATCTACATGAGGTGCATTCCTGTCTACCACATCAAAGGAAGATGCAGCTATATTCATAAAATCCTAAACTTGGAAACAGTGTCAATGCTGATCCTCATTGAAATGAATAAATGTAATGCAGCATATTCAGATGATTCGATATTATATAGCATTTATGCAAGTACAAATATATGTATGCAAGAACATAGATAAATTTTATAGGTGTATTAATTAGGAAAAAACAGACAAAAGAATGTCAGAATGTCTATGATTCCATTAGCTTAAAATTCAAAACCAAGCAATATCTATGATGCCGCATTGAGGGAAGTGGAGCATTGTGTGAACACTTCTCCCTTAAAATAAATAGGTCAAATAGGCCTACAACCACTTTTCCTTTATCCAGACTCCACTTAATTATAACCAGGAATCAATTTATATCCCTAATTACTTACTTATATTCAGTGTTGAATTGATATTACCAATTTGGTTTTGGATAAATTGACAAGGGTGAATAAATTAGAAAAATGATAACAATTATTTTATCATTAACTCTTGCTTTTATTAATTTTTTTACTACACCAGATTTCCTTTAGGGAAAATAATAAAAATTAAGACTCATGAGGAAATAGGAAACAATCCTTTGGTGTAGTCCTATTTAATGACATTTAAAAAATATTATTGAATACTTGTACAGTGTCAAAATAGCTCCACTTAATAAGGTTGATAATTAATTACACATGATTTTTACCTCTTAAGCAATTTTCATTCTAATGGATGATACCTAGTGGATGATATATGATTTCTAATGGATGATACATAATTTCAATAATTTCTAATGGATGATACATATTTTTAATTTAATAAATTTTAATATGGCAGCATGTACAGAGGATGGGATGGTTGAATGGCATCACTGATTCAATGGACTTGAACTTGGGGAAACTCCAAGAGATGGTGAGCAGCAGGGAAGCCTGGTGTGCTGCAGCCCATGGGGTCATGAACTGTCGAACACGACTTGGGAACTGAATGACAACAACAGTATATACATGGTCTTCAGCTAGCATATTGAAGAACAATTACTTAAGCCTGGTGACATGGAAATTCATCAATGACACTTGTGACAATTGACCTTAAGTGGGAAAAAAAAATTTTAAAAAGACTTTAATGCTCAAAATAATTCTACATTATTGTTTGAGGTATACATAACAGAAATCAGATTATTTCATTAACATGAAAGTTTAGGAATAAGAATGCCTTTTAAAGTATTTTTTCTACTGAGTTGAACATACAACATTAAAATTAAAATTGCATTTGGGAAGGTGAGAATAAACTGGGTACAAAAGAAGGGAAAGAATAGAGATTATTGCTGTGAGAAATAGGTCATTTCTCACAAGGAAATGTGCCTTTCACATAAGTAATCTAGTTGCTACAATGCAATGATTCATCTGATAATAGTCATTCTCTTTTATTTTTCCTCTACCTCCAGAGACTATGCACATTATTGATACTAGCATTTTGTATACCCAAATGGAAACAGAAATCTAATCAGAATAATCCAATGCATAGACTGTGCTTTAATGAGAAATACGGTAAAATATTTATTCAGATATCATGTCCTCCTTCAAATATTTCAGATAAATTTTCTAAGAAAACTTTCACCTCCCCTTATGATTATAATTCTCTTTGACTCTGTAGACAGTAGCAGTGTAAAAAGTTCTCAGATAGCAAAACTGAATCTGTCTTAATGTTTGATCTTTTCATGTGTGCCATATTATTTTCAAAAAATTAGATCAGATCAGATCAGTCGCTCAGTTGTGTCCGACACTGCGACCCCATGAATCGCAGCACGCCAAATTATTTTTGATGAAACCAGTCAAATATAAATTTTTTTAAGTGATAAAATCCTCATAAAAATTTTAAAGAATGAAAAAGTGGACATAAAAAATGTAAATCATTGCTCTGCTTGGTGCATAATTCATTTTATAATGCTATTGAACAAAATATGTGCAAATCAGTTTATGCTAACCTAATATAAAAATGTGGAGTTTAAGATGATCAGGCTACTTTGATCAATGCAGGTGAAATCTGAAGCACATTCAATCAAATCCTGTAGCTTTCTAAACACACAGAAAAACATTTAAAATATTTACTATTTGGTGTTACTGAAGTTTTTAAATTTATTTTATTTGCTTGTTCATTTTGTGTCACTATTATGGTAAATCCTGCTACTCCTGTTTCTCCTCCTGAAGCTCTTGACTAAAAGAAACAATGCCCCCAATGAAAGAGGATTCAAATGAGATCAGTTTACTACTTAGTTCATGACTTAGAAATACACGTAGCCCTCTCCTTCACTCTCAGGCACAGTGCTGTAGTGGAGAAACTGGAATAGGTCTGAGAGTGTTTGATATGCTTTTTTTTTTTTTTTTGCCTTTTTCTTCCTCCAAAGTGACCAGTTTCGAAGTGCACATCTTGATCTGACTTATTTACCCAATAGTAGGCTCAGAGAAGATGGAAACAAACAAATAAACAAAGAAAACCTAACTTTGAAACTAGGCAATTTCATGTCCCTAGTGTTATCACAAAATTATAGAAGCAAATTTTGTTCAAAGAAGTCTTCATAATAAAAGGCATCTTTGAAAAACCCACATTATACTTAATGGTGAAAGACTAGATGCTTTCCCTCTGAGATCTGCAACAAAACAGGGGCATTCATTCTTGCCGCTTCTGCATAACTTTGTATTAATATTAGAAGTTCGATCAAGGGTAATCAGCAAGAGAACAAAAGACATGCAAAGGGGAAAGGAAGTAGTAAAACTTTATCTATTGACAGATGGCATGATATTGGACTCACTAAAAATATTATCATTCGTGAAAAACTTCAGTAAGATTGCAAGATACAATATGGATATAAAATAATCCATTGTATGATTATCACTTGGAATAATCAATACAAAATAAAATTTCTACTTCATGGAAAATGATATCAAAAAGAATAAGATGACTATGAAAAAATTAACAAAATGAAGTGTGTGTGGAATTTATAGCTTGAAAAACATAAAATATTGGTCAAAGAAGAGCTAAATAAATGGAAAAAATCTTGTATCCATGGTTCAGATTACTTAATATAGTTAAAATGGTGCAATAACCTCCCAATTAATCTACAGATTCCACACAATCCCCATCAGAGTCTCAACTGATAGCCAATCCTAATGTTCATATGAAACTCTGCAGGACACTATCAATTCAGTCGCTCAGTCATGTCCAACTCTTTGTGACCCCATGAACTACAGCACCCCAGGTCTCCCTGTCCCTCACCAACTCCCAGAGTCCAACCAAATTCAAGTCCATTGAGTCAGTGATGCCAACCAACCACCTCATCCTCTGTTGTCCACTTATCCTCCTGCCCTCAATCTTTGGCAGCATCAGGGTTTTTTCTAATGAGTCAGCGTTTCACATCAGGTGGCCAAAGTATTGGAGTTTCAGCTTCAGCATGAGTCCTTCCAACGAATACCCAGGACTGATCTCCTTTAGGATGGACTGGTTGGATCTCCTTACAGTCCAAGGGACTCTCAAGAGTCTTCTCCAACACCACAGTTCAAAAGCATCAATTCTTCAGTGCTCAGCTTTCTTTATAGTCCAACTCTCACACCCATACATGACCACAGGAAAAACCATAGCCTTGACTAGACAAACCTTTGTTGCCAAAGTAATGTCTCTGCTTTTGAATATGCTGTCTAGGTTGGTCATAACTTTCCTTCCAAGGAGTAAGCGTCTTTTAATTTCATGGCTACAGTCACCATCTGCAGTGATTTTAGAGCCCAGAAAAATAAAGTCTGACACTGTTTCCACTGTTTCCCCATCTATTTCCCATGAAGTGATGGGACCAGATGTCATGATCTTAGTTTTCTGAATGTTGAGCTTTTAGCCAACTTTTCACTCTCCTCTTTCACTTTCATCAAGAGGCTCTTTAGTTCTTCTTCACTTTCTGCCATCAGGGTGGTGTCATCTGCATATCTGAGGTTATTGATATTTCTCCCAGCAATCTTGGTTCCAGCTTTTGCTCGTTCCAGCAGATGTTGGTAATTTGATCTCTGGTTCCTCTGCCTTTTCTAAAACAAGCTTGAACATCTAGAAGTTTGCGTTTCACGCATTGCTGTAGCCTGGCTTGGAGAAGTCTGAGCATTAGTCTACTAGCGTGTGAGATGAGTGCGCTTGTGCGGTAGTTTGAGCATTCTTTGGCATTGCCTTTCTCTGGGATTGGAATGAAAACTGACCTTTTCCAGTCCTGTGGTCACTGCTGAGTTTTCCAAATTTTCTGGCATATTGAGTGCAACACTTTCACAGCATCATCTTTTAGGATTTGAAATAGCTCAATTGGAATTCCATCACCTCTACTAGCTTTGTTCATAGTGATGCTTCCTAAGGTCCACTTGACTTCACATTCCAGGATGTCTGGCTCTAGGTGAGTGATCACACCATTGTGATTATCTGTGTTGTAAAGATCTTTTTTCTACAGTTCTTCTGTCCATTCTTGCCACCTCTTCTTAATATCTTCTGCTTCTGTTAAGTCCATATCATTTCTGTCCTTTATTGAGCCCATCTTTGCATGAAATGTTCCCTTGGTATCTCTAATTTTCTGGAAGAGATCTCTAGTCTTTCCCAATCTATTGTTTTCCTCTATTTCTTTGCACTAATCACTGAGCAAGGCTTTCTTATCTCTCCTTGCTATTATTTGGAACTCTCCATTCAAATGGATACATCTTTCCTTTTCTCCTTTGCTTTTCACTTCTCTTCTTTTCACAGCTATTTGTAAGGCCTCCTAAGACAGCCATTTTGCTTTTTTGCATTTCTTTTTCTTGGGGATGGTCTTGATTTCTGTCTCCTGTACAATGTCATGAACCTCCGTCCATAGTACATCAGGCACTCTATCAGATCTAGTTCCTTAAATCTATTTCTCATGTCCAATGTATAATCATAAGGGATTTGATTTAGGTCATATCTAAATAGTGAGTGGTTTCCCCCACTTTTTTCAATTTAAGTCTGAATTTGTCAATAAGGAGTTCATGATCTGAGCCACAGTCAGCTCCCAGTCTTGTTTTTGCTGACTGTATAGAGCTTGTCCATCTTTGTCTGCAAAGGATACATGAACAGTATGACATATATGAACAGTATGAAAAGGACACTATCAATAAAGTGAAAAAACAATCCAAAGAATGGTAGAAAATATTTGCAAATTACAATCTTATAAGTATTTGTTCCTAGACTACAAAAGAATTTTTACAACTCAGTAATAATAAATAAAAATAAATCAATTCTTAATGAGCAAAAGATCTTATTAGATATTAAATGGTAAAATGTTACACATCACTACTTGTCAGAGTAATACAAATCAAAGCTACAATAAAATATTTCTTTGCATCCACTTCATGTATATGTATAGGATGGTTTTCTATGGTAGCTATAAATATAAAATTATGTTTTATCATTGTAATTATAAAAGCAAGATAACAAATACTGACTTTCCAAGATGTGGACAGTTGGAACTCTCATACACTGCTGATAGGAATGCAAAATAATGCAGTCAGCTTGGAAAACAATCAGGCAATTCTTCAGGTAGTTAAACATAGATTTGTGTGTGCATGTTCAGTCACAAAGTCATGTTCAAGTCTTTGTGACCCCATAGACTGTAGCCCACCAGACTCTGTCCATGAGATTTTCCAGGCAAGAATAGTGGAATGGGTTGCCATTTTCTTCTCCAGGGGATCTTCCTGATCCAGGGATAGAACCTGTGTCTCCTGTATTGGCAGGTGGATTATTTACCCCTGGACCACCTGCAAAGACCAAACATAGACTTACTATATGATATGGTAATTTCATTTCTAGATATATTTCCAAGGGAAATGAGAACTAAATGCATGAGAAACGTTGTAGAATATTTATATATTTTTGTTTATAGTAGAATTATATTCAATAGTCAAAATGTGAAAACGACTCAGTGATGAACAGATAAACAAAATGTGACATAAATGCATAAACACTATCATTTGACCATAAAAATGAATGAGTTACTAAGTGAGCTACAATGTAGATGAAATTTAAAAATCTTATATTACATGAAAGTAGTTACTCACAAAAGACTGCATAGTACATGCTTCATTTTTAATAAAACATCCAGAATAGGAAAATCCATGGCAATAGAATACAAGTTCATGGTTTTATATGGCTGGGGACATAGGGATCCCAGTAGGCGATCAGTTCAGTTCAGTTCAGTTCATTTGCTCAGTCGTGTCCAACTCTTTGCGACCCCACGAATCACAGCATGCCAGGCCTCCCTGTCCATCACCAACTCCCGGAGTTCACTCAAAATCATGTCCATCGAGTCGATGATACCATCCAGCCATCTCATCCTGTCGCCCCCTTCTCCTCCTGCCCCCAATCCCTCCCAGGATCAGGATCTTTTCCAATGAGTCAACTCTTCACATGAGGTGGCCAAAGTATTGGAGTTTCAGCTTCAGCATCAGTCTTCCAATGAACACACAGGACTGATCTCCTTTAGGATGGACTGGTTGGATCTCCTTGCAGTCCAAGGGATTCTCAAGAGTTTTCTCCAACAACACAGTTCAAAAGCACCAATTCTTCAGCACTCAACTTTCTTCACAGTCCAACTCTCACATCCATACATGACCACTGGAAAAACCATAGCCTTGACTAGATGGGCCTTTATTGGAAAAGTAATATCTCTGCTTTTGAATATGCCATCTAGGTTGGTCATAACTTTCCTTCCAAGGAAGAGGAACCATCAACATCTGATGGATCATCAATAAAGCAAGAGAGTTCCAGAAAAACATCTATTTCTTCTTTATTGACTATGCCAAAGCCTTTGACTGTGTGGATCACAATAAACTGTGGAAAATTGTGAAATAGATGGCAATGCCAGACCACCTGACCTGCCTCTTGAGAAACCTGTATACAAGTCAGGAAGCAACAGTTAGAACTGGACATGGAACAACAGACTGGTTCCAAATAAGAAAAGGAGTATGTCAAGGCTGGGAGAAATATGAATAACCTCAGCTATGCAGATGACACCATCCTTATGGCAGAAAGTGAAGAGGAACTAAAAAGCCTCTTAATGAAAGTGAAAGTGGAGAGTGAAAAAGTTAGCTTAAGGCTCAACATGCAGAAAACGAAGATCATGGCACCGGTTCCATCACTTCATGGGAAATAGATGGGGAAACAGTGGAAACAGTGTCAGACTTTATTTTTCTGGGCTCCAAAATCACTACAGATGGTGACTGCAGCCATGAAATTAAAAGACGCTTACTCCTTGGAAGGAAAGTTATGACCAACCTAGATAGCATATTCAAAAGCAGAGACATTACTTTGCCAACAAAGGTCCATCTAATCAAGGCTGTGGTTTTTCCTGTGGTCATATATGGATGTGAGAGTTGGACTGTGAAGAAGGCTGAGCACCAAAGAATTGATGCTTTTGAACTGTGGTGTTGGAGAAGACTCTTGAGAGTCCCTTGGACTGCAAGGAGATCCAATCAGTCCATTCTGAAGGAGATCAGCCCTGGGATTTCTTTGGAAGGAATGATGCTAAAGCTGAAACTCCAGTACTTTGGCCACCTCATGCGAAGAGTTGACTCACTGGAAAGGACTCTGATGCTGGGAGGGATTGGGGGCAAGAGGAGAAGGGGATGACAGAGGATTAGATGGCTGGATGGCATCACTGACTCAATGGACGTGAGTCTGAGTGAACTCCGGGAGTTGGTGATGGACAGGGAGGCCTGGCGTGCTGCGATTCATGGGGTCACCAAGAGTCGGACACAACTGAGCAACTGAACTAAGCTGAACTGAAGGCTGTATATTGTCACCCTGCTTATTTAACTTCTATGCAGAGTACGTCATAAGAAAACCTGGGCTGGAAGAAGCACAAGCTTGAATCAAGATTGCCAGGAGAAATATCAATAACCTCATATATGCAGATGACACCACCTTATGGCAGAAATTGAAAAAGCCTCTTGATGCAAGTGAAAGAGGAAAGTGAAAAAGTTGGCTTAAAGCTCAACATTCAGAAAACTAAGATCATGGCATCTGGTCCCATTACTTCATGGGAAATAGATGGGGAAACAGTGGAAACAGTGTCAGACTTTATTTTTCTGGGCTCCAAAATCACTGCAAATGTTGATTGCAGCCATGAAATTAAAAGATGCTTACTCCTTTGATGGAAAGTTATGACGAACCTAGATAGCATATTGAAAAGCATTAGGGAATAGTTCTAGGGTTTAGAATTTCTTTATGGGATGTTGAAAAAAACGTGTATATACTAAAAAGCATTTAATTATAAACTTCAAATTAGTGAATTGTATGGTATGTGACCAATGACTCAATGAATCTGTTATGTTTTTAAAACAGGTAATTATTAAGATTTGGACTGTACATAAACTTGAAAGCATCATATTTAATAGTTCATAATTTGCTTCCCTGGTGGCTCGGAGGGTAAAGAATCTACCTGCCATTTGGTTGACTGGGGATGGATCCCTGGATTAGGAAGATCCCCTAGTGGAGGAAATGGCAACCCACTCCAGTATTCTTGCCTGGAAAATCCCCTGGAGAGAGGTGCCTGGCAGGCTACATTCATGGGGTCACAAAGAGTCTGACATGACTGAACCACAACACTTCACCTTCATCAAGAGGCTTTTTAGTTCCTCTTTGCCCTCTGCCATTAGGGTGGTGTCATCTGTATATCTGAAGTTATTGATATTTCTCCTGGCAGTCTTGATCCAGCTTGCGAGTCATCCAGGCCAGCATTTTGCATTATATACTCTGCATTTAAGTTAAATAAATAGTGACAACATACAGCTTTATCATACTCATTTCCCAATTTTCAACCAGTTGTTCTGTGTCCAGTTCTAACTGTTGCTTCTTGCCCTGTCCTGTTGCTTCTTGTCCTTTCTGAGAAGGCAGGTAAGGTGGTCTGGTATTCCTTTTTCTTTAAGAATTTTCCACAGTTTGTTGTGATCCACACAGTCAAAGACTTTAGTATAGTCAATGAAGCACAAGTAGATGTTTTTCTGGAATTCCCTTGGTTTTTCTATGATCCAGTGGATTTTGGCACTTAATTATTAAACCAAATAAAAATGAAATGGATCAAGTTGTATTTATAATTTCAAAAATAAGAAAAAATGGCTTTTTCTTGCATGCAAATTACACCCGCAACAGTCATCATCACCATCACCTCTGAGTTAATAGGCTCATAAGGGCATTGATTTCAGAACTGAGGATATGAAATAACTATCTTTTATACAGCATAATTTAAGTAACTGGACAATCAAGCATGACATAAGTGATGACAGAAAGATCAGCAATCGTTTTAAACTTTACTTTTAATTGGAATGTAGATGCTTTACAATGTTGTTTTGGTTTCTGCCACACACCAACATGAATCAGTCATAGGTATACATCCCCTCCTCTTGAACCTCCCTCCAACCCCACCACATCCCACCCTTGTAGGCTGTCACAGGATACTGGGTTGAGCTCCTTGTGTTATACAGAAGCTTCCCACTAGCTATTCATTTTACATATGGTAATGTATATGTTTCAATGCTGCTCTCTCAATTCATCCCACCCTCTCCTTCCTCTGCTGTGCACAAGTCTGTTCACTACGTTTGCATCTCTATTGCTGCCCTGCAAGTAGATTTATCAGTACCATTTTTCTAGAGTATATATATAGATAGATAGATATAGATATATGACATTTGTTTTTCTCTTCCTGAGTCACTTCAATCTGTATAACAGGATCTAGATTCATCCATCCACCTCCCTAGAACTGACTCAAATTTGTTCCTTTTTGTGGCTGATAATCAAGAATGTACAATGGAGAAAAGATCAGCAATTCCTTAAAAAGAGTAAAATTTAAACAATTTTGGTGTCCTATGTATGCCCTGATCTACTCAAATAACTATATTTTAAAATAAATACTCAAACATAACAAGGCAAGATGCTATCTTTGACAAAAAGTCAGATGAATCAAGAATAACCAAAATAGAGAAGAAATAATATAAATAAAATTAAACTGAAATACAAAAGACACATCTCTGACTATGAAAATAAAGGAAACATCATATTAAATATCTTCCATAGTGAAATATTACTGTTACTAATACATATTAGCTCATATATTAATATGTAATACTGTAATACGCAGTGGTGACCATTTCAGAAAAGAGAAACAAGTTGAAACAATTTATCCCACATCCTCTTAGCTCAGTGACAAAACCAGGAACTGAAACCAGAGAGAAGAGAACAACAATAATAAAGGAATCTGAATTTAGCCACCAGTGGGTAGAACACTGTCCCTAAATAAATTACCATCATCAGTGCCTTTTCAGTTCAGTTCAGTTCAGTTCAGCCCCTCAGTCATGTCTGACTCTTTGCGACCCCATGAACCACAGCACGCCAGGCCTCTCTGTCCATCACCAACTCCTAGAGTTCACCCAAACCCATGTCCATCGAGTCAGTGATGCCATCCAACCATATCATCCTATGTCGTCTCCTTCTCCTCCTGCCCTCAACCTTTCCCAGCATCAGGGTCTTTTCAAATGAGTCAACTCTTTGCATCAGGTGATGATAAAATTTAATCACACTTGTTAAATGGAAACATGCTTAGCTTACCTTTTGTTGTTTGTTGTTCTTTAGTCATCATGTCCAACTCTTTTTTAACCCCATGGAACGTAGCCTGCCAGGTTCCTTAGGTCCATGGGATTCTCCAGGAAAGAATATTGGAATGGGTTGCCATTTGCTTTTCCAGGGAATCTTCCTGACCCAGAGATCGAACCCACATCTCCTAAATTGCTCGTGGATTATTTATCTCTGAGCCACCAGGAGAGCCCACAGTTACTTATCTTTCAAATGAGAAGATTCTCTTTAAACCAGGGAACACATCACTATCTTCCTTAACCTAATATGGTTCAACAATCCACATTTTAATGTCTGAAAATATGTTTAACGTCTTACAATATTGACAACTAGTGCTCTTGATCGAGATAATTTTCTGTTGTGTTCCTTAACATATCATTAAAATACTCCATAGCCCTTGAGATTTTCAAATAACAACATAATAAATATTCACTTGAAATAAAACTATTTAATATTGAAATTTTACTTTATACACTAAGACACTGGCTCTGTTGGAGTTCTAAGAAATCTCAACAATGTATTTTAAATTCATAATTAAACAGCAGCATTCAAATATAGACTAGAAAGCAGAAGTTTAAACAGAAATCCTGTACTTAAATATCATAAAAGTATCAGCTACCTACTAAATATTTTTATATAAGCTTTCCATTACCAGAAACACACTTCCAGTTGGCATTATTAAAAGTGACAGTGTGCCCTTTACATTCATCTGGATATAATAGGTATATGAATAATTGAAATATTATCTACTATCTAAAAAAATGTTAAAGTATTATGGTCTCTCAAGATCATATCAAAATAGTTCTGAGGAGAAACTATCATTAATATTTAAGTGGAATCTCTTCTGTATTATGACAAAACAAAGCCAAAGAAATGAAATTAGCATCTTTGTGTGTTTTTCATTTCCAATCTAAAAGGTGACCCTGTAGATGTTACAGCTGTATGTTATTACATATTAAGTACTTGCTCAATAATTTTCCTAATACTTATAGCCAGAATGACTTAAAAAAACTTAAGATTTGTATGACCTTCAGTTTTTAAATAATTTAACACTTATCAGGAAATGTCTCTGTTAGACATCCCTTTGCCATATGTACGTTTACTCCACATACTAAATTTATGATCGGAGTGGAATTTGGCGGTCATTGAAACCGTGAAAGGACTAATTGGGTTTACTCCAAAAGAATTTGCATTTTTGAAGTTCAATATTTAACACTAAATATTGGTTTATCTATAATAATTGTGGTATTAGTATGGTCATATGTTGTAGAATTTCAATTTTTCTATTTGTCAAGTAAGCAGGGTAGATTATATTAGCAGGTATAGCCCTAAAACAGTATTATTTCAAAATTTTGTCCCATGTTATGAGATTACAATCGACTTTTAAACTACAGTGTCTAAAAACCTTGGTCTTTTATGCTTGGTCTACATTTCAACTTAAATTTATCACAGATTTTTTTTTAGCTTATATCATAAATATAGTTAATTACCGATTTTTCTGATATGGTGAAATTAAGAATATGTTTCACACATCATGATTCATTGTTTTACTTTATAGTCATAATTTTCCCAATTTGCTACTTTTATCAATTTCTCTCAGAAGCCACTTATCTGTATGTAATTCATTTCCATGAATGTTGAAAAAATCCCTGATAGTACATAAGCCCTAAAATGTTGTTTCTTTTTCTTTCTTTTAAAAATTTTTTAAATTGTTTTTTAATTTTTAATTGAAGGATAATTGCTTTATAATATGTATTAGCTTCTGTCATACATCAGCAAGAATCAGCCTTAGGTATACACATGTCCCTTCCCTCTTGAAACTCATTCTCACCTCCCACCCTACCCCACTCCTCTAGGTAGTCACAGAGTACCAGGCTTGAGCACCCTGCACCATGCAGCAAATTCCCATTGTTTTTCTATTTTACATATGGTAATATGTATGTTTCAATACTAGTGCAAATGCCCAAAATAAGGTTTGATTGTGGAGGCATCCACTTCTAAGATGGCTATTGAGAATAAATACTTTTGCAGCCAAAGCAATGCGCTGGATAAAAAGCTAGGCCACCTTAGCCACCAGAACCACTCCCCCACATCCTCCCCTCAACCACGCTGCCCCTTTGTAGATTCCCCTTTGTCGAGATCTTGGCTAATGTGGGTGACTGGAAATTTAGGCCCCCTGTGTTTTTGTGCCATTTTCATTTTTGTTTTCTCTTCTCACAGTTTAAATTTCCCAATCTTATGTTTTTAATTCACCAACAAAGAGTGAGTTGTGAAACCTTAGGCCCCCCACCATCAACCCTACCAAACCTGCCAAACACTTGTAAAGGAAAAAAAAAAAGCGTTGTCTGCCCTTCAGTTCTATAAGGATTACGCCATTAACCATGTTAGTCATCCAGGGACAGGGGAATTCAAGATGGAGAAAAACAGCAAGTATGCTATGCTTTGGATGTACAGGCCCCCAGATACTTGCATGGTCCATCAGTTGCATCTGACTCTTTTGCAGCCCCATAACCCGCCAGGCTCCTCTGTGCATGAAATTTTCCAGTCAAGAATACTGGAGCAGCTTGCCATTTCCTACTCCAGGGGATCTTCCTGACCCAGGAAACAAATCCGTTTCTCTTGCATCTCCTGTGTTAGCAAGCAGATTCTTTACCACTGCACCAGCAGGGAAGCCCAGTTAAGACACCTGTCTAAGGACAAATTTCAATGAACCTGCATTCTTTCATCTTCCCAAGCAATGGAAAACATTAAAATCATTAACTTGAAATGTCTTTTCCTTGGGTTGAGCAGTAATCTTTTTATGCTTGACAATATATTTCCCCCCCAAATTTGCATATATCTGCTCCTCTTCAACACTTAGAGGCAGTTTCTCACAGCAATCTGACAGGCTGTCTCCTGTAGTCTTCACCAAGGCCTCCAAAAAACATTAACTCACAACTTTCATTGCACACTGTGTATTTTTCTTTCAGTAGATGCTACCTATCCATGACCTCACTGTGTCACCCAGGCATGCCGTGTAATTTTCAAAACTTGTTAGGAATAAGCTTTGTCTCTTTCAAAGTTTCCTGGTGGTCATTGCTGAGGGCATCTGCAACTGTAACAAGGGCTATAAGAGCCAATCCAGTCACAACACTGATTACTGACAGGCTGAGACAGGCAAAGAGACTCAGCAAAATATTTACCAACCTATTTGCATTTGTCTGGGCTCATTTGACTGCCTTTTCATACTGTCCATGGGGTTCTTGAGCAAAAAATACTGAAGTGGTTTGCCATTTCCCTCTCCAGAGAGGATGAGATAGTTAGATAGCATCACTGACTCAATGAACATAAGTTTGAGCAAACTCCAGGGGATAGTGAAGGACAGGGAAGCCTGGTGTGCTGCAGTCCATGGGGTCATGTGAAGTGAAGTGAAGTTGCTCAGTCATGTCCGACTCTTTGCGACATCATGGACTGTAGCCTATCAGGCTTCTCCATCCATGGGATTTTCCAGGCAAGAGTACTGGAGTGGGTTGCCATTTCCTTCTCCACCATGGGGTCATAGTCAGACACAACTTCATGACTGAACAACAACAATTTGATTGCTAAGAACAGAAATTCAACATTAAATCAGTTAAAAGGAAATTTTTACATGTAGTAATAATTAGGAGAAAAAGTGGAACCAGTGACAGATTTTATTTTCTTGGGTTCCAAAATCAATGCAGACAGTGACTGCAGCCATGAAATTAAAAGATGCTTCCTCCTTGGAAGGAAAACTATGACAAAACTATGTAGCATATAAAGAAGCAGAGCCATCATTTTGCCAACAAATTCCCTATAGTAAAAGCTATGGTTTTTCCAGTAGTCACCTACGGATGTGAGAGTTGGACCATAAAGAAGGCTGAGTGCTGAGGCATTGGTGTTTTTAATTTGTGGTTCTGGAGAAGAGTCTTGAGAGTCCCTTGGACAGCAAAGATATCAAAACAGCCAACCCTAAAGCAAATCAACCCTAAAAATTCATTGGAAGAACTGATGCTGAAGCTGAAGTTCCAATACTTTGGCCAACTGATGAGAAGAGCCGACTCACTGGAAAAGACCCTGATGGAAAAGAATGAAGGCAAAAAGAGAAGAGGGTGGCAGAGGATGAGATAGATAGAATCACTGACTTAATGGACCTGAATTTGTGCAAACTCTGGGAGATAGTGGAGGACAGAGGAGCGTGGCATGTTGTAGTCCATGGGTCAAAAAGACTCAGACAGGACTTAGCAACTGAATAAGAACAACAATAAATGTAAATAATAAAAGAAAACTCATCTCAACACTTTGAGAAGGTATATCATTGACACTTCTGTGCTGGGTTGAGATACTAGAGCACTTTTGGGTATCTTTTCTTAGTTTGTGCTCTTTCTTATATATTAACTGTGCAGTGTATACATTTCCCTTCCCTTCCCTAGTGATTCAAATGTCCAACATAGCTTCTTGTGTGTTGTTGTTTACACACTGTTGTTGTTTTTCAGTTGCCCAGCCATGTCTGACTCTTTGCAAACCCATGGACTGCAGCATTCCAGGCCTCTCTGTCCCTCACTGTCTCCTGAAGTTGGCCCAAGTTCAGGTCCATTGCATCGGTGATGCCATTCAAACATCTCATCCTCCAAAGCCCTCTTCTCCTTCTGCCCTCAATCTTTCCCAGCATCAGGGACTTTTTCAATGAGTTAGCTGTTCACAGATGAGCAAAATACTAAAGTTTCAACTTCAGCATCAGTCCTTCCAATGAGTATACAGGGTTAATTTCCCTTAAGATTCACTGGTTTGATTTCCTTGCTGTCCAAGGGACTCTCAGGAGTCTTCTCCAGCACCATGGTTCAAAGGCATCAATTCTTCATTGCTATACCTTCTTTACAGTCCAGCCCTCACAACCGTACATGACGACTGGGAAGACCATGGACTTGACAATAGGGACCTTTGTCAGCAGAGTAATGGCTCTGCTTTTCAACACACTATGTTTGTCATAACTTTACTGCCAAGAAGCAAATGTCTTCTGATTTCATGGCTGCAGTCACCATCTGTAGTGATTTTAGAGCCCGAGAAGAGGAAATCTGTCACTACTTCCCCTTCTATTTGCCATGAAGTAGTGGGGCCAGATGCCATGATCTTAGTTTTTTTTTTTTTTTAATATTTAATTTTAAGCCAGCTCTTTCACTGTCCTCCTTCACCCTCATCAAGAGGCTCTTTAGTTCCTCTTTGCTTTCTGCCGTTAGAGTGGTATCATCTGCATATCTGAGGTTGTTGATGTTTCTCCTACCTATCTTGATTCCAGCTTTACATGCTACAGATCTCCAAACTAAAGTATATCAGAGTCAAATAACAACAAAAGAAAATGACATAGATAATACCCATGATAAAGACAAGAAACAGTTTCAAATTGTTAATACTAAGACTACATTGTCTATTTAGTACTGAAAACAATCTTGTGTTTCACTTTGTTCAAATCTGACCTAGTATCTTTGAAATGATACATAATATATCCCAAACACAAAGTTCATAATGAAGAATTATTAAGTTTTCTGATGGACACGAGTTTGAGCAAGCTCCAGGAGTTGATGATGGACAGGGAAGACTGACATGCTGCAGTCTATGGGGTCACAAAGTGTCGGACACGACTGAGAGACTGAACTGAACTGAACTGGTGGATTGCAGGGCTAGCACTGTGTTAGAGGTCAAGTCTTCATTTCTCAGAATTAACATTCCATGTGGACAAAGCTGCATGACCACATGGTGAGTTTAGTTCCAAATAAGCCCTGTCACTGTGCATGTGTGCTGAGTCCTGTCCAACTCCTTGCAACGCCATGAACTGTAAACCATCAGACTCCACTGTCCATGAAATTTTCTGGGCAAGAATACTGGACTGGGTTGCCACTTCCTCCTCCATGGGATCTTTCTGATCCAGCGATTGTCTTCTGTCCCATCTCCTGCACTGGAAGCAGATTCTTTACCACTGCACCACCTGAGAAGCCCCAAAGCACGATCACTCAGTTCAGTCACTCAGTCATGTGATGGCTGAGCACTGTCATTAACTCAGGACAAATACCTATTAAAAGAAAATTTTATATCACTTTTTTCTGTCTATATTAAAAGTGTTTAATATAAAATTTTAAATGGCCCATTTAATAATCTGGAAATTCAATGCTTGTCTCTAAAGAATACATAAAATCTAACATTATAACTATGAGAGTCACATAATGAAACTTTATAACCAAAATAATAAAGCAGTAAAAAACTATATATATTTTCTTGGAAAACCAGATATTTAAATAATTCCTTGGTTCGCTTCCTCTGTGGTCATATCACCTAAATTACACTCACATATTTAAACAACACTGCTTCATTTTTCTAAGTCAACATACAAAATTATAAAAGTGTAAAATTACAAGGTAGTAACTTCTGTATTTCTCTGTATTGCTACCCTTAAATATTTACAATAGCTTTTCTTTTTCTTACACAATCTAAACAGAGTTGTAAATCATAAAGAAAATCTATGAATATACCATCTGTAGGGTGAGAACTTTGCTTGCCCTTAACAAATTGTTTTTGAAATTCTCCTATTTGTAGAGACTTGAGATTTCAAAAGCTATAATAAAGGATGTATTGTAGCAGTATGACCATGGGTTGAAAAAGAATTTCCAGACACAGAGTATTGCAGAAAAGATTGAGTTAATAGCAAAGATAATGTGGGCACTGTGAGCACAGCAGGTTGACATCCTGACAGGCCAGGGAGAGCTGATGCTTTTTGTGGGTTAGTAGCCACCTTTTATAGGCTTAAGACAAAGAAAATTCTTGCTGGAACGGTGGCTTTAGGTGATTGGTTAGGATGCTATAGGGTGAGTACCAAGGTGGGCATTTTTGCCTAATTTGGAGTCAAGAAGCTAACCAGTAAGGATCATGGGGCTTTTGACAATGGTTACAATGTGACTCAGTGAGTTCTGGAAATGACATTGGTTCTGGGCTCCACTTCTGTGATCTTGGTACAAGACCTTGCACCTGTAACCTTTGGATAGGACTCCACAGGGTGAACTGTAAAAAAAAGAAAAGAAAAAAGAAACTTTAAAAAATGGAAAAAATCACACCATCCCTGAAACCTAGTCCACCACTTTATGAGTTTATGATTAATTTCCATATACAAAATTTTATTTCCTTTTTTGTCCCCTCTGCCCTCAATCCTGTGCTAATTGAATACTATTCAACTAGAGTCAGATGGTAAACCTACCTACAATGTAGGAGACCAGGGTTTGATCCCTGGTTTGTTAAGATACTCTAGAGAAGGGCACGGCTACCAACTCCAATATTCTTGCCTGGAGAATCCCAAGGCCAGAGGACCCTGGCAAGGTACAGTCCATGGGATCCCAAAGAGTCAGAAATGATTAAGCAAAGAACACCAAGTAAAATTCAACTCACAGCTCTTTCATTGTGTATTTTTCTTACACTCCATGAAATAATATTCAAAATATGATCAGGATTCTGAGTTACATGGTTGTTTTGAGAGGTTGCACACAAATAAATAAAACATGAAATGCAACACAGGAAAGAATGAAACTGGTGGATAAAAATAAGTAGTTATGTGTTTTTCAAATATAATGTCATCTACAGCTTCCACATTCCCAATATGTTGGAGTTGCAAACAGTCTTCCCATAGGAATCCAAATAGTCAGATGTCAAATTTGAAGGAGTTAGAATAATCCATTTTCAAACTCTACAGTGCCCACTCCCCTGAACAATACAGAGAAAGGCTAACAGTGTTAGGAAACTTTCCCTTAGCTGTCCTCTTCCACTAACTAGTGTTCTAGGCAAAACAGCACCTCAACTTATTGTCTAAGGTCAAATTAGAATTTAGCCAATAATAATCCATGGAATTTATGGTCTAGAGTTAGGAACAAGCATTCATGTGCACTCAGTTGTATCTGATTCTTGGCAACCCCATGAACTGTAGCCCATCCATGTCCTCTGTCCATAGAATTCTCTAGTCAGCAATACTGGAGTGCTTTGCCATTTCCTTCTCTAGGGGATCTTTCCAATCCAGAGATCAAATCTGTGTCTCTTGTGCCTCCTGTATTGGCAGGTGGGTTGTTTACCAAATGAACCACCAGGGAAGTCACTTAGAAACAAGGGAAATCCTCAAAGTAAATAAAATTGTGACTTAGAATGTGCATTAAAAATAATATATTAACCTATAAATTAATGAAAGATAGATGCTTTATAAAGCAGTTTTGTCTTTTTATTTATTTATATTGAAGAAGAAAGGGAAGAGGAACTCAAAAGCCTCTTGATGAAAGTGAAAGTGGAGAGTGAAAAAGTTGGCTTAAAGCTCAACATTCAGAAAATGAAGATCATGGCATCTGGTCCCATCACTTCATGGGAAATAGATGGGGAAACAGTGGAAACAGTGTCAGACTTTATTTATCTGGGCTCCAAAATCACTGCAGATGGTGACTGCAACCATGAAATTAAAAGATGCTTACTCCTTGGAAGGAAAGTTATGACCAACCTAGATAGCATATTCAAAAGCAGAGACATTACTTTGCCAACAAAGGTTCGTCTAGTGAAGGCTATGGTTTTTCCTGTGGTCATGTATGGATGTGAGAGTTGGACTGTGAAGAAGGCTGAGCACCAAAGAATTGATGCTTTTGAAAAATTGACGCTTCTCCAACACTGTGATGTTGGAGAAGACTCTTGAGAGTCCCTTGAACTGCAAGGAGATCCAACCAGTCCATTCTGAAGGAGATCAGCCCTGGGATTTCTTTGGAAGGAATGATGCTAAAGCTGAAACTCCAGTACTTTGGCCACCTCATGCAAAGAGTTGACTCATTGGAAAAGATTCTGATGCTGGGAGGGATTGGGGGCAGGAGGAGAAGGGGACGACAAAGGATGAGATGGCTGGATGGCATCACTGACTCAATGGACATGAGTCTGAGTGAACTCCGGGAGTTGGTGATGGACAGGGAGGCCTGGTGTGCTGCGATTCATGGGGTCGCAAAGAGTCGGACATGACTGAGCGACTGATCTGATCTGATCTGATCTGATAGGTGATTTACAGTGTTATTAATTCTTATTGTACAGCAAAGTGATTCAATTACACACACACACAAATATATATATATATATATATATTTATAAATATATATATATATAATATTTTCTTTATTTTATATTATTTTATTTTTTTAACTTTACAATATTGTATTGGTTTTGCCATATATCAAAATTTTAAATTCTTCTCCATTTTGGTTTATCATAGGAGAAGGTTTATTTTAATTTTAAGATAATTGCTTTACAATGTTGTGCTAGTTTCTTCAGTACAACAGTGTGAATCAACTCTAAGTGTACATATACCCCTTTCCTCTTGAGCCTCTTACCTCTGCATCCATCCCTGTAGGTCATCACAGAGCATCAAGCTGAGTTCGTGTGTGATACAGCCCTTTCCCACTAGCTATCTATGACCCCATGGACTGCAGCCTCCCAGGCTCCTCCATCCATGGGATTTTCCAGGCAAGAGTACTGGAGTGGGTTGCCATTTCCTTCTCCAGGGGATCTTCCCGACCCAAGGACCGAACCCAGGTCTCCCACATTGCAAGCAGACGCTTTAACCTCTGAGCCACCAGGGAAGCCCGATAATAGAGGCTATGAATTATAAGGACTTAACCATGTTAAGCGGAGAAGACAATGGCACCCTACTACAGTACTCTTGCCTGGAAAATCCCATGGACGGAGGAGCCTTTGAAGGCTGCAGTCCATGGGGTCACTGAGGGTCGGACATGACTGAATGACTTCACTTTCACTTTTCATTTTCATGCATTGGAGAAAGAAATGGCAACCCACTCCAGTGTTCTTGCCTGGAGAATCCCAGGGACAGGGGAGCCTGGTGGGCTGCCGTCTATGGGGTCGCACAGAGTTGGACATGACTGCAGCGACTTAGCAGCAGCAGCAGCAACCATGTTAAGAGAACCTAAAAAAGGCCATTCAATCTAAAACATGTAGCATGAACTAAGTGGATCAAGAGTGGTGAGTTCAAATTCTGGTTATTATTAGTTTGAATATTGAGTAAAGAAATAGAGAATTGCACAAGTTTGAGGTTTTTCTTGGGGATAATTATGAAACTGGAGAAAGAAAAGAGAAACAGCATTGGACCAAGTCCAGAAAGTATCTGTAATTATAGGTCAAATACAGAGCACAGAAGACTGAAGAAGAGTGTCCTGTGAGGCAGAAGGAAGTGCTTTATGTGGTTTTAAGGAAGCCACGAAGTATGTGGTTAAGAACACACAGTCACCTATGGAAAATACTAATAATGCGGGACTGAGAAAAATGAAGAGGGAAATATGTCCATCTAGGGACTTCCTGGAAATCCAGCAGTTAAGACGCCATGCTGTCAATGCAGTGGGTCTGAATTCAATCCCAAGTCAGGTAACTAGGTCTGGCATGCTGCACAAGATGCAGTGCAGTCAAATAAATAAAGAAAAGTAGACATTTTTTAAAAGAAAACAAGTATATGTCCACCAGAAACCTTGATAAAGGCAATTTTGATTGACTGATTAGAGCATAACGTCAATTAGAATTAGATGAACAGAGAAAGGGGATGTGATAAAATGCAGGGAAAATTATTATGAAATTGTTTTTGAAGTTAATCCATGAAATAAAATAGAAAAGAGTGTCATAGAAATAACTCTAAAAGCTGAGTGGAGTACAGATTGCTACTTCTATACTTACTGTTTTTGTTTGCTATTCTATATGGTGTTTCAAGGGCTTTAAAATTTTTAATCATCAAATTTCTATAGCAACTCCAGTAGAGAGGTTAGTATTCTGGATCCAGTCTTTACTCTTCTTCATGCTTTAGAGTATATAAAAATGATTCCTGAACTGTGTGATGTATCTTGTGATCCCAGAGATATAAGAATTAAGGAGTGTTCAAAAGAATTTCAGAAACTCATTGCAGGCATTGGTGCAACCATGGAACCATGCCAGCAACAGTTCATTTTCAGAACTCTTGATTTTTAAGAAAAACAAAACACACCATTATTTAAACTACTCTGAGTCTAGACTTTTTTTTTTTTTTTCTGGTAACTAAAAATTTTTTTGAAACTGTTAAGATAGGTTACATGTTGACATTTTTTTTTTTAAAAAGTGATGGGATATATACCCAACAAGCATAGAGAGAGAGAATGATTTAGAACAGATAGAGTTCCAGGAGGATCAAATATCTGGATAATAAAGTGAAGTAAACTAAAGCAAAGTGAAGTCGCTCAGTCATGTCTGACTCTTTGCGACCCCGTGGACTGTAGCCTACTAGGCTCCTCAATCCACAGAGTTCTCCAGGCAAGAATGCTGGAGTGGGTTGCCATTTCCTTTTCCAGGGGATCTTCCCAACCCAGGGATAGAACCTGGGTCTCCTGCATTATAGGCAGACGCTTTACTGTCTGGGCCACCAGGGAAGCCCAATCTGGATAATACAGGGTCACTAAACAAAGGGTGAGGTAGATGATCATTGATTCGTTCATTACAAAAAGAGGTGGGAGAAAGGAAAAGGAGCAAAAACAGAGTGACAAGATTTGTTGATGAGAGGAATACACACACACACACATACATATGCTATATTTTCTTTGTGAAATATGATATAGCAATAGCAATTAATGGATGATGCATGATGCATATAGACACATTATGGTCATTTTGAAAGAAGACATTTACTCAACAGTCTCAAGAGTTGTGGAATGAGAAAGAAAGCCTAATAGCGCAACAGAACTGGTAGCAATATTGTTTCACTCTCTGCTTCTGCCAAATCATATTTCCCCCTCCCCCGCCTAAGTTTTGTTTAGTTTCTTTAAAGTGCTCTTTTATCCCCTCCCCTTAAATATTTGTCTTCACTTTTCTGTATTCTCTTAACAATCCATGTACTATTTCTGAAATGGGCATCTTTATCCATAGCTTGTGATTACTGAATTATCTTCTTTAGACTTGTTTCTGAGCTCCAAAGACACCTAGACACCTAGTTACAGGTTCTTCAATAGGTTACAGAATGACCAGTGCAATCTATCGAGAGTTTGACTCTTCTTCCTTCCTTTCCTTCCCTCCTTCCTTCTTTCTTCCTCCCTTCCTTCTCTCCTAATTCCTGTCACTACCCACTCCATTCTTCCAAACACATTTAAGGGCAATGTTCATGCCTACTCCTCTGCAAGAGCCTCCTAAGGAACTTCCTGCCTCCAAGGCCATCACACCTCCCATTTACCCCTACATTGTCCCAAGGATTTTTTCTTCCAGATATACAACTATTATCACATAATTCACTTGTTTCAAATCATCAAAGACTCTATATAAGACATAAGAGTTTAAGGTATATAAAGTGGAATAACTTTTTAAATTTATTTTTGACAGTTATAATATTGATATTCTTTTCTTCCTGAAGGCTGTATAAGAATACAAATTATTATTCTAATTTTGCTTCAGAAGCATAGATATATTACATTTACAATGATTGAGAGAGGGCTTGGTACAGCATAGCTGAACCCGGAGAGATAATTTTATTTTCTAAATCTATTTCTATTTTCTATTTCATTTTAATTGTTAAAAGGCAGATAAAGTTGTTAGAGGTACTTAGAATTCATGAGAATGCCATTAAAATATTTTTAAATATTGAAAAATATATTAAATTTTAACATAATGTGAAATTCAAGTAAGCTATAGAATTATTTATCTGCAAGAGTGAGTGTAGAGATTTAAATCTATTCTAACGAGATGAACACATTACACATGGAAGTAACTTGAAGGGAAAATAAATGTTTGAAATCAATCTCGATGTAGTGGTAGAAGATTTAGCAATGGAGATGCCTTGTATCATCAAAATAACAAAAATTCTTCAGAATGCTCATTTGTATGTAGCATGAGTCAACTGAAGAAATGCAACCTCTAGGACCTTATTGAAACCTTCGTGCACCTGAGATCTTAGCCATCACATGGTCCTAAATAGTTAAACTCGTAATGCCAACTCTTTGATATGGAAAAGCTGCTTTCCTAGAGGATACATGATTTTTTATATTTGTTTAAAAAGGGAGATAAATATAAAGGTAAAGATCAAACATATCACACTAGTCATTTTTAAACTTAGGAATAATCTATTATTTGAAGAACTTGTTATGCTCGAAAGATTTTGACTTGTTAGAGAAGCTGATAGATGAGATCTATGATCTATCAGTCTAAAAATATAAAGTTGACTTCAGGTTTATGATTTTAATTTGAAAGATATAAAATATATTGTTAATACAATATCAGATCAGATCAGATCAGTCGCTCAGTCGTGTCTGACTCTTTGTGACCCCATGAATTGCAGCACACCAGGCCTCCCTGTCCATCACCAACTCCCAAAGTTCACTCAGACTCATGTCCATCGAGTCAGAGATGCCATCCAGCTATCTCATCCTCTGTCGTCCCCTTCTCCTCCTGCCCCCAATCCCTCCCAGCATCAGAGTCTTTTCCAATGAGTCAACTCTTCTCATGAAGTGGCCAAAGTACTGGAGTTTCAGTTTGAATATTTTAGCAAACTACTTTTTACTATGCATGCCCAGTTGCTCAGTCCAGTCCAACTCTTTGTGACCCCATGGACTAATATAGTCCACCAGGCTCCTCTGTCCGTGGGATTTCCCAGGCAGGAATACTGGAGTGGGTTGCTGTTTCCTCCTCCAGGTGGTCTTCTCGACC
Organism: Bos mutus; assembly: GCF_027580195.1. Taxonomy (NCBI): domain Eukaryota; kingdom Metazoa; phylum Chordata; class Mammalia; order Artiodactyla; family Bovidae; genus Bos; species Bos mutus. Next base: position 60,499,207 of record NC_091636.1, read on the forward strand.
CAGGGATGGAATCTACGTCTCTTATGTCTCCTTCATTGGCAGGCAGATTCATAACCACTGAGCCACCTGGGAAGCTCCCTTTTTACTATATTTACAGTTTAATTTACTAGATTTGCATATGTTGTTTAAATAATTTTGTTCAATCAGACAGCAATCGTTTAAAAAAAAATCAAGCTTAACAAATCAGTACATGCAGAGTAAATGCTTAAAAGCAAACAATGATTTAATTTTAATTAGGGAATTAATATATTTCTAAGAAATGAACACATGTAAGCATTAAAGTAATTGACTTTATATGAATCTTACTTTACTTTTAACTTAAAATTAAAGATTAAAGGAAAATCAGGTTCTTACATCTGTAATCTTCAGAAACTATGATTCTTTTAAAAATAAGAAATTCTGAAGCCTAAAATTGTTTTACTCCTTGATGTTAGCTATCTCACATTGATATCTAAATGGATAAAACATTATATGTTTTATCAGAGTTAATGAAACTGTCACCTACATCTGACAAAGCTATAGTTTATTTTATGAATATTTTTAAAGTTAGCATATTTCAATACAGTCACAATATTTTTTGTCTGCTAATTCATGGGGAAAAGTCTATTCTTTTCTCAATTCTAACACTTACGTCCCAAAACTATATCTATATTTTGAGCATGGTGTCAAAATAAAGTGTTAGAAAATAATCTGATGTGTGCATTCCCACAATGTGATTAAAACAATAATTGAGACTTGGTTTTCTTGCCCCAGGGATTCTTTTCCTGTTTTCTTCCTCTATGAACTTCAATGAGTTGCTTTTCTTTGTGTAGAATGCTTTAAATAGGGCTATATTAAAATCTTACTCCTCTGGGTGTCATTAGATATTAAAAGAATAGTGTTACCTCTTATTCCCAACATTTGAAGCCGATTTTAGTTAACTTTTATTGTTCTGGTTTCCAGTCTTTGGAGGGTAAAGGGGGTGTCTCTTTTTTAATTAATCTTATTGGAGTTTAGTTGCTTTACAATGCTGTTAGTTTCTGCAGTATAGCAAAATAAATCCACTATATGTGTGATCACTGACCTAGAGCCAGACATCCTGGAATGTGAAGTCAAGTGGGCCTTAGAAAGAATCACTATGAACAAAACTAGTGGAGGTGATAGAATTCCAGTTGAGCTATTCCAAATCCTGAAAGATGATGCTGTGAAAGTGCTGCACTCAATATGCCAGCAAATTTGGAAAACTCAGCAGTGGCCACAGGACTGGAAAAGGTCCGTTTTCATTCCAATCCCAAAGAAAGGCAATTCCAAAGAATGCTCAAACTACCACACAATTGCACTCATCTCACACGCTAGTAAAGTAATGCTCTAAATTCTCCAAGCCAGGCTTCAGCAATATGTGAACCATGAAATTCCTGATGTTCAAGCTGGTTTTAGAAAAGGCAGAGGAACCAGAGATCAAATTGCCAACATCTGCTGGATCATGGAAAAAGCAAGAGAGTTCCAGAAAAACATCTATTTCTGCTTTATTGATTATGCCAAAGCCTTTGACTGTGGATCACAATAAACTGTGGAAAATTCTGAAAGAGATCGGAATACCAGAGCAGCTGACCTGCCTCTTGAGAAATTTGTATGCAGGTCAGGAAGCAACAGTTAGAACTGGACATGGAACAACAGACTGGTTCCAAATAGGAAAAGGAGTACATCATGGCTGTATATTGTCACCCTGCTTATTTAACTTCTATGCAGAGTACATCATGAGAAACCCTGGACTGGAAGAAACACAAGCTGGAATCAAGATTTCCAGGAGAAATATCAATAACCTCAGCTATGCAGATGACACCACTCTTATGGCAGAAAGTGAAAAGGAACTAAAAAGCCTCTTGATGAAAGTGAAAGAGGAGAATTAAAAAGTTGGCTTAAAGCTCAACATTTGGAAAACTAAGATCATGGCATCTGATCCCATCACTTCATGGGAAATAGATAGGGAATCAGTGGAAACAGTGTCAGACTTTATTTTTCTGGGTTCCAAAATCACTGCAGATGATTGCAGCCACAAAATTAAAAGACGCTTACTCCTTGGAAGGAAAGTTATGACCAACCTAGATATCATATTGAAAAGCAGAGATATTACTTTGCCAACAATGGTCTGTCTAGTCAAGGCTATGGTTTTTCCTGTGGTCATGTATGGATGTGAGAGATGGACTGTGAAGAAAGCTGAGCACCGAAGAATTGATGCTTTTGAACTGTGGTGTTGGAGAAGACTCTTGAGAGTCTCTTGGACTGCAAGGAAATCCAACTAGTGCATCCTAAAAGAGATCAGTCCTGGGTGTTCATTGGAAGGACTGATGCTGAAACTGAAACTCCAATACTTTGGCCACCTCATGCAAAGGGTTGACTCATTGGAAAAGACCCTGATGCTTGGAGGGATTGGAAGCAGAAGGAAAAGGGGATGACAGAGGATGAGATGGCTGGATGGCATCACGGACTCAATGGACAAGAGTTTGAGTGAACGCTGGTAGTTGGTGTAGGACAGGGAGGCCTGGCGTGCTGTGATTCATGGGGTTGCAAAGAGTCAGACACCACTGAGTGACTGAACTGAACTGAATGTTTAATTCAACATTTTCCTCCTTTACCTTATTAAAAATTAATTATGTAAGATTTTAGGAATGTGAAGCACATAATAACTATGGGTTGACCCAAGTATGTGACAGGAGTTGTTAATATGATCAATTGCTGTTTGGTCACTAAGTCATGTGTGACTCTTTTCTGATCCCATGGACTGTAGCTTGCCAGGTTCCTCTGTCCATGGGATTTCCCAGGCAAGAATAGTGGAGTCGGTTGCCATTTCTGTCCCCAGGGTATCTTCCCTACTCAGGGATCAAACCTGCATTTCCTTCATTGGCAGGCAGATTCTTTGTTGCTGAGCCATAAGGGAAATCCTAAATGGTCACTACAAGCTTTTAAAAGATACTAAAGTAATTGATATTATGGCAAATAAGTTACTATACTAACAAATATAATTCTTTATAATAAAATGTTTTCAAAATTAATTATATAAAATATGTTTTAATAAACCCATTTATAAACTTTCATGTTAACTACATTTGAAAATATAAGATCTTGTTGAGCCCTAGAATTACATCTTGAGTATGGACTTTTTATGCCCTGTCTGGGAATGATAAACAAGAATAGAGCCATAATCCACAAAATAGATAAATCTTTACTTTTAAAAATTAATTTCTGATATAGTCATGATTTTTATTGTATACCCTTAATATCAAATGATATTGTGCTATTTTAGGATAAAAATAATAATTTAAAAATTTAGAAAAGGACATAACAAAGAAGAACTAAGGATTATTTTCTTTCTCAAAGTCATAACCAAGAGAGCCTTAATATTTCCTTTGACATCGCTAAAGTTGGACAGATTTCTTCCGGACTGTTGGCTTAGGACTTTCCTTTTTTTAGAGTATTTACTTCAGAGTATTTAGAAAACTCATAATTGCAGATTCTTTCTTTGTCATTTGCATGCTCAGTCACTCAGTCTTGTCCAACTCTTTGTGACTCTATGTACTGTGGTCCACCAGGCTCCTCTGTCCATGGGCTTTTCTGGGCAAGAATACTGGAATTGGTTGCCATTTCTTTGTCCAGGGGATCTTCCTGACCCGGGCATTGAACCCACATCTCCTGAATTGGCAGGTGGATTCTTTCCAACTGAGCCACCTCTGTGCCCTTTAAGAGATTTAAATCTTGTAAAAAGCTTCTTGACAGTTTTATAAGCTAGTTATCTTTTTCTCAAAGACCTGGTTGCCATCTTTTTGAAATGTAACCATCCAGGAAATGAACATTCCCATTTTCCAGTCTGTGAGAGGGTCACAACTTCTCTTTAATGGCCAACACAGGTGACATAATAATAGCAGAGAAAACGATTTACAAGCCCAATAGTGACTTGACTCCTGGATATATTAACTGTTCATCCATTCCTCCAAAATCCTCCAGTACATTTCCAGTAGCTCATTCCAGTGCTTAGAAACCCTTCTGCCTTTAGTTTCAATAGAGATAAGCTTAGTCTTTCTCTCCTGTTGCAATGGTCTTGAATAAAGTCTTCCTTATCTGTTTAAATTTATCCAGTATACTTTTCTACTTTGACAGTCATTGGGCACCAGAAATCACTTGTTTAAGAAAAGTGGCATTCCTTGTAATACTGAAACTATAATTTTCTGGATGAACTTTTCTTTAGGTCTACTACATAATTGCAGTAACTGTATTTGTTATTAATCTTGTTGGCTCTACAACACAGTACCAGACACAAGATGTTGGTGAGAATTCCTGGCTGCCATTAGTTGGCATGTCCAGATGCTCCCATTTCTATAAATCATATTACATTATCTTCCCAGTTACAGAAGCAGTCAAATTTCCCTTTCTACAGTGATGATTCACAATTAAATACCCTATTCATAGAATGAGATTTTAGTGTTCTAAGTTATTTAATGTATAACTGCACTGATAATCTAGAAAGGGTATTTCATGACACAGTAAAAGAAGTGTTTAATTACAATGAGATCAAGACAATAAGAGCTTAAAAAGAATATGAGTTTATGGCAAGGGGCATCATAGTACTCTTACCACTTAAGAAAATGAATATTTTTTTCCATTTTTTATGTCTAGCTTAAAACTATTGCGGGGAGCGAGCGCCTCTGGCAAAGGTCATGAGGAAGGAGGCTTGGCATACGCAAAGGCGGGATCAAGCCTCAGGAGTCTCCCTGGAAATTCTCGAGCAATCTACCCCCAAAGCCAGAGTCTGCCTACTTTCTGCTTTGTGCTTTCACCTACACCTCTGACTTTACGGGGGGCTGTCCCCCACGACCTCTCTGAAAAAAGAGTTAGCTTACAGCTCCAGTTAATAATTCCTGGGTGTGACAGTGTTTAACCTACAAACTCCTTTGGAAATCCTCTAGCCTGCCTGAATAGGTTTTTCCGGCCACATGTGATTGTTCAGAGCCTCCCAACTGTGAGAGGCAGGAGATGTTCTAAACTGTCTAAACACAGATTCTTTTGAGTAGTTAAAGATTGATTAGAAATTGTATTGGTGAAGGGATTTTCACTTGTTGGGCCAATGTTTGCTGCTAAGTTTCCATATCCCTTACCTGCTGTGTCCCTGGCAGTGTATTGATTAATATAGTTGGTGTAAGTAGTAGCTTTAATGTTTGTAACCTGGGACCCTTGAGTTAATTCTTTTTTCTTGTTATAGCCCACCACACCTTTGCTCTGTAGGAATGCAACTTTATCTAATGCTTTTTGAGGCTGGCGCCTGACTTGAGAATAATCACCTTTAGAGAAAAAGGCCTCCGGCCAGAAGATGATGCAAATCACCTAAACTTTTGCATATGATATGTTTGCAGGAAGAAAGCCTGGCTTACTGCATGACTCTACCCCTTCCCCATTATCCTCTATGCATAACTTAAGGTATAAAAACTACTTTGGTAAATAAAGTGCGGGCCTTGTTCACCGAAATTTGGTCTCACCATGTCGTTCTTTCTCTTACCTTCTGGCTGAATTATTCAGCCTCTTTTCTCCACTGAATTTCCTCACTGAGCTATCCTTATTTCAGCCTCTTTTCTCCACTGAATTTTCCTACTGAGCTATCCTCATTCTATTACTCTTTATAAATTAACGTTTAATTAAGCAATTTCCCCGCCTTGAATTCCCTGGATCAGCCGGGGCTGGTCCCCGGCAACTATTGTCTAAGGATTTCTTACCAGTCCAACTAAGATTAAGTGCTAATGCTTGGAAAAGTCAATAGGACCCAGAAGGATAAAGAATTATTACTGGTTCATCTTGTGTCAAGTGTTGATTCTTGGACCAACTGTATGTGAAGAAGACATGGTATTATAAACATTTCAACTCAGAAACCCCTTGCTGGAATAAGTGATAAAGATTTAACAGGGAGGATGGGGAACAGTTTTCAGAAGAAAAAATATCTACTTCTAGTACACATGGTTTCTTGGCAAGGGAAAAAAAAGATATTTTATCAAAAAAGGCATTAAAATTTTGGCTACATCAGTGATTCTAAAGTGGGAGCAATTACAAAAGTCTATAGCATTTTGTTTATCCCAAATGGTAAGTGAGAAAGTGTTGGCTGCAGCATTTAGTAGGCAGAGGGCAGGTAGAATCTTAAACATCACATCATGCATAAAACAGCTATTCACTTCATGGCAAATAGATGGGGAATCAGTGGAAACAGTGGTTGACTTTATTTTTCTGGGCTCCAAAATCACTGACAATGGTGACTGCAGCCATGAAATTAAAAGACACTTACTCCTTGGAAGGAAAGCTATGACCAACCTAGACAGCATGTTGGAAAGCAGAAACATGACTTTGTCAACAAAGGTCCGTCTAGTCAAGGCTATGGTTTTTCCTGTGGTCATGTATGGATGTGAGAGTTGGACTGTGAAGAAAGCTGAGTGCCAAAGAATTGATGCTTTTGAACTGTGTTGTTGGAGAAGACTCTTGAGAGTCCCTTGGACTGCAAGGAGATCCAATCTGTCCATCCTAAAGGAGATCAGTCCTGGGTGTTCATCAGAAGGACTGATGTTGAAGCTGAGGCTCCAATACTTTGGCCACCTGATGCAAAGAGCTGACTTATTTGAAAAGACCCTGATGCTGGGAAAGATTGAGAACAGGATGCGAAGAGGACGACAGAGGATGAGATGGTTGGATGGCTTCACAGACTCAATGGACACGGGTTTGGGTGGACTCCGGTAGTTGGTGATGGACAGGGAGGCCTGGGGTGCTGTGGTTCATGGGGTCACGAAGAGTCAGACACAACTGAGTGACTGAACTGATACTGACCACCCCTTTCCAAATGAGGAATTATCCAACCTTAAATGTTAATAGTGCTAAACTTGAAAAACTCTGTTCTAGACTTATACACTCAGAGCTAAAGTCCCTAGTGTCCTCAACATTTGCTTATGTGCTTTCAATAATATTAAAATGTAATTTCAACAGCAATATTAGTAGTAGTAGTTGTTGTTCAGTCACTAAGGCATGTCAGACTCTGCAACCTATGGACTATAGCCTGCTAGGTTCCTCTGTCCATAGAATTTTCCAGGCAAGAATACTGAAGTGGGTTGCCGTTTCCTTCTTAGGGAATCTTCCCTACCCAGGGATCAAACATGAGTCTTCTGCGTTGAAGGTGCATTCTTTAAAGCAGTAGTATATTTTATATCATAACATGATTTCATGTTCCTAATAACACTGATTATTCACCTCCTGTGTGCTTTATCGCTCAGTCGTGTCCAACTCTTTAAGAACTTATGGGTTGTAGCCAACTAGGTTTCTCTGTCCATGAGGATTCCCCAGGCAAGAATACTGGAGTGGGTTGCCATAACCTCCTCCAGGGATATTTCAAACCCAGGGATCAAACTCAGGTCTCCCATTTTGCAGGCAGATTCTTTACTGTCTGAACCACCAGGGAAACACTTACTTCCTGCTGCTGCTGCTAAGTTGCTTCAGTCGTGTCCGACTCTGTGCGACCCCATAGACAGCAGCCCACTAGGCTCCTCTGTCCCTGGGATTTTCCAGGCAAGAGTACTGGAGTAGGGTGCCATTGCCTTCTCTGTACTCACTTCCTAGTACTTGTTAATTCTTCAACACTGATTATTCAGAAGCTACTAGTTAACCAAAGAATTCTTAGAACTAATAATAAAATAAACAAAAAATACCACAAACACATTTTCTCCTTTGCATGTCAATAAAATATCCCAGTAACTATAAAGCTGAAATGCTATTTTTAAAGCTACATCATGTTTTACCATGTAGAAATATTACCCTCTGTTCATTTTTGGGTTTCTTCATTCCTAAAATCATTTGCTTGATATGCAGTAACCTTGGTTTAAAACCTTCAAGAACTGTTTCAGCCTTGTCTTTCTCATTTTTCTGGTACCAATTCAGCCATCAAAACTAGGAATTCATCTTCAGTATATATTTTGCATTGTATATAATAACAGCAGCAGTTGTTGTACTGACACTAGAAACAGCAACCAAGCTAAAGGCAAAATCACATCATCTCTCACATATCAGAAACTGTGCCAAGTGTTTTACAAATAATATTAATTCCCCAAACACCTTGAAGGTAGATAGTGCCATAGCTATTTAGCAAATGAATAAATCCTTAATGCACAAGTTTAAATAATAAGCCCACACTTGCCAGTATTTAAGTGAAGAGCCAGAATTTGGTATCACTCCTGTGAGCCTACAGAGCTACCCTATTTCTCACTTACCTATTGCCACTTCTGTCCCTCTATTCTGATTCCAAGGCCAATCTTTTTATCCAAATCCGTTCGTGGCAGTGTCTGGTGTCACAATTTTGTTGCAGGGTCTGGCCTTATGTCTTCCTAATCTTTTGCACTTGTGGGTGTGTGTGTGTGTGTATGTGTTTTAGTTGCTTAGTTGTGTCTTTATATCTAATTCAGTCACATTCTTACTCTTTGCAATCCCATAGACTGTAACCCACCAGGCCCCTCTGTCCGTGGGATTCCCCAGGCAAGAACACTGGAGTGGGTTGCCATTTCTTTCTCCAAAAGGAACTATAGAAAGAAACAAAGTGAAGTCGCTCAGTCGTGTCCAACTCTTTGAGACCCCATGGACTGTAACCTACCAGGCTCCCTCATCCATGGAATTTCCCAACAAGAATATTGGAGTGGATTGCCATTTCCTTCACCAGGGGATCTTTCTGAGACAAGGATTGAACCCGAGTCTCCTGAATTGGCAGGTGTATTCTTTATCATTGAGACATCTGGGAAGCCCACTTCTAACTATATAACCTAGGACTATTATTTAAAGTTCCCATTTCTCAGTCTCCTTAGTTTTAAACTGATATAACAATAATATCTTTCTTCTAAGACATTTTTGTGTGATATTTTCCTTTTTTATTTCAAGGTACAAATTACATAAAATTTATATTGTTTTCAGGTATAAAACATAATAATTTGATATTTGTGTGCATTGCAATATGTTCAACACAGAAAGTCTAGTTAACATTTGTCACCATGCATAGTTACAAAACTTTTTTTTTTTTTTTTTTTTTTGTGATGAGAAACTTTAAGAGTATTTGCTAGGAGAAATAGAGACGCAGATGTTCAAGAGATTTTATGACCCCAATTCTGGCATCTCCTCATATCTAGAAAAGCACTAAAAACATTAATGTTGACATATGCTCTTCATAACTAGCAGTAACCTTCACAAGACCAGCAGAAAACTTCTTCAAGAATGTGTACCTGACTGAATGTACTCCCGCTTCACCAAAATCACATGTGTACTGACGTTTTCCCCTACCTCTTTGGAGCAGTTTGAAATAGTTTCTCAGACCTCTCTGAGATGCTGTCTCCCAGGCTACAGTTCTCATTTTGCCCCAAATAAAACAACTCACAACTGTCACATTGTGATTTTTCTCCCTTTCTGTTGATGTGGGAATTGTAGAGAGAATAGTCAGAAAGTCTCTTTAGTAGGCCAGTTCAAAGTTGATCATCCCTTAATTCACAGAAGTATTGGAGGAGTTGGAGGGAAGGGAGAGATTGAAAATTCTTTAGGAGATGAAATCAGGAGGGCCCAATAAGGAACCTGGACCAAGAAATAGAGAAGAGGTCAAAAAAAAAAATACTGGCTGAGATCCAGGTCTGAACAGAAGTGTAGTGCCATTAACCCATGAGGGGCGGCTGGAGAAGTAGAGCAAGGGTGGAAAAGGAGGAGAAATTGAATTTTGAATGCATTATTTTTAAAGTGTTTCCAAGCCATTTATTCATCTATCATTCTCCCTCCTCTCTCTCTTCTATCTATCTATCTATCTCTGTCTTTATATCTAATTCAGTCACATTCTTACTTGGATATGTAGATCTGGAAGTGATCAATCAGATAGACATGCTGATTAGGGCCAGAGTAGATCATCTTTTTCAAGCAGAAAGCCCAACAAAAAGGAACCAGGTAAACAAATGTTGCCTGTTTACTGCCAAGTTTGGTGAGTTGCTCATAATTTCATGTTAAAACTTTTAGTGAGAAAAGCAAATGGCAAAGGAGTTTATGAATTCATATGGCATTTTAGTAAAAACAAACAATTATACAACTCAATATGTATTGAGTATTAGAAAACTTTCAATAGTGTTACTTCTTCCACATTGATCATCTGTGTAACTCTTAGAATCAATAATAATAATAATAATGTCTGAAATAAATACATTATATATAATTATTATTAGTGTGGTGGTTATAGCTAATAGAACCAATATTTTAAGCACTTTTAATTATCGACTCATTTCTCATAGCAACTTGATAAAATACACTGTTACTGATCCCATTTTGCACATGAGGAAACTGTGGCACATGGGGATCTGATAAATCTCCTCACATTGCTAGTATGTGGCAAAGCTCATATTTAAGCGCAATTGTCTGGCTGCATAACCTGCCTTCTCTATCCTAACATTAGTATGACATTAGTGAGTGCATATTCAAGGAAATAAGTGATGCATGATGGTCTGATACATCTTTATTTTTCTTATATTCAGTATTTATTTATGTATTTATAATACATGTATCAATATGTGAACATGAATAAGATTTATGGAAGTAATTAAAGAAATCATTTAAAGAAATGGTTATTTTTAAAATATTATACTGGTAATATTAAATACTTCTTTAGTGATTCATTTGTCTGTTGCAACTACCTGAATATAACATAGTATGCTATAAACCATTAATATATAGAGATATTAGTACACATCTCTGTCTTTCTCTTTCTCTCTCTCTCTCTCTCACACACACACACACACACACAAATGTATGTGCATGCACACATAAACACAAAGATGCGCAAAACTCATTTTTCCAGTATATGCTATTAGCACATTCTTTAATGACATATTTGGAATTATATTTTATGAAGGTAGATTAAAATGTTCTGACCAACCTACTGTAAATTATCTTTATCTTTTTAATTAGTTACAGAGATTATAGCTTTCATTGTCAGGCTCTGGTTATATATTATATATAAGATATATATCTATATATATATATATATATCTTATATTTATATATAAGATATTTGAAGGAGAAAACCAAAGAGACAGAGAAGTCAAGAATAATTGCTTAGGGACTTCCCTGGTGATCCAGTAGCTAAGACTCTGCTCCAATGAAAAGAGCCTGGGTTCAATCCCTGGTCAAGGAACTAGATTCCACATGCTGCATCCATGAGTTCACATGGCACTCAAGTCCCTGCATGTTTCAACAAACACTGCTGATCCCATGTGCTGCAACTAAGACCTGGTGTGGCCAAATAAATTTAAAAATATTAAAAATAGAATAAGTTGCTTAAGCAAATACATAAAAGTATGGTATATTTATTGTACTTATGCAAAATTTCCTGCATATATGGCAATATAATTTTGCTAATGGATCATTTTTCTCTCCTTTATTTCCTGAATTATAGTGTATTGGCTGACAGACTGCATGCTACACTGGGTGTGTTATTCTAACCATAGTGACAAGCACAAAGTTTATAACCGAACTGGCTTCAGGGCTAATGATTTGAAATTGACAACGCTGGTCACCTAAATATCTGTCTTCCATCAGGATTTAAGCAACTTATGTTCTCTGGAGATGGAAAAAAAAAATGAGATCTCTTCTTTTGTACCATAAAGTACATTTTTATAGCTTCTGATTCACCTCTTTGTATTCTTAACTCTGGGTGGTACAGGAGCTCCTGAGAAAGATACACTGTATTGTACCAGAGTAAGCCTTAGGATAAGCCGGTAAAGAATAAAACCGAAGTCTGTGGAATGGATTTCTCTCTATATTTTATGTTTGATGGATGCAATTTTATTCTGGGTCTTTATTTTGGTACTCTTGTCAATTTTCTAAAACTATTTGTGTTTCTGACATATCAGATATTTTTTTCTTTACCTTATCTTTTAAATGCGTCTTTTCTTCTCTACATTGTGCTTCAAAAAATAAACTGTTGTTATGTGTACCCATTCGAAAACTTAAAAATAATGAGCTTATTTAAAAATCACAATGGACTATGTTCCCCATCAACGTCCTTCAGCCTAATACCCCAGAGAGGCTAGAGTAGTCTTTTTGACATTGTATTCTCTTTCTGAATTGCATTTTTCAAATTCACAGTGATGTAGAGTATCACTGTGGACTTCTGCCACACCAGAAGAAGGATGGTTTGTCTTTTTCAAAATGATTTGATCAATTAAAAAAATTTGAACTACTGGTGCAGCAGGAAATGAAAATGATGGTCGAAGCAGAGATTTCTCAAGGACCTAAAAAGTTCAGGCAATTTGGAGATCATAAATCCACCTATTAAAGAAACACCATATGAAACATTCTGTGATATGAAAACAAGAGAAAACTCTTGTGATTACTTTTTTCTGGCAGAGTTTTATATCTGTAGGCGTAAGTGATATTTACTTGTTCTTTGAACTTAGAGGAAATTTCTGTAACGGTACACAGGCTTTGCCAAGCTATAGCTGTTTTCCTTTTCCTTCAAAGGTTATTCATAATTGCCAAGCATGAAGAAATAAATCTCATCACAAACAGAACTGGTATGTCAATGTCATTTGCAGTGGGAACTGTTCTGCAATAGGTAAAGCCCACAGAAAAGGGGGCTCAGTGCTTGATATTTTGTTACCAGTACTAAACCTCTAGAGATCATCTAAAAGCAGAAAGGATATATTTACATGCTTATTTCCAGACAAACATTGGGGTATTATTGATCCCAAATTTCTACTATGTGTTCAGCATTATGACCACAAAAACAGTATTTATTTTTTTTAATGCACTGTCAATTCTTCTGAAAGTATTAACAAAATCCATTCATGCAAAAATTATTTGGTGGGGGAAAAGAGGTTCCTACTAGTTTAACAATAGGCATTATCTTCTATCCTCCCACTAAACAGATATCCATTTAAGATTTTTAGAGTACATGCAATGTGTCAGTGACTATGAGGCCAACTGCAAATATCAGTCTTAAGGTGAAAATGCTTGCTGTATAGGAAATGACCACCTAATGAGAGCAGCACTAAAATACAGATCAGTACATGTGAACTTTGCTATTTCTCTAGAATTGTAAATACATCCATGTAAACTTGGGGATCTTCATTGAGAACAGCAATTGTTTGTTTGGAACATTGATAACTGACATTTCCTTTACCATAGACAAATTTACTTATTACTTTGAAATCAATTTTACATCAATTAAAGGGATTAACTGAAACAACTCACAAAGATATTGGTCTCATGATTTTATTTAACATATGTGGAGAAGGCTGATACATATCAGATTTATCTGGGTAGGATAAAGGAGGAGAGAAGAGTGATTGTCCATGTGATATGAAAGTGTGTTTAAAAGACATGCTGTCTCTATAGTACATTCTTATGTATCTGTTTTACTGATGTGACAGCTTCTGTCTCTTCACATCTGTCACAACATCATGTCATTAAACTTTCAGGAATGGTCAAGAGATCACAGAGTGGAAGTTAAAAGAAAACCTTCCTTCTATACCAATATGGCATGGGGATGCTCAGGAAGGCTGGTGGAGGCATCTACCTGCTCCAGGATGTATTGAATGGGAGTGTGGAGCTGTTGCCATGTGAGGAAGAAAGAAATATCAAGTCAAAAATAACTTATATTCCCCTCTTGTATTGGCATATTGGTCTGTGAGGTGGATGAAACTGGAGCCTATTATACAGAGTGAAGTAAGCCAGAAAGAAAAACACCAATACAGTATACTAACGCATATATATGGAATTTAGAAAGATACTAACAATAACCCTGTGTACGAGACAGCAAAAGAGACACTGATGTATAGAACAGTCTTATGGACTCTGTTGCCGAGGGAGAGGGTGGGAAGATTTGGGAGAATGGCATTGAAACATGTATAATATCATGTATGAAACGAGTTGCCAGTCCAGGCACGATGCACGATACTGGATGCTTGGGGCTAGTGCACTGGGACGACCCAGAGGGATGGTATGGGGAGGGAGGAGGGAGGAGGGTTCAGGATGGGGAACACATGTATACCTGTGGCGGATTCATTTTGATATTTGGCAAAACTAATACAATTTGTAAAGTTTAAAAATAAAATAAAATTTAAAAAAATAATAACTTATATTCCCCTCTTGTGTTGGCGTATTGGTCTGGTCATGTCACTGCAGCAAATTACTACAGACCAGGCAGCCTAAACAACAAATGATTATGTCTCACATTTCTGGAGGCTGGGAAGTCCAAGATCAAGGCCCTGGTGGTTTCAGTGTCTGATGAGGACTCTCTTCTTGGTTCATAAATGATCATCTTCTCACTGTTCTCATGGGACTGATGGTTGAGGGATTTCTCTGTGGTTTCTTTTGGGGCATTGATCCCATTCATGGGGATGCCACCCTCATGACCTAATCAACCTTAAACATCCTACCTCCTAGTATGATCACATGAAGGGTTAGGATTTTAACATGTAAATTTGTGTTGGGGAGATGAAAAAATATTCACTCCACAACAGATGATGAGAATTGGGTGGTGACAAGGTGAAGAAGCTAGCCTAAGCAAGCATCACACAGAGGATATGACTTAGAGAAACATCAAGCCAGCAGGGCACTAATTGCAGAAATCACCCCAATATGGGAGTAGAATGCCATAGAAATAGAAGTAGAAGCTCCAAAACTCAGCCCCCTGATGTGAAGAGCCAACTCATTGGAAAAGATCCTGGGAAAGATTGAAGGCAACAGGAGAAGAGGCCAGAGGATGATGAGATGGTTGGATGGCGTCACTGACTCAATGGACACGAATTTGAGCAAACTCCGGGAAACAGTGGAGGACAGGGAAGCCAGGCATGCTGCAGTCCATGGGGTCACAAAGAATTGGACATGAATTGGCAACTGAATACTACAAGAAGAGGAAAATCTGAAAGACTAATTAGACCAAAAGATTGGGTTAAACATGAATAAAATGACAAGGTCTACATAGTACTATGTTAGACATTGCTCTAAGGCCTTTACACATAATTTGCAGTTTTAAATGTCATAAAACTATAGGTGATTAGAGTCATTATTTACTTTTTAATCACCTATTTTAAAAGTGCAGCACAAGGAAGTAACATAACTGGCCCCAGTGGTGCTAAGCTCCAATCCCAAGCAGTGTATCTTCAGAGCTCAAGCGTCAAACCACTGCGCTGCCTCTCCTAAGTGGCTGGGCAAGAAAACGGTGTGCTTTCAAGTAGCTTTTGAGCAGCAGGCATAAATTTAAATATGGTTAAATGATGAAATAAATTTGAGAAATGCTGTTTTGAACAAGGTGAAATTAATTTCTTAACTTCAGATACAGAATTATCAAAATGCATGTTAACTGTGACTCTGTGAACAGCATTTGGTATATGGTTCAGATGTATTTACAGTAAATTATCTTGGGAATTAGATTTCTACTGAAAACAGTTGGAGACCTAAAGCTAAGATCTTTATTTAATTCCTACAACAAATTTTGACGTGACTAGGGTGATAGGATTAAGCTCCTCCATCCATAGTTGATAATTTTTTCTCTCATAGCTAAAAGAACAATTGTGTGAGGTGTGTAATTAAGCACAAAAACAGAATCCATGGTCATAAAATAATTCCAAAGGAGCATAAAAATTAGAATCTTGAGAGGATTATATCCGTGACTTTATCACTTTGACTTTATCACTTTCTAAAAATCAAAACATTATTTATCCTCAGTTCATTTTAATTAATGATATTTTATTGCTTAGCAATTATTTGAGAATATGATAATTTTATATTAGAAAGTTTAAAGGAAAAAGGTATCATCTATTTCTCCAAAACCCTGGAGATATTTTTGATGTATTTCAACTCCATGCCCATTCCAATGTACTTCTGCAGTTTCAATATACCTTGGATAAAAAACAGATAATATTATATACATATTTCATAATATCATTAAAACACTTCAACATGTATAATATGTGTCTAGGCTAAAATTTTACTAAAATTCATATTAATAATTTTAATAAGATTAATTTGCTTATTATTAAGCAAATTGTTAATGGCCAATTAATATGCCCACCAACATTTCAATGAATACTGTTTTTCCATAAGTATTTACCTATGTTTCAGATTACTTCATTATGATATATTGCCAAAAGAAGAAATTAATTGTCCAATGATCTATTCAATGAACATTATTAAATAATTAGTTCATGCCAGGTGTTGTTCTAGGCACATTTGGTGACGAAAACATCACACACACACACACACACACATCTCTGTTCTCATGAATTTTAAAGGGAGAAATAAGACATGACAAAGTAACATGTATAAATATATGTCTGATATGAGAACACACACTGATATGGGTAACTGTTTTTATGAATGACCTACATAACTTAAGTGAACTATCCACAGGTAAAGGAAATTTAGTAAAGCAACTCCTTAAAAAAAGGCAGAAATAATACATTTTACTCCCCTCTGAGGCCTGACTTACTCTGGTACCAAAATAAGAAAAATATAACAAAAGAAAATAAAACTGCAGAACTATTTGGCATATCAATGTGAAAAATATTTAACAACATATCAGCCAATAATCCAAAAGCATATGTGAAATAAATCACCAAGACTGATTAGAGATTCGGCCAAGGGTTCGAAGTCACGGACGCAAAAATAAACCAAGTCAAACATTTTGAAGAGAAAAGTATAAACTCTCTTTTTCCAAAGATAAATGAGCCTGTGTACACAAAATCTTTGCAAATTTACCCCCCAAAAATCTGTTAGAATAAATGAAGATTTTTAAAAGTTGTAGAACGCAAGATCAATAAACAAGCCAAAATGTATTTCTATAAACCAAAAGACAATAGGAAAATGGAAAAATACTATTTCAAATAACATACAAACACTTTGAGCTAGCCTTCAACATTGAAGTTTTTAAAACCTGAATTTTAACATAAAATTAAGTTTCTTTTCCATATGTCCAGTAATTCTGATTTTCTATTTCTCATGTGTCAGTTTTTAGACTTTATCAGCTTCAACTAAATTGTTAAATGTATTGGTGTACATTTGTTAATGATATCTTATTTTACTTCTAATACACTTAAACTCTGCTCTGGTATCTATTTTTTTTCCAATATGAAAAATCAATCTAGCTAGAAATTTTGTTTTGTTTTTTAATATCATTACTTTTTTTTTCAAAAGATAATTATGATTTCATTGATTTGGGCAGGAGACTACCTCTATAACATCCTTCACCTGCTTATTTTGTTTGCGTAATGGCAACAACTTGTATCTCCCAGCTTTCTGTGATACTAGTTTTGTGCTCCTTTAATTAAATCATAAATAAAGTATGTACATATTAGCGTGCGTCACTTACGGGCCTGGACGTACGTCCTGCTCATTTACGATCTCCCTTCTCCTGTGCACACACCTCGGGAGCCACGTGGTATTGCACGTCGTTGCCTGATATACTAAGAAGGGGCTTCCCGGTGGTGCAGCGGTAAAGAACCTGCCTGCCAATGCAGAAGGTAAGGGTTCAATTCCTGGGTTTGGGAAGATCCCCTGGAGTGGGAAATGGCAACCAGCTTCAGTATTCTTGCCTGGAAAATTCCATGGACTGAGGAGCCTGGAGGGCTACAGTTCACGAGGTCACAAAGAGTTAGACATAACCAAGCAACTGAGCACAATATGATAGGAAACTGGATTACTGATATATTTCCACAAAGGGGGTTTCTGGAGAACCAGTCAGTGTCAATTAGACTTTGACCTAATGAACAATAAAACTTTACTATCTCAAGTTCCTGATACTTTAGGCTTGCTTGCTCTAGAACTAGTAGTCATTTACCATGATCAATAGAGTATCAATACAAATGAATACATAATTATCTGCAAACCTGTACAACAGAAGATAACAATGGTTATCAATCTAAAGGCACAGTGTGATTTGGTGGGACGGGTGAGCTAAATCATTGTTATCAAAGCTTTTTATCCCTGAAAGTCTTTGACATTAATTTATTAAATTTTTCTGATCTTAAAATTAAACTTAGGATAATTGTGAGATAAACAACTTTGTGTCTAGAAAAACTAAAGGTACTAAAACAAACAAAATTGAGACGATGTTGGGAAGAATAAGTAAGGAACAATAATCTAAGATTTTCAAAGGTCACATGATGGATGAAAAATATTTTCTAAATTCATTAAATCAAGGAAGACAGGTTTTATTCATTCAACTGATAATATATGACCAATGATTTTGTAAATTTTACTATTCTAAGAAAAATGAACAAAAAAGCATTATCCATTGTGCCATTAAATTCTCATGACAGAGACAAACATTAAACTAAGTATGAACTGCTGAAGCAGGGGATTGATCATCTCTAAGAAGAGACACAAGTGAGACACAAGAGACATGAGACACTGTGGCTTTCTTATCAGGAGTAAAAAATGCACACACAGGTTAAAAAAAAAAAAAAGACTGTTCTATATATCAGTGTTTCTTTTGCTGTCTCGTATACAGGGTTAATGTTACCATCTTTCTAAATTCCGTACATATGCATAGAACAGTGTTTTGGACTCTGTGGGAGAGGGAAAGGGTGGGATGATTTGGGAGAATGGCGTTGAAACATGTATAATATCATATATGAAACGAGTCGCCAGTCTAGGTTCGATGCACGATACTGGATGCTTGGGAATGGTGCACTGAGACGACCCAGAGGGACGGTATGGGGAGGGAGGAAGGAGGAGGGTTCGGGATGGGGAACACGTGTATACCTGTGGTGGATTCATGTTGATGTATGGCAAAATCAATACAATATTGTAAAGTTAAAAAATAAAATAAAGCATAGTTCATATAAATGAATGGCTGAATAAAATGAAGCATTAAAGACTTAAAACTAAACATTTGATAAAAATGACAATCAGAACACATCCTATGATAATTTCCAAAATACAAAATCTTCCACCTGCCCTAGAAATTCACAGGGATTTATCACTATTGACTCCAGCCTGCAGCAGCACATCCTCAACTATTAGAAACTTCACATGATTTTCTGACTTCAATATTTTCTTTCTTTTCTTTTCTTTTCTTTTTTTACTTTACAATATTGTATTGGTTTTGCAATACATCAACATGCATCCACCACGGGTGTCCCCAGCCTGAACCCCGCTCCCACCTCCCTCCCCATGCCATCCCTCTGGCTCATCCCAGACTTCAATATTTTCAACCGTGACGGTTGGAACAAACTACCACTAGGGCTTTTTCTGGTTTGTTTCATTGTTTCGTTTTGGTTTTTTTTCCCCATTAAATACCTAAGGTGCCTGATGAACCTCAATTTTTTTTTCTCATTTATGTAGCTAAAAATATCCAACAAGTAAGAAATGTCATGAGTAAACTCCATCTTGTCAAATTGTTCTGATAGTATTTTCTCTTTTTTCTGAACAAAATATATTCAAAAACAAAGTGTTTCATTTAGAGTTTTGTCAAGTGCTTAAAGTACTTGGTTCTCTTCACTGCTCCCAAATCTTGAGAAGTTAGCAATCTGATGAATTTTAAATTAACTACATTTTTCTCTCTTTGAGGTTACTTATCTCAGAAAACAAAGCTGAGGCCAATTCATGCTGATAAGAAGTCATGTCATGTTACCTTGGAATACTCTTTCCTCCTTATCAACAGAGCGAAGCTAGACTATATGAAAGACTCAGAAGTGTCTCAATCCTTCCACAGTGTAAACCTTTCTTCACTATTGTCAGACTTTTGTTCAGCAAAGACAGTTTACTGACATCTGACATTTTCATAAACTGCCAAATCTTTCATGATAGGCAAAATTATTACTGATTTATAGTAAATAATGGGGTTTGACACAAACAAGCTATGAGGTTTCACTGATATTTCAACAAAAAATCATTTCTAATGTTTGATTTTACCAATGCTATCAATTCTACATGTCTGTAAACCTGTGTGCTTGTAAGACAAATAAAAACACATAACAGAAGCAAAAACAACCATGCAACATACTCAAAGAAAGAACTTTATATTGACATACAATTAGGGATTTTCTAATAAAACTTTCTGATGAAAATAATTTATGTCTACTGTATTTCTAACATGGAAATAGAGAAGGCATCTGTTCACTCTTTTGTGTTTCCTACATTCATCAACAAAAACAATTTTCCACATTTTCACATTTTCTGTCCATCATATTTAGAGTTAAAAAATAAAGTATATATATATATTTTTTTTTCTTATTTTACAGCTTAGGCTAGTCCTTATGAAAAACAGATAGATGTTCATAATCATAAGCATGGTATTATTTTTGCTCAATTGCTAAGTCATGTGCAACTTTTTGTGACCCCATGGACTATAGCAGGCCAAGCTCTCCTGCCCTTCACTGTCTCTCAGTGTTTGTTTAAATTGATGTCCCTTGGGTTGGTGATGCCATCTAACCATCTCATCCTCTGCTGTCCTCTTTTCATTCTGCTTTCAATCTTTCCCAGCTTCAGGGTTTTTTCCAATGAGTCAGTTCTTCACATCAGGTGGCCAATGTGTTGGAGCTTCAGCTTCAGAACCAGTCCTTCCAATGAATATTCAAGGTTGATTTCTTTTAGGATTGACTGGTCTGAGCTCCTTGCAGTTCAAGAACTCTCAAGAGTTCTCCAGCACTACAGTTCGAAAGCATGGATTCTTCTGTTCTTAGCTTTATTTATGGTCCAGCTCTCTCATTTGTACATGACTAGGGGAAAAACCATGGTAAAGTGTTTGCCTGCAATGTGGGAGGCCCGGGTTCAATCCCTGGGTTTGGAAGATCCCCTGTAGCAGGAAATGGCAACCCACTCCAGTACTCTTGCCTGGAAAATTCCATGGACTGAGGATCCTGGTGGGCTACAGTTCAGGGGGTCACAAAGAGTCGGAAACGACTGAGCAACTTCCCTTCACTTCACTTCACAGGGGAAAAACCATAGCTTTGACTATACAGATCTTTTTTGGTAAAGTGATAGGCTTTCTTTTTTCTTAATCAATGGAACCCATTCTAGTGATAATATGGATCTATTTGGTTCCTTCCTCCCACTTTTGCTCCTTATCCACGTTCATCAGGAGTTGGAACTACCACATAGAAAATACATTTCCAAGTAGGCCCTTACTTATTTCTTGATTTCTCATATACTAAAACATAAATTACCCATGCATATACATGCATGCACACAGGCACATGTACACACACACACATACACATTGCCCCTGTGAGTACAAGGAAAGTGAGAAGGCTACAAATATATGTGCCACAAACTATAGGAATGTTGTGGCTTTCTGTCAACATGTGCTAAGATCTAGACAGGACAGGACAGGGAGGTGGGAAAGGATAACCTATTGGAGAAGTCTCTTAGTCTAGAGGACTAAGAAGCATCCTTCAACAGAGGTCACCAGGAATTTGTGAGAAAATGGAGTGATCTCTCTCATCACTTAAAGTGATCATAGCTTCTGTTCTTTTTCAAAGTGGCTAAAATTCATTAGGAAAAAGAGGCAGACCTTTGACTTCCATTACTTCCATCATTTTTAATGTAAATTTAGTAATCATGTGTTTTTGAAAGTGTTATTTAGCTTTCATAGATTAGGTTTTATTCATAGATCAGATTTTATCTTATTAATATTTGATAAATTATCAGTTGATATTATGAAATGAGGGGAAAGTACTTCACAAAGGTTTCTATGAAAAAAAATCCTTGTAGAAACTCCCAGTATCATAAGGATATAAGTGAACAAGATATACCATGGACAAGATATTAGATCCCTGTTGAAATTATCTCCTGTTGGTTTTCTGGATGTTATCATCAAGGCAACTATATTTGGATTCAATTTTTATAATTTTATAGAAACTAACTTCTACAGAATTAAACTGTGCATAGCTTACCATTAAAGTCACAAAAAAGAATAAAAGCATGAGGAAATTATGAACTTTTCTGCTTCAGCACACATTATAATCAAACGATATTTTTGAAGATGCACCTACTTATTGTTCTATGTAGAGTGCCAAAAATCTTATCAGTTTAATTAACTATATTTTGTAGATTAATAAGAGTCCTGATCATAAATGCACTGGTAGACTCATAAGAGCAAAGAGAGATAAATGCAGGGTATTTTGACAATTGTTCATTACCACTCTTCTTATAGAGGTTTTAAATATCTGAATGGCAGGGAGAATGTTAAGTGTTTTATCTCTCTGTCCTGATCACCTGCATAGTTCTTTGCTTTTGTGGATTAAAACTGAACTTCCCATGTTCATAAAATTCTATTGGCTAATAGAATTTTGGCTAATAAAACATAGATAGGCTAATATTGGCTAATAAAACAATAGATAGCATTTTTTTTCCTTCAGATTCTGGAGTCAGAAGACAGATATTAATAAATGTGGGGTGTGGCTAACCTTAGTTAAATAATATTAAATATAAATATACTATTATTAAGGATCAAAGGTGTAAATTTTGGAAAATAGCTCTGAAACAGGCAAATGTTAAACATGTGGAGGTAAATAATGAATTTGAAATAAATAGTATTTTCAGCACAGTTCAGTTACTCAGCCATGTCCAAGCTCTGTAAACCCAAGCTCTGCAGCACAGCAGGCTTCCCTGTCCATCACCAAATCCTGGAGCCTACAAAAACTCATGTCTATCAAGGTGATGATACCATCAAACTATCTCATCCACTGTCATCCCCTTCTCTTCCTGCCTTCAATCTTTTCCAGCATCAGAGTCTTTTCAAATGAGTCAGTTCTTCACATCAGGTGGCCAAAATATTGGAGAATCAACTTCAGCATCACTCCTTCTAATAAATATTCAGGACTGATTTCCTTTAGGATGGACTGGTTGGATCTTCTTGCAGTCCAAGGGACTCTCAAGAGTCTTCGTGAACACCACAGTTCAAAAGCATCAATTCTTCAGCACTCAGCTTTCCTTATAGTCCAACTTTCACATCCATACTTGACTACTGGATAAACCATAGCCTTGACTAGACGGACCTTTGTTGGCAAAGTAATGTCTCTGCTTTTTAATATGCTGTCTAGGTTGGTCATAGCGTCTATTTTAATTTCATGGCTGCAGTCACCATCTGCAGTGATTTTGGACCCAAAATATAAAGTCTGTCACTGTTTCCATTACTTCCCCATCTATTTGCCATGAAGCGATGGGACTGGATGCCATGACATTAGTTTTCTGAATGTTGAGTTTTAAACCAGCTTTCTCACTCTCGTCTTTCACTTTCATCAAGAGGCTCTTTAGTTCTTCTTCGCTTTCTGTCATAAGGGTGGTGTCATCTGCATATCTGAGGTTATTGATATTTCTCCCAGCAATCTTGATTCCAGCTTGTGCTTCATCCAACCTGGCATTTCGCATGATGTACTCTGCATATAAGTTAAATAAGCAGGGTGACAATATACAACCTTGATGTACTCCTTTTCCTATTTGGAACCAGTCTGTAGTTCCAGTTCTAACTGTTGCTTCTTGATCTGCATAAAGATTTCTCAGGAGGCATGTCAGGTGGCCTGGTATTCCCATCTCCTGAAGAATTTTCCACAGTTTATAAGATCCACACAGTTAAAGGTTTTAGTGTAGTCAATAAAGCAGAACTAGATGCTCTTCTGGAACTCTCTTGCTTTTTTTTTTTTTTAATTTAAATTTATTTTAATTAGAGGCTAATTACTTTATAATATTGTATTGGTTTTGCCATACATCAATATGAATCTGCCATGGGTGTACACGTGTTCCCAATCTTAAACCCCCTCCCACCTCCCTCCCCATACCATCCCTCTGGGTCATCCCAGTGCACCAGCCCCAAGCTTCCTGTATCCTGTATCGAACCTGGACTGGCGATTGGTTTCTTATATGATATTATACATGTTTCAATGCAATCTCCCAAATCATCCTCCCCCTCCCTCTCCCACAGAGTCTGAAAGACTGTTCTATACATCTGTGTCTCTTGCCTTTTTGATGATCCAACAGATGTTGGCAATTTGATCTCTGGTTCCTCTGCCTTTTCTAAATCCAGCTTGAACATCTGGAAGTTAACAGTTCACATACTGTTTTAGCCTGGCTTGGAGAATTTTAGCTTTACTTTGCTAGTGTGTGAGATGAATGCAATTGTGTAGTAGTTTGAACATTTTTTGGCATTGTCTTTCTTTGGGATTGAAATGAAAACTGACCTTTTCTTGTCCTGTTGCCACTGATGAGTTTTCCAAATTTGCTGGCATGTCGAGTGGAGCACTTTCATAGCATCATCTTTTTAGGATTTGAAATAGCTCAATCGGAATTCCATCACTTCCACTGGCTTTGTTCATAGTGATGCTTCCTAAGGCCCACTTGACTTCACATTCCAGGATGTCTGGCTTTAGGTGAATGATCACACCATCATGGTTATCTGGGTCATGAAGATCTTTTTTGTATTATTCTTCTGTGTATTCTTGCCACCTCTTCTTAGTATTTTCTGCTTCTTTTATGTCCATACTGTTTCTGTCTTTTATTGTGCCCATGTTTGCATGAAATGTTCCCTTGGTATCTCTAATTTTCTTGAAGAGATCTCTTGTCTTTCCCATTCTATTGTTTTCCTCTATTTTTTTGTACTGACTCCTGAGGAAGGCTTTCTTATCTCTCCTTGTTATTCTTTGGAACTCTGCATTCAGATGGGTATATCTTTCCTTTTCTCTTTTGCCTTTGCTTCTCCTCTTTTCTTAGCTATTTGTAAGGCCACCTCAGACAACCATTTTCCCTTTTTGCATTTCTTTTTTGGGGGATGGTTTTCATCACCACCTCCTGTACAATGTGACGAACCTCCATCGATAGTTCTTCAGGCATTCTATCAGGTCTAATCTCTTGAATCTATTTGCCACTTCCACTGTATTGTCGTAAGGGATTTGATTTAGGTGATACTTGAATCAAATCAGATCAGATCAGATAAGTCGCTCAGTCGTGTCTGACTCTTTTCAACCCCATGAATCGCAGCAGGCCAGGCCTCCCTGTCCATCACCAACTCCCGGTGTTCACTGAGACTCACGTCCATCGAGTCCGTGATGCCATCCAGCCATCTCATACTCTGTCGTCCCCTTCTCCTCCTGCCCCCAGTCCCTCCCAGCATCAGAGTCTTTTCCAATGAGTCAACTCTTGGCATGAGGTGGCCAAAGTACTGGAGTTTCAGCTTTAGCTAGTCTAGTGGTTTTCCCTGCTTTCTTCAATTTAAGTCTGAATCTAGTAATAAGGAGTTCATGATCTGAGCCACAGTCAGCTTCCAGTCTTGTTTTTGCTGCCCATATAGAGTTTCTCCATCTTTGGCTACAAAGAATGTAATAAATCTGATTTCAGTGTTGACAATCTGGTGATGTCCATGTGTAGAGTCGCCTCTTGTGTTGTTAGAAGACGTTGTTTGTTATGACCAGTGTGTTCTCTTGGCAAAACTCTGTTAGCCTTTGACCTGCTTCATTTTGTATTCCAAGGCCAAATTTGCCTGTTACTCCAGGTATCTCTTGACTTTTGACTTTTGCATTCCAGTCGCCTATAATGAAAAGGACATCTTTTTTTGATGTTAGTATTTTAATAATGCAAAAAATAACTAGAACTATCATTTCTTCAGTAATCACTGTATCTCATTATTTAAACCTCTGACAAAGGTATTATGAATGATCACTAAAATTATTTCAATAATCTATAAGAAAATACTTCTTCATATGTACCAAAGCTGTTACCATAATTATTGGTATTATTACATCATAACAAGCTTGCTCTAATTTTCCTGAACTTCTGTTTTTTTCTTACTTTAATCTTTTTTAATCCTCAGAAACTCTGAAAATTTTAATTATGAACAAAAAAATATGTACAGCAAATTCATTGGTAGCAGCTAGAATATGAGGTTGTGGTTACAGGCCTAGGATAAGGTTGAGGAACACAGAAAAAAAAAATCCATGTTTATAATAGAAAAGGACATATAAAAATGTCTGAAAAGGGAAAAGGGCAAAAAACCTATTAAACTAGGCTGAAAATGAAGTATTAAATTGAAGCCAATTGAGTAACAAACCACTGTGTCTTAAAAGCAAATTAAGAAATTCTCTTAGGGTGGAAATAGTCTTTTCCTGAAAAATAACCTGACAAACCAAAATGGTGGGATGTTGAAAGTGTATTTTTTTTTTTAAGTCAAGACAGCCAAGAAAGGGCTATAAAAACTAGAAAAATCATGGGGCCATGAAGTTGAGGCCACCAAGGCAATGAAACTATAAGCCTCAAGGAAACTGTCAAATTTTGATGGTATTAAACATTATATAGAACACAAAAATGTCAACATAGCTATATATTAAGCAACAGACATGTCTGAACTGACATCTGATTCACATTAATAAGTGCAACCTACAAAATATACTGTCATCACCAAATGCTCCTCTGATGCTGGCTTTCAAATGTTTGACACTTCATTTTTTTTTTTTTTTATTAATGCTGCATGTAGCTGAAAGGAAAATAAAGACTTGGTAAGAAAGAATGAAACAATATTTGGAATACTAATGAAGGAATATCATTCATTTTGATTTATGGTTAAAAGAAACTTATTTTGAATGTACAAAATGTGATATTAATAAATTTTGGTTGAAACT
The DNA here is from genome assembly GCF_027580195.1 of Bos mutus. Taxonomy (NCBI): domain Eukaryota; kingdom Metazoa; phylum Chordata; class Mammalia; order Artiodactyla; family Bovidae; genus Bos; species Bos mutus. Next base: position 60,525,828 of record NC_091636.1, read on the forward strand.
TTCTTAATTATTTTTATTTCTGCATTATTACAGGTGTCATGGACCTATCAGTAAATAATTTCTATAGAGAAAAATTGTTAATAAATTAGTTTTATATGTTAAAGGAAATAAAAAATATTTCCTATTATTTTTTTTTTTTCATTAATAATGTACAGTGAATAAACAACATACACAAAAAGTGTATATGTAAACTGTACAAAATCAGTTCAATTTTTATAGACATGAACATTTTATTGTATAAATGTTATATAAATATATCAGAACATTTTAATGTTATTTTCAAAGAGAATAATAAATTTTATTTTAAATAATTTCAAGATATTCAACATTAGGAAGGTTTATAATTAAAACTATCATCAGATCAGATCAGATCAGATCAGTCACTCAGTCGTGTCCGACTTTTTGCGACCCCATGAATCGCAGCACGCCAGACCTTCCTGTCCATCACCAACTCCCGGAGTTCACTCAGACTCATGTCCATTGAGTCAGTAATGCCATCCAGCCATCTAATCCTCTGTCGTCCCCTTGTCCTCCTGCCCCCAATCCCTCCCAGCATCAGAGTCTTTTCCAATGAGTCAACTCTTCGCATGAGGTGGCCAAAGTACTGGAGTTTCAGCTTTAACATCATTGCTTCCAAAGAAATCCCAGGGCTGATCTCCTTCACAATGGACTGGTTGGATCTCCTTGCAGTCCAAGGCACTCTCAAGAGTCTTCTCCAACACCACAGTTCAAAAGCATCAATTTTTCAGCGCTCAGCCTTCTTCACAGTCCAACTCTCACATCCATACATGACCACAGGAAAAACCATAGCCTTGACTAGATGAACCTTTGTTGGCAAAGTAATGTCTCTGCTTTTGAATATGCTATCTAGGTTGGTCATAGCTTTCCTTCCAAGGAGTAAGCATCTTTTAATTTCATGGCTGCAGTCACCATCTGTAGTGATTTTGGAGCCCAGAAAAATAAAGTCTGACACTGTTTCCACTGTTTCCCCATCTATTTCCCATGAAGTGATGGGACCGGATGCCATGATCTTCATTTTCTGAATGTTGAGCTTTAAGCCAACTTTTTCACTCTCCACTTTCACTTTCATCAAGAGGCTTTTGAGCTCCTTTTCACTTTCTGCCATAAGCATGGTGTCATCTGTGTATCTGAACTATCATAACAAACATTAATTGATTTCACATTATGACAAGGAGATATTTTGCAGCCTACCAAACATGAACCTTTTAAAAAATCAATTCTCTCTATTAACACCTTGTAACTGTACCATCTTTCTTTATATTCTCTTCAGGAAGGGATGCAAAATATAAGCTGCTTCTACATTTGAGTGTTTTCATCACAATTCTTTTCCTTGTAATGATGCTGGCAAGGAGGTCTAACATTAAATCATTCAACAGATATTTATTAAAAATTACATTCATGTTCACAAAAAACTGAATAAATGCCAGTATTTCTGTCAAAGCCATTATTCTATCTAATTGAAATCTATGAAGCACAACAGAGAAAAGAATTGAAATCCTCCCCTTCATTAAGAAACCTGAAGGTAACCTTGGAGAAGGGTAATGACAAAATATTTTTCATACATAAAAGTATGACTTGCTCTATACAACCTGCCTTGGAGAGTGGAAACTGCATTTGATATGATGAAAAATCATTGCCTCACTTAGTAAAGAAAAATATACTGTAATTTAAAGTCACATATTTCATGAAAAGAATTAAAAGTTCATAGAAACCTTGACATTCTAAAAACATGTCCAAATATAAGAAATGAAATTTAAAGTAAGGCCAACTGTTAGAACTTTTAAGGAAACGTAAGACCTCTTGTATTAGTTTGCTGGGGCTGCCATAAAGAAATACTACAGAGTGGATAACTTTGGTAACAGAATTTAATTGTTCACAATTCTGGAGCTCAGAAGTCCAAGATCTATAGCTAATAGGATTGGTTTCTTCTGAGGTCTCTTTTGGTTTTCAGATACCTACCTCCTTGCTGTGCTCTCTCAAGGCTTTTCTTCTGCGCTCATCTCACCACGGAGTATCTTTCTCTTCTTATAAGGATACCAGTTATAATGTATTAGGACCCTAAAGGGCTTCCCCAGTGGTGCTAGAGGTAAAGAACCCATTTGCCAATGCAGAAGACTTAAGAGATGCAGGTTCAATTCCTGGGTCAGGACCTGGAGGAGGAAATGGCAACCCACTCTAGTGTTCTTGCCTGGAGAGTCCCATGGACAGAGGAGCCCTGTGGGCTACAGTCCACGGGGTCACAAGGGGTCGGACAGGACTGAACCAACTTAGGATGCACACACCTATAACCTTCTTAACCTGACATAACTCTAAAGACTCTATTTTCAATCACAGTCATATTCTAAGATACTGGGAGTTAGGACTTCAACATATGAATTTTGGTAGAAACATAAATCAGTCCGTAACATCTCTGAAACTTCTCAAAAAATTAGAGAATTTATCAAATTATCAACACAGCTTTAAAATGTTTCTTTTTATGCATTGTTATTTAAAATAGAGCTAAACCCCACCATATTCCCTGATCTATAAATTCTCTCTTCCAAAAGCATCTCAAATTGTTTTTATGCTAAAATATTTTTAAATGCAAAGAAGAAATTTTACAGTCATGTTGCTATGATTTCACATTTTGGTATTGCTCAAACTTTGCTCAATTGTGTCATCTAATCCCCACCAGTCTGTTTCAATTCAGCACCCTCTCTGCCAGAGGAGATTTGTATACATGTTAATAAGTCAATCACTAATGCTTTAAATACAAGCAATAAACTCTATTGATCAAAAGCATATTCAAAGGTCTGCTGCTACTGAACTAGTAGTTTCCAAATTCACAGTTTATTGACTATTTACTCAGCTTGTTCAGAGAGGTCACTTAGTAACAAAAATCTTTAAGTAATTGAAACATTATCTGGTCCCTTTTCCATTCAAGTGTGTATCCAGCACAGGAAAGTCCACCTGGAGAAAACCTTAGGGACAGCAATAATTCCCTTTGCCAAATTTAAGTGAAAATCAAGCTGATTATCAGGGCTTCACAGATGGTGCTAGTGGTAAAGAATCCATCTGCCAACACAGGAGACACAAGAGATGTGAGTTTTATCCCTGGGTCAGGAAGAATCCCCTGAAGAAGGAAATAGCTACCCACTCCAATATTCTTGCCTGGGAAATCCCATGGACATGAGGAGTCTGGTGGGTTACAGTCCATGGGGTCATAATGAGTTGTACCAGACTGACCTCACACACAAGCACACACATGTACACACACAAGCTGATTATCACTCAGTTGATTACTTATCCCCAAGTTTTTAGAAAGTATATTAAAAGTATTTTTATTGGCAATTATTTATTTACATCATTTATATAATTTATCTGTTAAAAATCGTAAGTCAAAAATAATGGTAATTGGCAATATAATTATTGATAAGTTGTCTAAGAAATAGGAAGTCTAATACATATAGGAAAGAATGACTCTTGACAACTTTGTTTATTTTAAAGTATATACATTTGAGATATTAAATCAAGTGATGTTGATGAATGTAACTCAGTTTGAATTAATACACTACATTAATTAATAAATTAATACACTACATTAATAAAATTCAAACTCAGTTTGAATTTTTATATAATTTTTAGAACAAAAATATATTGGTTTTATTGATTGTTCCAATTCAGTAATATATAAAAAAGTAAGAATTCCAGGTGTTGCTTATCAAGTTTTTGTATAGTAATTGGAGAAGGAAATGTCAACCCACTCCAGTGTTCTTGCCTGGAGAATCCCAAGGACGGGGGAGCCTCGTGGACTGCCGTCTATGGGGTCGCACAGAGTCGGACACGACTGAAGCGACTTAGCAGACCAGTGAGGAAGTTTAGAACTGAGGAAACTGAACACATCGGTTTCTATGAGTAAGATAAAGCAAAAGTATTTTTCCTCTGAAGGCTGCATAATTTAGGCAATTTAAGTTATAATAACCACAAAAAATAGTAACTGAGCTAAAATCAAAAGAGAGGAGTTTCTTTCGCCTTTGAGTCAATTCCTCAAATAAAAGTTTTAGATTTAAAATAATTATTTAAAATTTTACATTGTATATTTCACCAGAAAACAAAAATTCTGAATTTTAATTGCATAAAGATTTTCTAAAGAACTAATTTGTTTGTTGAACTTATTTGTTGAACTCATTTGTACAGGGACACAGACCTTTTTATTACATCCACAGTAGTTGTTGATTGGTTCTGTATTAATAGATTAGCCATTATCATAGCTAACTTAAAACATGTATAATATCATATATGAAATGAGTCGCCAGTCCAGGTTCGATGCACAATACTGGATGCTTGGGGCTGGTGCACTGGGACGACCCAGAGGGATGGTATGCGGAGGGAGGAGGGAGAAGGGTTCAGGATGGGGAACACTCTATACCTGTGGCAGATTCATTTTGATATATGGCAAAACCAATACAATATTGTAAAGTTAAAAAATAAAATAAAAAATAAAAACAGGTACAAGATATGTAGTGTATTAAACATAAACTAGAAGTTTAGGGTTTTTTTTTTTAAAGAGCAGACACTGACTGCTTTTGGCTCTAAAGAACTATGGATGGGATTTTTTTTAATATTTACAGTGATTAAAAAAAAAAAAACAGTAAAACATTACTTTTGATTGACATGGGATTGACATGGAGCAGAAAGTCAGATTAAGAATGTTTTGTTTATCAGAACCTCAATGGTGGATAAAATAACTCAGAGTAAGGATCAGATTAAAGATAGATCTTCTTGCTACATACAGTTAGAAAATAGACAACACAAAGACACGGAATGGGGGGTGGTGCAGAGGAATGACAAAACAAGGAAATAAGATAATTTTATCTGAAAAGATATTTTGATTTATTTACTGGTACACAGAATTTACTGGAGCCAAATAGATAAGAGGTCTACAATTTATTTGATAGAAATGTATTACCAATGAAACCTCGAGATTACTTTCACTGCTCAAGAATCAAAATAATCCTGCAGCCCTACTTGCTCAGATAGGAAGAGGACTATGAAACCTGTGCATATTCACCAATATCCATGACACTTTTGACCAAGAAAAATAATGAAGGGGCAAAAGTACCTCCCAGAGCAAAATGCCCTCCCAGAAGAGAAAACAAAACAGTTTCCATGACAAATTAGAATTAGGGCTAACTGCGCAAAGGATGAGCTTCCTAGGTGGCTAGTGGTAAAGATTCTGCCTGCCAAAGCAGGAGACATAAGAGACGTGGGTTGGGTCCCTGGATTGGGAAGATCTCCTGGAGAAGGAAATGGTAACCCACTTCAGTATTCTTGCCTGGATAGACAAGCCTAATGGACTCTAGTCCAAGGGCTTGTAAAATAGGCAGGACTTAGCGACTAAACATAGAACACTCAGGGTAGAGAGCTTTCTAATTCTCTGCCTTGTGAGACTGCAAAATTACTGTAGGTAAGCAACTTACGTCTTTTCTTTATTTCATCTGTACAAAATAATAACAATAATTTAATTGCTTATACCACTTACAACATTCTTGTGTGTGTGTGTGTGTATGTGTGTGAGGGACATGCCTTGTCTTTCTAATTTAACACTAAGAGTTGCTAGCCTTCAAATTTGATGATAGTATCCAGCAAGAGACACAGGGAAATGAAACTATGTAGGACCCGGTGGAGTGAATGAGGGTTTAGTGTGTCCTCCTTCAAGAGGAATGCATTCTGTGTATGAGTATATATTCTGTGTGTAGTTGTGGGAAAGTGAGACAAATAGTTTATGTTGTTTGTTATTGCCTAATCAATATCCAGCCCCTCTCTCCTTCATAAGTGCATAGGAAAACCACGTGTCTAAGCTCCATTGAATTACCACATGGCCAACTGTGACATACCATAGAGGGCAGTGCCATGTGAAACTTCTAGGCTGAAGGATTTAAAGTTCTGTGCACATCCTTCCAATCCTCTCTGAACCTGAAGGCCAAATCTTTGAAAGATGGAGTCAAGGCAGAATCAGCCTGATTCATCATATGGGAGGGAACTGTGTACCCAGTGGGGAATTTGTCCATATGATAATGAGCTCATAGATGTTAAGCAAGTAAGTGCCTGGGGTTGTTTATGATAGTATATAAAACCCTGACCTGTCTAATGAAATACTATTTCTAAAATATATTTTAACTAGATATGGCTACCAAATTCTTGTAGACATTCTATGAAAACTAGTTTAAAACTTTAATTTTACTTATGGAAATGAGTTTATTAAATGTGAAAGAGCTTGAGTTTTTCAGCTACTACATGAAGGGAGATATGAATATTTGGAAAGCTTGCTTTATTTTGTATCATTTTGTTCCCAGACATTCAAATACCTGAGAATACTACTTAGCAGGTATTATACATTGAGAAAATGATAGCTCATGGTTTCCAGGATTGAGAGAAAAAAAAATACATCTGGCAAAATTTAGCTTGCATAACCAAAACTGGATTTGATTTCTCATGATGTATAATCATACAACCTTAATATCCAAAGAAAATTTGTTATCCAAGGGATAAATGCATACATTCCTTGAGAAACCAAGTATCCACTTATAGAGAGCAGGATACTAGTGCGGATTCACTTCCTCTGAAGCTGGCATCAGGTTTTTCATAACAGTGAAATTTCTTTTCCTGGCCTTTAGTTTTCCTAACTGGGTGAGATGAAAGTCACAGAAACAGGGATTCCCCCACCCACATATTAGACATTATTTATAAGGGCTGCTATTAAATGGCATTAACTCGGAATGTCAGAGAATGTAGTCAAGATTGTGACTCCGTCCCTCTTCTTCCCAATTTTGGGATAATTTAAAGCCAGAGCTGTAGTTGATGTGATACATACTTTCATAAAACGTTCTTTAGGTGCTATACCTCAGTAGCTATCTCTTGCCTTGAGCGAGTGGATGTTTTCTGCATCCTCTTCTCTCCAGAAAGACTGAGCTCACCAGAAATGATTAAATCTGCTCTTCTGTAACGGGGGTTTCAACAACTGCAATATTAAATTCTGGCAATTTAGCAGTTCTGGCTCTACCCTGACTGCCTCTGAAATCAAAGTATCATACTCTCATGCTTTTAAATGAAATTCCATTTTAGATGTTGACACACAGGCATGAGTCTCTACTTTTCTGTTGAATAAATTTGTAAGATGTCAGCATTCTGCAGTATAGTAGATAATAAATGATTCTCGAGGATTATAATCACAGGTATTTGATTTACGTTGAATATGCTAGGGCTAAAATAATCATGATCATATGTAAAATCAACTAAAACCTCCTAAATGCAATTTTTTCACACTTTGGGAGGACCTGGCCTCTGCATAAGTAAAATCTAGGCTTTTATTATATTTTTCTGTAATATTGAAGAATTCAACAATAAACTCAATGTGTATCTCAACTATGTATCCTTTTAATTGAATTAATGTAACTGAATATCATACAAATAAATGTATGAATGTAGCCAACATAATTCTTAGCAAAATTGAAAATAAAGTCCAGGTTACACTGTGTTTTTATTTAAGTGAAGCTGAAAAGAAAGAATACAAATCATTATTATGCATGTTTATCATATACGTTGGAGAAGGCAATGGCACCCCACTCCAGTACTCTTGCCTGGAAAATCCCATGGATGGAGGAGCCCAGGAGGCTGCAGTCCATGGTGTCACTGAGAGTCGGACACGACTGAGCAACTTCACTTTCACTTTTCACTTTCATACATTGGAGAAGGAAATTGCAACCCACTCTAGTATTCTTGCCTGGAGAATCCCAGGGGCAGGGGAGCCTGGTGGGCTGACATCCATGGGGTCACACAGAGTTGGACACGACTGAAGTACTTAGCAGCAGCAGATCATATACATTCCCATGGAGTAACATAAATACATGAGAATGACTCATATTGCCCTTCCATGACTACATATTCCCTCACTCTGTCCTTAATCTCTGGTGACCATGAATCTGTTACACATTTCTATAATTTTTTTACATAATTGGACCCATATAGGATATAAAATTTTGTATTTTTTTTTCCTCAGCAGTATTCCCAGAGTTTCATCTAAATTGTTGGATTTGCCCATCCTTTTTCGTTCTTTGGTAGTACTCGACTGTGTGTCTGTACCACACGTTAATCATTCATCTGTTGTGGGACATCATGGTTCATGAAAATTTGAACTGAGAGTCCCTTGGACAGCAAAGAGATCAAATCAGACAATCCTAAAGGGAATTAATCCTGAATATTCATTGAAAGTACTGTTGCTGGAGCTGGAGCTCCAGTACATTGGCCACCTGATGTAAAGTGCCGACTCACTGGAAAAGACCCTGATGCTGGAAAAGATTGAAGACAGGAGGAAAAGGGGACAACAAAGGATGAAATGGTTGGATGACATCACCGACTCAATAGGCATGAGTTTGAGCAAGCTCCGGGAGATAGTGAAGGACAGGGAAGCTTGGCGTGCTGCAGTCCGTGGGGTAGCAGAGTTGGACATGACTGAGCGACTGAACAACAACAATGAATAAAATTGCTAGAGATTGAAATTAGAGTATAATTTAGGAGAAAACTACCATTTGCTATTAAAACATATATATGACTCAGAATTATCACCAAGTGTTAGTCAATGTCTAAATTAATTAACATAGAGATAGATGTAGAAAATATTTATCAAATGATTTCTCTATAGCTGAAAGAGGAGACTAAATGCTGAATATAACTGATGTAACTATTGTTTTCATGAAACTAAGATGTTTGGGGGAAAAAAAAGCTAAACTCCGAAATAGGAAATGAAAAGACAGAGCAAAAGAAAGTAATGATTTCAGAACTCATACTGGTTTTTGAAGAAGCCCTGCAGTTATGATAGCACCATTTAGAATTTCAGAAGAATCTAGACTAATAAAAACCTAAACTCAGTTACATTTTGTAGATATATTTAGAACTATGAAAGCTGGACTAGATTCTGGCATAAAAGTATAAGAATTTGACGAAGGGAATTCATATGAATTAGTGTTATTAATAACATTAAAGTATATGGAAGGCACTATTGCTCAGAGAAAGACATTACACATTATTGACTATTTGTCATGATCAATGTTTTCTATCCAAATATGGAAAAGGGATGATGCACATATTTGTGAATTGTTTGTTTTTACATCAGCTCATCTTCCTTGTCACTCAGTTACATGATTCTTTGCATTTTCCAGCTGACTGGTATCAGTGTCTTATGATAGCTAGAATTTAGGACAAGAAATTATTTCTAATGTAGCACATTTCAATAGCAAAAATAACAGCAAATTTTCCCTTCCTTTAAATTTTAAAATATTTTGTCTCAGTACATTTGTAAATTGTTGGAGTCAAAGATTTGCTCTGCATACTTATGTTAATGGGCCTTCAAGGTAAGAAAGGATTTTCTTTCCATAGGAAAGGTTATATGGTTTTGAAAATTGTTTGCAGGTTTAAAGGTCATTGTGTATTATGAAATGGGCAAACTAAACTTGACACTCTATTTTTCAAAAACATTTTCAGAATAACTGCAAACATGGTCCTTTAATTTCAGTTTCCATGTCTATGTATGGATTTCACTCTTTCAGCTTCAGTTTCTCTCTCTTTCTGTCTCTATTTCTATATCTGTCTTTCTCCATTTCTCTCACTCAATACATACTGAAATTTAAATGATAAAGGTTATCTAAAAAGCAACTGGCTTTATGAGCTTACATATCTAATCTAACCAAAACACTTCTGGAACTTCCATCTCAAAAATACTTTTAAATGGGTTATAAGATATTGGAGAACAATTATTTTTCCATTGAAAAAGTGCACTTACCTTCTGAACCAACTTTTTTCCCATAACATGAAAGCTGATAATTATACATTAGACTTAATGCCAAATAAGCTTTACTATTTAATATCAAATAATGAAAAGCATTTTGCCTCTACTTAGCATCTTTATATGAGTTATAAATAGTCAGTTCAATGATAAATAAAAAGACAAAGGGCAAGAAAAAGAGGATCCTAAAAGAAATTTGAAAGATATTAGGGTTGATTTGTCTCACATAGTGAGTCTGAGGACAATTTTGTTAAAGCTATTTCAGTCAGTCATGTTGTCATCCAAATTGTGATTCACCTAGATTTTCCTTTATGGTCATTTGATTGCTATTATATCTTTAAATGTTATATCCTGGTTTAATATAAGATAGTTGAGAACGGACCTTGGGTTATGACTCAGCAGAGTTTATTGCAACCTTCAAAGTGCAATGTGGTATTATATTTTAGGACACCTTCAAAAAAGTATTTCTACTTGGCTCTTAAACTTCCCTCAGATAAGGAAATAATAAGAAACATGTAAAAAGAAGAATATTTAAGTATATGTACCACATTATACTCTAAATATTCTGAAAATCAACTTATAAGTTAGTTATGAGTAGCTTTATATTGGATTACACAGTCATTTTAAAAGATATATAAAATATTAAATGAGTAGGGTATGTATACTATAGGGCTTCCCAGGTGGCACCAGTGGTAAAGTATCTGTCTGCCAATGTAGGAGATGCAAGAGAAGTAGATTCAATCCCTGGGTCAGGAAGATCCTTTAGAGAAGGGAATAGCAATCCACTCCAGTACTCTTGCCTGGAGAATTCCATGGAGAGAGGAGCCTCTCAGGCTGCAGTCCATAGGATCACAAAGAGTCAAACACAACTGAGAAGCTAAGCACAGCACAGCACATGAACATACACGCAAATATATAAAATATTATATATGAGTCATTTTAATAAAAGTAATTAGCAAACAATATTTGTAGATAGAATACAAGTATGTTGACAGCTATTGTCTCCATCTATCAAAATACATTTTATGGATAGTCTTTAATTAGTTCCTTATGCTTCTCTAGGTATTCTAGATTTTCTAAAATCAGGATCTACTATTTTAATAAATTGAAAATGTTGAATACAAGAAAGGTAAAGAAGCTCTACTGCCAACTCAAAACAGTTGCATTTGTAGCTGTGGATATGAAATACAGCATAGTGGAAGACACAGAGCCCTGTGTCCTTATTAACACTTCCTGGTGTATATTTTTGGTTTATCAGTTTTAAAGCAACTTGCTACTATTTTATTTCCACACATCTTGGAAAAATTAACAGGAACACTCATATTTTTCCTACATAAATAGTTGCATCAATAATCAGTATAAAATTTCACATTTCTGCAGTTCAAAATATTTAAAATGGTTCTATGGAAGGTCATTGTAAATAATGTATTTTGTATTTTTGCTGCTTCAGTTGGCTCTTGGCCTCTGATTCCATTATTAAAATCCTTAAATGTGAAAAGTCCACCCTTATTTTATATCTTTATATTAAATGTAGAATCTGATCATTTGGAAGATTTCCTTAGAGGTGGGGGGAAATGTTTTCTCTTTTTAATGAATATAAGCAGAAAAATTAACAAAAACATTGTTGTTAAGAATGTATATGTCCCCAAGCAACAAATTTTAGAGTCATAATTCCCATTGAAAACCCTCTAGTAACAATTTATATAAAGTTACACCATAATCAGTTGGTTTGCTAAATCACATCCATTTGCTGCATGTGCAGTGTCATCGAGTTTATGATTGCACTGAGAGCACTCTAGTCCACCTATATTATTAAACAGCATTGCCTGATTCTAAAGATGCAATGACCCAAACTTTGAGTGATTCTTCTTATGTTCATGCTTCAAAATAGCTTCTCCGATATGACTCTAAATTTTACTGGATGGTATGCTTGGAAACTAACAGACAAGGAAGATATGAACACATACAAATAGTATTGATTACAGCACAAAGTTCAAACCACTACAGATCATGAACCTGGTCCTATTACAAACTGTGAAACCCAAATTCTGTAGATCTTTCTCTAAGGTGGTTTTCAGAAGTCAAACGAATGACCTAGTTTTCCCTATGATTGTACACGTAAGAAAAATCTTATGAGAAAAAGAAAAATAATAAAGGGAGTATTAATCATATATTTTCATATAGAATTTAGTGGAAATTTGAAGATATTTAAAAATTACTTACACGGGATAAATTTTAATAGAAATTTCACACTCAACCTAATTTTGAGAGATATGAGCTTTAATAACCAGCACCATGGAGAAAGCAATGGCACCCCACTCCAGTACTCTTGCCTAGAAAATCCCATGGATGGAGGAGCCTGGGAGGCTGTGGTCCATAGGGTCGCTAAGAGTCGGACACGACTGAGCGACTTCATTTTCACTTTTCACTTTCATGCATTGGAGAAGGAAATGGCAACCCACTCCAGTGTTCTTGCCTGGAGAATCCCAGGGACGGGGGAGCCTGGTGGGCTGCGGTCTATGGGGTCGCACAGAGTAGGACATGACTGAAGTGACTTAGCAGCAGCAGCAGCAGCAGCAACAAGCACCATCTGATCTTATTACCTGGCAAAGATTCCTTGTCTGCTGCACAAAGGAAAGACCAGATATGGAGCCAAAGGTCTTTAAAAAGCTTTATTACAGGGTGGGCAAGAAAGAAGATAGAAGGCAAAGCTCAAATCTGTCTCTCTGAGCAGTGGTTCTGGAGAGATTTTATGAGGTAAGGGAGGAGGGCTGGTATGTGAAAGTGTTGAAGGGTATGTTCCCAAAAAAGGGCTTTGGAACTTGGTCATTTATGGTAAGGTATAGTGATGGGTTTCAGTACTGGAGCTCCCTGGACAACGGACTTTTATCTTCTGAAAGGGTTCCAGTACTCAGGTTCTGGTCAAACCAGTCCTTTGCTTGCTTGGCGGGGAGAAACTTTGATTATCTGCGGGAACAATTTTTCTCCTCTGAGCAAGTTTCAGCTGCATGACTTATGGTTTTATTTTGTTGTCCCTGAAGAGGAATTCAGTATATTGTTAGTAACAGGATAGGGCCAGTGCTGGCTGGTTATGTAAGTACAGTATTGTCCACAATTTCTATGTCTAAGATAGATAGGACTAGATCAGACCCCCTCATATTCATATCATCATGTAAATGCTTTGGCTTATCATCCAGCTTTCCAAGACAAATCCTAGGGGTTCAATATTTACTCCATTTCCCTTTTCTATCCTATTTACCAACCACACATGCATACAACTACACACACACACAAAGATACATCAGTTCAGTTCAGTCACTCAGTCGTGTCCGACTCTTTACGACCCCATGAACCACAGCACGCCAGGCCTCCCTGTCCATCACCAACTCCCAGAGTCCACCCAAACTGATGTCTATCAAGTCAGTGATGCCATCCAACCATCTCATCCTCTATAGTTCCCTTCTCCTCCTGCCCTCAATCTTTCCCAGCATCAGGTACTTTTCAAATGAGTCAGTTCTTCTCATCAGGTGGCCAAAGTACTGGAGCCTCAGCTTCAACATCAGTCCTTCCAATGAACACCCAGGACAGATCTCCTTTAGGATGGACTAGCTGGATCTCCTTGCAGTCCAAGAGATTCTCAAGAGTCTTCTCCAACACTACGATTCAAAACAATCAATTCTTTGGTGCTCAGCTTTCTTTATAGTCCAACTCTCACATCCATACATGACCACTGGAAAAGCCATAGCCTTGACTAGACGGACCTTTGTTGGCAAAGTAATGTCTCTGTTTTTTAATATGCTGTCTAGGTTGGTCATAACTTTTCTTCCAAGGAGTAAGCATCTTTTAATTTCATGGCTGCAATCACCATCTGCAGTGATTTTGGAGCCCCCCAAAATAAAGTCAGCCACTGTTTCCACTGTTTCTCCACGTATTTCCCATGAAGTGATGGGACTGGATGCCATGATCTTGGTTTTCTGAATGTTGAGCTTTAAGCCAACTTTCTCACTCTCCTTTTTCTACACACACATAATTTTATCACCAAGTGTCAGACACAAGGAAATATACCCCTGTTGATACAGGTAATGAGAACAGATGATGCAAATTCCTACAAAGAACTATGAGGGGATTAAACACCACAGCCTTTTCACTAGGAGTAGCAAGTTTTACTGGGCCTCTATTCCTTAGATTATCAGTTTCCTTTCATTGTTCCAACTGGTTATATTCTTTACCTTCTGAACACTTCCTGACATTCTAGGGATGACTGTCTGATCCCTGGTAATGAGCTGAGGGTGTTCTTGCAGGCAAATAAATATAAGTTAACTTGCAAGGACAATTTTTCCAACAGGTCCGGACTCCAGCTTTGTCTTAAATTTTTTTCTGCAAAAGTCAGTGCAATCTCCTAAATTTCTCTCTTCCCACCCTATTAGCATACATGTTTCTTATCTTCTTTCACCATTACTTCTACTTTGTGATATTACTGAGAAATCCTTCGAGCATTTTGTTGAGGCTGATTTGGCATGGCTGTGAAACTATCTGGAGAAAAGTCTAATTATTTCAGAAGCTGCCATGAAATTCTTGGACCCAGCCCCTTTTGAGGAAAATATTGAGTTTACTCGATAGACATTAGTTTGAGTTAGCTCTGGCAGTTGGTGATGGACAGGGAACCCTGGTGTGCTGCAGTCCATGAGGTCGCAAAGAGTTGGACACAACTGAACAACTGAACTGAACTAGATAAATACTCTGATAAGCTAACATTTCAGGTCTGAGGATATGCTTGTAAGGAACCCAGTGTCACCTGTAGGACAGGAAAGATAAAGGGAGATCTGGTATAAAGATATAGAATTACTGAGGTGAGAGGTTGTAGAAGAATTTTAATGAATTTTATCAAATGGTGTCCTGTATGGCCTGGTACTTAAGCAGTACTCTACTCCATTTCCCCTAGGAGATGATGCAGAGAATACCTTTTTTGCAAGCACTGAATCCACTATATCATGCTGATACAAACATATGAGTCCAGTGGTTCTCAAGTGTGGATAATTATCACTACCACCTGGATGGCTGAATAAAGCACACTGCTGATCCCACCATCAGAGTTGGATTCAGTAGGTCTGGAGTGGAGCTGAAAACTTTTCATTTCTAACACACATTGGCAGTTGGCACTACTGGTGGGAAACCACAATTTGAGAATCCCTGGTTAACCTATTTTACAATTTCCATTACAGGAGTCTCTTTATTTTGGTTCCAACCTCAAATTCCTGTATAGAGGCAACTTTTATATTTATCTTGTCAAGAGGAAATCCACAGTAAGCATTCCATTTAGTTGTTGTTTCAGATTACAGGTGAGCTCAAGTGGACCATAGCCATACATGTGGTGCTTCCTAGGAGAGAAGAAAAACCTTTTTTTTTTTTTAACATATTTATGTATTTATTTATTTTTGACTATGCCAGGTCTTCATTTCTGCACTGGCTACTCTTTGTTGTGATGCGATGTGTGGGCATCTTGTTATAATGGCTTCCCCTGTTGCAGAGCACAAGCTCTAGACACATGGGATTCAGTAGTTGTGGCTCATGGGCTCTAGAGCACTGGCTCAGTATGAGATTTTGAAGGCAAGAATACTGGAGTAGGTTGCCATTTTAAGGAACAATAAAATATCACTAAATCATTTTACATTTTTAGAGCTGACATGTAGACTTTGAATTGAACTGATTGTCATTTCACATGAGCTATTTGAATGAGAAATTGAAGATCTTCATCTAGGCTTTCATTTATGAGAGTGGTTGCACCATTCTAACTTCCTTACCAGAAGCTGGGAAACCATCTGCCTCAAGTGTCCATCATAAGATACAATATTGAGGAGCCAGATGCTTATTATCACCACACTGTATATTAAGTGCACAATTATTCCATTATACAAGCTTAATAGCTTCTTGCCAATGCAACTTAATAAAATTAGATTATAAATTTCAGTTAGTGCCTACAGCTATATTTTTTTTGTCTTAGTCAAATTATTTTATTACCAAAATGTCTCTTTTATTATCAACACCTAATATGATCTAAATGCACCAACAGAAGGTATAATTATAATTACACTTTAATGCAGCAGTGCAACAAAACAAAACAAAACCATCTTTTTAAACAGTATACGTTTGGTCTCATCACTGAGTATCCATGTGGAAAAGTATGCCACTGATATACTAATATATATTTATGAACCCTTTCAGTTGTTGTATTAGGGATTCTCAACTAGAGGTGTTTGTACTTCCAAGGAACATTTAACAGTGTCTGGGAATGCTTTGGATTATCACAGCTAGGGGGAGGTGTTAATGAGTACCTTGCATCCAAAGAGTAGAGACCAGGGATGCTGTTAAATCTTGTAAAAAGCAGATTAGTCCCCCATACCAAAGAATTATTTATTCAGGCTAAAACATTGAGATACTCAAATCACTGAGACACTTAAATCTCTGGGTTTCAGGTCATTTTCTCTTTCACTTCTATAACATAATCCACAAACAAGGATGTCTATATAAAAAAATATCAAACTGTAAACAATGGCTGTAAAATGAACTGTCTTGAGTAGATGGTTATTAACATAGCATATGTAAAAAGAGAAAGAGGTGAAAGCTTTATAGTTTTCAAAATAATTCCATGTAATTTTCAATGGAACTTGTATACTAAAGGTCAAGAGCATCTGTTGACCAAATATATTAACTTTAGAAAAATTAATAAAAGGCTAAGAATTATTCTATTATATGCTGAGATCCTTACTGAAGAATTCAGACTTAAATTGAAGAATGTAGGGAAGACCACTAGGTCATTCAGGTATGACCTAAATCAAATCCTTTATGATTATACAGTGGAAGTGACAAAAAGATTGAAGGGATTAGATCTGAAATACAGAGTGCCTGAAGAAATATGGATGGAGATTTGTAACACTGTATGAGAAGTAGTGATCAAAACTATACCAAAGAAAAATAAATGCAAGAAGGAAAACTTGTTGTCTGAGTAGGCCTTACAAGTAGCTGAGAAAAAGAAAAGTGAAGGGAAAGAAGAAAGGGAAAGACAGACACAGCTGAATGCAGCATTATAAAGAATAGCGAGGAGAGACGAGAAATCTTAAGTGACGAGAAATCTTAAGTGAACAATCCAAAGATATAGAGGAAAACAATCGGATAGGAAAGACTAGAGATCTCTTCAAGAAAATTAGAGGTACCAAGGGAACATTTCATACAAAGATTGGCACAATAAAAGACAAAAACAGCAAAGACCTAACAGAAGCAGAATAGATTAAGAATAGGTGGCAAGAATACACAGAAGAATTGGAAAAAAAAAATGTCTTAATGACCCAGATAAAAATGATGGTGTGGTCACTCACCTACAGCCAGATGCCCTGGAGAGTGAAGTCAATTGGACCTTTGAAAGTACTACTACAGACAAAGCTAGTGGAGGTGATGGAATTCCAACTGAACTATTTAAAATCCTAAAAGACGATTTAGGGTTGCAAAAAGTCAGACACGACTGAGTGACTTCACTTTCACTTTTCAAAAGACGATGCTGACAAATATGCCAACCATTTTGGAAAACTTTGCAGTGTCCACAGGACTGGAAATGGTCAGGTTTCATTCCCACCCTAAAGAAAGGCAATGTCAAAGAATGTTCAAAGTGAAAATGAAAGTGTTAGTCGTTCAGTCATGTTTGACTCTTTGTGATCCCATGGACTGTAGCCCACCAGCCTCCTCTGTCCAGGGATTTCTCAGGCAAGAATACTGGAGTGGATTGCCATTTCCTTCTGCAGGGGACCTTCCCAACACAGGGGTTGATGCACAGTTCTCCTGAATTTGCAGGCAGATTCTTCACTATCTGAAGAACAAGAGAAGCCCAAGAATGTTCAAACTACCTGACAATTGCATTCATTTCACATGCTAGCAAGGTAATGCTCAAAATCCTTCAAGCTAGGCTTCAACAGCACATGAGCTGAGAACTTTCAAATGTATAAGCTGGATTTAGAAAATGTTGAGGAACCAGAGATCAAATTGTCAACATCCCTTGCCAACATAGGAAAACATCTACTTCTGCTTCATTGACTGTACTAAAGTCTTTGTGTGGATCACAACAAACTGGAAAAGTCTTAAAGAGATGGGAATACCAGATCACCTTTCCTTCCTCCTGAGAAAGCTATATGCAGGTCAAGAAGCAACAGTTAGAACCAGACATGGGTCAGGGTACTGGTTGAAAACTGGGAAAGAAGTATGTCAAGGCTGTATATTGTCACCCTGATTATGTAACTACTATGCAAATTTGTTTTTGTTGTTCAGTCACTCAGTCATGTCTGATTCTTTGAGACCCTATGGACTGTATGTAGCACACCAGGCTTCCCAGTCCTTCACCATCTCCTGGAGCTTGCTCAAACTCATGTCCATTGAGTCAGTGATGCCATCCAACCATCTCATCCTCTGTTGTCCCCTTCTCCTGCTGTCAATCTTTCCCAGCATCAGGGTCTTTCCCAATGAGACAGCTCTTTGCATCAGGTGGCCAAAATTTTGGAGCTTCAGCCTCAACATCAGTCCCTCCAATGAATATTCAGGACTGATTTCTGTTAGAATTGACTGGTTTAACCTCCTTGCAATCCTAGGGACTCTCAAAAGTCTTCTCCAATATCATAATTCAAAAGCATCAATTCCTTGAAAATTAGCCTTCTTTATGGTTCAACTCTCATATCCAGACATGACTACTAGAAAAAAAAAAAAAACATAGCTTTGACTATGCGGACGTTTATCAGCAAAGTAATGTCTCTCTTTTTTAATACACTGTCTAGGTTTCTCATTGCTTTTCTTCAAAGGAGCAATTGTCTTTTAATTTCATGGCTGCCATCACCATCTTCAGTGATTTTGGAGCCCAAGAAAATTAAGTTGTCACTGTTTCCATTGTTTCCACATCTATTTGCCCTGAAGTGATATAGGATACATCATGTGAAATGCCAGGCTGGATGAATCACAAGGTGCAATCAAGAATGCCAGGAGAAATATAAACAACCTCAGATATGCAGATGATACCACCCTAATGGGAGAAAGCAAAGAGAAACTAAAAAGCTTATTGAAGAAGGTGAAAGAGGAGAGTGAATAAGCTGTCTTGAAACTCAACATTCTAAAGTGTAAGAATCACTTCCTCAGCGATCAATGCAAAGAAATAGAGGAAAACAACAGAATGGGAAAGACTAAAGATCTCTTCAAGAAAAATAGAGATATCAAGGGAACATTTCATGCAAAGATGGGCTCGATAAAGGACAGAAAGGTATGGATCTAACAGAAGCAGAAAGTATCAAGAAGAGGTGGCAAGAATACACAGAAGAGCTGTACAAAAAAGATCTTCATGTCCCAGATAATCACGATGGTGTGATCACTCACCTAGAGCCAGACATCTTGGAATGTGAAGTCAAGTGGGCCTTAGAAAGCATCACTACGAACAAAGCTAGTGGAGGTGATGGAATTCCAGTTGAGCTATTTCAAATCCTAAAAGATGATGCTGTGAAAGTGCTCCACTCAATATGCCAGCAAATTTGGAAAACTCAGCAGTGGCCACAGGACTGGAAAAGGTCAGTTTTCATTCCACTCCAAAGAAAGGCAATGCCAAAGAATGCTCAAACTACCGCACAATTGCACTCATCTCACACGCTAGTTAAGTAATGCTCAAAATTCTCCAAGCCAGGCTTCAACAATATGTAAACTGTGAACTTCCTGATGTTCAAACTGGTTTTAGAAAAGGCAGAGGAACCAGAGATCAAATTGCCAACATCCGCTGGATCATGGAAAAAGCAAGAGAGTTCCAGAAAAACATCTATTTCTGCTTTATTGATTATGCCAAAGCCTTTGACTGTGTGGATCACAATGCTGCTACTGCTGCTAAGTCACTTCAGTCGTGTCCGACTCTGTGCAACCCCATAGACGGCAGCCCACCAGGCTTCCCCATCCCTGGGATTCCCCAGGCAAGAACACTGGAGTGGGTTGCCATTTCCTTCTCCAATGCATGAAAGTGAAAAGTGAAAGTGAAGTCGCTCAGTCGTGTCCAACTCTAGCGACCCCATGGACTGCAGCCAACCAGGCTCCTCCGTCCATGGGGTTTTCTAGGCAAAAGTACTGGAGTGAGGTGCCATTGCCTTCTCCGGTGGATCAGAATAAACTGTGGGAAATTCTGAAAGAGATGGAATACCAGACCACCTGACCTGCCTCTTGAGAAACCTGTATGCAGGACAGAAAGCAACAGTTAGAACTGGACATGGAACAACAGACTGGTTCCAAATAGGAAAAGGAGTACGTCAAGGCTGTATATTGTCACCCTGCTTATTTAACTTCTATGCAGAGTACATCATGAGAAACGCTGGACTGGAAGAAACACAAGCTAGAATCAAGATTGCCAGGAGAAATATCAATAACCTCAGATATGCAGATGACACCACCCTTATTGCAGAAAGTGAAGAGGAACTAAAAAGCCTCTTGATGAAGGTGAAAGAGGAGAGTGAAAAAGTTGGCTTAAAGCTCAACATTCAGAAAACAAAGATCATGGCATCCAGTCCCATCGCTTCATGGGAAATAGATGGGGAAACAGTGGAAACAGTGTCACACTTTATTTTTCTGGGCTCCAAAATCACTGCAGATGGTGACTGCAGCCATGAAATTAAAAAGACGCTTACTCTTTGGAAGGAAAGTTATGACCAGCCTAGATAGCATATTCAAAAGCAGAGACATTACTTTGCCAACAAAGGTCTGTCTAGTCAAGGCTATGGTTTTTCCTGTGGTCATGTATGGATGTGAGAGTTGGACTGTGAAGAAAGCTGAGTACTGAAGAATTGATGCTTTTGAACTGGGGTGTTGGAGAAGACTCTTGAGAGTCCCTTGGACTGCAAGGACATCCAACCTGTCCATTCTGAAGGAGATCAGCCCTGGGATTTCTTTGGAAGGAATGATGCTAAAGCTGAAACTCCAGTACTTTGGCCACCTCATGCGAAGAGTGGACTCCTTGGAAAAGACTCTGATGCTGGGAGGGATTGGTGGCAGGAGGAGAAGGGGACGACAGAGGATGAGATGGCTCGATGCCATCACTGACTCGATGGACGTGAGTCTGAGTGAACTCCGGGAGTTGGTGATGGACAGGGAGGCCTGGTGTGCTGCGATTCATGGGGTCACAAAGAGTCGGACACGACTGAGTGACTGAACTGAACTGAACTGAAAGTGTAAGATTATGTCATCTGGTCCAATCTCTTAATGTCAAAAAAAAGGCGGAAAAATTGAAAGACTGGAAGATTTTATTTTCTTGGGCTCCAAAATCACTGGGTCCAGGAACTTCAGCTGTGAAGTTAAAAGACACATGCTCCTTGGAAGGAAATCTATGACAAACCTGGACAGCATATTAAAAAGCAGAGATATCATTTGCCGACAACGGTGCATATAGTCAAAGCTAAGGTTTGTCCAGTAGTCATGTATGGAGTTGGACCATAAAGAAGGCAGAGCACCAAGTATTAATGCTTTCAAATTATAGTGCTGGAGAAGACTCTTGAGAGTCCCTGGATTACAAGGAAATCAAACCAGTTAATCATAAAGTAAATCAACCCTGAATATTCATTGGAAGAACTGATGCTAAAGCCGAAGTTCCAATCTTTGACCACCTGGTGGGAAAAGCCAGCTCTTTGAAACAGACCCTGATGCTGGGAAAGATTGAGGGCAGGAAGAAAAGGGGGCAACAGAGGATGAAATGATTGGATGGCCTCACCACCTCAGTGGACAAGAGTTTGAATGAATTCCTGGAGATAGCGAAGGACAGGGAAGCCTGGTGTGCTGCAGTTCATGGAGTCACAAAGAATTGGACATGACCGAGCGCCTGAACAACACCACTCTGAGTTTTTTGCAATAACATGTGCTTTGTTTTCTCAATATGAAAGGAGAAGGACTATAATAAATGTTCCTATTATTATTATGGAAATGAATCAGGGTAACAAGCAACAAAAAAGAACCAATTAAAATAAATAAATTTATATTAAAATTAAAAAAAATAGTTGTTGCTGTTATTCCAAAGATGTGTCCAACTCTTTGTAATCTCATGGACTGAAGCATACCAGGATCCTCCATACTTCACTATCTCCCGGAGTTTGCTCAACTGTTTGCTTAATCTCATGTCTATTGATACTGTGTGATCATCTCATCCTCTACTGCCGTCTTCTCATTTGCCTTCAATCTTTCCCAGCATCAGGGTCTTTCCAATGAGTCAGCTGCTCACATCAGGTGGCCAAAGTATTGCAGCTTCAGCTTCAGCATCAGTCCTTCCAATGAATATTCAGGACGAGATGCCAGTCCAGGTTCAATGCACGATGCAGGACTGATTTCTTTTAGGATTGACTGGTTTGATCTCCTTGCAGTCCAAAAGACTCTCAAGAGTCCTCTTCCACACCACAGTTCAAAAGCATCAATTCTTTGGCAATCAGCCTTTGTTATGGTCCAACTCTCACATCCATACATGACTACTGGAAAGACCATAGCTTTGAGTATACGGAACTTTGTTTGCAAAATGGTGTCTCTGCTTTTTAATACACTGTTCTGGTTTGTCATAGCCTTCCTTTCAAGGAGCAAGCTTTTTTTTTTCTTTTTCTTTTCCCACAGCTGCAGTCTCTGTCCATAGTGATTTTGGAACCCAAGAACATAAAATCTGTCACAGCTTCCAGTTTTTCTCCATATATTTGCCATGAAGTGATGGGACTGGATGCCATGATCTTGGTTTTTTTGAATATTGAGTTTTAAACCAGATTTTTCACTCTCCTCTTTCACTCTCAAGGGGATCTTTAGTTTCTCTTTGCTTTCTGCCATTAGAGTGGTATCATCTGAATACCTGAGGTTGCTGATATTTCTTCTGGCAGTCTTGATTCTAGCTTGTGACTCATGCAGTCCAGCATTTCACATGGTATATACTGCATATAAGGTAAATAAGCAGGGTGACAACATATACAGCTTGTCGTATGCCTTTCCCAATTTTGAACCAGGGCAAATCAGAAATTACAGTATGTCTAAGATTTTTCTCAACAAAAGCAGCTTTCACCTATCTTGAGCCAATTCACATAGTGAAAAATTAAAATCTCTAATTTCTGTTATCTGATGAGCAGGAATTTTTATATATAAAATACAGAAATGCAAATTCTTTTAAATATGCCATCTCCCTTTCTGCTTTTGTCCTCAATTTAGCTTTCCTCTTCTAGTCTGAAATAAGTCATTCCATCCTTTATTCCTTCATCCTTTCTTTTCTCTCTACCCACCTCTCTCTTTCCTCCTTTCTTCCTTCCTTTCTTTAGTAAATCTGTATCAAGCATCCACTAAGTCCTGTTCCTAAGGACTGCATTAAAGAGTAAAGTTATGACACCAATTAGACACTCTTAATGGGACTAAATTTACTACTGGACACTTCATCAGGCTTCATCAGCTGGTACTTTTAGACTATTATTCAGTTAAACATCTGTGTCTACTTTAGATCAACTCTGAAGACAAAAATTACTTTAAGTTTTCTAAGGATAGATGAAAATATTATCAGGAATATGTTTGCTGAAATATACCTCTGAATCTGAAAATATGACACTTTTTTTCCCCATTGTTCTTGTAATTGCCCTTACTGGAGAAGGAAATGGCAACCCATCCTGGTATTCTTGCCTGGAGAATTCCAAGGACAGAGGAGCCTGATGGGCTGCTGTCCATGGAATCGCAAAGAGTTGGACACAACTGAGCAACTACTATTTCCACTTTCACATACCCTTACTTGTGACAGTGTCTCAGGACATCAGTACTTACATGAAGACACTGCAATTGTGTGAGTTCATCCCAACACTTCATGTTGTTATTGACCTGCTAGATTATTCATTCCCTTAGTGAAGTGAAGTCACTCAGTCATGTACAACCTTTTGTGACCCCATGGACTACAAAGTCCATGGAATTCTCCAGGCCAGAATACTGGAGTGGGTAGCTATTCCCTTCTCCAGGGTATCTTCCCAACCCAGGGAACGAACCCAGGTCTCCCACACTGCAGGCAGATTCTTTACCATCTGAGCCACCAGGGAAGTATTTATTCCCTTAAGGTCACTCATTTTTAATGGTTCCCCGCTGCCCTCTAAGTTTTGCCTCTGTTGTGTGATGTGAGTCCATCATGTATACGACCAGTGGTCGATTGAATTTGCCTCTACCCAACTAACTTCTATTAAAGCTGCTGCTACTGCTGCTGCTAAGTCACTTCAGTCGTGTCCAACTCTGTGTGACCCCATAGACAGCAGCCCACCAGGCTCTTCTGTCCCTCGGATTCTCCAGGCAAGAACACTGGAGTGGGTTGCCATTTCCTTCTCCAATGCATGAAAGTGAAAAGTGAAAGTGAAGTCGCTCAGTCGTGTCCGACCCTTTGCGACCCCATAGACTGCAGCCCACCAGGCTCCTCCATCCATGGGATTTTCTAAGTAAGAGTTCTGGAGTGGGGTGCCATTGTCTTCTCTATTAAAGCTAGTTGCACAAATGGATACATGAGGTTAAAGTAACATCTTATTCTTCTCACCTGTATCAACTAAGTCTCCACTTCAACTCAGCTAAGATACCATGGTTTCCTGTAGCATGGCTATTTGTCATGATACCAGTTACTAAGCACATTAGAGGAATAGCTTAGTTCCCTAGGAACAGTGAACTATGAACACAGCTAGTGGAGGTGATGGAATTCCAGTTGAGCTATTTCAAGTCCTAAAAGATGATGCTGTGAAAGTGTTGCACTCAATACGCCAGAAAATCTGGAAAATGCAGCAGTGGCCACAGGACTAGAAAAGGTCAGTTCTCATTCCAATCCCAAAGAAGAGCAATGCCAAAGACAGTTCAAACTACCACATGATTGCACTCATCTCACATGCTAGCAAAGTAATGCTCAAAATTCTCCAAGCCAGGCTTCAACAGTACATGAACCGTGAACTTCCAGATGCTCAAGCTGGATTTAGAAAAGGCAGAGGAACCAGGGATCAAATTTTCATCATCCACTGGATCATAGAAAAAGCAAGAGAGTTGCAGAAACACATCTATTTCTACTTTATTGATTAAGCCAAAGCCTTTGACTGGTGAAAGTGAAAGTGAAGTCTCTTAGTCGTGTTCGACTCTTTGCAACCACATGGACTGTAGCCTACCAGGCTTCTCCGTCCATGGGATTTTCCAGGTAAGAGTACCTGAATGGGTTTCCTTTTCCTTCTCTAGGGGAATCTTCCTGACCCCGAGATTGAACCTGTGTCTCCCACATTGCCGGCAGACGCTTAATCCTCTGAGCCACCAGGGAAGTCTGTTTTTTGAAATATGTTGACTGTGTAGAGTCCAACAAACTGTAGAAAATTCTTCAAGAGATGGGAATACCAGACCACTTTACTTGCCTCCTGAGAAATCTGTATGTAGGTCAAGAAGAAACAGTTAGAACTGGACATGGAACATCAGACTGGTTCCAAATTGGGAAAGGAGTACATCAAGGTTGTATATTGTCACCCTACTTATTTAACTTCTATGTAGAGTACATCATGTGAAATTCTGGGCTGGATGAAGCACAAGCTGGAATCAAGACTGCTGGGAGAAATGTCAATAACCTCAGATACGCAAATGACACCACACATATTGCAGAAAGTGAAGAGGAACTAAAAAGCCTCTAGATGAAACTGATAGAGGAGAGTGAGAAAGCTGGCTTAAAACTCAACATTTAAAAAAGTAAGATCATGGCATCCAGTCCCATCACTCCATGGAAAACAGATGGAGAAACAGTGGAAACAGTGAGAGACTTTATTTTTTGGGGGGGGTGGGGCTCCAAAATCACTGCAGATGGTGACTACAGCCATGAAACTGAAAGATGCTTGCTCTTTGAAAGAAAAGCTATGACCGACCTAGATAACATATTAAAAAGCAGAGACATTACTTTGCCGACAAAGGTCTGTCTAGTCAAAGCTATGGTTTTTCCAGTAGTCATGTATAGATGTGAGAGTTGGACCATAACAAAGGCTGATTGCCAAAGAATTGATACTTTTGAACTTTGGTGTTGGAGAAAACTCTTGAGAGTCTCTTGGACTGCAAGGATATCCAATCAGTCAAATCTAAAGGAGATCAGTCCTGAATGTTCATTGGAAGGATTGATGCTGAAGCTGAAGCTGAAGCTGAAGCTGCAATACTTTGGCCACCTGATGTGAAGAGCTGACTCATTGGAAAAGACCCTGTTTCTGGGAAAGATTGAAGGCAGGAGGAGAAGGAGATGACATAGGATGTGATGGTTGGATGGCATTACCAAGTTGATAGCCATGAATTTGAACAATCTCTGGGGGTTGATGATGGACAGGGAAGCCTGTTGTGCTGCAGTCCATGGGGTAACAAAGAGTCAGACACCACTGAATGACTGAACTGACTGACTGACTAGGAATACAGGTTCAAAAAAAAAAAAAAATGATATATTGAAGATATATGGAAGAGTGCTGGGTACACATACAATTATGAAGAAATTAAGACTCTAAATCTAGCCATCACACACATTACAAAAAGCCCTTTGTTCCTTTTTTGAACAGAGTGTGCTTTACTCTGTAGACAAGGAGGATATTAAGAAAAAGAGTGATAATGCTACAGCTATACTCTAAATATATTATAGACATTGAAGGTAAGCTAGTTTTGAAACTAAGGAAATAGTTAAAATGACATTGTGGTAGTTCAGACATTATATCTGAAAACATGCTTAGGATTTCATTCAAGAAATAGCTTTTATGTATGTCGGAGAGTGTTTTGCCTATGTTCTCCTCTAGGAGTTTTATAGTTTCTGGTCTTACGTTTAGATCTTTAATCCATTTTGAGTTTATTTTTGTGTATGGTGTTAGAAAGTGGTCCAGTTTCATTCTTTTACAAGTGGTTGACCAGATTTCCCAGCACCACTTGTTAAAGAGATTGTCTTTAATCCATTGTATATTCTTGCCTCCTTTGTCAAAGATAAGGTGTCCATATGTGCGTGGATTTATCTCTGGGCTTTCTATTTTATTCCATTGATCAATATTTCTGTCTTTGTGCCAGTACCATACTGTCTTGATAACTGTGGCTTTGTAGTAGAGCCTGAAGTCAGGTAGGTTGATTCCTCCAGTTCCATTCTTCTTTCTCAAGATCGCTTTGGCTATTCGAGGTTTTTTGTATTTCCATACAAATTGTGAAATTATTTGTTCTAGCTCTGTGAAGAATACTGTTGGTAGGATCCATCACAGCAGGATCCTCTATGACCCACCTCCCAGAATATTGGAAATAAAAGCAAAAATAAACAAATGGGACCTAATTAACCTTAAAAGCTTCTACACATCAAAGGAAACTATTAGCAAGGTGAAAAGACAGCCTTCAGAATGGGAGAAAACAATAGCAAATGAAGCAACCGACAAACAACTAATCTCAAAAATATACAAGCAACTCCTACAGCTCAACTCCAGAAAAATAAACGACCCAATCAAAAAATGGGCCAAAGAACTAAATAGACATTTCTCCAAAGAAGACATACAGATGGCTAACAAACACATGAAAAGATGCTCAACATCACTCATTATCAGAGAAATGCAAATAAAAACCACTATGAGGTACCATTTCACGCCAGTCAGAATGGCTGCGATCCAAAAGTCTACAAATAATAAATGCTGGAGAGGGTGTGGAGAAGGGAACCCTCTTACACTGTTGGTGGGAATGCAAACTAGTACAGCCACTATGGAGAACAGTGTGGAGATTCCTTAAAAAACTGGAAATAGAACTGCCTTATGATCCAGCAACCCCACTGCTGGGCATACACACTGAGGAAACCAGAAGGGAAAGAGACACGTGTACCCCAATGTTCATCGCAGCACTGTTTATAATAGCCAAGACATGGAAGCAACCTAGATGTCCATCAGCAGATGAATGGATAAGAAAGCTGTGGTACATATACACAATGGAGTATTACTCAGCCATTAAAAAGAATACATTTGAATCAGTTCTAATGAGGTGGATGAAACTGGAGCCTATTATACAGAGTGAAGTAAGCCAGAAGGAAAAACATAAATACAGTATACTAATGCATATATATGGAATTTAGAAAGATGTGGTAACAATAACCCGGTTATGCGAGACAGCAAAAGAGACACTGATGTATAGAACAGTCTTATGGACTCTGTGGGAGAGGGAGAGGGTGGGAAGATTTGGGAGAATGGCAATGAAACATGTAAAATATCATGTAAAAAAAAAAGAAATAGCTTTTAGATAACTGATAATAAATTTAAACATATGAATGAGAACAAGGAAAAAAATTGGGACAATAATCTACCTCTGTTTTTGTAACCGGGTAGGTGAACATATTATTAATTCAGAACAGAATCTGAGCCATGGGAGTTAAGATCACTAGCTCTGTCAAGATGACTTGTTCCTCGTCACCCTTGGCTCTGTGTGTGCACAGTTGTATCTGACTCTTTGCGACCCCATGGACTGTAACCCACCAGGCTCCTCTGTCCATGGAACTTTCCAGGAAAGAATACTGGAATGGGGTGCCATTTCCTACTCCAGGGAAATCTTCCCAACCCAGAAGTCAAACCCATGTTTCTTGCAACTACTGCATGGCAGGTGGATTCTTCACCACTAGCACCACCTGGGCGGCATGTCACACCATAACCCATAAGTATTTTCCCACTTCCTTCACAAAATCTCATAAAATTAATTGAGACAAATTTTTGTCTGAGTCATCAGCTCTCTTTTTTGGACAATAGATTGTTCACCTTGGCAAAGAGCTTACTTATCAGGCAGCAGTTTATGTACCATGGTTCACTTTATCCACCCCCTCTCCTTCTGCTCTTGGCCTGCAAAAGTGCTCAGTCATGCCCTATTTCTTGCGACCCCACGGACTGTAGCCCACCAGGCTTCTCTGTCCATAGGATTTTCCAGGCAACGATACTAGAGTAGATTGCCATTTCATCTTCAAGGGGATGTTCCTGACCAAGGGATTGAACCCATGTCTCCTGCAAGTCTGCTACATTTCAGGCAGATTCTTTACTGTTGAACAACCAGAGAAGCCCCATCAATTCTGAATGGCCATGGTATTAATTGTCCAATACCGCTCAGTTTCCTACCTTTCAATCATTATCAGTAGCTTTTCCCAAATTCTCCATTCTGAGATTATATTGAGATTCTGGCAAAGTCGTGTTCCCCATTACTGCATTAGACTTAATAAACTCAGCTTTGCTTGGTCAAAGGTTTTATTGGTTGTTTATTATGTGAGAAGAGTTGACAGTCAGTACATAGAGAAGAATATTAATGCCGAACCTAATAAGTACAGGTTTGAACACTTTGATTTTGATCAGCCTGTAAAATATTTCAGTTGACGTTCCCAAATATCACTTGGAAATACTAATCCTTCACAAAGATAATTTTAACTATAACAAAAATTCAGATGATAATAACTATTACTAGGAAATTATTATCTGTGAGGCACAGTTCTTAGTTTTTTACATGTACTAATATTCACGACAATGCTTTGAGGAGATAAAAATATCCCTGCTTTAGAGATGAGGAATTTGAGGTATAGAAGATAAATAACTTACCCATTAACAATTTTATCATGTTGTCTCTTTGTGAATTATTTATTTTTCCTCCTTTATTTCAAAACAATCTATTTTCATATATATATGTGTGTGTATAGATATGGATATAGATATCCTAGTATTTGCCTGATAGCACTTGAAATGCTACCACTGTAGTATATTTTATATAAATTCAGAGACATTTTTAAATTGGTTTCAGTGAGATCTCCACATTTTAAAATATCCAAAATGTTCACATTTGTCTTCAATGGTACAATTTTAAAATATTCATTTGACCATCTTTTTTAAAAAAAACTTACATGCAATCTGCTTTTCTCTAATTTCCGAAAGGAAAAAGAAAGTTACATTTATGTCTAGCATCACCCACCTTACAACTGGCAGGTATAGAATGGCAACCTGGTACTTTTTTACACCTAAATATGTGCACTTTACCAGCAATAGATTAAAATGTTTGAGTTCTATTTATTACTACCAGAGGCATTGTTTTAAAGAGATTTAGAGAAGACATCAATGATCAAAAAATTATGGCTAAATTAGTAAAAATGCTAATCTGACAATTATGTGGGTCACTTTTGGAAACGTCATCTGCAAGATCTACACACTGACAACAAGCTACTCTCTAATTCACTCTGTGGTCACGCACTTCCACCATCAAGCTTTTTACAACTGATAATAACTCTGTTCAGCAAAGACAGCTGACTTTGATCCACTGTGGTGCCTTGCTACTCAAAATTGTGATGTGTCAATCAGTAGTAGTGCTTAAAATTGCAGAATCTTTGGGACCAAGCCAGACTTATTCAATCAGAGACAGGACCCCAAGGCCATTACTATACACGTTCAAGTTTCAGAATTATGGCCACAGGCACAAATGTAGATAAAAATCCTGTTCCTCCTTAAAATATTTGCTGTGTTGCTATTTTTATACCTCAGCAAGCAATAAGTAACAGTGATCTCACTTGGCCACAACACTTTAGAGACAATCTATTTGGGTGGGATTAATTGAAAATAAGTTACTATTCTGTGCTAAAAGCACAATGTGTTTTTCTGATTATTCTACATAAAATTATACTGCCCAAAGTCATACTCAAGTTCTTGCATTTTATTAACCCACTGACCACAATCTACTTTCAAAAGTTCATCTGTTCCATTCATTATGAAAACATTTGCTTGTATCACCATTAAGTTTGACATTTGAATTTGAAATGTCAATAAATGCAGAGACAAGAGCCTGCCAGCCATCAGAACTTGCCGTTCATTTTATTTAAAAGCAATGGGAATATTGTTACTTTGAGGTTAACATTTTGTAAAACAACAAGTAAGAATCTTTAAGGGCAATAATACACTAAAAAATTTATGTGAACATTGACAGATTTATCTCATGGCATATAACTGTATTAAGACTACATAATAATCATAAAAGTCAGTAGTGCAAATATTTTTGTAGTTATGAGAAAACTAAATGTCAGACATTATGCATCCATGAACCGTCTTTGAAAAGCAGACAGATTAATATCATCAGTATGTAATCATGATGGAGGAACACACTAACACAATTGTCTTTTTTCCAAATACAGCATGTCAATAACAAGCCTCACTAAAATCCATCTTCTTATGTCTCCATGGAAATCAATTTAATTATGTTGTCTTTTACCTGACAGAGACTTTTGTCATTCAATTTCATTCCCTCAGATCAATAAAGCTCCAAATCAACATTTTTATCTGCTTGCATTGGGTCATTGCATAATTTCTTTCATGATTTTAAAAAAGAATTAGACTAGTTACACTTGAAGCTGATGCATTTTCACGAATGTTCCTAAAATGCTTTCCAAACTAAATGCTTCTGACAGTTTGATATTTAAATTGCCTGTTCCCAGCTTCTGATACTAACAAATATCTTAGTGCTGAGTCCATTTTATAATTAAAATGATTATCAGTGTTTTGCACTAATATCCCTTTCATCTAAAGAGTTTTAGGTCTTTTATAATGCCATGTAAACCTCAGGTCAGAGACTCCCACTGAGATCAAGGGAGAGCTGGGAAATACTATCTAAGATCAAGAGAGACCTGAGAAATATTATCTATCATCAATTGAAGGAGATTTCAGTTAGGAAAAACATACTGCCAAGTTTTTGACAGTGTTAACACTCACTTCCTGTGCTATCTGATTATTGATGTTCAAGTCCACAGGTAGTCAGGACTGCTGCTGCTGCTGCTAAGTCTCTTCAGTCGTGTCTGACTCTGTGCGACCCCATAGACAGCAGCCCACCAGGCTCCCCCATCCCTGGGATTCTCCAGGCAAGAACACTGGAGTGGGTTGCCATTTCCTTATCCAATGCATGAAAGTGAAAATCGACTATAAATAAATAAATAAAACACATGGTGTTTTATTCTAAAATGACAAAATCACATGTAAGAAGCTAGTATTGTTCCAACTTGAAAATCCCTATGCTATTGCTCAATCTGCAATGCCATATTTTAGTCTAAATATTTTAAGTAAATATGATTTGATTCCAAAGGAAGTCAAAAAGACTTCATATATGAAATAAAATAAGGATGCTTCTTTAAAATTTGATTTTGTTTCTGCTAAATAGGAAGATAATGCAAATTAAATATAAAAATCAACCTAACACCCCCAAGTAGAAATAATTACTGCTAATATATTTGTGGGATATACTATAAATGCATCTGCACACATTAATATGTGTACATTTTTAAACATAAATTAAAATAATCTGTGGTTCTGAAACTGGGTTTCAATTCCCTTAATATCGGATTGTCCAAAAAGTTCACTTGGGTTGTTCATTTTATGGAAAAACCCATATCTTCTGGCCAAAAAATATAAATATTATAGTGTTAATGGTTTGCTTCTTCTCCATATATCAACCCTCTTCTTTCTTCCTTTCTTGTTTTCCCTGGACTCCATCAAATATTATTCATTAAAACAAACTTTCTTTCAAGTACTCTGTGTAGGCCAATAAACAGCCCCAAAGTCTAAAGTCCCAATTAATGTAAATGTAAGCTATTTTGGAAAAGGGGATGTTTGCCAAGAAAATTAAGCTCATTATCCTGAAATGATAAGAAATTTATCCTGAATTATCCAGGGGTGCCTTAAATGAGATGATGTGTATTTTTATAAGAGCAATGAAGAAAGAGATTTGACACACAGAGAGAGGATGTGAAGCGAGAGACGGAGATCAGAGTGATGCACCATAAGCCAAGAAGTGTCTGAGGCCATCAGAAGCTGGAATAAGCAAGGGTCAGTTATCACCAGAGCCTCCAAGGGGACTTCAGTTCAGTCTCTCAGTCGTGTCCAACTCTTTGTGACCCCATGCACTGCAACACGCCAGGCTTCCCTGTCCATCAGCAACTCCCGAAGTTTACTCAAACTCATGTCCATTGAGTGAGTGATGTCATGCAACCATCTTATTCTCTGCTGTCCTCTTCTCCTCCTGCCTTCAATTTTTCCCAGCATCAGGGTCTTTTCCAATGAGTCAGTTCTTCACATCAGATGGCCATAGTATTGGAGTTTCAGCTTCAGCATCAGTCCTTCCAATGAACACCCAGGACTGATCTTCTTTAGGATGGACTGGTTGGATCTCTTTGCAGTCCAAGGGACTCTCAAGAGTCTTCTCCAACACCACAGTTCCAAAGCATCAATTCTTCAGTGCTCAGCTTTCTTTATAGTCCAACTCTCACATCCACACATGATTACTGAAAAAACCTTAGATTTGACTAGACGGACTTTTGTTGGCAAAGTAATGTCTCTGCTTTTCAATATGCTGTCTAGGTTGCTCATATCTTTTCTTCCAAGGAGCAAGCATCTTTTAATTTCATGGCTGCAATCACCATCTTCAGTGATTTTGGAGCCCAAGAAAATAAAGTCTTTCACTGTTTCCATTATTTCCCCATCTATTTGCAATGGAGTGATGGGACTGGATGCTATGATCTTAGTTTTTTGAATCTTGAGTTTTAAACCAGTTTTTAACTTTCCTCTATCACTTTCATCAAGAAATTCTTTAGTTCCTCTTCACTTTTTGCCATAAGGGTGGTGTCAACTACATATCTGAGGTTATTGACATTTCTCCCAGCAATCTTGATTCCAGCTTGTGCTTCATCCAGCCCAGAATTTCACATGATGTATTCTACATGTAAGTTAAATAAGCAGGGTGACAATATACAGCCTAGACATACTCCTTTCCCAATTTGGAACCAGTCTGTTGTTCCATGTCTGGTACTATCTGTTGCTTCTTGACCTGCATACAGATTTCTCAGGAGGCAGGTAAAGCAGTCTTATAGTCCCATCTCTTGAAGAATTTTCCACAGTTTTTTGGATTCTACACAGTCAAAGGCTTTGACTTAATCAATAAAGCAGAAATAGATGTTTTTTTGGAACTCTCTTGCTTTTTTGATGATCCAACAGATGTTGGCAATTTTGTCTCTTGGTTCCTCTGGCTTTTCTAAATCCAGTTTGAATATCCGGAATTTCATGGTTCATGTATTGTTGAAGCTTGGCTTAGAGAATTTTGAGCATTACTTTGCTAGTATGTGAGATGACTGTAATTGTGTGGTAGTTTGAACATTCTTTGTCATTGCCCTTCTTTGGGATTGAAATGAAAACACCTTTTCCAGTCCTGTGGCCACTGCTGAGTTTTCCAAATTTACTGGCATATTGAGTGCAGCATTTTCACAGCATCATCCTTTAGGATTTGAAATAGCTCACCTGGAATTCCAACAGCTCCATTAGCTTTTTTCGTAGGGATGCTTCCTAAGGCCACTTGTTTTTGCATTCCAGGACATCTGGCACTAGGTGAGTGACCACACCATCGTGGACATCTGGGTCATGAAGGCCTTTTTTGTATCATTATTCTATGTATTGTTGCCATCTCTTCTTAACAGTTTCTGCTTCTGTTAGGTCCATACCATTTCTGTCCTTTATTGTACCCATTTTTGCATAAAATATTCCCTTGGTATCTCTAATTTTCTTGAAGAGATCTCTAGTCTTTCCCATTCTATTGTTGACCTCTGTTTCTTTGCATTGATCACTGAGGAAGGCTTTCGTGTCTCGCCTTGCTATTCTTTGGAACTCTGCATAGAGGTGGGTATATCTTTCTTTTTCTCCTTTGCTTTTATCTTCTTTTCTTTGCTCATCTATTTGCAAAGCCTCCTCAGACAACCATTTTGCATTTTTTCATTTCGTTTTCTTGGCGATGGTTTTGATCACTGTCTCCTGTACAATTTCATGAACTTCCATCCATACTTTGTCAGGCACCCTATCAGATCTAATCTGTTGACTATATCTATCACCTCCACTGTATAATCATAAGGGATTTGATTTAGGTCATACCTGAATGGTCTAGTGGTTTTCCCTATTTTCTTTGATTTAAGTCTGAATTTGGCAATAAGGAATTCATGATCTGAGCCACAGTCATCTCCTGGTCTTGTTTTTGCTGACTGTATAGAGCTTCTCCATCTTTGGCTGCAAAGAATATAATCAGTCTGATTTCAGTATTGATCATCTGGTGATGTCCATGTGTAGAGTCTTCTCTTGTGTTGTTGGAAGAGTGTGTTTGCTATGACCAGTGCATTATCTTGGCAAAATTCTGTTAGCCTTTGACTTACTTCGTTTTGTACTCCAACGGCAAATTTTCGTGTTACTCCAGGTGTCTCTTGACTATCAACTTTTGCATTTTAGTTCCCTATGATGAAAAGGACAGCTTTTTGGGGGGTGTTAGTTCTAGGAGGTCTTGTAGGTCTTTATAGAACCACTAAATTTCAGCTTCTTCAACATTACTGGTTGGGGCACAGACTTGGATTGCTGTGATAGTAAATGATTTGCCTTGGAATTGAACAGACATCATTCTGTCGTTTTTGAGATTGCACCCAGGTAATGTATTTTAGACTCTTTTGTTGACTATGAGTACTACTCCATTTCTTCTAAGGGATTCTTGCCCACAGTAGTAGATATATCAGTCATTTGAATTAAATTCACCCATTCCTGTCCATTTTAGTTCGCTGATTCCAAAATGTTGATGTTCACTCTTGCCATCTCCTGTTTGATCACTTCCAATTTACCTTGATCCATGGACCTAACATTCCAGGTTCCTATGCAATATTGCTCTGTACAACATAGGACTTTACTTCTGGCACCAATCAGTACTGGGCATTGTTTTCGCCTTGGCTCTGTCTCTTCATTCTTTCTGAAGTTATTTCTCCACTCTTCTCCAGTAGCATATTGGGCACCTACCAACCTGGGGAGTGCATGTTTCAGTGTCCTATCTTTTTGCCTTTTCATGTTGTTCATGGGGTTCTCAAGGCAAGAATACTGAAGTGGTTTTGTCATTCCCATCTCCAGTGGACCACGTTTTGTCTGAAATCTCCACCATGACCCATCTGTTTTGGGTGGCCCTACATGGCATGGCTTATAGTTTCATTGAGTTAGGGAAGGCTGTGGTCCATGTGATCAGTTTAATTAGTTTTCTGTGATTGTGGTTTTCATTCTGTCTGCCCTCTGATGGATAAGTATAAGAGGCTTATGGAAGTTTCCTGATGGGAGACTGACTGTGGGGGAAACTGGGTCTTGTTCTGATGGGCAAAGCCATGCTCAGTAAATCCTTAATCCAATTTTCTGTTGATGGATGGGGCTCTGTTCCCTCCCTTTTGTTTGTTTGATCTGAGACCAAACTGTGGTGGAGGTAATGAAGATAATGTTGCCCTCCTTCAAAAGGTCCCATGCAGGCACTGCTACACTCAGTGCCCCCGATCCTGCAGCAGGCCCCTGCCAACCCATGTCTCTGCTGGAGACTCCTGGACACTCACAGGCAAGTTGGAGTCAGTCTTTTATGGGGTCACTGCTCCTTTCTCCTGGGTCCTGGTGCACACAAGGTTTTATGCCCTCCAAGAGTCTGCTTCCCCAGTCCTGTGTAAGTTATGTAATCAAATTCCACTGGCCTCCCAAGTCAAATTCTCTGGGAGTTCTCATTCCCTTTGCTAGGTCCCCAGGTTGGGAAATCTGTTGTGGGTCCTAGAACTTTAACATTGTGAGAATTTCTTTGGTATAATTGTTCTGCAGTTTGGGGGTCATCTGCTGGTTGGCTCTATGGTGGGGTTAATGGTGACCTTCTCCACAAGGGCTTATGCCACACACCGTTTGACCCAGGTCTGCTGCACCCAGAGCCCCTGCCCCTACAGCAGGCCACTGCTGACTTGTATCTCTGCAGGAGACTCATGCACAGGTCTGGCTCAGTCTTTGTGGGGTCTCTGGGTCTTGGTGCACACAAGGTTTTGTTTGAGCCCTCCAAGTGTCTGGTGGCTATGGGGTTTGGTTCCAAATGCAATTTTGCACCTCCTACCATCTTACTGGGACTTTTCCTTTGCCCTTGGACATGGGGTATCTTTTGGTGTGATCCAGTTTTCTCCTGTTGATGGTTATTCAGCAACAAGTTGTAATTTTGGAGTTCTCACAGAAGAAGATGAGCACATGTCCTTCTACTCTTCCACTGAATCTCAAACTCCAAGGGGAGTGGGCCTACCAATACCTTGATTTCAGTTCAGCTAAACTGATTTGGACTTCTGAACCTAGAGCTGTAAGAGAATAAATGTGTGTGGTTTTAAACCACCAAGTGCATAATAATTTGTTACAGCGGCCACATAAAACTAACACACACCTCCAACACTTTCTCTTTCTTCTTGCATTATTTGCCCATTCAATACCCAGTCTTACCCAAACACATCCTATTGGAAAGCCCTTGGGAAGCTGAATTATTCTGGAAAAAGCCTTCAGTAGGTCTGATTGCTATCTCAAAAATTATGCTACCCTATGGACTATATGGTTAATTATGTTACCCATAATGGACTGGCAACATTCACTGGCCACTTTTCTACTAAATCATTACTCACACTGCTCACCTAGCTTCTATCTCTAACACTACTCATATATTGCATTACATTCTTTCCTGTCACAGTATAGCCTATTATTCAACTCTGAAGCAGAAACATTTGCAAATAAAAAATAACATGAAGTCTTCAACTGCTCACTTTCAACTCAGTCTTCTTCCTATATCAGTCTTATGTCTATTTCTCCCATTTCATTCCAGTATGTGTTGAAAATAGCAATCAAATACCATCATGTTGAAAGACAATTCAAAGCCTTCTCAGTTATATGGAAATAATTTCTCATAAATTCAAATTTTCTTTTACTTTAATGAAAAATATAGTTGAATTCAGAGAATGCATGGTTTCTCTGTTTGTTTTTTTTTTTTTTTCCATGAAATTATGAAGATTTGAAAATATCACTGCAATTACATTTGGAAATATTATACTATACATCATATCAATATTTTGCATTGTTTAGAAAGAAAAGATAAGGAATACGTTGTATCTTTTGGATATCATTTTTTTTTTCCAAATGAAACACAATCTCTACTATGTTTTGGGGTGTGATGAAGTTAACTTCTTGTATAAGCTTTTTAATTGAAAAAACTTCTGTAATATCAAAATATTCATTATTGCTTTTTTTAACAATTCAAAGGGCTCATTTTAAACATTAAATTACTAGTGTTTGTTTTAAATGACTTGTTCACTAGAATATTTATTTAATTGTGAGTTTTTTCACTTAATGTTATTACCACATAGGTCACAGGAGATGAATATTTTATATACTCTCCTTTCCATAATTGATCTGCAACCATGAGTTGAGAGAACTAAGTACAGATAACTTTCATAGAATACATAACATACACTCTTAAAATTGGGAATGTATCTAAGGGTACTGTTTTTTGTAAATTTACCACTTCATCAGCTGGTAAGTGAACCCACAAGATTACTTTAAAAAACACAATGCTCACACTTCAGAATTTACACACTCCTTCTACTTGCTCTTGTCAAAAGGGCTAAAATCACATTATAGAGTTAGCAATAAACTCATAATTCAGAGCATGCCTAAGGAAAGGAGTCAGCTACTAATGCTTCCTTCAGGCAGAGATTTGAAGGATTTCAAAGAACAGTGAGGATTTGAGAGTGAAAGGAGAAAAATTTAAGATAAACTTTTATTCCTGTATGTTCCTTTAGGATAAAATTACCTATTGGGGCCAGATTTTTTGAAAAGAGAGATGTTTCTGGTTGTCTTTCAAGTACATTTGGCACAGATAATAGGTTGACTACAAGTTTGCACATTAGTGGAACTTTTCCAGGCCGCTTAGGGTAATGTGGATCTTTGTGTTTCAATGGAAAGAATATCTGAGTCCAACTCTTGTATAAATAATTCTACACTCTTATATCCCATTCTTCTTGAGTGCTAAATTGCTTCATTTCTGTCTGACTCTTTATGATCCCATGAACCATACTCCCCTCTCCACCCTAGGCCCCCCCTTCCATGAGATTCTCCAAGTAAGAATACTAGAGTAGGTTGCTGTTTCCTTACTTTCTTCTTAATTCTCAAGTCAATTTATTTATATTAATATTTTCCTTTCTTCTACTCATGTCCACAATTTCCAAATTTGAGGGTTACTTGGGGATTAGCCTCCATTTTTTATCACTGTAATCTCACCCTTATAGCTTTTATTTATTGTCATTGTTCTAAACAACCCTTCTGTATCCACCTGTAACTAAGCACTTTCTTCTGAAATCCAACTACAATTACTCATGCAGTGTTCACATACCAGGGGCATGTATGTTCACAGTTTAGCTTTTGCTCAAAACAATCTTGGCTCTTTCTACAGTCTTGCCCAGATGAGTCAATGGCATCACTTTGTCTTAAAACAGTTTTAAATTCACAGAAAATTTGTGCAAATAGTACAGATATTTATTATATACCTCCCTCAAATACACACACACGTTTTTCTGTTATTAACAACTAACTTTAATGTGATGCATTTATTATACTCAATGAACCAATATTTATACATTATTAACTATAGCCCATCATGTATATTAAAATTCACTCTTTGTGTTGTACAGTTAATGGAATATGTAATGTTTTATATGCACCACTACAGTATCATACAGAATAATTTCACCAACTATTAAAAAAAAGAAAGAAGCCATCCAGTAACTACAGGTCAAAAACATTTTATTCATAAACATTTGCAATAGGGAAGAGAGACAGTATAAAACTTGGTTTAATTTTCAATATAGCATGGACAAATGGGATTTATGGCCAAAGAGTAGGGGGTAAATGTTAGTTGCTTAGTCATGTCTGACTCTTTGCAACCCCGTGGACTGTAGCCTACCAGGTTCCTCTGTTCTTGGGGTTTCTCAGGCAAGAATACTGCAGTGGGTTGCCATTTCCTTCTCTAGGGAATCTTTCCAACCCAGGGATTGAACCTGCCTCTCATATGTCATCTGCACTGGCATGTGGATTCTTTACCACTTGCACCATTTGGGAAGCCCAATTTGAAGCATATCAACTTGCAACTAACCAAGCAGACATTCAGATATTTCATTATAATACTTTTTTTTTTCCTTTAAAATTTTTGGGTTACTTATGGTTGTTACTGATCAAGTTTTACTGATCAGGTCCCTTCCCTTGGTCCTGACTTAAACCTTGGGGCCTCTTGCTAGCAAAATGTAAGAGTATGATAAGAAATAAATAGAAGGGGACCTCAGGAATAACAGAGATAATGGAAATTCAGAGGTAAATCTATCTTTCCCTTTGGTACAACTGGAGCTTTTCCACCTGGCTCCTTAAAACATCAGGTTGGTATTCTGACACTGATAAGACTTATGAACTGTAGAAATATATAATGATGGGTACTTTTTTTTTAATTGGAAAATAACAGTGGTTTGTATACTGGTGGAAATTATCTAGTAGAGAAGAAAAAACAGATGCTGCTGGTGCCATGTGCCTGACTAGGTTTCGGCAGGAGGGGTGGACAGCAGTTTGAAAGTTGGAACAGAAGTGCTGGTCTGTGATAGGAGCTTCCTAAGCCGGTTATCCATCCAGATGGCTAGTGAGCTCAAACACCAATCCTGATGGTGGCAAGATGTGATGGGAGGAATTGACCTAAGTTCTCTCTGGCTACTTCTGCAATAGAGTGTCCAGTTATTAATAATGACCTTGGTTTTTAGGGCTATAGGACTAGAGCATTGACAGAATACTCAGATGTTGAAAGGCTTGGGACATTAAAATCCCTGAACACTGGGACAGTGACTACATGAGTCACTTCTTGAACATTTTAGCTCTTAACTTGTTCAGTTCTTTGCTGTCCTTTTCATTGTTCATTTTACATTCAGTTACCCCTGCGGTATCCACATTGTGCTATCAGTTAAATCTCAAATAAAATCTTTCAACTTTTTCAAATCTCCATTTTACAAGTGATAGAGTTAAGAGCTGGAGAAGGTAGCAGGCAGGAGTGATTGTCCACACATTTTAACACTTGTGTTAGGGTTGGTACAATATTATAACTGTCTGGGGATCTGA
Source organism: Bos mutus (assembly GCF_027580195.1). Taxonomy (NCBI): domain Eukaryota; kingdom Metazoa; phylum Chordata; class Mammalia; order Artiodactyla; family Bovidae; genus Bos; species Bos mutus. The sequence continues at coordinate 60,566,685 of NC_091636.1, forward strand.
AATCCCTATGTTACCTCAGATAAGAATAGCAGCCTCTGTAAAGTGTTTATAACTTGTACTTCTAGCCTTAGCATGAGTTGGGATGCATGGTCAGGAAAGGTCATTCTCCATGTGGATCTCACATTTGGTCCCATCTTTTTAAGGCAGTGATCATTTTGTATGTCTTAGAAGGATAAACTTTCTGCATCTTATAAATTTTTCTAATAAGTTATAAAGAGAGAACATAAACTCTGTCATGAATAAAACTACAGACATCTGGCCTTTTTACAATTGATTTATTTTCTCTATTAGAAAACTTATCTCCTACTTAATTGCCATAATTTAATTAATGAGAGGCTGTAGCCTTTAGAATTAGTTTATCTAGTAACTGAAGTTTTAAAACACTGCCACATTTATTTAATAGTTTTATCTACCACAAAGTAAATATTTAAAATATAGCAGTAAAGACAATTATCAATAATAAAGTTAAAAGATGGACACTAATCTTCATCTAATAATTTATTTTAGTAGGAATTTGATGGTGCATCTGGTACTATATTATAATGTTTTTAATTTTATGTTTAAACTCAAAACAACAGGAGACTGTAGTTCTAGCAATAACAATACATCTTTTAGATGTACAATAGACCTTGAAAAAGTGTTATTTAAAAAAGAATTCAGATATCAGAGAATAAGACATTCTTACTGAAGGGTATTTTCAGTGTGGTCGAACTAAACAGCCTGAATTTAATTCTGAAACTCAGCATGGTTCTTGGAGACCTGAATCTACCCCAAGTGAACAAGTTATCAGAACAGAGTTAGCCAAAAGCCCCAGACTAAGCACAGACTATGATTATATAATTGATGATTTGGGGAAATAATATGGTGTGCTTTCTTATTTTCCTCTTGTTTTTTTTTTTTTTTTTTTTCTTTTTCTCACTCCCCTCCCACACACCTCCCTATTCCTCTCTGGATATTTTAGGAAAATGCTCGATTCCTGAATTCAGCTGTGGCTAGTCTTTGCTGCTGGTAACACAGGCCATTAATTGCTGTGGAGCAAAAAAAAAAAAAAAAAAAGGACTGGCCCACACTGACAAGTATTCTGCAAACAACTAAACTACTGCTCTAATACTGCTGTAATATCGTTTCCCCATAACGACTGATCAAAATGAATCTGATGTCACCAGAGGAGCCATACACTTGTACACAAGAGAAATACCTTTACATTTTGTTACATTGCAAAACATAAGATTTAGTTGGATTGCATGGAACTATCAATATCCCATATTCTTAGTCTCTGGCTAAAAAAGGAAAGTGAGTATTTTCTGGCTGACTGGCTGTCTGAGACCAATTTTTGATTTGTTAGCAGTAAACCAGTATAAGTAGCTTCATGTGAAAAGGGGAAATATAACATATTTTGGAACTGACTTCCACATATCCAGCCAGCTGAGCTATTTTTGATAAAACGCCATGAGTGGGAAAGGGAATCAATCATTTGACAGCCCTCTTTCTTTTTCCAAAAGCAGTATAAAAGTGAGAATTACTTTTAAACATTGTCTTATTTCCAAAATTTCTACCCACAATAGAACTCTCCAGATTTACATCCTGAGACATTGGCATAACTTATTGAGAACTCAGCCTCTAGATTCACAACCCCTTATTTGGAATCCTGATTCAAGCTTCTATCAAAAGGGTGGTCCTCATAAGTTTATTCATATCCTCTGGGCTTCCATTTCCTTGTTTATATGCAGAGTACATCATAAGAAATGCTGGACTGGATGAAGCACAAGCTGGAATCAAGAGTGCCAGGAGAAATATCAATAACCTCATATATGCAGATGACATCACCCTTAAGGCAGAAAGTGAAGAACTAAAAAGCCTCTTGATGAAAGTGAAACAGGAGAGTGAAAATGTTGGCTTAAAACTCAACATTCAGAGAACTAAGATCATGGCATCCGGTCCCATCACTTCATGGCAAATAGATGGGGAAACAGTGGAAACAGTGGCTGACTTTATTCTTTTGGACTCCAAAATCACTGCAGATGGTGATTGCAGCCATGAAATTAAAAGATACTTACTCTTTGGAAGGAAAGTTATGACCAATCTAGACAGCATATTAAAAAGCAGAGGCATTACTTTTCCAACAAAGTTCCATCTAATCAAGGCTATGGTTTTTTCAGTAGTCATGTAGGGATGTGAGAGTTGGACTATAAAGAAAGCTGAGCACCAAAGAATTGATGCTTTTGAACTGTGGTGTTGGAAGACTCTTGAGAGTCCCTTGGACTGTATGACGATCCAACCAGTCCATCCTAAAGGAGATCAGTCCTGGGTGTTCATTGGAAGGACTGATGTTGAAGCTGAAACTCCAATACTTTGGCCACCTTATGTGAAGAGCTGACTCATTTGAAAAGACCCTGATGCTGGGAAAGATTGAGGGCAAGAGGAGAAGGGGACAACAGGATTAAATGGTTGGATGGCATCACAGACTCTGGACATGAGTTCGGCTGGGCTCCAGGTGTTGGTGATGGACAGGGAGATCTGGCGTGCTGCAGTTCATGGGGTCACAAAGAGTTGGGCACGACTGAGCAACTGAACTGAACTGAACAGTTAAAGAACAGTATGATTCCCAATTTTGAAGGTTGTTGTAAGAATCTGAAGAAACAATACATGTACTTCAAATAGTCTATGGCACATTATAATTGATTTTTTAATGTGAGCATTTGCCTCCACAAACATAGAGCAAGCATCACTGTATGTACACAAAAGCATAAGATGATGAAAAGCAAACTTCTTGTTATTATATAATAAAGAATTGCAATTTTAGCTTGCAGCACAAATCAGGTGTCTAAAAACTGGGAGCTACCATATCTTATCTCTGACTCATGTGATTTTTCATCTGAGCTGACACCTACATATTAGAAAAGAAACAAATATCCAAGTTGGTTTTAAGCCTGTATTTCCGTGTGGGGCTTCCCTGGTGGCACAATGGTAATGCAGCACATATAGGTTCAGTCCCTGGGTTGGGAAGATCCCCTGGACAAGGAAATGGCACCCTACACCAGGATTTTCTTGCCTGGAGAATTCTTTGGACAGATGGGCCTCCTGGGCTACAGTCCATGGGGTCACCAAGAGTCAGACACGACTGAAACAACTTAGCATGTTTGCATACCCTGGTGGATCAGATGGTACAGAATCTACCTGCAGTACAGAAGATATGGGTTCAATTCCTGGATCAGGAAGATCCAGAGAGGGTAACAGGCAGGAAGCCCAGGGGTCTCCAAATGGAGGAAATAGCCTGCAAGTGTCAGACATTTTTATCTCTCTTAAGTGGCAGGGGGAAACAAACTAGCGATATTTTTTTCCTTCTCTATACAAATTTAAAAGGAGGTTTCTCTTAAAATACTGTGTTGCCATAATGACACCTGGTTTCACCTGAAGTTAACTATTCTCAAACCTAGAGATAACCAATGCATTTCTCTTACAGAAACGTTTATCTTAAGCTATGCTAATATACTATGCGTTTACCCCAAACTCTGTCTTCAAGTCAGTTCCTCCTCTTGGCTCAGAACCTACTTGACAAACCAGTATGTTATACTCAGATATTGTTGCCCTAATCTATATAAACAAAACTATTTGTATGGTGATCTACCCTTCTACAAGATTCAAGTTAATCATTTTATGGCCCAGCATGAACCATTTGGTGCCAAGATTATCCCAAAATGCATCTTATGGGTGAGGGGCCTGGTGCCCTTCTGAGTTTTAAAACATTCCTTTCTTTCATTAACAGACTGCTAGTGTTCTTGCCTGGAGACTCCCAGGGATGGGGGAGCCTGTTGGGCTGCTGTCCATGGGGTCACACAGAGTTGGACACGACTGAAGTGACTTAGCAGCAGCAGCAGCAGCAGTGACTATATAACATCCAGCTGAAGACTTGCAGGGGGGTACTTTTTCTGCCCCCTTCTGATGTCTATGTCAGAAGCTTTCTCTCTCTCCTTTATACTTTAATAAAACTTTATTACATAAAAGCTCTGAGCGATCAAGCCTCGTCTCTGACCCCAGATTGAATTCTTCTCATCCAGGGGCCAAGAATCCCGGTGTCTTGGCGTGATTCAACAACAACCTTTCAATCCCCTGGAGAAGGAAATGGCTACCCACTCCAGTATTATTACTTGGAGAATTCCATGGACAGGGGACAGGCTACAGTCATGGGATCTCAAAGAGTTGGGCAGGACTGAATGGCTAACACACACTTTCACTTTTTCCGTATGATTTCTCTGAATCATAGTTTCCTCATACACTAAAGGAAGTTAATAGAGGACCTATCTGAATCTCCAGACTGTCTGGGTCTTGCCCAGTGGCTCAGCAGTAAACAATCCACCTGCAGTGCAGGAGTGGGCTCAATCCCTGTGTCAGGAAGATACTCTGGAGGAGGAAATGGTGACCCACTCCAGTATTCCTGCCAGGAGAATCCCATGGACAGAGGCTACAGTCCTGGGCTCTCAAAGTGTCACCCATGACTACGTGACTAAACAGCAACAACAAATGTATGGTTTTACTTTTGTTTTCAGCACAGTGGCTTCAGCCAATGAGTTTCTGTGGGGACTATTTACCACAATTCAAAAAAGTAAGTCTGTACATGTCACAGTGAATACACAAATTGTTTGCAAGACCATTTGATCTCAATAAATTGGAAGAAGACATTATTTAGTAGTTAATGAATGTATCTATAAAAATTTTTTTTAGTGATCTATAGCTGTGTGATTTAGGGCATGCAGCTCTCAAAGAAATTCAATGAATTGAGAAACATTACCAGAACAAATCCTTTCTTCTCTCTGTTTTAATCTATCATTTTATGTTTCAATTATTTTCCTGCATATATTTTAAAATTAAATCAGAAATGAACATAGAAAGAAATAGAATAGATGCTAAATTTAGTCTGATTTTACAAATAAGTCAATTAAAATTAGAAATGGATATATGAATTGAATTTTAAAAGCTCCATCTACCTCAATTAATAATGCATTTCGATAACTTAGTTTTATTTTTAATAGTCTTACTTCAAAGCTTAAAATATATTATGTTGTATTATCAGTTGTTTACAAAATAATAATATTAGCCAAAGCCAGAAGAAAATTAAAAACAAATCCTGTCGTTGATGCTTTTAACAAAATGTGTTTGCAATAGGTACTTAACCATTTAGTACCTCAGTTTCCTTCTATCTAAGATGTGGGCAACAATAAACTCTAAGTCATATGCACGTGCTAAGTTGTTTCAGTCATGTCTGACTCTTTGCAACCTTCTGGACTGTAGCCCGGCAAGCTCCTCTGTCCATGGGAATTCTCCAGGCAAGAAAACAGGAATGGATTGCCATGCCTTCTTCCAGGAAACTCTAAGTCATAGAGTATAGATATGTAATGAGTTAATATAAGTATCATACACATTCTGGGACATAGCCTGTGCTAATTAAAAATATTAAGCCATATAAAATTACCATAACTACATTATTATTAACATAGTTTTGTAAAACACTTTTTATACAGTTGTTATAACAAATTACCAGTTTGGTAGTAGTTTAACACAGCATGAATATATTCTCAAGAGCTCCGTAGTTCAGAATTTTAATATAAATCTGAACAGATTACGATCACAGCACTGACAGGGCTTCATTCCAATGTGGAGGTTTTAATGAAGAATCTACTTCCTATGCTTATTTAGCTTGCTGACATAATTTAATTCCTTGTCATTGTAGGACTGATATCCTTACTTTCTTGCTGCGTGTCAGCTGAAAGTTACTTCCAGCTTCTGGATACCATTAAATTCCCTGGTTTATAATCTGCTTGCTCTATCTTCAAGCCAGCAATAGCAGTTGAATCTCACTCACACTTTGAATATCCCTCCCCTCCTTTTATTTTTCCTTCTGGAAGACCACATGAGATTCTGCCTTTGTCTTTCTATTTTAAAAAGTGAAAGTGAAAGTCACTCTGCTAAGTCACTTCAGTCGTGTCCAACTTTGTGCGTTCCCATAGACAGCAGCCCACCAGGCTCCCCTGTCCCTGGGATTCTCCAGGCAAGAATACTGGAGTGGGTTGCCATTTCCTTCTCCAATGCATGAAAGTGAAAAGTGAAAGTGAAGTCGCTCAGTCATGTCTGACTCTTAGCAACCCCATGGACTGCAGCCTACCAGGCTCCTCCATCCATGGGATTTTCCAGGCAAGAGTACTGGAGTGGGGTGCCATTGCCTTTTCCAGAAAGTCGCTCAGTCGTGTCCAACTCTTTCTGACCCCATGGGCTATACAGTCCATGGAATTCTCCAGGGCAGTATACTGGACATTTAAATTGGATTGGACCCACCTAAATACTCCAGAAAACTCACATTTCATGCTTATCCTTAATCACTTCTGCAAAGCTCCTTTTTTACCATGTAAGGGAATACATTCACGGGCTCCAAGAATTAGAGAGTGATATGTTTGGTAGTCTATTATTTTGCCTACCACATATAATATCTAACTATTTTCACTGGTGTATTGGTGTGACAACAATTGGGAATTGAGTCAGTGATGCTATCTAGCCATCTCATCCTCTGTACCCACTTCTCCTCCTACCTTCAATCTTTCCCAACATCAGGGTCTTTTCCAGTGAGTCAATTCTTCACATCAGGTCACCAAGGTATGGAGTTTTAGCTTCAGCTTCAGCTTCGGTCCTTCCAATGAATATTCAGGACTGATTTCCTTTAGGATTGACTGGTTTGATCCCCTTGCTGTCCAAGGGACTCTCAAAGGTCTTTTTCAGCACCACAATTCAAAAGCATCAATTCTTCAGCACTCAGCCTTCTTTATGGTCCAACCCTCACATGGGAACATGACTACTGGAAAAAACGTAGCTTTGACTATACGGACCTCTGTTGGTAAACTGATGTCTCTGCTTTTTAATATGCTGTCTAGGTTTGTTATAGCTTTCCTTCCAAGGAGCAAGTGTTTTTAATTTCATGGCTGCAGTCACTGTCTGTATGGATTTTGGAGCCCAAGAAAATAAAATCTGTCACTGTTTCTATGTTTTCTCCATCTATCTAACATAAAATGATGGGAGTGGATCCCATGATCTTAGTTTTTTGAATGCTGAGTTTTAAGCCAGCTTTTTCACTTTTCTCTTTTACCCTCATCAAGAGACTTTTTAGTTTCTATAGTTAAAATTTTAATACAGATATTGTTTCCTTTTACATGGAAAAAAAATGCTGCCTTTTGGCTTTAACTTTTCTCCCTGGATTCACCACATGAGAAACATCTCCATGTGTCTCTTCTATAGTGAAGTATATGGTTTAATCCCAGAAAAATTTGACGAGGTTCATGTGTAAATAGTACCCATTCCAATTAGCCAGAATGAGAGTTATGGAAATATTTTTATCATCTGGAGTAAGTGCTTACTTAAAGCTCACCACAGATTTTCTAGTAAAGCTATTTATGACATTATGACCTACATTATGGGCTACATAGACATCCATGTACAGTATTGTTTTCATTGATAACAGCAATGTTTCTGCTTCACATAGACTAGTCCTTTATTTTAGAGAAGTTCAGGGGATATTCTTTCAAAGTTATGTATGTTTGAGGTTCTAGATCAAGAATTCAAAGAGTTGCTTCTTCCCAGGTTCATGGATGGAGTCGACTTTATGGTGACCACAGATAATGAGTTCACATATAAGAGACAGCTTGCAGAGGAAAAAAAAGAATAGGTCGTTGAGAGAATAAACATGAGAGAGAGGTAATACTGAAAAAAAACTATATGATCTCTAGTCACACAGATTTGCAGGATGATGAAGAGGCTGTGCAGAAAAGATGGTGTAAAAACTCTGAATTGCTGTTTACCTTGTGACACATAGGGTGGATATCTAGGTAAACAGAGCATTAAACAACAAAGGAGTGTGCAAAATGAAGAAAAAATTGGGGAACCAAAATTAGCCATAGGCAACTCTATGATTATGCCTATGATAGGCAACTCTAAACAGCACGGAAAAAAAAGCCCTGAACATGAGAGAATCAAGGGCAGCCAAAGAAGTGTCAATCTGTCTTGTCTGGGCCATAATGGAAAGATAATGCTGCCTGGGGTGAGAGTAATTCATCAGTATATGCTGCTACATCTTGAGACTAAACTCAATACCTTCCTTTGCCACCTTAGCAAAAGAAGAATATTAATCTATTAGAACACAGTTTTATGACATAGAAAAGAAAAAAAAAAGAATATTTCCTTTGAAATATGTCAGTGGTTAATGATAAAGAATACAAAACAGGCTGTTAAACTGAAACTGTTTTAAGTTCTCTGTGGTATGAAGTCATTACTTTCAGTTGTCACACAATTAAGTTCTTTTTAAAAATGTAACCAGTTGATTTTTATCATTCCCATTGACATATATGACAGAATATGTATTGACCCTACTCATTCATGATTTACCCTGATGAATTAAAATGATTCATTTTAATTACCCTATTACTCTAATGAGTTAAAATGATTTTGTTTCAAATGTGAGAGGCTTTGGTTAGCATGATCCTATAGTGGTGTTAAAGTCATTAGCAAATAATATCTTTTTCTATAATCTGTTACAAAAATAAATCTGACCCATCTAGGAGCTGGCTTGATATGTGTTCCCTGCTCCACATTCTCTTCATTACATTATAGCCACACTTTTCAATAGACTATTCAATATTTTGAGCATTTGTTTCTGTATTAGGAAAATTTCAAGCATACAGAAAAGCTTCAATAATTTTATAATGAACACATATATTCTCCATGCAAATTCTACAATTAACATTCTACTCTGTTTTATTGCATATCTCACCATCCATGTGCCATTCAGTCAATCCATCATAATAATAATTTTTCAATGAATTACACAATAAATAGAAAAAATTCACTTCCCCTTAAAGCTCTAAAATAGCCTATTATTAATTAGAGCTCAATATTTATTAGGAATGTTTGTCTTCATGTAAAGTTTACATAAAAGAAAATTCACACACCTTGAGTGTACAATCACTGTATTGGGCACAAAACCATGAATCCAGGAAGTTCAGAGAGTGGTAAGTGAAGTATAGCAGGGGATTACACAGCAGCCTGTCATATTCAAATTATAGAATACCAGAGACAAAGAAAAAACTTGAGATAATTCAAAGGAGGGTGAGAAGAAAACATCACATTTAAAAAGCAATAATCATGAGAAATTTAGGGAATCTCCTGTCATAAAACATACTCTCAAAAAAAAAATGGACTACAAGAATAGTTTTCAAGAGTTCTCAAAATATGCATAGACACAAAAATGGTAACTAAGATAAGGATACTGATATGTTAATTAGGTGGTTATAGTAATCTTTCTATTTACTTATAACAAAACATCACATTTTCACCTTCAATATATACAATTTTCATAAAAATGTAAACATCATAAAAAGTTTTAAAAGGAAAGTATAAATATTTAAATAGTCAAAAAAAAAAAAACCCAACAACAACAACCTGGAATTTATATCCAGTGAAATTATATTTCAAAAGTGAAGAAGAAAGGAAGACTTTTTCAAACAGATAAAATCGAAGGACCCGCATTTACAGCAGAACTTCCCTGCAAGAAATGCTAAAATATCTTCCCTAAGAAAAAGAATACAGTTAGAACCCCTCGAAATCCCCTTGGCTTGATAACCACGTCCAACTCTTCGGGACCCCATGGACTGTAGATTGCCCACTCCTCTGTCCATGGAACTCCTGCCATTCACCTCTCCAGAGGAGCTTCCCTACCCAGGGAAGCCCCAGATAGATGTCTACATGAGTATAAACTCACGGGCTCCCTCTTTTCTGAGCAGTTATTTAAATAAACTTGTAAGTTCTTCCTCTGACCCTTTAAGATATAAAATATCTGCAAAGGAAGAATGTCTTTCTTGAAGACCTAGTAAGGACCCTTTGAAATGTAATCATGAAGAAAGACCTTGCCACTCTCTCCAGTCTCAGAGGGCAGGTAGAAGCCTAACCAAGGAGCAGCAATCAGCGCACGCATGCACACAGACACAGACACACACACAGAGACACACACACACACACGTTGACCAACCACATTGACCAAACTCCTTTGCAACGTTCTCCACTAGCTCAATCCAACATTTAAAGTCCCTCTCTTTTGTATTAACTGAGTTGATCTCAACCTCCGACCCCTATGGCTGCTGCTGCTGCTGCTGCTAAGTCGCTTCAGTCGTGTCCAACTCTGTGCGACCCCATAGATGGCAGCCCACCAGGCTCCCCCGTCCCTGGGATTCTCCAGGCAAGAACACTGGAGTGGGTTGCCATTTCCTTCTCCAATGCATGAAAGTGAAAAGTGAAAGTGAAGTCACTCAGTCGTGTCTGACTCTTAGCAACCCCATGGACTGCAGCCCACCAGGCTCCTCCATCCATGGGATTTTCCAGGCAAGAGTGCTGGAGTGGGGTGCCATTGCCGTCTCTGACCCCTATGGCAATAGTCTTAAATTATTCCTTGTTTTTATTGAATGTCCTGTTGCAATTTTCTTTTAAAAATCTCAGGTCTCTGTACAAGAAGAATGCTATAGAAGGAATAAATGAATGTGAAATAAAATCTTGATTTTTGCCTAATCTCAACTAATTTAAAAATAACAGTTGTCTGTTTAAAGTGATACAAGTTGAAACTATTAGATAACATTGCATATTGAATAAGTGAAGAGCATGGCAACACCACTATAAGTGGCAAAAAGGAAGAACTGTGAATATTCTGTACTAATTTACTACATTACATGTGAGGCAGCTACAGTTATTTGAAGGTCAATTTCTGTTAGGTAAAAACGTACTTTGGAAATTCCAAAGCAACCATCAAAATATTAAAATAAGAAGTATGTTTTCAGATGCTAAGAGAGGAGACTAAATGCTCACGTGAAACCAGAGAGGACAGAAAAAGATGAAGAATAAAGGGAAACAAAGAACAAATGGAATCAATGGAAAACATTTACAAACATGGTATGTTAATCCAGCTAAACTGACAATCATTTTAAAGGAGACTACTCTATGGGTACCAACTAAAAGACAGACACTGTCAGAGTAGATTAAAACAAATAAATAAAGGTACAAACATATGCTGTTTTCCAGAAACCCCCACTGTAGGGGAATCTTCTTTTACGGCAATGGACTTGGATTAGCAAGGTTTCATGAGCTCCCTGTGCATTGACAGAGTTCACAAGTTGGGTGCATTAAACAAGAAAAATTAATTTTCTCAGAATTCCAGAAGCTAGAAGTCTGAGATCAAGGTGTTGACAGGGCTTGTTTCTCCTGAGGCCACTCTCCTTGGCTTGTCATGACTGTCTTCTCCCCTCTGTGTCTTCACATTGCCTTCATTCTGTATGTATGCATCCTAATTTCCACTTTCTATAAGGATCATAGCCATATTGGACTGGGGCTCACATTAACAACTTTATTTTAATATAATTATTTCTTTAAAGAACTTACCTCCAAATACAGTGACTTTCTGAGGCACTGGGGAATAGCACTTCAGCATATGAATTTTGCAGGGGGTACAGTTTAGCCCATGACCTTTAGTTAATTTGAATAATTGTATGGGCTGCATGGCAAAGGGTTTATCTCACACATGCATGCCTGATACTTGCTTCTGCAGCAATTAGAACAGATGTCTAATGTCCTGCATATGAAAACCTATATAAGGGCATTGGTTGGAGTGTGAATTTAATCAGCTGAGCCTCTGATCAGAAACTCAAAATTAATTCAAGACAATTAAGAAAAAAGCTATATTACAATAATGTATGATTTTTGTTTGAGCAACATATAGAAATCTTTGGAGTGTATACAATTATTTACCCTCCAATCTTTTTTAACTCCCCAATTCATAATGCCACCATATTCATATGTATTACAGTTGACTGCATTATTTAACTTTTTTTCACTTTGAAATAATTGAGACTCAGAAGTCACAGAAACATTGAAGTTCTTGGGGTCCCTTTACCCAGCTTCCTCAGATGGCAATGTCTTATACAACCATAGCACAATTATCAAAACTAGAAAACTGACATTGGACAATTTTTTACCTGCCCCCATTAGTGTGTGTGTGTGTGTGTGTGTGTGTGTGTGTCATTCTGTAATATTTTATATCAGGGACAGATTCTTGCAACTACCACCACAGTCAAAGAACTCCTTTGTCCTAACACTTTATAACCATATCACCTCTCCATGTTCAAACACTGGCAACACTATCTGTCATTTCAGGAATGTTATTCAAGTGGAAACATGTGCTGCATAGCTCATAGAGACTGGCTCTTTTCATTCAGCATACTGTCTTTTGTAGTCATTCAAATTACCGGGTACATCTATAGATTACTCCTTTTATTGCTGGATAGTGAAAAGACCCTGATGCTGGGAAAGATTGAGGGCAGGAGGAGAAGGGGACCACAGAGGCTGAGATGGTTGGATGGCATCACCGACTCGATGGACATGGGTTTGGGTGGACTCCAGAAATTGGTGATGGACAGGGAGGCCTGGCGTGCTGCGGTTCATGGGGTCGCAAAGAGTCGGACACGACGAGCAACTGAACTGAAGTGGTATACTACTAAATAAATGAATCAGTTTCTTTATTCTTTATTATGATGGTGATGCCATCATCAACTCAATGGGCAGGAGTTTGAGCAAGCTCCAGGAGTTGGTGATGGACAGGGAAGCTTGGTGTGCTGCAGTCCATGGGGTCACAAAGAGTCGGACATGGCTAAGTAACTGAACAACAACAAGGGCGCTGAAATGAGATTCTTGGGGCACGTGATAATTCTACATGTAGTTTTCTAAGAAACTATTAACCTCTTCTTCAGACTGACTGCACATTTGTACTTTGAACAACCTTGTATGAGAAATTTCAATACCTCATAGCTTCACTTTCACGTGGTAGAGTACCTTTTTTTCTTTATTTATGTTAGCATTTCCTGTAGGGGTGTTGCAATATCTAACTTTTGCTTTAATTTGCATTCCCCTAATGAGTAACAGTTTTGAATAGCTTTTCATGTACTAATTTGCCACCAAAACATCCTCTCTGGTTAAGTGTATTCAATTTCCTATTTGGATTGTTTCCTTACTGTTGAGATCAGAGAAAAATTTTAATATTTGAAATAGAAATCTGTTGCTGGATATGTGATTGATTAGTATTTTCACCCATATGGGCCTTAATAGTATCTTTTTTCCAAGATAGTCTAATTTATCAATACTTTTCTTCTTGTGGATTTAAAAACAGTCATAGACCACAAAGATTTTCTCTTATGGTTTTTTCTTTAAGTATTACAGTTTTATATTTTAAATTACTACTAATAAGCAATTTCAAGTATATTTGGTGTAAGAACATGAAGCTTATGTCATGAATTATCATTTTGCCCAAGAATGCGCAATCATACTTTTGAAAAAATAACTCTCTTTCTTTATACCTACATTAAAATTTAGTTACATGGGCTTTTGGAGATCTGCTTTGTAATTCCATGTGTGTTTTGCTATGTAAGTTCACCTTCTTTCTCTCTCTTTTTTTTTTTTAACCACAGTAGCATATACTGTCTTAAAATCAGATTCTGTGATCCCCAAATTCTTTTACCTTTTATTTAAAATTATTTCTGTTGTTCAACTTATTTTTCCTTTTTATATAAATTTAGAATTAACTATCAGAGAAGGCAATGGCAACTTCAGTACTCTTGCCTGGAAAATCCCATGGACAGAGAAGCCTGGTAGGCTGCAGTCCACAGGGTCGCTAAGAGTTGGGCACGACTGAGCAACTTCACTTTCACTTTTCACTTTCATGTATTGGAGAAGGAAATGGCAACCCACTCCAGTGTTCTTGCTTGGAAAATCCCAGGGACAGAGGAGCCTAGTGGGCTGCCATCTGTGGGGTCACACAGAGTCGGACACAACTGAAGAGACTTGGCAACAGCAGCAGAAGAATTAACTATATGTACAAAAATTCCTCTGGAGTTTTGTTAGGAAATAAACTGAATATTCTTTAGTATTTCGTATATTCAGGTCTGCCAGTTTCTTTCATTAGGGTTTTTTAGTTTTCAGCATGTGAGATCTCATGCATGTTTTCTTAGATTTATCTGAAAGTATTGTTTATTGTTCATTTGCTCAGTCATGTCCAGCTCCAACTCTTTCTAACCTCATGGACTGCAGGATACCAGACTTCCCTGTCCTTCACTATCTCTTGGGCTTTTCTCAAATTCATGTTCATTGAGTCAACAGTGTCATCCAACCATCTCATCCTCTGCCGCCCTCAATTTTTCTCAGCATCAGGGTCTTTTCCAATGAATTAGCTCTTCACAACAGGTAGCCAAAGGATTAGAGCTTCAGCTTCAGCATCAGTCCTTCCAATGAATATTGAGTTGATTTCCTTTAGGACTGACTGGTTTGATCTTGTGGTCCAAGAGTCTCTCAAGAATCTTCTCCAGTATCACGGTTCAAAAGTATCAATTATTTGGCACTCAGTCTTCTTTATGGTCCAGCTCTCACATCCTTATGTGACTACTGGAAACTATTGAAAATTATATTAATTTATTTAAGCTTTGTTTTAAAATATTCAGACTTCCCTGGTGGCTCAGAATAAAGAATCCACCTGCAATGTGGAAGACCTGGGTTTGATCCCTATATTCAATGAAGATGTATATGTAGCAGTGATTTCTTTTAATATGTTGATCTTCCATCCTATAATCTTGCAAAAGTCACTTACTAGTTCTAGAAGTTTGTGTAGATACCTTAGTATTTTCTACACAAGCAGTACTGTTGTATGTACACAGGGGCAGCTTTAGCTCCTTCTTTCCAATCTGCATGCATTTTATTTTCTTATCTTGCCTCATTTCACTGACTGTCTTGAACAGGAGTGATTAGAGTGACCATTCTTGCCTTTTTCTCAGTCTTAGAAGGCTAGCATTCAGCTTTTCACTGCTAAGTATGATGTTAACTGTGAGGTCTTTTATAGATGCTCTTTTTTTTTTTATCAAGTTAAAGAAGTTCCCTTCAAATACTAGTTTGTTCAGAATGTTAAAGTACATATTATTTTTTAAAAGTGGTATTATTTTTCAATTGCATTTTTTCCATAAATTCAAAAACTTTTGTTTTTCTTCTTTTAGCTGCTAGCATAATGGATTATAATTTCTAAATATTGACCTAACACCCCACTTATTTTATTTTCATCTCCAAATCTTTCAGATGTATTATTAATAATATATTAAGAAGGAATGATGCTAAAGCTGAAACTCCAGTACTTTGGCCACCTCATACGAAGGGTTGACTCATTGGAAAAGACTCTGATGCTGGGAGGGATTGGGGGCAGGAGGAGAAGGGGATGACAGAAGATGAGATGGCTGGATGGCATCACTGACTCGATGGACGTGAGTCTGAGTGAACTCTGGGAGTTGGTGATGGACAGGGAGGCCTGGTGTGCTGCGATTCATGGGGTCACAAAGAGTCGGACATGACTGAGCGACTGAACTGAACTGATAATTAAAAAAGAAATCATTTCCTTAATTAATTCAGGTATTTGGCCACTTTAAAAATGTGAATTAAGATGCTAATCTTAGGACTTTCCTGGTGGTCTAGTGGTTAAGAATTCACCTGCCAATGCAGGGGACATGAGTTCAATCCCTGGTCTGGAAAGATCCCACATGCTGCTGGACAGGCTGGGTCCATTCACCAGAGTTATGGAGCCTGTGCTCAAGAGCACATGAAAGTGACTACTGAAGCCCGTGTGCCCTAAAGCCCATGCTCTGAAACAAGAGAAGCCACTGAAATGAGAAACCCGAGCATTGCAACTAGAGAGGAGCCCCAGCCCCAACTCGCCTCAACCAGAGCAAGCTCTTGTACAGCAACAAAGAACCAATACAAACAAAAATAAATATTTTTTTAAATGCTAATCCTGCCTGAAATACAGTTTAGATCCTTATCCCCTTATCAGTCTTTCACAGGCAATTATTTTTTGTAATTACATCTTTTAGGGTTTCATTAAGATATAACATTTTTTGCTTAAAAGAATTCAGTAACGTGTCTGAGGCTGTCTTAAAGTCTTTTTTGTTTGTTTGTTTGTTTTACTTTCTCTACCATGTAACATGTGTAACGACCTCTTTAAACCAATGTGTGCTATGCTTACATTTTCTTCTCATTATGCTAGTCATTATAGTTCATTCAAAATAAAAATATTGTTTGATACTCCAAATTAAATGCCATTGAAACCAAAATACATAAAAGATTAAATTTGACATATATTCATCTTATAAACATTAAAATAATCCTTGTCCAAGATTCTAAGGCATAAAGTTTTGAAGTAAACATATATGAATATAGTCACTTTGATAAGAGTAAGCCGAAATCAATTATTGTTGTGAAATTTTAAACATAATAAAATATTACTTCATGTTGATGTATGGCAAAACCAATACAATATTGTAAAGTAATTAACCTTCAATTAAAATAAATAAATATATATTTAAAAATATAAAATAAAATATTACTTCAAATTCTGTAAAATGTACTCTATCATTTGCATATTAAAGATTTCTTCTATAGGTCTGATCAAAGAAAAAAATTAAATTTGTGGACTTAATTTGAAATTATTTCTTTAATGTTGAATCTGATCATTTTTCCTATATGCAATTTAGATTTTTACTCATAATTATTAGTACCAGTATAAGAATTAATGTTTAAACAATACCTATTTTGTTATTATTATAAGCAACAATGTCTTTTCTCTTTACATTTTTACAATGAATACTTTAAATAATTCATATCCCTCTTTTTGCTAAATTTGAATTAAAAGTTCAATACATTTTTGTTGATAATCTGGTGTTATAGAAATCAATAAAAATAGAAAGCAGTTAGATTTAATTAATATGACAAAATCAGAAAATCTTTCCATCAATTATGATTTATGATATTTGTGAAAACTTTATAATTCCATGATTTTTAATTGACAGAAGCAGCTGAAATAAGAAGAAAAGTTCCCTAAACAATGTGTTAGAATCAACCAAAAAGTGTTTAACACATCTCTTATGACCCATGCATAATTACATTCCACACTCACAACAGCAGCAATAAGAATCATAATAAATATAACACAAGTGTACAACCAAGCACGTCTAGCAATTTCACCTCATAATGAGTCACTGTTACTCATTATGCTCATTGTCAGGTTACAAAATGGTTTCACAGGAAGAATTTCTTGCTGAACAGCTTTTAGTAACTGATTAGTATTATAGTTATCTTTTTCTTTTTTAGAGTTTCCTCATCTGCAAAATGAAGACTAAAATAATAGCTGTGAAAGCTCTTCCAAGATTACTAATATTTTATTATTTTTTGTGTTTTTCTGATTCATCACATTTAGCTTAAAAGTTGAAAAGAAATGCTAAAAATCTTATATGAAACTTTTAATAATTAATTATTAAATGTGATGAATACAATATTTATATTTATTATTATTTCAGTAACACACTTGGTGCCTAGAAAGATGTATTTCTGGAATTGGATGAATTGCTAGTTTGTAGCAAAAAGTACTCTTTTTGTTGGTTGTCAACATGGCTAGGGCATGATATCCAGATATTTATATTTCAGATGAAATTCAAATTTAAATCAATGGACATTTAGTAAAGCAGATTAACCCTCTTAAAGTGGGTGGGCCTCATCAAATCCATTGAAGGAAGGCCATCCAACAAGGAAGCAATACTTCTTTTTTTTTATTTTTATTTTTTATTTTTTAAGAATGGAATCTTCTAAAAATAGTTGTTCATAGTGATCATCTCTAAGTGGTTGTACTACATGTGATTTTAATTTTTCTTCATTAAAATCTGAATTATCTAATCTTCCCATAACAAACCACAATATCAAGGTACTGCATTCTTCCACAACCACATGTACCTGGAAAAGGAAAGTTATCTTCAGATGATAGCACAGCTTGGTCAAGACCTTGATTTTAACCTTGTGAAAACCTGAGCAGAGAATGGAATAAAGCCTTCCCAGATTTCTGACCTATAGTTTTAGTGAATGGGCATTATCTTCAACTGATGATATATGTGTGGTAACTTGCTTGAAACAATAAAAACATAATATCCTCCACTAAAATTCTGGCTTTGACAAGGAATTATTGAGAGCTAAACCCCTGGACAGACTTCTCCTGTGACTCAGCAGTAAAGAAACCGCCTACCAGTACAGGAGACACAGGTTCCATCCCTAGGTTGGGAAGATCCCCTGAAGAAGAAAATGGCAACCCACTCCAGTATTCTTGCCTAGGAAATTCCATGGATAGAGGAGCCTGGCAGGCTATACAGTCCATGGTCTCACAAAGAGGTGGGCATGACTGAGTGACTGAGCATGAATGCAAATCATAATTATAGCTCAAAAGACAGCATTAAGATTTGCAGAATTATACAGTAAGAAATAACTCTGTTACACATTTCACATGCATGTCCATGAAGGTGACTGTTCATCAGCCCCACACTATTACTCAGAAATGACCAATTTGCTTGATTTTATCACCAAAGTATATTCTCCATCAGTGTAGGAATTATTGTTTTGTACACCACTGCGCTGACACAGAGCATAGGCTATTAAGTCATTCTTATACACTGGAAGCTGTGTCCAGTCTCAAGGCACACTCATCATTTCAAAGACACAAAATCAAGAAATACAAGCAAAGGTTAGAAACCTGGGACACAGGTGCGATTCTCCAGGATTCTGCTGTTGGACATGTGCTCCCTGTCCCACTTTACACACTGGGCAGCATGTTAGGTTATAAAACATGTCTGTGGCATTGCCCTGGTGGTCCAGTGGTTAAGACTGTGCTTCCAATGCAGGGGTGCAGGGGACATGGGTTCAATCCCTCATCGGGGAAATAAGATCCCACATTTCGCAGGGTGCACCAAAAAAGCAAACAAACAAATGAAAACACAACTAAAACTACTGCCTTTGTTTAACACTTGGTTGGACCTGCCAGCGAATCCCAGGAAACCAGGTCCCACGGGTTCTATGTTGGTTTGTTACAGCACTGCTAACCGAAAACAACATACTGAGAATAGTTTTACACAAAGCTGCTCCTCCTAGCAAATACTGATGGTCTATTAACCCTAAGATCAATTATCAGGGTGTTTATAATGACCTCAAAGTGCCAGCTACCTTCTTTCTGAGCATCCTCAGGGCAAAGAGAAATGAATGGCTTGCAAGCCACCTGCTTGACTCCTTTCCACCTGCTACTTCCCTGGTGCCTATAGCATTGTTGGGCACATAGTATGTAAATAACCATCTCCTTAGTGACTGAATGATGTGAATCTGACCAATAGCTATTGGCAATGTGGAATATTATGTTCAGAAGGAACCTGGGGACCATATCTGGACTCCAGTGAAATAGTGTAACATCATTAGGTGGCAACATATAAACGTACAGGAGAATTGTGAAATGTCACTGTCCACACACTTATCTCCACTGCACTTCTAAACAGACTAGTCTCCCTGACAAGTAATAATCAACCAAACCGATTTAGTACCCTATATGTCAACACCAGGAATATACAAATTTTGAAGTGAAAGAAAGGGTTTCCCTGGTGGCGCCGGGGTCAAGAATCCACCTCCCAAAGCAGGAGACACAGCTTAGATTCCTGGTTTGGGAAGATCCCACATACAGCAGAGCAACTAAGCCTGAGCACCACCAGCTTGTGCTCTAGAGCCTGGGAGCCACAACCACTGAAGCCTGCGTGCCCTAGAGCCTGTGCTCCATGACAAGAGAAGCCACCACAACGAGAAGCCCATGTACAGCAATGAGAATGTAGCACCCGCTCACCACAGCTAGAGAGAAGCCCTTGCAACAGGGAAGACCTAACATAGGCAAAAATACAGCAATTAATTAAGTTACAAAAAAAGGAAGTGAAAGAAAAAGATGATAGCTTTTGAACTTCACTGATCAACAAGTTATGATTTCCTTAGTTTCTTTCAGATTTCCTATTTATGGATTTGTAAGGACACTTCATTATTCCTGTTCTGTGCTTAACTATCTTCATAAAATTAATGGAACTGATGATTGTTTCCTATGGAATTTAGATGGACCTCATTCATAGTCTGTATTATAATTCAAGACTAGTTATCTGCAATCATCTCTGTTAGTTCACTAAGGCTGCCATTACAGAGTACTATAGACTTGATGGCTTAAAGAACATAAATTTATTTTCTCACAGTTTTGGGAGGCAAAAAATCCAAGATTAAGGCATAGGTGGGGCTGGGTACATTCTGGGGTCTCTCTTCATGACATCTTTTATCTGTCTTCATATGTCTTTCCACTGCATGCATTTGTGTCCTAATCTCTTTTATAAGGAGACAAATAACACTGGATTAGGGCCCACCCTAATGATCTTTGTGGTGGTGAGGTAGTCACTAAGTCATGTCTGACTGTTTGAGATCCCTGGACTGTCGCCTGCCAGGTTCCTCTGTCCATGGGTTTTCCCAGGCAAGAATACTGGAATGGGTTGCCATTTCCTTCTCCAGGGCTCTTCCTGACCCAGGGATCAAACCCACGGCTCCTGCATTGCAGGTGGATCTTTACCTCTGAGCTGCCAAGGAAGCCCACCTTATAACTTTAATTACCATTTTAAAGTACTCCAAATACTCCAGAACTCCAAATACAGTCACATAGAAAGCTACTAAGGACTAATATTTCAATATATGAATGAGGTAGGGGCACCGTTCACCCCATAAAATCACTCAAGGCAGAAAATCATCATGCATTTCACTGGAGAGTTAATTTTTAAGCACTGTTTTTATCGTACTTGACTTTAAAGAAACTATTTTCTCCCTCATGGAAAAGCATTATGTTTTCTTCTTCAGTAAGATTCATCTGTGAGTGCATGTGATGTTCACTTTTTGTTAAAGTGATGCCCAATCTTTGGCAGGAGTATATTATTGACCAAAGTACCAAAGTATGTTAATAAAATTATGGAGACACGAAACTAGGGTACGTAATGTGACTCAGATAGCCAGAACTCACCATTTGAACTGATAAATCTCTGTAAAATTATTTTTGAGGAAATAAATTTAAATATATATAAAGAAAGATAGCAGTTTCTAGAATCATTAAGAATTCAGTGATAACCAAAATAGCACAGTGAAAATTAGTGAGCTTTTAAATAGTCTCTGAGTCATCAATGACTTTTGAAAAGTTGCCAAACCTTCTAAAGAAAATATTGTTTAGTGAATTTTAAGCGAAATTAGATGCAATTATTTTCTTTGATGACAGGGTTTTACAGAAATGCTGATTAGTGCTAAAAAAAATTGTCTGCCTATGTTGTCATCAACAATCTAATTTTTTCTTCAAGCATTCTGAACTAAGCTATACTTTTTGTTTTAGAACTTTTTATTTAAGAATTCAGGGCTGCAAAGTTTCACATCTACTTTCTATTATTCAAAAATTTACAGGACTCTAAAATATTTTAATATTTGAAATATACAATGTATCTTTAATATATGTACTATGTCATATGTTTGTATGTACAGATCTCTGAATCTATTCAATCTATTTTTCTTTTCCCTATGCCACATGAAGGCATGGATCGTGTCTGTTTTGTGAATTATAGTATATAACATATCAAAGAACTTACCTAGCAAGTGTTTTTATAAATTAAAAGGTAAAAATTTTTCAGAATTCCAGTTGCAGCCTAGATATGTAAAGAGATAGTCATCATTTCACCAAAACAATAAGAAAAACATGAGCAAACTGAAAAATAATGATTTTTCATAAACCCCAAGGTCTTGGAACCAACCACCTTCACTCTAGCACCTGCAGTGAGATATAGGAGCCAAGAACTTATTTCCTGGGCAGAAGCCACAGGATCCCATGTAAGCCAATAGGAGGATTAGACTGGAAATTCTGCCAAATTGCTGGAAGCTGAAATATGGGCTAACATAAGAATGAGAAGCAAGTAAATGCAATAGACACAATCACATTTCTGCAGACGTTTCCTGCAGAAACCCCAGAAATCTCTCAAAACTTGGCCCTGAAGAAAGTGTCCACCGGCTGTAGTGTAACAAGTGCTCATAGCCCATGGAGA
This sequence comes from Bos mutus, assembly GCF_027580195.1. Lineage (NCBI taxonomy): Eukaryota > Metazoa > Chordata > Mammalia > Artiodactyla > Bovidae > Bos > Bos mutus. Next base: position 60,588,743 of record NC_091636.1, read on the forward strand.
GAATGAGTAAATACACAGAAAGCTTTCCCTTATGGAGCAAAAGGCCTGATTTGACAGGGGAAGAAAATCAACAAGTAGAATGATGAAATTCCATTACAGCTGGGGGAGTGAACTCAGTACAGCTCCAGCCTCCATTTCACTGAAGGATGCAAAAAAGCCATAATCTACAGGAAATAGAATTAAAATATATTATTCGTGTCTAAGTCTAAGTCCCTTCGGTCGTGTCCGACTCTGTGTGACCCCGTAGACGGCAGCCCACCAGGCTCCCCCGTCCCTGGGATTCTCCAGGCAAGAACACTGGAGTGGGCTGCCATTTCTTTCTCCAATGCATGAAAGTGAAAAGTGAAAGTGAAGTCACTCAGTCGTGTCCGATTCTTAGCGACCCCATGGACTGCAGCCTACCAGGCTCCTCCATCCATGGGATTTTCCAGGCAAGAGTACTGGGTGCCATTGCCTACTCTAGCTCTGCTTAAAAACACACACCCACAATTTTTTTGGGGGTCAAGAAATTAGTATTATAAACAGTTAAGGTAGGAAATCAGTCAAAATGGCCTGGCTTTGTCAAAAACAAAGAAAAAAGAAAATGCCCAATGAAAACTAGCAGAACCCTTACACAAACTAGCTTGACTGACTTTACAATCCTTCCTTTGAAAAAAAGAAAAGCAAAGATTCCAAAAGCTAAGAATCCCTCAGGATTCAGGGAAATCATCATGCTTTTTCAACTCTACCATACTATCTTCCACTTAATGTAGTTAAAATTTTTTCATTGCTCCATTCCTTGTTACCACATTATATTATATACCACATTATATGTGGTATAATATTTTTACAAATATATTTTAGAAAGTGAAAAATCTCTGTACCACAGCAAACAACTTTCAACAATTCTCTTTTTTTTTTTTTTTTGGTATGTAATTTCTTTTGCTTACCTTGGGAACTTGGGAAGGCAATTAAGGAAAGAAATAAAATATCCCCTGCTTTCTTTTTATAGTTTCACAACTGGCAGAAGTAACTATCTGGCTGTTTCTAGCTAAGGGATCATTAAAAATTTGCCACTTTGATGTGTCTACGGGGAAAAAAAAAGTTTCTGAAGATTTGCTCACCGGTTTCTGGATCTGCCAAAAGAGAACAAACAGAAAGAGGTGAAGATGCTAGATGTCTCGAGGGGTTTGTGAAAGATTTAGAAAGTGAGAATTTTCAATAATGCATTGTTCAAATTTCTTTTCATCAAACATGATGACATTGCAATATTTTCCTTTATTGTTTCAATAGTAAAATCATTAGAAAAAACACATCTTTTTTTCCAAAATAAGTGAAGGTTATGAGGATATGAGCAAAGAACGGATTATTCATTGATGTTTACAAAACCAAAATATAAATAATTTGTTATTTCTGCCCACATAAATTTTACATTTTGAGCTAAAATCCTAATTTCTATTTATTTCATTTTGCTCTGCCTGTCGATTGTATTCAGGGAAACATAGACCTTCCTTTCTTTTTATTATTATAATAATAACGCCACTTACTCAGATTCACTAGGGATTGCAATACAAAGAACATTTACCTCTCTCACTACTTAAAATGTCCTTAGCAGCTATAGCCCTGGTACAAAAGCTAGTTAAATTTAGACTTTCTTCAATTCTTCCAGCTAATTTTGGACACTTACCTTTTAAACTATGCTGCTTAGAATATGAATACAGGCCAAATACTGCAATTATACATTCTCTTGATAGAAATGAAGGTGGGCCATTATATTTCCTGTATTTCAGCAAACTGTGAACCTTTTCTTGTAACAAAATGCACGAGTCATTCGAACTCCTCATTTAAATATGTACTAGGGAGATAAGTCCACTGCTGAATAGCTAGAGTTATTACAGTTCAAACAATTGAACATATATCTTCTGGTCATTGTAAGACTATTGCTTCTTCTCTGACTTCTGAGTTACTGTTAATTTCTATCAAAATACTGGGAATTTCTTCACAGCAATTAAGGATTGGAAAACTGGTTTAAGGGAATTTCAAACTGACCACATGGACCACAGCCTTGTCTAATTCAATGAAACTATGAGCCATGCCGTGTAGGGCCACCCAGGACAGATGTGTCACGATGAAGACTTCTCACAAAACATGGCCCACTGGAGAAGAGAATGGCAAACTACTTCAGTATTCTTGCCTTGAGAACCCCATGAGTAGCCTGAAAAGGCAGTTTGACATGTTAACCTTTTGCAAATGTTATTAGGGTAAGCAATGGCTTTTGATATTATAGATAAGGCACTTCTATTTTGTTGCACTTAAATACTGTAAAATGATCATAAAAATGTGCTGTTTACTTTTAGAAAGCAAAAATAAGAATTTAACTGTTTTTGTTTAGTCGCTAAGTACTGTATGACTCTTTTGACACCCCATGGACTGTAGCCCACCAGACTTCTCTGTCCCTGGATTCTCCAGGCAAGAAAGCTGGAGTTAGTTGCCATTTCCTCCTCCAGGGGATCTTTCCAACCCAGGAATCAAAGCAGCATTTCCTGCACTGGCAGTCAGATTCTTTACAACTGAGAAACCAGGGAAACCTAAGAATTTAGCTAGGAAGGTACTAACAGAATTTAGTGCTTCTATTAAAAAAAAAAAAAGTTGAGAAAAATGTCATAGATTTACAATTAATGCTATACATATGTATGACATTTTAATTTCATGCTGTTTATGGTAATTATTTAATTTTATTTTAATAATATAAATTGCTAAATAATTATGGAAATGCATATAAAGCTAACATTTTGTTTTAATAAATAAAACACCAAGAACAGTGGAAAGTGCTAACAGAACCAAGTGGTCCATAAATAAATTTTGGGAAAAAAAACTACTATAGATTAAAAGGTAATATTTAACATATATTACGATTCAGGTACTCACTTATGCCTAATACAGTTGCTTTCAAGTTTAATTGTGTATAAGTACATTATATTGGTAACTTAGCTAGTAAAGAATCTGCCTGCAATGCAGGAGACCCCATTGGATTTCTGAGTCAGGAAGATCCCCTGGAGAAGGGATAGGCTACCCAGTCCAGTATTTCTGGGCTTCCCTGGTGGCCCAGCTGGTAAAGAATCCTCCTGCAATATGGGAGACCTGGGTTCAATCCCTAGATTGGGAAGATCCTCTGGAGAAGGAAACAGCTACCCACTGCAGTATTCTGGCCTGGAGAACTCCATGAACTGTATAGTCCATGGGGTAGCAAAGAGTCAGACACAACTGGATGGCTTTCACTTCACACTACATTGAACATCGTGGACCAACTGGGCTAAACTTTTAAAAAGTTTTGTTAGTTTTTTAAGTTCTGTGTGTGTGAGTCATGTCTGACTCTTTGTGACACTATGGACTGTAGCCTGGCAGGCTCTTCTATCTGCGGAATTTTCTAGGCAAGAATATTGGAATGGGTTGCCATGCCCTCCTCCAGGGGATCTTCCTGACCCAGGGATCAAACCTGGGTCTCTCTCATTGCAGGCAGATTCTTTACTGTCTGAGCCACCAGGGAAGTCACATGAAAAAGAATGACATTTTAAGTTACATGAATAAAAATGGCATTTCAAGACATCATATCTATGAACTCAGAGCCTGCATCACAAGTTTCAAAGTCTAAAATGTATTCATAAAGATGTCCAATGTATGCAGTTGATTAAAGAGGCCATTGCGATATAACAAAAACAACCCTTTTGAGAGCTGGAAGAAACAAATGTGCTCTCTGTTCATCCACTAACAACCTATGAGACCTTGGGAAAGTGAACAGAGCTCATTCTGTAACTTTTTCCTATTCAGAAAGATGAGGAAATTTGACTAAATGATCTCGAAGGCCTATTTAAATTTAAAAGTTGAAACTCCATCATTGCTGACTCTTTAATACTCATGAAAATGAACTACACACATTTCCCTACATGCTGGGAGTTTAAACCACCTAAGAAGCAAGGGTCCATATTACCCTTGTTATCTGCTGAATCTCAAGGCCCACCTCAAAACTGAACACAGCAGAGGTGAGTCACTCAATAAAAAGTTGCTGAGTAAATGAACAAGTGAATTGATGAATGAACATTTTCTCCTGATGACTTTTTCTGGTTGTGAAACTATCTGGACTAGCCGTTTTTCTTCACTTTTTAACATCTTCTAATTTTGTCATTGTTATCAGAGTGTTTGCTGTCCAAGTATAATGAGTAAAAATGTCACCAGTAGTTCAGTGTTCTTTCCTGATTTGATATGAGTAAGCTTGGCATGGCTTCCCCGGTGGCTCAGAAGGTGAAGGTAAAGAATCTGCCTGCAGTGTGGGAAACCTGGATTCGAAACTTGGGTCAGGGTTTCTTATCCACAAACTTTAAAATTCCAAGAAGAAGATATTCTGCCTAAGAAGCAGAAAACTTAAAAATGTGGAACATCTTCCCTCAGTAGAATGATCTAGAAATTTTATTTTTTTAATTTATTTTTATTTCATTTTTTTTAATTTTATTTTATTTAACTTTGCAATATTGTATTGGTTTTGCCATATATCAAAATGAATCCGCCACAGGTATACATGTGTTCCCCATCCTGAACCCTCCTCCCTCCTCCCTCCCCATACCATCCCTCTGGGTCGTCCCAGTGCACTAGCCCCAAGCATCCAGTATCGTGCATCAAACCTGGACTGGCGACTCATTTCATATATGATATTATACATATTTCAATGATCTAGAAATTTTAGAACTGCTCTTATGCTGAGCACCAGAGGTAATGTATAAAGAGCACTTGAACCTTACAAGGCTATGAAGCATCTCCAGGCCAAGATCTGGTGAATGGCAATCCAAAGAGAATTGATTTTTAATTCTGGAATAGGTAGCTGAGACACAATGAGTATGAGCAGCATACTTAAAGGTCTCGTAGGATGAGAAGGATCTAAGTTGGAATTCAAACCCATCCTAATGGGAGCCCTGCTAAACAGCTTGCACTTTAAGTGTGTGTGTGGGTGTGCTTAGTGGCTCAGTCTGCCCAACTCTGTGACCCCAAGGGCTGTAGTCCGCCAGGCTCCTCTGTCCATGGGGATTCTCCAGGCAAGAATACTGGAGTGGGTTGCCATGGTCTTCTCCAGGGGATCTTCCTAAACCACGGATCGAACCCAGGTCTCACGCATTGCAGGCAAATTCTTTACCACCTGAGCTCTGAAAAGCTGGAACCAGGGAAGCTCTGAAAAAATGAACCCCAGCAATAAGGATAAACAAACTTTCCTGCAACTCAAATCTCAGTCCCTGAAATTGGCGTTAGACAGCCACATACTATTAGTGTCCCTAAGAGGTACATGACAGAAGCAATGGGACTTTCCTCTAGAAGCTAATGTTATACTAGGCTTCCAAATAATTCAATAAAACAGTTTTATTAAATGCAATGCTTGGTACATAATAACAAATGAACGAAGCTAGCAGCAAAGTCACTCTTTATCTTTCTGGCAATAGATTTTATTTTCAGATAAATTCTTCATTGAGATAAATTCCACGTCTTCATTTGTTCTCTATTTCTTCTTATGTATTTCAATCAAGACATAAATGAATAATCTAAATTCTGAGCTTGGCAACACTAGAAAAAATTTAAGAGTTGTGCTAAAGTCACTCTTCAGTATTAAAAAAGTAGTACATCTTTCTGATATGACAGCATTTCTTCTACTGCCAAAGTAAAATAACTTTGTCAAGGTAAGCATTCTTTTCTCCAGTGCAAGGGAACTCTTAATGGAAAGATGGGCACAATAAAGGAGGGAAATGACATGGACCTAGCAGAAGCAGAAGATATTAAGAAGAGGTGGCAAGAATACAGAGAAGATCTATATTAAAAAGATCTTAATGAGCCAGGTAACCATGATGATGTGCTCACTCACCTAGAACCAGACATCCTGGAGTACAAAGTCAGGTGGGCCTTAGGAAGCATCACTGCAAACAAAGCTAGTGGAGGGGATGGATTCCAGTTGAACTATTTCAAATCCTAAAAGATGATGCTGTGAAAATGCTGCACTCAATATGCCAGCAAATATGGAAAACTCAGTAGTGGCCACAGGACTGGAAAAGGTCAGTTCTCATTCGAATCCTGAAGAAAAGCAATGTCAAAGAATGATCAAACTACTGCACAATTGCGCTCATCTCACGCACTAGAAAGGTAATGTTGAAAACTCTCCAAGTGAGGTTTCAACAGTAAGGGAACCAAGAACTTCAAGATGTTCTAGCTGGATTTAGAAAAGGCAGAGGAACAAGAGATCAAATTGTCAACATCCATTGGATCATCAAAAAAGCAAGAGAGCTCCAGAAAAACATCTGCTTCTGCTTCATGGACTATGCCAAAACCTTTGTGTGAATCAAGACAAACAGTGAAAATTCTTAAAGAGATGGGAATATGAGACCACCCTACCTGCCTCCTGAGAAATCTGTATGCAGGTCAAGAAGCAACAGTTAGAACAAGATATAGTACAATGGACTGGTTCCAAATTGGCAAAGGTGTACGTCAAGGCTGTATATTGTCACCCTGCTTATTTAACTTATATGCAGAATACATCATGTGAAATGCCAGATTGGATGAAGCACAAGCTGGAGTCAAGATTACCAGGAAAAAAATATCAATAACCTCAGATATGCAGATGATACCAGACTTATGGCAGAAAGCGAAGAGGAACTAAAGTCACTTGATTAAAGTGAAAGAGGAGAGTGAGAAAGCTGGCTTAAAACTCAGCATTCAGAAAATTATGACATTGGGATCCAGTCCAATCACTTCATGCCAAATAGATGGGGAAACAATGAAAACAGTGAGAGACTTTATTTCCTTGGGCTCCAAAATCACTGCAGATGGTGGTTGCAGCCATGAAATTAAAAGGGTCTTGCTCCTTGGAAGAAAATATATGACCAACCTAGACAGCATATTAAAAAGCAGAGACATTACTTTTCCTACTAATGTCCATCTAGCAAAAGCTATGGTCTTTCCAGTATTCATGTATGGATGTGAGAGTTTGACCATAAGAAACCTGAGTGCTAAAGAATCAATGCTTTTGAACTGCAGTGTTGGAGAAGACTCTTGAGAGTCCCCTGGATTGCAAGGAGATCAAACTAGTCAATCCTAAGGAAATCAGTCCTGAAAATTGATTGGAAGGACTAATGCTAAAGCTGAAACTCCAATACTTTGGCCAGATCATTAGAAGAACTGATTAATTGGAAAAGACCCTGATGGTGGAAAATGAAAGCAGGAAGAGAAAGGGATGACAGAGGATGAGATGGTTGGATGGCATCACCAACTCAATGGGCAAGAGTTTAAGCAGGCCACAGGAGTTGGTGATAGACATGGAAGACTGGTATGCTGCAGTCCATGGGGTCACAAAGAGCTGGACATGACTGAGCCACTGAACTGAACTGAACTGACATTATTAAATATATATGATTTGGAGACATTCTGATCTACAGTTCAATTTGTCTCTACCAATAACTTAAAAATCGTGTACTTATATTTGAAGAGGGAAATCTTATGAACTAAAAAAAAAATGTGTTTGTAGTATTTTAATTTCACACTTGAGAAATTGTTCTGTAGCCAGTAGGTTATATATGTAGTATGGCCAACATATTTGTCTTGGAAGCAACAGTTATAATGGGACATGGAACAAAAGTTCAGTTCAGTTCAGTTGCTCAGTCGTGTCCGACTCTGTGACCCCATGAACCACAGCACACCAGGCCTCCCTGTCCATCACCTACTCCTGGAGTCCACCCAAACCCATGCCCATGGTGTCCGTGATGCCAACCAACCATCTTATCCTCTGTTGTCCCCTTCTCCTCCTGCCCTCAATCTTTCCCAAGGCCTTTTCAAATGAGTCAGCTCTCCACATCAAGTGGCCAAAGTATTGGAATTTCAGCTTCAACAACAGTCCTTCCAATATACACCCAGGACTGATCTTCTTTAGGATGGATTGGTTGGATCTCCTCGCAGGCCAAGGGACTCTGAAGAGTCTTCTCCAACACCACAGTTCAAAAGCATCAATTCCTCAGCACTCAGTTTTCTTTATAGTCCAACTCTCACATCCATACATGACCACTGGAAAAACTATAGCCTTGACTACACAGACTTTTGTTGGCAAAGTAATGTCTCTGCTTTTGAATATGCTATCTAGGTTAGTCGCAACTTTCCTTCCAAGGAGCAAGCATCTTTTAATTTCATGGCTGCAATCACCATCTGCAGTGATTTTGGAGCCCCCAAAAATGAAGTCAGCCACTGTTTCCATTATTTCCCCTTATATTTCCCATCAAGTGATGGGACCAGATGCCATGATCTTAGTTTTCTGAATGTTGAGTTTTAAGCCAACTTTTTCACTCTCCTCTTTCACTTTCATCAAGAGGATCTTTAGTTCTTCTTCACTTGCTGCCATAAGGGTGGTATCATCTGCATGTATGACATTATTGATATTTCTCCTGGCAATCTTGATTCCAGCTTGTGCTTCATCCAGCCCAGCTTTTCTCATGATGTACTCTGCATAGAAGTTAAATAAGCAGGATGACAATATACAGCCTTGACATACTCCTTTTCCTATTTGGAACCAGTCTGTTGTTCCATGTTCAGTTCTAACTGTTGCTTCCTGACCTGCATATAGGTTTCTCAAGAGGCAGGTCAGGTGGTCTGGTATTCCCATCTCTTGAAGAATTTTCCACAGTTCATTGTGATGCACACAGTCAAAGGCTTTGGCATAGTCAATAAAGCAGATATAGATGTTTTTCTGGAACTCTCTTGCTTTTTCGATGATCCAGAGGATGTTGGCAAATTGATCTCTGGTTCTTCTGCCTTTTCTAACACCAGCATGAACATCTGGGAGTTCATAGGTCATGTATTGCTGAGGCCTGGCTTGGAGAATTTTGAGCATTACCTTACTATCATGTGAGATGAGTGCAATTGTGTGGTAGTTTGAGCATTCTTTAGCATTACCTTTCTTTGGGATTGGAATGAAAACTGACTTTTTCCAGTCCTGTGGCCACTGCTGAGTTTTCCAAATTTGCTGACATATTGAGTGCAGCACTTTCACAGCATCATCTTTTAGAATTTGAAATAGCTCCACTGGAATTCCATCACCTCCACTAGCTTTGTTCGTAGTGATGCTTCTTGTGAAGCCCACCTAACTTCATATTCCAGGATGTCCGGCTCTAGGTGAATGGGAATGATCACACCTCTGTGATTATCTGGGCCATGCAGATCTTTTTTGTACAGTTCTTCTGTATATTCTTGCCACCTCTTCTTAATATCTTCTGCTTCTGTAGGGTCCATACCATTTCTGTCCTTTATTGAGCCCATCTTTGCATGAAATGTTCCCTTGATATCTCTAATTTTCTTGAAGAGATTTCTAGTCTTTCCCATTCTATTGTTTTTCTCTATTTCCTTGCACTGATTGCTGAGGAAGGCTTTCTTATCTCTCCTTGCTATTCTTTGTAACTCTGCATTCAAATGGGTATATATTTCCTTTTCTTCTTTGTTTTTCACTTCTCTTCTTTTCACAGTGATTTATAAGGCCTCCTCAGACAACCATTTTGCTTTTTTTTGCATTTCTTTTTCTTGAGGATGGTCTTGATCCCTGTCTCCTATACAATTTCATGACCTCCGTCCATAGTTCATCAGGCACTCTGTCTATCAGATCTAGTCCCTTAAATCTATTTCTCACTTCCACTGTATAATCATAAGGGATGTGATTTAGGTCATACCTGAATGGTCTGGTGGCTTTCCCCACTTTCTTCAATTTAAGTCTAAATTTGGTAATAAGGAGTTAATGATCTGAGCTGCAGTCCACTCCAGGTCTTGTTTTTCAGGAATGTATAGAGCTTCTCTATCTTTGGCTGCAAAGGATATAATCAATCTGATTTTGGTGTTGACCATCTGGTGATGTTCATGTATTGAGTCTTCTCCTGTGTTGTTGGAAGAGGGCGTTTGCTATAACCAGTGCTATGGAACAACAGTCTGGATCCAAATAGGAAAAGGAGTACATCAAAGCTGTATATTGTCACCCTACTTATTTAACTTATATGCAGAGTACATCATGAGAAGTGCTGGGCTGGATGAAGCACAAGCTGAAATCAAGATTGCCAGGAGAAATATCAAAAACCTCAGATATGCAAATGACACCACCCTTATGGCAGAAAGTGAAGAACTAAAGAGCCTCTCAATGAAAGTGAAAGAAAAGAGTGAAAAAGTTGGCTTAAAACTCAATATTCAGAAAACTAAGATCATGGCATCTGGTCCCGTCAGTTCATGGCAGATAGATGGGGAAACAGTGGAAACAGTGGCTGACTTTATATTTCTGGGCTCCAAAATCACTGCAGATGGTGATTGCAGCCATTAAACTAAAAGATGCTTGCTCCTTGGAAGGAACATTATTGAGCAACCTAGACAGCACATTCAAAGGCAAAGACATTACTTTGCCAACAAAGGTCCGTCTAGTCAAGGCTATAGTTTTTCCAGTGGTCATGTATGGATGTGAGAGTTGGACTATAAAGAAAGCTGAGTGCTGAGGAATTGATGCTTTTGAACTGTGGTGTTGGAGAAGACTCTTGAGAGTCCCTTGGCCTGAGAGAAGATCCAATCAGTCCATCCTAAAGGAAATCAGTCCTGGATGTTCATTGGAAGGACTGATGTTGAAGCTGAAACTCCAATACTTTGGCCACTTCATGCGAAGAGCTGACTCATTTGAAAAGAACCTGATGCTGGGAAAGATTGAGAGCAGGAGGAGTAGAGGACAACAGAGGATGAGATGGTTGGATGGCATCACCAACTCAATGGAGATATGTTTGGGTGTACTCCAGGAATTGGTGATGGACAAGGAGGCCTGGAGTGCTGCAGTTCATGGGGTCACAAGGAGTCAGACATGACTGAGTGACTGAACTGAACTGAAGCAATGATATGTACGGCAGCAGAAATTGAAACAAGTCTTTTTTCTCTTTGAAAAAAATTTCCAAAATACTATATGATCAAATACTGTTTTTTTTTTTTTATTTAACATTTTTTAGTAAAATGATATTACAGGAAAAAATCTAATTCAGACACATTAGCTTTTCAGCATCTAGTCAAACTCTTGAACTCTACTTAATCAGCAGTTATGATGCTGAGTTTGATCAGAAGATAACAATTAAAAAAGTGAGGGAAATGGAAGATAAGAAAAGAAAAAAGCAAAGATATAGGTACTGTGCGCTAAGTCACTTCCGTAATATCTGACTCTTTGAGATCCTATAGACTGTAGCTCACCACGCTCCTCTGTCCATGGGATACTCCAAGCAAGAATATTGGAGTGGGTTGCCATTTCTTCCTCCAGAGGATCTTCCCAACCCAAGGGTCAAACCCACGTCTCTTAGGTCTCCTGCATTGGCATGCGAGGTCTTTACCGTTGTTGCCAACTGAGCAGAGAGTTAAAAGAGGTAAATTTTGGTACAGAAATGGACAAAAGCACAAGAGCCTTGGTTCTCAAGGACTTCAGTGGAGAGTGGGGAGTGGTCCAGGAGAAAAAAAAACAGAGGTGTTGGGAAAAAAAAAAAAAAAAAAAAAACCTTTGCTACTCTAGTAGAGGGAGGCATACTTATTTATTGGTAATTCGAAAATTCTGACCCTCTTACCACCTTATCTAAGGATGGTCTTCATACCGGTTTTAAGTACCTAATCAGCCCACAGCTGGCACTTAACTCTGTGCTGGGCACTGCTCAAAGTTAAGGCCAGCCTATGAGGTTACATAGTTTGGACCTATCAGAAAGTGGCCTGTGAGTAGTATTTAGTCACTATAATCCAGCTGCCACTTTCCCAGCCAACTGCTGTACCTGGTGCCTCAACTAAGAGACCTTAGAAGGGCATCTTCCTCTAGTTTATACATAAGGTGCTATATGCCAGTGGTGACCCTACCAAGGTGTTTGATACATATTAACTCATGTAGTCTTCCCAACAGCAAATATATAGAAAATATCACTATGTTAATAATATTTGCACAGCATTTACCATATTATCTTAAAATCTCACAACTATGAAATATCGGATAAATATTATTCCCATTTTATGTATGAGACATGTGGAAATTAAATTACTAAACTAAAGGGATACAGAAGGTGGTAGCAAGCCTGGTGTATGAAGCTGGGAAGCCCAGCCCCAAATCCTTGCTCTTAGCAGGGATTCCTCATATCCTCTCTCATCTGTTTCTTTTACCATTCTCCATCCTAATCTTCCTTGCTCCTTTTCTCTCTTATTTATTTCTTTTTACTTTCACTATCCCTTTATGCTCTCTGTCAAGATCAGTCTAAAGTGGGCTAAATTATTAATTGAATCTTTCTGGATAACTGGTTATTGATTCATAAAGAAATGATTGCTCTCTTTTGAAAGTCACAAAAACATAGATTTTAATCTTCTATTAAATACAGTTACTGTTTGTGTTTTTGCTGACAAATGTTTACACCCATACATCTCCCAAATAAATTAGTTTACTAATACAAAACCTGTTTTGGTTAATTTTCATCAAATTATTGAAAAACCATAATGCTTTATAAATATAATCTCTCAGTCAAAACACATTGTATTAGGTTTAAATGACTTCGCATGTTAATCTCATAAAGTTGATATAAATATCATCTTTAAATGGAATTTGATATCTACTTTACAGGAACATCTCAATTATGAAAGGAAACTTGAACATAAATTGTCAGGTATTTAATATTTATTTGAATTTTTGTACTTCCTTCCTTTTTCCTATTCCATCAGTTCAGTTCAGTCACTCAGTCGTGTCTGACTCTTTGCGACCCCATGAATCGCAGCACGCCAGGCCTCCCTGTCCATCACCAACTCCCGGAGTTCACTCAGACTCACGTCCATTGAGTCAGTGATGCCATCCAGTCATCTCCTCCTCTGTCATCCCCTTCTCCTCCTGCCCCCAATCCCTCACAGCATCAGAGTGCCTATTCCATAGCAGCTGACTGATCTGGGGTAATATGTTACTTAACAATGCTACAAAATTATCAATACTTAAATCTCAAATTAAAAAAAAAACACATCAAATTGATCAATACTCAAAATGAGAAAGGCAGCAAGAGTCAACACAAAGCTATATTTAATACTTTTTAAAAGAGGCTAAATACCTCACAATTTATTCCTCAGAATAAACAATTTGTTCCTCAGAATCAAGCAGGAAGAGATGCATAGAAACAAGAGGATAACCATGGTGTAAGAGTTTAAAGGCCATGATCACTTAACATTATTGAAGATATCTCATCCCAAGTTTTCCTCTGGAATATTTTCAAAGGACCACAGCATCAGACAGATACACAGAACCATGCACATATGATAAGAACGAATAGAATTAAACAACTACCCAGATATATAACCCCAAACATATGGTTTCTATAATTAATATACAACCCCAAGAGAAAGCTTTTCTATAATTGTCATTTTCATACACACACACATTTATATGATGCCACATAAAACCTTGTCAAAATCTTCAAAAGCAGTTAGAGGGCAAATAAATATATTGTTTAAATATTCAAAAATTTAGGTTGTTATGCCACTGTATTTTCCACAGCAGATTGTGAAGGTCATGTAGGGGACACATCTCCAGTTCTTAAGGGTGCATCACACTCTCACTAACCATTCGAGGGCTGACCATGGTGACTCTACAAAGAGCTGCTACAAACAACATATCCAGCCTTCAGACACACTCAGAGCCTGCATTTTCTAAAAATAAAATGATATTTTGTGTGAATGACTAGAATAAATTATGTGACCATGGTGCCAGATGTTTTATATGGAATTATTTGAAAAATTTCCCTGGTACATGAAATGAAGTAAAATGAAGTGAAAGTCACTCAGTCATGTCTGACTCTTTGTGACTATACAGTCCATGGAATTCTATACAGTCCATGGAATTCTACAGACTAGAATACTGGAATGGGCAGCCTTTCCCTTCTCCAGGGGATCTTCCCAATCCAGGAATCAAACCCAGGTCTCCCACATTGCAGATGGATTCTTTACCAGTTAAGCCACAAAAGAAGCCCAAGAATACTGGAGTGGGTAGCCTATCACATATTCAAGATTATTGAGGTTCACATTGAAAGAGAAATAGAGAAATACACCTACCTCGTCACCCCTCCCACATATATAAATAAGGGCTGATAGCAATTGTAATTGTCCTTTAAAAGTCAAATTACTTTGAAGAAAGTAAAATTGGGACAAAAGAATACATATAGGCAAATGAATAATTTTATTTTAAAGCTCTAAGCACTAAAATATCCTTGAAGAAATATATTTTAACAATTTTCCCAGCTTATTTATGTTACAAGAGATTTAATGAATGCATAAATTTTATTTTTTTAATTACAGTATAATACTTTGGCCACCTGAGTGAAGAACCAATTCATTGGAAAAGACCCTGATGCTGGGAAAGATTGAAGGCAGGAGAAGAGGGCGGCAGAAGACGAGATGGTTAGATAGCATCAGTGACTCAATGGACATGAAATTGAACAAACTCCAGAAGATAGTGAAGGACACGGAAGTCTGATGTGCTGCAGTCCATGGGGTCACAGAGTTGGACACGACTTTGTGACTGAACAATAAAAACAGCTGACTTACAACATTAGGTTACTTTCTGCTGTACAGAAAAGTGCTTCAGTTATATATATATGTTTCTCTTTTTAATATTCTTGTTCCTTTATGGTTTATTATAAGATTATGAATGTGCTGAAAGAATGAATTTTAAACAAGATTTCTCTGTGCTGAAAGAATGAATTTTAAACAAATAGGTGAAAGTGTTGGAAAATAAGTACTTAAATAGTTGGAAAAACTATGGGCACTATAAAACAATATTAAATTTCCAGAACATCTGATTGATGTTTTCCGCTTTTAGTTTCTGGTTTTTATCAGATTTGAGACAGTTTCTTCAAAAGTGTTCTTATCCTATTTTGATCATGTGTAATAAATTAAATTCATATATAAGTGCACGTATTAATTCCATACAAACTTACAGTAAAAGAACCAGAAATAGTAACTCATAGAATAAAACAAGAAGAGCAATCATCAGATAAAATTCCCCAAATTTATTGATTACACTTTATATAATGTCTATGAAAAGTGAAAGTGAAGTCGCTTAGTCGTATCCGACTCTTTGTGATCCCGTAGACTATAGCCCAGCATGCTCCTCTGCACATGGGATTTTCCAGGCAAGAGTACTGGAGTGGGTTGCCATTTCCTTAGCTTTGATCATTTAAATTATAGTCTTCAGAACTCTTTAATCATACAAACACCCAAAATTCTCAAGTGACATTACAGACAGATAAAATACTGGTAAAAATTTTGCATCTGAGATACTTTGTTCTCTAATTTGAAAATATGCTTATTATAAATTGGTTTATAATGATTAAATTTCAAACATATTAAATTATACTTTTAAAGTGCAATCATTAAAAAAAAAGTATACCCTGTATTTTCATTCATCTGTATTTCCTTGTCCTTAAATAACTTGAATAATTACCAATTATTAATTTCAGTGTTTTTTCTTTTTCCCCAGTGAGTAGTTTCAAAACAGTAAACAATTCAGTTTTCCATCAAAAAGTGGGAAATTCATTAGTGATCATGTCAACATACACAAATTTCAGACAATGTACACAAAACATAAAAACAGAGTTTTATCCAAGTTCTCAAAGATATTAATATCTATTTACACACCATGTCCAACTTTAAACATTCACGGTCTAAAATTCAGCAGTGTTTGCTTTTTATCATAAGATTCATACCATATGAATTCATAATATTATGAAAAAAGAACTAATCATTTTCCATTAACCCTAGTAAGACTCCCAGGTAAGACCTCCTAGTAAAGCAGCTTAGAGCTCTTCCTCTCCATTCATCTGTCTGAAAGTGAAAGTGAAAGTCGCTCAGTCCAGTCAGACTCTTTGCGACCCCATATATAGTCCATGGAATTCTCCAGGCCAGGATACTGGAGTGGGTAGCCTTTCCCTTCTCCAGGGGATCTTCCCAATCCAGGGATCGAACCAAGGTCTCCCACATTTGCAGGTGGTTTCTTTACCAGCTGAGCCACAAGGGAAGCTCAAGAACACAGGAGTGGGTAGCTTATCCCTGTTCAAGTGGATCTTCCCGACTCAGGAATCCAAGTGGGGTCTCCTGCATTGCAAGCAGGTTCTTTACCAACTGAGCTATCAGGGAAGCCCATTCATCTGTCTAAACCCATCTTGTTCAAACAAGGCTGATAAACCCTGGCTCCAGTCTGGTTGCCTGTAACGTCCTGTTCCATGTCTTTAGCAACCCATATTTCTCCATACTTTACAAGAATTTAAACAGTAAACAATTCTTAGGGAAAAAAAATGAACACTATCTTTATCTTCTAAAATGTTTATGTGTATTCCTTCCACAAACTGCTATCTTAGAGCTGTTCTCATTTTGCAATGTTTTAATAAAGGCTTGGGGCTTCTCAGGTGGCTCAGTGGCAAGGAATCCTGCCGTCAAATCCAAGTGACATGGGTTGGATCCCTGGGTTGAAAAGATCACCTGGAGAAGGAAATGACAAGTGATTCTAATATTCTTGCCTGGGAAAAGCCAAGGATAGAGGAGCCTGGCAGGCTACAGTCCATGGGGTCACAGAGTCAGATACGACTTAGCAACTAAACCACAACAACAATAAAGGCTTGAGCTGATGGTTTAAGGTGGCTGCTACACTTTCTACATTTTTAATACACTTTTTGTTGTTGTTCAGCCACTAAGTCATGTCCAACACTTTGTAACCCCACAGACTGCAGCACCCCAGGCTTCCCTGTTCTTCACTATGTGCTGGAGTTTGCTCAAACTCAAGTTCATTGAGTCGGTGATGCAATCTAACCATCTCATCCTCTGCCACTCTCTTCTCCTCTTGCCTTCAGTCTTTCCCACTATCAGGGTCTTACCCAATGAGTCAGCTCTTCATATCATTTGGCAAAGATATTGTAGCTTCAGCTTCAGCATAAATCCTCCCAGTGAATATTCAGCATTGATTTCCTTTAGGACTGACTGGTTTGATCTCCTTTCTGTCCAAGGGACTCTCAAGGGTCTTCTCCAGCACCAAAATTCAAAAGCATCAATTCTTCAGTGCTCAGCCTTGTTTATGGTCCAATCCTCACATCCATACATGACTACAAGAAAAATCATGGTTTTGACTTTACAGACCTTTGTTGGCAGAGTAATGTCTCTGGTTTTTGATATGCTGTCTAAGTTTGTCATAGCTTTCCTTCCAAGGAGCAAGCGTCTTTTAATTTCGTAGCTGCAGTGATCATCCACAGTGATTTTGCAACCCAAGAAAATAAAACATGGCACTGTTTCCACTTTCTCCCCACCTAATTGCCATGAAGTGATGGGACCAGATGCCATCTCAGTTTTTTGAATATAGAGTTTTAAGCCTGCTTTTTCACTCTCCTCTTTTACCCTCATCAAGAGGCTCCTTAGGTCCTCTTTGCTTTCTGCCATTAGGGTGGTATCATCAGCATACTGGAGGTTGTTGATATTTCTCCCACCAATCTTGATTTCAGCTTTTGTTTCATCCAAACCAGCATTTCACATGATGTGTTCTGAAAATGAAAGTTGCTCAGTCATGTCTGACTTTTTGCAACCCCTGTATAGTCCATAGGGTTCTCAAGGCCAGAATACTGGAGTGGGTAGCCATTCCCTTCTCCAGGGTATCTTCCCAACCTAGGGATAGAATCCAGGTCTCCAGCATTGCAGGCAGATTCTTTACCAACTGAGCCACCAGGGAAGCCCATGATGTACTCTGCATAGAAGTAAATTAAGCAGGGTGACAATATATAGCTTTGATGTTCCCCTTTCTAACAGTCCATTATTCCATGTCCAGTCTAACTTGTTTATGGTGGCTCAGATGGTAAACCATCTGCCTGCAATGCAAGGGACCCAGGTTCAGCCTCTGGATTAGTAAGATCCCCTTGTGAAGGGAATGACTACCTACGCCAATATTCTTGCCTGGAGAATTCCATGGACAGAGGAACCTGGCGGGCTATTATAGTCCATGTAGTCACAAAGAGTCAGCCATGACTGAGTGACTAACTCACTCTATTCTTTATTTTTCTATACTTTTTCAAATTCTTCTTTCCCCATTTAGGTTATTACAGAATACTCTATCCTTTTATTAAGATTATACACTCAAAACTTACAGATATAGGTACTCAGTATTTCTTAAAAAATTGGAAACATCCGTGAAAGCTATATATATTTATTTCTAAGAAATACACTATAAAAGAAAAATGACCAGGGTACATTGCTAAGATCTTTGTCACTCTGATTTGTCTTTAGAATCTAAAAGCTGATAGAGAAGCCTCTGAAATAAAAAAGAAGAGATAAAATTTTATAACCCAAGGTAATAGACAACGGTAGAATTTATATTGCACATAGCATGATTCATGAGTTTCTTTAATGTCTTCATAAATTACAACATCGTCTTTGTTTTAAAAAAAAAGAGGAAAACTAACCCACAAAACCAGGTTAATATTATATTTAATTTATTGATTGATTTACATGACTGTATTTGATATTATAGTATTTATAACATTTATAATAGATACACTATTAATTTAAAATATATACTATATAATTCACAAACTATATGCAATATATTACATAGCCTATTATGTCATAATATTTTATATAGCATATATTTCATTTACTTACATGATGTAGATTACATGTTACATGTTTCATCCAGCCCAGCATTTTCCATGGATGTGCTCTGAAAATGAAAGTTGCTCAGTCATGTCTGACTCTACATTCCCATCTCCTGTTGGATCATCAAAAAAGCAAAAGAGTTCCAGAAAAACATCTATTTCTTCTGTATTGACTATGCCAAAGCCTTTAACTGTGTGGATCACCAGAAACTGTAGGAAATTCTGAAAGATATGGGAATACCAGACCACCTGACCTGCCTCTTGAGAAATCTGTATGCAGGTCAGGAAGCAACAGTTAGAAGTAGACATGGAACAACAGACTGGTTCCAAATAGGGAAAGGAGTACGTCAAGGCTGTACATTGTCACCCTGCTTATTTAACTTCTATGCAGAGTACATCATGAGGAATGCTGGGCTGGAAGAAGCACAAGCTGGAATCAAGATTGCTGGGAGAAATATCAATAACTTCAGATATGCAGATGACACCACTGTTATGGCAGAAAGTGAGGAAGAACTAAAGAGCCTCTTGATGAAAGAAGAGAGTGAAAAAGTTGGCTTAGAACTCAACATTCAGAAAACTAAGATCATGGCATCTGGTCCCATCACTTCATGGCAAATAGAGGGGGAAACTGTGGAGACAGTGACAGCCTTTATGTTTTGGGGCTCCAAGATCACTGTAGATGGTGACTGAAGTCATAAAATAAAAAGACACTTACTCCTTGGAAGAAAAGTTATGACCAACCTAGACAGCATATTAAAAAACAGAGACATTACTTTGCCAACAAAGGTCCATCTAGTCAAAGCTGTGGTTTTTCCAGTAGTCACGTACGGTTGTGAGAGTTGGACTATAAAGAAAGCTGAGTGCCGAAGAATTGATGCTTTTGAACTGTGGTGTTGGAGAAGACTCTTGAGAGTCCCTTGGGATTCAAGAAGATCCAACCAGTCTATCCCAAAGGAGATCAGTCCTGGGTGTTCAATGGAAGGACTGATGTTGAAGCTGAAACTCCAATATTCTGGCCATCTCATGAGAAGAGTTGACTCATTTGAAAGGACCCAGATGCTGGGAAAGATTGAGGGCAGGAGGAGAAGGAGATGACAGAGGATGAGATGGTTTGATGGCATCACCGACTCAGTGGACATGAGTTTGGGTGAACTTCGGGAGTTGGTGATGGACAGGGAGGCCTGGCGTGCTGCAGTCCATGGGGTCACAAAGAGTCAGACATGACTGAGTGACTGAACTGACTGAACTGAAGAAATTTTAACTCTCTGACAGGAAAAAATTTGAAAGTTAGTGTTAAGAACTATGAGAACTCAAATACTTGGCAGTGGTAGTAAAAATTAGTACAGTCACTTTGAAAACAGTAAAAGCAAAAATCAGCAAATTCTATAAATAAGCCTGCAGTTCCACTCATAGACATAGAGAACAAACTAGTGGTTACCAGTGCAGAGATGGGTAGGGAGGGTGTTAGTATGTAATATGTTTAAATGGAGTATAATTTATAAACATTGAAACAGTGAATCACTGCTGTACACTTGAAAGTAATATGTTTTTAGGGCAACTGTATTTAAATAACAAAACAGAAAGAAAAATTGTAGAGCTTTCTCCAGCTGGCAAAAGAAGTCAGAGAAAGTAAAGTCAGAGAATTTCAAATTATGAAAAGGACTAGACTACATTGCTGCTTTGAAGATGGATGAGAGACGGGGGGTGGGGGAACACTGAAAGGAACACAGGTGGCCTCAAGGAATTGAGAATGATCCTTGACTGACAGCCATGAAGGATTCACTTTTAAATTCATTTAGGTAGTGGATTAAAACCTAATGCCTTACAACTAGAAAAAAAACAGATAGTACTGATGAGCTGTGATATAGTAAGGAAGCAACAAAAAAAACATAATTGTTGAGGTTTTTATAATCTTTCCTTACCTGAGTATAATTACTCAATTATTTACCAATTTACATTATTTATGTTTTCTTAGTACATATACACATGGCATAGAAATATGTTTAATTTCCAACTGGAAAATTATGTAAAGAATTACCTAGAGAATAAAAGAAAAAAGTTTCTATCCTGATGACATTTAGGACAAAAACTGGCCCTGATCTAGGAATAATTATTTGGGGAATATGGGAATAATTATTTTGCACAATTCTTGTCCATAGGAACCAATACTCTAGAGCAAAAGTAGGAAAGGCTGTTGACAATTAAATCAACACTACTCATCTAAAGACACCATTTAAATAAGCTGTTGTAAATTGAAAAGATTGTTATGTTTAGAATTAGAAGTATCTTCTCAGTAGACATAACTTTTGACTTAACTTTTAAATTTACTGAAAGTACTCATTTAGCTTTAAAAATAGAGCCTTTAACAAAATATATAAACAAAATTCAGTTTAACCAATTATTTCTTCCATTTCTCAGCCCATCTCACCCAAAGAACTGAACTTGATTTTGAAATCTGGGTTATCCTGTGGAGTTAACTGAAGATTTTTTTCAATTACTATTGTCTCAAACTGTTTGTACTCTAGAATACAATCAGTCAATTTCCAGTGATGCAATTTAAAAAAAAAAAGAAAGACTTGAAATCTCAGCTTCTCAAGAAAAGAGAGAGATTTCTTTCTTGTATGAATGAAACAATTTTTTTTTATAGCTTCAACTGATAATGTTATTGGGTAGAGAAGCTTTTTTTTTTTTTTTAATTGGGCTAAAGTTGCCTTACAAAGTTGTGTTAGTTTCTGCTGTGGTGGTGGTTTAGTCACTAAGTCATGTCCGACTCTTGTGATCTCATGGTCTGTAGCCTGCCAGGCTCCTCTGTCCATGGGATTTTCCAGATGAGAATACTGGAATGGGTTGCCATTTCCTTCTCAGGGGATCTTCCTGACCCAGGAATCAAACCCGGGTCTCCTGCATTGCAGGCAGATTCTTTACCAACTGAGCTATGAGAGAAGCCCAAGGAAGCAAATCATCTGTACATATTAAGGAACATAACCAACGAACATCTGTACATAATCAAGGAAGCAAGTCATCTGTACATATACATATATCCCTTCTCTCTTGGAGCTCCCCTCTCCCCATTCTATTCCTCTAGGTCACCACAGAGCGCAGCGCTCAGCAACCTGTGCTATATAGCAGGCTCCCACCAGCTATCTATTTTACATGATAGTGTGTATATATCAGTCCCAATCTCCCAATTCATCCCATCGCCCCCAGCACCCCCACCCCACAGCCTAAATTTCATGGGCAACAACAACCTCGGTTGTTATGAAATAGACTAATCACTATACTTGCATAACTTTAAGCCATAAATAATTTACATATAAAATTAATACCTGGCTTTCACATTAAACCTGACAAGGTAAAGTTTTTATTTTGAAGCTTCTTAATCAGGACACATTTCCTGGAAGCAGAGGTAACACATAGTAAAAAAGGCTTAGTTGACTTTACAAAGGGAAAATATAAGTCTCTTTTTGCATATGATATTTATAGATTTCATTGCTTTTTTATGGTCCTAACTATATCTGACAGTTAAGCTGAAAGTTCAGTGAAAATCTAGCTAGCTTGTGGAAATAAGTGAGAAGTGACTCGTCTTTACTGAGACATCAGTTGTGTCTAGCAGGAAATAAATGCATAATATTCACATGTAAGTTAACATCCAACAATAAAATAACATACCCAATGACTTTCAGTATATATATTTCTGAAGTTTGAACATAATGTTTCTATTTATAGAAAGCAGTTGAAGAACCTGATATGTCTGTTGTATTATTTTTTCCCCAGATTTTACCTGTTTAGTAGTTGCTTTATAAATAGTGGATGTTTTATAAGAATTTAAGTTATTGCTTGCTTTGTTCTGTTTTATGCATTTATAACTGAAATAATTTTGGTTTAACCATTTACAGTGTCATTAGAACAAACAACAATTTTGAAACTAATTATGGTTCCAAAAGGTTGGGTAAGGTGCCCGAAAGACAAGAAACAGCTGGGTGGCACTGAGGTTTTAGACAATCTCAGATGTGAATACTACATTGTTAACACTGAGAAATTATTTCTTTTAAGCAACATAAAATATTTGCAAGTCCTCATTTTTAAAAATGGTTTTGAAACTTTTTGAGATAAACTGTTCTCAGTGTTGTGGAATTCTTAATGGCATATGAATTAAGTAAGCAAAATTCCCAACACTGAAGGGTTTCTCCTAGCTATTACTGACAGGACACTTCTACAGAGATGTCAGTAATCAGAGTGGCCAGTCTTATGGAAAGAGCTGGAATGTGGCTGAGAACCTTTTAGCTTCCTGGAAACCCGGCTCTTAGTTTAGCTTCTGGACACTGCTTTAAACTGAGCTCTCCTTTCACATGATTCAGAGGGGGCTTGGCAGCTAATAACCCTGAGAGCCTTTCAGTGTTCAGGGATGGCTGTGTGCCTGACAGTTACTTGAAATGGGACAAGAAGCCCCTCCCCATTTGGGGTCTCCTGACTCAGAGAGTCTGCCCAGGTATTCACCACCTGTCAGTCAGCTGGCCAAGACCCCTACTCTCAAGCTGGAGGCTGTTTCTCAACTCAGATTGCCATTCTAAACACACAACACAAATAAAACAAGAAGCATAATTGATGTCATGTTATTCAAAAAGGAATTATAGACAATGCCAAGAGTGAACCACAAAGCAAATTATGGACTTTGCATATTTGTAAGGTAGGTTCATTGATTTTAGCAAATGTACCACTCAGGATTATTGATAATGGGTGAGGCTGTAGGTGTAGAGGTTGATATATGGAAATCTTGATCTTCCCCTCAATTTTGCTGACCCTGAAACTGCTCTGCAAAAAAAAGTCTTAAAGTCTTTAAAATGAGTCCGTTTTGGTTTTTTTAATAATTATAGTAAGATAGACTACAGCTTGAACTACAGACAATTCTGTATTTAAATTTCTAACTATAACATCATTGAGAAAGACTTCCTATATCTTTTCTACCTTTTTTAAGTCATCCACCTGGAACATCAGAGAAAAAAATTCCTGGTGTTTGGTGTAAAAAATACATAGATTCTGAATCTTGGCAGCAGTACTAGACACAGAATGGGAAATTAACTGTTTCCTATTCTATGATGTTGATGAGACTACTTTGCTATAGAATTTGGAAAGAACCTGACAGATACCAATTAGTGAAGAAAGTGCCAAAGTGAGTCAATGAAGACTGTACTTCAGACAGTCAAGCACTATTACATTTCATAATGTCATGACTCATCTGATGAGTTACTAATGTCCACAATTTATTTTACATGAATATGGAAAAGAAAGTTGTATACCAGCTTTATCAGGTTGGCTGGATCCATTTATACCTTTAAAATTGCCTAAAATTGATTTCTTTTCTAAAAAAAAAATCAACTTATTTATTTTAATTGAAGGGTAATTGATTTACAATATTGTGGTGGTTTTTGCCATACATCGACATGAATCAGCCATGGGTGTACATGTGTCCTCCATCCTGAAAACCCCTTCCACCTCCCTCCCTACTCCATCCCTCTGGGTTGTCCCAGAGCACCGTCTTTGAGTGCCCTGTTTGCACTGGTCATCTACTTTAATATGGTAATATACATGTTTCTTTGCTATTTTCTCATATCATTCTATGCTCATCTTATCCCACATAGTCCAATAGTCTGTTCTTTATATCTGTGTCTCTTTTGCCATCTTGCATATAGGGTCGTTGTTATTGCCTTTCTAAACACAAGTGTGCATGTGTGTGTGTATTTCTCTTCCAGTCATACCTTGCTTTTATAGCACTTCTCTTTTTGCTCTTTGCAGATGCTGCAGTTTTTACAAATTAAAGATTTGTGGGAAGGTCTGTTGCTGCCTTTTACCCAACATTTGTTCACTTCTTGTCTCTGTGTCATATTTCAATGATTCTCTCAATATTCAAACTATTTCATTGTCATTATATTTGTTACAGTAATCTGTGATCAGTGATCTTTGATGTTTCTACTATGACTTGCTGAAGTCCTAGATAATGGTTAGCATTTTTTAGCAATGAAATAATATTAAACAAGAGATGTACATTTGTTTAGGCAAAATGATATTGCACATTTGACAGACTACAGTATAGTCTGACACAACTGAAGTGACTTAGCGGCAGCAGCAGTATAGTGTAATCATAGTTTTATATACCCTGGTAATGAAAAAAATCTGTGACTTCCTTTGTTTTGATATTCACTCTGTTGCAGTGATCTGGAACCAAATCTACGCTATCTTGGAGGAATGTGTGCCTCTACAGATCAGTTAGTGAGATTAAGTCACCTTTTTTTTTCCCCCTAAATTTTGAAGGCTAAAAGCAATGGACAACAAGAAGACCTGTTAGTTTCAGCAGCTATCACAACCACCTGCTTGGGGAAGTAAGTCATCACTCCAAATATTAATATTATAGTCATCTCTCAGTATTTGAGAGGGACTGGTTCCAAGACTCCATCCCACAGATACCAAAATCAGTGGATGCCCGAGTCTCATATACAAAATGCATAGTATTTGTGTGCAACACATACATATCCTCTCACATGCCTAATCTCTAGAATATATATAATGCCTACTATGAGTAAATGCTGTGTGTGTGTGCTTATTCACTCAGTCATGTCTGACTTTTTGCAACTCCATGGACTGTAGCTCACCATGCTCTTCTGTCCATGGGGATTCTCTAGGCAAGAATACTGGAGTGGGTTACCATGCTCTTCTCCAGGGGATCTTCCCAATGCAGGGATCGAACCCAGGTCTCCCACATTGCATGTGGATTCTTTACCATCAGAGCCATGAAGTTGCTATATATTGTAAGTGCTATGTAATTAGTCGCTGGTGTGTGACAAATTCAAGTTTTGTTTTTTGAAACTTTAGACATTTTTCCGAATATTTTTGATCTGGGGTTGGTTGAATCTGCAGATACAGAACCTGAAAATATGAAAGGCCAAATGCATTCAAAAATCACAGTTAGTACAGGAATTTTTAATTCCAGAAGACTAGATGTATAGAACAGTCTTTTGGACTCTGTGGGAGAGGGAGTGAAAGTGAAAGTGAAGTCGCTCAGTCGTGTCTGACTCTTAGCGATCCCATGGATTGCAGCCTACCAGGCTCCTCCGTCCATGGGATTTTCCACGAAGGAGTACTGGAGTGGGATGCCATTGCCTTCTCTGAAATACTGGGTTAAACAAAGTTAAAAAGTTCCTATAGGACTTCTCAGAACCTTTAAATGCTCACAAATACTGTAAAGGTATTATAATGGAAAGTGTTTCTTAAACCCCAGTCAGTTTGAGAACTAAGGATTCTGTAAGCACCAGGAGTCCAATGAACACACCTTGAGAAGTGTCGTTACAGGGTGGGCCTGTAACACAGAAAAGTAAGGCCCCAAATAAGCCTTCCACCACTGTCTTCAAAAGTACAGCAGGGCTGGGGCACTGCCATTTGTTAGCGGTGGAAATACAAAGAGTGCTAACTTTGAAAATAAACAACTCGATGCATTAAAAAAAAAGTGCACAGTTGGATCAAACAAGGTTGTCATTGGGAGAGGGAGAGGGTGGGATAAATTGGGCGAGTGGCATTGAAACATGTATAATATCATATATGAAACAAATCTCCAGTCTAGGTTCAATGCATGATACTGGATGCTTGGGGCTGGTGCACTGAGATGACCCAGAGGGATGGTACGGGAAGGGAGGAGAGAGGGGGCTTCAGGATGGGGAACACGTGTATACCTGTGGTGGATTCAGTTGATGTATGGCAAAACCAATACAATATTGTAAAGTAATTAACCTCCAATAAAAATAAATAAATTGATATTAAATAAATAAATATTTACAGCACTTGTTGGACTCTGGACACATTTATTACAAATCCCTGGTGGCTCAGACAGTAAAGAATCAGCCTGCAATGCAGGAGACCTGGCTTTTATTCCTGAGTTTGGAAGATCCCCTGGATGAGGGCATGGCAACCCACTCCAGTAGTCTTGCCTGGAGAATCCCCATGGACAGAGGAGCCTGGTGGGCTACAGAGTAGGACACTACTGAGTGACTAAGCACAGCAAAACATATCTTTCAGTGTTATATTCCTCATAATTTAAAAGCCAATGTCACAAATTATAATTATAGTGTTTAAATATGTTCTTAAGAAACTGAAAGATTTTAATAATCTCTGTTCAGCTTTTAAAACTTTCCTTTGGTCATATGTAAAACTCATATTGTTATATTCAACAAATTCATTGCTTCTGATGGAAGGTATAGAACTCTTGGGCACAGCATACTGAGATAATGCAAAACAAAATTCTTCTGCTGGAGAAGTGCTAGAAAACTCTTTCCAAAGAGCTCTCATAGGTACAGGGTATAATGTATATGCCACACAGAGGAATGGGGTGGGGAGTGGGGGAATGCTGAGAAAGTCCTATTCTTGAGGCCCAGGTATAGAGTTCTAGGCTCAGACAATAGAATTGGATGCCCTACCTCCAATCAAGGACCCATTCAGTAGAGATCACGGGCAACCTCCTGCTGAGGAAGCAGCAAGACTGTTATCATGTTGGTACAAGTATTCAGGAACTGATGAAGTTTGGAGATGAAGCAGGAACTCAGGAGGAAAAAAAAAAAAAGGATCTAAACACTCAGACTTGACACTAAGTCCAAGGGAACAGCAACCTCTCCCAGGGGAGCTTTGAAGTCTGTGGAGCACTGTCAGTGACTGAGACAAAATCCAAACCCAGTTCAGCTACTGATGAGATCAACTCAATTTCTCACACTATCTCCTTAACAGATGAAGAGGTAGACCAGTTTCAGGGTGTTATTTTCACTTCCTTCATTATTCTTTTACAGATAGTGTCTGGCTTTCAACCAAAAACCATGGAATAAGCAAAAATGCAAGAGAAAACCAACCTGTTTTCAAAAGATAAAGCTAGCAGCATTACCAGACCCAGAGATATAACTATCATTCAGGAATATTAAAATAGCTATAATTCAAAGTACATTCAGTATTTACTTGTACATGTCACTGCATGCGACCTTTTATATATGTTGAGCTCTAGCTAATAATATACATGCCAACATATTCAGGCAAATTTTATTGATGTCTGCAATTTTTAGTTTGTTCAGTTGCTCAGTCCTGTCCAACTCTTTGCTACACCATGGACCACAGAACACCAGGCTTCCTTGTCCTTCAACATCTCCCAGAGATTGCTTAAACTCATGTCCACTGGGTCAGTGATGCCATCCAACCATCTCATCCTCTGTCATCCCCTTCTCCTGCCTTCAATCTTTCCCAGCATCAAGGTCTTTTCCAATGAGTCAGCTCTTTGCATCAGGTGGCCAAAGTATTAGAGCTTTAGCTTCAGCTAACAGCATCAGTCCTTCCAATGAATTTTCAGGGTTAATTTCATTTAGTATTGACTGGATTGATCTCTTTGCAGTCTAAGGTACTTTCAAGAGTCTTCTCCAACACCACAGTTCAAAAGCATCAATTCTTCAGCACTCAGCCGTCTATAGTCCAACTCTCACTTCTGTACATGACTACTGGAAATAGCTTTGACTATACAGACCTTTGTTGACAAAGTGATGTCTCTGGTTTTTAATATGCTGTCTAGGTTTGTCACAGCTTTCCTTCCAAGGAGCAAGCACCTTTTAATTCCATGGCTATAAACACCATCCACAGTGATTTTGAAGCCCAAGAAGATAAAGTCTGTCACTGCTTCCACTTTTTCCTCTTCTGTTTGCCATGAATTGATAGAACTGGATGCCATTATCCTAGTTATTTGAATGTTGAGTTTTAAGCCAACTTTTTCATTCTCCTCTTTCACTGTCATCAAGAGGTTATTTAGTTCCTCTTCACTTGCTGCCATTAAAGTGGCATTATCAGTTGATATTTCTCCTGGCAGTCTTGATTCCAGCTTGTGATTCATCCAGACCAGCATTTTGCATAATGTACTCTGCATCAGTGTTCTAAAACCACTTAAATTACCCCACCATGATATATATTTACATAAGATACACTGCATTTTCAAATAGATGAAATGTGAATGATGAAATTCATAAACCTTGAATTATATATCCTTCTGTAATTTCTAAATGACTATTAACTTTCTATTTTTTAAAATATCACTATAAAAAGATAAAACTGTCTAGAATAGGTTTCTATCATTTAAGCTATGCATGCATGCATGCTAAGTCGCTTCAGTCGTGTCTGACTCTGTGCAACCCCATAGACAGCAGCCCACCAGGGCCCCCCCTCCCCTGGGATTCTCCAGGCAAGAGTACTGGAGTGGGTTGCCATTTCCTTCTCCAATGCAGAAAAGTGAAAAGTGAAAGTGAAGTCGATCAGTCATGTCTGACTCTTAGTGACCCCATGGACTGTAGCCTACCAGGCTCCTCCATCCATGGGTTTTTCCAGGCAAGAGTACTGGAGTGGGGTGCCATTACCTTCTCCCTTAAGCTATGCATTTCTTACTAAATATCCAATATGTCACTGTATGTCAAATCTGTTTTAATCTACAACATTTGTAGGAAGATACCATAAGATACATGGGAAACTTTTTTTTTTTTTTTTTTTTTTTTTAAAAAAAATCACATGCTCCCCATCCTGAACCCTCCTCCCTCCCAACCTCCCCATACCATCCCCCTGGGCCTTCCCAGCGCACCAGCCCCAAGCATCCAGCATCGTGCACTGAACCTGGACTGGCATCTCGTTTCATACATGACATTTCACATGTTTCAATGACATTCTCCCAAATCTTCCCACCCTCTCCCACAGAGTCCATAAGACTGTTCTATACATCAGTGTCTCTTTTGCTGTCTCGTACACAGGGTTATCGTTACCATCTTTCTAAATTCCATATACATGCGTTAGTATACTGTATTTATGTTTTTCCTTCTGGCTTACTTCACTCTGTATAATAGTCTCCAGTTTCATCCACCTCATTAGAACTGATTCAAATGTATTCTTTTTAATGGCTGAGTAATACTCCATTGTGTATATGTACCACTGCTTTCTTATCCATTCATCTGCTGATGGACATCTAGGTTGCTTCCATGTCCTGGCTATTATAAACAGTGCTGCGATGAACATTGGGGTACACGTGTCTCTTTCCCTTCTGGTTTCCTCAGTGTGTATGCCCAGCAGTGGGATTGCTGGATCATAAGGCAGTTCTATTTCCAGTTTTTAAGGAATCTCACACTGTTCTCCATAGTGGCTGTACTAATTTGCATTCCACCAACAGTGTAAGAGGGTTCCTTTTCTCCACACCCTCTCCAGCATTTATTATTTGTAGACTTTTGGATCGCAGCCATTCTGACTGGTGTGAAATGGTACCTCATAGTGGTTTTGATTTGCATTTCTCTGATAAAAGTGATGTTGAACATCTTTTCAAGTGTTTGTTAGCCATCTGTATGTCTTCTTTGGAGAAATGTCTATTTAGATCTTTGGCCCATTTTTTGATTGGGTCATTTATTTTTCTGGAGTTGAGCTGTAGGAGTTGCTTGTATATTTTGAGATTAGTTGTTTGTCGGTTTGCTTCATTTGCTATTATTTTCTCCCATTCTGAAGGCTGTCTTTTCACCTTGCTAATAGTTTCCTTTGATGTGCAGAAGCTTTTAAGTTTAATTAGGTCCCATTTGTTTATTTTTGCTTTTATTTCCAATATTCTGGGAGGTGGGTCATAGAGGATCCTGCTGTGATGTATGTCAGAGAGTGTTTTGCCTATGTTCTCCTCTAGGAGTTTTATAGTTTCTGGTCTTATGTTGAGATCTTTAATCCATTTTGAGTTTATTTTTGTATATGGTGTTAGAAAGTGTTCTAGTTTCATTGTTTTACAAGTGGTTGACCAGATTTCCCAGCACCACTTGTTAAAGAGATTGTCTTTAATCCACTGTATATTCTTGCCTCCTTTGTCAAAGATAAGGTGTCCATATGTGCGTGGATTTATCTCTGGGCTTTCTATTTTGTTCCATTGATCTATATTTCTGTCTTTGTGCCAGTACCATACTGTCTTGATAACTGTGGCTTTGTAGTAGAGCCTGAAGTCAGGTAGGTTGATTCCTCCAGTTCCATTTTCTTTCTCAAGATCGCTTTGGCTATTCGAGGTTTTTGTATTTCCATACAAATTGTGAAATTATTTGTTCTAGCTCTGTGAAGAATTCTGTTGGTAGCTTGATAGGGATTGCATTGAATCTATAAATTGCTTTGGGTAGTATACTCATTTTCACTATATTGATTCTTCCAATCCATGAACATGGTATATTTCTCCATCTATTAGTGTCCTCTTTGATTTCTTTCACCAGTGTTTTTTAGTTTTTTCTATATATAGGTCTTTAGTTTCTTTAGGTAGATATATTCCTAAGTATTTTATTCTCTTCGTTGCAATGGTGAATGGAATTGTTTCCTTAATTTCTCTTTCTGTTTTCTCATTATTAGTGTATAGGAATGCAAGGGATTTCTGTGTGTTGATTTTATATCCTGCAACTTTACTATAATCATTGATTAGTTCTAGTAATTTTCTGGTGGAGTCTTTAGGGTTTTCATGTAGAGGATCATGTCATCTGCAAATAGTAGAGTTTTACTTCTTCTTTTCCAATTTGGATTCCTTTTATTTCTTTTCTGCTCTGATTGCTGTAGCCAAAACTTCCA
Source organism: Bos mutus (assembly GCF_027580195.1). Classification (NCBI taxonomy): domain Eukaryota; kingdom Metazoa; phylum Chordata; class Mammalia; order Artiodactyla; family Bovidae; genus Bos; species Bos mutus. Next base: position 60,620,053 of record NC_091636.1, read on the forward strand.
AAACTATGTTGAATAGTAATGGTGAAAGTGGGCACCCTTGTCTTGTTCCTGACTTTAGAGGAAATGCTTTCAATTTTTTCACCATTGAGGATAATGTTTGCTGTGGGTTTGTCATATATAGCTTTTATTATGTTGAGGTATGTTCCTTCTATTCCTGCTTTCTGGAGAGTTTTTATCATAAATGGGTGTTGAATTTTGTCAAAGGCTTTCTCTGCATCTATTGAGATAATCATATGGTTTTTGTTTTCAATTTGTTAATGTGGTGTATTACATTGATTGATTTGCGGATATTGAAGAATCCTTGCATCCCTGGGATAAAGCCCACTTGGTCATGGTGTATGATCTTTTTAATGTGTTGTTGGATTCTGATTGCTAGAATTTTGTTTAGGATTTTGCATCTATGTTCATCAGTGATATTGGCCTATAGTTTTCTTTTTTTTTTGGCATCTTTGTCAGGTTTTGGTATTAGGGTGATGGTGGCCTCATAGAATGAGTTTGGAAGTTTACCTTCCTCTGCAATTTTCTGGAAGAGTTTAAGCAGGATAGGTGTTAGCTCTTCTCTAAATTTTGGTAGAATTCAGCTGTGAAGCCGTCTGGACCTGGGCTTTTGTTTGCTGGAAGATTTTTGATTACAGTTTCAATTTCCATGCTTGTGATGGGTCTGTTAAGGTTTTCTATTTCTTCCTGGTCGAGTTTTGGAAAGTTGTACTTTTCTAAAAATTTGTCCATTTCTTCCTCGTTGTCCATTTTATTGGCATATAATTGTTGATAATAGTCTCTTATGATCCTTTGTATTTCTATGTTGTCTGTTGTGATCTCTCCACTGTCATTTCTAATTTTATTGATTTGATTTTTTCTCCCTTTGTTTCTTGATGAGTCTGGCTAATGGTTTGTCAATTTTATTTATCCTTTCAAAGAACCAGCTTTTGGCTTTGTTGATTTTTGCTATGGTCTCTTTTGTTTCTTTTGCATTTATTTCTGCTCTAATTTTTAAGATTTCTTTCCTTCTACTAACCCTGGGGTTCTTCATTTCTTCCTTTTCTAGTTGTTTGAGGTGTAGAGTTAGGTTATTTATTTGACTTTTTTCTTGTTTCTTGAGGTGTGCCTGTATTGCTATGAACTTTCCCCTTAGGACTGCTTTTACTGTGTCCCACAGGTTTTGGGTTGTTGTGTTTTCATTTTCATTCGTTTCTATGCAAATTTTGATTTCTTTTTGATTTCTTCTGTGATTTGTTTGTTATTCAGCAGCGTGTTGTTCAGCCTCCATATGTTGGAATTTTTAATAGTTTTCTCCTGTAATTGAGATCTAATCTTACTGCATTGTGGTCAGAAAAGATGCTTGGAATGATTTCTATTTTTTGAATTTACCTAGGCTAGCTTTATGGCCCAGGATGTGATCTATCCTGGAGAAGGTTCCATGCGCTTGAGAGAAAAGGTGAAATTCATTGTTTTGGGATGAAATGTCCTATAGATATCAATTAGATCTAACTGGTCTATTGTATCGTTTTAAAGTTTGTGTTTCCTTATTAATTTTCTGTTTAGTTGATCTATCCATAGGTGTGAGTGGGGTATTAAAGTCTCCCACTATTATTGTGTTATTGTTAATTTCTCCTTTCATACTTGTTAGCATTTGTCTTACATACTGCGGTGCTCCGTGTTGGGTGCATATATATTTATAATTATTATATCTTCTTCTTGGATTGATCCTTTGATCATTATGTAGTGACCTTCTTTGTCTCTTTTCACAGCCTTTGTTTTAAAGTCTATTTTATCTGATATGAGTATTGCTACTCCTGCTTTCTTTTGGTCCCTATTTGCATGGAAAATCTTTTCCAGCCCTTCACTTTCAGTCTGTATGTGTCCCCTGTTTTGAGGTGGGTCTCCTGTAGACAACATATGTAGGGTCTTGTTTTTGTATCCATTCAGCCAGTCTTTGTCTTTTTGGTTGGGGCATTCAACCCATTTACGTTTAAGGTAATTACTGATAAGTATGATCCCGTTGCCATTTACTTTTTATTGTTTGGGGTTGAATTTATACACCATTTTTGTGTTTCCTGTCTAGAGAATATCCTTTAGTATTTGTTGTAGAGCTGGTTTGGTGGTGCAGAATTCTCTCAGCTTTTGCTTATCTGAGAAGCTTTTGATTTCTCCTTCATACTTGAATGAAATCCTTGCTGGGTACAATAATCTGGGCTGTAGGTTATTTTCTTTCATCATTTTAAGTATGTCTTGCCATTCCCTCCTGGCTTGAAGAGTTTCTATTGAAAGATCAGCTGTTATCCTTATGGGAATTCCCTGTGTGTTATTTGTTGTTTTTCCCTTGCTGCTTTTAATATTTGTTCTTTGTGTTTGATCTTTGTTAATTTGAGTAATATGTGTCTTGGGGTGTTTCGCCTTGGGTTTATCCTGTTTGGGATTCTCTGGGTTTCTTGGACTTGGGTGATTATTTCCTTCCCCAGTTTAGGAAGTTTTCAACTATTATCTCCTCAAGTATTTTCTCATGGTCTTTCTTTTGTCTTCTTCTTCTGGAACCCCTATGATTGAATGTTGTAGCGTTTAATATTGTCCTGGAGGTCTCTGAGATTGTCCTCATTTCTTTTAATTCGTTTTTCTTTTATTCTCTCTGATTCATTTATTTCTACCATTCTATCTTCTAATTCACTAATCCTATCTTCTGCCTCTGTTATTCTACTATTTGTTGCCTCCAGAGTGTTTTTAATTTCATTTATTGCATTATTCATTGTATATTGACTCTTTTTATTTCTTCTAGGTCCTTGTTAAACCTTTCTTGCATCTTCTCAATCCTTGTCTCCAAGCTATTTATCTGTGATTCCATTTTAATTTCTAGATTTTGGATCAATTTCACTATCATTATTCGAATTCTTTATCAGGTAGATTCCCTATCTCTTCCTCTTTTGTTTTGGTTTGGTGGGCATTTATCCTGTTCCTTTATCTGCTGGCTATTCCTCTGTCTCTTCATCTTGTTTAAATTGCTGAGTATGGGGTGTCCTTTCTGTATTCTGGCAGTTTGTGGAGTTCTCTTTATTGTGGCTATTCCTCACTGTGTGTGGGTTTGTACAGGTGGCTTGTCAAGGTTTCCTGGTTAGGGAAGCTTGTGTCAGTGTTCTGATGGGTGGAACTGTATTTCTTCTCTTTGTTCAGTCGCGCTGGGGAGGGAGGGAGGGAGGATGCTGCAAGCAAATAACACTGGCGTCGGCGCTCGCAGTGCCTCAGCCACACTGGGTCTGCCCCCGCTCACTGCGCGTGTAGCCTCCCTGCCCACACTGCTCGGGCTCTAGGTTGTTCCGCCGGGAACAATCCAAGGCTGGCCCTGGGTTGCATGTACCTCCCAGGTCCAAGCCGCTCAGGTTCAGGCACTCGGATAGTCCTCAGAGGCGCAGACTCAGTTGGGCCTGAGTATTGTGCTCTTCCCAGGTCCGAGCAGCTCAAGTGATGAGGTGTTTGGCGAGCGCCAATGCTGCGACTTATCGCCTCCCGCCACTTTCGGTTATCTGGGCGCAAAACCGCGCACCTTCTTAGGCAGATGTTAACCGCCCAGACCCCAAGAAGTTTTAGTTAGCAAAGAAGCCTGCTTACAGTTTTATAGATAATGTCTCTCTGGGGCTGCGATTGCCCCCTTCCGGCTCTGGCTGCCTATCACCCGGAGGAAGGTCTGCAGCCGGCTATCTCTGTTCAATTCTTTGTTCGTGCGGGCCTGGCGGTCTTAGGTTGGGGCTGGCTTTTGCGTAGTAGATATCCCACAGTCTGGTTTGTTAGCCCAAATTATTTCGCTCAGATAGTGCTCAGGGTATTCAGGCCAGATTCTTACTCTAAGCGATGCAGCCCGCGCTGCGCCTCCCTGCCCAGCCCCCGCTTGTTAATCAGTACATACATTATTGATCCTTTAGTTCCAGCTGCTCACTTATTCTGGGCCTACTTTACTCCAATCCCTCTTGCCAGCAATTTTAGTAACATGTCAATGCAATCATCTTATCTTCAGTTCCCAAAGCAAACTTGTTCTTGAGAACATAAATGGGAAGGTTGCCCGGCGCACACCAGTGGACTTATCCCATCTTGGAGCTCGTCACCTCATCCCCAATGCATGTTTCCATTCCACCAAGGAAAAGTGTAGGCTGGCAGCTAGTGCCAACAGGGGAGAAACAGGGAGGATCCTCAAAACAAATGGTTTTGGCAGCTTCTAGAACGTCCCCCAAATCCTCTTTTCGGAGCCAGCTAGTCAGAAGCAGCAGGCTCACACGTTGTCATGGCCATGGGAAACCCAGGAGAGCCAGGTGTCATCAAGCACAAGAGCTGCAGCAGTCAGCCCCAAGTTGGGCGACAAAAAACTTACTGAAAGTGGGGGTCTCACTGGTCACTCTCAAAAGCCTGCTTCATCTTCAGCTTCCAGAAGGAACTGAGCTAGCAAAATCAGGCCTAGTCGCAGAGGAAATAGCACGTCCAGCAAGGAATCCAAGAAGAGATGAGGTGTGGGAGCCCCATGGGAAACTTGATAGTACCTCATGCCCATCCTGAGGCCAAATAAGCAGATGCTGCTGAGACTCTTTCCTACAAATACCTTTTTTTTTTTCATTTTATCTTTTTTAAACTGTCTACTCTTGTTTACAAAGTACCTGCAACCTGCTTACAGAATGAACGTAATAAAAATACAGAATAATAAATGTCTGCTTATTTTTTTCAATAATGTGGAAGAAGCTTCTACTATTGTTCCGAGAACTTGGGTAAATACAGATAAATGTGTTCCCCTTTTTACTCAATAACAAACAACTCCATTTAGACTGAAATAAATGCAATTAAGTAAATTATTTTTGGTTTCACACTTCAAAGGCATTCCTAATGTAGACTATTATTTTTTTTAATGGTTTTGGACTACAATTTATTTTCATTACAATTATCTGTAACAGAAGCATTGTAATATAGATTTAAAGACAACTCATGGCAAAGATGCTACAGCTATCAACTGAAATAACACAACAATATAAATTATTATGTTCAAGCCCTACTTCATTTAACAATACAAGAAAAAAAAAAAGACATACTATGGCTGATTTGTCCCAAATCTTATTCTCTACATTCACATTGATCCTCAAAACATCAGTTTTAAGTATAGAAGATATATAAAAAATGCATAAATTAGATTGAAGATGGAGAATGCACCACTTTGAAAAAGTTCAGATCACCAGTAAGTATGGTCAAATTACATAGATGAAGCTAATTTTACCATTTTATGGCTTTTAAAAATCTTTCCAGTATAGGAAGAGTTGATATAGCAAACATTTAAAAATATTAATAGTAAATCCTCCCCACCCCCACAAAAGTCAGCTTACTGTATTTAGATTTAGAGAATTTAGAGAAAAACATACCTTTTGATTCAGTCTTTGATGATCAGATATTTTGGACCCCAGAACATGCCATTATAGTCCAGTTGAATTTAAAGGTATTATATAAAAGTTACTCTCACTTTGGCATTGGTTCAAGAAAATCATTGCATGGTTCTTAATTCACTCTAACTATAGACTTAGAAAGAGATAGAATATGACCTGAAAAAAACCTACAATATAAAGTACAAGAGACAGAATATTTTCATTAACACAAAAGCGATAGAAATAAAGGGATAAAGCAGGTTGTGAGTGTTATTTACAGGTTCTGGACATCTCCACTCATGAAACATAAGATGCTTTAATGCTCCTTTTGCTGATGAAGTGAATGGTGCTTTCTAATCTAGGCTTTCTCTTCATTTTTTTAAAGTCACTTTAACCCATGGGGAATAAAATTGATTTTTTTTTTTTTAAATAGCAAAATGCTGAACGGTTGAAATCTGTATATTCACCACTCTGCTCTTTCCTTTAAAATAGCAGGAAATTAAAATCTTGCTGATTTCAGCCAGAGTCTCCATCTAGGAGTGTCTGTACCTCCCTGAATAGTGAGCTGTCCACCAGGAAAACACAAACTTTGCTCTGGGCATTTCAGGCAAGGAAGAAAATACAAAATCCAATAGAAGCCTCCCTATAGTGTAATCGATCTTCATTTTCTCTTCACATGTCATTACCAATGAAATCCCCAATTTTTCTTTTCCCCTTTTCTTCTGCTCCTCAGGTTATTTCCTGAAAAGTTCAAAGAAATTTCATGACTGTAAATATCCATTATCTGCTCTAGCTTTCTAGGAGAAAGTTGGCCATCAGGCAAAGAGAAATCTTGTTGCTAGAAGCAGAGGAGTAGGGGATGAACTAATGATCTCTTAACCTAAATCCTTTAATGCACATGACAGGATTTAGAAAGATCATGGTTTTCCATATCTAAGTGAGAAAATAGTTGATCAGAAAGGCATGGACATAGACTTGGGCAAGGGGACTCACTCATTTGCTCAGTGGCCACATCAGGAAGGTGGCATTTGAACAAAGATGTGAAGTATGTAAAAACACTATCTCACATTATAACCTGGAGGACAAACTTTGCAAGCAGAGCAAACAATCTGCCAAGCTTTAAAGCAGAGATGTGCCTAATTTCTTTTCAAGGATCAGAAAAGGGACCAGTGTGGCTTCAGCAGACTGTTAGTAGAAAATTAGTGGTTAGTAGAAAATTAGTACAGGTCAACATGATGGGAGAGGGCTGATGGTGGGGAAGAGAATTAGGCAGGGTTTTGGAGGCATATCATTGCAAGCTCACTGGATTTCATATCAATGTAACGGAGAACCACCGCAGGGTTTCAAGTAGAAGAACAACACAATCTAATCTGTGTTCAAAAAGAATGACTCCCACCTCCCTGTGGAGAACACACAGCATGAACAGAGGTAAGACCAGTGAGTACAGTTCAGAGGTGGCGCTAGTGGTAAAGAACCCTCCTGCCAATGCAAGAGACGTAAGAGACGTGGGTTTGATCCCTGGGTGGAGAAGATATCCTGGAGGAGGGTAACCCATTCTTGCCTGGAGAATCCCATAAACAGAGCAGCCTCAGGGTCACAAAGAGTCAGACAAGACTGAAGCGACTGAGCACACATGCATGTGGGGGCTGGAGACAGAGAAGAATGGTACATTCCTGGTGACAGCAGGGGAGGTGGTTAGAAGTGGCTGGAGTGTTTATGGTGGTTTGAAATTGAAGACAACCAGATTTGTTTCCTGACTGAATGTAAGGAATAAGAAAGAAAGAGGACTTAAAAAAAATGCCTCCTCTTCCATAGCTTTAGGTCTGAACATCAGGAAGAGAGATGCCAACAACTGAGGTCAGGAAAACAGCAATTGGAACAGATTTGGACTCGAGGAGGTCAGAATATCAGTTTTGGAAATGCCAAATTTGATAGACTAACTAGAAACAAAAAAGAAAAAGCTAATACGCTATCATATATATCAATCCAGAGTTCCTATAAAGATTTGGGTGGGAGATCAAAACTGAAAGTTCCTAAGGCTGCATAAGATCATCAAGAAAATAAATGTAAAAAGAAGACTAAGTCAGTGCCCATCAACATAAGTACTTTAAGGAAAAAGATACTCCAGAAACAGACTGAGAAGAAGTAACGTAAGAGGATGGAGGGAAGTTGGGTGACTCGAGTATTCTGCAAACTAGGGAAGGAATTCTTTAGAGGAGAGAGAATCAACTCTGCCTGGATAAGGAAGATGCGGCTTGAAATTAATCACTGGACTTTTATTGTAAGGAAGCCAATCATGGGCATATCAGAAAAGCAGCTTGTTGTCCTTGATGTTTGTTGCTGTTGTTAGAAAGTGGGGGTGGTAATAGAGCATACACAAAGGAGAAGACGAAAACTGAGCCTATACGACCCTCGGGAAAAACTTTATTGAGAAGTAGACATGAGAAATGGGACAGTAATTGTCAGGGAAAGAGGGGTTCTGTGAGCATCTTTTAAAAGATGGGAGAGTAGCACCATAGGTCCATGCTACTGAAAATGATGCTGTATATTATAGAATAAAGAAAGGATAAATGTATCATTCTTTACATATATATATATATACATACATATACATATACATATATATATACGTATATGTATATATATATATATATATATATATTGCTAAGTCGCTTCAGTCATGTCTGACTCTGTGCGACCCCAGAGACGGCAGCCCACCAGGCTCCCCTGTCCCGGGATTCTCCAGGCAAGAATACTGGAGTGAATACTGGAGTGGGTTGCCATGTCCTTCTCCAATACACGAAAGTGAAAAGTGAAAAGTGAAAGTGAAGTCGCTCAGTTGCTGTCTGACTCTTAGCAACCCCATGGACTGCAGCCCACCAGGCTCCTCAGTCCATGGGATTTTCCAGGCAAGAGTATTGGAGTGGGGTGCCATTGCTTTCTCCAAAATATATATATATATATACTGATATATATATAATTAATATATACACATATATAACTGATATATATGCAAATATTACTTATATGTATATAAAACTGATTCAGTTTGCAGTACATCTGCAACTAACACAACATTGTAAATCAACTATATTCTAGTAAAACTTAATTTTAAATAAATGATGCTGAAGATCAGGGGAAATAAACTGGCAATGTAGACTAGAAAGTATGGGAGACAAGCTGGTGTGATGATCTCACGTATCCGTGTTCTTTGTGAAAGGAGAGTGATCTGCTTTAGACAGAAATCCAGGTTCTTCTAGAGCAGGTCTTCCTAACAGAATTATGATGTTAGCAGCCTAAGGGATTTTACACTTGCCAATAACCACATTTTAAAAAATTAAAAAAGGAAAGTGAAATTATTTAAATATTATTTAACCCAATATATCCAAAATATTATTTCAACATTTAATCAGTATAACAAATTAAGTGTGATATTCTACTCTAAATCTTTCATACTCTATTTGAAATCCAATGTGGATTTAGCATTCACAGTATTTCACAATTTGGACTAGCCTCTCTTCTTATATGCTCTATGGCCACATGGGGCTTGTGGCTATTGGATTGGAAAACACAGATTTGGGGTATCAAGCAGGAAGATGTCATATGTGGATGCAAATGCAGTTGGAAAGGGATTGTCTGAGTCTATAAATTTTATTTTCTGATTAATTTACTTAGAGAAGAAGCAATCATTAAAGAACAGATAAATGTGAGAGTGGGGTAAAAAGATGTTGGAGCTTTTTGAAGAGAGAAGGAATGAAATAGAAACAGAAAATGGGACCATGAAGGAAAGAGGCATGTTTGCTGAGTAGCATGAAGGTACCTTTTGAGGCTCATGACCATGAATTTAAAGAGTTCAAGCAACATAACTAAGTTCATTCCCTGGTCAATTGCAGTGCATCCCTTCTATCCATCTCCTTTCCTTGTCTATCCTTACTTCATTTAAATGGACATACAACTTCATGTAACCTACTGAGCACTTTTAAAAAATAAGATTGTTAATTCTATAATGTGTGTGTGTGTTTACAGCCTCCTCACATGGGAATGTAAGCTTCACAAACGTAATTCAGGCAGGTTTTTATCACTTTTATTCACTCCTATATCCTTTGTGCTTAGAATACAAAACAGGTACTCACTAAATAAATATTTATCAAAGGAAGTCATAAAATAATATTTTTCAGATCAGATCAGATCAGTCTCTCAGTCGTGTCCGACTCTTTGCAACCCCATGAATCGCAGCATGCCAGGCCTCCCTGTCCATCACCAACTCCCGGAGTTCACTCAGACTCATGTCCATCGAGTCAGTGATGCCATCCAGCCATCTCATCCTCTGTCGTCTCCTTCTCCTCCTGCCCCCAATCCCTCCCAGCATCAGAGTCTTTTCCAATGAGTCAACTCTTCACATGAGGTGGCCAAAGTACTGGAGTTTCAGCTTTAGTATTATTCCTTCCAAAGAAATCCCAGGGCTGATCTCCTTCAGAATGGACTGGTTGCATCTCCTTGCAGTCCAAGGGACTCTCAAGAGTCTTCTCCAACACCACAGTTCAAAAGCATCAATTCTTCAGCGCTCAGCCTTCTTCACAGTCCAACTCTCACATCTATACATGACCACAGGAAAAACCATAGCCTTCACTAGACGGACCTTTGTTGGCAAAGTAATGTATCTGCTTTTGAATATGCTATCTAGGTCGGTCATAACTTTCCTTCCAAGGAGTAAGCGTCTTTTAATTCCATGGCTGCAGTCACCATCTGTAGTGATTTTGGAGCCCAGAAAAATAAAGTCTGACACTGTTTCCACTGTTTCCCCATCTATTTCCCATGAAGTGGTGGGACCGGATGCCATGATCTTCGTTTTCTGAATGTTGAGCTTTAAGACAACTTTTTCACTCTCCACTTTCACTTTCATCAAGAGGCTTTTGAGTTCCTCTTCACTTTCTGCCATAAGGCTGGTGTCATCTGCATAGCTGAGGTTATTGATATTTCTCCCGGCAATCTTGATTCCAGTTTGTGTTTCTTCCAGTCCAGCGTTTCTCATGATGTACTCTGCATATAAGTTAAATAAACAGGGTGACAATATACAGCCTTGACGAACTCCTTTTCCTATTTGGAACCAGTCTGTTGTTCCATGTCCAGTTCTAACTGTTGCTTCCTGACCTGCATACAAATTTCTCAAAAGGCAGATCAGGTGGCCTGGTATTCCCATTTCTTGAAGAATTTTCCACAGTTTATTGTGATATTTTAATGATACTTTTAAAGATCTAAAAAATACAAATGGAAAACCTGATTTTATATCAACTGAGTAGCTTTTAAAATTGCTATATGCACTTACTGAAATGCATTTGTTTCTTTTTATTGATGATGTAGATATAATAATTAAATTTGATTTTTTTATTAAACCTAAATCATTTTTATTGAACAGTCAGCTATACCTTCATAAATTATTATTGTTTTATTTCAGAGCACCTCTCTATTGGTGAGGTTATTGATATTAATTGATAAATAACTTAAATTGATTTATTGTTTAACAACAAAATAAAAATAAGTATATTTTAGTATTACCATTATCATCAATCCCTAGAGGAGAAAATGACAACCTACTCCAGTATTCTTTCTTGGAGAATTCCATGGACAGAGGAGCCAAGTGGGCTACAGTCCATGGGGTCGCAAAGAGTCGGACACGACTGAAGCAACTTAGCCTGCATGCACAATCCTCAGTTTGTCCATTTTGTCTCTTTTTAGTTTCATTTTAGTAAGTATTGGATCACACGCGGAAATAGAGAGTATACTAATATCCAATGTGTATATCTATGCACTGCCCATGTTGGTTTCTTCTATATCCTAGTATTGTCCTTATGAATTCATCCATGTGGAATTGAATGTGGATTTTCATAAAGATCCTCAGCTTGCTCAGCTCAAGACACCTCACTTGTGGAGACTCCAGATGATCCTTTGGGACATACTAGGGCCTCAACACATCAAAGAAACATTTCTACATAAGGTTGGAGAGCAGGGAGAGTCATGTCTCCTAGAGCAGTCAGCCACTTCTCCCCCAGGATTGTCCATTGCTAAGACCTCAGGTCAGAAGCAGCAGGTATTTCTCCCAACACATGGGGTGCACACACCAGCAGGGTGCGTGAGATCCTGATTTTCTGTGTGTGTTAGTCACTTAGTTGTGTCTGACTCTTTGCGATCCCATGGAGTGTGGCCCGCCAGACTCCTCTGTCCATGGAATTTCCCAGACAAGAACCCTGCAGCGAGTTGCTGTTTCCTTCTCCAAGGAATCTTCCTGAGACCCAGGGATGGAACACACCTCTTCTGTGTCTCCTACATTGCAGGTGGAGAAGACTGCAATTAAAGCTGGCAGGGATTTTAATCTATCATTACTACTGTAGTGCTTGGATATTGCCCTCTCTCAGCTCCTGCCCTGAGTTCATTTCCAGGCACTTCCAGAAACCAGGTTCCTCTTTAGTGGGAACCTCTGTCTTAGAAACTGGGGCCAGGTATCTCTGTGTAGCATCTAATAATCTTACCCATTCACAAAGCTGCTCCTAATTTCATCTCTGTGCTTTTTTCCTCCCATCTAATCTCTTTTGGTCCAATCTTTAGCAGTAGAGAAAACAGAGTCCCTATCGCAAAGTTTTGTCTTCAACCTAAAGTCTTCAAAAATTCCTACCTAGCCATAAAGTGTATTTAGAGAAATGTAGTTTTATGTCACACCACATAGGATCATTCTCAACTTTAATATAGCACTAAGTAATAATACTGGTGAAATCACAAGATAGATGAGAAAACTGTTTTTTTTTTTTTTCCCTCTCTCAGATACTGTACATGAAAATTTGTTGCATTATTTCAGCAACTCTGCTTCAGGATCTGTGACAAGGAGAAAATAGTCTCTGTTCATATCCTTAATGTGGAGAAAAATAACCTGATTTGAGGACACTATAGACAATTATCCTATATAGCTGCATATCAATTCTCTGAGGTTTATCCTCAATTCCAGGCATATTGGCTTTAATGCAGCTTAATTTCTCATAAGGAATATATTCTTCCTAAATATGTAGGATAGTTTATTTCAAACCAAACTTATGAAAGAGTAGAAAAGGTGGCCAAAATACAGAAAATACACATACGTGTGCAAAGGTACACACACACACACACACACACACACACACACGAGACTACACACACCTGTTTGAAGACATTGATAAGCTTGCAAGACACAAAGGGCTTGAAAGGCCAAGATCTCAGAAAAGAGAGGAGTCCAGCAAAGTAAGCCCAGTGTTCGATATCACTTACTCACCTCAAAAGGCTTCCCCTGATGGCTCAGATGGTAAAGAATCCACCTGCAATGCAGGAGACCCTGTACGATCCCTGGATCTAGAAGATCCCCTGGAGTATGGCTACCCCTCCAATATTCTTGCCTGGAGAATTCCACGGACAGAGAAGCCTGGTGGGCTACAGTTCATGGGGTCACAAGGAGTCGGACATGACTAAGCAACTAACACTAACTAAATAATTGTCACCTCAAGTTTTTGGCAGTCTCACAGGGACAAGAGGATAAGTTTAGAATGATGAGTCAGTTCATATTTCATAGTATTATTTGGAAATAGCAAAGAGCCATATACTAAAAGTAGAGAAGGCAAAATTAAATTAGTGTTCCTGGACCTGCCAAATCTTTGACTGGATTAGGAGATATGCCTCTGTATATAGCATAATTAATCAAATATAAATTCTTTCTTCAGGATGAAATATCATACAAAGCATCAAATCTCTTCTGAAATTTTTCATCATAATGGTCAATGCATAAGGAAGGAATAGCAGACTAGATGGGTTGAGAAATGACGGGGAAAAGAGGCAATGTAAACAGACTAAGAGGAGGTTCAAATACTGGAATTCTCAGAAAAGGACCTTAAAAAACAGGTCTTAATACTTTTTAGAAATCAGATAACAGGAAGAATTTCCATGGAAAATTTGATGCCATACAGAATAAAATGGGAACTCTCAAAGTGATTAATTAAAAGTCTAAAATTAGAAGCTCAAGAAATTGATAGGTTTGAAAGCAGAGTAGAAAAACTAAAGAGAAAAAAAAAAGAAAAACTAAAGAGAACAAGCAAACTAAAAACCAAGTCAGAAGAAAAATTTTAGACAATATCTTGTACAGCAAAACGGATGAATCACACAAACAAGAGTCTAATAGTTACATGGAGATGCTTGCTCATTGTCAACAAGGCAAAATTTCGCTTCCAATATGTTTGCACATCCTAATGCCTTATATCACCCTTGTCTTCATGGTTAAGCAGTAAAAATCAAACTTCAAAGTATTAGTTTAGTCTCTGGAATATCATTCTACTTTATTATCCTGAAGAATCTATTCAAAGTCGATAACTCATCTTATTACCACATTGGAGGAAAATTGCTATCATCATTTGAATAGATAACTTTAACTGTCATATACATAAAAACATTACTTTGATAAAATTGAAATCTGCTTGAGTTTTCTGTAAATAAACCCAGAGATGAAGCTAGTCTTTGCTCAGATAAGTGATTAGACATAAAGAAGACATTTTCAAACACGTAATCATATAACCAAAGTAGGACACCTAATTTCATATCTTCTCTTTTATTTCATTAATAAATATAGGCTATCATGCCTAGCACAGCCATTTTCTGATATGACACTATTGTTGGCAGCAGATCTATTTCTAGAAGAAACTAAAAACTCTGCCTGAAATTTTACTCTGTTCTCCAAAGGTGAAATTGGGACACTCTTTTCCAATGTCAAAAGTGTAATTGGGTCATATTAAAGCAAAGAATGCTTTGACACTCTAAGCCTGAATTGGGTCACCACTCCCCATAATTTTTGAGAAATTACTCTGTAAATAGGTGTCCCCGTCTCCCTTTCGATTACTAGAAGATCAGGATTGGGTAGCAAACCTGAAGGAAGGAGTCACAGACAAATTAAAAGTCCTTTCTGGACTTGATAATTCACAACTTGAATTACGGAATAAATAATGCTTGAATAAATGGACTCCTTCCTCGAGCTTTGTAAAAAAAGAGATGTTTCTCTTATAAAGGAGATATGACTGTCTTCAAGTGAAAGTATAGATAATGAACTTCATAAATAATATTTGATTTAGACAACAAAGAGAAAGTTAAAACAAATAAGTAAAGTGTAAAATGAATAATTAAGAAAATGTTCATCAGGAGAAGGCATAGGACATGCATTTCAATATCCAGTTGTCAATAAATTTCAGGGATATTTCCATGTTGTATGCCATGATGGCAATAGCTTTGTCTTATTGGAAAATAGGGGGCACTTCAAATGCCATTAAAAATACAAATCTTGGGAGAGAACAGTATCAAGTAACACAGGTGTCTCCATAGCTTCTCAGTTCAAAAAGTGAGAAATCATGTTACAGTTCTTGGGGGCAAAATCCCAACAATCTGAAAGTTCATACCCTGTTATGTGACATATAACAAGAGGATATGGACTATCAAACTAATCAAATAGAATTTAAGATATTTTCAATATCTCCAAAAATTAGAGTGATAAAATACTGTTCTCTCCACTTCAAATTATGACAAAAGAGATACATAGTCACTGATAACTTAAATTCTTATTTTCCTTTCTCTTATGTTTATAGTTAAGACCTTGCAAGGAAATATGAAAACAAAATATTGAAAAGGAAAAGATAAGGACATAAAGCATATGAGTGAAGGATACGATAATCCCTCGGGGATGAGTGCATTGACTTATCAGTATTAGCAGTTATCATGGCTAATGACACACTAGAGCTTCCACACATAATGTTTAAATATATAGACATGTAGGTAGATATGAACATAAATATTGATATACATACAAATATAGAAAACATATAGAATTTAAAAAGAAAAATATCTATAAAAATGCTCTAAATTAAAAAAAAAATCTCATTAGCAGCATAAATCTAAAAAGCAGGATTGTTAGAATAGTCATTTTGAGTCATTAGACTATTCTTTAAAGTCTTTTAAATTCCATTTCATTGCAGAATCTCAGCAGCATTTCATTGATTATTAAAAATACAAGAAGGGCATAATGTACTCTTGCAAAGTGAACTATATGCAATTCCATAGCGAAATTGCTCTCCCTGTACATCATTACTGAACCATGTTGTATAATAACACAAGGAAGGTAAGACTGAGAACAATGACTTGTTGACAGGAGTCATTCCATAATTTTTGTTTGGATTCATGTGACTATTGAATAAGACTTTTAAAACAGGCTGACCATATATTAAAATATCTCTATATAATATTTTGAAGACAATATATTTTTCTATATACTTTATTTTACTGGTCAAACATTCTGAGTTTTTTGGCCACTGTGGGTGTTGGCCCATTTGTTTCAATGGAACATAGATATTCCTTTAAAAATCAAACATTTTATTTTAAATCGATAGAGTACCAATATTGAAGTATGTAAATATCATCACTCCATCCTGATTTTAAGCTGTATTGGTTTGAACATTAGTGGCTGTCTGATCAAATGTTTAGATCTACAAAAAGGCAACAACTTAACTGTTCAATCTATTTTGTGTTCTTTCATAAACTAAGAGTAAGAAATCTAAAACCAATAAAACATAAATAACTTAGTCAATTACATGTCACAGGTCTATATACTAAGAATTAAAATAACAGCTGAAGATTATTTTCATCTATGAATCTAAATTTAGAAAAAGAAAAAGATTTGTCTTAAGCAATGTTTGCAACACTAATAATTATTGTAATGGAGATTTTAAAAAACCTATTTAATACTTGTGAGGAGAGCAATAATATATCAATTTACCATATGTCTTTGTCATTATTGGTACCTTGGATCCTATTATGTTCATTATAAAATCTAAGAAATGCTAGCATATATGATACAATCCTCTATGCTGTTCGATTTTTAAAAAATAAAACAAGTGTCTCTTACTTGTCCTTTTCCAAACATGTAATTTCTAAAGAAAAAAAAAAAAAACTCATTATCCTGGTTGAGAAAAATATAAGTTTTATCATCTGCACAGTTTATAACTAAAGTCAGACAACAGAGGTTCTTACATAGATGAAGAGATCTTTGGTCTTTCATAGTGTTGACAGCTGTCATCTTGGACCTTTGCAGCACTTTGCTTTCATAAAAAGTCTTCTTCTGCTGACCCATTATGCTGGCATTTACAGCTAAAGCTCTTTCAAAATATTTTTATATTTGATGAGTTTATTGAAAATATTAACCATATAATAGACACAGTGTCAAGGATGCTAATCTGCCCACCCCTCTCTCTCAGTACATATGGGCTTTATTTACATTTTTGTCATTAACAATAAAAAGGAATGTCGATTTTAATGTATTTTCTTAATCAGCTTATTTCAGCACAGTTAAAACAAGAGTAGTACATTTAAAAATTTTAAAGGTAGTAGATGCACTTCGACTTTATACAATTTGAGTTTTTCTATGTCATTACAATGAAGTTATTGATTACTATTCTGACCCAGAAGACAATATCTAAACTTGAATAGACTTAAAACAATACCAAAGAACAAGGTATTTGTTCAAAACTATCTAAAGAATCCAGTGTTGCTGCTGTTGTTGTTTTTCCCCAGCTCAACAAAGTGTCTGGGTATGTGCATACGCATGCACGTGTGTAAGTGGATGTGAATTTAGCTGAAGACTCTGTGTACATGTCCACCTGTGTGTGGATGTGGACGTGAGTTTAGTTGAAGATGGAGCAGAGAGATAAAATGAGGCATAGGAAAATCAGTATAATGTCACAAGTCTTAAAAACCTAGAATTATTTAAACTGTGTAATTTAATAATCCAGGTCACTTTCACACTACATTAAAATAGCATCTTCAATGGCAGAAATAAGATGGTCTGGTACATAGAAATAATCAATTATAATGAATCTTCAGGGATTTAATAAGAGGAAAAATTCATTTATTTTTATCATTCCTTAACACTTGCTAGACAAATGGAAAGTAAAGTTGTTTCAAATACTAAGAAATAATCTTTTTTCATATTTTTAAATTCAGATTGGAAATTCAATTAGTTCTACCTGATGTATTAAATAAATAAGATCCCAAACCTCCATAAGAAACAATAAATAGTGTGTTAGGATAATTTTCTACTTTGTGATTTCAATGCCCAATATTGACTTCCTGGGTGGACAGAGATTCACTCAGTTGTGTATGACTCTTTGCATCCCCACAGACTAGACTGCCAGGCTTCTCTGTCCATGGAGTTCTCCAGGCAAGAATACAGGAATGGGTAGCCATTCCCTTCTCCAGGGAATCTTCCCAACCCAGCGATCAAATCTGGGTCTCCCTCATTGAAGGCAGATTCTTTACCATCTGAGCCACCAATGAAGCCCTCCTGGGTGGTGCCAGTAGTGAAGAATCTGCCTGCCAATGCAAGAGATATAAGAGATGCAGGTATGATCCCTGAGTTGTGAAGATTCCCTGGATTAGGAAATTCCATGGACAGAGGGGCCTGGCTGGCTACAGTCCATGAGATCGCAAAGAGTTGGACACGACTGAGCACACATGCACACAAGACCCCCGCTCCCCAAATAGGAAACAAAAAATCAGTATGCTAGAATGATTTTCTCCTTTATGTTTTTAATGTTCAGTATAAACTGGGAATACAATATATAGTATAATCTCATTTTACAGTCTCTTAGACTCACATTTTGTAAAATACAGCCTTTTCTTCATTGATGTTGCTTTTCCTCCACTGATTACTCAGATTATCACTTTTCTACTTTCCAAAAAGAAACTTATTCCAGTCATGTGTACCTTCCTAGCATCATTTTATCATAAATTAGAATTCCTAGAGATAGTTTCTGAATTGTTTTCTTTAAAAACTAATCAGCTCTTTCTGAGTAAAGATGCTAAAAAATGGATTTAATTCCTATTTGAATTGTAAGGTTTTCCCTCTTGATTCTAGATAAACAAAGTAAATGACTCTAGAGTTTTATGTGGAAAGGGGACAGAGAGAAACCTAATATCCAAAACTATTAAAATATGTAGACAAGAAAGCTATAATATTTCAAGATTAAATCCAGATTTTAGCTTTCATAAATGTCATATTTATAGTTCACTCAAATCAGAGACTGAACAGCATGGACTGCTGCTGCTGCTGCTGCTGCTAAGTTGCTTCAGTCGTGTCCGACTCTGTGTAACCCCATAGACAGCAGCCCCCCAGGCTCCTCTGTCCCTGGGATTCTTCAGGCAAGAATATTGGAGTAGATTGCCATTGCCTTCTCTGGAACAGCATGGACAATCATCTGTATATAGTAATGAAGGTCTATCTTCTAACTTGGCTCATAATTTGTCTTTTTCTGTAACACAAAAACTACTCATAATGTTTATCAATAAAAAAGACATTTTTTTATTGTGGTGACAATTTAAGGCCTTTATCTTGCATCAACTTTAACAAATAAGAGTGACAATATTATTTTTTTGGCTATTTAAATTTTATTGACTTGCTTTGGACTATGTGTTCTTTGATGACACCCCTTCATAGTTTGCTTGCAGGACTTAAGGTTTTATATCAATGAATACCCAAAGGGCTAGGAATTTCAGAAGCCTTACTTTCCAATTTGTGAGTAGAAAGTTTGCTCCCTCACACATACTCACACACACAGAGACATTTTCCTTCTGCTCATTTTCATTGACTCAGAATTCAGAATCTATGCTATTTTGTGTGTGTGTGTGCATACTATGCCATGCCGTGTAGGGCCACCCAAGATGGACAGGTCATGGTGGAGAGTCCTGACAAAACATGGTCCACTGGAGAAGGGAATGGCAAACCACTTCAGTGTTCTTGCCCTGAGAACCCCATGAACAGTATGAAAAGGCAAAAAGATATGACACTGAAAGATGAACTCTCCAGGTCAGTAGGTGCCCAATATACTTTTGGAGAAGGGTGGAGAAATAGCTCCAGAAAGAATGAAGAGGCTGAGCCAAAGTGAAAATAATGATGTTGGCCATCTGATGCGAAGAGCTGACTCACTGGGAAAGTGATGCTGGCAAAGATTGAAGGTAGGGGGAGAAGGGGATGACAGAGGATGAGATGGCTGGATGGTATCACCTACTTGATGGACATGAATTTGAGCATGCTCTAGGAGTTGGTGATGGACAGTGAAGCCTGGTGTGCTGCAGTCCATGGGGTTGCAGAGAGTTGGACACAACTGAGCGATTGAACTGAACTGACTGATTGCACAGCTGAGGAATGTATTATAAATAACATCTCCTTTCTTGTACAACCTCTTGTTTTCCCTGTACTTGAAAATTGCCTTATGTTTGGGGGTTTAATTTGGACACTGAGTACACATTGCTTACTTATTCCCTAACCATGAAATGAAAATATGAATGTTTTGGGTATATCTAAAAATAAAAATAGATAATGTAGTTCAAAACAAGCAATTTATGCCCAGAGACCCAAAGGTCAGGGAGTCTATGGAGCAGCACCACTTGCCATGGGAGAACGCCCAGTGAGGGCAGAAGCCTTTCTCTCTATGCTTTGTACCTGGAGACTCCATGAGGTCAGAGACTTGTAGGGGTGTCTGGGTCCAGTTAGAAGAAGACAGGGAAATTACTATTATTTCACACTAATTTTCTTACCTGGACTTCCCTGGTGACTCAGCAGTAAAGAATCCACCTGCAATGCAGGAGGCTGAGGTTTGATCCCTGAGTCAGGATGATTCCTTGAAAAAGAAACAGCAACCCACTCCAGTATTCTTGCCTGGAGAATCCCATGCACAGAGAAGCCTGGGGACAGCAGTCCATGGGTTCATAAAGAGCCAAACACAACTGAGCAACTAAACTACTACCACCCCAATGACAGAAGAAAACAGCCTCTATATTACACTGGGCTCTTGTATAGGCAAGATGTGGGGTGGGGGCATACATTACAGAAAAAATAAAGAAATTCACTTTTTTATCCTCTGTTTCTCTTAAGTTCATGATAAGACTATATAAATAAAGCTCAATGGTTATGGCGGAGGGCATTTTGCATTCACAATAGGAGCCAGTCCAGCCATAATGTCTGTTCTGAGAGGGGGAGTGGGCCTCAGGTGAATGCATTTCCAGCCCCCAGGCATCACTAACGGTAGGCTGAGACCAGCACAAAAAGGGATGCCAACACCGGACATCCTGCAGGACAGTGAGCAGAGATCTTTAGGCCTCTCTCAGCTGTCCAAAGGACACTGCCTATACTTGATTCTCAGACTGTAAGGATTGGAAAACAAATCCCCATTTAGAAAGCTGTGGCTCCCCTTTGTAAAGTTGCAGGCTCCTCTGCATCCTTCCAGTGATTACTGGCATGGGAATAAATCAGATATTCATAGAAGGTGATGGTAAATCATATTTCAGGGCTTCTCAGGTGGCTCAGTGGTAAAGAATCTGCCTGCAATCCAGGAGACCTCAGTTTGATTCCTGGGTTGAGAAGATCCCCTGGAGAACGGAATGGCTACCACTCCAGAATTCTTGCCTGGAGAATTCCATGGGCAGAGGAGCCTGATGGGCTAGAGTCCACAGAGTAGCAAAAGAGTTGGACACAACTTAGTAACTAAACAACAACAATAGCAAATCATATTTTTATAGGGAAATTTTTAAGACTGACAATATGCTGAAATTTCTAACAAATCTCTTGGTCCCTGTTTAAGAGACTTTATCAAATTACACTAGGAGGGTAATTTAAAAGATATGGATAGATGGAAATATGAGGAAGAATGTTATGCAGAAGCACAAAAATTTTTATTAAAATAAGTGACTATGGAAGGCAGACCCTTAAGTCTAAATGTAAGTGAAAGGGCTGCAGAGATTAAAACTAATAATGTGTTTCAGCTTTCACTGTCTGCTTTTAGCAAGGGGTTCCAAGAAAAGGTAAACTCAGAAAAGGATCAGTCTATTAATATCATATATGAAACGAATCACTAGTCCAGGTTCAATGCATGATACTGGATGCTTGGGGCTGGTGCACTGAGACAACCCAGAGGGAGGGTATGGAGAGGGAGGTGGGAGGGGGGTTCGGGATGGGGAACACATGCATACCTGTGGCGGATTCATGTTGATGTATGGCAAAACCAATACAAAATTGTAAAGTAATTAACCTCCAATTAAAATAAATAAATTTATATTTAAGAAAAAGAATCACTCCATTTGTATGAAGGTATGAAAATGAATAGAAATAGTAAGTTAGGGCTTTGGAGTGTTGGAAAAACTGATTGCCTCTATATTTCAAAAGTATAGAATAAGATACAAGCAAGTTTGAGTGATAAAGTCTTATAATATTCACGCTGTGACATATTTATGAGTGTGGCCTTCTCACTTAATGCCATTATTTCTAATAGCCTCAAGGTAGCTGCCATTAAGTTGAGAGAAAAACAGTTTGGCCCGGGAATACAAGAAATAAAAATTTTTAGTTCTATTTCACTGTCTCTGGTTTAGTGTTCCATGTTGGGTTAATAAGAATAAAAATGGGAAGGACACAGAACTTAACTCTTTAGTTTGTAAGTCACTAGACTTGAGAGTGGGCTTCCAAGGTGGCTCAATGGTAAAGAAACTGTGTGCCCATGATAGAAACACAAGAGACGTGGCTTCAATCCCTAGACTGGGAAGACCCCCCTGGAGAAAAAAAAAAAAAAATTGCAACCCACTCCAGTAATCTTGGCTGGGAAATCACATGGACAGTGTTCTGGCAGCTACAGTTCATGGGGTCATAAAGAGTTGAACACAACTGAGCATACACACACACACAAACACACACTCACAGAGACTTAGATGTGCTGTATCTCCAACTGATGCAGAGGACTTTCATCCTTCACAATGTTTGATCTGTGATTAGATAGAGGAATTAGATTTAACCACTGGGAGTGGGAAAAAGAATGGAATAGTCTTTGTTACTAGACTGACTATCACAGTTGATGCCTGATCAACCAAACCTGCTTATCCTTCCTATGCTGCTAAGTCACTTCAGTCATGTCCAACTCTGTGCGACCCCATAGACAGCGGCCCACCAGGCTCCCCCATCCCTGGGATTCTCCAGGCAAGAACACTGGAGTGGGTTGCCATTTCCTTCTCCAATATCCTTCCTATGAGATATACTATATTTCTTAACTTCTTTTGTAGCTATAATTGGGTAAATAATTGATCCCAGGCCAATAAACAAAGATAGAAACTATGTGAACTACAGGCATGCTTATCACATAAGAATCTCCCATGTAAAATTTTCCATGTTTATCATCCTTAGAAATAGATATGATTTCCAAGAACAGACACAATAATAGGGACAGTTGCTTGATGTAACAAAATAAACTGTCAAGGCTGAAGTTCCAATACTTTGGCCACCTGATATGCAGAACTGACTCACTGGAAAAGATCCTGATGCTGGGAAAGATTGAAGGCAAGAAGAGAAGAGAACAACAGAGGATGAGATGGTTGGATGGCATCACTGACTCAATGGACATGAGTTTGAGCAAGCTCCAGGAGTTGGTGATGGACAGGGAAGCCTGGTGTGCTTCAGTCCATGTGGTCAAAAAGAGCTGGACAGGACTGAATGACTGAACTGAACTGATGGCTCCATTAAATAATATGAAGAAGTACAAAGACAGAGTGAGTGAGTGAGTAAGAGTTGCTCAGTAGTGTCCAACTCTTTGTGACCCCGTGGACTGTAGCCTGTCAGGCTCCTCTGACTATAGAATTCTCCAGGCAAGAATAATAGAGTGGGTAGCCATTCCCTTCTTCAGGGGATCTTCCCAATCCAGGGATCGAACCCAGGTCTCCTGCATTGCAGGTGGATTCTTTACTGACTGACCCACCAGACAGAGGAGGCTTGATTTCTGGATCAACATTCAGAACATATCACCCAACCAAAAAGTCCCTTACTAGACAGATTGAAGAGCAAGAAAATGCTGATTTTGTTAAGGCACTGAGATGTGTGGGTTCATTGGGTTGGATTCTAGATTCAACACTCTCAAAATATTGATTCTGGTTTCTTACTTTCATTCTACATCATTTAAAAAAAAAAAACCCTCCATCTAATAGCTTTATTTTGGGGCTGAGAACTTTTCTCCAAGGTACTATTAAATGTGTAAGAGAAATATTAAGAGTACGAGGAGGTGAGGAGAGCCTTCAGACTGCGATGAAAGTTAATACCTATGGAGAAAGAAAGGGGAGGGAGGAGACTTGGGTAGAAGAGTGTATGGTTGCAGAACAACAGCAAGAAAGATTTGTGCAGGCTGTTGGGGAGGCCTTGAGCCAGGTGTGCCCATAAGGAGAAGACTACGCCTTGCTCCATTACAGTGTCACATGCATGAGTGCTCAGTCATGTCACACTCTTCGTGCGACCCTCTGAACTGCAGCCCGCCAGACTCTTCTGTCCATGGAATTTTCCAGGCAAGAATACTGGAATGGGTTGCAGTTTCCTCCTCCAGGGGGATCTTCCTGACCCAGGTATCAAGCCCACATCTCCTGTGGTCCCTGCCTAGTTTGATACCTTGACTATAATCAAGCATTACCTAGAGCTGTACTGGAAGCATGGCAATGGTCAGAATGCAGTAGTTAATTCACAGAAGCAGCAGCTGGGATTATTAAGCGACCGTGCTTTCTACAATGGGAAATTTGAGCAGTTTTTTGTTTTCATGGCAGCTACAGTCTTTCCCTTGTGAATCATTAGAATATCAGCTGGTGAGCCCGGAGGCCAGAGGTCAGGAAATGTAATGCTTGTTAAAAAAGAATGGAAACAGGCTAATATAATCTTCACCTCTCCTTCAGTCCACAGGTTAACCTTAGATCTATTCACAGACAAAATGAAAGCTCTTATATATATATATATTTCTTTTTTTTAATTCTTCTAGCTATTATGACCTCCTCAGGGAGATTTCCCAAGGATTGACAGACTACTGCAAAAAACGACAAATGAGGCATTGACTAATAGTTTGATCCTATGGGTTCAGATTAGGATTATTAATACAATGCTAACAGGGTCATCTACTAAATGGGACATCCCTGCTGGTCCAGGGGCTGAGACTTTGCATACCCAATGCAGGGGACCTGGGCTCTACTTCTAGTTAGAGAACTAGATCCTGTCTTTTGCAACAAAAAGATTCCACATGCCAAAACTAAGACTTGGTACAGCCAAATAAATAAATAAAAATTTTTAAAAGAAGAGTATCTACTAGAAAATGAGAAATTGGGTCAAGCTACCTATATAAATATTTAACAGTCAGATTTACTGCTTAAAAAAAAATCATTTCACTCTTATATGAAAATGGGGGAAATACAAGAGATGTTATTATGAAAATTGAATGGAAAAGACTCCAATTAAGGTGTACTTCTTTTCAAAATGTTCCTGTTACATGAGATGAGCTTGAGTTAGATAAAAAGTATACCCCAAATCCCAACTAGAAAGCAATGTCATGTGACTGTTGAAGAAAAGGATCCCCAAAGCTGAAATAGAAACAGTAATGTTGATCTTCCCACGTGATAGTTTTCATAGGTTAAATGGGTGTTCATTTATTCTAGCCTAGCCATGTTCAGCCTCCATTCCATTCATATCTGAAAGTATTTCCTTACTGACACACCCCCAATACCTCCAGCTCTTTACTCTGACGTGAGTTTTCTTAAGGAAAAAGACAGTCAGAGGGAGGAGTGAAGTCTCTTTGTCCCAAAAGGAAACTGAAGGTTATAAGAATCTGTATAGTATGTAGAAGAATCAAGAGATCATGCCTCTTCTGCATGAGGAATTATCCTACCCAGCCCTATGGAGGGAGGTGGGGCTTTGATTCAACTGATGGAGATGTCAGGAGGCCTTGGACTGCAGTGGCTTGAAGCAGGGCTTCAGATCCCCCACCAGAGAGTGAGGTCAGGTCACTGCTGTAAGAGCACCAAATCTTAGCCACTAGGCCAGTGGTCAGTGACCAGGACCTGGCCTTTCAGCTTTGCAGAAGAAGAATTCCCACAAATAAGGAAAGCAGTGATAACAGTAAAGTATTTATTAGGAGGAACAAAGAGTACAGTATATGTGGATAGACACACCAGCAGACTCAGAGACAGACTTGCTGGGTCGTGCCCTTGTGGCAGTTTGAATTACTTTTATGAGACCTTTCTTTCCATTTTCATTTGGCCAATCATTCAGATTTGCCTAGCTCAGAGTTCATCTTTGATGTATCGAAGGCTCCTCCCATGTGCATGCACACATCTCATAACCTAGATGGCTTTCACTGAAGATGTCTTACCATTACTCCCGTTTTGACCTCCAAGGAGCCTTCCTGCACTTGTGTAGTCAGACAGGTCTCCTGACTTCGAGATGGAGAAATAACTAGTCTGGTTAGGGCCCAGCCTCCGTTCTCAGTTGTCTTCCTATTCTTGACTTGGAGAATAGTTCACAGTGGATGAATTTCCAACTGCTTTACCCTTGGGGGACCCATCTACTTCCTGCCTCAATGGGATCTGGCCAGTATTCACAACTGGAAAAGAAGCTAATATTATTTGTGGGTAAAACTCTCTGGGACAATTCAGTCTATTGTGTGGTTGCTTAGTGGAAAAAAAAAAAGGAAAAGGTTACCTGCCAAAATGCTGCTGCTGCTGCTAAGTCGCTTCAGTTGTGTCTGACTCTGCGCGACCCCATAGACGGCAGCCCACCAGGCTCCCCCATCCCTGGGATTCTCCAGGCAAGAACACTGGAGTGGGTTGCCATTTCCTTCTCCAATGCATGAAAGTGAAAAGTGAAAGTGAAGCCATTCAGTCGTGTCTGACTCAGCGACCCCATGGACTGTAACCTACCAGGCCCCTCCTTTCATGGAATTTTCCAGGCAAGATTACTGGAGTGGATTACCTTTGCCTTCTCCACCAAAATGTTGCAATAAAGATTATACTTAACATTTCAGATAGTATACTAAATAGTTGCAGTCAATTGTCTCTCCTGCCTCTGATAAGAAAGCCACTTATGTCAAGCCTGGTCTTGTGACTTTATTTGATTAATAAACACTATCAATATAAGACCTAAACTTAAGAGCTATTGAACTTCTATTTCCCTTAAAAGAAGCCAGCTGCAACTACCCAGAGATCATCATGTTGTGAAATAAACCAATATTGCTTCCATCAATAATTCTCTTATTAACCTCTGGAGAGGACATTGTGGTGTCCTGCCCAGATCCCGGCCTACTTATTCATCACTTGCTAGTAATTGCCAGCTGAGCCACCAGGGAAGCCTAAGAATACTGGAGCGGGTAGCCTATCCCTTCTCCAGAGGATCTTCCTGACCCAGGAATTAAACTGGGGTCTCCTGAATTGCAGGCGGATTCTTTACCAACTGAGGTCTCAGGGAAGCCCCTTGCTAGAAATATTGGACTCTTATTCCTTGACACTACATAGAAACCTGCCTTCACATAAAAGAAGCCATCCTACCCAGAAGGCAATCTCACCCCTTTAGTCACAGCCAGGCACCCGACTTCAGAGGGAAAACATGATCATGAGGTATATGATCCAAAGCCTTTAAGAGCATGTCCTTGATTAAATCCCCATCATGTTTCACTCCCTTTCTCACAGATTTTCCTGAAGAGCACTTCCTCACTAACCATGAACACTCGAATTCCTGCACCCCTCTCTGCTTCCAGGAAGTCCAGACTTTACACAGCCTGAGTAGAACTGCGGTTGTGTTCATGTCACAGTTACTCCCTCTGGGCTCCTTTGTGCATCTGAACCATGGAAAATGCTGCTGCAAATATCTTAATATTTGTAAAGGAACATATGTAAATGGAGATAGGACAGATAACAGGGAACAAGTCTAATACTCTGACACAGCTGTCACCAGAAACATTTTATCAAATATAACTATTAGTATGAAGTCAAGTTTTAAAGAAGCAAAATAATTTTTTCTCTTTAAAATTAGAAGCATGACAAATAATACTATATCACTAATGCCCCAAGAATTAGCTTGGTTATCATAAACAATACAAGAAAGGATAAAACTCAAATCATCTTATGTTATTTTCAACTTGCCTTATGTAAAATATATTGTTGTGTAATCACTAAGTTCATGTCTGACTCTTTGCAACCCCAGGGACTGTAGCCCACCAGACTGCTCTGTCCATGGGATTTCTCAGGCAAGAATACTGGAGTGGGTTGCCGTTTCCTTTTCCAGGGGATTTTCCTAAGTCAGGGATCAAACCCATGTCTCCTTCATTGGCAAGCAATTCTTTACCACTGAACCACTAGGAAAGCCCTGTATATAAAAGTTAATTTCACAGGATAGAACCATAACTGGCTTCAGATGTATCATTTTTCACTTTTGTAGCCTACACCATGTACCATAGGAGACATGGTAAAAACAATCATTGTTTTTATTTACAGAACACAGGTTTCAAATATATTTACACAACAAAATAATATTTTAGATGTACATATTTCACATATGTACCATGTGTCCTGTGTCTGTATATTTCTCTAACTTAAAGTAACTCTGAATAATTTACTTTCCTCAAATTATACCAATGAGTTTCTATTTTTCCTTTTTACTATACCTAGACATTTTATAATTACACTGTTCACAGCTGACAAGCATAGGAAGAAAGCTTAACCCATAATTAACATTAAGTTAGTTATCTTATGTCAACCAGCAAATTAGTGAAACAGCCAAAATAGTTTAGATATCA
This sequence comes from Bos mutus, assembly GCF_027580195.1. NCBI lineage: Eukaryota > Metazoa > Chordata > Mammalia > Artiodactyla > Bovidae > Bos > Bos mutus. The sequence continues at coordinate 60,648,107 of NC_091636.1, forward strand.
GAAAGTAAAATGTGTAAAATATCTTTTACTATATCAGAATACAAGCATCATCATCTTACTGTATACACAGAAAGTAGTGTATGTTTTATGTATATGACACTATGGGATATGAAAGCTGATGAAATGAAATGAACTTTGATATTTTAGATCTTCCTTCCATTTTTATAATATTATTGAGATTAGGTAAGAATTCTAACACTAAAAATGAAATTTCTCAAGAGAAAATTGCCTCAAATGAGGCAAGCATGCGTGCTCAGTCAATTAATCGTGCCCAACTCTTTGACATCCTATGGACTATAGCCCACCAGGCTCCTCTGTCCATAGGATTCTCCAGGAAAGAATATTGGAGTGGGTAGCCATTTCCTAGTCCAGGGAATCTTCCCCACCCAGGGACTGAACCCATATCTCCTGAGGCTCCTGCATTAGCAAACAGATTCTTTACCACTGAGCCACCAGGGAACCCCTCAAATGAGGGAGGGAAACATTAAAAATCAGCATGGCAAATTCATAGGTTTGTTTGTATATAAACTGGTCCTTGGAAGATACCAAAGTGCCCTGCTAAGTAACCATTAAAGTGGTAGGATTTCATTCCTGAGGATCCATTTGGTTTTCTCGTTTTCTGTGAAAAACGCTACATTTAAAGACTTGTGTGTGAAAGACTTGTGTCCAACACTCATCGGGTGCTGGACACTATCAGCTGCCAAAGCAATGTTATAGTATCATCGATCTACTGAATGAGAGAGAATGTTTTCAAATTATATGGACTATAAGTAAGGTGTTAATATGTAAAGTATATCATCAGCTTATACAACTTGATAACAAAAACAAACATTCAATTAATGAATGGGTAGAAGACCTGAATGGACTTTTTTCCCAAAGAAGACATACAGATGGCCAAAAAACACATGAAAAAATAAACATCACTAATCACAAGGAAAACTCAAATTTTTAAAAAAATGAGATATCAGCTCACACCTATCAGAATGGCTATCATCTAAAAGCACACACCAAAAAACAAATGTTTACAAGATGTGGATAAAAGGGAACTCTAGCACATTGCTGGTGGGGATGTAAATTGGTGCAGTCACTGTGGAAAACTATATGGAGTTTTCCAGAAAAAATAAAAATAGAATTACCAAATGGTCCAACAATTCCACTCATGGGTATATATCCAAAGAAAACAAAAACATTAATTTGAAAACATATTTGCACCTCAGTGTTTACAGCAGTGTTATTTACAATAGCCAAAATATGGAGGCAAACTCAGTGTCCATCAACAAATGGATGGATAAAGAAGCTGGGAGATAGATATATATATCTATCTCCCATATATATATATATAATATATATATTATATATATATATAATCCACGTGTATATTCCATGCATATATATCATAATACATACATTCCACCTATATATTCCATGCATATATATCATTATATATGTATTTATATATACATATATATATTCCAACTTGAAAAAGAATTAAAATTTGGCATTTATAACATATATACCCGGATGATGTTATGCTAAATGAAATAAATTAAACAGAGAAAGACATATATTATATGTTATCACTTATAAGTGAAATCTAAAATATAAAACAAACTAGTGACTATAACAAAAAAGAAACAAATTCACTGATATAAAGAACAAACTAATGGTTACCAGTGGAGAAAGGAAAGGTGGGAGGAGCAAGACAGGGATAGGAGTATAGAGGTACAAGCTAGTCTGTATAAAATAAATAAGCTATAATGATATATTGCACAGCACAGGGAATGTGTGTAATATTTAATAACTATAAATGGAATACAGCCTATAGAAACTTTGAATCACATTGTTGTACACCTGAATCTACTATATCAATAATACTGCAAATCAACTATACTTCAATAAAAAATAAATAAATATATATTGGAATTGCTCTTTTAATTCTATATCAAATTTTATCCTATCACTAATGTTTTCCTATTTTTCCATAAAAAGATGCACCAGTTACATGAAATATATTCCTTCCAGCAAAGATGTGACTCAGAAATTTAGTTTTCAGAATTATTTAACCATTTTTATATGTCTGATATAACTACTGTTATCATTAGTATCACTTGCTCCTTGGAAGAACATATATGACAAACCTAGACAGCCTATTAAAAAGCAGAGACATTGCTGTACCCATAAAGATTCATATATTCAAAACTATGCTTTTTCCCAGTAATCATGAATTGATGTGAGATTTGGACCATGAAGAAGGCTGAGCATCGATGAATTGATGCTTTTGAACTGTGGTGTTGGAGAAGACTCTTGAGAGTCCCTTGCACAGCAATGAGATAAAGCCAGTCAATGCTAAAGGAAATCAGTCCTGAATATTCATTGGAAGGACTGATGCTAAAGCTGAAGCTCCAATACTTTGACCACCTGATGTGCAGAACTGACTCATTGGAAAAGACCCTGATGATGGGAAAGATTGAAGGCAGAAGGAGAAAAGGACGACAGAGGTCCAGCCCCGGCTGATCCAGAGTATTTGAGGGGAGATGGCGTCAGTGACTATTTAAATATTCATCAAAGATATAAAGAGTAATAGAATGAGGATAGCTCAGTAGGAAAATTCAGTGGAGAAAAGAGGCTGAGTAGCTTGGTTTACGTGGGAGACCAATAAAACTTCAACACAAGAAGTTTGCACCACTTACGTAGGCCACAGGCATCCTTCCGTTCTCCTGAAGGAGAGGAGACACTGAGGCCTCCCCTGCCAGATCTTAGAAGCCCAGGCATAATTAGTAAGCATGGCGGTTCCACGCTCCAGATGGAGACTCAGCCAGAATTTGAGAGGGAGAGACATGGGGAGACCAGTCTTTCGAGGAACTGATCCCAATTCTTTATTTTCCAGAGTCTATTTTTATACACTGAGATGTTATACAAAAGTCACATGGGGACAGCAGTCCTGATTTTTATTAAAGTCAGGTGCTTCACACAAATGTATACAGAGGTCTTAGGGGTGTTACATCATCTTCTGGCCAGGGGCGCCTGCTGACAATTTATGACCCTCTCCTTGTGACAGCGGTCAGTCAACCAGAACACTTATTTCTCCAAGGGTGATTATTCTTAAAACAGACACCACCCAAATAAAGTTACATTCCTATAGGGTGAGGATGTAGTGGGTTTTAATTAAGGAAAGAATTTACTTAGCCTAAGGTCCAACGTGATTAATATCAAAGGTTAATACTTATTTCTTCTATATATTCATTTATGTGTATAAAGGCAGGGGATGTGGAGACTTAGCAGTAAACATTGGCTCAACAAATGAAAAACCCTTCACCAATACAATTTCTAATCAGCCCACTATACTTATACTAATAGTCTTCTAACTTCTCTAAAGAACCTGTTTTTAGAAGGTTTAAAGCATCTCATGCCTCTCATTGTTGGGAGGCTGTGAGCAATCACATGTGGCCGGACAAGCCTGTCAGGCAGGCTAGAGAACCTTCAGAGGAGTTTGTAGGTTGAAACACTCCTGTCACGCCCAGGAATTATTATTAACTGGAGCTCTAAGTTAACTTCTTCTCCAAAAGAGGTGGTGGGGAACAGCCCCCCGTAAAGTCAGAGGTGTAGGTGAGAACACAAAGTAGTAAAGTAGGCAGGCTCTGGTTATGGGGGTAGATGCTCGAGGATTTCCAGGGGGACTCCTGAGGTTTGATCCCGCCTTTGCGTATGTCGAGCCTCCTTCCTCATGACCTTTGCCATGGGTGGAGTGCCTCACGCTGGCTCCCCACAGTTGGATGGCATCACCAACTCAATGGACATGAGTTTGAGCAAGCTTTAGGAGTTGGTGATGGACAGGGAAGCCTGGAGTGCTGCAGTCCATGGGGTCGCAAAGAATTGGACATGATTGAGTGACTGAACTGAACTGAACTGTCATCGATAAAATTTTAATGGTTTAAAAATGACATAGCTATAACTGCTTAAAAATACCACTTTAATAATGCGATTGTTTGCTATATAATTTATAGTAAGAAATACCTATTTGATTTTCATTCCTGCTTCTGGCATAGAGCTTTTAAAACTCTTGAAATTTCCTAGGTGAGGAGAGCCATAAAATTTTCTTTTCTTAAGTTAATGAGGTAACTTTGGGACCACACCTAAGGATGGGAACTGGTTGCCAAGAGGCCCAACCTTGAGACCAGAGGTTAGTACCACACCCTGCCCTCCAGGGAAGGGAGAGGGACTGGAGGGTGAATCAGTTGCCAATGGTCAATGATTTAACAAATTATGTCTCTGCAATGAAGTCTTCATTAAAGCCCAAAAGGACTGAATGTGATCAGCCAAGGGCATTTGTCATCTGCCTCTATGGAGACTAGTTTTTCCCTGGTGGCTCAGATGGTAAAGAGTCTGGTTGCAGCACAGAAGAGCCAGGTTCAATCCCTGGGTCAGGATCATTCCCTGGAGAAGGAAATGGCAACCAGCTCCAGTATTCTTGCCTGGAAAATCCCATTGGTGGAGGAGCCTGGCAAGCTACAGACCATGGGGTTACAAAGAGTTGGACACGACCGAGCCACTTCACTTTCTTTCTTTTCGTTCTTTCTGTGGAGACTGAATCCTGTGCTACTGCAGTTGTTGACCTTCAGGTTGCCCTGAATAAGTTCAGGGTGGAGAGTGAGGCACTCTGTGCTCCAGGACAACTGGTAGAACAGGTCTTTAGGTAATTAGATATTTTTAGAAACTAATTTCATGAACCCAATCCTTGCATCTACTTAAATCTGGTGTGTGCCTGTGTGCTAAGTCACTGCAGTCATGTCTGACTCTTTGCCACCCTATGGTCTTATAACTGACCACGCTCCTCAGTCCATGGGATTCTCCAGCCAAGAATAATAGAGTGGGTTGTCATTTCCTACCCCAGGGGATCTTTCTGACCTAGCAATCAAATCCATGTCTCTTATGTTTCCTGCATTAGCAGGCAGGTTCTTTACTAGTAGCACCACCTGTTTATGCCTAGAAAACACTAAGTCCCTTCATGGTGTTTGATGTCAGCTCTTCATTATTGTTGCTGTCCAGTCACTCAGCTGTGTCCAACTCTGTGACCCCACGGACTGGACTACAGCCCACCAGACTTCCCTGTCCATCACCATCTCCCTGAGCATGCTCAAACTCATGTCCATTGAGTCAGTGATGCCATCCAACCATTTCATCCTCTGCCGTCCCCTTCTCCTTCAGTCTTTCCCAGCATCAGGGTCTTTTCTCTTCAGATCAGGTAGCCAAAGTATTAGAGCATCAGCTTCAGCAAGAGTCCTTCCAATGAATATTCAGGATTGATTTCCTTAAAGTTTGACTAATTCGATCTCCTTGAAATCCAAGGGACTCAGCTCCTTGTGACTAAAAGAAAACCTCTTGTAAAGTAAGTGCTTGATTGCATCGCACTCCCCTTTCACCAAAATCTCATGTATTGGCCTTCCCCCACTATCTCTTTGGAGCGATTTCTTGGAACTCTCTAAGGTGCTGTCTCCCAGGCTTCAGTCTTCACTTTGCCCAAATAAAATTTAACTCACAACTCTCACTTTATGCATCTTATTTTAGTCAACAAAAGAATGTTTCTCTGAGTTCTATGAGCTACTCTAGCAAATTAATCACGCCCAAGGTGATCAGCGGAAATTCTGACTCACAGACAATTGGTCAGAAGTATAGGTAACAACCTAAGCTTGAAATTGGCATTTGAAGTGGGGAGGGGAAGGGCAAAGTCTTGTAGGACTGAACACTCAACCAATCTTTTGCTCTGAACCCTTAAATTGAATCTGAGACTAATCTCTGGGTAGAGAATCAGAATTAAGTTGGATTGTAGGACGCCAAGCTGGTGGATGAGAAGTGTTTGTTGGTGATGTGGGGAAGCATGCACACTCACACATACACACACATTGGAATTGGATTCAGGAACCTAAGAGAACATAACCAGAAAAAAATGGTTTTTTGAATGACTTAAAAGTAACGTGATAAAGTAATACATTCTGGATATTTCAAGTGGGCATGTAAGCAAGCCAGTCTGACTGCTTTCTTTGTCCCCCTTGACCCTTCTCCTAACTGCCAGGAAATCTTAACTAGTTTACATCTAATTATAACAAGAGGATTTCACATTGTTAATTCGTTGACCTCCTTCCTTTTTCAATACCAGATTTGTGATGGCAATTTTCTGAAACCCAAAATAGCTATGCTTGACCTTTCTCTTCTCTTTTCTTCTGTGAGCCCATGTCTAAACAAAGTAAGTTCACAGTAAATGTTAGGGCTCTTCTTACCTGAAAAAAACCTGTATATATAACTCCATTTTAGCCTGAGGATCAACTTTTCATTTTTAATTCTAATCCACTGCTAAAACAAAATCTTTCCTTTAAAAAAGACCCCTCATTCTTCCCCTTTTCTTCTCCTTGCTTGCCTGGAGACAGTTTGCTCCCTGAACCCCAGGCTGTGACAGGCATATGGCTGACATCACCAGTCTGGTGGTTGGGGTTCAGAAAGCCCACCATCTCATATTCCCTTTTGCTCATTTGTGATACTGTGTCATACTGTTGGGGGATGTTACTTAAATCACTTTCCTAAACTGTGAACAGCTACAAGTATCCTTATTTTTGAGACATTTCCTCTGTTACTTACTTTACATCTGTGTGTTCAGTTTCTGTAATGCAATAATCCTGTGGCTTATCTAATTCCAAGATATGATTAACCTGTTCTGATTATATATGTCAATACTTAAAGTCATTTTTTGAGGAAATTTTTACTTTTTAAATTGTTATTGAGATGCAATTCACCTACTGAATTTAATTTAAAAAATTTTAGTATATTCACATATATGGGCAAGCAACTTCATAGTCAATATTAGACTATTTTCATTATCTCAAAAAGAAATCTTGAAGTTATCAACCCCTTGAAGTGATGTGAAAGTGTTAAGTCACTCAGTTGTATCCACCTCTTTATGACTGCATGGAATATAGCCAACTAGACTCCTCTGTCCATGGAATTCTCCAGGCAAGAATGCTATAATGGGTAGCCATTCCCTTCTCCAGGGGATTTTCCTGACGCAGGGATCCAACCAGGAATCACACCTGACCCAGGAATCGAACTCTGATGTCCTGCATTGCAGATGGATTCTTTCTATCTGAACCACCAGGAAGCCCCATAGACCTTCAGATAGCCCCTATTCCCTAGCAACCAGGAACCTACTTTCTTAAGGACCAAGGTTTTGTGAGGTATTAACACTTACATATTAACACCAATATTTTGGCCACTTGATGCAAAAAACTGACTCATTGGAAAAGACCCTGATGCTGGGAAAGATTAAAGGCAGGAGGAGAAGGGGATGACAGAGGATGAGATGGTTGGATGGTATCACTGACCCAGACATGAGTTTGAGTAAACTTCAGGAGTTGGTGATGGACAGGGAAGCCTGGCATGCTGCAGCCCATGGGATCACAGAGTCAGACATGACTGAGTGACTGAACTGAACTGAATGTTAAGGGCACACAGTAATGGGTATACAGAAAATCTCTTCAGTATCTTTGCCACTTTTATGTAAATCTAAAATTATTCTAAAACAAAAATAATTTAAAAGTACTTCAAATACATATGGTACAAAACAATACAATTGTCTTGTTAAATTAACACATATATTGTTCTTGCACTATCCAACCTGTTCTAAGTGTTTACATATGTTAACTTACTGTATCTTCACAAACATTAAGTAAGTTGCTATTCTCCTACAGATGAAACAGATCCAGGGAGTAAGTGAATTCCCCAAGGTGCTCACCCCAAGAAGAACATCAGGGCTTTATATCCTGGCTACTGACTCCACAGTCCATCTTTTAACCACTGCACTTTTCTTCTGACTATGATAAATGAGATTTCAGCAAGTCAATATGGTTGTGGTGGTGAAGTCACTTAAGTCGTGTCCTACTCTTGCAACCACGTGGACTGTAGCCTGCCAGGTTCCTCTGTCCATTGGATTTCCTAGTCAGGAATACTGGAGTGGGTTGCCATTTCCTTCTCCAGTGGATCTTCCTGACCCAGGGATCAAACTCACATCTCTTGTCCCTCCTGTATTGCAGGCAGATACTTTACTACTGAGCCACAGGGAAGCCAGTCAGTATAAGGAGGAACAAAATGCGGAGATGTGAGATAAAAATCTGAACTGCTCTTCCCAAACATGAGTTTTAAAGAATTACAAATATTAGTTCAGAAGTGATTTTTCTCAGTTAAATATCACATGCAATTAGAAATGTCTGCATGTGTATGAAAGTAGGTCAAGTCAGGCCTATGTGCTCACTGATTTCAGCTAGGAAAGGCGGATAAAGTACAAAACTCAGAAATATGTCTTAAAGGGCTCCAATCCTGGTTCCAACAACAACTATGCCCCTGCTGACAATTTACTTGACATCTCTATTTCTCAGTACCTGGGAGGGCAGATCATGGCATCTATATTGGCAATCCTTGCAAAACTGCATAGTACATAGTAAATGAGTGATCAGTGCTATGAAAACGAAGAGTGAGGAAGGGCAGACAGCAGGTTGTCTCAGGACAGACAGCTGTTTCTTTCAGGAAAGTTGAGAGCACCCCTATGCATGAGGGATACATGAAAGGAGACCGGACTTAAGCAAGGAAGTGAGTCATGGAGCCTTCTTGAGAAAGAGTATTTTAGGCAGAAAGAAGATGCTCCAATGCCAAAGAACTGAAGGTTTCAAATTGTGGTGCTGGAGAGGAACCCTGATAGTCCCTGGACAGCAAGGAGATCAAACCAGTCACTTCTAAAGGAAATCAACCCTGAATATTCATTGCATGGACTGATGCTGAAGCTGAAGCTCCAATACTTTTGCCACCTGATCCAAAGAGACAACTCACTGGAAAACCCCCCAGTGCTGGGAAAGATTGAAGGCAGAGGATGAGATGATTAGATAGCATCCCCGAATGAATTTGAACATGAATTTGAGCAAAGTCTGGGAGATAGTGAAGGACAGAGGAGCCTGGCATGCTGCAGTCTGTGGGGTCACAAAGAGTCAGACATGACTTAGCAACTGAATGACAAGATGGTCCAGGCAAGAGTAACCTTGGAATGGAGAGCTTGGAAATTTTCAGGCAAGGAGCAGACTGGTGAGGTGAGGAGTAAGTATATAGAGGCCCAAACTGATTTGCAAACCTAAACCACTCTGAGGGTTGCTTGAAGATTTCTCTAACATTGCCCGAGGCACTCTACTACCCACAGAAATTGCCTCTATCTTGAAATCTCAAACCATTGTTTGGATATACCACATTTAAATATACTGAGTTGGTATATATGAGTATCCATCTCTCACCTGTACCTGGAATGTAAATTGCCTCATGCCATTATCATGTAGAGTGTGTGTATGTGTTTGCTTGTGTGTGTGCACAAATGTGCTTGTTTCATGTTTAATACTCTAAAGCATCTAGAAAATTATCGAGATTATTATTTTTTTTTTGATTAGTAAATTCTAACAAACAAAACACATTACATTAGAGAAGGAATTGTGGCTTTGGTTATATTTCTCTTCTCATGCATCTGTAAACTTCATATGTACTCACTGGAACTAAAATTATCTTAAATTTGCAATATATCTTACAGGCTTGAACAGAATTGTACAGGAATCATCGGGTATTTTGATCCAGTTTACAGTCATGAGAGCCAGTCAAAAGTTATTTTAATTTCATTTGACAAAGGGCTCAACATTCACTTTGAGAAGGTAAATGGCTTTCCAAAGGTTATACAGTTAATAGGTGGTAGAAACTTGAGTTGAACCAATGTTGCTGGGCCTCTGTTTATTTTTCCCTAAGTTTACCATAGGCCAAAATGAATTTAAAATATTGCAGAGTAAGGTTAAGCCTATAAAGTATAGGTTAAGCCTATACCCAAAGAAATACTACTGAATTTGTGAGAAAAAAAAAGAAATGAGAGAGAACCACAATTCTATTAGTTAAATTGCTGTCATGTCCCTGATAAATAAATGTTCTTGGAGCTGTACGTGCCTGTCAGTAAGGAAGATTACTTTTAAAATGCTGTATTTGTAAATTATTATCACAAAATGAAATGATAATTTTCAGAGGAACTAAATTCCTAACAGCAGAAGTTGCTCTTTGGAAAAATATAAGATTCACTCTGATACCTTGCCCACATTAATCAGAATTCCAATGTGACCATTTTCAAAACATAATATTAAAAACTAAATTCTTCAATTATTTTCAGGGAGAAAATTCAAGAAGGGCACAAGGTGGAGGAATGGATGGGAATTCAACAAGTATTCTTGGCTCTTCTACAAAACTAGAAAATAAATGCTTGGCAAATCATGCATTATACAGATATGGCAAATTCTCACTTGTACAATTACTCATTTACATTTCTCTTCCTTTCTGGGATCTGTAGCAAACTTTGAATCCAAGCTTGGATTCTCTTAGCCTTTCAGAATTCTACTTAGAGACTTCCTTGATTTCATCAAGTGAATAAATAGAGAGGAAAAGTAAAACATGGTAAATACCACCAAAGAATTACACGGCAGGCTAATCTGTTGTCAAACGCCCATATAAAGACTTCCAAAAAAATGAAAGCATTTGCCTTCTCCGTGCCCTTACTTACTTTCACTAGCCTGATTATTGTGCTATTTACAGCATAGAATCACAACCTACAACTGCTGCTCATTCTTTGATTCCTGACTTTTCTATCTGAGTTGCAAACTGGGAACACAAGACTTCAGTTTTGTACGAACAGTTGCCCTAAAGCCATTCAAAAGATGGTATGCAATAAAATCTGCACATGCTATATTTATTTTAACAACCTATCTCATGTAGAGCAACTTGAAAATATAATCAAAGGCAAAATTACATTGCTGAATTTTTAAACAATTAAATTAAATACCATACAATGTATATAAAAGTACTAGGCATATTCCATCTAGTTATAACATTTAGGCATGGGCTATATGGCTTTATCTTATAGAAATTCACAGAAGAAATCCAGAAAATAGCTAAGCCCTTGAAAAATAAGATGTTTTCAATTATGAAATCAAAATATAATTTGTGCTTTCAGAGCAAATAACAGCTCTTTTGGTAAAACGTGTCAACATCATAATTCAAGAGACTCGGCCAGTTCATTACACTTGACTCACAAAACCAAAATTATGAGAGCCCTTCTTTAGATGTAGTGCTATTTTTCATTTTATATGTGTGTGAATGTTTCAATATATTCCACATATTTGAAAATGCTTAAATTTCTTATCTGGTTTTATTCTTGAAAAGATTCCAAACAAATATTCTTATACTTTAAAAATAGAACAAAATTATAGGAAATCTAGGAATTTAAAGATTTTTTACAAATGTAAGTTCATAAGTTCATATTATATAATCAAGATACTGTAATTTATGACCAAAATTTTTTAAAGTAGTACTATTCTGCTAACTTTAAATGAAAAGAGATTCTGCCATACCTATTTATCAACATATAATGTTGTTGTTCAGCTGCTAAGACATGTCCTACTTTTTGTAACACAATGGACTGCAGCACCCTAGGCTTCCCTGTTCTTCACTATCTCCCAGAGTTTGCTCAAACTCATGTTCATTGTGTCAGTGATGACATCCAACTATCTCATCCTCTGTCCCCCTCCTTTCTCCACATCCCCTCAATCTTTCCCAGCATCAGGGTCTGTTCCAATGAGTCAGTTCTTCACATCAGGTGACCAAAGGATTGGTGCTTCAACTTCAGCACCAGTCCTTCTAATGAATACTCAGGGTTGATTTCCTTTGGGATTGACTGGTTAGATCTCGTGGCTGTCCAAGGGACTCTCAGGAGGGAGGAGGGTTCAGGATGGGGAACACATGTATACCTGTGGCAGATTCATTTTGATACATGGCAAAACCAATACAATATTGTAAAGTTAAAAAATAAAATAAAATTAAAAAAAAAAAAAAAGAATCTCCTCCAGCACCACAGTTCAAAAGCATCAGTTGTTCGGTGCTCACCTTCTTTTTGGTCCAACTCTCACATCCATACATGACTACTAAGAAAACCATAGCTTAGACCATATGGACTTTTGTTGGCAAAGTGATGTCTCCGCCTTTTAATATACTGTCTAGGTTTGTCATAGCTTTACTTCCAAGGAGCAAGCATCTTTTAACTTTAAAGTGTCAGTCATCATTCACAATGATTTTGGGAATAGAATAACACAACATATAATATGTGTGTGCTAAATCACTTCAGTCATGTCCGACTCTTCGAGACCCTAAGAACTGTAGCCCACCAGGCTCCTTTGTGCATGGGATTCTCCAGACAAGAATACTGGAGTCGATTGTTGTGCCCTCCTCCAGGGGATCTTCCTGACCGAAGGATCAAACCCATGTTTCTTACGTCTCCAGCACTGGCAGATGGGTTTTTTACCACAAGCTCCGGCTGGGAAGTCCATACTAAATTGGTGAGTAATTTTTCCTCTGCTGAGAGGAAAATTATAACATCATTCTAGATGAAAAACAAACTTCTAAAAAGTGACCTAAGATCTAATGATAGATAATAATGGGTTTTCTAATGATAGATGTTAATGGATTTTCTAACCTACTTTCTACAAACCATTATGTCTCAATGATGCTGAGATTCTCCATATCAAAGATACATGGGAGAAAATTTCTCTGAGTTTGTTCATAGATATTCCTGTCAGTCTTTCCTTTGACAATCTCCTTCAACCCCATATATGGTGTTTAAAATACAGTATTTTACAAAAAGCTTTAAAAGTTGCTCCCAGTGATCATTTTCATACATGTAACAAAACTGATTACTTTTCCACCTAAACAAAATATGCAAGAGAAAGGAAAGAGCGTAATAGAAATAATGTCAAACCTGAAAATTTGGGGAGGAATAAATAAGACATTGCTGCAAGATTCAGGTAAACACTAAATAAAATTACAATTGCTTTTAATATCCTGACTAATTTTACAAGCAAAATTGGAAGTCAAATTGTTAAACAGCAAGACTAAATTTGACACCTTTCACTGTCATATTTTATTTGTACATATCAAGAGAAGTGAGTTCAATCCCTGGGTTAGAAAGATCCCTGGAGTAGGAAATGGCAACTCGTTCCGGTATTATTGCCTGGAACTTTCTATGGACAGAAGAGCCTGACAGGCTACTATCCATAGGGTCGCAAGGAGTCAGGGATGACTGAGGGACTGTGTACCCATACAGAAACAGAATGAGTCTATTTAGGTGATGTAGGTATTAATCAAAAATGGAATCTTCAGGCATCTTTATTATGTAAACACACCACCAAGGCTACTCACCATTATCCATTATAAGTTAGGCTTTTCTTTTTTGATAGTATTATCCCCAAAGTTTTATTTAACTAAAAACTTCTAACTTTATAAACTTTTCTCTCTCTTCCAAGCCTTGTCATCTACAAAACTACAAATCATCTTCACCGTGATTTCTCTCTTCTACAAACTCTGATATGCATTTTCTCTGCATAGGGATAGTCAACTCCCTGCAAAATTCATTTTCATTTATATATAAATAGTTTTCATTTTGGGACTTTGCAGTTGGTGCTAGTGATAAAGAACCTGCCTACCAATGCTGGAAACATAAGGGACCCAGGCTCCATCCCTGGGTCAGGAAGATCCCCTGGAGGAGGGCATGGCAATCCATTCGAGTATTCTTGCTTGGAGAATCCCATGGACAGAGGAGCCTGGTGGGTTACAGTCCATAGATCCACAAAGAATCTGACACGACTAAAGCTACTTAGCACAACACAGCACAGTTTTCATTTTACAAATTAAGAGTGTTAGGTGATACCTTTCATATTTCATTGCCTCTCATGTACCTTCCATAGTTCTGTGAACACAATGGAAGCCTATAAACTTACCTTGACTAACTCACAGATACACAAACATATCATTATAAGTCCACATCAAGAAGCTTTGCATGTAATACATGACTCCCCTAGCACATATGACATGAGCTTAGCCCTCTAAACCTCACTGCTATTTCAACTACCATTAAATAGTTCATTTATAATCATTAATGACCATACTTACTCATTATGACAGGGATCCAATACAGAAATACATTTTCACTTAGAAGAAAACTTAAAAATCTTATCGCCACCTTTAATTTTTAATCAGGAAAGAAATCCCATTGGGGCAATAAAGAACACTACACCAATTATGTATTTCATTCTTGTTCCTGGTGTGGAGGGCAAGAGCCGTATACACTTACAAAACAGTATGACAAACACAAATACATTCAAGCCTGAAGCAGCAATAATAATTCAGAATAAAATTAGATGAATGCAATGAGAAGATATAAGCCTCTGGAAAACAATAAACTAAAAGTGAAATCTATTATAAATTATTCCCAACAAACACTGGTTGAATGCATACTTTCTTATTAGAAGTTGAGAATTTCTGCTGTCTGGCAATTAGAAAGAGGAAAGGGTGAAATAATTGGTTCCCTGACCAGGCCTATTATTCCCAGTGAACAAGCATCTATTACAAATCAAGCTAACCTCACAATTTTACCAGAGAGCTTTCTCAGTAGAAAAGTGAAAACAGTTGGGTCACTACATTGAGAAATCACAGAAATGTTGTCAAACCACAAATACCCTTACTTGGCTGGGGGAAAAAGAGCCTGAATGCAATCACTAAAGCTTAAATATACAGTTACCATATACATGAATCTAAGCAATCAGAAAAGGAAATTCTATCATTTGAAATGAAATGTAAGAAAAACAATGAAAATATTGCCTAGATTGGATATTTTGGTATATAGAATGAATTGAAAGGATGTTTAGATATTACATAAGCCTATCTCCAATACACTTTAGGAATTCTTACTTGACTAGTGGTTATCTAGTTTTTCTTTATTTGCAAAAATGGGATCATTTCTGCAAATCAGATAACTTTATTTTGCCACATGTGATATGAGACTGTGAGTCATAATGAGTATTTATTGAATAGCTAGCTTATAAAGCATATTAAACTACTAAACTGGCAATTTTTCATATATTCTAGCTTAATTTTAGTAGTTCTATCAGCTAGATGATGCTCCATAAGATACTGTTGGTGAAACACTCTTTCTTTTTTAATTTTTTCTAATCTGTACAGCAAGATACTTTGGTAAAATAAAATAGATTCTTATGGTAATACCAAATTGCTCTATAATTTCTAATATCTCACTTCTAATCTCTGTTTGCCTGTCTAGTTTAAACTATAAACAAATACTGGACCAGAAATAATGCATAGTCTTCTTAGATAAGCTATCTACAGTTGACCACAACATTGATAGTAAGTTGTGCAGAGACTGTTGACTAAATACCTGTAGCATGAATTCAGGGATGATGAAAACACTCATACAAAATGTTCCTTTTTATTAAAAAGGCTAAATGAAATGTGTCAACTTACATCATCACTAGTTTCAAAACATATTATTAAACACATTAAGCTATTCCATATTTTTGACATCACAGTTCACAGAAGTGCTTTTGGATGAAAACTTATGGTGGTGTCTTATGTAATATAAGGCATAATAATTACCTTTGAATTAATGTATTTTTTTCATGTGTGCTCAGAGGACAGTATGTTTCAAAATGGACATTTATATGTCTTCTTTCCCTACTTTCATATTTGTTTCTCTACTTTCCCTACTTTTATAATTGTCAACAAAGAAAACGGAAAACTTACAGTTTAACCCCCAAAAACATCTACTTTTGTTTCATTGACTACACTAAAGCATTTGACTACAAATTATGGAAAATTCTTAAAGACATGGTAATACCAGACTACCTTACCTGCCTCCTGAGAAACCTGTATGCAGTTCAGGAGGCAACAGTTAGAACTGGACATGGAACAACAGACTGGTTTCAAATCGGGAAAGGAATATGTCAAGGCTGCATACTGTCACCTTGCTTATTTAACTTATATGCAGATTACATCATGCGAAATGCCAGACTGGATGAAGCACAAGCTGGAATCAAGATTGCTGGGAGAAATATCAATAACCTTAAATATGCAGATGATACCACTCTAATGGCAGAAAGTGAAGAGGAGCTAAAGAGCTTCATGATGAGCATGAAAGAGGAGCATGAAAAAGCTGACTTTAAACTCAACATTCAAAAAATAAAGATCATGGCATCTGGTCACATCAATTCATGGCTAATAGATGGAGAAAAAGTGGACACAGTGACAGACTTTATTTTCTTGGGCTCCAAAATCACTGCAGATGGTGACTGCATCCATGAAATTCAAAGACACTTGCTCCTTGGAAGGAAAGCTGTGACAAACCTAAACAGAGTATTAAAAAGCAGAGACATCACTTTGCCAACAAAGATCTTTATAGCCAAAGCTATGGTTTTTCCAGTAATCATGTATGGATGTGAAAACTGTACCATAAAGAAGGCTGAGAACCAAAGAACTAATGCTTTCAAATTGTGGTGCTGTGGAGTTTCTTGGACTGCATGATCAAACCAGTCAATCCTAAAGGAAATCAGTCCTGAATATTCATTGGAAGGACTGATGCTGAAGCTGAGGCTCGAATGCTTTGGCCATCTAATGCAAAGGGCCAACTCATTGGAAAAGACCCTGATGCTGGAAAAGACTGAAGGCAAAAGGAGAAGGGGGTGACAGAGGATGAGATAGTTAGATAGCATCACTATCTATGTGATGAGACAGCATCACTGTCTCAATGCACATGAATTTGAGAAAGCTCTGGGAGATTGTGGAGGACAGAGAAGCCTGGTGTGCTACAGCCCACGAGGTCATAAAGAGAAAGACACGACTTGACAACTGAAGAACAACAACACATCATTATTTGTTGTAAGATATTGACAGACAACATTTACCAATTTAATGAAGTTTAATTCCGTTACTAGTTGGCTATTTTTTTTAATATTAATTCATGAAATGTCTTTTTTGGATCAATAGCATTGATCATTTGATTTTGTTTCTTTAGTCTAATAATGTTATTATCAACTAACATTTAGCATACTTGCAAGGGTAAAATAAGCCATAATACTCATAATGTTTTGTTGTAGAAGTGCTTTATTTGGTTTGCTCAAATTTTATTGAAAATGTTTTATATATGAGGGAAAATGATGTCACCTCATAGTATTTATTTTTATTGAATTTTAGTTCAATTGAATTGAATTGAACTTTAATTAATTTAAATTTAATTGAATTTTTAAATTTTTGACATAACTAGCTTAGGGACTGAATTAGACTTACTGCTTTTCCTAATTTCCAGAAGAGTTTTTATGATACAATGATAAATATATTTTTAAACTTTCAGTTAAATGGCAATCCACTCCAGTACCCTTGCCTGGAAAATCCCATGGATGGGGGAGCTTGGTAGGCCTACACTTCATGGGGTCGCAAAGAGTTGGACACAACTGATCGACTTCACTTATGTCTTAAAAGTGATGAAACTGAGTAGCAATCAAATTTACATAAGGTTTAGTGATCTAATCATTTTTAGTCTTTAATCTGGATAATATGAGTAATTTTTAATTATAGTATTCTATAAAATTTTCTGTTTTCCTAATTCAGTTTTTTGGATATAGCTCTTCATAGCATTAACTTAACCATCAATATGTTTATGTATGCACATGGGTATCTGTATTTGTTTCAGTCTTGACTGAATTTTATTCAGATCTTTTATCTCTCCTTTTTTATATGAATTCTACTTTTTTATATTTAAATAAATATTGGTTATTTGCCAGTCCCCATGTATTCAGTTTTTTTCTTTTTCATAGATATCCGTTTTTTCAACTATTCTCCTATAGTCTTTTTACTTTTATGTATAACACTTTACAATTATATTAAAAATACATATATGAAGACTCCAATATCTAGAACTACTGAGGGTTTGTTTGTATTACTTTAAAAAAATTATTTTTGCTTAATTTGTTTCTCTTTCTCAATATACTTTTTTTTTTTTTTTACTGTATGTTTACTTATTATATAAAATGAAAGTTTAGAAGAGTTCTAGTTCTAGGAGGATTCAATAGACATATATGTTTCTATTCTTCCAAACATAGTTAAAAACTCTGGACATCATATAGAAAGCTGAGTACTGAAGCATAGCTGCTTTTTAACTGTGGTGTTGGAGAAGACTCTTGAGAGTCCCTTGGACTGCAAGGAGATCAAACCAATCAATCCTAAAGGAAATCAACACTGAATATTTATTGGAAGGACTGATGCTGAAACTAAAACTCCAATCCTTTGGCCACCTGATAAGAAGAACTGACTCTTTGGAAAAAAACCCAATGCTGGGAAAGATTGGAGGTGGGAGGAGAAAGGGAAGACAGAGGATGAGATAGTTGGATGGAATCACCAGCTTGATGGAAATAAGTGAAGGACATGGGATCACAAAGAGTCAAACACAGCTGAGCTACTGAATAACAATAACAATAAAATCCATGTTACTCTGGTGTTCATTTGAAAGATTTTGAAAACTTATAGTATGCATTTGCCACCATAGTCAAAACACCGAAAATTTTAAACATTTACAAAGTTTCCCATCCTTTCATCCCATAAAATAAGATTTTCCCTCTATCCTAACATTCTTGCCCTTTTTAAATGTCATATAATTGAATTTTATAATCACAATTAAAGAAAAGGTAGTTTTAAAAAAAAACCTGTCAAAGTTAGAAGAGAATTCCCTCTTTCAAAATTTCAAATCAATTAATAAATTATTTCTAAATTATCAAGTTAAACACCATAATTTCAAATGATAGAACCATTCACAAGAGTACTTTTAATTTTTTCAAACTTTTAAAAAGTTTTGGAGAACAGAATTTAATAATGATTAAACTAAATATTATAAAATAGTTTTTTGGGTCATCTGTTGGTGAAATCCCTTTTTATTTGATTGAAATATAAAGTACAATATTGTGTTAGTTTCAGGTGTACAACACAATGATTTGACATTTGTATGCATTATAAAATGGTCAACATGAGAAGTCTAATAACTGTCTGCTCCCATATGAAGTTATATATTACTATATATTATCGTCCATATTCCTTATGCTGTCTGCTTTATCTCCATGACTTACTTATTTCATAGTTGGAGGTTTGTACTACTTGATTCCATTCACCTATTTCACACACTCTTTCCTCTCCTCTGGCAAACTTCCATTTGTTGTCTGTATTTATGAGTCTACTTTCATTTTGTTTGTTTTGTTCGTTTGAGATCATACGGTGTTTATCTTTCTCTGTCCCAGTTATTTCCCTTAGCATAATATCCACTAGATCATCTGTGTTGCTAGAGATGACAAGATTCCATCCTTAGCTTGAAGGTGAAAGGGAAGTCGCTCAGTCGCGTCTGACCCTTTGTGACCCCGTGGGCTGCAGCCCACCAGGCTCCTCTGTCCACTGGATTCTCCAGGCAGAATGGGTTGCCATTTTCTTCTCCAGGGGATCTTCCCGATCCAGAGATCGAACCCAGGTCTCCCTCATCGCGGGCAGACGCTTTAAGCTCTGAGCCAGCCACCAGGGAAGCCATTAGCTTGAGGTAAGCCAAACTATTTGAAACAGATAACACCACCTTACTGCCCCCTAGTGTTGGAAGTCTTCACAAACGAAGTGAAGAAAACCGGGTGGCTGTTCTTACCTTTGTCATATATTCTGGCTTCCTGCTTCCTTACTTTACATCTGAGATGACAAGCATAAAATCTCACAACATAAATCTCAAGGCATGTGATGTATAATTTATAAATCACTGGTAGAATGCCTAAGTCATGTGGAAATGTGCTCTGCTAATTAAAGTTTATTTCCCCAGTGAAGAAATCGTTATCACAGGGAGCAAGGATAAAAAATACCACTCTTTTTAAAGAATGGTTTATCTTGTTAAAGAAATCCAAAACATGGGTCTAGAGCCATAGACATTTCATAGCTTAAGAAGGAAGCGTCACTAACATCACATCAGTCATCAGTAACATTCTGGGCCACCTGGATCTATATACTATCTCTGTTTGTTTGGATCAGCCAAAAACCAGACACCAAAATCAGGTTAAATGTACAAGAAACTTATCAGAGAAATTTAGAAAGTAATTGGAACAGTGCCTGACATGAGTTATATAATTATTGGCTATAGTAAAATAAACCATTGATGAATATTTAAGTTGCTTCCAAATTTTCTTTATCATAGAGCTGTTAGTAAAGAAAATTGCATGTGGCCCAGTTAAATTAGGACTTCAGACAAAGAAGAATGTTTTATATAACTATATCCTCAGTAATAAATTTTTTTCTAAAATCACCAGAAGTCGAAAATATGTTAAGGAGATATTTCTGATTTGAATAAATGATAGTAAGTACAGAAACAGCATTCTTTTAACATTAAGAATAAAGTTTGATTTTATTTTCATTTTTCCTAATTTTTTTTCTAACCACCCAGTGTGGCATACAGGATCCTAGTTCCCTGACCAGAGATCAAACCTTGCATTAGGAGTACAGAGTCTTGACCGCTGGACCACTGGGGAAGTCCCAAGTTTAATTTTAAAGCAAAGTCAAATATAAAAATTTTGTAGCTATTGCTCTCTACATGTATCTATTCATGTATATCAAATTAAAATGCTGAAATAATGTAATATTTTAATGTCAGTAATATAAAATTTAAAAGTAATATAAAATTTAAAAGATATGAAAATTCAGAGTAATCTGTTATCATTTCAATAACTTGCAATAAAATGTTTTAAAAGGGCTGAAACATTGATAAATGCCTATAATTTAACATGATAATTTGCCTATAGTTTCTCAAACCTTTCATTTTATATTGAAAATCAAAGTGCTATCAGACTAGATTCTGATATCATTTTAAATTGTTTCTAACTTTAGCTTTGAATCTTGAAAGAAATTTGTCTCAATGCACAAGGAAAGCTAATTAGACATATTGAGAGGTGAGAACCTTCACAAATGCTTCTCTTTTGAAAACCCAGAACTATGGTTAGGAAGACCATAGGGATTTCTTTCAAAATTTATGTGATAATTAGTCTGCACAGTGTTGAAAATGAAAGACACAAAAAAGGTTGAAGTTTCATCTTTTCTAGAGCCTAAACCAGTGATACTAAGGACACAGTCTAAACACTCGGTTTTCATTTGTTTGGCTGGTTGCACATTGAGTACTTAAAACTTTAATCTTGATACTACAGAGCCAAGCATTTCTCTTGACTTCTGACCACCAAACTCAATGCAATAAATATTTTCACTGAGTCTCCAAAACTGAAGTTCAGTAAACACATACATGGTCCATAAAATCAATAAAAATTGTATGTATCTCTTGTGTATATTGGAGAAGGAAATGGTAACCCACTCCAGTATTCTTGCATGGGAAATCCCATGGACAGAGAAGCCTGGAGGGCTATATAGACCATGGGATCACAAAAGAGTCAGACGTGGCTGAGAGACTAAATAATAGAAACAACTTGTATATATAGCAATTATGGAGTCATGTGCCACATGCCCATGATATTAAATTTTTTTCTTGATATGTAAAAATCACAGTGAATTTTGTTGAAAGCCTAATGCATGTCCCTACATTAGGTGTATTTACTTGAAATCTGCAAGAACAATGTCTGGGTTTAGTTCATCATTGTGACTTTAAGATTCATATACTATATCTTATGAGAATTCAAGATAAACTCCAATGAATTTAGGATTGTAAATTCATTTATATTTATTCCATGACTCCAATCACTCAGTGTTTATATTTGAATATATGGCTTAAAGTGTATTCAAGGTATGATTTTATTAGTATGAATATATAACATATATAAATCAGATCAGATCAGATCAGTCGCTCAGCCGTGTCTGACTCTTTGCGACCCTATGAATCCCAGCACGCCAGGCCTCCCTGTCCATCACCAACTCCCGGACTTCACTCACACTCATGTCCATCAAGTCAGTGATGCCATCCAGCCATCTCATCCTCTGTCGTCCCCTTCTCCTCCTGCCCCCAATCCCTCCCAGCATCAGAGTCTTTTCCAATGACTCCACTCTTCGCATGAGGTGGCCAAAGTACTGGAGTTTCAGCTTTAGCATCATTCCTTCCAAAGAAATCCCAGGGCTGATCTCCTTCAGAATGGACTGGTTGGATCTCCTTGCAGTCCAAGGGACTCTCAAGAGTCTTCTCCAACACCACAGTTCAAAAGCATCAATTCTTCAGTGCTCAGCTTTCTTCACAGTCCAACTCTCACATCCATACATGACCACAGGAGAAACCATAGCCTTGACTAGACGGACCTTTGTTGGCAAAATAATGTCTCTGTTTTGAATATGCTATCTAGGTTGGTCATAACTTTCATTCCAAGGAGTAAGCATCTTTTAATTTCATGGCTGCAGTCCCAATCTGCAGTGATTTTGGAGCCCAGAAAAATAAAGTCTGACACTGTTTCCACTGTTTCCCCATCTATTTCCCGTGAAGTGATGGGACCTGATGCCATGATCTTCGTTTTCTGAATGTTGAGCTTTAAGACAACTTTTTCACTCTCCACTTTCACTTTCATCAAGAGGCTTTTTAGTTCCTCTTCCCTTTCTGCCATAAGGGTTGTGTCATCTGCATATCTGAGGTTACTGATATTTCTCCCAGCAATCTTGATTCCAGCTTGTGTTTCTTCCAGTCTAGCATTTCTCATGATGTACTCTGCATATAAGTTAAATAAACAGGGTGACAATATAGAGCCTTGACGTACTCCTTTTCCTATTTGGAACCAGTCTGTTGTTCCATGTCCAGTTCTAACTGTTGCTTCCTGACCTGCATACAAATTTCTTCGGAAGAGGGCAGATATTAAATCAGGTGGCGTTATAGAAGCGATCTACAAATTAAGAGGCAGATCATCTCTTTCAGAATTTTCCACTCTTTCAACACTCTTGCAGACCTCCCTTGCAAGAGTGTTGAAGGAAGTTCTTCAGAGAGAAGTAAAATGATATGGTCAGAAATTCAAACCTACATAAAGAACATCAAGAAAGGGGAAAAATAGATAAAATGAAATATTATATTTTATTATCTTAATTGATCTATAGATAAATAAGTGAAATGAATAAGTCATATTATAAGGGATTGCTGCTGCTGCTAAGTCGCTTCAGTCCTGTCCGACTCTGTGTGACCCCATAGATGGCAGCCCACCAGGCTCCCCCCATCCCTGGGATTTTCCAGGCAAGAGTACTGGAGTGGGGATTATGAGGGACAGGAGGAATGAAATGGAAATATTTTGTTACCTGCACTACTCATGAAGTGATATTGTACTATCAATACTTAAAAGTTGACTTAACTTAGTTGTACATGTATTTTGCAAAATCTAGAGTAACTACTTAAAAAATTGGAGGAACTATAGTTGATGTGGTAAGAGAGGAAAGAATATGGAATCAAACAAAATACCCAAATAATACCAGAAAAAGTAAGAAAGCTGGAACATATTTAAAAAGAAAATAGAATCAATGTAGTGAATAGAAAGTTATAAACGTGGAAACATTAAATCCAATGATATCAATAAGTGTCTTAAATTAATGACCTAGATTTATCAGTTAAAACACAGAAATTGTAGAAGTGGATATAAAATCAGGACTCAACTCTATAAAGTCTCAAGAAACAGACTTTATATGTAAAGAAACAGATAGATAAAGCAAAAGTAGTGGAGAAAGATGTCCCATGCCAACATTAAGCAAAAGAAACTAGAGTAGCTCTATTAATTACTGACAAAGTTGGCTTAGAATAAAGAAAATTATCAGGGCTAATACATGGCATTACAAAATAATAAATATATCTCAGTAAAAATCCTTGCAAGCTATTTTGTAGATACCAATAAAAAATCCTAAATTTTATGTAGAAAAATAAGAAACCCAGAGTTATCAATATAATACTGAAGAAGCAAAAAATCCAGAGTATTCACACTTATCAAATTCAAGACATAATACAAGGTTGCATTAATTAAGCCAGAATGGTATTAGGAAGAGGATAGACAAATAGATCAATGGGACATAATATAAGGCTCAGAAAGAAATACATGAACATGGTTAAAGGATCTTTATAAAAACAGTAAGCTCAGTTTATCTACTGGAATTTCTAGTCAGTGCATAAGAAATAGTTAAGTTAAATAATTATAATTTTATCAGATTTCAACTAAAATGTCACCAAATTTAAAAGATTGGAATCATATTATCTATGTTCATATGCACATCACCATTAGTTAAGCTAGAAATAGGTAATAATAAGAGTAATCAGAAAAAAATCTCATAGGTTGAAGAATTCAGAAATACAGGTCATAATAATCCATTTTTTTCCCAAGAAGAAATCATAAAGAAAACAGAACAGCAAGAAACTTGTACAGACAGTGCACCAAAGATGACTAAGTCAATGAAATGTCCTAAAGTGAGTAAAGGTAAAGTTGAAATGGGGAAGGAAATGGCAACAATGCTGCGCTGGATGAATGACAAGCAGGAATCAAGATTGCTGGGAGAAATATCAATAACCTCAGATATGCAGATGACACCACCCCTATGGCAGAAAATGAAGAAGAGCTAAAGAGCTTCTTGATGAAAGTGAAAGAGGAGAGTGAAAAAGTTGGCTTAAAACTCAGCATTCAGAAAACTAAGATTATTGCATCCGGTCCCATCACTTCATGGCAAATAAATGGGAAAACAGTGGAAACAGTGAGAGATTTCTTTTTTTTTCTTTTTTGGTGGGGGGGGGTGGGTGGGTTGTGTGGCTCCAAAATCACTGCAATGGTGACTGCAGCCAAGAAATTAAAAGACTTGCTCCTTGGAAGAAAAGCTATGACCAACATAGACAGCATATTAAAAAGCAGAGACATTACTTTACCTGCAAAGGTCTGTGTAGTCAAAGCTATGGTTTTTCCAGTAGTCATGTATGGATGTGAGAGTTGGAGTATAAAGAAAGCTGAGCACCAAAAAATTGATGCTTTTGAACTGTGGTGTTGGAGAAGACTCTTGAGAGTCCCTTGGACTGCAAGGAGATCCAACCAGCCCGTCCTAAAGGAAATCAGTCCTGAATATTCATTGGAAGGACTGATGCTGAAACTGAAACTCCGATCCTTTGGCCACCTGATGCGAAGAACCAACTCACTGGAAAAGACCCTGATACTGGGAAAGATTGAAGCCAGGAGGAGAAGGGGACGACAGAGGATGAGATGGTTGGATGGCATCACTGACGTGATGGACATGAGTTTGAGTAGGCTCCAGGAGTTGGTGATAGACAGGGAAGCCTGGTGTGCTGCTGTCCATGGGGTTGCAAAGAGTCAGATACAACTGAGTGACTGAACTGAACTGAACAATATTCTTGCCTGGAGAATCCCATAGACACAGGAGCCTGATGGGCTACAGTCCATGGCATGCAAGAGTCAGACATGACTGGGCAACTAAACAAAAACAAAAAGGTGTAAAGGTGATCCATACATGTGTTATCATTACACACCCTCCAGAATGAGTGAAGGGAAAGTACGTTCACCATGCCTAGACCTGGCAAGGCTGCAGAACAAGGAAGCTCCCTCCACTGCTGGTGCAAATTCATACTGCCACAACCCCCAGTAGAAAAATAACCAAGTGTATTATTTTGCCTCTGGTAAGAAAAATAAATCTGACTATTCAGTAGCACCTTTATAAGCAAAATATTTAAAACCTTGCTTCCCAAACTAGACTTTTTAAAAACACCTTTATTGTGGTACAAGATAGAGTTTTTGAAGGTTGATTTTTCTCCACATAAAATAAAATTTTTGAGACTTTGATTTCTTTCGAAATCTTTAGTAGTCAGAGGAGAAAGAGAAGGAGGAGTCAAACAGATATACTGGATGGTATAATAATCTATATTTTAATATCTGACAAGAGATGAAGTTGTAAATAAATGTGTTCCTCTGATGAAAAGCTTTCCATGAGGCCCCATCCAGCTAGCAGACATAGATCTACCTGTATAGATCTACCTGTGTCTCTACCCGAGCCCCTAAATATATATCACCATTTATTTAAGAGAAGTTCTTACTAAAGTTCAGTTTTTCCAGGTATACTATTTTGTACATATATATATATATATATATATTTTTTTTTCTTTTACTTTCCTCTTCTGCCAAACAATCCAATAGGGAAAAAGAAGACTGATTAGAATAATAAGTTATGGGGCATTCATTGAGCCAAATGCAAAGCTAGACACACAGCTTAGATCGGCTCAGCTAATTCTCACCATGACTGTATGAATTATGCTAGTTTTGCATACAAGTATCACAAAGTTAGTCAGTGTTAGACCCAGGATTCCCATCCTGCAGTCTGTATCCAAAGTCTGAGATACCAGAGGAGAAGTTGTTAGGATGGCCCTGAAGGGGAAATCTCACATCTCTCAACTCCCTCTTTCCACCTCCATGCACGCAGCCATGCTTGTTTCTAGCCACTTCTGCACTCTCAGAAGATGCTGTAAGGATACTTCCAAGCATACCAGCATAGATGAGTGTGTATGAGTGTCTGTAGGTGCATACATGACTTACTTCCTTCTATAAGGAATACGTCTCCAACTTTGTGCATTTTCATTTCTTCCTTTTGAACATTTATCTCACCAAGATTTATGTTTCATAGTGGAATCTCATAATTCTTCTTTACATTTCCGAGCATTTGTGCAGAGAAAGGATGCTGCTACAAAGTGACAAGTAACAAGAACATGGTCGAAGCAAATTTAGAGAGGCGGCAGCCTTAGTGGCAGAGGCTCCTCCTTTTGTGAGTGCCAGCCACCAAAACTAGAAGGTCAACTCAAAACCCTAAAAAGGTCCACCTTGTCCTCATGGCCTTCCCTAAAGGCAGTCTGCCCACTGCTACCTCTGTGACAGATGCTTAACTACTGGGAGGAAAAGGGAAGCATGGGCCTATCACAGCTGATTTCTCTGGGGCAAGCATGCCTATATCCCAGGGCATACCCCTCAGATGACTGTCCCCTCCATGACTCGTGCCCCATTCTGCTTTATATTCTTTATCCTCATTTCTTCCCACACTCTGGAGTTCTTGCCTTCAAAATCATCTCTTCCCTGATAATCTGCAAACTCACCTCTATCATCATGGGATTTGTAAACAGTTGTTCCACTCTTACCTTGACTTAAATGGGACTCTTCTCTGAAGACAGATTTCCCCAGAATCGTTTTTGGAGCCTGTTATACGGAGTGTTATACACACATTTTTGGAGCCTGTTATACACTCATCTCACACACTAGTAAAGTAATGCTCAAAATTCTCCAAGCCAGGCTTCAGCAATATGTGAACTCTGAACTTCCAGATGTTCAAGCTGGTTTTAGAAAAGGCAAAGGAACCAGAGATCAAATTGCCAACATCCGCTGGATCATGGAAAAAGCAAGACAGTTCCAGAAAAACATCTATTTCTGCTTTATTCACTATGCCAAAGGCTTTGACTGTGTGGATAACAATAAACTGTGGAAAATTCTTCAAGAGATGGGAATACCAGACCACCTGATCTGCCTCTTGAGAAATTTGTATGCAGGTCAGGAAGCAACAGTTAGAACTGGACATGGAACAACAGACTGGTTCCAAATAGGAAAGGGAGTACGTCAAGGCTGTATATTGTCACCCTGTTTACTTAACTTCTATGCAGAGTACATCATGAGAAACGCTGGACTGGAAGAAACACAAGCTGGAATTAAGATTGCTGGGAGAAATATCAATAACCTCAGATATGCAGATGACACCACGCTTATGGCAGAAAGTGAAGAGGAACTAAAAAGCCTCTTGATGAAGGTGAAAGTGGAGAGTGAAAAAGCTGGCTTAAAGCTCAACATTCAGAAAACGAAGATCATGGCATCCAGTCCCATCACTTCATGGGAAATAGATGGGGAAACAGTGGAAACAGTGTCAGACTTTATTTTTCTGGGCTCCAAAATCACTGCAGATAGTGACTGCAGCCATGAAATTAAAAGACGCTTATTCCTTGGAAGGAAAGTTATGACCAACCTAGATAGCACATTCAAAACAGAGACATTACTTTGCCAACAAAGGTTCGTCTAGTGAAGGCTATGGTTTTTCCTGTGGTCATGTATGGATGTGAGAGTTGGACTGTGAAGAAGGCTGAGCGCCGAAGAATTGATGCTTTTGAACTGTGGTGTTGGAGAAGACTCTTGAGAGTCCCTTGGACTGCAAGGAGATGCAACCAGTCCATTCTGAAGGAGATCAGCCCTGGGATTTCTTTGGAAGGAATGATGCTAAAGCTGAAACTCCAGTACTTTGGCCACCTCATGTGAAGAGTTGACTCATTGGAAAAGACTCTGATGCTGGGAGGGACTAGGGGCGGGAGGAGAAGGGGACGACAGAGGATGAGATGGCTGGATGGCATCACTGACTCGATGGACGTGAGTCTCAGTGAACTCCAGGAGTTGGTGATGGACAGGGAGGCCTGGCGTGCTGGGATTCATGGGGTCACAAAGATTTGGACACGACTGAGCGACTGATCTGATCTGATCTGATACAGAGTGAAGTAAGCCAGAAAGAAAAACACCAATACAGTATACTAACGCATATATATGGAATTTAGAAAAATGGTAACAATAACCCTGTATACGAGACAGCAAAAGAGACACTGATGTATAGAACAGTCTTTTGGACTCTGTGGGAGAGGGAGAGGGTGGGATGATTTGGGAGAATGGCATTGAAACGTGTATAATATCATATATGAAATGAGTCGCCAGTCCAGGTTCGATGCACGATACTGGATGCTTGGGGCTGGTGCACTGGGACCACCCAGAGGGATGGTATGGGGAGGGAGGAGAGAGGGGGGTTCAGGATGGGGAACACATGTATACCTGTGGCAGATTCATGTTGATATATGGCAAAACCAATACAATATTGTAAAGTTAAAAAATAAAATTAAATTAAAAAAAAAAGAAAGTTCCTGTTTCACTATGCACTGGGTCAGTCTTGTTCTTGGCCACCTTCTTATAATAACAACAGTACCATCCATACTTCAGACACACTTCACAGACCTAATGAATGTCTCCTTAATTCATCAGAGCTTTGGCACCGTAATGAATGAAGAGGATGAAGGTGCATCCTCTGAACCCTTGCAAACCTTTTTCTTTGAATTTCACCTGACATCAGTGTTATAATATGTGGTTTAATTTTTTGTGCAAAAAGCATTTCCATCCCAGTATCTTTAGACTTTATATTTTTTCTACTTTGAGTACCATTTCTTGTAAACAGCCTGTTGCACAGGATGTTTGCTGGATTATTTGAACCACTGAGATGCTCTCCACTTCATCCTTCATCAGACTGATTCTCCTGGCTGCATCTCTGTCATTGTATTTCATGTTTTCTAGTTCCCGACTTGCTATTTTACCTTTTCCTCATTTCTTTTGATGATTTGATCAATTCTTTTGGTTCCACTCATCTCAAATTTCTCCACTACAGATTGGAGCTAAACAGTATCTCCATCTTATCTATGAAGAAGAGAACCTTTAGCATATTTTTACTTTTCTCCCTGATCAAGATTTCTATTTTAAGATGTTCTGGATTCTGTATTCAGATTGTTTTAAATTATGGGAAGAATTATTTAGACAAATACTTAAGATTTACTGCTATATTTTGAATTGCGACTTCTTTTAGCCTAAATTTCCTTAAAACTATTTATTCCTAAATAATTATTTCAGAGATACCCTCTAGTTGATAAAAATTTCTGAGACTTTGAGCACCAAAAAAATGGTTTCATTTGTATTTTCCAACAAATTCTAGTATAGCTGAACAGAGGAATCAAATTTCAAGTTAATTGTCCCCCAGTATATTTAAGATATTGTATTGCTACCCCATATTAAATGTGTGTGTTGAAAATTTCATTATTCATCTGACTCATCAGTTCAGTTCATTTAAGTCACTCAGTTGTGTCCAACTCTTTGCAACCCCATGAATCCCAGCACGCCAGGCCTCCCTGTCCATCACCAACTCCTGGAGTTCACTCAGACTCATGTCCATCAAGTCAGTGATGCCATCCAGCCATCTCATCTTCTGTTGTCCCCTTCTCTTCTTGCCCCCAATCCCTCCCAGCATCAGAGTCCTTTCCAATGAGTCAATTCCTTGCATGAGGTGGCCAAAGTACTGGAGTTTCAGCTTTAGCATCATTCCTTCCAAAGAAGTCCCAGGGCTGATCTCCTTCAGAATGGACTGGTTGCATCTCCTTGCAGTCCAAGGGACTCTCAAGAGTCTTCTCCAACACCACAGTTCAAAAGCATCAATTCTTCGGCGCTCAGCTTTCTTCACAGTCCAACTCTCACATCCATACATGACCACAGGAAAAACCATAGCCTTCACTAGACGAACCTTTGTTGGCTCTGTTTTGAATATGCTATCTAGGTTGGTCATAACTTTCCTTCCAAGGAGTAAGCGTCTTTTAATTTCATGGCTGCAGTCACCATCTGCAGTGATTTTGGAGCCCAAAAAAATAAAGTCTGACACTGTTTCCACTGTTTCCCCATCTAGTTCCCATGAAGTGATGGGACCAGATGCCATGATCTTCATTTTCTGAATGTTGAGCTTTAAGCCAACTTTTTCACTCTCCACTTTCACTTTCATCAAGAGGCTTTTGAGTTCCTCTTCACTTTCTGCCATAAGGGTGGTGTCATCTGCATATCTGAGGTTTTGATATTTTTCCCAGCAATCTTGATTCCAGCTTGTGTTTCTTCCAGTCCAGTGTTTCTCATGATGTACTCTGCATATAAGTTTAATAAACAGGGTGACAATATAGAGCCTTGACATACTCCTTTTCCTATTTGGAACCAGTCTGTTGTTCCATGTCCACTTCTAACTGTTGCTTCCTGACCTGTATACAGATTTCTCAAGGGGCAGATCAGGTGGTCTGGTATTCCCATCTCTTTCAGAATTTTCCACAGTTTATTGTTATCTACACAGTCAAAGGCTTTGGCATAGTGAATAAAGCAGAAATAGATGTTTTTCTGGAACTGTCTTGCTTTTTCATGATCCAGAGGATGTTGGCAATTTGATCTCTGGTTCCTCCACCTTTTCTAAATCCATCTTGAACATCAGGAAGTTCAGAGTTCACATATTGCTGAAGCCTGGCTTGGAAAATTTTCAGCATTACTTTACTAGCATGTGAGATGAGTCCAATTGTGTGGTAGTTTGAGCATTCTTTGGCATTGCCTTTCTTTGGGATTGGAATGAAAACTGACTTTTCCAGTCCTGTGGCCACTGCTGAGTTTTCCAAATTTGCAGGCATATTGAATGCAGCACTCTCACAGCATCATCTTTCAGGATTTGAAATAGCTCAACTGGAATTCCATCACCTCCACTTGCTTTGTTCATAGTGATGCTTTCTAAGGCCCACTTGACTTCACATTCCAGGATGTCTGGCTCTAGGTCAATGATCACACCATCGTGATTATCTCGGTCATGAAGATCTTTTTTGTTCAGTTCTTCTGTATATTCTTGCCACCTCTTCTTAATATCTTCTGCTTCTGTTAGGTCCATACCATTTCTGTCCTTTATTGTGCCCATCTTTGCATGAAATGTTCCCTTGATATCTCTAATTTTCTTGAAGAGATCTCTAGTCTTTCCCATTCTGTTGTTTTCCTCTATTTCTTTGCATTGATAGCTGAAGAAGGCTTTCTTATCTCTTCTTGCTATTCTTTGGAACTCTGCATTCAGATGCTTATATCTTTCCTTTTCTCCTTTGCTTTTCACTTCTCTTCTTTTCACAGCTATTTGTAAGGCCTCCCCAGACAGCCATTTTGCTTTTTTGCATTTCTTTTCCATGGGGATGGTCTTGATCCCTGTCTCCTGTACAATGTCATGAACCTCATTCCATAGTTCATCCAGGCACTCTAACTATCAGATCTAGGCCTTTAAATCTATTTCTCACTTCCACTGTATAATCATAAGGGATTTGATTTAGGTCATACCTGTATGGTCTAGTGGTTTTCCCTACTTTCTTCAATTTAAGTCTGAATTTGGCAATAAGGAGTTCATGATCTGAGCCACAGTCGGCTCCTGGTCTTGTTTTTGCTGACTGTATAGAGCTTCTCCATCTTTGGCTGCAAAGAATGTAATCAATCTGATTTCGGTGTTGACCATCTAGTGATGTCCATGTGTAGAGTCTTCTCTTGTGTTGTTGGAAGAGGGTGTTTGTTATGATCAGTGCATTTTCTTGGCTAAACTCTATTAGCCTTTGCCCTGCTTCATTCCGTATTCCAAGGCCAAATTTGCCTGTTACTCTAGGTGTTTCTTGACTTCCTACTTTTGCATTCCAGTCCCCTATAATGAAAAGGACATCTTTTTTGAGTGTTAGTTCTAAAAGATGTTGTAGGTCTTCATCTGACTCATATTCACTTGTAAATAACTGAGCTCTCTTCCTTCTGCCTCTCATCCTCTTACTATGTTTTCCCATTTTTCATTTGTTTTATTAAGGCTTTAAGTTTTAAAGTATGTTTTTCCCTAGTTTATAACAGTGTCCTTTGTGGGAATTAAATCCATGTCCAGTGTATCTAAACACATTTGTTTTAAATGTTTAAATGCTTAAGGATTGCTCCTGCATAGTCCAGTGTTAATGAATTATTCTGTTGGTTAAAGTTGATGGCTCATTCATGTTACTGCTTTCCTTCAAGTAATTAGTAAGGTTTGATTTTTCTACTTTTCCTTTAATTTGATAACCTGTGTTCATTTGTCTCTGTGTACAGATGTGATTGATTACAGAACCTTGTTTCTTGTAATTGAGCAGGCTAATTGGGGAAGGCCATGCTCCCTAGTGGGCTGAGTTGGCACCTTGATCCGCTTCTTGGGTTCCTTGTGTCCTCAAGGTGCTACTGTCTTCCTAGGACACCTCTTGCCTTTATAGTGGCTGCTGGTTGCTTTATTTCTTGTGCAGATACACCTGCTGTTCTTTGCTTCTTCAAGCAGTGTTGGGGGTGGGGAAGGAGAATCCAGATGCTTCTCCAAATTCTGTGTCTGATTTGTGACGCTAATGTTTGCCCTCTGGCTTCCCATTCCGGTTCATCTACCTCCACAACTGTCCTTTGTGTGTTTCACATTACTAAGGGTTTGACCAGATAAGCAGAACTACCATGAATGAGAACCCACCTACCAGTACAGGAGATGTAAGAGACATGGGTTCAATCCTGGGGTCAAAAGATCCCCTGGAGACGGGCATGGCAACCCACTCCAGTATTCTTGCCTAGAGAGTCCCATGGACAGAGGAGCCTGGCGGGCTGCAGTCCATAGAGTCGCAAAGAATCAGACATGACTGAAGTGACTTAGCACACATGCTTGCACCGGGAATGACATGATGTAGGTCATTGACTGTGGTGATCAATCCTTACACAGTCCTTTGTGGGAGCTCACGAAGTCTTTGGAAAGCATCTAGCTATGATGATGAGCCTGGGGGAAGTGTCATGAATCCAGAAAAAGAGCTGGAAATGCAGCAGACATATACACAAAAACAAATTTAAACCCATGGGGACAAACTAAAACCCTCAAGAGCAAATGAGAGCCTGTGTCAATCTCACTGCCCGCCATCTTGACTGTGAAATGACCTATAGAAGATTCTGATGACCTTCCCAAGGGTATCTGGCCCAGGGTGGGGAGAACCTGAAGGAAAACACCTGGCTGAGCTCCTGAACCAGAAGATCAGAGAGGAAGCCTGGGAGGGACAGTGCCTCCAACTCCCATGGAGATCTTAACACATAAGGACTTAATTATCTGAAGGCAAAATGGGCCCAAAAAAGCCAGAAGGTCTGTAAGATCTAAAGGCACTCCTTCGGATCTTGCCTTCAATATCCTGCATACCTTTCTCTAACCCAGTGCATCTCATAGGTAAGTTGACACAGTCCAGTGCCACCAGTCAACCTCTTATCTTGCCACTTATATTTATCTTGGCATCTATGTCTCTTTTGGAGAAAGGCATGGCAGCCCACTCCAGTATTCTTTCCTGGAGAATCCCATGGACAGAGGAACCTAGAGGTATAGTCCATGGGGTGGCACAGAGTTGGACATGACTGAAGAGACTTAGCTTGCATGCATGTCTCTTTTAACCATCCTAAATTTTAAAGTAAATATTTCATTTCACCCGTAATGTTTCTACTCTTTCTCATACACTGAGAACATTCTAATTGCTCCCCAAGAGGATACACAGTTACATTATCCATGTTTGGGTGAGGTTCACTCCTCTTTGAGCTGAGTCATAGCCCTCCTTAATATACTTCAGCCTAAATACTAAAATATAAGAATATCTACTAACATTTTTAGGTAAGATGACATAAAAAAAATGGAAGAAGGGGTAAAATTGGTTAATTGTACAGTAGTCCATAAATACCAAAATAAGAAAGAAATACTCGTGACTATTACAATCCTCTTTGCCACAGTTATCTTATGGTCGTTACTTTTACAACTTTACTCATTCATTGTTGTTGTTGTTGCTGTTGTTCAGTCACTAAGTTGTGTCTGACTCTTTGAGACCCCGAGGACTGTACCATGCCAGGCTCATCTGTCCTCCGCTATCTCCTGGAGTTTGCTCAAATTCATGTCCACTGAGTTGGTGATGCTATCTACCCATCTTATTCTCTGCTGCCCCCTTCTCATTTTGCCTTCAATGTTTCCCAGCATCATGGGATCAGAGTCTTGTCATAGCGAAAGGGCTTGCATAACTCAAGGAAGCTATGAGTCATGCCATGGAAGGCCACCCAAGACAGTTGGGCCATAGTGAAGAGTTCTCACAAATGCGGTCCACTGGAGAAGGACCAGTGCATGGAGAATCCCATGGACAGTATGAAAAGGCAAAAATACATGATACCAGAAGAAGAACTCCTTCACGATGTACACCTTATTTTCTTCCCCATTTGCCAGCATCTTGGTGTAGTTCTTTGTCTGATAGGATGATCCCAAATCATCTTGCTTTCTGAAGGTTCTGAGCTATTAGCAGTCCAGTCCTGGCTCTTATATATTTCTGTAGTTTCCCATTGATTGCAAAGTAGGACATGGGGCTATCCCAAAGGATAGTTTATATTCTAGACATATGCCTCCCTCCTTTTCTGTGGAGTAGCAACCCCACTTTTTCTTGATAAGATAGTGTTGATTCCTTCAGCCAATACAGTAACTCCTTCTTGAACAGGAGACAAAGTTTGCCAAATGTTAGTTTCATCTTCCATTTTTTAATAAAATAAGCTTTTTATCTTGGAATTCTCTTACACTTGTGGAAAAGCTGTATAGATCATTCAGAGAGTTTATAGCACTCGGTTTCCTCTGTATTAGCAGCTTGCACGAATGTGGTGTATTTGTCACAATATCGATCTGTTATTATCAACAAAGTTTTTAAATGTCCTTAGTGTTTTCCCTCATGTTCATTTTCTGTCCTAGGAGCCCATCCAGGATACTACATTGCATTGATTTTCACGTCTCCCAAGCCCCACTTGACAACAGTGTTTTCTCAAAGTCTTTGTTCCAATGACATTGAGGACTCATTTAAAAATATTTAAGAGGACTGGTCAGGTGTTTTGTAGAATGTTCCTCAAAATGCATTTGTCTGATGCTTTTATCATGATTAGATTGAAGGTATATGTTCTTGTGACAAAGACAATTTTGTCTTTCCGTTCTTTCCATTTTAATATAAATAGTGCTATGCTGTGTCCCCTGCAGCATTGTTCCTCCCTTGGGATTAAGACCTCCAGATGCCAGATGTTGTCCTTTGAATATACTTTTCTGAGAAGTTTGTAGTTGTCTGCATTAACATAATGTCAATGTCACCCTAAGGAATCAACTCTTTTCAACTTGTGATAAAAATTTAAACATAAAAATTTTCCTTCTCTACAGAGTCTGCATAATTTGATCTGCTGAACCAATCACCAAAAATGTGATCTAAAATGAATTTTGTGCTCAGTTTGTATTTTAAAGAGGTATCTCATGAAAGCAATACTATGGCCTATCTTTAAAAGAAATGTGAATGAGGCCATGTTTTTAAGATTTTAGTCCATTTGAAAATTTTCTTGACCATTAAATTTGGTTAGAAGATGATAATTATCTTTATCTTGATTCCTTATTTCATTTAGAAAATGGAGAAAACTAGAGCTACTCAAAGGTAAATTCATTCAATAAACACACTAGTTTGGTTTAATTATGTCACTCCACAAACTTATCTTGAAGTGAAAAGCTCTAGGACCTCAAGCTGTAACATTATTTGGAAATAGGCTCCTTGCATAGGTAATCTAGTTACTAAGAGGCCTTTACTGCATGCTCTAGTCCAATATGGTGCCCTTATATAATAAAAAAGAAAGTTTGAGACAAAGAGATAGAGAGGCACAGAGGGAAAATGATCTGAAGACACATAGGGAGAAGATGAACACGTGACTGGAGTGATGTATTAGGCTGGCCATAATGTTCATTTGGATTTTTCAGCTGTTAAAAAAAAACATGAATAAATTTTGTGGCCAACCCAATATCTACAACCCAGGGAATGTCAAGGAATGTTTGCAAATACCAAATGCTGGAAGAGGCAAGGAATCTCCTCACTTGGAAACTTCGGAGAAATCATGGCCCTACTGACACCTTAATTTCAGAGGTCTAGGCTCCAAAACTATGAGAAAATAAATACCTATTGTTTTAAGCTACCAACTGTACCTTACTTTGTTACATCAGCTCTATCAAACTAATGTATATACATAAGCATAAAATAAAAATGAACCACATATATGTGTATATTATACTTCTAACATTGTAATATTTATATATACGTGTATAATTTCTAACACTTATCTTCTTGCTAATCATGATTTAAAGACCATTGAGGGAGTAGCTTTACGTGCAGTGCGGCGGCAATGGCAGCGCGCATCTTCCTCCTCTTCCTTTCGCGGGGCAAGAGTCCCTGAGGGAGTCCAGCTGCACTTAAGTCTGGCCTGCGCGAACTGTCTCCACAATGCCTCCCAAGAGACAGGCTCAGGCCGGGGTCAGCAAAAAGGCGGAGCAGAAAAAGAAGGAGAAGATTATCGAAGACAAAACTTTTGGTCTGAAGAATAAGAAAGGAGCAAAGCAACAGAAGTTTATCAAGGCTGTCACTCATCAAGTTAAATTTGGTCAACAGAATCCACGTCAGGTAGCACAAAGTGAAGCTGAAAAGAAGTTGAAGAAAGATGACAAGAAGAAAGCATTGCAAGAGCTAAATGAGTTGTTCAAACCTGTAGTTGCTGCTCAAAAAATAAGTAAAGGTGCAGATCCCAAATCCGTAGTATGTGCATTCTTCAAGCAAGACAGTGTACTAAAGGAGATAAGTGTAAGTTCTCTCATGACTTGACTCTGGAGAAAAAATGTGAAAAGCAAAGCGTTTACATTGATGCAAGAGATGAAGAACTTGAAAATGATACTATGGATAATTGGGATGAGAAAAAACTGGAAGAAGTTGTGAATAAGAAGCACGGTGAGGCGGAAAAGAAAAAAACAAAAACTCAAATAGTGTGCAAGCATTTCCTTGAAGCTATTGAAAACAATAAATATGGCTGGTTTGGGGTATGTCCTGGAGGGAGTGATATTTGCATGTATTGTCATGTACTGCCTCCTGGATTTGTCTTGAAAAAAGATAAAAAGAAAGAAGAGAAAGAAGATGAAATTTCATTAGAAGATCTAATTGAAAGACAGCATTCTGCCCTAGGTCCAAATGTTACCAAAATCACTCTAGAATCTTTTCTTGCATGGAAGAAAAGAAAAAGACAAGAAAAGATTGACACACTGATGTATAGAACAGTCTTGTGGACTCTGTGGGAGAGGGAGAGGGTGGGATGATTTGGGAGAATGGCATTGAAACATGTATAATATCATGTATGAAACGAGTCGCCAGTCCAGGTTTGATGTAAGATACTGGATGCTTGGGGCTGGTGCACTGGGACGACTCAGAGGGATGGTACGGGGAGGGAAGAAGGAGGTGGGTTCAGGAAGGGGAACACATGTATACCTGTAGTGGATTCATGTTGATATATGGCAAAACCAATACAATATTTTAAAGTTAAAAATTAAATAAAATAAAAAGAAAAGATTGATAAACTTGAGCAAGATATAGAAAGAAGGAAAGCAGATTTTAAAGCTGGGAAAGCATTAGTGATCAGTGGTCGTGAGGTGTTTGAATTTCGCCCTGAACTAGTTGACGATGATGATGAGGAAGCAGATGATACCCATGACACCCAGGGAAGAGGTGGTGATGAGGTTGATGATTCAGTGAGTGTAAATGACATAGATTTAAGCCTGTACATTCCAAGAGATGTAGGTGAGACAGGTATTACTGTAGCCAGTCTTGAAAGATTCAGCACATATACTTCAGAAAAGGATTGAAACAAATTAAGTGAAGCTTCCGGAGGTAGGGCTGAAAATGGTGAGAGAAGTGATTTGGAAGAGGACAAGAAAGGGGGAAGACAGCAAAATGGAGCCATCGATGCTGTTCCTGTTGATGAAAATCTGTTTACTGGGGAAGATTTGGATGAACTAGAAGAATTAAACACACTTGATTTAGAAGAATGACACCAAACAAGTCAATGAAAAAATTGAGCCAGCTCAGCAGGAGTTGAAATTGACTACATTAATTTTTTTCCACCTAAAACTCTTCAACAGGATGTTTGTTTCCCATGCTGATTCTGGAGGGCTTAGTTCCTCCAAAAAAGGAATATTCTCCCTACATCTTGTTTTTTGACTTTGGCTACATCTCATAGTAAGTTCAGAGTAGTTCATGATAAATTAAAGATAAATGGTCATTGCAGGAAATGATTGATTATTGTTATTGTCCACTCAAGTAGGAAGTGTAAACTACTTTTCCAGCTTTTGATTTTCACTGGGCATGTGTTGTTACAAGGACAACATAAATTTAAATTACCCTTCATTTAATGCAATTTTTAATGAGTGATTCTATTTCCTTTGTATTTATATGTTTAAAAGACTGCCTAAGATACGAGACTGTACTTCATCAAGGAAACTGCATATGCAGGTTCATTATTGTATATCTTTGGACAATTAGATGGTCATTTAAAATGAAACTTCATTAATCTGAAAAGATCAACTGCAATGCCCTGTGTTAAACTGTTTGAAACTACTCCCTTTCCTTTTTGCCAATAAAGTTGTAAATAAAAACAGTGATGCAATAAAAAAAAAAAGACCATTGAGATTGAAATGGTAATTCACATTCAAAACAAATCCAAAGCAGCCCTTTGGCAGTTACAGAAATCTATTGTAAAGATGAAAATTAAAGCTTCCCACTTGGTTTTAAATATCTTTGTATTAATATGTTCAGTAACTTGAATATTTATATGTGAAAAAACTAAAACTACAATATAAAAGTCCTTTAAAGTATGAATGATGCAAATTATTTTACATAAAAAAATACTTGAAGCAGATAAACAGTGATACTTTCTCCAGAAATGCATGGCTTGAATATTCCACAAAAATATTCATTTCAATTTTGAAAAACTTTATATAAAGAACTAGACAAATCAGCTAACAATGAAAAAAAAAATATTCTGCAAATTTTACAATTTCACAAGAATGGTCTGGAAAGTAGAGCTTTCCAAGAACCACATTCTATCTATTTTTATGCCCAAGAAATATGTGAAATTCAAATACAGCTGAAAATAATAAAAAGAAATCAGCATTTTAAAGATTATGAAAGATTTTATACAATAATTCCCTTGGCTTTTTTTTTTTTTTATTTGTTAATTAAATAAACATGATTATACAACTTTTTCATCAATAGCTCTGCTAAGAGTTAGGAGTACAATGTAAAAACAAAGCAACAACTACAAAAAAAAAAAAAAAAAAACACTGTACAATTGCTTAAGCAAGCTTCAGAAGCTTCAGCCTCCATAATTTTGTTGGGTAGTCAAGAATGATCTGTGAAACCCTTGATATATACACTAGTTTACCTGCAATAGTGAGTCAAGGACCTTCAAGTCTGGCATTAAATGATTTTATTTTCTTTCACGAGGGGAAAAAATATCTAGTTATGGGTAAAACAAACCAAAAAAGCCATAGCACATTAAGTTCATTGTTCATCAAAATAATTAATACTCACTAAATGACTAATTTAGGAAGCTTATTTCAAGGCTAAACATGTAATCAGTAATTAAAATTAACATTATGGACTCAGTATGAAATGAACTTCATCAGTTGATTAGTCTTCAATGTTCACTACTGAGTTGCTATTTTGTAATAGTTTTTAAATGAAGAAATTGAAGTAGTAGGGATTAAGTAAATTTCCCAAACTCATATGTTATTTAAATGAAGATCCAGAATTTGCTTCCAGATCTCCTCTCTATCACCTGCCATGAGATTACCATGTTAATAAAATAATACCATAGTCAATAGGTGCACTGGAGAAGGAAATGGCAACCCGCTCCAGTATTCTTGCCTGGGGAATCCCATAGCCAGAGGAGCCCGGTGGACTACAGTCCATGGGGACACAAAAGAGTTGAACACAACAGCAACTAAACAACAGGAGAAAAGAACTTCGTTTTTATTACTCATGGGCAGATTTGTGAACAAAAATGATGTTTCAGAGCTGTACTTATCGGTTTTGTTTCAATTTTCTTGCCATTTATTATTGCTTAGATTTACTATGCAATTACTCTGGTTTAGTTGCACAGATATTGTTTAGTTTTAGATAACATTTTTCCATTATCTCTTTGTAAATGATAATACACTAATTTCAATTTTCTCTGATCCTTTCAGTTGTTTACATTCGTTTCTGGATTAAATTTGTTGTGATTATTGTCTATGTCACATATTATTAGTTTTCTGTGTACCAACAAATATGAAGGAGAAATTTTGCATTTGTATTTGAAGATAACTTTGAAGATGCTATTTATCCTCTGGTTGTTTTATTATTACATTTCCCATATCACCTAAATTCCCACAGTTCTGAGAAAGTTCCAAATGGCAGCTTGGAGGCTACAGACACCACAGGGCTGACAGAACTATGTCCCAAAGACAGTGGGTATGTGGTCTAGCTCCCAGCTGGGGGCAATCCCTGCACTTTCCACAACTCTGTCTTTTTCAAGGTGGGAACTCCATTGTACTCCATTGTTTCTATCAATGGTCCTGGGGTAATTTTATGGTTCTTCCCTCCTTACTTGTCCTTAGAGCTACTGTGGTTAATGAAGAACATTATCTTGCTCTTGACATATTTAGATAGAAATATATATAACATATGTGTGTATGTGTGTGTATGTGTGTTACTCAGTCATGACTGACTCTTTGCGACCACATAGACTATAGCCCCTCAGTCTCCTCTGCCCTTGGAATTCTCCAGGCAAGAATACTGGAGTGGGTTGCCATTTCCTCCTCCAGGGGATCTTTCTGACCCAGAGATCGAATCTGTTTCTCCTGCATGGTAAGCATATGCATTACCATCTGAGCCACCAGGGAAACCCCATAATATAAATAGTGCTTGTTAAATATGTATATATCTGAAGTTACATGTTGGTAACTGTTGGTAAAATGTTTTCATACATTTTATCATTTATTTGTCACAAAAAATAATTATTTGTAGATGAAAATAATTAAGGTCTTGAGACATTAAATAAATTCCCCAGTAACATCCTTTGAATAAGGGACAATGCTAGAATTTTATGCTTCTCCTTCATGACTTTCTTGGTTTGGCTCAAATTTTAAGGTAATTAAATGGGAATAAGGATTATTTATGTTGTTTTTCACTTTCAGTCACTAAGTTGTGTTGAACTCTTTGTGATTCCAAGGACTGCAGGACTCCAGGCTTTCCTGTCTTTCACTATCTCCCAAAGTTTTCACAAATTTGTGTCCATTGAGTTGGTGATGCCATCCAACCATCTCATCCTCTGTTACCTACTTCTCATGCCCTCAATCTTTCCCAGCATCAGGGGTCTTTTCCAATGAGTCAGCACATTAGCATATTAAAGTGTAATCAAAATTTAATTATTACTTGTAGAAGAAATACATCATAAGTCAACTATCAGTGATAACAATCATAGTCATATGACTGTCATATGACAAGTATTCCTCTGTGGCAGTAAATTGATTAGCCTGAGACAGAGACCCTGATGATCTTCCATATGACTGAGCAGTGCAATCTATTAGCAAGAAATAAACCAGGAAAAATGTCCACCAGCACTTCACAGCCCCAAAACTCTATACTTTACATTCAGCTACTTCTTTTCAGGTTTCTAAAAATTGTTTCACAGTAATTTTCCAAATGTAGGACAATGAAAGAAAAAATTGTGTGTGTAGATACATGTATGTATGTATTTGACTTCTCAAAGATGTCATGAGGAAAAAAAAAAAAATCATAAAGCAATTGCCCAGACACCAAACTAGACATGCAGAGTCACACCTACTCAAATCGGAACAAATCTCTTCCTTTGGCTGGTAATACAACAAGGTCTCCCAAGAAAAATTGCAAGACACTTTTTTTATGGTTATTCCTGGACAGAAAACAAATTTTCTAAGAATAATGATTTCTTTGAGAATTTGATAGGTGTCTATTACAAAAATTTCAAGGAAGAGACTAGCCAAGAAATGAATTCTTATACACATAAGCACACATATATATGCATTGAATTCAACCACGTGAATTAACCTTAGTTACTATGTGATGGAGACATTTACATAAGTCATTCTATGGATGAAAATATATATAAGGACATGAGTGGATGAATGTCTGGGTAGATATAGAGATAGAAGGGGAAGGAGAGAAAGAATATATGTACATTTTTAACATGTAGGAATATATGAATAAATGCAAAATAACATTAATGTTATTTTTAATAAAGATCTTAAAATTACTGAAATATAAAATGCAGATATTAAAACCAACAGGAATTTTTGAAGTTCAGATAAATGCCTCTTCACCAAAGGACACACCATGTTGCTTCAGTTAAAGATACTTGTTTCCACATTCTAAACTCTGAAATCAGAATGACTCTTATAGTTAAGGAAGTTTTAATACTATGCAGAGTTTATCTGGGGCTTCCAAGGTGACTCAATGGTAAAGAATCCACCTGCCAATGCAGGAGGCACTGGAGACAGGGATTCAATCCCTGGGTCAGGAAGATACCATAGAGAAAGAAATGGCAACTCACTCCAATATTCTTTCCTGGAAAATCTCATGGTTAGAGGAAGCTGGAAGGTTATAGTCCATGGGGTTGCAGAGTTGGACATGAATGAGTGACTGAGCATGCATGCATAGTGTATTTGTATCATTTATTTTTCTTCATAAGCACTGCATAAAACAGGGGTACACCTTACAATTAACTGTTTACTAACTGATGCTGAAGCTGAAACTCCAATACTTTGGCCACCTCATGCGAAGAGTTGACTCACTGGAAAAGATCCTGATGCTGGGAGGGATTGGGGGCAGGAAGAGAAGGGGACGACAGAGGATGAGATGGCTGGACAGCATCACCGACTCAATGGACATGAGTTTCAGTGAACTGTGGGAGTTGATGATGGACAGGGAGGCCTTGTGTGCTGTGTTTCATGGGGTCGCAAAGAGTCGGACATGACTGAGCAACTGAAATGAACTGAACTGAAGTGAATGTTAATGAAACAATTAACATTAGTATATAACACTGATCATTTGCTGTAACACTGGTCACAGCAAACGCACTTTCAACAACAGAAGAGACAACTCTACACATGGACATCACCAGATAGTCAATAGCAAAATCAAGATTGATTATATTCCTTGCAGCTGCAGATGGAGAAGCTCTATATAGTCAGAAAAAAAGCAAGACCAGGAGCTAACTGTGGCTCAGATCATGAGTGCCTTATTGCAAAATTCAGACTTCAATTGAAGAAAGTAGGGAAAACCACTAGACCATTCAGATATGACCTAAGTCAAATCCCTGACAATTATACAATGGAAGTGACAAATCGATTTAAAGGATTAGATTTGACAGATAGAGTACCTGAAGAACTATGGACGGAGGTTCGTGACATTGTACAGGAGGCAGGTATCAAGACCATCCCCAAGAAAAACAAATGCAAAAATGCAAAATGGTTGTCTGACAAGGCTTTACGAATAGCTGAGAAAAGAAGAGAAGCTAATGACAAAATAGAAAAGGAAAAATATACCCACCTGAATGCAGAGTTCCAAAGAGTAGCAAGGAGAGA
This sequence comes from Bos mutus, assembly GCF_027580195.1. Taxonomy (NCBI): domain Eukaryota; kingdom Metazoa; phylum Chordata; class Mammalia; order Artiodactyla; family Bovidae; genus Bos; species Bos mutus. Next base: position 60,692,207 of record NC_091636.1, read on the forward strand.
TAAGAAAGCCTTCCTTAGTGATCAGTGCAAAGAAATAGAGGAGAACAATAGAATGGGAAAGACTAGACATCTCAAGAAACTTAGAGATAACAAGGGAACATTTCATGCAAAGATGGACACAATAAAGAACAAAATGGTATGAATCTAACAGAAGCAGAAGATATTAAGAAGAGGTGGCAAGAATACACAGAAGAACTATACAAAAAATATCTTCATGACCCAGATAACCATGATGGTGTCTGTGATCAATCACTTAGAGCCAGACATGCTGGAAGGCAAAGTCAAGTAGGCCTTAGGAAGCATCACTATGAACAAAGATAGTGGAGGTGATTGAATTCCAGCTGAGCTATTTCAAATCCTAAAAGATGATGCTGTGAAAGTGCTGTACTCAGTATGTCAGCAAAGTTGAAAAACTCAGTAGTGTTGACAGGACTGGAAAAGGTCAGTTTTATTTCCAATCCCAAAGAAAGGCAATACCAATGAATGTTCAAACTACCCCACAATTGCACCCATCTCACATGCTAGCAAAATAATGCTTAAAATTCTCCAAGCCAGGCTTCAACAGTACATGAACTGAGAACTTCCAGATGTTCAAGATGGATTTAGAAAAGGCAGAAACAAGAGAGTAAAGTGCCAACATCCATTGCATCATTAGATAGGCAAGAAAGTTCCAGAAAAAAACATCTGCTTCTGCTTTATTGACTATGCCAAAGCCTTTGACTGCATGGATCACAAAAAAACTGTGGAAAATTCTTCAAGAGATGAGAATATCAGACCACATTACCTGATTCTTGAGAAAAGCAGCAGTTTGTACCAGACATGGAACAATGGACTGGTTCCAAATTGGGAACGGAGTATGTAAAAGATGTATATTATTACACTGATTATTTAACTTATATGTAGAGTACATCATGCAAAATGCTGGGCTGGATGAAGCACAGGCTGGAATCAAGATTGCCGGGAGAAATATCAATAAGCTCAGATATGCAGATGACACTACCCTTATGGCAGAAAGCAAAGAACTAAAGAGCCTCTTGATGAAAGTAAAAGAAGATAGTGAAAAAGTTGGCTTAAAACTCAACATTCAAAAAACTAAGATCATGGCATCTGGTCCCATCACTTCATGGCAGATAGATCAGGAAACAATGGAAACTAGTAGATTTTATTTTCTTAGGCTCCAAAATCACTGCAGATGGTTAACTGCAGCCATGAAATTAAAAGATGCTTGCTCCTTGGAAGAAAAGCTATAACCAAGCTAGACAGCATATTAAAAAGCAGGGATAATACTTTGCCAACAAAGGTCCATCTAGTCAAAGCTATGGTTTTTCCAGTAGTCATGTATGGATGTGACAGCTGGACCCTAAAGAAAGCTGAGCACCAAAGAATTGATGCTTCTGAACTGTGGTGTTGGAGAAGACTCTTGAGAGTCCCTTGGACTGCAAGGAGATGGAACCAGTGCATCCTAAAGGAAATCAGTCCTGAATATTCATTGGAAGAACTGATGCTGAAGCTGAAACTCCAATACTTTGGCCACCTGATGCAAAGAACTGACTCATTGGAAAAGACCCTGATGCTGGGAAAGATTGAAGGAGGGAGGAAAAGGGGACAACAGAGGATGAGATGATTGGATGGCTTCACCAACTCAATGGTCATGAGTTTGAGCAAGTTCCAGGTATTGGTGATGGACAGGGAAGCCTGGCGAGCTGTAGTCCAGGGGGTCACAAAGAGTCGGATACAACTGAGTGACTGAACTGAACTGAATGCTAATGAAATCTAACATCAATTATCATGAGATTTTTCTGGAGCTAAGAAAAGGTATTATTATGAAAAATGTCACAATCTTTTCTGACTTTTATTTTAAGCCCTATTTTGTGATCATTCCCCTGTTGTGATAAATGGAGAAATGTTTGCATTTATATTTCTTTTGATGTTTCCTAATTTCAAAACTTTATCTTTTTATTTTACTGTCATTACTTATAGCATTTACCTGTTATTATATAAAAATGCATCTTACAATTATTTATCTTTAGTTATCTACATTAAAATATTTAAATATTTCCCATCTGTTATATTATTTTATTTCTAGTTTCAATATTCACTGTCAAGAGTCCTCTGAAATCTTGTAAAATTGAGAGACTCAATCTTTGACTTTATATTTGAAGAATACTTGTGTTAAGCAAAAAACTCTTTGGACATATTTTCCTCAGACGTTTGTAGAAAGTTCTCTACTCTTTTATAGTTAAAAGCTATTTTAGAAAACTCTGAGCCATGCTCATGTTTTCCTCAATATTTGGATTCCTTCTAATCTAAGCAGCATCTGGCTTTTTTTGGTAGGTCTGTTTCATAATTTTCACCTTTCTTTCCCGCACTCACCCACCCACACCCCATGATGTGACTTTTCATCTTCAGATGCCAGTCTTTCTTTACTTCAAGAAAGTTTTTGTCCGTGATTGGTTTGAATATTTACTTGGCGGGACTTGCCTGGTGGCTCAGTAGTAAAGAACCCAATTGTCAATACAGGAGACACGGGTTGGATCCTTGGGTCAGGAAGACACACCACAGAAGGAAATCACAACCCACTCCAGTAGTTTTGCCTTGAGAATCCCATGGACAGAGGAGCCTGGTAGGCTATAATCCACGGGGTTGAAGAAGGATTGGAAATGACTTAGCAACTAAACAACAACTTCTACTTGATGACTTTTTTTTTTCTTTTTTTAATGCTCTGCAGTTTAGTATCACCATTGGTTCATTCATGATGCTCTCCACAACTGTTTCATAGTCTGGCTGTCTCTGAAGATAAAATTTGATCTCCTTTGTTGTCATATCTCTGATTCTGTCCTCTGTCCTGGTTATGTTGTTGTTTCTAAAGTACTTTCATTCCATCAAGATTTTACTACTCCCTTCCCTTTTAAATTGGTGCCCAATTTTTATCTCCCAATTTCAACCTCCTATAATAATATTTTTAAACTTTTACATCTGAATCGTATCTTTTATATTTTTGTTTTAGAAACAAATATGCTGTTTGTCACTTCACTGAGATGATGGAGAAACATTTCTCTCAGTTCCTTATGCCTGTCTGAGTAAAATCTCCCTCTTGGGAATATTTCGTCTGCCTTGTTTACACTCCTTTTTCTCACTTTTCATTTTCTTTAGTTTGGGTATTTTTCAGAGAAGCAATGAGTAAGTGTTAGGACATTTTTGACCCATATCCAACTTTGATTAGAACAAAGAACAATGTGGGGGTGGTCTCAGGAAGTGAAATGAAGTATTCTACCAATTTCTTTTGTTTTCTGCTTTGCTAACCAGAAAACCTCTAATCAAAGCTATTTCCTTTAGCTTAGATCCCTTGAATTTAGTTCAGAATATTAAATTGGAATATATATTATTATCATGTCCAATGTTTACAACTCTAAATAAAACTAACTTAATCACTTTAACCTTAGTCAAAATGCAAATATTATATATCACGCTAATATTTGTCATCATTTTGAGTATGAATCAACCCCAATTGAAAAGACAACTCCCAAATCAGGATAAAGACTGGCATGACTTCTAAGATGTTGCAACATCTTCCCTAAAACAAGTGCCACTTTTTTTTACAATTCATTTTAATATGTGGTCTCATACTGTGATTTGAGATGTTAATACAAAAAAAAAATTATAGAAAGCATAAAATCAGTTTTTCAGTCATTATCATATGGTCTTATTCTACCAAATAAATGTTCTTAGAAAAACTTACAATGTTAAAAAAGATGTCATGTTATGAGGGAAAAAAATATCAAACATAATTTTTCTATTTGTAGTTTCTATTCTAATTTTAAGTTAGAGATAAATGATGAAATCATAAAATGCTAAAACATTGTTTGACTAATCACTCTTTAAGAGCAAATTAGAACAGTTCCTCCAAATTCACACCTTGCTGCTGCTAAGTCACTTCAGTCGTGTCCGACTCTGTGCAACCCCATAGACGCAGCCCACCAGGCTCCCCCGTCCCTGGGATTCTCCAGGCAAGAACACTGGAGTGGGGTGCCATTGCCTTCTCCAATTCACACCTTATGATAACCCTAACTGATACAATCCACTAGTGTGTAGCTTCAAAAACGTAGTAAAAAATGTAATGTTGTTTAAAAGTTAGAAATTGAAAAATTAATCCAGTAAGTATTTACAAAGAGTTTATACAAGCACAAAAACTGCTTACCATATTCTCTGTAATAACTATTTATAAGGAAGCATTAAACAGTTTAAGAAAAACAGCTTGTGTGAAAACAAATATCAGTTTACACTCTGACACATTAATTACTCTTTGAAGAATAGGATTCTAAATATAATCTTTAATTTTAGGTCAGATCCTCGAGGGATACATGGCTTGCTTTGTCTCATGTTACCTGGTAACAGTGAATTAATGGTTTTCAAATATCTTATTCTGAAGATCTCCAGGAGTTATACAAGGTCAATGAGTCAATAGAGCTTCCTTTTCAATTCTAAACCATTAAGAAGTAATTTAGATGTCTGGTATATTTATTGCCAATTATTTCAAAGCAGGCTGTGTTGACTGTAAGAAATGCATGTGGATGTTTGCCTGGTGTGATTGCTGCCAGACAGTAAGAAAGGCTGAAACCTGGAATCGTTAGCTCATCCATTGGAATGGTTAGGGAAAGTATAGGGACAGATGGACCCAGAAAAGGAAGAAAGAGATGAACAAATTCTGCTCCACAGGTGACTTTTAGTATTATGATAATTTATGAAGTACAATGGATAAATATTGCAAGGAGCTGTATTATTCATGTATTAAATGTCAGTACACTGATTTCCCCCAAATTTAATTATGACTCTAATAACAACATATTTAACCTGGTTAATTTCTCCAATGACCTTGTGTTTCCATCAAAGGCAGGAGACATTGTCAGTCCATGTAAGCTGTTTACTATAGCAGTACACAATTCAACATAGAATAGCATCACAAGTTTCAGTAACTAACACACTTTATGAACAAATTAATTAAACTATAAGATCCAGGCTCTAATCCTATCATTTCAGGTTGAAGTGGATCTTTACAAAATCAAACAGATTTGAACCTTTTTTGGGTCTGAAGAGCAATTCAAGTGAGTTGCAATAAAAAGAAGTATATTTGAATTAAGGAAAAATCTCATTTCAACCCAGGAAAAGGAATATTAATCTCAAGTTGTATAAATGCTCTCCCATGAAAAGACATAGAGCCCATAAAAAAACAATTGCACATGTAACAGAGGATACAGAATTGCACCAAAACAGTCCCTGTTCTGCTCTGATACACACAAAAAAATCCTTTCAGATGTTCTTGCCTGGAGAATCCCAGGGATGGGGGAGCCTAGTGGGCTGCCGTCTAGGGGTTGCACAGAGTGGGCCACAACTTAAGTGACTTAGCAGCAGCAGCAGCAGCAGAGCAATACATGAATACAAAATTAAAACAAACAACAAAATATAGTTTATTAACACTCTTTAGTTGCTGAAGAAAAAGAATAGGCTTACTAGAAGAATGGGCTTCCCTAGTGGTACGAGTGGTAAAGAATTGCCTGCAGATGCAGGAGACACAAGAGATGTGGGTTTGATCCCTGGATGAGGAAGATCCCTGGAGGAAATGACAACCCGCTCCAGTCTTCTTGCCTGGAGAATCCCATGGGCAGAGGAGCCTGGCAGGCTACAATCCACAGGGTTGGAAACAATCAGATATGACTGAGTGCCAAGGTACACAGGCACAGGAAGAATAGACATCTTAGCATATCAGCTGAAGTAAACATAAACGGCCATCCACTTAGCAGCACCGAGTCTGAGAGCTCTTTCCACAGCAACCACCTGAGGCCAAGAGAACAGGACTCTGCCCACAAGGAGGAGGGCGTGTGTGTCCAGCTCTGACGGGACCACAACTTTGGGTAGACCTGTGACACAGCCCTCTTCTTAGAAATGAAAGAAGGTGAGGAGAAAGACTGAGGTCAGCACTTGAGTTTCATTAGGAATTTAAAATGTGTCACTGACTTCAGGAGGAGAAAGAGAGTGAGTGTCTGAGTGAGCTGGTGAAATGCAAATATTCAACCTATAGCCAAAGAAATGCAACCTGATTGCTTTCAGGGTCACACTTTATGTAGAATCAGGTGTGGGGCCCAGAAATGCATTCGCTGAAAAAAGAATAATTTAAGAGTTTATTTATTCATTTAGGCTGAGTGGCATGTGGGATTTTAGTTCCCCGACCAGGGATGGAACTGATGCACCCCTGCAGTGGAAGCACAAATTCTTAACCACTGGCCCCCAGGGAAGTCCCCAAAGAGTGAATAATTTAAACCGTCACACCACTACGAATGGCCTCATAAGGGCCGATCTCTACGTGGTGTTAGAAATGTAAATTTAAGAATAACCATAAAATGCTGATTTACTTTCAGTAAGTCACATACATAATCAGTCTTTTTTATTTTATGGTTATTCTTAATATAAACATTTTAACCTAAAAAAAAAAGAAATGTAAATTTAAAAGAGTGACAAAAGCCTTTTTTTAAATACATATAACCTTCTCTCACAAGTATCTTAGTTTCAGTTTGCTGCCCAAATCCATTTTGAATAGATGCAATTTTAAAAAAATAAATAAAAAATAAATAAATAGATGCAATTTAAAGGAAAGAACAATTAAAATTGTCCAGAGGATCACAATAACTTTATTTGCTATTTATTTCAGAATTTTAAAATGCAGACATAAAACATAACTATGATCAGAGAAATACAACAGACTCCCTGAGATGGAGGAAGAAGTATCTTCGTTGGAGGTCTCTGGCTATTTGTGCAGAGTGCTTGTTTGATTGACCATTTGGGTAATTGTCTTACATTCCAAACTGACCTAAAAATACCACCCCTCTCTCAAAGGACAAGGGTATGGCCTTTATGCACAGCCTTGTATATACCTAAGTTGAATAAATAGATTTAAATTGTATTGTCTGACCTGGACCTTATATAATTTCCAAAAGGAAAAAAAAAAAGATCAGGTATTTATTAGATTCCTTCTATTCTATTCTCAAAGCCTGTAATTAAAAACTGTGACCTTGAGAATCCTCTATAAATATTTATTAAATGAATAAAAAGAGAATAAAAGACTTTGGTCAAATGCCATAACCCAAATCATACAGTGAAATAGTTTTGAATCCCATGAAGAGTTTATAATAAGAATTCATCATCAAATTACATTATTAACTGCCCAGGTGTGCAAAGCATTGTGTCGGGTGCTGAGGAGAGCGTAATGAAATCAGTATGAAATCAGTTCATCACTGTCCTGAAGAGAAAAAAAAATTATAATTTTAAGTAACATTTGGAGAAATAAAATTCTTGCCATCCACCATGCATATTCCTTTAAAAAAGTAACATGTGTGCTGCTGGGAACATAAAGACTTGCAACTTAAAATATACACCCTTCTAGATGTGCATTCTGGAGAAGGCAATGGCAACCCACTCCAGTACTCTTGCCTGGAAAATCCCATAGATGGAGGAGCCTGGTAGCCTGCAGTCCATGGAGTCTCCAGCAGTCAGACATGACTGAGCGACTTCACTTTCACTTTTCATTCACTTTCACTTTTCACTTTCATGCATTGGAGAAGGAAATGGCAACCCACTCAGTGTTCTTGCCTGGAGAATCCCAGGGACAGGGGAGCCTGGTGAGCTGCCGTCTATGGGGTCGCACGGAGTTGGACACGACTGAAGCAACTTAGCAGCAGCAGCAGCAGATGTGCATTCAGGGAGAGCTTGATTTTACAACAGAGGGCTCGAGTTGAACATAAAGTCACTTTTAGATTGTCTGTGGCAATGACTGCTTTTATTTCCTTATTTAAAGCTCAGTCAGAATGAGTGGCAAAAGCTCTTATTTAATTTTACTTGCATATGCCTGCTACCATCCAACCAGGGTCACTCATCCCATTGAGAAGTGGGGCCTGTATGTTCTCTCTTAGAATCTGGGTGTTCCGAAATCTACAGTGTAATCTAGCCCATCTGAGGATGGTTCCTAAGCTTGATAAAAAATTTTCTGTCTAACTTTCCTGGGATGTACACGTGCATGCATGCTAAGTCACTTCAGTCATGCCCAACCCTATGGGACCCCATGGACTGTAGCCCGTCAGACTCCGCTGTCCATGAGATTCTCCAAGCAAGAATACTGGAGTGGGTTGCCATTCCCTTCTCCAGGGCATCTTCCCAACCCACAGATTGAACCCAGGTCTCCTAAGTCTCCTGTATTGGCAAGTGAATACTTAACCCCTAGGGCCACCTGAGAGGCCCAGGATGCACACACTTGGACCTAAGTCACTAGGCTGTGAAGAAGCGCAAGCAGCCAAGAAGATGCTCACGTGGAGAGATCCACAAGGAAAGACACTGCACCCTTCAGTCTCCAGCCATGACTGACCTGGTGGTCCCAGTTCAACAGTGAATCACCAGCTGTCTAGAAAGCCATCTATCCCCAGCGGAGCCACCCCAACCAATGTCTTACAGAGCAGAAGTAAGCCAGCTCTACTGAGCCTTGGACAGAAGATTCATAAACAAAATTAATTAACTTTGTATTTAAGAAAAAGCTACTACAGTCCACCCTATATCCTTACTGTCATTGGTTTGCTAGGCAGAAGTAGAGGTCTGGCCCCCCAAGTTTGTAGAGATAACATGTGGATTTCTGTGTGGTGTATGCTTGTATGTGTGTTCATGCTGTGTCTGCTTGCAAAACACACACACACACACACACACACACATATATAGACATGTATGCATGTAGTTTTTCTTTTATTAAGGGCTATGGGGGTTGTTCATTTTCACACAGAAAGCAAATAACACTCCATAGAGAACATAAAAAAAAGGGGAGACAAAGATTTAGAATGTGGAAAAGCTTTTTCTTTTAATGTCTATTAATGATTTCAAATCCCAAAATATTTCTTTCCCTTTTAAACTCAGAGTTCATTGTTGCCTTTGAAATGTTTTATATTCAAGAATATTATGCGGATAAAAATTTGAGTTTGGTTTAACATTTAAATAACTCCTACAGAGTGGAGGTGAAATAAATATGCTCAAAATCGGACTTATGTGAACTGTATTTTTATCTCTTCCATAAACTAGCTATGCAAGATTGCAAATTAACTAATTTCACTAGATCCCACTTCTTTCACCTATAAATGGGCATGTGCTACGCACTTAGTCGTTCAGTCCAACTCTTTGCGACCCCATGGACTGTAGCCCTCTAGGTGCCTCTGTCCATGGGGATTCCCCAGGCAAGAATACTGGAGTGGGTTGCCATGTCCTTCTCCAAGGCAGCTTTCCAACACAGGGATTGAACCCAGGTCTCCCACATTGCAGGCAGATTCTTTGTCATCCGAGCCACCAGGAAAGCCCATAAATGGGCATAAAGAGAATGAAATAATATATCAGAAACTTAAATTTATCACATGGGGTAGCCCAAATTATATTAAGGATATTATCTATTGTTCTATATTATCGGTATGCTTTCATTAGCTAGTATAGTAATGATATAAATTTGAAACTAAAATTTGAATTCAGAACATATGAACCTCATATGGGTAAGAGAGGAGAAAGCATGTAACACTATAATGTAAAAGCATGACATCCATGAACCCATATTTAATTTAATAATGAAATAGGAAGAACCAGAGGACCACATGCTTGCTACAGATAATGATTTGCCATTTTTCCCCAATTTGGGAACTTCCTCCACAGCATTTGCTAAAATCTCAGACAGGATCCTTGAGATACTTCAAATGATATCAGCACTTAGTTGAGGAAATTTTATTCCCAGAAACCCATCTATGAACATAAAGTGATGAAAGCAAAACTTTAAATAAGCCTAGGCTTAGAAAAAAATGACATAATTTGTCTCTCTAGAAAAAGATTGCTAATGTATGTAGTTAAAAAGCATTTCATGTGCCTTACCAAAAAATGGCTTAGTATTTCTCAGAAAAAAAATCACAGTGTCACTAACGAAATGCAAAACTTTAATATCTAATAAAACCAATGTTTCTTTTTAAACCTGGGATTTTATCCTCACTTGAAATGTTGGGTCCCCACAGAGGATAAAGACTGCTGCTGCTGCTGCTGCTAAGTCGCTTCAGTCGTGTCCGACTCTGTGCGACCCCAAAGATGGCAGCCCACCAGGCTCCCCCATCCCTGGGATTCTCCAGGCAAGAACACTGGAGTGGGTTGCTATTTCCTTCTCCAAAGCATGAAAGTGAAAGGTGAAAGTGAAGTCGCTCAGTCGTGTCCGACTCCTAGCAACCCCATGGACTGTAGTCTCCCAGGCTCCTCCGTCCATGGGATTTTCCAGGCAAGAGTACTGGAGTGGGGATAAAGACTAGATGAATATAATTAAAACCAAAAAGAAAACCAAATGCGTTAACTTCACATCTACATTAGTTTTTACCCCACAGGGATTCTCATTTTTATTTCATTTTCAGTTGGCTTCTAATTTCACTTGCCTTCTTGTAAGAGCAATTAAATATTTCTATAGATGAAAAAACTCTTAAAATATTCCATCCTTAGTGTCATTTAAAATGCTTGATTCCTTCTTAATAGGCCAGGGCCTGCATAGCTCACCCAGAGTCATAGAGAGGTCAAGTCACTACTCTGCATGAGCGTTTGTCCAGAATGTGACAGCACAAGGGAAGGGTAGGCAAGTATTCCCTAATCATTGCTTTTCCTCAGTGTCTCTAGTGTGGTTGCTACTGATGACACTTAGCATCCTGGATTGGTTTATGTGATTGGGTATAAGGTGGGGGGTGGGCAGGGTCCAGGAGAATGTCAGCAGTACCAGGGGTCAAAGAGAATAAGGGTGGAGGGGAAGACTGCTATTCCCATGCATTAGCTTGGCTACTGATTTTAATGCCACTTTGTGTTAAAAAGAGGATGATTAACAGATACACACTACTACACATAAAATAGATAAAACAACAAAGACCTACTATATAGCTCAAGGAACTATATTCAGTATCTTGTAATAACATAATGGAAAAGAATCTGAAAAAGAATATATAACAATATATACATATGTATATACCTAAATCATTTTGCTGTACCTCTGAAACATTTTAAATCCATTATAAAAGTGAAAGTGTTAATCTCTTAGTTGTGTCCAACTCTTTGCAATCCTGTGGACTGTAGCCCACCAGGATCCTCTGTCCATGAACTTCTCCAGGCAAGAATACTGGAGTGGGTAGCCATTCCCATCTCCAGGGGATCTTCCCAACCCAGGGATCAAACCTGGGTCTCCTGCATTGCAGGCAAACTCTTTCACCATCTGAGCCACCAGGGAAGCCCCTAAATTAAAAATATTGCAAAAAAAATTAATATAAATAAGTGAACATAATGGCTGTAGCCTCCATCTCCTGGAAGACACTAAATCAGAATACAAAAACCAGGCACAGAGAACTGATTCAATTCATTGTCGTAATATTTTTCTTTCTTCTGGTCTGTCTAATAAATATTCATTGTAAAAGCATGAGAAAATGCATACAAACAAAGATAAAATAAAGGTAAAACAACCCATTATCCTCCCATACAGGGTACTTCAGTCTTTGGGGACATGATTGTTTTCATGTTATTTGCAAACAGCTGGCACACAACTGAAACAAATCTCTGGATAGTTACACAAGCTGAGACTCTAAAATATTGAAGAATCGCCCTCAAATAAAGACCTACCCCTAAGATAGTCAGTTCCTCCAGTTACAATTATGCAAGACCCAAGTGTATTCCTTTTCTAATGGATTGATTTAATGAGGCCACAAATAAATGTAAGTCAAATACATTCAACTTAAAAGAGAGTTTATCACGTGCTAAATTGTTCAATCATATCCAACTCTACCAACTGAGCCACCAGGAAAGCCCAAGAATACTGGAGTGGGCAACCTATGCCTCCGTGATCAATCCAATATACACCCTTGACAGTTGATTTTGCATGTTCATTTTCATCTCTCTCCCTCACTGCAATTCAAGCCTTTTGAGTTTATGCATCTTTTCTTACTATTCTTTGCATTCTAAGAATTGGATATAAAACTAGGCATATTGCAATAACTAACAATTATCTGATGAATTTATGAGCAAACTTTTAAATTACAAATCAAATGAGGTAAAATTATTATTGTGTAAACTTATATTAAATAGTCTAAAAATAGAACAAATAAGAGTTAATTTAACAGATTAATTACATTAATAAAATAATTATTAATATGTAGGTTATAAAGAAGTAAATTAGTCAGACTCCTGAAAAATGATTGCTGAAGTTGTTGGAGAGTAACTTAAAACCCGTAGACTAAACAAACAGACAAAAAAATCTTAAGTAGAGATTTTTCGCTTTCATTTTAAACAAACTGCTAGTTTAACGTATTCATAAGGTAACAGCCCTTATTTTTGGCCCTTATTATATTTAAAATATTTTGTTATTATTAATGTCTCATTGATGATTCTGTTTATAAATGATTAATTTTAGTGCCTTCTGTCCCATCACTTCATGGCAAATAGATGGGGAAACAATGGAAATAGTGACAGACTTTATTTTCTTGGGCTCCAAAGTCACTGCAGATGGTGACTGCAGCCATGAGATTAGGGGATGCTTGCTCCTTGGAAGAAAAGCTATGACCTACCTAAACAGCATACATACTAAAAAGCAGAGAAATTACTTTGCTGAAAAGGGTCCATCTAGCCAAAGATATGGTTTTCCAGTAGTCATGTATAGATGGGAGAGTTGGACCATTAAGAAAGCTGAGGGCCAAAGAATTGATGCTTTTGAACTGTGATGTTGGAGAAACTTTTGAGAGTCCCTTGGACTGCAAGCAGATCAAACCAGTCCACCCTAAAGGAAATCAGTCCTGAATATTCATTGGAAGGACTGATGGTGAAGCTGAAGCTCCAATACTTTGGCCACCTGATGTGAAGAACTGGCTCCTTGGAAAAGACCCTGATGCTGGAAAAGATTGTAGGCAGGAGGAGAAACGGGCAGCAGAGAATGAGATGGCTGGATGGCATCACGGACTCTATGGACATGAATTTGAGCAAGCTTCGAGTTGGTGATGGACAGGGAAACCTGGCATGCTGCAGTCCATGGGATCGCAGAGTCGGACCCGACTGAGTGACTGAACTGAACTGAACTGAACCCAAATTTATGATATCTGAGAAAGAAAATGAGTACATATATTTATTGATAAACTTTTTCCTAGTAATAGCATTCAAAATATTGACTTAGCTAATATTTTTCTTGCTGTGGTACAATGGTGTATAGCCAAGACAAAAAAGAAAAGCAAGATTTTGCAGAAAGTCTGCTCTCAGGTAGCAAATATTCAGAATGAGTGCTTTCCTTTCTCACAAGTTCAATTTGAAGTTTTCATGTTCTTTAGATTTATGCAGAGCATTTAATGATGTTCCAACTGAATCTAGATGACAAGGTGTATCCATTTAGAACACCTGGAGATGAGTAGAACCAATACTTACAAGAAAAGTGGTTAGACTAGTGTGTGTGTGTGTTTGTGTGTGTGCACGAGCACGTGCTCAGTTGTGTCTGACTCTTTGGGAATCCATGGACTGTAGCCCACCAGGCTTCTCTGTCCATGGGATTTCCCAGGCAAGAATACTGGAGTGGGTTGCTACTGCCTTCTCTAGGGGATCTTCCTGACCCAGGGATCACACCCATGTTTCTTGCACCTTCTGCATTGGCAGGGAGATTCTTTACCAACAGCACCACATGGGAAGCCCCGCTTTGCTCCCCCTAAATCTTTCACAAAGGTCAAGGTAAACTTAAGCAGGTGTTCCAACACCTTTTCTTTCTCCAGTGGAGAAGCAGATCAAAGGCCAAAGCCAATGCCAGCACACATGCACACAGGGGTTTCCTGTTTACATACATCCTCTCTTCTGATTTTCTTGGGGCAACTCATTAGAATGTGAGCACACAAGGGCAAGGCATTCAGATCTGCTCTGATTAAATGAACTTCAGGAGCAGGGCAAAGAAGGTTCATTAGCATAGTGGAGAAGAGCAATTATATTCAATTAACCACTTAAGGACTGCTTGCCCTTTGAAATTTCTTAATGCCTTTATACCTAGTTATCTCATTAGTGAAGTTATTATTGCTCACATATTTTAATGAGAGTAAACAACATTTGTAAAGTTCTTTATGGACCAAAAAGCATGTAATTTATTGAGGATACAGTATGTGCTTAATTGTTTATTTTTCCATTATTATCTCTAATTATTAGATTTTGCCCATTCATTATGGGGCATAAGCAATGTAGGTTAAATTAAATTAGGGATAGAATATGATTGACCATTTCAGGAGCTATAGGAACCATAACTGGGGAGACTTGCATGTGGTATTTGGGAAGATAATCTTTGGGAAGTTTTGGGGAATTTAAGGTGATTTTATCAGGTCTTCCCTGGTGGCTCAGGGGCAAAGAATCCCAATGCAGTGCAGGAGACATGGGAGATTCAGATTCAAACCCTGCATCAGGAAGATCCCCTGGAGGAGGGCATGACAATCCATTCCAGTATTCTTGCCTGGAGAATTCCATGGACAGAGGAGCCTGGCAGGCTATAGTCCATGGTATCACAAAGAGTCAGACACAAATGAAGTGAATGAACATGCATACAAGCGAAGTGAATCTATCACCTTTGAGAAGAGATTTTTCCTGAGGTCACAGAAGGAGGAAAAATGTTTTATATTAGGATCAAAAATAGATTGTACTAAGGTTGTTGTTCAGTAGCTAAGTCATGTCCAACTCTTTGCAGCCCCATGGACTGCAGCATGCCAGTCTCCTCTGTCCTCTGCTGTCTCTTGGAATTTGCTCAAATTCGTCTCCTTTGAGTCAGTGATGCTATCTAACCATCTCATTCTCTGCTGCACCCTTCTCCTGTTGCCTTCAATCTTTCCTAGCATCAGGGTCTTTCCAATGAGTCTGTTCTTGGCATTAGGTACCCAAATTATTGAACCTTTAGCTTCAGTATCAGGCCTTCCAATGAATATTTAGGATTGATTTCCATTAGAATTGACTGATTTGATCTCCTCTCAGTCCAGGGACTCTGAAGGGTCTTCATCAGCACCACAATTTGAAAGCATCGATAGATGCATTTTCTGAAAACATCACTGCAAAGGGGATTATCATTAAAAATAACAAGAGTCACTTTCCTGTTAATGAAATGTATTATTTTTAACTAAATAGAGAAACATACATACAAATACTTTGAAACTATGGCCCATTATCCCACAGTAAGGCATAAGTTACAGATAATTACTTCAGTGGAGAGGCATAGACACAAGCCAGAAGTACTCTAAAAATTTGACACAAGAGCAGAGTAAACAGTGAACTATGGAGGAGACACTGGCAAGGAAGTCCAAGACGAAAAATGCAAGGCCTCAAGGCCCTTGTAACAACTTGCAGAAATGTTGGGCAGGCTGAGGAGGGAAGTCTGAACTCACTGGAAAGATGTGACTAGACGACACAGTGAAATCCCAGTGGATTTGCAGTAGAAATGGCTTTGAAATAGAAGAATCTTATCAAGGAAAAGAAGATGCTGCTCCTTGTGGGGTCACCAGAAATAAGAGCCTAGGGCAGCTAAGAGCTAGACTTGAATGTGGGAATCCTGCTGAAGCAGGAGGAGTGGGAGGATGGAAGCTGGAGAGTGCTGCCAGGAAGTGGAGAATGCATTGCTAATTTGGAAAAGTTGAATCGTAGGTCACCCTCTAGTTGGATGAAGCTACACTCTGGGTGAGAACAGAATTGCATCCTTCCCTCAACCACAAATGAATTCATTCACAAAACCAATATTTATTGAGCATCTAGCCAGGTTCTGAGGTGCTGAGACAGAACAGAACCAAGCGAAAACCTGTGCTTACATTCCAGTGTGGGGAGACAAGGATGACTAAATGGGCAAACCCATTCCTACCATACAAGGTGGTGACAAGTGCTCTCATGAAACATAAAATGAACTACGTAAGGGGCCGGTTGATATTTTAGAAAGAGTTATCAGGGAAGGTCATCCTGCTAAAGTGAATTTGGACAGACTTTGATTGAAATGAATTAACTTCTGAGGACGGACTGGACCCCGGTAAGTCTGCTGATGACTCATAAACTGAGGATATGAAGGCAACCATGTCTTGCATGAGCAGTGATAACCAGGACAGGGGTTAAATTAAGCCAAAACAAAAATTCTAGAAAATATCAACCTGGATGTGCTCTAGTTTTTGTTTCGCCATTTATTTGATTCCTATTTAATCTATGGGCTTAAATACATGATTTTCCATCTGGATACACTATTTATTATTCAGATTTTAAATCCACATTCTATTGGTGAGTTTGAATGTGTCTCTTTTTCAAGACAAAATTCTGCTATTTTAGTTAAATAGCAGAACAGTTAAATAGTTACTCCTTTTGTAAATGTATTTTTAAATTAACTTCACCTGAAAATAAATATAAATAATTTGCTCATAGGGCATTCTTATCTAGAATTTTCTGATTGCATGAACAGTTAGAGCTGAAATTTCCAAGGAGTTTTCATAATTTCCTACTTATCAGTATGCATAGGACATTCTCTGTGAGATTCAAGTTTTGCCATATCTGTATGTGAGATGCTTGTGCTTGCTGTATTTTTCTATCAGTTGCAAATCAGAAAAAAAATACATTTTATTGAGTGTTATGATAAGCTAAAAGATTCAAATGAAACATTAAGTAAAAATTTTATCCAGAGCAAGCTATTGTTCCTCTAAATCATAAGGAGGCTATTTCAATAGTACAGACATGCAAATTCAATGACAACACTAAAAACCATTTCAGAAAGAAACATGATGCTATTCAAAGATTGGAATGCTCTGCCAGAATGTGATTTTAATTTATGGTTATCTGATAACCTTTTTCCTCTATAATACATACAGAGCCCAACTCAGAGGGAAAATTTCTATCTTATAGAGATTAGAACGACTAAATTATTTTCATCATCTAAATTCAGTGTATGATTCGAATTATATTATTTGACTCAGTGTGAGTATAAAATAGATTATGTTTTACCTTTATTTAACAGGAAAAAATTTCTAGAAAGCTTCAGGATACACACAATCTCATGATGATGGGAAATAAAAATATACTTTGTAAAATTGAGATTTGACAGTAAAATAAAGAAAACAACTCTTTGAACATGTCATGAATATCAATCTCAGGGAGTTTATCAGACTTTGTTCACGATTTGCTCCTTTTTCTTTCTTGGTGTGTTCTCCTTGGTGAATGTGTTGTGGTTACAAGAAAGACAGATGGAAGACAAGAACGACCAAGGGAGTTAACTTAAACTTTGATATTTTTAGGATTTAATAGCAGTTTTAACTATACACTTTTCTGACAAAAAATAAATAAATAAATTATACCTATTAAAAGAGAGTTTGAAGGTAAATAATTGTTCAGTTTTATGGTAAAATTTAGATACATATGTGCTAAGCAAAAATATTCTCTGATACTTCTTTCACAATCTCTGCATAAAATCTTGGTGTCTACTTCTAGGGGGGGAGGAAAAAAACTTACTGTGAGTTATCACTGTGAATGTGTTAATCCTTTTGAATGTTAAAAAAGGAATGTGGGAGAAATATTTATGGAATACTGTACCTTCCAAAATTAGAATATGCTTTCTTTTCATATGTACATTTAGAAAAGTCTCAAATTAGACAATTTAGACAATTTAGAAAAGTCTCAAATATTTGGAAATTCAAAAACCTACTTCTAAATAATATATTGTTCTGAGGACACATAACAAGGAGGATTAGAAAAGTTGCAAATTGAATAAAAATTCAAATACAACATATAGGAAGTTGTTGAATTCAACTAAAATTATTGTTATTATTAGGAAATTGATCACTTTAAATACTTAGAATTGAAAGTCTAGAAGAAGTGACCTAAATTCTCATCTTAAGAAGGCAGAAAAGGAAAGCAAAACAAAACAAAATTGAACATAATAATAAAGTCAGGAATCAACAAAACAGAAAACAAAAAATAGAGAAATTTTAAAAAACAAAACAGATCCTTTGAAAAAACCATCAAAATCTATAAAATTTCTAGCTGGACTAATCAAGAGAGAAAGAGAATTAATTGCAAATATTAGGAATAAAAAAGAGGGTTATCGCTATAGACATGGAAAGGATAACAATGAATGACTTTATCATAACAAATTGAACTAGTTGGATGAAATGGACAAGCATGCTTAAAAATACAGTGAACTACAGTGGACAGAAGATGGAACAGAAAATCAAAATAGTTTTACATTTTTTAACTGAATTTTATTTTTTTAAAACCTTCTTACAAATGAAACTCCAGACACATGTAATTTCAGTTGTGAGTTCTATCAGCCATTCAAGGAAATGTAGAATAAAATAAAAATGCACAGCATGAGAACTTTGTCAGTTTTATTTGGGGCTTCCTGAGGACTTCAGTGCCACAGACAGTCTCTCAGGTAGCTCTGAGGAACTGTTCCAAAGAGGTTGGAGTGGGGTCAGTATATGTGAAATTTCAGTGACGGGGATAAAGCAATCAAGCACAATTCTCTGTAGAGGGTCGCTCCTCGTCATGAGAAACAGATGTCTCCATTAATGATTTTAGTGCTTTTCTAAGTATGAAAAGATATAAGAAATCAGATTCATAAAATTTTCTGCTGAAAATATATCTAATTATCCGAAGGCTTATTTGCCACTTTTCCCAGAGAATGGAGTGTCTCATTCCTGATCGCCACTTGAACTCCTTTCAGGATGTGTTCAAGGTCAAAAACGACAGTAATTGATGACACATCCCTTGTAGAGCCAAGTGGAGAGCAACATTCCTTAGTTGGCAGTAGGAATAAGACCAATTTACACAAAATCATTAGAAAGAGGAGGGAAACTCCTCAATAAATTTTGTGAAGCAAAATATAAATCTAATAATTCCAAAAATAAACAAAAAATGAACTATAGGCCAGTTACAAACCAACATCTAATTATGAAATAAATGGAAAAATAGCACAATATCAGTATATCAAAAGGAGTGACATTTTAAAAGTATAGTACATACTGACCTCATAAGCTATTCCAAAAAAATCAACGTTGTGTTTTTCGCTTTCAAAAAATCAATCTCTACCACAAAGCTTACCATGTCTTGTATGCAATCCTGAATAACCCAGGAGCACCCTGCCTCCTCAGTTTTGTATCATCCTCGTCTCTAAAGACTTTCTACTTTAAAATTCAGTGCCTATTTTTAAAGTACTTCCTGCAATTTGTCATTGTCTGAAGCTATTTTGGATTTGAAATTTTTAAGAGCACCAGCCAATTAATCAATTCAATTTTTCCAAATCTACCAACCCGAATCTTATTTCAGCCTCTATCTAATTTAGATTCCAAAGCTGACATTTTAATCATTCTGTTGAACATAATCTAAATTTCACTCATATGTCTTCATTCATGTTTTCTGACTATATTCCTATTATAGAAAAGCCAGAAATCTAGTATGGGCTTACACCTAACCAGTCTTTCTATGATAATGAAAAGAAAAAGAAAAAAAAAACAAAAAAAAACAAAAAAAAAAAACCAGACAATCACAGAATGAGTAATAATACCTAAATGAATACCTAAATATGTGATCACTATCCTGAGTGAGACCCTCACCACCAATACCCACATTCATAGGCAAGTACACAAAACCTTTGGTATTCTACTCCTAAAAAAGTCATATGTCACCAGACTGTCTCACCTTCCCATCACTAAATATAAAAAACCTTAAATACGTTGCTGCTGCTGCTGCTAAGTCGCTTCAGTCATGTCCGACTCTGTGCGACCCCATAGACAGCAGCCCACCAGGCCCCCCGGTCCCTGGGATTCTCCAGGCAAGAACACTGGAGTGGGTTGCCATTTCCTTCTCCAATGCATGTAAGTGAAAAGTGAAAGTGAAGTCTCTCAGTCATGTCCGACTCTTTGCGACCCCATGGACTGCAGCCTACCAGGCTCATCCGTCCATGGGATTTTCCAGGCAGGAGTATTGGAGTGGGATGCCATTGCCTTCCCCGAAATAGGTTAGCCCTCCACTATTTCTTCCTCACTCCATTCCTCATTCCCTATGATAATGGAATAGGATTATGTGCATATGTTAAAATGACAACAACTGTGCCCTATGTTTCCTGAGTGATTGTGCCCATACCCTGAGTGATTGTGCTCAGTGGCTCAGTCGTGTCTGACTCCTTGCTATACTTTGGACTGTAGCCTTCCATGAGACTTCCCAGGCAAGAATACCTGAGTGGGTTGCCATTTCCTTCTCCAGGGCATGTTCCTAACCCAGGGATCGAACCTGTGTCTCCTGTAGAGCAGGCAGATTCTTTACCTGCTGAGCCATCAGGGAATCAAGATTGCTGAGAGAAATATCAACAACCTCAGATATACAGATGACACCGCTGTAATTGCAGAAAACGAAGAAGGACTAGGAAGCCTCATAATGAGGATGAAAGAGTAGAGTAAAATTAGAGGTGGCTTAAAACTCAACATTGAAGAAATTAAGATCGTAACATCTGGTCCCATAACTGCATGGCAAATAGGAGGGGGAAAAGTGGAAACAGTGACAAATTTTATTTTCTTGAGCTCCAAAATCACTGCAAATGGTAACTACAGTCATGAAATTAAAAGATGTTTGCTCCTTAGAAGGAAAACTACAACAAACCCAAACAATATGTTAAAAAGCAGAGATATCACTTTGCTGACAAAGGTCCATAGTCAAGACTGTGGTTTTCCCAGTAGTCCTTACTGATGTGAGAGTTGGACCATGAAGAAGGTTGATCTTTGAAGAATTGATGCTTTTGAATTGTAGTGCTGGAGAAAACTCATGAGAGTCCCTTGGACACCAAGGAGATCAAACCAGTCAATCCTAAATGAAATCAACCCTGAATATTCATTGGAAGGACTGATGCTAAAGCTGAAACTCCAATACTTTGGCCGCCTGATGCAAAGAACTGACTCCTTTGAAAAGTCCTTAGTGCTGGGAAAGATTGAGGGCAAGAGGAGAAGGGGGCAACAGAGGATGAGATGGTTGGATGACATCACCAACTCAGTGGGCATGAGTTTGAGCACACTCAGGGAGATAGTGATGGACCAGGAAGCCTGGTGTGCCACAGTCTGTGCAGTCACAAAGTGTCAGACACGACTGAGCAACAAGAGCAAATTTAAATCTGCCCTAGTGTCTCATGTCTCATGTTAAAAAACAAAACAAAAAGACACCCACAAAGAAAACAACTTTATGAATTGTGCACACTCCTCTAGGTACTTCTATTTTCAACATTTTTCATTATTGTGTACTGCTTTTGTTCAGTAGCTAAGTCTTGTCTGACTTTGGCGACCCCATGGACTTCAGCATGCCAGGCTTCCCTGTCTTTAACCATCTGCTGGAGTTTGTTCAAACTCATATTCATTGAGTCGGAGAGGTGATCCACTTTGTCACCATCCATTTATTTATAAAATGTATTAATTATGTCTCCTCTCCCTTGTCATTTTGCTAAACTAGTTCTAACTAAACATAAAGATGGGCCTCATAACAATGAAACCAGTGGACACTGTTCAAGCCTCTTCATCATCCACTTTCTTTGGCCACTTTCTTTGTGTTCAAGTTGGCCACCTTCTCTGTTTCTTCTTTTAATGTTGGTACAACAAGTTACCTTGTTTTCCTATTGATTCTGTAACCTTTTATTTTTTTTTTTTCATTTGACGGTAAAACTTGGCATTCATCAAGAATTTGTTATGGGCTATTTGATCTCTGTACATTTTCTTCCTGGGAATTAAATAAAGCATGTAATGTTAGCATCTTAATCTAGTCTACTAACATTGCTGTTTCATGATCTCTAGAATAGCTTGCTTAATAGTATATTTGGGAGACTACTGAGTTAATTTTCCATGCAAATTACTAGACGAAAATATCCCATAAATTTCGTCTCATGTATTTTCTATCTCCCTAAATGACACCAACATTTATATAAACAACTCATTTCAGAAGGCTTTCCAACAACAGATGTTATTGTTGCGGTCAGGGTTTGTCTTACGTTCAGTTCAGTTCAGTTGCTCAGTTGTGTCCAACTCTTTGCAACCCCATGGATTGCAGCATGCCAGACTTCCCTGTCCATCACCAACTCTTGGAGGTTGCTCAAACTCGTGTCCATTGAGTCAGTGATGCCATCCAACCATCTCATCCTCTGTCATCCCCTTCTCCTCCTTTAGCATTCCTCAGTTCATCCCTGGTATTGTTAACTGAGACAGATGCTTTTTAATTCTCATAGCCCTTAACTTGTTAGTACTTATTTGAAAAAAAAAGTCTGTCTACCAAAGTATACATGGAGAAGGAAATGGCAACCCACTCCAGTGTTCCTGCCTGGAGAATCCCATAGACAGAGGAGCCTGGCGGCCTACAGTCAATGGGGTCGCAAGAGTTGAACACGACTTAGCAATGAAACCACCACCATCACCAAAATACACAGTGAATTCTTTGAGGCAGGAACTGTCTTTCTTCCCAATACTGGATTTCTAACATCTATTAGAGTGTCTGGTACTAATAGATGCTGTTTATATCCTCTTTTGCTAAATAAAAGCTTCCTAGAATTTCTTTCACATAATAATAATTTATACAGTGTGCAGAGCTGACTGGACCAGAAAGTGAAAGTTGCTCAGTCATGTCTGACTCTTTGTGACCCCATGGACTTAGTCCATGGAATTCTTCAGGCCAGAATACTGGAGTGGGTAGCCTTTCCCTCCTCCAGGAGATCTTCCATCCGAGGAGTCAAACCAGGGTCTCCTGCATTGCAGGTGAATTCTTTACCAGCTGAGCTACCAGGGAAGCCAGAAATAACTTCTAAAGGGAAACTGAAGTACAGTGGCATTTTCCCTTGAAAGAAAACCTTGCTAAATGTGATAGGACACACTGATAATAGTAATAGAGGTTGAAGAACAGCTTATCTTTTGTTGAAAAGGAAGTCACTGCATACTGTGAAAACTTGACATGCAAATGAATGTACCAAATTCATTGAAAGTTCAACCTTAATCTCTTTTGAATGTTAACCCAGATGGCTGAGGAATATTTTTTTAATCTTCTCTTTTTTTTATCTGTGCTATTAAAAGAAGCTCTAAAATTGCTAACAACTGATATTCCTTTAGTTCATTCTCCCTTTATATAATTAATAAATATTCAAGTAATTTATATCATACTTGTGTTTTAAGCAAAAATTAGAGAAATCAATGGTGTGAGAAAATTTCTATGGGGCCACCATGTATTCTTATGATTTGAATTAAAAAATAATATTGTTTATAGACCCCTAAAGAGAAATCTATTTACATGTTGTAAACTTTGTGTCAAAACAATAATTTTAAAATAAGACAATTGAGGCACATATTATATATTTTCATTGTTCTATTAAAAATTAATTGTTTTTAAAAAAATTAAATGAGTGTAATTACCTTACTAGTTCATTATAACACATTAAAAATAAGTGAAATTATTTATGTGTTCACATATGTATTTCAGTTTTAAATTAAAATTTAAACAGACCACAAAATAGTAATTCGTTATGATATGTACATGTTTCTTTGTGAATTTTTCATACCCTTTTAACGCTATAGTAGTGTAAGTTGCTCAGTCATGTCCAGCTATTAGTAATCCTATGGACTGTAGCCAGCCAGGCTCCTCCTGTCCATAGGATTCTCCAGGCAAGAATGATGGAGTGTTTTGTCAAGTCCTTCTCCAGGGGATCTTCCTGATCCAGGAATCAAACATGGGTTCCTTGCATTGCAGGCAGATTCTTTACCATCTGAACCACCAGGGAATTTCTCCCCAAAGAAATATGACTTTATGACTCATTTTGTTCCTCAAATGAGTTTTCACAAATATGCCCCCATCTTTTTTTTTTTCTATCCTTTTTTTCCCTCAGCCCAAAACCTTCAGCTGTAGTAACCTAATATTCTAAGTTTCCCCTTTATGTTTCCCTCATAGCTCAGATGGCTAAGAATCACCCGCAATGCAAGAGACCCCAGTTCGATTCCTGGGTTGGGAAGAACTGCTGGAGAAGGGATAGGCTACCCACTCTAGTATTCTTGGGCTTCCCTGGTGGTTCAGCTGGTAAAGAATCTGCCTGCAATGCAGGAGACCTGGGTTCGATCCCTGGGTTGGGAAGATCCCCTGGAGAAGAGAAAAGCTACCCACTCCAGTATTCTGGCCTGGAGAATTCCAGGGACTGTATAGTTCATGGGGTTGAAAAGAGTCAGACATGACTGAGTGATTTTCACTTTCATTTATGTTTCTGCACAACTGCTGCAAATTTAACTCAAACTTAACAGCAAAACCCCAAATTCAAGGCAACCAAAATTGATCTCACCCTTAAACCATCTCTATATTACTGTCATAATAATATCCCTGAATCACAATGCTGATGGTTCTATTACTCTGTGCAGAAATTTTATAATGCTCATAATTTATTATTAAATAAAGTTTCTTACTTTCAAGGAACTCCACATGCATTCCTAAAACTCTATTTGTCCTTGTACTACTCTTTCACTATATTCCTTCAAGAACTCTACCTTCTAACAGAAAGCATATGTGCCTTCTTTCTGGAAACATCTAACAGTTTTCCACAGATCCATGGTTTGACTCACCTGTGCCATATGTTTGAAATGCCTTCTTATGTGTCTGGTGAATTTGAGGTTCTTGCTTCATAGAAGACAGAATTCAGAGATAAAGTATTAGGTAAGAAATGTTATTTAGAAACACCCTGGCCATCTCAGAAGTCAAGAGTACTTGGGAGAAACCCAGTCCACAGACAGAGTGTAGGCTGTATCAGAAGACAAGGGCTTTGAAATATGGGGTGGTTAGTTTTTATGGGCTGAGTACTTTCATAAGCTATTGAGTTGGAGGATTATTCCAATTCTTTTGGAAAAGGGGCAGAGATTTCTAGGAACTGGGACAGCACCCACTTTTTGACTTTTTTAGTCAGCCTCAGAACGGCCATGGGGTTTGTGAGTGTGTCATTTCTCATGCTAATATATTATAATAAACATATAATGAGGCTCAGGGTCTACTAGAAGTTGGATCTTCCACCATCTTAGTCCCAGGTGGCACTAACCAGTCTTTACCGTGTCCTATGGTTATGCATTCCTTTAAGGGTTGTACCCTGCCCTCTTCCCTCCTGTTTCACTTAGATGCACCTAAACTTTTATCTACATTTCAGCATCAGATTAAATGCACTCTCCTTTATCCTAAACATCCCCCAAAGGACAAAACTTTCTGTAAGAGTACGCAAACCTTCCTGTGGGCTTCATTTATGTTTCTGACCACATAGTGCCTCGTTAGCTGGAGTTTTCCTTCTTTGATCTCCTTTGCTAGATTATAAAGTATTGAGACCAGGGACCTTATCTTATTCATCTATGAATTCCTCTCAGAACCTAAAGCTCTGGTAAGTAGCAGAATATCTTGCAAGCACTCAAATATTTATTTTTTGAATAAATGAATAATGCAGTAAGAACATAAAAAGTGAAGAAAACAACATCAAAATTCTCAAATATGTTTTAACCATCAGAGAATTTTACTATTCCTGTAATCATAGATTCTGGCTGCATGAATACATACACATAATTAAAAACCCAAAAGATACGAAATAAAATGGATAATAAAATACTTTCTCGACCCTCTATTCCAGTCTTTGTGCTATGCTGTCCTAAGGTGCTTCAGTCCTGTACAACTGTCTGCAACCCTGTGGACTGTAGCCACCAGGTTCCTCTGTCCATGGAATTCTTCCCACAAGAATACTGGAGTATTGCCATGCCTCCCTCCAGGGGATCTTCCTGACCCAGGGATCAAACCTGAGTCTCTTACATCTTCTGCATTGCCAGGCCAGTTCTTTACCACTAATGCCACCTGAGAAGCCCCTTCTAGTCTTTATGTCAATCTAAAAAAGCAACCAATTTTTCCAGTTCAATGTATTCCCTAGAGATAATCTATACATATACAAATTTAGTTCTGTACATTCTTTTGCCAATTTACAAATGCTAGCATACTTATATACAATATTCTGAAGCCTGATTTCCATTGAAGAATCATCTTGCCTTTTGTTTTTAATATATATATTCTCTCTCCCTTGGCTAAAATGTTCTTTAGTGATTATACCATAATCTGCCAGTTTTTGATTAGACATTTATTGACAAGCCTGTAGACTTTTTTCCCATTCCTTTGTTATTACTAAAACTTGCTATAATGGATTATTTTTGTATATGTACCTTTGGATATATATATATGAAGTGAAGTGGCTCAGTCGTGTCCGACTATTTGCAACCCCATGGACTGTAGCCAACCAGGCTCCTCAGTCCAGAGAATTTTCCAGGCAAGAGTACTGGAGTGGGTTGCCATTTCCTTCTCCAGGGGATTTTCCCAACCCAGGGATCGAACCCGGGTCTCCCGCACTGCAGGCAGACGCTTTACCATCTGAGCCACCAGGGAAGTTTATATATGTTAAAACTGAGATATAAATTATTTAAGTAATGGATCAAATGATTTATTAATAGTGCATGGTAGTAGTGTTAGTTGCTCAGTCGTGTCTGACTCTTTGCAATCCCATGGACTGGAGGGTCTGTGTGATGCAGTGTGTCCTTCGCGTTCTCCAGGTATCTGCAGAGCTACTCCACACACCTGCCCTCCAAGTAGTTCCTGAGGAACTCTGCCACACAACCTTGCTCAAACTTGCACTTCATGATCTGAGCCGCCATGTCTGCCATTGTCCAGGAACACAGGTCCTCCTTCAGTGCGAGGTAATTGCCATCGTAGACCACTAACCGTACCCGTGGAGGAGAAGCCCTTCCGGCCCCACGTGCATAGATGCTCTATCATTTATCTACCACTGCCTACCAGCATACCAAGTGCAAATTTAGACTCTTAACACAAACTACATTTACTTTCTCACAGATCCTATGGTACTAAAGTTTAGGTATGGCTTAGTTGAGGCTGCATATTGACAATATGAGTCAAGGCTGCATATTGTCACCTTGCTTATTTAACTTACATGCAGACTACATCGTGTGAAATGCCGGGCTGGATGAAGCACAAGCTGGAATCAAGATTGCCAGAAGAAATATCAATAACCTTAGATATGCACATGACATCACCTTTATGGCAGAAAGCGAAGAACTAAAGAGCTTCTTGATGAAAGTGAAAGAGAGGAGTAAAAAGTTGGCTTAAAACTCCACATTTAGAAAACTAAGATCGTGGCATCTGGTCCCATCACTTCATGGCAAATAGATGGGTAAACAATGGAAACAGTGAGAGACTTTATTTCTTGGGCTCCAAAGTCACTGCAGATGGTGACAGCAGCCATGAAGTTAAAAGACACTTGCTCCATGGAAGAAAAGCTATGACCAACCTAGACAGCATATTGAAAAGCAGAGACATTACTTTGCCAACAAATGTTCATCTAGTCAAGGCTATGGTTTTTCCAGTAGTCATGTATGGATGTGAGAGTTGCACTATAAAGAAAGCTGAGCAACGAAGAAGTGGTCCTTTTGAACTGTGGTGTTGAAGAAGACTCTTGAGAGTCCCTTGGACTGCAAGGAGATCCAACCAGTCCATCCTAAAGGAGATCAGTCCTGAATATTCATTGGAAGGACTGATGCTGAAGCTGAAACTCCAGTACTTTGACCACCTGATGCAAAGAACTGACTCACTGGAAAAGACCCTGATGCTGGGAAAGATTGAAAGCAGGAGGAGAAGGGGACGACAGGATGAGATGGTTGGATGACATCACTGACTCAATGGACATGAGTTTGAATAAACTCCGAAAGTTGGTAATGGACAGGGAAGCCTGGTGTGCTGCAGTCCATCAGGTTGCAAAGAGTTGAACGTGACTGAGTGACTGAACTGAACTAGTTGAGTACATATAAGACTACAATATATATGTCAGCTGGAGATAGGATCTCATCTGAATTCTCAGCTGGGGAAGAATCCTCTTCAGAGATACTAAGGTTGTTGGAAGAATTCAATATCTGGCACCTTACGATAGAGGACCTTCCTTTCTTGCCAACTGTTCTCAGCTTCTAGAAGTCAAACCCAGTTCTTTACATTGTGGGTTCCCCAACATGGCCACTTGTGTCATCAAAACAAGCAAGCCAGAGTCTTCTCAGGAAAATGGGCATTTCGTCTTATATCATGTAGTCCTATAATACAGTCATGCATATTTTGCATCCTCTGTTGTATTCATTTGCTTAGAAGGAAGCCACATTCCAGGGTATTACCCTTGGGCCTGATAGTCCCTAGGCAAGGATCTTGAGGGGCACTTCAGAGTCCTTCTGCCACCCCTGACAGAACAATTTAGAATTCTATCAAATATGTGGGAGTGCTTTTACTCCATGCCCTCACCAAGAGACCAATCAGATAATGGGGGCTTCCCTGGCTCAGTGGTAAAGAATCTACCTCCCAATGCAGGATACATGAGTTCGATCCCTGGAAGGTCTGGAAGGGGGTCTGGAAGATTCGCCTGGAGGAGGAAATTGCAACCCACTCCAGTATTCTTGTATGGGAAATCCCATGGACACAGGAACATGGCAGACTACAGTCCATGGGGTCACAAAATAGTCACACACAACTTAGCCAAAAAAAAAAAAAAAAAGCAACAATTATCTGATTGATAAAAATAAATGCTCTCTCATTGTAGTTTTAATTGGCATTTTTCTTCAACCATGTGAGTCAAAGCATCTTTTTACATATTTAATTGAAATAAATATCTCCCTGTTTATGGATTATCTATTGATGGATGCCTGTTTCTCTATATGTTAATTTAGTTCTTTTGTATTCTCTTTGTGTTAATGTGTAGAAATCATCTACCTGAGTTAAAAGAGCCATGTGTCTCTAATGTTGAAAATATGTATTTTTATTTGGTCATTTGTTTTTAGATTTTCTTTCCAATGCAGAGATTTTTATTTTCTTTATTTAAATATAGTGGAGAAAATCGCTTACTTACAGAACAGAAAATCAGTTCTGTTCACTTAGACAAGACTAAATCCCAGATGGATGAAAGATTTAAATATAAAAGAAATCACTAAGGAACAACAACAACAACAAAAAACACCATGGGGAGGGCAGGTGGGGTGTTAATTTATAATCGACCAGGAATAGAGCTTCTAAACCAAGACCATTTTCAAGAATTCTATGCTAAATAAGGTAAGAAAGTTAGATCAATTTACATATCTGAGATAAACTGATGGCTGGTTGGCCTTCAGGCAGATTAATTATTCAGTTCAGTCACTCAGTCGTGTTCGACTATTTGCAACCCCATGAACCACAGCCCACCAGGCTTCCCTGTCCATCACCAACTCCCAGAGTTTACTCAAACTCATGTCCATTGCGTTGGTGATGCCATCCAACCATCTCATCCTCTGTTGTCCCCTTCTCCTTCTGCTTTCAATCTTTTCTGGCATCAGGATCTTTTCAAATGAGTCAGTTCTTCACATCAGGTGGCCAAAGTATTGGAGTTTCAGCTTTAACATCAGTCCTTCCAATGAACACCCAGGACTGATCTCCTTTAGGATGGACTGGGTGGATCTCTTTGCAGTCCCAGGGACTCTCAAGAGTCTTCTCCAACACCACAGTTCAAAAGCATCAATTTTTCTGTGCTCAGCTTTCTTTATAGTCCAACTCTCACATACATAAATGACCACTGGAAAAACCATAGCCTTGACTAGATGGAGTAATTATTAAGATCCCAAAAATAGAACCCAGGTCCACTGCCCCAGAAAGGACAGTCCTAACCTAGCTAAGCCCTCTCACAGCAACTGGGAAGTCATTTCCAGCCTCTCCTTATAATTCAGAGGTAAAACTACAAACTGAACTTCTGAGCACAGACGAAAATGAACCCTACAAAAGCATCACTCAAAAGCACAACATCAATAATGGTGTCCTTATCTATCTTCTCTAAAATTTCAACACTCATTCCACTTTCATTTTCTTTCATTACTTTTTTTCCCCTCCATGGTCTTTTTACTATCTAGTACATAAATGAACTCTTGTTATTCATTTGCTAAGTTGTGTCCCACCCCTTGTGACCCCATGGACTGCAGCACTCCAGGCTCCTCTATCATCCGCTTTCTGTCAGAGTTTGCTCAGATTCATAACCATTGAGTCAGTGAAGCTATTTAACCATCTCTTCCTCTGCTGCTCCCTTCTCCTTTTGCCTTCAGTCCTTCCCAGCATCAGGGTCTTTTCCAACAAGTTGCCTCTTCACATAAGGCAACCAAAGTATTGGAGCTTCAGCTTCAGCATCAGTCCTTCCAATGAATATTCAAGGTCGATTTCCTTTAGAATTGGTTTGGTCTCCTTGCAGTCCAAGGGACTCTCAAGAGTCTTGTCCAGTGTCAAATTCAAAAGCATTAATTCTTCGGCACTCACCCTTCTTCATGGTCCAACTCTCACATGCATACATGACTACTGGAAAAACCATATTAACTTGTCTCTCCAGTAAAGGTAAGCTTTACAGCTACAAGGACTTTGTCTACTTTTGTCACTGCTGATTCTCTGGAATTAAGCACAGTTCCTGGCACACGCTCAAAGTTTTGCTCTTTAATGAACAATTGAGTGAATTAATAAAAGAGAAATACTGTGGAAAGTTATTAAGTGATATTCACTCATACCATACCAGAATATACCAGAACAAACTATACCAGAACAAAAAAGCAGGTCTAAGGAGCTGCTCAGGGTAAAACATGATCAAGACAAAAAGAAATGATAGTAATAAAGGACATAACCTTAGAATAAATACATGCCTGCAAACAAATATGCATACATTCATGTATACATATTTTTAAAAGGAACACATATTGCAAATGTCTGATATAACCCAAAGTGAAAGAAGTGGACCCAAGAAACAGGAGAAAACCACCTGAGTGTTTTCTAAATATAACTTAATAAAAATATGAATTAATAAATCAATAAATTGAGAGCTTAAAATTATGATCGAACAGTGTTTTGTGAACAAAAAGGAATTGTTTACCAAGAAAAACAATTAGAAATTCCCATTAAAAGTCCATAGAATTCTCCAGGCAAGAATACTGGAGTGTGGTGCCACATCCTTCTCCAGCGGATCGTCCCAACCCATGGATTGAATCCAAGTCTCTTGCTCTGCAGACAGATTCTTTACGGTCTGAGCCACCAGGGAGGGCTTAAAATAAATTAGGAGCAACAAAGAATAGGATATACAAATTTGAGAGAAACTTGAATCAATACAATACTAAAATTTCTTTAAATTCATTTAACAGGTTTCCAAAGGTTGTTGATAGCCAGAGAGTAACTTCTGACTGAACCTGACCAACATTTAAAACTTGATATAGTTATAGAGACTATAATTCCTCCATTAAAAAATACAGATATTTTATTTGCATCTGGCCTGTTTCTCCTTTTTCTTATTATCTTGTTGTTTTACAGAAGCCTTTAATGAAATATTCAAGATGGACCATTTATACAGTTGTAAATTAATTGCTTTCTTTGGATAATCAAGGTAATCTTTATTTAAATACATTTTATTTTAATTCTTCAAATTCATTTTGTAGAAATTAGAAAAATTATGGAATTCTCAAAAAACATTCTATTTGCATTTTTTTTGCTAATGCTGAACATGAAGAATTATTTACATCTAATTATTTTATCCTGTGATTTTTTAAAATATATTCAACCACCAGGAAAATCAGAATGAAAATTTAAAGCAATACATTTAAAATTAAGTTTTTAAACTTTTAAATAAAAATGAAACTTTAGCAAACTCAGATATCCCAAGTCCATAATTAACCATGGCAATAAGGTCCTTGGTATTTGATTGAAAAAGTCACTGTCTGGACTCAACCTAGGAATGGCTTACCTATTTCAGGCCAGAACTCCACTGCTGCCTATCACTGTTATCTGCTGTTGATTATTTCTGGGGATAGGAGTAAAGAAAAATTTAATTTTCTTGAGGTAGCAGATGGGATTTTTACATCCCAATTTTAATCATCCAAAATGTAACTTTTTTACAATTTATTTTGACTTTGGATTCCATTCTGCCTGCTAACAGAAAAAAATGGTCTGTGTAATTCCAGGAAAACTTGGTAACTAAATTTTTTTCCTAATTCATTTCAAGATTAAACTCTTTCCATTGAAAATAATAGTTCAGTCAACTCATTACGCTCCCATCTTTATCGTCCTCTGGGAGCCTCTGTCCTCATATCTCAGTCTGTTGGCAACAATCATTGGACCCTGTGTGCTATGTTTCTGCCGTTAGTTTCATTCATGCACTTGGAGCACTAAGTGGGTGCTACCGTGACGTTTGCTTGGTCATAGTTACTCTGTCCTCTGGCTCAGGTTGTGACTTGCAGCTTCTGGAAGATCCACTGATGCCTTTTGGCTACACCTTTGGCAGAGAGGCACAAGACCAGGCATTCTTGGATTCTGCCAAAATTATCCAGCACCTCTTCCTCAGCTCCAACATGTTAAAGTTCTGTCTTGAGGAATATGAGTCACTTTTCAGAAACTTCCATCTGTAATTAAATCTATGGCTGCTTCTTCCAATTCTCTAATCTTTCACACAGCATTTAATTTTTTATTCCTTTGGAGCTGTAAACCAAAATCCTTCACTGTTGCATAGTATCGAAAAGCTAACATTCCTGTTACAGGTCTCAGAAGTGTTATACCCCCAAGGGGCCACTTGAATTGATCCACATTTGAACTTCTGTATCTTTTTTTACCATCTTTCCTATTGTATTTTTTGTATGAAATTTCTAAGGTTTACAATATATTACTACAGAATTATATGCATACAATTTATAAATAAAGATACACCTATATTACTATTTGTTATCTAAGCATTAATAAAATTGAGTAATCTGAAATATGACACTTGTGCTTTGGGGTACAGCATTTATGGATCAAGTCTTTTAGGAAAACTCAACAGCCAAGTTTTCCAAAATCAAAACATTCTCTCCAGCAAGACAAATCCTTTTTATTTAAGACTACTGTCTCACCTCGGAATTTCAATAGCCTATTTTGCAACTCAAAGACTATAATTTATTCTTTGTTATTTTTATGTTT
Source organism: Bos mutus (assembly GCF_027580195.1). NCBI lineage: Eukaryota > Metazoa > Chordata > Mammalia > Artiodactyla > Bovidae > Bos > Bos mutus. The sequence continues at coordinate 60,725,300 of NC_091636.1, forward strand.
TACCAGACTTTGAATACCAGCCTCTGCATAAACTGTTTTTGTCATTTTACTTTAAAAAATAATTATCTCAGCAGCTTGGTCTAGAACGCATTTTATGACTTATTTTGGGGTGGGACTAATTTCCTCTACTTATAGCTTTGGAAAATTTCAATCATACATAACAGTGAAAGTATAGTACAATAAACAACATTTATCTAGGTTACCTAATTTTTAGCATTATCAGCACAGCCAAATATGTGTTCTCTCTCTCTTTCTCTCATTCACAATAAATTTGAAAATTTGAGAATCATGTTATTTCCCAAATAAACATTTCAAGATATATCTAAAAACAAGGTCGTCTTTTTAAATAACCAATATACAGCCATCAAGTATAATAAATCCCCTCCAGCTGCTGGCATCTGAAATAGAGCAAGGTTTCCTTTCCACTAACCTGGCCTGCTTACTGGCTTTTGAGGGTGAGAGCCGCTGGAACCCCCATGCATACCTTTCGGTAACAACAGTACCAATAACAAACCAAGAATAATTCAAGATTACTTTTATATTTGTGCTTAGAATACTTCCCACTGAGAGCAGACAAAACAGTGTCTTCAAGTTCCTTGGGTCGTGTTTTCCCTTCTTTATCTTAGTTAATTTGATGTTGATGTAAGTGATAACCAAGAAGAGGGCATTAACTTTCCTTTTGTTGCTCAGTCACTGTCTGACTCTTTGCCACCCCATGAACTGTAGCCCTCCAGCCTCCTCTCTACGTGGGAATTCCCAGGCAAGAATACTGGAGTGGATTGCTATTTCCTCTTCCAGGGGATCTTCCGGACCCAGACCCAGAGATGGAAGCCACGTCTCTTGTGTCTTGTGTCTCTTGCATTGCAGGAGTAATTTTTTTTTTTTTTTTTTACCTGTGAAGCCTTCAGAAGAAGCCCTTAACTTTCCTTCCCTTGACTAAACTTAGATATTTTCCCTCTCTAGGCCAGATTTTCCTTTTCTTAGTACTAATTTAGAAAAGCTGCCGTTGTAAAGTCTTATTCTTCCCCATGGAGGTATAAATGCTGTATCTTTCCCAAGGACCTGGAAGCCATTCCTTTGAAATGTAATCATCAAGGAATACCTGGCTCCTATCTCCCAGTCTTTGTGTGAGCAGGTAGGAGCCTCTCCAAGCTGCAAAGCTAACTCCTATCAAGAAGATTCAAGAGACAGAGTCTCCTTTTCCTTTAGGTAAGGCCGATTAGCAAAGACAGATAGCCTAAAATCCTTGTCAAGTTTAATAGTTGTCAGTCTGAGTTCTGAATTTTTTCTCATATGAGAATTACAATCCCTGTTTCTTATTATGCCTATGTTTTTCTTTTCCCATGCCCTTAATTTCTAACCTTTCTGTTTCCTTCATTCTAAGGTTAGTATATATATGCTAGTGAAAGGTACTCAGTTGTGTCCAACTCTTCGCAACCCCATGGACTATGTAGTCCATACAATTCTCCAGGTCAGAATACTGGAGTGAGTAGCCTTTCCCTTCTCCAGGGGATCTTCCCAACCCAGGGATTGAATGCAGGTCTCCTGCATTGCAGGCAGATTGTTTATCAGCTGAGCCCCAAGAGAAGCCCAAGAATACTGGAGTGGGTAGCCTGTCACTTCTCCAGCAGATCTTCCCAACACAGGAATCAAACAGGGGTCTCCTGAGTTGCAGGTGGATTCTTTACCAACTGAGCTATCAGGAAAGCCTCATAATTGGAGTTGTTTTGTAGGCTAATTTGAAATTTCTGTTTTTTAACACTCGGATGAATCTCATCAGTATTTATTTCCATAAATGATTTGATCATTCTTACTTTATCAAAATATGTTGTGTCTGGGTGTGTGTGTGTATATGTTTCATGCAGACCCTAATTTACTTAGTTAATTGCTTTATTTTGAGTCTTTAGGGATGTTTGCATTCAGCTCTTCTGGTTTCTATATTCATACTAAAATAATTAAAATTTTAATCCTGTTTTGCCTTATTTAGGCAACTAATTGGGTTTCAGTTGAAGTGATTTACCTGACTCTCGCTTATTAACAATGGGACAAGGAACAAGCTTATATCACGTTCTCCTTTTGTTGTCCCTACTGATCACAGGCTTTACATTACAGTATTTCTATGTTGTTACGTACTGTTTTTCTATACATGAATCCACATTTTAGTATGAGACATACAGTTAGATACATTAACTTCCCTCCATTAGTCCTTTTGGAAATTTTCACCCTTTACTTCTTGAATGAGCCAATTTACTAGTAGATTCTTTGGTATTCTTTGGTATTTTTCATGAATACCATTTTCTCTGAATTTTTGCATGTTAAAAATGTTTCTATAGCCTTGAATTTTGGATTGCAGCTTGGCTGGATATAAAGTCTCTCTTCACACTTTCCTTTATTTTATTGAAAATGCTGAAGTCTCTCATGATTTGTAGATTTATTTGAATCCAAAGCCAACTTGACTTTCCTTTTTGGGTAGCTGACTGGGTCCTTCAGTCTAAGGCATTGAGAATTTATTTTCATTTGTTATTAACATCATTATTTTATCAGAATATGTCTTAATTTTGAAAACTCCAGGTTAATTTTTCATGGCATATGATGGTCACTTTAAAAATAATTTAAAGTCTCCTTTTATTTTCAGAAATAATTTTGGATTATAGTATTATACATCATGGGCTTCCCCAGTGGTTCAGTGGTAAATAATTTTGCCTGTGATGCAGGAGACACAGGTTCAGTCCCTGGGTTGGGAAGATCACCTGAGGGAGGGCATGGCAACCCACTCCAGTATTCTTGCCTGGACAATCCCATGGACAGAGGTGCCAGGCAGGCTAGAGTCCATGAAGTTGCAAAGAGTTGAGCATGACTGAAGTGACAGCATGCATACATGTGTTATATATTTTATGTAGTATTATTTTTTCTTCTTCACAATTACATTAAAAATGTAATAGATTTTTCCCTATCTTCTAAATAGATCATTTCTTTGTGATCCATTTTAAATTACTTTTAAAAACTTATTTTATTCATTTTTTTCAATGTCTTTATTATACTTTGGTCAAATCTGATTTCCCTCTGGCGATTTAGTACTTCAGTTCAAAATAATATTTTTTTAAATTTTTCTTTAAATTTCTCTTCAGTTATTAAATGTTTTTTCTTCAATTATTTTCTTTGGTTATTGCTTATCTAATGTCTTTCAAACTTTAGTTTGATTTTGTTCTTTTATTTTCTGAGTTTTTTTTAACATTTTAAACATTTCTGGATAAGAAATTTATCACACCTGTAGTTTCTTATTTAATGATATTTAATTGTGATTCAGAGAGTGTCTTAAAGTATTTTCTTCTTTGTGATTGGTATTGATGGAGAACTTTTATAATCTGACATGTTTTAATTATCATATGCTATTGTCTTCTTGTCATAGATATCATCTACTATTTTCTATTTGATTTGTAATATCTTATTTTTCTAGATCAGATACAATGATTGATACAATGATTATGTGTAGACAAGGTGAAGCTTACAGGGGAGTGTTACATGACCACTGACAGTATCCATCGGTCCTTGGTTTGAAATTATTGAAAAGGTTTATATGATACAATATGTTCCAGACATAATTTTATTTAACTACTGAAAAAGAAACAAAGCATGCAAAAAAGCACACATTTCAATGGCAGTTTTATCCAAAGCTCATGAAAAATATCAGGACCAAGTTCTAGACTGTACCTGTACCGGACCCACCCCCCAGCCACCAGAGGGAGAGTGCGCAGTGGTTTAGCATCATAATACAGCAACCTGCCTATCCATTAAGCCACTAAGTCTCATAGTTAGCAGTTCTGCCTATCCATTAAGCCACTAAGTCTCATAGTTAGCAGTTCTTATATCTACATACAATTCTTTTGATACCACATGGACTAGTTTACAAAACTTAGCTAACATTAGTAAATAAATTCAGCAAGCAGTTCTGCAAAAACCTAGAATTGTATACATGCTCTGCCACAAATTTGGTATAAGATTTAGATAGCCAGCACTTTCCTAGAACAACTCACAATTCTGCAATCTAATAATCATGATGAGGCTTTGTAGGCTAAAATTAATTACTGAGAATGCAAAACTATTATCTTTCAAAATATAATTGCACAACCCCCATTCCTCTATTTTATTAAAACTTTGGGAAATGCTTATGTATCCCATCTAAAATTTAATTTAATTTTTTAACCATTTTCAAATATGAATGGCCATAAATCTGTCACATTGTGATAATCTTACATAAATAATGCCATTCCTTGATGTGTTCTATAATCAAGAATCTGATTTGATTATTTTAAGCTTCTCTTCAGAATTTTAATTACATTACTCTTCAATATTTACCTATGGTCAGAATGGCAGTTACAAACATTTAACACAGTCCACTTACCTCTAGAAAAATCAATTGCTATGTCACGTCACTAGACCCTGTGAAAGCTGGGATTTTTGTCTCTTGTATTTATGATTAAATCTCAATTCTCCCAGATAGAATTCTGAGGCATAGAATTTGCTCACTGAATAGTTTAAATGTTAAATAAAATTTGAATCTAATCCCAGGTTGGTGCTGTTGTTCAGTCACTCAATCATATCCAGTTCTTGGTAACCCCATGAACTGCCTTGACCATCTCCCAGAGTTTGTGCAAATTTATGCCCTTTGAGTTGGTGATGCCATCCAACCATCTTGTCCTCTGTCATTCCCTTCTCCTCCTGCCTTTAATCTTTTCCAGCATTAGAGTCTTTCCTAATGAGTTGGCTCTTTGCATCAGGAGGCCAAAGTATCGGAGCTAGTTACAGAAGATATAGTCAAATTGATATTTTTATTCTATTGAAAAGACAAGAACTTGGATTATGGCTATATCAACATACAATATTCAAGTTGACTTAATAACTCTGTTAATAATATGCTTAAGTGATATCCTGAAGGAAGTGTCAACAACATAGAGAGAACTGAGGGGAAGTTTAACTAGTCTCCCGCCTGCCAATGCATGAGATGCATGAGATGCAGGTTTGATCCCTGGGTGGGAAGATCCCGTTGAGGAGGAAATGTCAACCCACTCCAGTATCCTTGCCTGGAAAATTCCATGGACAGAGGAGCCTGGAGGGCTATAGTCCATGGGGTTACAAGGAGCCAGTACAACAGAGCACACATGTGATGCCACTCATATGAGTACCTAGCCCCTTGAATCTAAGCTATTTCTTCACTACCAATTACAGTACCATATTAGAAAGAACGGTTTAATAGAGGAGAAATTATAGACATGAATTGATGCAGGACGTTGTGCGTATAAAATTGTATTTATAGTATCTAATCGTTATACGTTAAAGAAGTACAACACAGGTTACAAAGGGCCTGAGAAAATCAATGGAGGAAATCAATCTAAATTGCAATCCAAGGGAACATTCCTGAGGGCCCTGAAGATTAAGAATCAAAATTCTCCCAGTCAAAAATTATAGTAAAAGTAAAATGAAATTCTGTGAACTTGATCTTATCAGGGGGCTGCAGATACCTGTAATGGGATTGTCCCCAGGGGGTGAGAAATCATATCTCCAATCAAGCATGCCCTGTTCTGTCTTTGTTAGGGCTTTGGATGACTTGCACTTGGTGACACACATCAGTTAGATACTTTTAACAGCCAAGAAAAGTGATAGTTCCTGAGAACAACTATCACAGCCAAGAAATTCTTTCTTCTTTCGGAACAAGTCCAAACACCCTCACACATAGGATCTCAATCTTGTAATGCCCTTCTGTGAATTGTCAAGTGTAAAACAGGAGCTTTTGTTATCCTGAATAAGCTTCACATGGAGAAGGAAGCTATGTAAATCTCTTGCAAAGCTGCAGGAGGAAAGGAGTAGGAGTTACAACATGTGAAATTTGATAATAAACTCACTCAATTATTCGCCATAATTTTTTGGCCTGATAAGTATTAGGTGCTGGAAATAATTATTTTTAACCACTGAATGTACAGTTTATGTCCGTGTGGTTGGTTAGCTAATTAGGTAATCTAAAATGAGGGTGAAATCCTAATACATCTCTGATTTTATTTTTGGTAGGTTGTCATTTTGCCTTTCTTGAAATGTACTTTTGCAGGAAACTTTCAGGCCATGTAAAGTACACATTTTTATTGGCATGGCAGGGCAAGAAGCAGGGAAGCTGATTTCATGTGCATTTTTTGCCAAGATGTCCACTTACCTTACCATCTATTTTGTCTATCTGGCCTTCTCTCACTGTTTAGCCCAGCCGGGAGCCTAAAATCGCCTTGCTACTGGTTGCCACGTGGATCACAGAGAACACAGTGCCCCAGGTCAATGCCACTATGAACAGCAAATCTTAGCAAAGGCACCAAGGAGTCTTGGGAGATTTATCTCATCAGTCCTTGCTCACCTTGGTGATAACTGCACTTCAAAAATTCATGGGTCATTAGATGGCTCAGTCAGTAAAGAATCTACCTGCAATGTGGGAGACCCAGTTTCTGCCCTTGGGTCAGGAGGATCCCCTGGAGGAAAAAATGGCAATCCACTCCAGTATTCTTGCCTGGAGAATTCCATGGACAGAGGAGCCTGGCAGGCTACAGTCCATGGAATCTCAAGAGCTGGACACAACTTAGTGACTAAACCACCACCAGAGTTTACAGGAAGGGAAGGAAACACATGCACAAAAACATGTAAAATTGCATGATATAATTACAAGATGTGGAGGGAAATGGTGTGGGAAGCAGAAAGGAGAAACCACTTGCCTTAAGGGTCAAGGTGGTTCTTCTGGAATCAGAATGTCCAGGATTAGAATCTCATTCTGGTGCTTCCTAGTTCTCTAGTGTTACCTGAATACTATATCCCTTCAATCGTATCCAGCTCTTTGTGACCCCATGAACTGTAGCCCACCAGGCTCCTTTATCCATGGGATTCTCCAGGCAAGAATACTGGAGTGGGTTGCCATGCCCTTTTCCAGGGGATCTTCCTGACCTAGGGATCCAACCCAAGTCTCCTGCAGCTCCTGCATTATAGGCAGATTCTTTACCACTGAGCCACCTGGGAAGCCCCTCTAGTCTTAAGGAATGGACTTGTAACACTTAGACTCCATTTTTTCACAAGAGAAAAAGAAATCTTAACAGCATCAAATCATGACGATCCTAGACTTGTTGAAATTGTTTATAGCAAAATCTGGCACATACATAGAATCAATAAATCTTTCTTGTTGTTGTTCAGTTGCTAAGTTGTGTCCTACTGTTTGGACCCCACGGACCTTAGCCTGCCAGGCTCCTCTGTCCATGGGATTATCCAGGCAAAATTAGCACAGTGGGTTGTCATTTCCTACTGCAGAGGATCTTTCTGACCCAAGGGTTGAACCCACATCTCTTGTGTCTCCTGCATTGGCAGATTCTTTACTACTAGCTCTGTTCAGTTCAGTTCAGTCACTCAGTTGTGGCCAACTCTTTGTGACCCCATGGATTTCAGCACACCAGGCTTCCCTGTCCCTTACCAATTTCCAGAGCTTCCTCAAACATCCAGCCATCTCATCTCTTGCCGTCCCCTCCTCCTCCTGCCTTCAATCTTTCCCAGCATCAGAGTCTTTTCCAATGAGTCAGTTCTTCACATAGGGTATCCAAAGTATTGGAGTTTCAGCTTCAGCATCAGTCCTTCCAAATGAATATTCAGGACTGATTTCCTTTAGGATAGACTGGTTGGATGTCCTGCTGTCCAAGGGACTCTCAAGAGTCTTGTCCAACGCCACAGTTCAAAAGCATCAATTCTTCATCAGTTCTACTAGCTCTATGCTGCTGCTGCTGCTAAGTCACGATTTATTGTACTGAGTCTCAGTTTACTCATCTGTGAATGGAGAATCCCAGTTGTACCAAAATCATGACAGTTGTAGAATTGTTGTAGCAATTGAAACTGCTTGTAGCAAAATCTGGTACACATGCAGTGATCAATAATCTTGACAGCCACTAATTTTATTTAAAATGGTCCAAGCCAAATTGTCTCAGGTCATCTCTGCAGCTGTACCTCTTTCAAACCTCCATAGTAAGCACCATCTACCTCTCCTTTGCAGTGTATTTCACCTCATAGCAGAGGTTGTTCCTGTCTGCCAATCTAATTAGAAGAATGGCTTTTCCATGCTCACATTGTTCAGTCTCGACCAACTCTCCCATGCAGTTTTATCAGGCTGGTGGAGGTTTCTTGCTCTCAGAATCTAGCACAGGTTTCAACTATAGAAGTCTGGTACATGTGTGAGATCTCCTGCCAGAGTGATAAACCTTTTCCTCACTTCAATTTCTGCAAACCTGAAGGAGTTGGCACTTCAAATTATTACATAGGTGGGTGATAATCTCTCTCCTTGGCTTTCCAGGCCCTCTTTGCTTTGAAGTCTGCTCCCTCCTTCCCAGATGATGGGCTTACTGTTCAAATATATTCTTCTTCTTGGCAGTTTTCTCCTGTACACAAAACCAGGCTGGAAATGGCTATTTGGAAGGTCTGACTCATTCCTTAGAGAAATGTTTTCTCCTCCCCAGAATCGGCCGAGGGTGGATGCATAAGCACACAGCAATGTCATGGGCATTGTTTCCTTTTTTCCTGCATCAAACAATTTTCTAGGCAGCAAAAAGGGAAAGGCTCATAAATGTATCTAACTTCCTTAAATAAGATGTAAAAGGTAATCTAAGATAATACTTGATTGACTTATGCAATATTGTTTAGATTTCTTTCTTTTTATGATCCCATCACCCACACTCAACAGCCCTATAAGGAAAGTATAGTATTATTATCATCATTTTACTGAAAAGGAAAAATAAGCCCCAGGGAGTTAAGTAATTTTCCAATATTACAAATATGTAACTGCAGTAGTAATTATTTGGTCATATAAATATATATATTTTTACTCTACAGTATTAACCTAATTACTAATAAATTATTTTGTATACATCATTTTTATAACTATAAAATCTAATAATAATATATCAACATGGACATCAAATAGCCTCTTAATTTCTGGTTCCCCATCAAACATAGTTAAAACATCAGTATGGATCTTTCTTTATGGTACATATTTGTGGAATTTTCCTTTGATTCCTATGTGTTATGTTGAACCATATGAAATTGTCATTTGTGATCAACCTTGGCCTATATAAACAATAATTTATTATGATTAAAACTATATGTAATATCAATAGTACATGAAGTATTCAGAAAATATACATCTTAGTATAGAGAATTCCATTTAGATGAGACTGCCCAGGAGGAAAAGACGGACAAAATGAAATAATTTCTCCCCTTTTTTTCCTGCCTCCCTTCCCTGCCTATCCCATCCCTACACATTATGTTTAGATCAATTTTGAAGTTCACGGATGAAATGCATCCCGTAACATACAGTTATTAAAGATCAAAATATATCCTATTACAAAATATTCACCAAAGAAGAATAATGAAGCCTATTATATACTAATTTGCTTTTGAGGGAAAGAAAAAATATCTCTGGCCTCTCAGAAACTTCCATGAAACATAGTTTCTGGACTGATGTGTTAATTTCTTCAAGAAAACAATCAAAATGCTAAAGCTGAAAATACATTCTCAATAGTTTTGTGTAGATTTCAGCAAGTCAAAACAATTTTTATGAATTACCTTCAAACTAAAAAATGGGAGAAGGTATTAATAAAACTCTGAGCCTGATGCTGGGAAACATAGAAAGCAGAAGGAGAAGGGGGTGACAGAGGATGAGATGGTTGGATTGCATCACGGACTCAGTGGACATGAACTTGGGTAAACTCCAGAAGATGGTGAGGAACAGGGAAGCCTGGCATGCTGCAGTCCACAGGGTTGCAGAGTCAGACACGACTTGGCGACTGAACAACAACATTAATAAAAGGCTGCATGGTGACCACACTGGGCCTGGACACAGACAAACAACAGGAAAAACTTCGCCAAGGATCTTGTCAGCTGTGCACATGCATGAGGCGTGCAGACTCTGTGGGCTGACCTAGGGAGAAAATTCATGAGCCTTCTAGTAAAAGAGCAGACATATTAGCAACTTGACTTAAAAGTGCTAGCAAATTTGACTTCAGAATTGATCCTTTGTTGTTGTGTAAACACTGGCTGCAGAAAACAACTGGCATATAGCTAAACAAGTCAGTAAGAAGAGGTTAGGGTAGTAACTGAACCAATTAATGAAAAAGATAGGTTAAATCCAGAGAGGCAGCAAATAAGAATGATTTTCAGTAAGTTTCCCATTTCTCCCAATTTTTAATTCCATAAATGTTGTTTGCAGACAGTTTCCAACTGACTAAATGATTTCTATCTAGGAAATAGACAGTCTCATTCCCAAATGAAGAGGCCATATTTCTCAGGTGAGACAATAGCCCAAGTTGCCTCTGAAGAAAGGAGGGTGGGGAAATGTACAAACAATTGAAAACCAGTATACACCCATGGTGGATTCATGTTGATGTATGGCAATACAAATACAATATTGTAAAGTAAAAAAAAAAAAGAAAGAAAGAAAAGCAGAAACAAGTGCACAGGCAGCAATGCTGTAATTCATTGAATTGAAGATGCCATATATTTTACCCAGCACCCTTATTGTTGTCGCATTAAGAAGAAAAAAAAAAAAAGATGACAACCAGTACACAATGTTTCCTAATAATCTAAGAGTTTTCATTTTGCTCTTAGTAGCAGAGAACTTTTACAATTATTTACACAAAGATATTTATCATTTATCTCTCTCATTCAAAGACAAAAATTAAAATACAAACAAAATGAATTAGAGATTGTCCCTCCCCCAAAATCAGTCAATCCAAAAAGCAATCAGTCCTAAATATTCCATGGAAGGACTAATGCTGAAGCTGAAGCTCCAATACTTTGGCCACATGATGCAAAGAGCTGACTCATTGGAAAAGACCCTGATGCTGGGAAAAATTGAAGGCAGCATGAGAAGGGGGTGACAGAGGATGATGTGGTTGGATGTCATTACCAACTTGATGGACATAAGTGTGAGCAAGCTCTGGGAGTTGATGATGGACATGGAAGCCTGGCAAGCTGCAGTCCATGGAGTCACAAAGAGTTGGACACAACTGAGGAACTGAACTGAACACCTCCCCCCAAAAGAGATTATTTGGCCAATTGAAGATATTCCTCTTACAATCAATATTTTTGTCACTAAAAAATATGTGCCCACTGCTCTATTGCTGTTTTCTATACATATTAACTTTTCCTTAGGAGCAAATCATCATGTAATCTTTTGAATGTATTTCAAAAGGCAATTAAACTCACTGCATGTAGTTTAACTGCAAAATAAAGAGATGACAACATGAACAGCTAGAACCAAGTATGTCATTTCATATAATCAATGACAACCGTAAAATAAAGGCTTCCTAACTAATAACAGCCTTCCCAGGTGGCTCAGTGGTAAACAATCTGCCTGACAATGCAAGAGAAACAGGCTTGATTCCTGGGTCAGAAAGATACCCTGGAGGAGGAAATGGCAACCCACTCCAGTATTCTTGCCTGGGAAATACCATGGACAGAGGAACCTGGTGGGCTACAGTCCATGGGACTGCAGAGTCAAACACAACTTAGTGACTAAACAACTAAAAATGGCACAAAGTATTCTTAGTCATAAGTAAAATCCCAAGAACACAAATGTTGAAATATAGGAAAAATGGTCTTAAATAGATGAAAAACAGAAATAACAATGATAAGCTTAAAATATATGTGTATAGAACATTAAATAGTTTGGGAACTTAGATCTTTTGCTTTGCATGGCTATAATAACTACTCTTGCCTTTATGTCCGCTTTTGTGCAAAAAAAGCACATTTTCACTACACTTAACACAGTAGCTAAAATGACTAAGCATATCAAGTTTTTGTATATAGAGCAAGGAAAACTCCCTTAGCACATCTAGTGAAAGTCTCTCAGTCATGTCTGACTCTTTGCAAGCCCATGGACTGTAGCCCACCAGGCTCCTCTATCCAGACATGAATACTGGAGTGCAGTCACTGCTTTCTCCAGGGGATCTTCCCAACTTAACTCATCTTGTTGGGTTGTAAATCATTGGCATTAAGTTTGAAATCATTTGGATACTTTCCTGGTGGTTCAGTGGTTAAAAACTTGCCTTCCGATGCCAGGAACACTGGTTCAATCCCTGGTCCAGGAAGATCCCACAGGCCTGAAGGCAACAAAGCCCATGTGACGCAGCTAGGGAAGCCCAGCTACGCCCTGCAATGATGAGCTCCTGCAGCACAGTGAAGACCCAATGCAGCCACAGGTTTTAAAAATGAAAAACAGATGCAATCATTTGGGGATTTCTAATAAATAAAGCATACTCTTAATATATGACCTAGTAATTCTACCCCCAGAGCAATGAGTATATCTATCTACACAAAGTCTTGTACATGAAAGAGTGTCTCTGTATACACAAGCACTTATACATGAAGAAAGAAGTATGTCTATCCACACAAGGACTCATAGCAGTAGTACTATTTCCAGCCCAAACTGGATGACTGCAATGTTCATCAGGAGGTAAATGGCATACTTACGCAATAAGAATTGCTCAAATACAGACAGATATAACAAAAAATGGAAGTTAGAATGCTGAAATAGCAATTACTTTTGGCACGTGTGCATGTGTGCCTGTGTATGTATGTCCTGTATACATTGGGAAAGTGCATGAAGAACTCTGTAACCCTAGATATGTTCTGTATCTTAATCTGGCTAGTGATTAAATTTGTATCTATAAAAAATCACTGAACTGTTTAAGTCAGATTAGTATACTAGATGTAATCCATTGTAAGTATGTTATCTCTCAATTTTAAAGTATTAAAAATAATTTACTCAAAGTATCTAAAACATTTATGACTCAATTCAACATAATTCATGTTATTACAGTTCCTAGATATGTTCCAATGGATGTTGGCAATTTGATCTCTGGTTCCTCTGCCTTTTGTAAATCCAGCTTGAACATCTGGAAGTTCATGGTTCACATACTGTTGAAGCCTGGCTTGGAGAATTTTGAGCATTACTTTGCTAGTATGTGAGATCAGTGCAATTGTACAGTAGCTTGAATATTCTTTGGCATTGCCTTTCTTTCGGATTGGAATGAAAACTGACCTTTTCCAGTCCTGTGGCCACTGCTGAGTTTTCCAAATTTGCTGACATATTGAGTTCAGCACTTTAACAGCATCATCTCTGAGGATTTGAAATAGCTCTACTGGAATTCCATCACCTCCACTAGCTTTGTTCAAAGTGATGCTTCCTAAGACCCACTTAACTTTCCATTTCAGCATGTCTGGCTCTAGGTGAGTGATCACACCATTGTGGATATCTGGGTCATTAAGATATTTTTTGTATAGTTCTTCTGTGTATTCTTGCCACCTCTTCTTAATATCTTCTGCTTCTATTAGGTCCATACCATTTCTGTCCTTTATTGTGCCCATCTTTGCATGAAGTGTTCCCTTGGTTTCTCTACTTTTCTTGAAGAGATCTCTGGTCTTTTCCGTTCTATTGTTTTCCTCTATTTCTTTGCATTGATTGCTGAGGAAGGCTCCCTTATCTCTCCTTGCTATTCTTTGAACTCTGCATCCAAAAGGATATATCTTTCCTTTTCTCCTTTGCCTTTAGCTTCTCTTCTTAGCTATTTATAAGACCTTCTCAGACAACCATTTAGCCTTTTTGCATTTTTCTTCTTAGGGATGATCTTGATCACTGCCTCCTGTACAATGTCACCAACCTCCGTCCATAGTTCTTCAGGCACTCAGTCTATCAGATCTAATCCCTTGAATATATTTGTCACTTCCACTCTGTAATCATAAATTCTTAAAGAGATGGGAATACCAGACCACCTTACCTGCCTACCGAAAAATCTGTATGCAGGTCAAGAAGCAACAGTGAGAACAAGACGCGGAACAACAGACTGGATCCAAATTGGGAAAGGAGTATTTCAAGACTATACATTGTTCAGTTCAGTTCAGTTCAGTCACTTAGTCGTGTCCGACTCTTTGCGACCCCATGAATCGCAGCGCGCCAGGCCTCCCTGTCCATCACCAACTCCTGCAGTTCACTCAGACTCACATCCATCGAGTCAGTGATGCCATCCAGCCATCTCATCCTCTGTCGTCCCCTTCTCCTCCTGCCCCCAATCCCTCCCAGCATCAGAGTCTTTTCCAATGAGTCAACTCTTCCCATGAGGTGGCCAAAGTACTAGAGTTTCAGCTTTAGCATCATTCCTTCCAAAGAAATCCCAGGGCTGATCTCCTTCAGAATGGACTGGTTGGATCTCCTTGCAGTCCAAGGGACTCTCAAGAGTCTTCTCCAACACCATAGTTCAAAAGCATCAATTCTTCGGTGCTCAGCCTTCTTCACAGTCCAACTCTCACATCCATACGTGACCACTGGAAAAACCATATTCTTGACTAGATGGACCTTAGTGTTACCCTACTTATTTAACTTCTATGCAGAGAACATCATGAGAAACGCTGGTTTGGATGAAGCCTAAGCTGGAATCAAGATTCTTGGGAGAAATATAAATAACCTCAGATATGTAGATAACACCACCCCTATGGCAGAAAGCATAGAGGAACTGAAGAGCCTCTTAATGAAAATGAAAGCAGAGAGTGAAAAAGCTGTCTTAAAACTCAATATTCAAAAAACTAAGATCATGGCATCTGGTCCCATCACTTCATGGAAAATAGATAGGGAAACAATGGAAACAGTGAGAAACATTATTTTCTTAGGCTCCAAAATCACTGCAGATGGTGATTCCAGCCATGAAATTAAGACACTTACTCCTTGGAAGGAAAGTTATGACCAACCTAGATAGCATATTAAAAAGAAGAGACATTACTTTGCTGACAAAAGTCCATCTAGTCAGAGCTATGGTTTTTCCAGTGGTCATGTATGGACGTGAGAGTTGGATTGTAAAGAAAGCAGAGCACCGAAGAATTGATGCTTTTCAACTGTGGTGCTGGAGAAGACTCTTGAGAGTCCCTTGTACTGCAAGGAGATCTAACCAGTCCTTCCTAAAGGAAGTCAGTCCTGAATATTCATTGGAAGGACTGATGCTGAAGCTGAAGCTCCCATACTTTGGCCACCTGATGGAAGAACTGATTCACTAGAAAAGACCCTGATGCTGGGAAAGATTGAGGAGGAAGGAGAAGGGAATGGCATGGTTGGATGGTACCATCAACTCCATGGACATGAGTTTGAGCAAGCTCCAGGTGTTGGTGATGGACAGGGAAGCCTGGTGTGCTGTAGTCTATGGGGTCGGTAAGAGTCGGACAGGACTGTGAGACTGAACTGAACTGAGATATGTTCATGTCACATACTGTCACATGTAACTCTTTGAATAAGCCTAGTATGGTATAAGTCATTTACACATTTTTAATAATTTTTTAAAATTAAAATATATTCAATTACAATGTTTTGTTAGTTTCAGGTGTACAGCAAAGTGATTCAGTTATACATGTATATTTTTGTGTATGTGTATATATGTATGTGCTTGTTTTCAGATTCTTTTCCATTACAGGTTATTACAAGACAATGAATATGGTTTCCTCTGCTATATAGTAGGTCTTGCTATTTATTTGATATGTAGTAGTATGTATATGTTAATCCCGAACTCCTAATTTTCCCCCCCCAACTAACCCCTTTCCTAGCCATGAGTTTGTTTTCTATGTCTGTGAGTCTACTTCTGTTATATAAATAAGTTTGTTTCTATTATTTTTTAAGATTTAACATATAAGTGATGTCGAATGATATGTGTCTTTCTCCGTCTGATGCATGTCATTTACTCCTTAGTAGACATGAGTTAAACTACCTTGTTGTCTCCATAAGTAAGTTAAGATCAACAAGTCAGCCATATTTTTTTAGATCAAGGTATAAGAATGTATATATAAATATTTTTTTAATTTAATTTTATTTTTAAATTTTACAGTATTGTATTGGTTTTGCCAAATATCGAAATGAATCCGCCACAGAGGATGGAACAGGATATAATCTATATGGTATCAAAAAGGAAAGACCAGAATACAGCAAAGGACTACATAAATACAACCAGAATGCTGTCTATTTAAAATATATGTCACTAGGAGAACAATAGAAAATGTCAGATACTTTTCCTACTCATTCTATTCACATTTGAGAAATTCAGTCTAGTAATGTGAATATACACGGTTTAGGTACATTATCAGCAAAGTAGCTTCCGTGGGCTGACATGAAAACATAAGCAGCATATAAAACATGGACAATTTAGTTAATGGAATTTATGGAAACTTTTGCTCTGAATTGCACTCTTCCATCCCCAAACAGTGCTTACAGTGACCTTATAAAAATGCCTTGCAAGTGATGGACAACTTGTACTGTACTTAAATTCTATTACCTCAAATTGTTATCATGTTAAAAAGTAAGTTGTTTCTGCCTATGTCAGGCTAGCTTCTTTTCTACTTCATTGCAAAGTGCAGTGTTGGCAGGTCTGAATTTTAAGTTGCTTTCCTTGGAGAAATAGGTACTCTTCTCCTCAGGCTGATGCGTGAAAGGCAAAAACCTATAGGGTAACCAGGGGACATACAAAATTTTGAAACGTGCAGACACTTCAATTTCATAACATTTTTTTAAGGGCAAGTACTTTTTTTTTAAGGCAAGTATTTTTAAGGACAGATGATGCAACGCAATTTAAAAAATTTAAAACCTCAAGCATTCAAGGGTTTGTAAGATCCCCTGGAGGAAAGCATGGCAACCCACTCCAATATTCTTGCCTGGACGATCCCATGGACAGAGGAGCCTGGTGGGCTACAGTCCATGGGGCTGCAAAGAGTCTGGCATGGTTGAAGCCACTTAGCATGCACGCAAACACGCAGGCATTCAAGACATGGGAGCTTGTTAGGAATTTGGTGTTTCCGTTCAATGGAATACTTAGCAGCCTTTGAAATGGAAAGGTGGACATATTTGTGTTGACAGTGATGATTCCCCTTTATTAAGGGAAGATTTTTTTAAAGGCTGAAGAATATAATAAAATCTAATAAACAAATAAAATGCTTTAACTTACAATTGTAAAGAAAGGACATTAGTGGAAAGCAAGTCAAATTTGAGTATGGTCTATAGTTTGGTTGAGACAACTGTAACAATGTTAATTTGCTGGTATTGATAAATACACCCTGGTTATAACAGGTTGTTAACACTAAAGGAAGCTATGTAAAGGGTTGTTTTTCCAATTTTCCTATAAAGCTAATAGTATTTCAAGATCAAAAGATTTTTTAAAGAAAATAAAATAAAATAAACAGAATAGACCATTAAACATAATTTAAACTTTTTAAATAAAAAGTTTAATTTAAAACATAAAAAGAATATATAGAATGATATCATATGTGTTATGCATATAATTACTGAAGTCAGAGTTGGATATGAAATGACTGCAGTTATCTCAGAAGGATAAACAATAGAAAACTTCCCAGTACATTTTAAAATTCTTAATTTTAGCAAAAATTGCACTTATGTAGCAAAAACACAGATCACAATTCTGTTTTTAAAACAGAATTAAAACATAGAATCACATTCCAGTCCAACTATAAGAAGCACATTTTGATGTTTGGCAGAACTAATACAATTATGTAAAGTTTGAGAATAGAATAAAATTAATTAAAAAAAAAAGAAGCATATCTTTTCTATAGTTCTCAACTTACTACTTAATAAATTTAATAATTAAATTATCCTACTTTGCATTTTTCAACTTTTCTCCTGAAAACCTGGAATTTCCTCTTAAATGATGGAGCAATATTTGAACATCTTCATAAAAATATATGAATTGTGTGAGTAATCATGTACATGTGTGCCAAGTCGCTTCAATTGTGTCAAATTCTGTGCGACCCTATGGACTGTGGCCCACCAGGCTCCTCTGTCCACGGAATTCTCCAGGCAAGAACACTGGAGTGGGCTGTCATGCCCTCCTCCAGGGGATCTTTCCAACCCAGGGAAGGGACCCGCGTCTCTTGTGTCTCCTGCATTGCTGGCAGGTTCTTTACCACTACCACTGGGAAGCCCAAGGGTATTTATTCACTGCATCCCAAATATTTATTCTCTATTTATCTGTTTATGTTGCAATGCTGCAATTTGTCATTAAAGTTAGTGACTTAGTGCCTGAAACTGAATAAGGTACTATATTTATATGTCCAATGTTAAGAAAAAAAATCACCCATACACTGAAGAGGAAGAGAGGTTTTAAATTATGTTACCCCTTGCTCATTTTTTCAGCACCTACTGAGACCCCAATTACTAGGGTTCACAATTCAGATTTAAATGTCTCAGCCTCTGACCTCAAAGGGACTGGTCTTGCATTAAGCCAAGCAATTATCACCTGGAGCAAAGTATCCTCAAACAGTGAAGATCAGAGTGCAATAGAACCCTTGGGAAAATTCCCAGAAATGGCTGAGTTTGGATGACTGAGAAAGACTCAAAGAAATAATTGACTAAGGACATTCAAACTGTTTAAAATACAACCTTCAATCATAATAATAACCACTCAAACCAAAAGAAGGCATCACTTCCGTCTATAAAGTCTTTTTAAAAATAAGAATAGACCTACCTAAAGTACATATTAGTACATACATCATCAAAGAAAGTAAATCATTTTCAGAGTAGGGACTCAATTGAAACTATGTCCATTTGTGACCACATAGACAAACTGGAAGAGGATATTAAGAAGGAACACTGACTGAGTGTCAGCAAGGTAGATATAAGATGCAATAACAAGTCCATATCAGTGAGAATCTATATCCAGACAGAATTAATTCATCTGAAATTTCTTCTCTCTCTCTCTTTTTTTTTTTTTTTCAATTTGGAGTGGCAGGGGCTGTAATCCCTCTGAATCTCATTTGAGATTGTCTCAGGAACTAAGATTTTTTAACCTGTTGTCAGACAGAATGGAAGTTTTAAGAATCCAGGGAAAGTAATCAAAACTAAAGCTGCAGAATCAATATAAATTAAATACCAATCTTCTACTTTGGGCATTTCCCAGGTGGCTCAGTGGTAAAGAATCCACCTGCCAATGCAGGAGATGAGGGTTCAATACTGGGTAGGGAAGATCCCATGGAGGAGGAAATGACAACCCACACCAGTATTCTTCCCTGGGAAATTCCATGGACAGATGAGCCTGGTGGGCTAAAGTCCATAAGGTCACAAAGAGTCTCACAGGACTTAGCAACTGAGCACTTCAACTTTTACCCTTTGTGTTTCTTTGATTCTTATGGAAATATTCTTATGCATGTGAGAAAATAATGTTAACATTGCAGTTCTAAGAAGGAATTATTTTTACTAAGAACAAGGAAGGTGGCTGAAGCCAAAATAGTATGAATATGCCATGAAATATGAAAGTGGGCTATGGTAATGAATGTGGATCTTGCAAACTTGGTCACATAAAAAGTTTCATGAAAGCACAACCTAAGAAATTACTTAGAAAAGTATACTATGTCCTAACTTTTGAATGTAAGAAAAATTTAATAGAAATAAAACACATGCCAAAATTGAACTGATCACTCTGGATTCTATGCTACTCTATTGACAATAATGTAAAGAAAAGGAAATTCTAAAACCACATCAAATTTCTGTAATTAGTCACATGCTTTGAAGTTTCACAAACACACAGAATTGATTCTAAATGTGTATTTCCTGCTTGAAAACACCAGTTTTTACAGGGCCTCTCAGTCAAAGCACAGTGGGGTGCTCAGTTAAACACAGTCATTTTCAAACACTTAAAATTTTGTGTTGAATTAATTTAACAGCTCTCAATATCTCATGATTAGAACCTTTGTGTTTTCCTCAGTCTAAACTACTGACCTTGCTGCTTAGGTCCATCTTCTCCCAAACATTCACTCAACACCTTCAAAGATTCACTCAACTCCTTTAAAGTTTCATGCCTCGGTGGGGTGAAGGGGGCTGCCCAGTTGCCAACTGTGTCTAAATTGGGGGAAGAGACAACGGTTAGAAACCATCTTTCCTGACCAGCAAATAAAATCCTGTTGAGTGGGTGAAGGGAAGATAATGAAGATGCATTTGTATTAAGGACCACAACTGAAGAATTATTTTGAAAGAATTAAACTGTTTCACAGATGTATAGTTCATCCTCCCAGGGATCCAAGTTCTCTCAAGGATATTCCAGCTTTAGAGCCCCATAAAAAAAGGGGGGCAGTGAGGGTTACCAGTTATGAAAGAAAGGACATAAGAGGTAGGGGAATTTCCTGACATCAAGGAATGAGAATTAGCTAAATTTCTTGACTCCTGGAAGAATAGGATAGAGAAGATGAAGGGAGGGGAGTTGGGCCATCATGTGTTCTAACTTTCCTCTTTGGGATAAAACATAGATTGAGAGGGCAGCTGACAGCAAACTATCTTGCGTTCTGCCTCAGTTCTCTGCAGGCAAACTCACCGGAACCCAATGAAACGAGCTGTGTTGGAGTTGAACAGTAAGAGGACCTGATTGAGCACATCTGACCCCTCTCCATCCCCTCACATTGGGAAAGGTATTCTGGTCATCTTGCACTGAATATAGAAGAAGCTAGTGGATGAGTTAATATGCTCTCCCTGAGTTAATATGGCTTCCGTGGTGGCTCAGACATTAAAGAATCTGCCTGCAATGCTAAAGACCTGGGTTCAATTCCTGCATCTGGAAGATCCCCTGGAGAATGAAATGACAACCCACTCCAGTATTCTTGCCTGAAGAATCCCATGGAAAGAGGAACCTGGCAGGCTGTGGTCCATATGATTGCAAAGAGTTAGACATGACTGAAGCAACTTAGCAAGCAATATGCTCTGTTATTCATGAGACTTGGTAGCACAGCTAACAGGGAGAGGGGCCAAGTCAGAAAGAAAAAATGGCTCAGTCTCAAAGACAGTAATCCACTGCAAACAGAGCTCTCAGAGAACACATCTGAATAGTCAGTGATCTGGGGTGAACTAGAGGGCAGCCTGATAACTTCATGCCATCTTGGGAAAGAGGAAGGTAAGCACAGAAACACTGGGATTTTGATGTATCTACTTGGATATTTCTTTAGCATCTCAAACTTAATGAAAAAAAAACTGTAATTTTGGTTCTTGTTATTGCTCAGTCGCTAAGTCATGTCTGACTCTTTGCCACCTCGTGGACAGTAGCGCATCAGGCTCCTCTGTCCTCCATTATCACCCAGAGTTTGCTCAAATTCATGTCCATTGTGTTGGTGATGCTATCTGAACATCTCATCCTCTGCCACCTCGTTCTCCTCCAATCCTCAATCTTTCCCATCATCAGTGTCTTTTCCAATGAGTCAGCTCCTTGCATCAGGTGATCAAACTATTGGAGCTTCAGCTTCAGCATCGGCCTTCCAATAACTATACAGGGTTGATTTCCTTTAGGATAGACTGTCTTGATCTCCATTCAGTCCAAGGGACTCTCAAGAGTCTTCTCCAACACCACAGTTCAAAAGCATCAGTTCTTCAATCCTCAGCCTTCTTTATCCCTGTTTCCTATGTTAGTAAATAACCCAATCTATCCGGAAGTTGGAGAGTCATTCTTGATATTTTTTCCCTCATTACCTGCATCTATGGAGTCGCAAAGTGTCGGACACGACTGAGCGACTGAACTGAACTGAACTGACTCTACCATCAATTTCATTTGATTTTACAGAGTAGTCACTCAAACCCACCCAGTTCACTGTCTCTCAACCCAAATCACTCTCATCTTTCTTCTGAATCGAGGCATTAACCTTCTAATGGGCACTATGGCACTCCGGCTCCAAGTGCATTCAAGACAGTGATGTGGTGGGTAAATGCAGACTGAAGCCAGACTGCCACAACCCTGCCTTTTGGTCATGGAGGAGTTAGGCCAGTTACTAACTTTCAGAACCAGCTTTTTAAGCAAGATGAGAGATAGTAAGAGTGCACACCATATACAGATGAGGCAAGGATTAAAGGTCCTCATATGTGCAAAGTGTTCAGAATGAGGCCTGACACATAAAGAGTCTTATAGAAGTATTCTTCCATCTTTTTTGTCTTCTTTCCTTTTTCCTTCCATCCTCCTTCCCTCCCCTTTACCCACCCCCCATTCTTTTCTCCCTTCTCCTCCTCCTTCTTCTCTGTCTTACTTTTTTCCTTTCTTTCATTTTTGTTAAATTCTAATTCCTTGCATAAGCTATTCAAAGCTACTCCTCATTTTAATTTTATGCTGTGCTTTTTACGGCTGAGTAATATTCCATTCTATATATGTTCCGTCTCCTTTATCTATTCATCTGTTGATGGAAATTTCAGTTGCTTCCATGCGCTGACTATTGAAAGTAGTGCTAGGGTACTGCACGTGCCTTTTTGAATTATCCAAAACTGGGTCATTTGTAGAGATGTGGGTGGACCTAGAGTCTGTCATACAGACTGAGGAAGTTGGAAAGAGAAAAACAAATACAGTATATTAATGCATACCTGTGGAATGTAGGAAAATGGTAAAAATGAACCTATTTTCAGGGCAGGAATAGAGATGCAGATGTAGGGAACAGACTGGTAGACTTGGAATGGTATGAGTTGGGAGATTGGGACTGACATATATACACCACCACGTGTGAAATAGATAGCTAGGGGGAAGCTGCTGTATAGCACAAGGAGCTCAGCTCAGTGCTCTGTGGTGACCTAGAGAGATGAGATAGGGGGCAGGAGGGAGGCCCAAGAGGGAGGGGATAAATGATACATATAGTTGAGCCACTTCATTGTAGAACAGAAACTAATATAACATTATCAAAAATTATACCCCAATAAAAAATTAAAATTAAAAACAAATATTAGCTATGCTCCCTGTTTTATACTGAGCTACTCTCTTTTCCAGTTATGCTGAAGTTTTTCATTTTCTCCAGCACTCCAGGTACATTTCTGTCCCAACGTTTGTTCACTGGCTACTGTGCATTCTGGAGGCTCCATCCCATTCTCTTGGCAGACTTGGTTGTAACTATGTGTTTCAGGCATGCTCAGTTGCTCATTCATGTCGGATTTCTTTTTTGCGAATCCATGACCTGTAGCTTGCCAGGCTTCTCCGTTCATGGAATTTCCCAAGCAAGAGTACTGGAGTGGGTTATGTCTCTTGCATTGGCAGACAGATTCTTTACCACTAACACAACCTGGGAAGCCCTTATCAAATAGATAAACATCCAATATTATATCCAAATACGTGCCTCTGCATTTGTTTCTTCAGTGTCTCTTGAAGAACAGAAGTTGTTAATTGGCATAGAGTTCAATTTACCATTTTTTTTTCCTGTTTGGATTTTTTATGTCTTGCCCAAGAAATGTTTGCCTATCCTAAATTTGCAAACATACTTATCCATGTGTTTTTAGAGGTTTTATGCTTCTAAGTGTTATGTTTATGATCTATCATAAATTAAACTTTTATGTATCAGTTCAGTTCAGTTGCTCAGTCTTGTCCGACTCTTTGCGACCCCATGAACTGCAGCACGCCAGGCTTCCCTGTCCATCACCAACTCCCAGAGTCCACCCAAACCCATGTCCATTGAGTCGGTGATGCCATCCAACCATCTCATCCTCTGTCGTCCCATTCTCTTCCTGCCCTCAATCTTTCCCAGCATCAGGGTCTTTTCAAATGAGTCAGCTCTTCGCATGAGGTGGCCAAAGTATTGGAGCTTCAGCTTTAGCATCAGTTCTTCCAATGAACACCCAGGACTGATCTCCTTCAGAATGGACTGGTTGGATCTCCTTGCAGTCCAAGGGACTCTCAAGAGTCTTCTCCAACACCACAGTTCAAAAGCATCAATTCTTCAGCGCTCAGCTTTCTTTATAGTCCAACTCTCATGGTATGAAGTAAATATAAATTCTCATTTTTTTCAAAAAATATCTAAGATAATCCAGCACCATTTATTGAAAATATCTTTCTCCATTGACCTTTGTCAACAATCAGTTAAATACATACACATGGATCAATCTAGACTCACTATTGTTCCATTGATCTGTTTGTCTATGTCATACAAATATTAAATCCGTTACTGTAGTCTATAATAGATCTTATCAAAGTTAAGACTAATTAACCAATTGTAAATCTTCTAATTTTGTGCTTTTTCAAAATTATATTTGCTCTTCCAGGTGCTTTTCATTTCCACATATAATTTTTAATGAGTTTTTCAATCTCTATCAAAAAATATTTGTTGAAACTTTATTGATATCCCTTTGAATTTTTAAATGTTTTTACACATTAAAGTGATTTAATGACTTTTGTCATCATTTTAAAAACAATTTTAATATACATTCTTGAAAGAAAAATTATTGGTAAATGGAAAATTCCTAAATATAAAGACTACTATAGGAAGATTTCCAACCAGTAACTGAAATACATTATAATAAATTTAATTAAAGAGTTGGTATCAATACAAGACTGGAAGATATGATTAAGAATCCAGAAATAAAACTGCATATAAATTGCCATTAAATTAGATAATCTTGAGCTAGAAAAATTATCAAATTGACAAAAAGACCCAAAATATACATAATTACTAATAGTACTATTCTAAGTTAAATTACCTAAATATGAAAATTCTTTACATTGCAAACATTTTAAAAAGATAAACTGAGAAACATTTATTCAGTTTTACAATATGCAAAACTTTAAGATGTGTTCTTGCCCATGAGTATGAAAAAGAAAAAAAATCCCAAGAAATGAAGTAAAGATATGAATGAGTAGTTCACAAAAGAAGAGAAACAAAGTTGACCATTGAACATTCATTAAACATATTAACAAACCAAATCAGATTAAAGCAATAATAAAATGTTTTTGCCATTTAATTGATCAGCCAATTAGGAAAAAAAAAATGTAGTTCCAGGATTTGTTATTGCTATGCTAAAATGAGTTCTCTAATAATCTGTAAATTTGTACAATCTGTGTAAAAGGCAAGTTTTATGTATGTATAATGCTTAGAATGTACATATCATCTGCCTCAGCTGTTTCACATCAGTGAATGTATCAAGATGCTAATGGAGAAGGTGCATGACATGGTGTGTGTGTGTGTGTGTGTGTGTACCCATGTAAAGATTATCATTGCAGTGTTGCTTATAATAGCACATAACTGGAAAATTTTTAAATGTCCACTCATAGACACTGTGCTTAGCTGCTCAGTTGTGTCCCATGGATTGTAACCTGCCAGGCTCCTCTGTCCATGGGGTTCTCCAGGCAAGAACACAGGAGTGGGTTGCCATGCCCTCCTCCAGAGGAGCTTCCCAACTCAGGGATCAAACCTAGGTCTCCCTCACTGCAGGCAGATTCTTTACAGACTGAGCCACCAGGGAAGCCATAGGATACTCATCAAATAAATTGCATACATCTATAAAAAAATGAGTATATTGCACTTAAAAAGGATTCAACTTTGCATAGTAATTGACATAATAAAAGACCACATCCTTTGTTCAGATTTCTAAAAGGATCTTGAGAAAACTACATGCAATATAAGATCACTTCTGATTTGTGAATGTATACACAAAGACATTTAGCATCACATTAATAAGTGTTTTATCCTGAGTCATGGTGTTTGGATTGTTACCACTTTGTGAGGTATTTTAAAGAGCTTAGAATTTTAAATAGTTATTTATGATAAAGGAATCAGCAATAAATATGAAAACAAATTTACAGGTGAAATACACAAGAAATATTAATCTCCAGTAAGTGTATGAAAAATATTCAACCTCAGTAATTATTGGGAAAGTGTGTATTTTAATGACATGTAGCATATAATTTTTCCTAATTATTTTCCTGTATATAACTTTTAATGTGATGAATTCAATATGGAAAATGATTATGAGAAATGCATCATTTCATATATTACTAGCAGAGGGTTTAAATTGATACTGATTTTCTAGTGTGCAACTTCATATCTTTAGTAAAATAATTTTAACAGCTTTATTGAGGTATAATTGGTATGTAAATGACTCCACACATTTAATGTGTACAATCTGATGAGTTTGGACATATGCAAATACCCATGATGCCACGACCACCATCAAGGAAATAGATGTAGCCAATACCTCCCAGGGTTTCCTTGCAATCCTTTGGTTTGGGGGTTATTTTTCCTTTCCTTTCCTTTTCTTTTCTTTTTTTTCTCCCCCTGGTGATAAGAACACTTCACATGAGGTCTATACTCTTAACAAATTCTGAAGTGCACAACACTACATTTTTACCTATAGACACCATGTTGTACAGCAGATCTCTAGAGCTTATTCACCTAACATACATGAAATTTCACTCCCATTGAGCAACTCGTTTCGCCCAGTAAGTGAAAGCAAAAGTGTTAGTCGTTCAGTCGTGTCCACCTAACCCTAACCCTAACCCTAACCTCATGGACTATAGCCCACCAAGCTCCTCTACTCACAGAATTCATCAGGCAAAAATACTGGAGTGCGTAACCATTCACTTCTCTGGGGGATCTTCTCTAGCCAGGGACTGAACCCGAGTCTCCTGCTCTGCAGGCAGATTCTTTACCTCAGAGCCACCAGGCAAGCCCTCTTCCCCAACAAAGTGGGCATATAATTTGCTGTAGCAAGTCTTTTCTTGGCACTGATTCAAAGCTACTTGCAATGTGCACAAAGAGAACCTTACGGTCACATTCTCTAAGGTATTTTTCATAGCAATAAAGTTTGGAGAGATACTAAATGACTACTCTGACAAGAGTGAAGGAGATGACAGTAAAAGTCCTTGGACTACAGGACAGCAGGTATAAAATAATTAATTAATGCTGTAGGACGAGACAATGAAATAGCTCTAAGATCTGTATTTACATAGACAACTCAGGAGAAAGTAATTAGCTTCTCAGTGTTATGAGATTAAAAAACAAAATACGTATTTTCTTAATGTTTAAATGTTCTCCAAGCCAGGCTTCAGCAATACGTGAACCATGAACTTCCAAATGTTCAAGCTGGTATTAGAAAAGGCAGAGGAACCAGAGATCAAATTGACAACATCCGCTGGATCATGGAAAAAGCAAGAGAGTTCCAGAAAAACATCTATTTCTACTTTATTGACTATGCCAAAGCCTTTGACTGTGTGGCTCACAATAAACTGTGGAAAATTCTGAAGAGATGGGAATACCAGACCACCTGAACTGTCTCTTGAGAAACCTGTATGCAGATCAGGAAGCAATAATTAGAACTGGACATGGAACAGACTGGTTCCAAATAGGAAAAGGAGTACATCAAGGCTGTATATTGTCACCCGGCTTATTTAACTTCTATGCAGAGTACATCATGAGAAACGCTGGGCTGGAAGAAGCACAAGCTGGAATCAAGATTGCCAGGAGAAATATCAATAACCTCAGATATGCAGATGACACCACCCTTATGGCAGAAAGTGAAGATGAACTAAAAAGCCTCTTGATGAAAGTGAAAGTGGAGAGTGAAAATGCTGGCTTAAAGCTCAATATTCAGAAAACTAAGATCATGGCATCTGGTCCCATCACTTCATGGGAAATACATGGGGAAACAGTGGAAACAGTGTCAGACTTTATTTTTTGGGGCTCCAAAATCACTGCAGATGGTGATTGCAGCTATGAAATTAAAAGACACTTACTCCTTGGAAGGAAAGTTTTGACCAACCTAGATAGCATATTGAAATGCAGAGACATTACTTTGCCAACAGAGGTCCATCTAGTCAAGGCTATGGTTTTTCCAGGGGTCATGTATGAATGTGAGAGTTGGACTGTGAAGAAGGCTGAGCACCGAAGAATTGATGCTTTTGAAGTGTGGTGTTGGAGAAGACTCTTGAGAGTCCCTTGGACTGCAAGGAGATCCAAGCAGTCCATTCTGAAGGAGATCAGTCCTGGGTGTTCTTTGGAAGGAATGATGCTGAAGCTGAAACTCCAGTACTTTGGCCACCTCACGCGAAGAACTAACTCATTGGAAAAGACTCTGATGCTGGGAGGCATTAGGGGCAGAGAATGAGATGGCTGGATGGTATCACCGACTCGATGGATGTGAGGTTGAGTAAACTCCGGGAGTTGGTGATGGACAGGGAGGCCTGGAGTGCTGCAATTCATGGGGTCACAAAGAGTCAGACACGACCGAGTGACTGAACTGAACTGAAAAAGTAAAAAGTGGGAAACAGAGTGAATAAGGATATTTTTAAACATGCATCCTCCTATTTTTAAAGATTTTACACAAAAAATATGATCTTATCCAAATTTATGGCAAGTGAATTTTAAAAGTTTAAAATGAATGCTAAATTCAAGTTTTCACAATGCCAAAAATGCTTTTACATTCTCTCTGCAGCTGGATTTGGCTTCCTTTTCCAGAAATAAAGAAGTAGCTCTAAGTTCCGTGATCACAGAGAAAGCATTTGTCCTACTCATATCTTAGGCTTACCTTTAATACACAGCACCTAACAGACATTTAATAGTATTTGTAGGAGTAATTCACAAACAAATGCACTAATGAATTATACCAGAAGACTGCCTAATAGAGAGTACATGCAAGAACCCGGTAAGAGTGTTGACCTTGACATAGCCAGCCTAACACAGGAAAGCAGAACAGCTTGTCACTACTGATTACATTGTATGTCTTCACTCAGGGAAATTTGCTATTAGTAAGATTCAGTCTCACACTGAATTACTATCTCATTAAAATATACACTTAAACATCCTTGTAACATATTTTATAATAGTGCTATTAATGTTACAAGCATACCAAGTAAACAGTTTTATTATAATTTTCTTTGTGAAACTTCTCTATGTTTGAGATGTTGGTGCCCTTTTTTTTACAAAGTCTTAAAGTTAATCTTGCATCCTTTTAAAGAGTAGGAATTATAATGAATAAAGGTTGGAAAACAAAGTCTCTTTTAAGAAAACAATGTATATTACAAGTCCAATTATTTAAATGGGACTAAGAAATTGTAATTCATTTCTACTGCTTAGTAGTTGAGAAGAGAGTGAAAGGTTGCCTTGACAACAGAAGATGGAAAAATAAAATGTTAATGAATAGTAATTGTTCTAATCATCATATAAAATACTGACTCTTTAATATGTAGGACAAATGCTTATTGAATTTTAAATCATATAATAACAACCAGACATTAAACATTCATCCCTTTAATACATATTTCAAACTATTACTTTTGATAATGAACGAATTTCCTCTTGAACCCAATTAGTGTTACTAAAGGAGTCCAAAGTAACATTTAGCATCTCACATTCATGTTTCAAAAATGGATGGCTTAGAGATGGAAAAAGATTGGACGATATTAAGGGAAAATGTTCAATAACAGTCCTCCTTCTCCACATACTAAGATGTGAACCTAATGAAAATCAGAAAACAATAACGTCAATAGTGAGATTGTTGGCATTATTATGTATAAAGCTTATAGTGGCTACAATTAACACCAGACGTCCTAATATTGTGTTATATTGAGCCCTGCGTAGGCAGTTAGACAGTCAAAGTGCTTCTAATATTGAAGTTTGCTCTTTATACATCTTGTTTCATGGAGGAGCAACTCTCAGAGGCAGCTGGCTACCGAGTGAGGGAAGAGTGTACTAGCTGTGCTAAACACACGTGCTGTGGCTAAACTCTTCCATCAGCTCAGGGGCCATTTCTCACCTGGTCCCACCTGGGAAAGTATGCAAAGACATGGGCTAGTAGTGTTAAAAATACTGTGGCATAGAAATATAAGGCATGGGGAAAGCTAACACTTGCCATTCTAACATTTGCCAATATTTTTAAACATACGTAAACATGGGGTTTAGCCTCGCCTATGTTTGCATGACTTTTTCATCCTCAGAGGCTGTCAGTACCATATCCCTGCTGGTCTGTTCTATGTTCACAAGACCCTCCTATCCCCGAACTAACCAGTACACCTTTGTGTGTCTTCCAGAAACTGCTTTTGGTTACAGGGCATCTCCTGTGAACAGACGGGAATGCCGGGAGGATCAGGTCCTTTGCAGAACAGGGCATCTCCTTCTAGCAATCCTTTCAAACAGATTCTTCCCTCACTCCCCTGCTTCTTCCTGTTCCTCTTAGTTCATTCTCTGGGTAGATGTTGTCTCTGGTCACCCAGCTGGCCAGCTCAACCATGACCTGAGACCCAACCCTGGCTCGTCCCTCCTGAGTGTCTGCTTGGTGCCTCCTGCTCGTCTCCGATGGTTCCTTCTGCTCGTCACCTGGCTCGGTCGACTCTACCTTCTTACTGTCGGTGGAGTTCATCCTTCACTCTGCAGCTACGGTGTTCTTCAGACCCCCTTTGGCATCTCTTGTGGGGGTTCAGGGGGGCCCCTGCCTCCCCACCCATGCGTGCCGTCTCTGCTTCGTGTGCGGTCCCCTCCCGTTCATTCTCCATGCAGCTGCCAGGATGAATATCTACAGGTACAGCTCTGGTAGTGGCAAACTGCCACTTAAAACTCTTCACGGCTTCCCCGATGCTTTCAGGATAAAGTCCAAACTCCTTAGCGGGGTGTTCAAGCCCCCCACCCCCACCCCACGTCCCGTGGTCTAGCGGTGCATGGGTCCAGGAGACTTGAGCTCAAACCTCAGCCGCACTTCTGCTATGTGATTTTGAGTAAGTTACTTAACCTCTATGAGCCTCCGTGTTCTTGTGTGTCCAGGGCGCTCGGGTGCCAGGTCTGTTTCTCTTTATCTCAAAGCAGGAGCACAGCCGCTATCTCCCACCCTAGGGCCCGCACCCAGCACTCTGTCTCTCGCCCACAACAGCTTATGCCCCCGGACAGCAGACAGCCTCTGCCCTAACGCTGCCGCCCTGCATCCTCCCCAGAATGTCCACAGTTCTCCCAGGAAACCCCTGGATCGGTCCCGATCCTTGTTTCCACTGGGCTGCCACTCTCTGCAGCCCCCGTCCCAGGCCAGTGCCTTCCTGCCGTGCTTGCCCGACTCCTCTCCACTCCTGAGGGGGTCTTCTAAGAGACCCTCTGTGGGAAGCATCTCCTGCGTGCACACACCTAGACTAGTTACTTCCCAAATGTCCCAGGAGAGTCTTTCCAGGCCTTCCCCTCCTGCCTCCCTGGAGGGCTCTTGGCTGAGCCTCGTGGCAGCCCCCCAGAGGGTAGGGATCATGTCTTACTTATCTTTGTATCCCTAGTATGGAGTATGGCATCCTGGGCTGTCTATAAACCTCTGTTGAATGAACAATTTAGACTTGGGATTGTCTCAGGGTGATACTGGGATCCTGACTGTATTTATCGGTGTATAATGCTCTCATTCTTGTTTGTTTCCGCTCCTCTGGGGAGTAGGGGCCTGGGCGGCCAGTCAGACTGTAACCACCCTGAGGGCAGGGTCTCTGGTTGAGGGGTGCCCTGTGCAATGAGTACACGGTGGGAGCCTCATCAGTATTGCCGACCGCCCAGCTTCTGAGAAGAGGGAACTGTCACGTGGGGTGGCTGGGTCCTAGTTCCACCATGTGAAGAGCAAATGCAGTGGCCGTGGAGGGTCCTGGGCTGTCCCCAGGGTACCGGGTCATGAGAGGTAGCAGTAGTGGAGGGGGCAGGGCACATTTGGGAGCAGAATGGCAGAGCCGAGGCCCCAAGGAAACACACAGTTTCCTGGGAGACTGGTGGACATTCGCACCGGGGACTGTCAGGCAGGAACTGACTTTTCTTACCCAACTGGTTTGAGCTTTTGTTTTAAAATGAGTTTTCAGGCCAGGTCAGGCAATGGCACCCCACTCCAGTACTCTTGCCTGGAAAATCCCATGGACGGAGGAGCCTAGTGGGCTGCAGGGGGTCGCTGGGAGTCGGACACGACTGAGCGACTTCACTTTCACTTTTCACTTTCATGCATTGGAAAAGGAAATGGCAACCCACTCCAGTGTTCTTGCCTGGAGAATCCCAGGGACAGGGGAGCCTGGTGGGCTGCCATCCATGGGGTCTCACAGAGTCGGACACGACTAAAGCGACAGCAGCAGCAGCAGCAGCAGCAGTAATCATTTATTCCCCAAAGGCTCTGAAATTTGTGTATCTATCAATCCCAATGCTCTCTTCACCCAAGACTGAAGATCACTCCATACACTGTAGTGGTGGCTTAGTCACTAAGTTGTGTCTGACTTTTTGTGGCCCCATGGACTGTAGCCCACCAGGCTCCTCTGTCCATTGGATTTCCCATGCAAGAATACTGGAGTGGGTTGCCATTTCCTTCTCCAGGGGATCTTCCTTACCCAGGGATCAAATCCACATCTCCTGCAAAATATTTCAGGCAATCTCTGGCATTGGAAGTAGGTTCTTTTTTTTTTTTTTTTGAAACATTTTTTAAAATATACTTTTATTTGGAGGACTTTTAATTGGAGGACTTCCCTGGTGGCTCAGATGGTAAAGTGTCTGTCTACAATGCGGGAGACCCAGGTTCAACCCCTGGGTTGGGAAGATCCCCTGGAGAAGGAAATGGCAATCCACTCCAGTATTCTTGCCTGGGAAATCCCATGGACAGAGGAGCCTGGTAGGCTACAGTCCATGGGGTCACAAAGAGTTGGACACAACTGAGAGACTTCATTTTCACTTTAATTGGAAGATAGTTACTTTAAATATTGTGTTGGTTTCTGCCATACATCAACATGAATCAGCCATAGGTATACATACATCCCCACCCTCCTGAGCCACCCTCCCACCTCCTACGGCATCTTACCCCTCTAGGTTGTCACAGAATGCTGGGTTTGAGCTCTCTGCATCACATAGCAAATTCCCACTGGCTATCTGTTTTACAAATGGTAATGTATATGTTTCAATGTTACTGTTTCAGTTTGTCCCACTGTCTCCTTCCCTCACTGTGTCCACCAGTCTGTCCCGTGTGTCTGCAGCTCCACTGCTGCCCTGCAAATAGGTTCATCAATATCATCTTTCTAGATTCCATATATATGCATTAATATACAATTTTTATTTTTCTCTTTCTGACTTACTTCACTCTGCATATTAGGCTCTAGGTTCTTCTTTCTTTACTGCTGAGCCACCAGGGAAGCCGCTATATCGTATTCCAAATTGTACACAGCCTCCAGAGCCCTGCCATTTGAATGCTATAAAAAGCTATTTTAATCATTAAACACAGTTACTTAGAAAATGCCAATATTTGAGTTATAAAGATTAACGCTTCTTAAGGTATTAAAATTGTTAAGGAAAAAAATGTTATGTCATTCTTATAAGTTAAAGCCCAAAGTAAAAAGACATATCTTAAAGTGCAAAACAAACAACTTTGTCTTCAAATCCACTCCCTATTTTCTTAATCACCCTTACCCAGAAACTGTCTCCACATCTGGATGGTAGTACAGCCTGAGTGCATCTCCCTGGACCAGAACAAATCCTTTATAGTCTTAGAAATGTAGTTAAATACACGTCAAAGCCTAGATGCATTGTTCACTTTTAAAGTGTTCAAAAGTTTAAAAAGGTATTATTTTCTCAATTCAGGATCTTCAGTAACCAAATTTAAAACACACGTCAGATTCCCACCCTGATGGCAATTATCCTGAGAAAATTATAACATCAGAAAGCATGCTTGGTGTTATAAAAGGACATAAAAAAGATTTAAAGGGGTACTTATTACTGGAATGGCGATTCCATTTGAAAAGTATTTCTTGAATAGTCTATTCATCTTGAGAGAGCTTTGATAGCTTGCGACTTTCAAGAAATTTCTTCATTTCAATTATTATCAAACTGATTGGTATAAAGTTGTTCATAATATTCCCCTTAGTCTTTTTATCTATGTAAGATCTTAGAAATGTCAGCTTTGCCTTTAAAATATTGATAATGTGTATCTTCATTTTCACTCAGCACATCTGCACAGATGTTTATTTTTCTGCATCTCCTCCAAGAACCAGCTATATTTGGTCTCACTGATTTTTGTCCTGCTTTCAATTTTATAGATTCCTACTCTTTATTCTTTTCTAATTTTTTCATGTTTGGGACTTGTTTACTATTAGGATTTACTCTCAAATACTTTCGTGTATCACATACAGCAGTGTTAATTATATTAATCATATTGTTACATCCCTAATTCTTATTTATCTCCTAACTAGAAGTATGTATCTTTTGATCCCCTTCACCCAATTTCTCCTCCCCTAAGTCCCTGCTTCCTGTAGCCACTTTGGACCATGCTTTATAAATTACCAGTAATGAAACAGAATCAGCAATTTTAAAAACCTTTCAACAATGTCCAGCAACAGATGGCTTTTCAGGTGAATTCTCCCAAACATTTAAAGAAGGGTTAACACCTATCCTTCTCAAACTATTCTCAAAAAATGCAGAGGAAGGTATGCTTCTGAATTCATTTTATATGGCCTGTGATATTAAATCCAGACAAACATACCACAAAAAAAGAAAATTACAGACCCACATCACTAATAAACATAAAAGAAAAATCCTCAACAAAATACTAACAAATTGAGTTCAACCACACATTAAAGGCTGCACTTGTACCAGGATTAGATGGTTAAACAATCTGCCTGCAATGCAGATGACCTGGGTTTTATCCCTTAGGGGGCAAGATCCCCTGGAGAAGTGAATCCCTACCCACTCCAGTATTCTTGCCAGGAGAATCCCATGGACAGAGGAGCCTGGTGGGCTAAGGTCCATGGGAGTCGCAAAAAGTTGGACGGAATTGAGTGACTAACACTTTCACTTTCTTTTTCACACATTGAAAGGATCACACACCATAATCAAGTGGGATTATCCCAGGGATACAAAGATCATTCAATATCCACAAAATAATAAATGTGATACACCACATTAAGAAATTGAAGGAAAAAAATACTATATGATCATGTCAATTGATGCAGAAAAAGCTTTTGACAAAATGTTACGTACAGTTGGGCTTCCCTGAGAGCTCAGTTGGTAAAGAATCTGCCTGCAGTGCAGGAGACCCCTGTTCAATTACTGGGTTGGGAAGATTCCCCTGGAGAAGGGAAAGGCTACCCACTCCAGTAGTCTGGCCTGGAGAATTCCATGGACTGTATAGTCTATGGAGTCTCAAAGAGTCTGACAAGACTAAGCCACTTTTACTTTCACTAAGATACATTTATGACAACAATTCTCAACAACAATAAAATGTGCATAGAAAGCATGTACGTCAATATAATAAAGACCATATATGTCTTTTTGCATTCTAATCTGACATTTCTATTGATATATCTTTAAGTTCACAGATTCTTAACCACACTGCTATGGATAGTTTTGAGATGAGCTCATCAAAGGAGTTTTTTCATGTATGATATTGTTTGTATCACTTCAATTTGTCACTTTCTTATAATTTCCATTTCTGGGCTGAAATTCGTCAACTGTTCCTGTCTGCTGTCCATCTTTTCTACTAGATTGTTAGGATATAAATTATAGATTTTCTAATTCCTGCATGGCAATTTCAACATCTGATTCTCATTCCATTTACTGCTATGTCTTTTGAAAGTTTTTCTTTTTTCTTTGCTTTTTGCACCTTGTAGTTTTTGATGGATTACTTTTTTCCCAGTAATTGAATCCTACCTCAGCTGATTTTATTAATGAAACATTCTTGGACACATAATTCTGATTCAGCTGCTTTAAGGCTGGCACATATGTTTACATACACAAGTCACAGCAAACTGTACACAAATCTGATACCAGCTAAAGAAGCTAGATACCCTCAACTATGTTTTTCTTTTTTTAATTTTCGGCTTTGCCGGGTCTTCATTGCTGCTCAGGCCTTTCTCTAGCTGTGGTGAGTGGGGTCTATTCTCTAGTTGGGGTGCGTGGGTTTCCCACTGCAGGTGCCCCATTGTTGTGGAGCAGGGGCTTGAGGGTGAGCAGGTTTTAGTAGTTGCAACTCCCAGGCTCAGTAGTTGTGGCGCCTGGGGGTCCAACCGCTGA
Organism: Bos mutus; assembly: GCF_027580195.1. Taxonomy (NCBI): domain Eukaryota; kingdom Metazoa; phylum Chordata; class Mammalia; order Artiodactyla; family Bovidae; genus Bos; species Bos mutus. The sequence continues at coordinate 60,761,093 of NC_091636.1, forward strand.
GTGGTATGTGGGGATGAGAGGACTCATACAAGGGATGGAACCCAGGAATCCTGCGTTGTACCACCGAGCCACCTGGAAGCACTTATCCTCAACTGTTTAATTAACATCTCCCCTTATGACCTCTTTGCCATTTTATTAAAAAACTGTATTGTAATCCAGGCACTCTTGAACCTTATATTTATAAACATGGAGGCTTTGTGCACATTTTCCTAACACACTATGTTCCTTGGCCCAGACAATAATTTAAGGTAACTTACCACTCTGATAACTAAAGCATGATGCAGTAAGAGATACACTTTCAGGAAAAATGCTTTTCTAAATAATTTCAGTCTACTGATCCATTCTCCAAAACTACTGAATGAATTTGCCAAGTATAAAGAAGAAAAACAAAAAACCAAAGAGCTAGAGAATCTTGATTAAATCAACTTTTTTATTTATAATAGTATATCTGTGGCAGATTCATGTTGATGTATGACAAAGCCAATGCAATATTGTAAAGTAGTTGACCTCCAATTAAAATTTTAAAAGAAGTCTTAAGCCAAATAAATAAATAAAAACTATTTTATATAAGCTTTTAATCAAACTTTCTTGAACTTCAAAAAAGTAACCAAGAAACACTTTCCATGATAATGTTGATCTCTAGTGGGGACAACAACTTCATTTTCCAGAATGAAACAAATTATCACCCTGGAGGAGGGCATGGCAACCCATTCTAGTGTTCTTGCCTGGAGAATCCCCATGAACAGAGAAGCTGGGCAGGCTACAGTCCACGTGGTCACAGAGTCAGACACGACTGAATGACTAAGCACAGCACACAGCACAGCACCATAAAAGTGCTCATTCCCAGAAGTAATTTTCTAAGTAACCTTTATTCAATTGTTTGTATCAGTTTTTTCATTATGCATTCAGCTCGTATTTTAAAGTAGACAATGTCCTTCTTATTATTTGGAAATATGCACAGGCAGACATCCAAAGACAGGCAGTAACGGGTAATAATGGTTAGATAGCATCACCAACTCAATGCACATAAATTTGAGCAAACTCCAGGAGATAGTGGAGGACAGAGGAGCCTGGCATGCTACAGTCCATGGGAGTCACAAAGAGTTTGACATGATTTAACTTACTGAACAACAACTATCTTTACTATTCAAGTCATTTTGATTTGCGGCTTCTCTTACTTGAAATTGAAATCTTATTTATTGTTTGTGATGACTAATGTTATTAATTTCACTAGACTCTGGTAATGAGATGTTTGCTCAAAATCTTGTCTAAGTGCTGCTGTAAAGGCATTTTTTAGATGAGCTTAACACTTATAATCACTTGATTCTAAGTCATGAATGACCCTCCACAATGCTCATCCCATCAGTGGAGAGCCTTAAGAGCTAAGAGTCAGGTTTCTGGGAAAAGTAATTGTACCTCCACAATGTAACACAGAAAAATTCTGCTTTACTTTTCTAGCCTTTAGACTTAAGACCGCAACATCAGTTCTTACCTTAATCTCCAACTTCATAGTTTGCCTACAGATTTTGTACTTGCCAGTCCACACAATTACATGAGCCAATTCTTTAAATCTCTTAATACATATGTATTCTACTGGTTCTATTTTCTGGAGAAATCTGATTAATACACTGATGCAGTGCTTCTATTTCACAACTAACAGTATTATGTTCAAATAAAAGATGATGCTAATTGATAATTTAATAATTGCATAAAATACGTTATCTGATTCTTTTTTTATGAAAACATCTACATTTGGTATGCATTGGGGGAACTAACAGATATAAATAATCTTAATCTCAAGTTCATTTTATTTAATATTTATTTATCTAAAAGCTAATATTTTCCAAAAGACTAAGTGAATATTTTTATAATTATTTTTAACTTAAACTGAACAAAACCTATTTTGCTTATCCCCGTTTCTTTTGTATTCTCTGAATCTGGGTAAAATTTGTTCTTTTATAATGGCAGGATTATCTTACCTACTTTTGTTTAGTACAGAGGAATTTTCTTGCAGTAAGATAAAAACAATAGAATATGCTTAGAATTATGGGATAATATAATTTTAAATTCACAAATAAATTTTTATTATTTTTTGTTGTCAAGGAAACCACTTTGTATACCCTTCTGTTAAATTACTAAAATGTTAGTCTTTTTAAATGCAAATACTTATTCCTATTTCATTTTGTATGCTGTATAAATCATTTTAATTTATATTTGATAAAGCTATTCTAAAGTGTTTGCCAATAAAACACATGAAAAATGAAGCACAATCAAACAGCTTTTGCATGAGATAGGCATCATTATAGGCAACAATCTATCACTTATCAATTGAAAATGTATGAAAAGAATTATATGCTTGGTAAGAAAAATATTAAAAGTTTGAGCATTGAGTTGTAATATGTTGTATGAAATGTCTCAAAGAAGGAGAAAGCATTTTGCCAAAAATGATATAAATATTGTCAATATCTACAAAGCTTAGACATTTTTTTTTTTATGTAGACCTAGGACCCATTGACAGGGATCAAGACCATCCCCATGGAAAAGAAACGCAAAAAAGCAAAATGGCTGTCTGGGGAGGCCTTCCAAATAGCTGTGAAAAGAAGAGAAGTGAAAAGCAAAAGAGAAAAGAAAAGATATAAGCATCTGAATGCAGAGTTCCGAAGAATAGCAAGAAGAGATAAGAAAGCCTTCTTCAGTGATCAATGCAAAGAAATAGAGGAAAACAACAGAATGGAAAAGACTAGGGATCTCTTCAAGAAAATCAGAGATACCAAAGAAGCATTTAATGCAAAGATGGGCTCAATAAAGGACAGAAATGGTATGGACCTAACAGAAGCAGAAGATATTAAGAAGAGATGGCAAGAATACACAGAAGAACTGTACAAAAAAGATCTTCACGACCCAGATAATCACGATGGTGTGATCACTGACTTAGAGCCAGACATCCTGGAATGTGAAGTCCAGTGGGCCTTAGAAAGCATCACTACGAACAAAGCTAGTGGAGATGATGGAACTCCAGTTGAGCTATTCCAAATTCTGAAAGATGATGCTGTGAAAGTGCTGCACTCAATGTGCCAGCAAATTTGGAAAACTCAGCAGTGGCCACAGGACTGGAAAAGGTCAGTTTTCATTCCAATCCCAAAGAAAGGCAATGCCAAAGAATGCTCAAACTACAACACAACTGCACTCATCTCACATGCTAGTAAAGTAATGCTCAAAATTCTCCAAGCCAGGCTTCAGCAATATGTGAACCGTGAACTTCCTGATGTTCAAGCTGGTTTTAGAAAAGGCAGAGGAACCAGAGATCAAATTGCCAACATCCGCTGGATCATGGAAAAAGCAAGAGAGTTCCAGAAAAGCATCTATTTCTACTTTATTGACTATGCCAAAGCCTTTGACTATGTGGATCACAATAAACTGTGGAAAATTCTGAAAGAGATGGGAATACCAGACCACCTGAACTGTCTCTTGAGAAATTTGTATGCAGGTCAGGAAGCAACAGTTAGAACTGGACATGGAACAACAGACTGGTTCCAAATAGGAAAAGGAGTTCATCAAGGCTGTATATTGTCACCCTGTTTATTTAACTTCTATGCAGAGTACATCATGAGAAATGCTGGACTGGAAGAAACACAAACTGGAATCAAGATTGCCGGGAGAAATATCAATAACCTCAGATATGCAGATGACACCACCCTTATGGCAGAAAGTGAAGAGGAACTAAAAACCTCTTGATGAAAGTGAAAGTGGAGAGTGAAAAAGTTGGCTTAAAGCTCAACATTCAGAAAATGAAGATCATGGCATCTGGTCCCACTACTTCATCAAAAATAGATGGGGAAACAGTGGAAACAGTGTCAGACTTTATTTTTCTGGGCTCCAAAATCACTACAGATGGTGACTGCAGCCATGAAATTAAAAGACGCTTACTCCTTGGAAGGAAAGCTATGACCAACCTAGACAGCATATTCAAAAGCAGAGACATTACTTTGCCAACAAAGTTTCGTCTAGTCAAGGCTATGGTTTTTCCTGTGGTCATGTATGGATGTGAGAGTTGGACTGTGAAGAAGGCTGAGCGTCAAAGCATTGATGCTTTTGAACTGTGGTGTTGGAGAAGACTCCTGAGAGTCCCTTGGACTGCAAGGAGATCCAACCAGTCTGTTCTGAAGGAGATCAGCCCTGGGATTTCTTTGGAAGGAATGATGCTAAAGCTGAAACTCCAGTACTTTGGCCACCTCATGCGAGGAGTTGACTCATTGGAAAGGACTTGATGCTGGGAGGGATTGCAGGCAAGAGGAGAAGGGGAGGACAGGGGATGAGATGGCTGGATGGCATCACTGACTCGATGGACCTGAGTCTCAGTCAACTCCAGGAGTTGGTAATGGACAGGGAGACCTGGCGTGCTGCAATTCATGGGGTCGCAAAGAGTCAGACACGACTGAGCAACTGATCTGATCTGATCTGAGGAACCATTAGGAAGTTGCAAATTCCACATAGAATCAAATATCTCTTCCAATTGTTTGATTGGTCTCAGTCTAAAATAGCATCACTTATATGTTAAATGGGATTAATAGCCAAAAGTCTCAGAAATAGAAGGCTACATTGTTAGCATTTAAACATCTTAGAGTAATTTTTCACTGAAACAGTAAAAAACAAATTGAACAAGTTTTAGTTTTTAAATCAAAGCATATAGGTATAATGAAGGTATATATTTCAAAGATACTGTGGAAAGCAACAAAATCTTGATTGCCTTCATGTCAGTTTTTCAGCATTTTAGAATTTTGCAAGAGCATTTCTTATATATATATTCAGTGCATCTAATCTTTAATGGCAAGGCAACACATAAACATACAAGACTCTGCCTTCCTAGGTGCTCAGGAGGCAGACAATGGTGACTATACCTGAGACTAAATGAGAAACACATAGACATGCAGACAGCACAACTTTGTGGCAAATGGGTAAACAAATGAAAAATCGGGCTTCTGATTCGCCAAAAGGGGTGAGAAACTGAGTGACAGCAAACACTGGCGAATGATCCGAGTCACAGGAGAGAAATTACAGTTAAATCACCAAGTGCCGGTGGATATACACCTGTACACACTCATACCCAAAAGTTGGGTGCACACACATACACACACTTGGACTTCCCTGGCGGCTCAGTTGGTAAAAGCGTCTGCCCACAATGCGGAAGACCAGCGTTCAATCCCTGGGTCGGGAAGGTCCCCTGGAGAAGAAAACGGCACCCCACTCCAGTACTCTTGCCTTGAAAATCCCATGGGTGGAGGAGCCTGGGAGGCTACAGTCCATGGGGTCACAAAGAGTCGGACATGACTGAGAGACTTCACTTTCACTTTTATGTATAGTATGTAAGTATTTGGGCTTCTGTGGTGGCACTGGTGGTAAAGAACCCCCCTGCTAATGCAGGAGATGTAAGAGATGTGGGTTTGATCCCTGGGTTGGGAAGATCCCCTGAGGAGGGCATGGTATTCAGGCAAGTACTCCAGTATTCTTGCCTGGAAAATCCCATAGACAGAGGTGTCTGGCATGCTATGGTCTATAGGGTCACACAGAGTTGAACAGAACTCAAGCAACTTAGCGTACACACAGGCATATAAGTATTTAATCTTTGTTGGTCCCATAAATTGCAATAATACCTCCCTATATGTCAGCTTTTGCTTTGTCTATTATGTTCATTTGTCAAAAATTCTTAACTTTGATGGAGTGAAATTTATTCAATGATTACCTATGTATTTAATGTTGGAATGCCTTGAGAAATTCTTCCCCATTTAAAGTAATAAAGATTGTTTTCCACATTATGTTTTATTTTTATATTTTGGACTTTTACATTTAAACCATTAATATTTGGGGACATGTTTTTATATGTGATGTGAGATAAGATATCTTTTCTCCACATAATTAAGATGATTATTCCAATATGTCTATTTATCCCTAGATATGTGATACTTTTCCACAAGAAAGTCTGCCACAGACTTGCATACCTATTTTTGAACACCCTAATTACATTAATTCTTTTTCACTTTTAATTCTCGTATCATTTTACTGTCTTATACCATGTTAGTGTAATTTCCATGACTTTGTTTTAATAATCTGTGCTAATATTTAGTAAAGCAAACTCCATCCTTTGGGAGTATAAATATCTTTATGATATCATATGTCTATAATTATTCAGATATTATTTATGCCCTTGTAGCAAGGATTTCCAATTGGCCCCATTTTCAACTTCCATTCCCCCCCTCATCCTTCATAACTGTGATCTTTTTCTTGGCTGGACACATGGATCTTAAAATAAAAATCTATATTATCCAATATTTTCAGCAATTAGGAAAGTTTCTGAACACACTGATGTAAATGAATTGCTTAAGCTCATGTTCCTCGTCTATTTTCATTTAAATCTCCCACAATTACCTTGCTAAAATAGTATTTAAAATAAATATGATGGAAGATTTATGAGACATAGATTTTTTGACAGCTTTCCTGGTTTCTACCTTGGTGACCTGCTTGATTTTTCTATCTCGTCTTATGTTAGGTTCCTTTTAATCTGTTTAACTGTATAATCAAAGTTAGTTATGTGTGTGTGTGCTTAGTCGCTCAGTTGTGCCTGACTCTTTGCAACCCCAAGGGCTGTAGCCCTCCAGGCTCCTCTGTCCATGGGGATTTTCCAGGCAAGAATACTGGAGTGGGTTGCCATGCCCTCCTCCAGAGGATATTCCTAACCCAGGGATTGAACCCAGGTCTCCCACATTCCAGGTGGATTCTTTCCTGTCTGAGCCACCAGAGTTGAATCCCTGGGTCAGAAACTTTAGTTAGATTTATCAATAAATCCTGTAGAAAGGTGGCATTTTAGCAAGAACCTAAAGGAGGTCAGGGAGCCAAGCATGTGCATATTTTGGCAATGAAGATCACCAGCAAAGGAGACAATTTGTGCAAAGACACTGAAGTGCAAGTATTCCTGACCACAGTCATTGTTGAGGCAATATTGGCTATTAACAGGAGCTTTTGTCTTTTAATTTGGCACAGATTGGAAATTATTTCTGACAGATATTTTTTAAAAGGAAAACTCTAAACTCTAGTTATTCTGTTGAAAATCCACTGTGTCAGCACTGGAGGTGGAGACATGAGGAAACTGAGATGATATTGTCTTGGACCAGGGCAGCAGTGGTGAAGGCAGTGAGAAGCGGTCCGAATTACATAAAATTTGAAGCCTTAGTAAAAAGCATACTGGGCTTCCCAGGTGGAACTGGTGGTGATGAATATGCCCGTCCATGCAGTAGATGCAAGATACACGGGTTCAATCCTTGGTTCAGGAAGATCCACTGGAGAAGGAAATGGCAACCCCACTCCAGCATTCCTGCCTTGAAAATCCCATGGATGGGAGATGCTGGGAGTTACAATCCATACATCATGAAGAGTTGTACAAGACTGAGCACACACACACACAAAGCAGAATAGAGAAAACAGTTAAAGTTTGTTTGCTAGAATCAATAGATCCCTGGGTGGTAGAAAATTTTGTGAGTGAGCTTAAAGGAAAGAGTGAAGATCAGAGCAGAATCCATGAAATTAAGAAAAATGAAAGGTTTGTTATTATAGTTAATGAAAAAATAATGGGATATATCCTGAGAATGAGTGACTGAGAAAGTGTGGGGGGTACAATCATACCAGAAGCTAGGAGAAGAGAGTTTTCAAAATATTATCTACCTAGAGATGGAAATTACCAAGAATTAACTCAGAAGTTTTACAAAAGAGAGTAAGTGAACTAGGTTATTAAAGCTTCAATGAGTAAAGATGCTTTGATCAGATATTAAGAGATGACTGCATCAGGGTGGATAATCAGATGATATAGCCCAATGACAAGTAATTGAAAACTGGTGATAGCACCCCACTTCAGTACTCTTGCCTGGAAAATCCCATGGATGGAGGAGCCCAGTAGGCTGTAGTCCATGGGGTCCCTAGGAGTCGGACACGACTGAGCGACTTCACTTTCACTTTTCACTTTCATGCATTGGAGAAGGAAATGACAACCCACTCCAGTGTTCTTGCCTGGAGAATCCCAGGGACAGGGGAGCCTGGTGGGCTGCTGTCTCTGGGGTCGCACAGAGTAGGACACGACTGAAGTGACTTAGCAGTAGCAGCAGCAGATGGAGTTTAGGAAAATGAAGAAAGATTTGGAAATGGAAATAAACAGTAGGAAAGATAGCTATCCCACCTCCAGGTCAAATTGTAGGAAGTGTGGGAGAGAAAGCAGCCCTCACTGGAGGATACTGCAGAGGCAGTACTTTGTTGATGACGAACAGTGAGTTCCAGAGGATACTTTGGAAAAGTCCAGAAATATAGGACAAGGAAAAGTGAAACAGAGTGCCCAGGCACTGGAATGCAGGAGATGAAGTTTCACCTGGAGTCCAGGGCTTAATATCATAACACCCATGTGATTAATTTTCACAGTGTTTCTATGGCAGATGAGATGGTAAGACTATCATTGTTGAAAGACAGTGTGCAATGGGGATGTTTTTGGAGCATTGAAGATCCCCAAATTTCATTTTCCTTCCCATAATAATGGTTGTAAAGCTGGGAAAACAGCTTAATTAGAGCCCCTGGATTTAAAGTTCCCTCCCAAGGTGGTGGTCCCTGCACAGACAACCTCACTTGCCACCCCTGGAAACATGTTAAAAATGTAAAGCCTTGAGCTCCAAACCAGACCTATTCAATAGGAAACCCTGGGGTGGGGCCCAGTCTTCTTTGTTTTAAAGAATAGTAGGGGCAATTCTCGGAGAAGACAATGGCACCCAACTCTAGTACTCTTGCCTGGAAAATCCTATGGACAGAGGAGCCTGGTAGGATGCAGTCCATGGGGTCCCTAGGAGTCGGACACGACTGAATGACTTCACTTTCACTTTTCACTTTCATGCATTGGAGAAGGAAATGGCAACCCACTCCAGTGTTCTTGCCTGGAGAATCCCAGGGATAGGGGAGCCTTGTGGGCTACTGTCTCTGGGGTTGCACAGAGTCGGACACGACTGAAACGACTTAGCAGCAGCAGCAGCAGGGACAATTCTAATGCACACAAACATCAGTTGTTTGAGACAAGAGACTTTAGAGCTGGAGCTCTGGGGCTTTCCTTCCATTGGCGATCTGGATGCTAGCGTTCATGGCCAAAGAGTCTGATTTTAGGAGCTGTGCTCTTAACCAATACACTGCATTTTCTCATGATAGCTTAGTGTGCTATATAACATTTTGAAGAATTTCAGTGATATTACCATAAGAGCCATGGATCAAGACCGAACAATAGTTAGCAGATACAACTGAAACTCATCCAGAAGATTAAAAATCACAACTATCAAGATTATTAACAAAAAATATCTGTTTAAACAATTATATGTATGCCCCAAAAGGAAATTAATATTCTTTCCTATACATATGGGCTTCCTTGATAGTTCAGTTGGTAAAGAATCCACCTGTAATGCAGAAGACTGGTTCAATTCCTGAGTCAGGAAAATCCCGTGGAGAGGAGAATGGCAGTCCACTCCAATATTCTTGCCTGGAAACTACCATGGACAGAGGAGCCTAACGGGCTACAATTCATGAGATCGCAAATAGTCAGACACGAGTGGGTAACTAAGCACACAACACACACATATATGTGTGTGTGTGAATCAGATATAGACAGATTTGACATTTAAAATTAAACTATTTTTATAATGAAAATATCAATGTAGAACATCTTAAAAAGAAATGTCAAAAGCCGAAGGCTATTAAAGCCACATAGATTTCTTTTCATTCAAGGAAATTTGGTAGAAACAGTTGATAATAACTCAAATTCATTTTATTCTTGAATGGTTGTACTCAATTTGGATAGCATATACACTTTACACTGCACATTTGATACAATAAAATGGCTGAATACAGATGTTTAAGCCATCTGTTATAACAGAAAAATAATCTTTTCAAAACTATGATTGAAAGAATAATTAATAAATAGATAAAATGGAAATGGAGTCATTACTATTAATTTATGTTTAACTCCACATGAAAAATTGGCAGATTTTATATCTCATTAGTATTATTGAGATTGTTAAAATGGAAAAAAAATATCAGTTTCTCAGGAAATATTTGATGACAGGCTCAATCAATAAAGAAGTAAGATAGATTAATCAATTCATTTATTCAGCAAATTCATTCAACAATCCATTCTGCTGTATTAGTCCTAGAAATATGCAAAGCCAGTGTTTCTGCACTTCAGACATTCACACCCTTGGAACAATAGTATGGCACCACAGAGCAGTTTTTCCCATTCATCCATCTATAAGAAAAGTTCCATTGAATTAGTATGAAATCTTCATAATTAGGATTTATGTATTTATGCTTTCAATATTTTTAGTCATTAAGATTTGTGATTTTGCATCATGATATTGTGATTTATAATGAGAAATGTATATTTGGTCTTCATCCCTAGGTCTACTACAGAGCTCCTAAAACTCTTAGAGTCTCCTAGATGCTGAGAACCTTAAATATCTTTTGTTGTATTTATGTTGTGTCATTTGGGAAGCACCTAAGGATTGGGGATTGGTTGCAAGGAGAACCAACAAAGCTATTAAAGGATTAGAAATGTCAATCTTGACCCTCCAAACTCTGGGGAAGGGAAGAGGCTAGATGTTGAATCAATCACCGATGGCTAGTGGTTTAATCAATCATTCTAATATAATGAAGCCTGCATAAAACCCTAAAAGGAGGGGGTTTGGAAAATTTCCAAGTTGGTGAACAAAAGGAGATTTAGGGAGAGTAACATGCCTAGAGAGCTCAAGGGAGCTCAAAATTCTTTCCCCACACCTTGCTCTATACATCTCTTCCATCTCACTGTTTGTGAGATACATACTTTTTAATAAACCAATAATCTATCAAATAAAATATTTTTGAGTTCTGTGAACTGTGCTAACATATTAATCAAACCTGAGGAGATGGTCCTGAGAACCTCTGATTTACAGGCAGTAGGTCAGAAGCAGCACTTCCCTGGTAGCTCAACTGATAAAAAATCCGCCTGCAATGCAGGAGACCCGGTTCAATTCCTGGGTTGGGAAGATTCCCTGGAGAAGGGATGGGCTTTCCACTCCAGTATTCTTAGGCTTCCCTGATGGCTCAGTTGGTAAAGAATCTGCATGCAATGTGGGAGACCTGGGCTCAATCCCTGAGTTGAGGAAATCCCCTGGAGGAGGGCATGGCAACCCACTCCAGTATTGTTGCTTGGAGAATTCCCATGGGCAGAGGAGCCTTGAGAGCTACAGTCCATGGGGTTGCAAAGAGTCAGGCCAGACTGAGTGACTAAGCACAAGTCAGAAGCACAGGTGATCGATCACCTTGGATTGTTTTGGTGTCTGGAGGAGGTGGGGGCTGTCTTGTAGGATGGTAACCTGTGGAATCTGGTGTGGTCTCTGGGTAGTGTCAGAACAGAGCTGAATTATAAGATGCCCAGCTGATGTCTCTGGAACATTCTTAGTTGAAAGTGTGGAGAAATTCCCACAACAAACACACACATGTTAAAACTGGGTCCAGGAACAATTTTGCACATACTTCTGAAGGGGGACATACCTTAACTCTTCATAGATGATTAGCACCTATTAGTTCAGCAGAAATTTAACATGATTGTATAAAATGGGGGCACTCCTAGGAGACCATAGTAAGTATTGTACTACTGCATAGACTGGATTAAAAGGGGAAAATAAATATGTGAAGTTAAGTGTTTCTTTGTCCTCCAAGCCCTCCTTGGTGGTTCAGTGGTTGATAGTCTGCTTGCAATGCAGAGTATACCAGTCTGATTTCTAGTCCAAGAAGATCCCATGTGTCTTAGAGCAACTAAGCTGGTGTCCCACAACTGCCGAGCCCGTGTACCTACAGAGGCTGCTCCATAACAAGAGGAGCCACCACGACGAGAAGCCTGCACCCCGCAACTAGAGAAAGCCCGGGCACAGTAATGAGGACCCAGCACAGCCCGTAAGTAAATAAATATATAAAAAAGTGGCTGCACCATTTTAAAAAATATTTCTATGTCCTACATTGTATAAAGCTCAATCTGTTCAAGTTTATGACAGAAAGCCTAACCCAAAGAATTCTTGCTTAAAATTTAAAGACAAAAGATAGTGTGCAGTAATGAAGAACCAGCACAGCCAATAAATAAATAAACACTATAAAAATAAAGTGGCTGCACCATTTTTTAAAAAAATACTTCCATGTCCTACATTTGTATAAAGCCAAATAAGTTGATGTATATGACAGAAAACCTAACGCAGAGAATTTTTGCCTTAAAATTTAAAGATCAAAGACAGTACTTGTCAACTTCAATTGCTGACTTCAATTTCACCAAGATTATATCTAAAGCTGAGTCCAATTTTTATCTACAATAAGCATAATGTGAGCTGAAATTAATAGGTTCTAGTGGGTGAATTAAAATCTCTTTGTTACTGTAAAAATCATAAGAACATATTATGTGAAAACATGGAGTTTGATTAACACTACCAACAATTTCAATGGCTGGACATATAATGAAAAGAGATTCCATTTAGGCAAAATAACCTCATAAATACTTCATGAAACTAATATATTCTTATAAGCGTAACACTAAAAAATTTGTAGGAAGAAACAGTGCAACACGAATTCCAATCATTCCAATCACATAATTAAGCCAAAATGAATAGAGTCTTTCTAATAAGACTTTAAAAACATACTCGAGATTAGATGAAAACCATATAAAAATCCAGAAATTTCAAAGAATGTGATTAATATCATTATAGATGATAAAAATTTGAATTAATGAATTTATTGATTGACTGTTTCAAACTATCTGGAAGTTTTCACATGTGTTTGCTTGAATTTGAGCCACTAATGAGAACATTTAACTTTTTAGATGCGTGGCATACAAGTTTGGCTACGTGTGTAAGTCAGTGGTGAATCACTATAATCTCTGAGACGATATGCATTGAATTATCAAATTCCACTCATGCCTCCAAGGGCAACAAGATTCCCCGGTGGCTCTGGTAAAGAATCTGCCTGTAATGCAGGAGACCCAGGTTTGATCCCTAGGTCAGGTTGATTCCTTGGAGACTGGAATGGCAACCCACTGCAGTATTCTTGCCTGGGGAATTCCATAGACAGAGGGGCCTGGTGGGCTACAGTCCATAGGGTCACACAAAAGTCAGACACGACTGAGTGACTAGTACACTTTCCTAGGGCAACTCATTTAAGCTTATTAATCTAAAATCTCCTTTGTTTTTAAAAGTAATATTAATAAAAACATAACATCTTTCTAATGAGTTTTGAAGAAAATACTTATTAAAAATATTTTATAGTATGTAAGTACTAAATATATGTAAGAAATAATCACGATGATAAACACGGTGTTAAGAACATATTCCACCTCCCAGATGAAATATCCTCATTCCAAATCTCTCCTCTCAAACTCAAAAAACTAGACAGACCAAAAAATTATGCTTTCATCCAGCAAAACAAGTCAAACAAAAATCTTTGATAAAAGGACAACAGCATGAGTAGGAGACAGAGGATATTCCAAACTTCAATAATATATAAATAGGAAATAAATACCTAAATAGAAAAATTGGTTCTAAGGTTCTTCAGAAGCAAGAAAGTGAAGGAGGCAGTTTGTAGAAATCTCATCAAAGTGGTTCATGGCAAATAGGTGGGGAAACAGTGAAAACAGTGGCTGACTTTATTTTGGGGGCTCCAAAATCCCTGCAAATGGTGACTGCAGCCATGAAATTAAAAGATGCTTACTCCTTGGAAGGAAAGTTATGACCAACCTAGACAGCATATTCAAGAGCAGAGACATTACTTTGCCATCAAAGGTACGTCTAGTCAAGGCTATGGTTTTTCCAGTAGTCATGTATGGATGTGAGGGTTGGACTATAAAGAAAGCTGAGGGCCAAAGAATTGATGCTTTTGAACTGTGGTATTGTAGAAGACTCTTGAGAGTCCCTTGGAATGCAAGGAGATCCAACCAGCCCATCCTAAAGGAAATCAGTCCTGAGTGTTCATTGGAAGGACTGATGTTGAAGCTGAAACTCCAATACTTTGGCAGCCTGATGAGAAGAGCTGACTCATTTGAAAAGACCCTGATGCTGAGAAAGATTAAAGGCAGGAGGAGAAGGGGATGATAGAGGATGAGATGATTGGATGGCATCACTGACCCAATGGACATGAGTTTGGGTAAACTCCGGGAGTTGGTGATGGACAGGGAGGTCTGACCTGCTGCAGTCCATGAGGTCACAAAGAGTCAGACACGACTGAGTGACTGAACTGAATTGAACTGAATATCAAAGCAGAGGGGCCTGGAAGAGACAAAGCACAGGTAAAGTTACCCCAAGAAGTAGGAAAGCCCCACCATGAGTGTAGGTAATCTGAGAACCTTCTGAGACCGTTGTTCCTGGTGAATAACTTCAGTGAATATCAGCAGCTTTTCACCAAGATCCTCTGAGCTTCCTTTTGATGTGCTTGCATCTTTATTCCACTCCATCCAACAGCCAACATGAGTACTGCCTTCTAGAGGGCCTCTTCTGGGCTTGTGGGGTCCTTTTCCTTGCGGGCACAAAGAACTCAAGGTGACCCTAAACAATGAGTGTGGAATTCAAAAGTCCAGTGTTATTGCTGAAGACTGTTACAATGCTGAGGAGCTACAGGATTTAGCCAAATATCACAAGCTCACCTGGCTTCCTTCTCTTTCCTATTTTTGTTTCTAAACTTCCTTGCCAGCTTCCTTTGGAGCACTTTTATTTTTTCCCAGAGAATTCAAGCCAAAGAAATAGTTTCTAGCAAATTGAAAGTTAAGAAACCTGAAATTGCATAAGTTCCTGGGAGGAAGCAGTGCTTCTCAGGATGAATGGGGTAACCTGGAATGAAAGGTCCTCCTTAGAGGCTTGACACCACAAGGAAAGAAGGATGCAGGTGGAATAAGTAATAGCTTTATAGTAATGACAAAGAATGATGTGACAGATATATGAAAGTACTTCTCTCTTCGCCAGTGAACAAAATCAATTTAACAAAATTATATTCCACTGTAGCTTATGGATGTGAGAGTTGAAGCATAAAGAAGTCTGGGCACCAAAGAATTGATGCCTTTAAATTGTGGTGCTGGAGAGGACTCTTGAGAGTCCCTTGGATAGCAAGGAGATCAAACCAGTCAATCCTAAAGGAAATCAAGCCTGAATACTCATTGGCAGCAGTGAAGCTGAAGTTCCAATACTTTGGCCACCTGATGCCAAGAGCCAACTTATTGGAAAGGACTCTGTCGCAGGGACAGACTGAAGGCAAAAGCAGAAGCGGGAGACAGAGGATGAGACGGTTAGGTAACATCACCAACTCAGTGGACAAGAATCTGAGTGAACTCTGGGAGATAACGAAGGACAGGGAGGCCTGGTGAGCGCAGCCCATGGGGTCCGCAAAGAGTCGGACACAGCTTAGCAACTGAACAGCAACATTCCACTATATCAATACTATTGACAGATTCAGGTGTTAATGACTTCAAAAAGTGGCCAAACTGCAGAGAGTTGCCTAACCAAAGGTGATATTCCTACCATAGGTAGCATACACTCAAGAATATTGAAACAAGTTGTTATGAAGACATGGCCATCTGCCCTAACTGGGACAATTTTGAAAGACCATGGTAGCTCCAGATCATTCCATGCGGAAATGATCACAGCTCTGTTTCTTCCTCTGCCACCCACTATGCTTTCTTCCACTACCTGTCACAGGTGTTGATCTTAAGGGCACCCTTAATAAATATTCTGAAGGCTAAATTCTATATCAGAGTCAGTTGTTAAGGCACCTAACCTGTGACATTTGTTGCTGATTAGTAGCTAAGTTATGTTTGATTCTTTTGTGATCCCATGGACTGTAGCCCACCAGGCTCCACTGTCCATGGAATTTACCAGGCAAGAATACTGGAGGGGGTTGCCATTTCCTTCTCCAGGAAGTCTTCTGAAACAGGGATTGAGTCCAGGTCTCCTACATTGCAGACAGGTTCCTTACCACTGAGCCACCAGGGGATGCAAACCTGTGACATAAACCAAACTAAATTCTCAATATCTGCTGACACCATTATTATTTCTGATTGGGCTCAAGGGGAATCATGCATAAAAAGATATTGTAAGAAGAAACATAATATGAAAAAAATACATTTCAGCTAATGAAAATTCCCCCCACAAAACATTCATGAAGCAGAGGAAACTTATAACCAAAACATCCTTAAGCAATTATTTGCTTGTGATAAAATCCCCTTGTAACAAATGTCACAAACTGAAAACAGAAGAGAAGGAAAAGAAAGACGTGAGTCAAGAATTGTGTTTAAAAATGAATATATTTTAAATAACTCAGAATAATGTTATAAATAAACATGAAATTGCAAATATCAGTGAAGAAAGCCATGATAATAGTCAAGACAAAGAGAATGAAATACAGGGATTTAAAGAATAAGAAAATGAAATAAAATAAGAAGCAAATGGCATCATTGATTGGTATATGAGACAAAAATAGAAGCTGTATTGTATTAAGAGTTCATAAAGAAGAGAAACCAAACAATGAAGTAGAACACATATTTAAACTATCTAAGAAATTTTTCTAGAAATAAAGAATTGACTCTTATATAGAAACAGTCCATAGTGTATATATGGAAATTAATGCCTTGATGATGTATTTTAACATAGTAAAATGATTAGATTTTGACAAACAAATGAGCAAGCAGGATTCCCAGGAAAACAATACTAAGGACGAAAAGATGTTAGAAGAAGAGGAATGGAAGGAGGAGGAGGAGAAAAAGAGAACCAACCTAATACCAGACATTTTCAGAGCAATATAGAAAATAAGAAGGAAATCCATAAGATTTCTAAGAAATTTAAAGTTCAAAGGGTGGGCCAAGGACTTTGTATTCAACAAAGTTGTGCTTTAAGGAACAAGATATAGGGAAAAGAGTCTGAAACACCCAATAACTCAGGGAATACTGCATTCTTGAATACTTTTTTTAAAAGTTGTCTAGAAAACAAGCTTTGTCACCTGAAGCTTGGCAGCAGAATGAAGGGGATGATGAGACAGTCTCAAAGTATCAACTTGTAGATTATTCATTACAAAGAGGAAATGATACTTTAACAATGAAGAAAATCAATGATCCAAGTCAAAACCACCAAGGATGGTCTAAACATACACCAAGAGGAAAAAAGCAAACCCAGTTACCCAATACCTAACCTATGTTCTTCTTCCAAATTATCAATATTATTAGAGAAATAAAATTTTGGAGAAATATTCTAGATTAAAGCTAAAGAAATATGAAAACTAAATTCAGTGCATTAACTATAATTCCATTCTGTTTTTAAAATGCTGTAAGACCTATTAGGCAATTGAGCAAACATGAATTTGTTATCAACACTAAATTCCTTAAATGTGATCATTGTACTGTAGTTTTATCACAAGAGCATCCTTGTTCTTGGGCAAACTCCGGGAGATGGTGAGAGACAGGAAAGCCTAGCATGCTGCAGTCCAAGGGGTTACAAAGAGTCAGATACTACTGGGAGACTGAGCAACAACAATCCTTGTTCTTAGAAAACTCATGCTATAGTACTTATAGGTGAAGTGCCATGATTCCTACAACTGATTCTCAAATGGTTCACCAGAGGAATATATGGTTGTATATATTTATCTTAAAAGATAAATAAGGTCCGTCTAGTCAAAGCTATAGTTTTTCCAATAGTCATGTATGAATGTGAGAGTTGGACTATAAAGAAAGCTGAGTGCCTAAGAATTGATGTTTTTGAACTGTGGCGTTGGAGAATACTCTTGAGAGTCCCTTGGACTACAAGGAGATCTAACCAGTCCATCCTAAAGGAAATCAGTCCTGAATAGCCGTTGGAAGGACTGATGCTGTAGCTGAAACTCCCAATAATTTGGCCACCTGATGCAAAGAACTGATTCATTTGAAAAGACCTTGATCCTGGGAAAAATTAAGGGCAGGAGGAGAAGGGGACGACAGAGGATGAGATGGTTGGATGGCATCACCGACACAATGGACATGAGTTGGCAATGGATAGGGAGGCCTGGCATGCTGCAGTCCATGGGGTCACAAAAAGTCAGACTTGACTGAGCAACTGGACTGAACTGAAAAAGATAAAAACTATGGTAAAACATATGATTTTGATAATAAAATCATCATGGATGTAGGTAAAACTATTCACTTAACTTTGTTTTTGAGATTTTCAATATAAGTTATAGGGGCTAAGTACACTTGAATTCTCACCAAGAGTATAAGACATCTTCAAACAATATTATCAGGTTACTTAGTATATTGTGTGTGTGCTCAGTCATTTCAGTCGTGTCCAACTCTTTAAGACCTCATGGACTGTAGCCCACCAGTCTCCTCTGTCCGTGGGGTTTCCCAGGCAAGAATACTGGAGTAGGTTGCCCTTTCCTTCTCCAGGGGATCTTCCCGACCCAGGGATTGAACCTGTGTCTCTTGTGTCTATTGCATAGGCAGGCAGATTCTGTACCACTGTGCCACATAGAAAGCTAATGTATTAAAACCAGCTAGAAACTAGGATAAAATTCACATGTCATCAAGTTTTTCAAAGTAATAGTAAAATAAATAATTTGGAAACTTTGAAATGATGATGCTTAACTGTAGTGAATATATTTTTGAGTTTGCTCTTAACAATAAACAACATATAAGAAAATAAGTATAGATGCAGTTATCCTTCTCCTGTATCTTTTAATAAGGTAATTGAAAACTCAAGTTCCAAACTAAAACATATTTCTGGTGGAGAAAACCACTTTATACAATACTGGAAGCAAAGCTCTTCAGATCATGGCTGCACTGAAGTGATGGGATGTGGCAGTGCTACTCCTTAGGGACTCTGCTTCCCTCTCTTAGCGCTACCATCACCATGACAACCTGGATTGCATGTACTGCATTAGCTAATTGATGCTCCATCAGTCTTAGCATTTTCTTCCACAGTCTTCTCCCAGAACATCACAAACTACTTTTGTTCTTAAGAGAGCGGTGTACCAGAAGGCCTTGACTCTAGTTAAACGGAGGCAGGAGATAGGTGGGCTCCAGGCTACACATTTGCAACTAGCCTCCTGTTTATATTTCTTGAGGAAAGAAGTAGGTGGGCTGCAGCATAGACTCCTATAGCCAGCATCCTATTTACACTTCCAGATAGAAATAACATCAGGAACAGGGTAAAGAGCTGAACTTTGCCTCCGGAGGATGCTTTAAGATAACAGTAATGGAGGGGCAGAGAGGAGCTGAGTTCTGCCCAGATAAAAGATAAAGTGACTGCATATTCTCATTCTTGCAGTCAAGGCAACCTCCCTGACTACACATGCTCAGAAAGACTCCTTGGGGATCAAAAAGGAGGAGGCACCACCCGATAATAGGTAATACCAAGCATCCATGGGCTTCTGCCCTGGAATCCATCTTGGCTAAAAGTTACAAACACATGTTAGGGAGGGTCATAGGGCAAGTCAAGTGTGGAAAAAAACAGGAGAATTGAGTAAAGGTAAAGACCCAGGGAGTTCTTAGGTAGCTCGGTAATAAAGACTCCGCCTACCAATGCAGGAGACATGGGCTTGATCCCTGCGTCAGGAAGATCCTCTGGAGGAGGAAATGGCAACCCACTCCAATATTCTTATCTGGAAAATTCCATGGACAGAGAGCCTGGTGGGCTATAAATGCAAAGAGTGACTGAGCACACATGGAAAAGAAGACCCAGAAGAACTGCCCTCTTTATAAATGATATGTCCATGGGATTCTCCAGGCAATAAATGATTTAATGCTCTCTTTACTGGGCTCCTCCTCACTAAGGAGGATAGCCACACCTTTCTCCCTGGGTGTGTATCTCTGTCTTGCTTCTGTCTTAACTAAACAGTTTCACTCTGAGCTCTTAATAAGCTCTGTATCTGTTTTCACAGTTTTTGCCTTCTTGAAACATTCTTGCTTTCAAGCAGGGCAAGAGCCAGGGGAACTTTGCTTTTAATCTCTAACGTTGCTGGTCTAGCAGCTAAGATCCCTGGCTTTCATCCAGGCTACCCACATCTGATTCCTGGGCAGGGAACTAGAATTTTGCTTCAAGCTACCAGTCAGGGCTGTCTCCTCAAGATCAAAGCATATTCAAAAAGCTCTATATACTAATAACCACTTTGGGTATACTGTCTCAATTCCAATAGTTCATCCACCAAACTGTGGATCCATCTTTCAAAATGAAATATCAGTTTTTGCACAGCCAGCAAAAGTGCTCAAAGAAAGTTCTCTGCTTTCTGCTCAGTCGTATCTGACTCTTTGCAACCCCATGGGCTATAGCGCACCAGGCTCCTCTGTCCCTGGGATTTCCTAAGCAAGAATACTGAAGTAGGTTGCCAATGCTTCCTCCAGGTCATCTTCCCGATCCAGGGACTGAACTTACGTCTCCTGTGAATCCTGCATTGGCAGGTGGATTCTTTACTGCTGTGTCATCGGGGAAGCCCTCAAAAAAGCCATCAGATACAATTTACTTAATTTTCTGTGCATAAACACACATCAATTAGAAAATAATTACAAAAATCACTACTGAAATGGCATTCCATCTTTGTGGTTGATCACATCTTCTCATATAATTTTTACAGGAACATTTTCTGAATTTTCATAATCATTACTACTATTTGTGTGGACTTTTACATGTGTATTTTTATAATATAAAATACTACTTATTAGTTTCCCTTTGTTCATTATTGTAACTTGCAGGCGTTTTGTACTAGCCACTTTCTATAAACTATAGTTTGTCCTACACCACCTTGCTGCTGCTGCTGCTGCTGCTAAATCGATTCAGTCGTGTCCGACTCTGTGTGACCCCAAGGACGGCAGCCCACCAGCCTCCCCCGTCCCTGGGATTCTCCAGGCAAGAACACTGGAGTGGGTTGCCATTTTCCTTCTCCCATGCATGAAAGTGAAAAGTGAAAGTGAAGTCGCTCAGTCGTGTCCAACTCTTAGCGACCCCATGGACTGAAGCCTACCGTCTCCTCCATCCATGGGATTTCCCAGGCAAGAGTACTGGAGTGGGGTACCATCGCCTTTTCTGACACCGCCTTACTAGGATTTACTAAAATTCCTACTAGGCTGTATAGCTCTGGAGGTCAAGGACACTATTTTTCTTTACTCATCGTTGAAAGCCCAGCTGATAGTAAAATTCAGGGTTGTCAGATGTGGAAGGCTAAATGACAGCCACTCCAAAAATATCCCTGTCCTAATTCCTAGAACCTGTAAATAGATTACCTTCTATGACAAAAGAAAGTTTGCAGATCTGACTGCCTTAAGGATTTTGGGATGGGGAAGTTATCCTAGATGTCCCATTGGACTCATGAATACCACAAGGGTATTCATAGGAGAGAGGCAGGAAATTAGAGATCCGAAGGTGCCCTACTGGCTTTGAAGATGGAGGAAAGGGCCAGGAGGAAGTAGGTGGCCTCTTGACGCTGGAAAAGACAAGAGGAGATGGATTCTTGCTCTGGATGAAAAATATAGCCTGCCATATCTGTAAGCAAAGGCCACCACTACAACAACATAGACAGTGATCCCTGAAGGAACTCAAGATGGAGTCAAGCAGCTTGCTGCTTTTCCAAGCCCTCCGCCATGCAGCCATCCTCCAGTGTGCCCCCTGAAGAGCCTCAGAAAGGGGAAGAAGAGGATACTGGCCCCAGATAGCCAAATGTGCTTCTCAGCTGTTCAGTTTTGTCTGACTCTTTGCAGTCCCATGGACTGTAGCCCACCGGACTCCTCTGTCCATGGAAACTTCCTGGCAAGAATACTGGAGCAGCTTGCCATTTCTCACTCCAGGGGGTCTTCTGAACCAAGGGACTGAACCAGAGTCTTAAGTCCCCTTCATTGGCAGTCAGGTTCTTTACCGCTAGTAACACCTGGAAAGCCCCCTAGACTGCTAAGGTGCATGTCAAAGTGACAGTTTCAATGATCCCAGACCCTTGCATCTTCCCATACAAAGAAACCACTGCATTCATTAACTTGAATTGTCTGGTTTCCTTTAATTAACATTAACAATTTGATGTTCCAACTACCTGGTTTTTGTTGCAAAACTCCTATAGATCCTAATTCTTCCCTCACCTCTTTGGAATAGTCCCTCAGAGACATCTGAGAGGCTCTCTCATGAGTTTAAGTCCTCAGGAAGTTCACCAAATAAAATATAATTCTTAACTATTAGTTCTGCATTTTTTTCCCCCAGTGGACACCAGACTTAAGAAGAAATAAGCCACACTGACACCACTGCCTATAATACGGTGAGACTTATTTTAAATTTTGACCTCCATAACTCTAAGCTTGTGTTGTTTTAAGCCATTATCTCACATGATAGCAAAGTAATACTCAAAATTCTCCAAGCTAGGCTTCAACAGTACATGAATCGAGAACTTCCAGTGTTCAAGCTGAATTTAGAAAAGGCTGAGGAACCAGAGATTAAATTGCCAACATCCATTAGATCATAGAAAAAGCAGGACAATTCCAGAGAAACATCTAATTCTGCTTCATTGACTATGCTAAAGCCTTTGACTATGTGGATCACAACAAACTGTGAAACATTCTTCAAGAGATGGGAATACCAGACCACCTTACCTGACTCCTGAGAAATTTGTATGCAGGTCAGGAAGCAACAGAACTGGATATGGAACAACAGACTGCCTCCAAATTGGTAAAGGAGTATATCAAGGATGTATAGTGACACCCTGCTTATTTAACTTATATCCAGCATATGTCATGCGAAATGCCAGGCTGGATGAAGCACAAGTTGGAATCAAGACTGCCAGGAGAAAAATCTATAGCCTCAGATATGCAGATAACACAGCCCTCATGGCAGAAAGTGAATAGGAAATGAAGAGCCTCTTGATGAAAGTGAAAGAGGAGAGAAAAAAACTGGCTTGAAACTCAGCATTCAAAAAATGAAGATCATGGCACCCAGTCCCATCACTTCAAGGCAAATAGGTGGCAAAATAATGGGAACACTGAGAAACTTTATTTTCTTGGGCTCCAAAATCACTGGAGATGGTGACTGAGCCCTGAAATGAAAAGAAGCTTGCTCCGTGGAAGAAAAGCTATGACCAACCTAGGTAGCATATTAAAAAGCAGAGATATCACTTTGCTGACCAAGGTCTGTATAGTCAAAGATATGATATTTCCGGTAGTTGTATATGAATGTGAGAGTTGGACTAGAAAGAAAGCTGAGCGCCAAAGAATTGACACTTTCGAACTGTGGTGTTGGAGAGGACTCTTGAGAACCCCTTGAACTGCACGGAGATCAAACCAGTCAGTCCTAAAGGAAATCAGTCCTGAATATTCTTTGGACGGACTGATGCTGAAGCTGAGACTCCAATAATTTGGCCACCTGATGTGAAGAATTGACTCATTTGAAAAGATCCTGATGCTGGGAAAGATTGAGGGCAGGAGGAATAGCGTTTGACAGAGGATGAGGTGGTTGGATGGCATCACCAACTCAATGGACATGAGTTTGAGCAAGCTCTGGGAGTTGGTGATGGACCGGGAAGCCTGGCATGCTGTAGTCCATGGGGTTGCAGAGAGTAAGACACCACTAATCGACTGAGGTGAACTGAAGCCTCTATATTTGTGGTAAATTCTTACAATTAAGGAATTAATAAATAAATTTTACCACTGTAAACTCAGGTTTTATACATTAAGGTAATTTTTCTTAGATCATATGCAAATACAATTAGGATACAAAATGAAATTTTTCTGACCATAAACATTATGCTATTTTTATCAGTTTTACTAAACTATGACAGTTATCACCATGAGACAATATTATGAAAACTGGACTGTGTGCTTGGTACTAAAATACTTTTTCTGTATTACTTTAGTCATTTTAAATAAGAGGGAGGACAGCAAATAAACTTCAGTAAGTTTCATTGATTAATATGCATTTCTGGGGTGAATGGTAGAATCAAAATGTTACCTATGTAACATACTAGTAGCTATTCAGCTTACTAATTCAAACAGAATGTTTATGTTCAGATAAACATCATTAAAAATGATGGAATGAATGGATGTTAAAACTATCATGTATATTAAATAAATATTTTGAAAGAGTTAAGATCATCTCATTGATAATCATTTAGTACGAATTCAACTGCTCTCAATAATTTTCATAACATAATGCATCAAATTTTGTGTGTTTAATGTTATAATTGAATAGTATATTGTTTCACCACCCACATCATAAAACTACAAAGGTTTTTCAAAATAAGGTTTATTGAAGTATAATTTATATGCAATAAATCACACCCTTTTAAACTGCACTGTTTGTTGAGTTTTGTTAAATGTATATTATTGTGGATTCACCACCACAATGAAAATATAGAATATTTATATCTCCCCAAAAGGTTTACTCCTACTACTTTGCACTGAAAACTGTCCCACCCCTAATCCTTGTCAACCACTGGTTTGTTTACAGTCACTCAAATGTTGACTTTTATAGACCGTAATGTAAATTGTATCATACAATATGTACTCTTTTGTGTCTGGCTTCTTTCATTTAGCATAATACTTTCAAGATTCATCCATGCTCTTGTGTGTTTCAGTAGCTCATTCTTTTCATTTCTGATTTGATTTCTAAGGCATGGATATACCAGAATTTGTTAATTCATTCAGTAGTTAATAAGCATCTGGGTGCTTTGCAATTTGGGCATACTATAAATAAAACTGCCTGAATATTTGCATGTCTTTGTTTTCACTTCACTTGAATAAATACCTCAGAATTGAATCGATAGGTCATGTGGTAGGTATATGTTTAAATTTATAGGAAACTTTCAAACTCCTTGCCAAACTGAATGAAGCAGTTTGCATTTTCATCTGTAACATATGAGATCACAATTTCTCCTATCTTTGTCACCACTTGAAACTGCCAGGCTTTTTCATTTTAGCCATTCTTGTGAGTGCGCCTCCATTTTCTTAATTAAGGGCAAGCAGTATTGATCATCTTTTAATAAATATTTTGTGGTCATTTGTATATCTTATTGTGTGATGTGTTTCTGTATGGTTTGCTCATTTTTTTTAATCGAGTTATCATCTTAGTATTGAGTTGAAAGACTAGAGTACTTAATTTTTGGTAAAGAACTTTTATAAGATATTTGCAAATACATTCTTCCAGGCTTGGGTTGACCTTTTATTTTCCTAATTGTGCCTTTGAAAAAGCAAGTTTTAATACTGAAGAAATAGTTTTCACATTTTACACATTTTTCTTTTATGACTTGTGCTTTTGTATCTTGTTTAAGAAATATTTTCAAATGTATATCTAATAGCTCCAGAGCCATTTAATGACTATATTATCATATATATATAAACACACACACACACACACACATGCTATAAACCTCATGGTACAATCTCATATTTTTATTAAATATTCACATAAATTAAAAAGAAGTTAACATAAAGACCAAAATTTTTAATAATTATAGTTTATATGTACCATTTATGGTATTATTCATACTTTCCTGGTGATTCAGGTTTCAATCTGATATAATTTCCTTTCAGTCTGAAGAAGTTTTTACAAACCTTTTGTGGTGACATTCTTGCAATTAATTTTCTTAACTTTCTTATATCTAGAAACACATTTTTCATCTTTGAAGAAAGCTTTTGCTCGATCCAGAATCTTGAGGTAACACTTTTTAGTACTTCAGCTCCTTACAGATGCTACTTGAGTGTTTTTTGGTGTTCATGATTCCTTCCTTTAAGTCTCTGGCTGAATCATTTTTTCAGTTTATTATGATATTTTTCTCTTGATTCTTTCAAGTTTCAGTATTAACATCTGACTTTCAATGGTTTGTCTATGTGTGACCTTTTTTGGTGTTTACTCTAGGTTTGCATTGAGAATATTGAATCGATAGTTTTGTATATCTCATAAAATTTGGGAAATTTGGAGACATTATTTCTTCAAACATTTTTCTGAACATATTAGATTCTAATTTCATGTATTTTCAGCTATTTGACACTATCTGAGTTCTGCATTTTCTTTTTTTCAGGGCTTTGTCTCTTTGTACTTTGATAATTAGTAGTGTTGTGTATCCAAGTTCACTGATTTTTCTTTTCTCTGTGGTTTCTCTTCAATTTTTAAATTCATCCAGTTCGTATTTGTTTGTATTTAATTTTAGGCATTTTAGCTCTCAGTTCTAGAAATTCCTTTCTTCCTTTGTTATTGCTTCCATTTATCTGATGAGATTTCCTATTTTTTTTTAAGTTAAGTAATTTTTTTTACTTCCCTAAGAATATTTATCATGGCTCTCAAAAGTCTTTATTTCCTTATTTCAATCTATGGATCATTTCAAGATTGATTTCATGTTATTGCCTTTTTGAGACAGTCGGGAATATTACCCAATTTCCTGGTTCTCTTTATGTTAGGAAATTTTAGATTGTACTTTAAACAATTAATTGCATTTCAGTGGAAAACTGTGCATTGTCTAGAAGACAATCTTCAGATAATTTGATTTAGGTCCTTGTCTTCTGACCTAAAGCTTGGTAAGTCATAATTAACTTACAAATCTGCAAATTCTGTTTTCTCTGGTAAAAAGTTCAACTAGCTTTTCTCTATGCTGCAGGGAAAAAAATAATTTTGCTCCCATGTGAGCATTCATTCCAATATCCCTGCTGTATATCTTTTGAAATGGTTATAACTTGTATCTGATCACTTCTTGATAAATAAATAGAACAAAATATTTCAAATGTGTTCATCTTTATACCTGTATGAAGCTCATAATTTTACGTTCTCTTTTGAAAATTGTCTTTGAGAGTGTCCTAAGTGTTATGAATGTAGAGATGTTAGAAATCTAAAACCCATTATTATTGTCTGTCAGTAATGTGTCTTTTGTTTTAGCAGACAATTCCCAAAATGAAATTTGTTTTTTGGATATTAGCTTCAATCTCAGTTCAGATCTGTCTGATTTTACTCTGAGTCTGCTCCACTTGGGAGTGGTTCAAGGATTAGCCAAAATATGATCAGACAGAAATCTGAGATCCTTTCTCTGGCCTTTTCAGAGGAAATTCACAATGTTGTCATAGGTACCTTGCCTTGTCTTCAAAGTAGCTGACTCACCATGACTCCTAAGTGTGATTCCTGAGGCCAGAAATACTATGGTCCCTCTATTATCACCCCACTCCCAAGCAACATATGTGAGCATTACTGTTGGGGACAAACAATGGAGAACTTACCGTATACCTTCCCTCAGAAACAGTATTCTATAACCTCCTGCTCTTCTTCATCACCTAGGGCCTTCAGACGGCTGCTTGTTATATTATGTCCATATTTGAAACTGATTTCTGTGGCAACATCAGTCCACTTTGACCTTACTCCATCACTATGGAAAATACAGCTCTGCATATTATAAGGTTTTGAACAAATAAGGGTGTGTTATACAAATGAACACTTTGCTTAATAATGTATCAACGCATTTGAGTTTAATATGCTTCCTAGTATTAGAATAGATGCACATATAATTGGAAAATATAATTTAACATTAACATAATGACTACATTATAGATCCATTCATACATTTGGATGAGAATAATATTTACAATATATAATATTAAATCTTTATATATTTCTTACAACAGTGTCAAGTACAGTATCTCAGAAAATAACATAGGTAAAAATCAGAACTTTCTTTTTGAAGCTGCACTCTGTTTTGTTGAGAGTAAAAGAAAGAAAGAAAGAAAAAAGGAAGTAAGGAAGGTAGAGAAGGAGAGAGAGAAGAGGAAGAGAGAAAGCCAAGGAGGAAAGAAAATAAGCCATGATAACAGAGATTAAGAATGGTTACAAATGAATACACCAACATAAAAATAGAATTTAATTTTCATGAGCTTCACATCCATCTTCATATGCTTTTGTCATTACCCTTTCCGAAACACTCAGCTTTACCTGTGACTACATTTTATGTTACCCTTTCCTATAATGGCTTTGTATTCATCCCTCGGGTTGGATGTTGCTCTCAAGTAGTCTCACACTCCTTGCTTCCATGATGTAACACACACTGTCTGTTGCTATGGCAATGATCAGCATCTTTCAGCATGAACCCCTGTGATTACAGGTTTCTAGTGCCAGACTCTTCTTCTTTCAGTCAATTTTCAGAGATCCCTTTTTTCTTCCACACACTCCAAATTCAGCTCTTAAGGTGCTTTGATTAATGTTTCAGAGTTTAACCAGTGTAGTGATGTGTTAAGTGGCAGTGCTTTATCTGCATTTTTCCATAACTCTATTGTTCAGCCTATATGAATTTTTTTTTTTTACTGAATCACAGTAAGCTAGGTGTAGCTGACATTTTTAAAATGCATAAATCAGCCTTGAAATAACAAACTTGTAGTTTGTGTACATGAGATCTAGATTGTAGGACTCAAGTATTAAACACAAAGTGAATTATAAAAAAAAATTTTATTCAATAATATCTTGATAATTAAATACAGGTCAAGATCCTGATTATTATATGCTGGAGAAGCAGGGAGCCCATCCTACCACATATAGTAAGTCACCTTATGCATGACACTATCAAAGTATTTACCTTGTATTTATCAGACAAATTTCAGCTGAACATCTAGCTTGTGAGATTAAATATGTGTATAAAGCTAAAGGCATACATTCTTCCTAAATTATGCATTCTTTGCTCCATATGTCCACAAGGGAAAGGCTCCTTCTCACGAGTATATGTTTTTATTTTTATTTTTTAATATGCTTGTTCTTTATCACCATTGCTGTAAATGGCTTTCTTGACATGGAGAAGATATGTCACATTATGTATTTAACATTTCTTTTCTTTTTTTCAGTTGTGCTAAGAACTCTTAATATGAGATCTACCCTTTTAAGAAATGTTTAAGTGTACAATAGAGTATTATTAACTGCAGGCATTATGTTGTACAGCAGATAAGATCTCAGGGAGGGAGGAAGGTTCAGGATGGGGAACACGTGCTTTTATTTTTTAAGAATATAAAGATCTTTGTGCATTTTTCATTCCGGTTAAGACCACAGCTGAAAGCTCAAATAACAATGAATTTTTATTTCATAAAGATAATGAAAACACATATCAGATTGTGTAGAAAGTAAATTATTTGACAAGCAGACCAAGAATTTCCTAATTAATCAAAATTTACTTTTACATTTTTCACATAGTTTAAATGAGTATTTTTGCAAGAAGGCAAATAACCTATGAGATGCAAATTTGTTGATCTTTCTCATATATATAAGAGGTCTTCTTTTGACCTCTTTGAAGAATGAATTAATATCCACTG
The DNA here is from genome assembly GCF_027580195.1 of Bos mutus. Taxonomy (NCBI): domain Eukaryota; kingdom Metazoa; phylum Chordata; class Mammalia; order Artiodactyla; family Bovidae; genus Bos; species Bos mutus. Next base: position 60,790,413 of record NC_091636.1, read on the forward strand.
ACATGATGATTTTGAATTGTGGTGCTGGAGAAGACTCTTGAGAGTCCCTTGGACAGCAAGCAGATCAAACCAGTCAATCCTAAAGGAAATAAACCCTGAATTTTCATTGGAAGGATTTAAGGCTGAAGCTGAAGTTCCAGTAGTCTGACCACCTGATGCGAAGAGCCAACTCATTGGAAAAGACCCTGGTCTAAGGGCAGGAGGAGAAAGGGGTGACAGAGGATGAGATAGTTAGCATCAAGCTCAATGGAAATGAATCTGAGCAAACTCCAGGAGGAAGTGAAGGACAGGGAAGCCTGGAGTGCTGCAGTTCATGGGGTCACAAAGAGTTGGATATGGCTTAGCAACTGAATAACAGCACTGATATAAAGATTACCCAAGAACCTATAACCATACTCCTACCTCGGATTCAATCTTGGCTCCAATTAACTATCAACTGTTAACTTAGATTGCCGTTAAAAACCTAGGTTTCATTATGCCTAATCAAATTATTTTCTTCCCCAGAAGATCAAAGATACCCAAGCTGCAAGTGCTGTTTAAAATTCACTAAGTAATAAGATCAATTTTGTGGGCTATCATTTAGTGTTGTATACCTAAATTTCCTTTCACAATTATTAACGCATAAACCAAGCAGCTTATATAGTTTCAAAAGCCGTGGACATTGTAGACTGATTTATACTATAAATTTATACTGATTTATCAACCCCCAAGTTTGTTCAGAATCAAGTAAATCTAAAGGACAAAACTCCATTCAAAAAGGAAGAATATACATTTCATGGAGAGTAAAAATGTATTCATCTATGAATCTATGCTACCAAGTCAACACATATTTTAAGTGAAAGAGGCTTGTTCACTTACAAATTTGTGAGTTTACATGAAAAACAAATATCCTGGGCATGTTTATATCCTCCCTTTCAGGCCTGTTCTTAACCCTCGATGATACCTAGGACTGTATCCCATGCACCCAGTGCAATTTACTCTGTTAAGTTGCCCTCTTTTCAAAAGTCACTCTCTAAATAGGATTTGTCAAACTAATTTAACCCCAAAATAAAGAATTAACAATCTTAAGACATCACTTTTATCTTTCATTATGAAAAGCTAGACTTATCTAAGTGTGAGAGTTTCTGATTGAGACTGATCATACCTGAGCTGGACTTCCCTGGTAGCTCAGCTGGTAAAGAAACTGCCTGCAATGCAGGAGACTCCGGTTTGATCCCTGGGTTGGGAATGTCCCCTGGAGGAGGGCATGCCAACCCATTCCAGTATTCTTGCCTGGAGAATCTCCATGGACAGAGAAGCCTGGCGAGCTACAGTGCATGGGTCTCAAAGAGTCAGACACAACCAAACAACTAAGCATACACACAAACCTGAGCCAGCAGCTGAGGCAGGTCAATTCCATGGCAACCATACTTACAACTTTAAATAAAACTCTACCTCTGGTTACGCAAGTGCCAAGGTTAGCGAGAGTTTAATAATTATTGTTGTACATGACAATGTTTGAATTATAAGATCTTATAGGATCTAAACTGAATCAAAGATCACATTATATTCTAGCAGTTTACTGCATATACCTATGAAAACATATTTCAGAGGAAGGCAGTGCATATTGCAATGCTAAAACCACTGATGAGGAGGGAGGGGAGTTCAGGATGGGGAACACCTGTATACCTGTGGCGGATTCATGTTGATGTATGGCAAAACCAATACAATATTGTAAAGTAATTAACCTCCAATTAAAATAAATAAATTTATTAAAAAAAATAAAACCACTGATAACAACTTCAAGTAGAGCAAACGTGTTAAACAATATGGATAAACTCTAAAGGATAACATGCAATTTCATTGGAACTGTAAAATAAAGTAGTTTTAGATTCCTAAAATTGAATATGAAAAACATTGCAGTAGGGTGAGGAAAGAAAATATTAGAACATCTGTTTGTGAAATTTCTCATTCTGTATTTTATAAAAAAAACAAAATGTGTGAATGCATGTTATTTAAATCATGTGTGACTATAATAGTACACATAAAGAAGTTTTTATATATATATATATATATATATGTATATATGTTAGTCCTTCCATCATGTCTCACTCTTTATGACCCCATGGACTGTAGCCCGTGAGGCTCCTCTCTCCATGGAATTCTCCAGGCAAGAACACTGGAGTGCATAGCCATTCCCTTCTCTAGGGGATCTTCCCGACCCAGGGATCAAAACCAAATCTTTTGAATTGCAGGCAGATTCTTTACCATCTGAGCCACGAGGGAAACCCACAATAGTGCACATAAAGTTATAAATAAATAAACTATACTTCTCACTAAAGGTAAAAGACAATACAGCAATTGATAGATGGATACTGTCAGAAGACTCCAAAGATATATTGCAGTTAACGATCGTAAGGTAGAATTAAGAACTGAATTACCATTTCTAAATTATAATGCTAGCTTTTCAATTTTAGCAATATTTCCACATTATGGATTCAACACTGGATACAATAACAGCAAACTGGGACACAAAGATAAGAAACTCTCACATGTAAACCTCTTATTTACCTTTAAAATGAACTCTAAAAACTGAATAAATGAGCCTCGAGAGTATAAACTAGAGAACACAATAAATTATATAAATTCAGATTGTGGCAAATAAAGGAACCAAGCAAATACATGGACTATAACATTAAAATTCAAACTCACAGGACAAAATGCTTATTTTGGAAGCACACAGATACAAAATATCACTTGGTTAGCATAGCTCTTGAACAGGAAATTTCGTAAACATGAAAATTTGTAATTTGTGAAACAGTTAATCTAATAGAGGCAATAATGAGATTATGATATGTTTTCAGAAAGGATTACTTTGTCTAATAGATATTTGTTATGGCTTTTGATTAAAGCTTATATCTTCTATATTAATATAAAATAAAATACTGACCCAGAAAATTTATCTATTGTATAGAAAGTTTTTAATTTTGTCCATTCAACTTTAGCTGACTTGTCCTTTAAATGATGACACTTAATTTTATCCCTAGAAAACAGCTTTTCCCTTTGCAAATCAGAAGTGCCTTGTTAAAAGTTCATTCATCTCTGCACATCACCAAGGGATAATATATGGTATCCTAATTCACCTCATATTGCAATGAAGTTCCCAATTTATCCGAGCACAGCCATGGAATTTGGAGGTTGGGCAGCTATCATCTCCCTTTCTTTGGTCACAATTTCTAACCCAAACATCTATAAATCTGTGCATAAATTAGAAAATTCCTAGTAAATTTTTTCAGGAACTCTATGTGCACTGCTGGGAAGGAATGAAGGCAAAAGGAGAATGGGGCTGCAGAGGATGAGGTGGTTAGATAGCATCACCACTGCAATGGACATGAATTAGAGCAACATCCACTATTAGACACAGTGGAAGATAGAGGAGCCTGGCATGCTGCAATAAATGGCATCACACAGTGGAAATGACTTGGTGACTGAACAAAAATAACCACACAGAGCATTGTCACAAAATAATTTAGGAGTCAATGTTGCATGTCACACTGTTTAAGCTATGATTACCAGAATCACAGTTCTCCATATTGTAGTTCTCCATCGTGAAGTTCAAATGCAGAATTACTTGAAGTCAAATGTAATAGTATATTGAATTCAGTGCACTATTATATTTTTAAGGGTAAATTTTAATAATATGAAAAATCTGCATTATTTTTGCATTTTTTCTGCTTTAAACTTTTTTCTTGAATGGATCAATAAATTGAAGATTGACAAAGGACTGAACTAAAGTATGTACAACAATGTGGCAGGTAGACACTAAGATGGGTCCCAAGTGTCCACATTTCTTGGTATTCATGCTTATATATGGGCTTTTCCAGTGGCTCAATGGTAAAGAATCCACCTTCTAAGCAGGAGAGGTGAGTTTGATCCCTGGGTTCCTTTCTTGAAAGAAATATCTTTATCAGCTCTTTGAACTTGATACAAAGTTGGAAAAGAACAGCAAAAAAAAAAAAAAATATTCTACTTGGCTGATTTGAACAAGTAGCAAGTTAATATGTACCTAAAGGGGAAAAAAATAGTATTTTGTTTAAAATAAAATCCAAAAGAGAAGTAGGCAAGTGAAGAAATTTTTATGAGGAATAAGTATGAATCAGATAGCTCAAAAAGGTGAAAAAGAAAATGCAATCAGTTCTCTAATGAATTAATAGGTACAGCAGGGAATCTCATGTTACTTTATGTGAAATTGCTAATGAACAGCAGAGAAGCTGGGAAAAAATGGTAGTCAGCACATTCTAGGAACCCACTTGCCTTTTAAAGGCCTTATAAATAGAAGATGGCTCTTTATTAAAAATCAACGTATTTTCCTTTCCTTCTAGATTTAGAAGAAAGTGTAGGGTTTTTCCTATCTATATAAATAATGGTAACACAGAAAACTTAAAGCAACATGGCTTATACATCATCTTTGCACTTTTTTAGTTTTTCTTATTTTGCATTGCTCTTAATATGAAGTTTCCAGCTAGTTTCTCTTAGAGAGCTCTTTTGTCCATTCCAGAAGAATGACACTTCTAAGATCCATTTCATTCACATATGGAAGAGTCACACACTCAGATGTTGGAAGAAGCAGGTAAGTAATTTAGAAGACTGGAGTTTATTAGATCTCCTACATAGAATGGGTACCTCATCTAAAGGGCAACCAGTCTTCGGCTTAAGTATTTGGAGGACATGAGGAAATAGACTCAATGTTGCTTGATCATTGAGTTTATAAAATAATATTGTTACCTAGGTTGTTGGCCCAGAATCATACCTCTGCACTTCCCTCAAATGGAAAACAATTATTCTTACTTAAGTTTCAGGAGGAAGCTGCCAAGAGAAAAAATAAAAACTGGTTAGAATGAAAAAACTGGCCCAAAATGGCAGAAGATTTGACTTCCAATAGACCCTGAGCCTCACCATACACTCATTGTAATATATTAGCATTTGCTGAATGACAGGCCAATCAGTGCCCTGACAGTCAGCAATTGTCATGACAAGAACCATTGTTATCGCTGCTGTTCATTTGCTAAGCAGCATCCAATTCTTTGAGACACCATGAACTGCAGCACACCAGGCTCCTCTGTCCTTCACCATCTCCCAGAGTTCAAATTCATGTCCATTGAGTTGGTGATGCTAGCCTCTGCTATCATCTCATCCTCTGCTGCCTGCTTCTCCTTTGCCTTCAATCTCTCCCAGCACCAGGGTCTTTTCCAATAAGTCAGTTCTTTGCATCAAGTGGCCAAAGTATCGGAGCTTCAGCTTCAGCATCAATCCTTCCAATGAATATTCAGGGTTCATTTCCTTTAGGACTGACTAGTTTGATCTCCGTTCAGTCCAAGGAACGTTCAAGAGTCTTCTCTAGCATCATGATTCAAAAGCATCTATTCTTCAGCATTCAGTCTTCTTTATGGTCCAACTCTTTTAAACTTACATAAGGACTGAAAAGAAGTGTTACATCACTTTCAGGTTCTAACCACATGCTTGTTCTTGGATAAGTCATGAATATTCCTACCATTCTTTCCAAACCCCTCTCTTTTACTTCCAATCTCCTATATTTTTGTCTCCATATGAATTGGCTTGAGAAGTTGCTTTTCAAACTAGGTTCCCCATTCTCCATTCTTTGGCCATTGAATGAAGCTTGTGCTCTTCCAGTCTCAGCATTGGTTTCATTATTGGCTATGTGAATAAATCAGAAAACCTCCCTGGCCAGGACAAGGGGTCTTGATCTGAGGAAGGAACCTAGATGGAGTCTAGTAGATCAACTTGGTAGCAATATCCAACTGTTTATTTGGAGACTTCTGATTTTTAACTATTGACACCCAAGTCAATTTAAAATATTGGGAAGGTTGAGTAAAATACGTCCAGTTGTTCATTTTGGTTCAGTTCAGTCTCTCAGTCCTGTCCTACTCTTTGTGACCCCATGGACTGCAGCATGCCAGGCTTCCCTGTCCATCACCAACTCCCAGAGCCTGCTCAGACTCATGTCCATTGAGTCAGTAATGCCATCTAGTCATCTCATCCTCTGTTGTCCCCTTCTCCTACTGTCTTCAATCTTTTCCAGCATCAGGGTCTTTTCCAATAAGGCATTTTCCAGTGTCTATGTGTAGACAACTTAAATCAGTTACAAGGCACTACACACTGCAGTGCTTCTCCAGTGGACCCTCTAAGATAACCCCCTGGTTCTTCAGATGAGAGACTCCTAAGTGAGTGACTCGTGACCAGAACTGAGCCAACCACATTCTGCTAAGGATTTGAAGTATGATAAGAGGCAATCAGGTACCCAGTTGGGGACAAATTATCTTAGACAGTAGCAACAAAAATAGTAAAAAGATCCCAAAACTCTAGGGGAGCATTGATTTATAACCCTCCTTCACTTTTTAAATGATTTTAATAGTTCTTCTGATAAAAATATTTTCATTATCATTTCCCCACAGAGAGCTAGAGTTGACTTTTGTTGCTTGAGTGCAAAAATAATACAAAACACAATTTTTACTAACACGGAAACCTTCATTAAGATGGAAATAAGTCTTTTCTTTCCACTCAACTACTTTCTTAACTCAAGTGGCTCCCAACCAGGAGAAAGACTGGGCTTCTAGGGATATTTGAACAAGGAAGTATTGTGTGTGTGTGTGTGTGTGTGTGTGTGTACGTAATTACGGGAATCAAGTGCCATTGATATTTAGTGTTTGAGAATTCCCATGAATTATCATCTCCCTGCACTGTGAGGCACAGTTCTATACGTAAATATCCATGCCTTTCAAACGCCAAAGGAATTTTTCCTTTAATTGTTTCTAACATACTCTGAGAGGAGTGCTGTCATATGCCTAAAGTTAATAATCTATTATTTCAAATCCAAGATGTCAGCTTGAGTCTTTTCACTTGTCTTCACAAATTTTACCTTTGTCCTCAAGTTTACAATATTCAAGCAGGCATGCTAAGTATTTTTAAAGGATCAAAAAAGAGAATACGTGGAGTCTCACAAATCTTATATATAGAACTTACACTTTATTGCCCACTAATCTATGTGCCAGCTTTCATGGAATAAAATCCTGGCTATCACCTGCTTTGCTCTCTTATGTCACCACTAGAGAGAAACATGAAATTTTCTTCATGTTTCAGCACCATTTGTTTATTGAATCCCCACTAAAGGAAAATGAGTTTTCCTCCAAATAGCTTCCACTTATTATTTACATTGGTAATTAACCACTTTATTGCTATAGTAGCATGAGCCTATTTAAGAAAGTAATAAACACATATACCTGTAGAATTTAATACATATATATATATTTTTTGTTTGTTTGTTTCAGTCTGATTGGAACCCTAGATGAGTGTACAAAGGTTCTCAGAAGTATGTTGCAGGTCTTTGGCAGGTTGCATTGTGGGAAATCATTGATACAGTTAAGTAAAATAATCACTGAAGATGGTAACTGCAGCCATGAAATTAACAGATGCTTACTCCTTGAAAGAAAAGCTATTAAAAACTCAGACAGTGTAATAAAAAGCAGACACATTACTTTGAGGAAAAAGGTCTGTTTAGTCAAAGCTATGATTTTTCCAGTAGTCATGAATGGATGTGAGAGTTGGACCTAAAGAAGGCTAAGCTCTGAAGAATTGAAACTTTTGAACTGTGGTGTTGGAGAAGATTCTTGAGAGTCTCTTGGACTGCAAGGAGATAAAATCCAGTCAATCGTAAAAGAAATCAATCCTGAATATTCATTGGAAGGACTGATTTCAGCCATGAAATTAAAAGACGCTTGCTCCTTGGAAGGAAAGTTATGACCAAACTAGACAGCATATTAGAAAGCAGGGACATTACTTTCTTGACAAAGGTCCATCTAGTCAAGGCTATGGTTTTTCCAGTAGTCATGTATGGATGTGAGAGTTGAACTATAAAGAAAGCTGAGCATCGAAGAATTGATGCTTTTGAAGTGTGGTGTTGGAGATGACTCTTGAGAGTCCCTTGGACTGCAAGGAGATCCAACCAGTCCATCCTAAAGGAGATCAGTCCTGGGTGTTCATTGGAGGGACTGATGTTGAAGCTGAAACTCCAATACTTTGGCCACCTGATACAGAGAGCTGACTCATTTGAAAAGACCCTGATGCTGGGAAAGATTGAGGGCAGGAGGAGAAGGGGACGACAGAGGATGAGATGGTTTGATGGCATCACTGACTCGATGGACATGGGTTTGGGTGGACTCCGGGAGTTGGTGATGGACAGGGAGGCCTGATGTGCTGTGGTTCATGGGGTTGCAAAGAGTCGGACACGACTGAATGAACTGAACTGAACTAAACTAATGCTGGGAAAGATTGAAGGTGGGAGGAGAGGGAGATGACAGAGGACAAGATGCTTGCATGGCATCACCAGCACAATGAACGTGAGTTTGAGCAAGATCTGCAAGATGGTGAAGGACAGGGAAGCTTGGTGTGCTATAGTCCATGGGGTGGCAGAGAGTCTGAAATGACTGAGCAACTAATCAACAACAAGTAAAGAAAGCATTGTGTACATTTCCCTTAGCCTCAACTGGCACTCCTTTCATATTTAAATTAAACTATATTTTTTCAAATCTACCAACCAACCCTCTCCAGGTCCATTTATCATCACTAGCAGGCTTGGTGAATGTGTGTTTACTGAACACCTGCTACATTCTAGAAAATGCCTCTGAATTGTAAGAGCTGTTGGTCATCAATAGAAGCATAGTGAAATAATAGTCACAAAAACAGTGATGAGGTGATATTTTTAATGCGGTGGGGGGATGGAGAAAAGGTTTTAGGCAAGGAACACTTGATGTCATTAAATTCTGTATTTCATCTATTCTTGTTTGTTACAATTATATTGTCAACAATACAATTTCAACTTAAGTAGATTGTGAACTGCCCAGATCGGTCAGTATATCTCAGCTTATATTTTTATGTCTGAACAATTTACTTGCTGAAAAATAGGTCCATAACAAATAAATGCTTATGAATGAACATAAAGAACACAATTCTTTTGTTGCTGTTCAGTTGCTCAGTCATGTCTGACTCTGCAACCCCACGGACTGTAGCACACCAGGCTTTCCTGTCTCACACCATCTCCCAGAGCTTGCTCAAACTTAGGTCCATTGAGTTGGTGATGCCATGCACCATCTCATCCTCTGATGTCCCCTTCCCCTCCTGCTTTCAATCTTTTCCAGCATTGGGGTATTTTCTAGTGAATCAGCTCATTGCATCAGGTGCCCTTCCATCAGCCTTGCATCAATCCTTCCAATGAATACTCAGGGTTGATTTCCTTTAGGATTGAATGGTTTGATCTCTTTGCAGTCTAAGAGACTCTCTTCTCCAACACCACAGTTCAAAAACATTAAACTAATACAATTATGTAAAGTTTAAAAATAAAATAAAATTTAAAAAAAAATAAAAAAAACATCAGTTGAACTGTGGTGTTGGTGTTTTAATCATTTCCTTTGAATTCACTGACTTTTCAAAATTTCTTAGTCCAATTGGAGAGCTAGGTGAGTGGCTCATTCCTTAGCCTAGAAAAACTGAGAGCCAGAACTGTGCTGTGATGAACCTGTTAAGGGAAATTCATTTCTTAAGGATAGGGTTATTTGTCACTGAACAAGGTGTGAAATTCTCAGTTCTCCAAATTCTAAGCAGAAACCCTGAGTCAAGCCCATAATTGCCTGAACACATTTTACAAGGAATCCCTACACTTCTAACCCAATTACAAACCAATGTGCTCCCATTTGGAAAATGGGTTACCTTTTGTTACTGAAGAATATTTCTAAGGGAAGTCCCCAGAAAGAAGTGGAAAGCAGTAGGTATATGGCGACAGATCAGAGTGGACTGCTCACTGACTGAGTCACTTATAATCCTCAGAAAATCTTCTTAATGTTGCAGTGCTCTCTCCTACTCATTTTAAAATACACCAATGGTTATAACATCTATTTTAAGTGATTTCTACTTTAAGAGATGGAAAAGCACTTTGCTGAATGCCTGACACACAATAGGCTGTTTAAATATAGTATTTCCCTTCCTCCATTGAAAATCAGGACAGATCCTCCTCCTATCTTTTTGTACATTTTCAGTTCAACACACAGATTTGTCAAGGACCACTCTGATAGGTATGATAGGAGATATGGGTCAATGCAGAACCATCACAACATACGTAACTGAGAGAGAAGATGTGCCTTGATGAGTGTAATATTAAGGCTCAAGAAACACAGCCCAGTGTCATGGAGGAGAGTGAGATTAATCTGAGCTAGATGAATCTTCAGAGTTCTCCTTGAGACTGTGTAGGGCATACACAGCCCAAAGTTTTGAATCTTATATTAAGCCTTCCTTGACCAGTGCAGTCACCAGAGAAATCTCTACTTTTTACTTTCTTGTTTTATGTGTGGCAGACTCAGCTAACTTATTGGTTGAAAAATAATCTTAAAGTTGGTGACTTTTATCACAGTGGTAAAACCTGTGATGAGTTACACCATGGAGTAGTATGTGTGGGGTGGAGGAAATCCCAATTAGTTTGGAGTGAAAAGATCAGAGATAAGTAACATCGTTCATTCTCAGCATATTTTTACACACTCAGCCGGTTTCACAAGCATAGTCATCTCACTAATTCCAAGAGTAAGTGTGATGAGTTAACAAGATAGTGTTTATAGGAAATCATCTTAACTGGAAAATATACTAGAAATAGAGGTTATTATTAGTGTAAGGGGAACTGAACTAGTAACTATTGTTTAAAACTAGGAGTTAAATGGTTTAGAAAAAGATTTTCCTTTCTCTAAGTGAATCACTGATATGCTTCATTGAAAGCAACAACATGAATTTTTAGTTTCCTATTTAAAATCAGTCAACCATAGAGGTGATATCTCCAGACAATTCCTTGAGTGTGTTGGAAATATTTTCATTATTAGTGTTGATAATATCTCAACTTTTGTATAGCAAAAAGATACCAAGCTTTGGTAGAATGATAATCATTTCTTAAACACCATAGGAAAAATTAAATTAATTTCAAGAATGCAAGTTTTTAACTGTCAAAGAACTGTGATTCTGATTTCAGGACAATGACTTTGTAAATAAAATGGTTATAGTTTTTCTCATTGTTTCCATCATTTTCCTTTAAAAGTATCAACCCTTTAGCTGCAAAATATAAAATATATGCATTTGAAAAATAATCTAGTTTATCCACTGATTTGATATTTTTACTTCATTTAGGCAAAAACAAGCTGAACTTCAACATCAATCTATAGAAGCAAAAGGTCCTATTTAATTTTAAAAAGTGGAGGGGGGGGCACATATTAATGTGGACATGCTTACCTGAAAGCCACACAAGTGGATTTCGAATCTTAGATTATCACTACTGGACTGTATTATCTTCATAATGTACATCATTATTCTGGCTTCAATTGCTTTATCTTGAAAATGAAGCTTAATAATGCCATTTTTGTAGGAAAATTTCCGGTTCAAAAAGCTCTTATGCTTAAAACTATATTTAAGTGTTTATTGAGAGGTATTATTTATATTTGGAACAGCAAACTACCAATTTTTAAAAAAATTTCCACTCATATACAATCTATATTAATATTGGCCAAGAAAAATTACTTAATTGTATTTGTCAATTACAGTATATTTATTCATCAGAATAAGACATACCACAAAGCCATACTTAAAAGCAATAAAATTAGGTTTCAAAGTATATTTTTGAATGCCACCTTCTGTCGAAAATGAACCTCTGCTAACTCACAGCTATTAGTTAAAAACTAATCCATGCTTTTTGCACTCTTTAAGACTTCTTTCACAGTTATGTTCAATATTTTACCTTTCAGAGAAATTACCGAGCATCTGTCCAAGTGGATACTAGATAAAAAAGAGGTAAGAAGACTCTTAGGAATCAGAGCCTCTGATTGTCTGCTATTCTCAGCTCTTAATAAATTGGACATTTTAGGCTGAACCACCACACTCTTCTGGAGAGCTCCTTTATTCTGTAAACACCAAATGGATGAATTAAATGATCTCTACAAGGAGATCAAACCAGTCAGTTCTAAAGGAAATCAACCCTGAATATTCACTGGAAGGACTGATGTTGAAGCTGAAGCTCCAGTCCTTTGGCCACCTGATGCAAAGAGCTGACTCACTGGAAAGACACTGATGCTGGGAAAGATTGAGGGCAGGAGGAGAAGGGGGCAACAAAAGATGAGATGGTGGGATGGCATCATCAATTCAATGGACATGAGTTTGAACAAACTCTGAGAGATGGTGAAGGACAGAGATGCCTGGGGTGCTGCAGTCCACAGAATTGCAAAGGGTCGGACGTGACTTAGCAACTGAACAACAACAACAACATATTGACAGCCTTCAAAAATGTATTTATTTAATAAATGGAGAAGAATGATAACAAAGAGATAAGGCTTTATATATATAATGTAATTCAGTAATAACAAGTCCCAAACAATCAAAGTAAATTAATATAAAAGTAAATAGTTAATTTTTTTGTGCCCAACATTATACAGATGACAAAAAATTTCTGGATCAGTTATAGTTACCTGAAGATGGAATCCCTACTAGCAATTTAATGTAACATAAATATTCATTCCTTTGGTGGCAATACCTTATGCAGGCTCTGAACTAAAAGACTAGAATACACTTCACCTCTGCCGAGCCAAATTTTCCACATTTTTCAAGACACAGTGCAACTGCATCACTCCCATAAATCCAATGGTATCCCACTTAAAATTCTGCTATACTTCACATCGTTTTAACAGTTCATAGCATACTTTCTTGCATTTGTCTCTAATTGCATTCTTTAAAGATTCTGATTATAGTAGAAACCACTGAGATGATGAGAAACTTGAAACCTAAATTATGTACATTGTCCATAATCAAAGGAAAATAAAAGAATTTTCCTAGTGGAGAACGACAACACACTAACCTTGTACGGATAATTTTAAAATGTAAATATAGGAAGAAGCATATGTGATTTCTTTCTTTCCTGTCATTAAATACATGAGGTTAGAAAATAACAGTGTACAGATGCTAGAAAAAAAATCATGTCACACAGTCTGTACCTCTGAGAAGTTTTTCTCACATATTACATATTTTTTTTTGCAATAAGTGCAATATGCTTTGTTTGTTTGCTTTTTAGTTAAGAGAGCTTCTTCTGTATGTTGTCTATACACCTATTTAAATTATACAAATAAAAATAATCTAACAAAACATGTTAAATATTATAAAAACAAGAAAATATTAACCAAAAAGAAAACCACATCTTAGACTTCAATAAAAGATAGAAGTCATAACATAAACTTCCTATTACTTCATATTCTATTAATCCCTAGAATTGTGAAATAATTATTTTAACAAAAAACATTGACCCCTTGTTATTTCAAGATCCTCAAAGATTTTTAAATAAAATAAGATGAGTAAATTTTATCATTACTGAATCCATGCTTATACTGCTCACCACACAATGGGCCATTAAATGTAGAGACAGGTTGTTAGGGCAAGAAATAGCAACTTCATTCAGAAAGCCAGCAGAGCGAGAAGATGGTGGGCTAGTGTTCAAAAGATCCATCTTACCTGAGTTTGGATGCTAGTTTCTTTTATAAAGCAAAGAAAGGGAGGTAAGGCAATACAGTAACAAAGGCAAAAATTTGTCGCAAATATTTCCTGGTTCTGCCAGACTGAAAAGGAGATATGTTCATTTCTTCTTTTCTATACCTATTCATAGGTGAGCAGGTAAGAATGTTTCCTGTGAGCTAAACAAAGGTATGTTAGTTTAACTGTAAGGCCTGGGAGACCAGAGATGAGCCATTATGTATACTCTGAACTACAAGCCACATCCCTTCATGATTAACTTGTAGGAAAAGCAATAAAATACAAAGGTTAAGCTAAAAGAAAGATATCCCGTATGGAGTCAGATTGGTTCTTCCCTATTACATTATTTGGGTTATTTTTTTCTGCCTGTGAATTAAGTACTGCATTAATCAAAGTCCGACTAAGTGTTCAGTATTCTGTCCACACCTCCCTGCACACAGATCCCCACTGTTCTTTATTACAATCACCTCCATGTCTTCTTGACTCAAATTTGTTCTACTAGAGGATCCTGGAGGGCTAAAGTCCACAGGGTGGCAAAGAGTCAGATAGGACTGAAGCAACTTAGCACTCAATGTATAGAAAACAATGCTGTTTATGAAACCTAAAGTTAATCAAATGCCCTGCTGACCATAATTCATCATTTCCTAATATCATCAAGATAAAATAAATTTTCTCTACAAACCATGCAAACTCCTTTTTGCTTATCTAATCTCCCTTCTGCACATTGACATCCTGAATTCCAGCTTCACTAGCTAATACTGTTTCCTTAACAGTATTTCATTCTCACCTACTGGTTTCTCTATATACACTTTGTATTAGGGAAGTGTCTATGCTATTCTATATTATTAAGTTGTGTTTGTTGTTGATACTAATCAGAAAGCCCATTGGATTTTTTCTCACACCTTCTCTGCATCAGTGGAGAGGATCCTGTATTTTTTTATACTTAGATCTATCAGTACAGTGGATAATACTTTTGAATTTCCTAATATTGAAATCATTCTTGTGTTCCTGGAGTAAATCTCACTTGTCATAATGTCTTCTATTTTAAATGAACTGTTGAATTGTTTGCTAGTGTTTTTTACATATTTCTACTGTAATATTCATAATAATCAAGGATTTCTGTCTGCTTAGTTCATTGATAGATCATGACCCTCAGCAAAGTGCTGGGTGCATATTTGACACTTAGGAAAAATGTATTGCATAATCAAAATCAAATAAATTTTATATACAAGCACATTGTTTTTATAAGTCAAATATTCATTAAAATGGAGAAGGACATGGCAACCTACTTCAGTATTCTTGCCTGAAGAATCCCATGGACAGAGGAGTCTGGCAGGCTAGAGTCCATGCAGTCACAAAGAGTCAGCCATGACTGAAGCCGCTTAGCACATTCATTACGAAGTAAGTCAATGATATTCACTATCAGATACACATATAATGATATCAATTGATCTTCTTGAATGAAAAAGAACAGTAGTAATTCCTTTACATTTTCCCCTGGATAAAACAGGAATTTCTACCTCCAACCCATTCATTGAAAACAGATTGTTGGGATATAATTAGTGTCCACTTTGCCTCAATCAAGTGAAATTAAGCATCTAATGGGCATAAAACTGAGGTCATAAATGATAAACTGTTCATAAGCATAGGACTTTTGCAGGTTTGAAAGTTGCCCTAGAGTTGAAAATCCTATTGTCTGTCTCAGGCATTTGCCAGTTTGAACTATCTGGTATGTGATAGCACTGACATAGGAGATAGATAGGCTCCAGGTTGAACACTGACAACCAGCCTCTGCTTGCATTTCCTGAGACAAGAGAGAGTTGGGCTCCAGCGGAAGTATTTGCAATCAGCCTCCTGTTCACCCTCTGAAATGGAAATAGCAACAGAAATAGAGCAAATAGCCAGTGTCTGTCTCTTGTAAACACCATAAGGTAGTCATGGCAAGGACAAATAGGGGCAAAAACCTGTTAGAGGAAAGGATTAAGGGATCTCCCTCTCTGCTCTTTTGCAACAAGGGAGACACTACACATGTGCAGAAAGGCTCCTAGGGGGTCAAAATCAGGTGATAACTCCAGGCCACAATGAGTCTTGCTCATCCCAGAAGCCTTCACTTCGAGTTCCATCTTGGCTGAGGGGTGCATGCACCCCACGAGAGGGTCCCAGAATAGGTCAGGTGTGGAAAAAGAGAACAGATAATTGGCCTGAAGGAAGACAAAGACCTGGAAGAACTGAACTGTATAAATAACTTAAACCACTCTTTACGACACTCCTCCTCACTAGGGCGACACCACACACTTTCTCTCCAGGTGTTCATCTCTGCCTTGCTTCTGTCTTTCTGGTCTGTGCTCTCCCCCTTGTTGCTGTTCTATGTCTCTAACAACAAGCTTTGTACCTGCATTTACAGTTTCTGCCTCCGTGATAAATACATTTTTCACTGGGGGTAAAGATCCAGTTTAGCCTCCAGTCCTTGCTGACCTGGTAGCTAGGATTTCTGGTTCTCATCCAGGCTACCCAAGTTCAATTCCTGGGCAGGGAACTAAGATCTCACTTCATGCCACCACTCACTGCTGTTTTGCTGAGATCAGTTTATTACATTATTTTAAAGAAAAAATTGTTGACAACTTTTGAGCACTGCATGACAGTTTTGTAGTAATAGGAAATCATGTGCTGGGGAGTCTAACTTTCAGAACAACTGGTTTGAAGCACAAAGTGTGAAAGTAGTAATTATAGCTCAGATTTTGATATTGTCAACAATAATTCCATGTGGATAAATTTGAATCAATTTTAGTGAAAAAAAAAATCTTTAGTCCTAAAAGGCCAATCTCAAAATTCAAGGCTTTGGAAGTCCTCTAATTTTCATGGCTTTGAAGAGTTTCTTACAGTTGATTGTTTATCTCAGATTTTGAGAAACGTAAGCTGTTTTGGCCTAGTCTTTTTTTTTTTTTTTTCTCTCATACAGCCAAATGTTTGGTGAGGATAAAGGCAAGACAGCAGAATCACATTTCCAGGGACATGCAGTGGCCATCCACAAAGAGGTGGATTTGATTAGTGGCTTTTCTTATTCAGAACCAATGATTTGTTCTATTTTGATTATTTCATTTATGCAGGGACAACAAATGATATTGATAAACATTTAACAATATCCTTGTGGTATGGTTGACAAAACTAAGACAATAAATAATAAACCTGGAGTTTCAAAGTATCTAGAATTATTTACTCACCATCTTTCTCATGTGAAATATGACTTGATTGTCCTTTTCTAGTCATTCATTCCAAACTTGGAAACCAGAATCTTCAACTACACCAAGGCATCTGCCAAGAAATAACATTCTATAGTTCCTCTAAGGCTGGATGCTGTAAGCCCCAGAGTAGCAACAGACTTGCTTAGTAGAAGGAATTTGGACATATAATCTCTGTGTATGAAAATAGCCTTTATTTTCTTAATTGTATGATGTCATATATAATCAAGTGATTTTCCTTCAAATATAACATCTCTGGCATGGCCTGACTGAAAATTTGGGGTTTGGTTTTGTTCTGGTTTTTTTTAATCTATCCAAATAACAATTTGCCATAAAATCATAGGACTCAAAAAAACCACTTAGATCAACAGTTAACTACTTTTCAAATAGGAATGGTAAATTCATGTTGTATTTTCAAGAGAATTGTCTTCTTAGGCACTCTTAATTACTCAGTAATGCATATACTATTTCCTGCAAAGTATTTTTTATGAATTCTGAGAGCTCAATTAGAAGAAATCACCATTCAGAAGTTGTATCATTCCAATTCTCCCAAGCAAGTCCGTTTAAACTGGTGGCTAGATTTTGTTTATTTATTTGGCTGCATCAGGTCTTAGCTGCAGCCTATGAGATCTTTGATGGTACATGTGAGCTTAGTTGTCCAGTGGTACATGAGATCTTAGTTCCCTGACCAGGGATTGAACGCACGTCCCCTGCATTGGAGGGTGGATTCTTCACCACTGGACCACCAGGGAAGTCCTGATGACTAGATTTTTAAAAAGGTTTTCTCATAGTCCAACTAGAGAATGAACAGTAAAACTATAGTGAACATATTTTAAGTCAAATGACTGCAGCTAAACCTTCCTCTTCAGATCTATCCAAGAACGAGATAATTAATTTTAATTCTTCTCGTCTTAAGTCAGAAGTTCACCCCATGAAATCATCTGCTTCAGCATTAAACCTGGAAATCCTGACTCAGGGCCATATGTGAGATGTCTGCTCCACAAGCCATGTCATCTGGTTCTGGGAGCCTGAGCCTCTGACCCTATTTCCTGTCTCAGTCCTCAGAAGTACTTGCTACAACCTGTTCTGCCAACATTCTGAGAAACTGGTCTCATTTGTTCTTTCTCCCTAGAAACCTAACTTCTGCTTTGTAAATTGTAGTAGGAACTTTCAAGCAATAATAAAAGAATAATGCCAACCACCTATTGAAATAAAACAAAATCAGAACAGAGACAGATAGAATTTCTGATCGGGGCTTGAAATACAGCTAACCTTGTTTTTGTTGAGTTGCTTAGTCGTGTCTGACTCTTTGTGACGTCATGAACTGCAGCAAACCAGGCCTCCCTGTCCTTCACCAACTCACAGGGCTGGCTCAAACTCATGTTCATCGAGTCGGTGATATCATCCAACCATCTCATCCTCTGTCATCCCCTTCTCCTCCTGCCTTCAATTTTTCCCAGCATCAGGGTCTTTTCCAATGAGTCGGTTCTTCGCATTAAGTGGCCAAAGTATTGGAGCTTCAGCTTCAGCATCAGTATTTCCAGTGAATTTCTAGGGTTGATTTCCTTCAGGATTTACTGGTGTGATCTCCTGGCAGTCCAAGGGATTCTCAAGAGTCTGCTCCAGCACCACAGCTTGAAAGCATCAGTTCTTTGGTACTCAGCCTTCTTTATGGTCCAATGTTCACATCCAAACATGTATTTTGGCTAAGATCAAGTGTAGTACAACTAACCTTAACTGTATCCTTAATATGCAATCAGTTAATGGTTACCCTGAGGATAAGAAGGTATCAGGGCCAGTGAGGGCATTTTCAAGCTTCCAAGACTGTCTAATCTATTTTATGAAGCATGTGTTAAGATTTCCAAGGACTTCCCTGGCAGTCCAGTGGTTAAGATTTCACCTTCTGGTGCATGAGAGTGTGGGTTCAATCCCTGGTTGGGGAGCTAAGATCCCACGTGCTTCTTGGTCAAAAACCGAAAACATAAGACAGAAGGAGAGTAGGAGGCATGGAAACATATATACCACCACATGTAAAATAGATAGCCCATGGGAATTTGCTGTATGATGCAGGAAACTCAAACCAGGGCTGTGAAACAACTGAGAGGGGTATGATGGGGTGGGAGGTGGGAGGGAGGTTAAAGAGGGAGGGGACAGAACTATACATTTGGCTGGTTCATGTTGATGTATGCCAGAAACCAGCACAATATTGTAAAGCAATTATCCTTCAATTTAAAATAAATAGACAAAAAAAACAGAGGGATATTATTACCAATTCAATAAAGAATTAACATTTTTTTCAGCATTGACAAGTGTGTTTTATTCCTAGAAACAATTTTTCTTACCAATCAGTTTGCTAACAAATAGGTTTTATGTGAATTGTGATTAGAATAGATTTATACCATTGTAAAATATGGTATAACTAAAGCATATTCATATTAAAGTTGAGTCCTTGATAAAATGGCCTTTCACTGCCTTGTTGAGCTAATTAAGATACAGAAAATATAAATGTCTGTAATGCCAACTTATTTTATCAGCCTTCTTTACTCGTGAGTAAGTCTTTGTTGTTACCAGCAGTCACTTTTAATTCAGGACCTGGTCTTAGGGAAATAATATAAAAAATAGTTATCAGAGGAGACATTATTGCAGCAGTAGGTAAGTGTAAGTTGTAAGTACCTCAGGACAAGAAATGGTTGTCCTCTTGTCTAAACAATTAATCTATTAGACAACATTTCTTCAAATGAAGAAAAGCAAGAATTATTACAAGTTTCCCTTTTGCAGAACTAGGAAATTTTATTAAGAACAATTCAAGGACATGACAAAAGCAATATCAAAATCTCAGCAAGTTAGCAAGTTCTCAGGAAATGAGAATGCTCTGCTGAGAACACCTATTTTCTAGGCAGGACACACTAATATGCTCCATTTCTGTTTAAGAACTATTTTCTTCTGAGTTAACAATTTCATTTCTCATTTTTTACAAGTTAGTTTGAATAATAATGACAATATATATATGCAGGTTTTTAAAATATATAAAAACATGTAATCAGATCAGATCAGATCAGTCGCTCAGTCGTGTCTGACTCTTTGTGACCCCATGAATCGCAGCACGCCAGGCCTCCCTGTCCATCACCAACTCCCGGAGTTCAATCAGACTCACGTCCATCGAGTCAGTGATGCCATCCAGCCATCTCATCCTCTGTCGTCCCCTTCTCCTCCTGCCCCCAATCCCTCCCAGCATCAGAGTCTTTTCCAACATGTAATAAAATATAAAATTACTATAAAAATATATAATATTTATATATAATATATACTATAAAATTATATAAAATATAAAACGTAATAAAATATA
The DNA here is from genome assembly GCF_027580195.1 of Bos mutus. NCBI lineage: Eukaryota > Metazoa > Chordata > Mammalia > Artiodactyla > Bovidae > Bos > Bos mutus. Next base: position 60,810,591 of record NC_091636.1, read on the forward strand.
AAATTACTTTTAAAATATGCTAATTTTAAGTACATTACAAGTGACTTACAAGTCACGTTGAATTTACCATGTTATATATAATTTAAATTTTTATAAGGAAAACTAAAGATAAGCAGAATACTGCTTTGTGACTAAGTACTTTGGTTTTCTTACTATATGGATCTTTATCTCCTTAGAAAGTGTCCGAATACTCAGTTTACTTATTAATCAATTTAAAACAATCCAAAATGTTGGAAATTATATTTTGGTTTGCTATCTCAGAATAACACACCCCCTGTTGATAAAAAATTGTGAAAGAAATGACATTTATCAATTTTGCATGGTGACTGAATTACTCCAATTCAGTAATCCGACAATTACTTTTGTCGGATGCTCTGACAAAAGATAGAACGTCAGATAATTTATTTGGAAGCAGGAATCAAGAGTAGAAGAGGGGCTTCCCAGGTGGTTCAGTGGTAAAGAATCTGCCTGCCAACACAGGAGACACAAGTTCCATCCCTGATCTAGAAAGATTTCCATATGCCAAGGAGCAACTAAACCCATGTGCCACAACTATTGACCCTGTGCCCTAGAGCCTGGGAGCTGCAACTGCTGAAGCCCACATGCTCTAGGGCCTGTGCTCTTTCTCCGGGGAGTCCCAGGTGGCACTAGTGGTAAAGAACCCACGGACTAACGCAGGAGACATAAAAGACTCGGGGTCAGTCTCTGGGTCTGGAAGATCCCCTGGAGGAGGATATGGCAACCCACTCCAGTATTCTTGCCTGGAGAATCCCACGGACAGAGTCTGGTGGGTTACAGTCCATGGGATCGCAGAGAGTAGGACAGATTAAAGCGACTGGTGGGCCGCCGTCTATGGGGTCGCACAGAGTCGGACACGACTGAAGCGACTTAGCAGCAGCAGCAGCAGCAGCAAACCAGTAGGCTCCCAGTTGTCTAAGGTCACTTGAGGACACAGCTGTGCGTCAAGAGTGCATGTGGGGGAGTTGGAGAAGTTCCTGTGCTTAGTTTGTATCCAGTGTGCACCTAGGGGGATAGCACTGGAGTTGGCAAAGTGTGGTTATTGTGTAGCACATGTGTGAGCTCTCCTGGAGGGTCTGGGGTGGGGTTTAGAGATCAGCTTGCACTCTTTTTCAGCTAGGCCACCCCTCCATGCTCATGCCTAACTTCCTATCTAACAAGATAAGTTAAAATGTTAAAGAAACTTTTTTTTTTTAATGCACTTCTTGAGGAAAAGCTAAAAAATAAGCATCATAAGCCACTGACAATATTTAAATTTTGGGATTCCCTAGGTACTGCATCAGATGCCAAGCCCTCAAATGGTCTCAAAATTTTTTTTACAAACACTTAGATTTCTTAATAATAATCAGTAAAAAAAAGAAAAAGGAATTAACTTCCATGTCAGGGACTGGCACACTAAGGCCTGTGCTTGTTTTAGTAAATTAAAAATTTCTGAACCACATCCACACCCATTCACTTGTTTGCCAGGATTGCTTTTGTGCTATAATGGCAGACTTAAGTAGTTGAGATAGAAGCTGAATGACTGAAAGGTTTAACATCTTTACCCTGTGACCCACTAACCGAAAAAAATTCTGATCCCTCTTCTACCTTAATGATAATTTTTAAAGCTGATGTAAATCATGGTAGGGCTACGAAGAATTAGAGAATTTTCAATCTACTAGAGATGTCATAAATGACAACTGAATAATTTATTATATCCCTTTTAAAAAAGATTATTGAAGTATACTTGATTTACAATGTTATGTTAACTTACACTGTACAGAACAGTGATTCAATTATACATATACATTCTTTTTCATATTTTTTCCATTATGGTTTATCACAGGATTTTGAATATAGTTTCCAGTGTTGTACAATAGAACCTTGCTACTTCTCCATTCCATATGTAATATTGATAGTTTTCATCTGCTAATCCCAAACTTCCAGTCCTCCCCTCCCACACTCCCCTCCCCTTGGCAACCACAGGGCTCTTCTCTACGTCTGCTATCACTGTTTTTGGAGTAAGAAAATTTTACTTTGCCGCTTGACTTTCTTTTCCTTGAAATACTATAGTTTTTTTGGAAATATTAAAACAAAATGTTCAGCTTATTTGAAAATGGTTTTGACTCATGAACGTTTTGTTTTTTTCCCTTCTGTGATTTGAAAGATGAAACTTTTTTAGAAATTTAAGATGTGTATAAGATTTGTCAAGAGCATAGTTATCTAGACCTTCCTTTGGAATCCTATTTTAGTGTGCTTTGGGTACTTCTAAAATATTAGGATGCTTGGATTCCAGCCCTGGAGATTTGGATATTAGGTTTGAAATGGAATCCTGCTTTTTGCTTACGTACCATGACTACAACGGAGAAGGCAATGGCACCCCACTCCAGTACTTTTGCCTGGAAAATCCCATGGACGGAGGAGCCTGGTGGGCTACAGTCCATGGGGTCGCTAGAGTCTGACACGACTGAGCAACTTCACTTTCACTTTTCACTTTCATGCATTGGAGAAGAAAATGGCAACCCACTCCAGTGTTCTTGCCTGGAGAATCCCAGGGACAGGGAAGCCTGGTGGGCTGCCGTCTCTGGGGTCGCACAGAGTCGGACATGACTGAAGCGACTTAGCAGCAGTAGCAGCAGCAACCATGACTACAAAAGTCTGACATGTTTGGTACATTACTTGGTTTACAATCAAACAGTATTCAGGAAACATAATATTCTTCTTATTAGAGAGCTTGCCAATTATACTCTGCTTCTTATGAATTACTTAAAATCAGAGTCAATGGAGTCTACCAAATAAACATCAGTCATAAGATATACAGAGGTAAGTAGAGAAACTTAAGAAATGTATTTTTGAGCCCTGCATCTTCAATTAATAAACTGTTGATGACACATTTAAGCAATCAGACTTACCTCTAAGTGCAGTGCAGAAAGTAGAATTATCTCTCAGTGAAAGCTAGTACAAGTGGCCGTGGACGTTGGGTGACAAAAATGGAATTCTGCCTAAATAGTAAGAAAATGGAATATGATAGCATTAGCAACTAAAATTTGAGTAATATTTTATAATTCACACACAATTACCTTCTCTTTTGATCATCAAAGCAATGGAAATGACATGCTTGCCGTTGTGTTCCCACAAGGTAGATAGTCTAAGATCACAGGGGCTCTTCTAATTGCCCTTCCGACCAGGAAATAAAGACACATGTCAGGAAATGATGCTAGGCCTGTAGTAAAACCTCAGATGGATGCATAACAGAGTCAGAGTCTATTAGTTTTGGCACAGGAAGGGTGAACACCCCCCAGAGTAGCTGTAGGGCGTCTCAGAAGAAGGGCTTGGAAAGGAATTCATAGGGTGTTTGGACCTCTGCTGGATAATTCTAAAGATGGTGGTTTAAGAAAGCAGAGGTCAGTCTTGAATTATCCAGTATTCTTGCCTGGGAAATCCCATGGACAGAGGAGCCTGGTGGGTTATAGTCCATCAAGTGGCAAGAGAGTCGGACATGACTTAGAAACTAAACAACAACGACTAATTATTAATATAAATACATTTTAATAATATTTCTCTAGGACACTGAGGAATGAAATATGGTTAGCATTGTTATGGCAAAAAAAAAAAATTGTTCATGGCAAACAGAAGAGGGGATGTTTGTGCATTCTGTGGCTGTGGAATAGCCTTGTTTCCATCTCATTCCACATACTCAGAGTCATTTTCCTCTTTCTTGATGGTATTCTTTTATTCTCATTTGGGAATATAAGGGTTTAGCAGCCATATAATGCAAACGGAGTTCTAGATTCTTGAGGCAGACAGTATTTAAAGACCACTGTAATAATAAATGATGCAGGAATCAAACCATTTTTACATGATGAATTATATTGTTAGCAGAACTTAACCAGATAAAAATTACTGGGCGAAAGAATCACTTGTGTGTACTTTCTTTAATTAATGCTGAATATTTTGCAGATTCAAACCAAAACTTAATTTATTTTACTTGTAACAAAGTTGTTCTTTTTGTTTTTTACTTGAAACATATAGTCAAAAGCGGAGAAGGCAACGGCATCCCACTCCAGTACTCCTGCCTGGAAAATCCCATGGACGGAGGAGCCTGGAAGGCTGTAGTCCATGGGGTCGCTGAGGGTCAGACACGACTGAGCGATTCGCTTTCACTTTTCACTTTCATGCATTGGAGAAGGAAATGGCAACCCACTCCAGTGTTCTTGCCTGGAGAATCCCAGGGACAGGGGAGCCTGGTGGGCTGCCGTCTATGGGGTCACACAGAGTCGGACACGACTGAAGTGACTTAGCAGCAGCAGCAGCATAGTCAAAAGAGAAGCAAAGAAGTTAGCAACTGGATGTAAGAAGTAAGTAAATAAATCACACAGTCACTAAGTTAGGCTGAGGCTCTGTGGGGCCAGCAGTGCGTGGTGAAATCAATGGTTATAAAGGAAGTTGTTAATGTCTTTTCAAAGATAGAACAAGATGACAGACCCAATTCAGAAAATCAGGGACTTGAATGACAATGAATCTGAGGAAAGATGACAAAGAGTTTCTAAACATTCTAAAAGTAAACAGATACATTTCTTAATATAAGGCTTAATGTGTAGAGAAAATATCTCACACTGAACAAAATCCAAAACAAATAAATATTATTTACAAGGCCAAATGAGAAAGATGACAAACTTACAACAGAAATTCAGTTTATAAAGAATAAATCAGTTTAATTAGAAATACCTGTAAATGGTCATTATTCCTTATTTTATATAATTCGATATATTAGAAAGTTTGGAAACTTTTAACATCATATCAAGATATAAGATATTTTGGTCCTTCAAGTTCCTAAAAATTGTGATTTACTTTTTTGATATCCTTTATCTTGTTATAATTTCATCCAAACTTTTTGATTTCTCTAAATAAAAACATTATTATGCATTAAATTAATCAAATCAAATAACTGAATTACTCAGAGTTCTAATTATTTTGATTAGACCCTTAAATTATAGAGTAATTTATAATTTTCATTATAATCAATTAATGTCACCTGTCTACAAAAACAAATATGAAAGGACATTTTAGTAAGCTTATTTCCCTAAATATACTATCATATGTTAATTAAATGAAAATTAGAAACTTTTCCAAGATGACATAATCATATTGAAAGCATAAATTTTTGAGGAAAATAGCTCTTATTCTTTTTGGCCTGATATATTCTTGCTGACATTTGGAGCATCTACATTTGAAAACAGTAACACTATTGAAACACACTGAAACAAGCCTTTGCAGTTTACATTGCAGTATATTTGACTTCTACACAAAAATATAATTCTCTAATTTTTATAACCACTTTTTATTGAATTACAGTGAATTTACAATGTGTTGGTTTCAGTGGTACAGTAAAGTGGTCTAGTTATATATAAATGTATATTTTTTCATATTCTTTTCCATTGTAGTTATATTTGGATATTGACTATATTTCCCTGTGCTATAGAGTAGGTCCTTGTTCTTTATCTATTTTATTTGTAGTAGTGTGTATGCTAAACCCAAACTCCTAATTTAGCTCCCTCTCCGGTAAGTATTATTTTATAACACGTGCTCTGTAAAGAACAGAAGAGGATATTGTATATCATTTCAATAGGAAATGCTTTTCAATTAAAGTAATCAGTCTCTATACTTTGTACCAAAGAAAATAGGATAGTTGCAGCTAATGAGTGTTTCACAACCCCCACTTCATGTAAGATCCACCTGAATGAATTCTAACCTTCCCTCCTAGCCTCAAAATTATTCCAGGTGAACTCTGCCCCATCTCAATTAATTTTGAAGAGTGGTATTACAAGCTGTTTCTGTTTTCCTGGAGTTGACAACAAGAGTTTACCAGATGAGTTCTAAGGTATTAATTAGTCTGTATTCCAATCTCAAAGGATCAGCCTGCCTGGTAGCTATCATTCCAGCAGGATCACTGTTAGGGACCCACCTCATCCTCCTCACCTTTCCCAGCTTCTGTATGAATTGAATGTTGTTGTTCAAACACTATGCTTCTCTTCTCTACCTGTTGAGGCCTTGTATACTCTTATTTCTTTATATTTACTTGTTGTTGTTCAGGCACTGAATCATGCCTGACTCTTTGCAGCCCCATGGACTGCAGCATGGCAGGTTTCCTTTCTTTCACTATCTCCCAGAGTTTGCTCAAACTCCTACCCATTGAGTCGGTGATACAATCATTTAATGCAAATATTTTTAAAATTTAACCTACATCAAATTATGGCTTTATCCATCATTTTCATTTTTGCTTTTATGCAATCAATAATTGCTAAATTTTACTTTCATTATTAAAAAATATCTTTATTCAACCTTCCTTCTTTTGTTAGAAACTGTCCAAGGAGGGTGGTTAATAGCAAATTCTGTTTTGTTATCTACAAATGTCCTTATTCACCTACTTTCCTAAAAGATCATTTGTTGGGAATAGCATTCTAGGTTAACACTGAATTCAATACAGATGTGATTTATGCAGATGTAACTCAATACAGGCAAATGTAATTTGATACAGATGTAACTCTACCTTTATTGTTGCCATGGTGAGACTGTCACTCCATCCTTACTCTGAAGATGACCACCCTTCCAAACTTATCCTCCACTTCTTAAGATCTTCTCTTTGGGGGTTTTACAATTTCTCTGGAACGTGAAAAATATCTAGTCTTTTTTGTTTGTATTGTCCTGAAATCTCAGTTTATCCATTTTCTTGATTATCTAGTTCATCTGGATTTGGAAGGATCCATATCATCCTCCTGAGTGGAAGTGGCAGTGCTCAGTTGCTCAGTCATGTCCAACTCTTTGCAACCCCATGGACTTTAGGCCACCAGGCTCCTCTGTCCATGGGATTCTCCAGGTGAAAATACTGGAGTGGGTTGCCATTCCCTTCCTGACCCAAAGATCAAACCTGCATCTCTTGTGTCTCCTGCATTGGCAGGCAGATTCTTTACCACTAGGCGCCCCACTCCAGCACTCTTGCCTGGAAAATCCCGTGGACGGAGGAGCCTGGTAGGCTGCGGTCCACGGGGTCGCGAAGAGTCGGACACAACTGAGCGACTTCACTTTCACTTTTCACTTTCACGCATTGGAGAAGGAAATGGCAACCCACTCCAGTGTTCTTGCCTGGAGAACCCCAGGGACGGGGAGCCTGGTGGGCTGCCGTTTATGGGATCACACAGAGTCGGACACGACTGAAGCGACTTAGCAGCGCCACCTAGGAACCCACCCTTCTGAGTGAAAGTGAAAGTGAAGTCGCTCAGTGGTGTCCGACTCTTAGCGACCCCATGGACTGAAGCCTACCAGGCTCCTCCGTCCATGGGATTTTCCAGGCAAGAGTGCTGGAGTGGGGTGCCATAAGGGTTTAATTCTTATTCATCCTATTAGCTTCACCATGTTAAGAAAATGCTAAATGTTGTCACTTGTCATATATGGTAGAGTTAGTATTAAAGTCAAAATCCAAGGTTTTCAGAAACCCTCTGAGAGGAAATTAGATCCAGCTCTTTTGTCCTCGGGATGCTGCTTTCACTGTATTTGGGGCATCTGATTATTTTTTATTTTCATGTCCATTCATAAATATAGTCTTCTTTTTAAATTGTATGTAGCATTTTACTTGCTTTAATTTGCTCAAATTATCTCAGTTTATCTCATACAACATCGCCCAGAAAGTTGACAAACAGAAGTCCCAACTTTTTTATCAAGAGCGTTGTGAAGCAGAAGGGAGATAGGGACTCACTCATTTGAGATGCTCCCTGCAATGCAGGAAACCTGGGTTGGGAAGATCCCCTGGAGAGGAGAATGGCACCCTACTTCAGTATCCTTGCCTGGAGAATCCCGTGGACAGAGGAGCCTGGGGGGCTACAGTCCATGGGGTCACAAAGTGTCAGATGTGACTGAGCAACTAACACTTTCACACTTTTCATTTGAGATGCATAGTTTGCAATGTGTTCGGCCTCCTTCCCTTTTTCTCCAGTTCCCCTCCATGGATGGGTGAGGAGCAAGGTAGAGTGCTAAGTTAGACTTGCTCTCTTTCATTTCAAAGTCCTGACTTGAGATTTCTTACGTAGGATAACAGTGATTTAGAAGAAAAACAAGAAGGAACAATTCCACCCACTCCCCGAGTACAGCTCATTATTTTCCATTTCTTCTTCTTCTCTCTCTCTCTCTCTTTTTTTTTTTTAAAGTACAACCCTAGGAAAAATCCAGGAAGAAGAAAGTATGTGTGTGAGATGATAGGCATTCACACACTTATCTCTACTACAGTCCCGATCCAACTAGTGAAGTCACAACTCCCTTGAAACCAAATGCCACAGAGGCACCTAAAATAATAAATTCATTAGCCTGGCTTGGGTTAGATGCCAATCCCCTGGTCAAGGGGAGTGAGTATCTTTGTTGATTTTCCCATCAGGAGTACTTGAAATGGGGAAAGGGTGTTTCTTTAACATGCTGGCCATAAAGCCTTAAAAGACAAAGGGAAGACTTAGAGACATGACCAGCATGGCTCACACTGACTAAGATGCTACCGGAACAGGGAAAAGGACAACAAAACTTGTAAGAGAATATACGTAGAAAGAAATAATGGGGGGAAAATACACAAGAAGGGGGGCTTCCCTAGTGGCTCAGTGGCAAAGAATTCACCTTGCAAGCAGGAGATTTAGTTTTGATCCGTACGTCAAGAAGATCCCCTGGAGAAGGAAATGGCAACCCACTCAAATTTCTTTTTTATAATTAATTAATTTATTTTAATTGGAGGATAATTACTTTATAATATTGTGGTGATTGTTGCCCATACATAGACATGAATCAGCAACAGGTGCAAGTGTCCCCTCATCCTGAATCCCCCTCCTACCTCCCTCCCTACCCCATGCCTGGGAAATCCCATTGACAGAGGAGCCTGACAGACTGCAGTCCATGGGTTTGCAAAAAATCGGACACTACTGAATGACTAAACAACAACAGCAACACAAGAAGGGAGCCCAGAATATTAAGGATTAATATTTAAACATGAAAAAAAAACCTTGGACATAAAATGAATAGTCTAGTTAAAAGGAAAAAAAAATCAATCAAAAGATCACATTTTACATGAGATGTTAAACTTGTGATAAGCACATTAAGCCAAAGAAACCAACACATTTTTGTGGATGAAAAATGTGTGAATTAATTATATTTTCACCATTATTGTGTGTTTTCCCTTAAAGTCATAGTAAACAGTACTAATGGTTAAATAACTGTTTTATGTAATACATAGGCCGATATATAGGCATGTGTTTGGTATTTTCAGGTTGCTATTGCTAAGTCACTTCAGTCATGTCTGACTTCTGTGCGACCCCATAGATGGCAGCCCACCAGGCTTCCCTGTCCCTGGGATTCTCCAGGCAAGAACACTGGAGTGGGTTGCCATTTCCTTCTCCGATGCGTGAAAGTAAAGTCGCTCAGTCATGTCCGACCCTCAGCGACCCCATGGACTGCAGACTACCAGGCTCCTCCATCCATGGGATTTTCCAGGCAAAATACTGGAGTAGGGTGCCATTGCCTTCTCCGATTTTCAAGTTAGGTATGTATATTTCCTAGAATAAAATATAAGCTTCTTAAAAACAAATAAATTATTCGTCTTGAGGAAATAAATATTCTAATACTACATATATCTCTTCATAAAAAATAAATGGTTTGATTAACTGATTAAATTTGTGTAGGAGCTCTGATTTGGCCTTTTTAAGCAGCTTTGCTCATAGTTCTAGAAAACCATGAGCCAGTTCAGTCACTGTCAAAATAAAGTATAAAGGAATATTCTAAAGCCCGTTGTATTTTGTTTCCTCTTTGATTTTCTCCTTCCCTTTCTTCCAAGGAAAAATTGAAAAGTTCTTTTCCACTGTCAGCCATTATTAAGCATTTTTCCAGACAGGCAAAGAAGGGGAGGTAATATCATAAAAAGTAATGACTAAATTTATTTTAGAGCCTCTGCTTCTACAGCTTTGGAAAGAAGGTGATTCAGAGCTGAGAAGTCTGGTTAACGCAATAAAAACATCCCTGTGGTACCATTCTTGACCTTTAAAGCCAACACACATTTGCAGAATGGAAAATTGAGCAGGAAGCCTGCTTTCAAACACTCGCCTACTGATGCTCGGTTTACAAGCTAAACAGTGCCCCTTATCAATATTTCAGAGCCTGATGGAGCGGCCGCCCTTTGTAACCAAAGGTCATATTAAGAACTGGAAAGTAGAGTGTCTAGAAGAACATCAACTCTAGCAATGCTAATGTCAGCTACAAAGATTTCAAAAAAAGGTATTTCTAATAGTGGACTTAGAAACTTCAAAAGCTATATGTGTTAGTTATTGTTTAATCGCAATAAGAGAAAGTCATTCATGCCAATGTAGGTATAGGAATTTCTTTTGTTAAAGTACATAGATGATCTAAATATTTGTGGGAATAGAAAACATGCACACCCAAGGTACATGGATCTGGAATTTGAACGTTAGAAACTAAAACCGTCTCTTCTTTTCATCTCTGCTTTTCTCTGTATTATCTAATGCACTAGCCTATGTATGTGTTTCCACTTGGTTGCTAAGTCACCTACCTCTCTACAAACACAAATTTCCCAATGAGTTATATCTTTTCTGTTCCTCAAAGACTTTAATATGTCCTAATGTCCACTGTGGCTTTACATCTAAAAGGTTGAACTCAAGTTCAGCATCTGGCTTAATTTAATTGGCCTAGACTCTAAGGTTTCTGGTTCCAGTTCTTATAAAATCAGACTTAGCATTGTATATAGATTAGATGAGGGCTTCCCAGGTAGCACAGTGATAAAGAATCCACCTGCCAAGTAGAAGACTTGGGTCCGAGCCCTGAGTAAGGAAGATCACCTGCAGAAGGAAATGGCAACCCATTCCAATATTCTTGCCTGGAAAATCCAATGGACAGAGGAGCCTGGGGGGCTACAGTCCATGAAGTCACAAAGATTTGAACAGGAATGAGCACGTATGCACATAGGTTAGGTACCTTATATCAAAACTTTACTTCTGTTAATGGTGTTAAAGGAGTTACAAGTTACCAAAAAAAAAAAAAAAAAACTAAATAAAACCATGCAGGGATGGTTGGAACTTCATTTGTCTACAGATTACCGGCAAAGAGAGTACAATTAACAGCTTTAATAGGGAAGCAATTATTAGCGTCTCTACTGAAATTAGCAATGTAGATTAAGGGTAGAAAAGAGATTACTGGTCCATCAATTTCAAACAATTGAGCTAAATTTATTTTACTTAATGAGGGACAGTATTGTGACCTCCAGAGTAAACAGCCTAATTCTGAAAATACCTATGGATGAACTGTTATCTTGCCTCAGTTTTTAAGGATTACCAAAAAAGCATTGGAAACTAGTGAGACATAAATAACATCACTGACCAGGATTAGAACATCTGACTATTCATTATGGTAGAGGAAAGACATATAAAGTTACAAATAAACTTGAGGAGGAAGGGAACATCTGGAAAAAACTACAGCAATTTAATTTCCATAGATGACATTGTGATAAAATGGTGACCTTGACCTTTAAGAAATATTTCTCTTTTGATAAGATAGGACAATTAAACTAGATTCATGTAACAGTCATTTTTTGAGCACTAACTTTGGACTGGGCTGTAAACCTAGAACTAAAATAGCAAAAACAGCAATGATAAACAAAAAAACTTCCTTTCTGATATCAAGGAGAGAAGATCTAGAAATTTTCTGTCTTCTAGCTCTAAAACTCTGCTAACTCATGTGTTCAGGGCAATGGTGATATTACAGGAGACAGTATTATAAATAATTTCCAAGAACCACGGGGGCCCAGACTTGGCCCAGTGCAAGCTTTCTTCTGGTGTAAGACTCTGGAATCTATTTGCACTAAAGAAATTTCAAACTGGAAATGAATTTACACTTTCTATTAATGGAACTAATGCCTGCAACTCCCATGTTAGGCTTTGGCAAACACTGAATTATGAAATGTGGAATACATTTATAGGCCTAAAATTTCCTTTGTTTAATTTCTTAAACCCAAATGGAAGTTGGGTCTTACTGCTTTCCAACCAGCAGCATGACATGGAAGACTGAAGCAATGAAGGTTAACATCATACATGAGTTCGTTGACCCGTGTTGCTGCTTGATTGGTGGTTGTGGCAGATAGGAGAGAGAACGTGAAAGTGAAAGTCTCTCAGTCCTGTCCAACTCCTTGAGACCTCGTGAACTATTTAGTCCATGAAATTCTCCAGGCCAGAATACTGGAGTGGGTAGCCTTTCTTTCCCTTCCCCAAGGGATCTTCCCAACCAGGGACTGAACCCAGGTCTCCCGCATTGCAGACGGATTATTTACCAGCTGAGACACCAGGGAAGCCCAAGAACACTGGAGTGGGTACTCTATTCCTGCTCCTGCGGATCTTCCTGACACAGGAATCGAACCAGGGTCTCCTGCATTGGAGGCAGAGTCTTTACCAACTGAGTTATGAGGGAAGCCCAGGAGAGAGAAGCCATGGGTTTCTACAAAAACTTGTACTGTTTCTCAAAAAAAAAAGAAATGAAAAGAAAGAGGCACAAAAATTAATAAAGAAAACAGAAAATATTGCCCAATCACTTTCTTAGAGCTCAAAGTCAGATTAGTAAATACTTGGGAAAAAAATAAATAAATAAACAACTCATAGTGGAGGCATGGTGGGATAGGAAAAGATATGGCCTACAAGAACTTTCACCGTCTAATCCCTGTCAAACTTCTGACTTCAACATCAGCCCTCTCCTCCTGACTGCTGGATAGGCTGATTTACTGGTCCCTGTATGTAGCATACACATCCTCCCCTCTGTATAATGAACTCCTGTTCATCTCTAGCTGGTAATCAAGTCTTTTCATCTAATGAAATCATCCCCTAACCCCCACAGAAAGGGATAGTTCTTCCTTCACTATGATTTCCATAGTGAATTTTGCACAGCTTTTAGACAACCATGATGTATTATTTTTTTCTTTTATCTTTACTGTCTTCCTGATAAACTGAACTCACTGAATGTGAAGCAGATGGTGCTTCATCTTTGTGCATAAAATATATTACTTGATATATTACTCAAAAATAAATAGGATATCAACATGAAAATTAAAAGTAATATAAAATACTTAAAAGACATTTCATAGTTTGCAACTAGCAATAAGAATTAACAATAAAGAAAATGTTAAAAATAATGATGTATTGTCTTCTTTAATGCCAATGATAATTATCTTTTTAAAAAGTCCCTTCTCAGTTACTGAATGATTTGTAAGCAACTAAATTAATAAACCATATACTATGTGTTCGGATTAATGTCCAAAAATGGCCTCTATTTCTCCAAGCCTTCCTATGTCCCCTCATCCTTTGCAGCATGACTTTGCAAATTTTCCCTTTGAATCTGGACTGACTCTGTAACTTGCTTTAGCTCTTAGATGCTCACTTCTGCTGTCTATCTTGAGGTCCTGCCCACAATAAGGAACCAGACTGGGCAAACCCTCTTGACCACATGCATGCATGCTAAGTCACTTCAGTCATGTCTGACTCTTTGCGACCCCACGGACTGTAGCCTGCCAGGCTTCTCAATCCATGGGATTCTCCGAGCAAGAATACTAGAGTGGCTTGTCATGCCCTCCTAAAGGAGATCTTCCTGACCCAGGGATTCAACACATGTCTGTCTCTACCTGCACTGACAGGCGGGTTCTTGACCACTAGCGCCATCTGGGAAGCCCACAGGAGACCATACAACTCCGAGCAGGTCCAGAATCTGCCGGATCTTCCAGGCAGACTAGAAGGCAGACCAAAACATTTTTTGCTACATGTATGGTGACCTTTGGGTTTCCCCAGTGGCCCAGTGGTAAAGAATCTGCCTGCAATCCAGCTTGGCCTTCCAGAGCAGCCAGCTCCCAGAAATCTGACCACAGATGCATGACAAGCCCAGGCCAGTTAGTGAAACCATCAAATTAATGTAGATGTGCATAAAATAATAACTTTCTATGGTTTGAAGATACTAAATTTGAGAGTGATTTACTATTCAACAGTAGTAACTGACACAAAACAATATAGAAATTTGAATGGAGAAGAAAAAGATCCTCCTGCTTTAGAATAAGGTCAAGACAAATGAACTAAAATCAAAATTATAAATGTTTAAATACTTTACATAGAATAACAGATACAAGAATCAGTCAAAACCAGGATCTAAACTAGGATAAAAATCATATAATTCTTCTTTTTCATGAGGAAGTTCTTGTCAGATTATTTTTTAAAAAACAGTTATCACTACCTCAGGATCTTATATTCACATAAAAATAATTAAGCATCATAATAAAAGAACTTTATTCATAGGAACATAAACATCATATCAGGATCTATTTTTTATATTGCTACCTGGCATCCAATTTTCTTGTAAAGTTATATTTAGACTCACAAATGTGATTGAAAATATATCTCCTCATTTGAGTGCCTGGCATTTCTATCACTAAAAGTGAAAAACTGAAACATTGGTTTTGTGCTACTGATGCATTCTATTTTTTCTTTTTAATTTCTTGGATGGGTGACTTATTGAGGTCAATATCCATGATTTATAAAGCTATTTCATTATCTGTAGTATTAAACTATTTGAAGATGAACAATCCTCCTATTAAAACACTACTGTTGATAAATAAATGTGTGGGAAAATCTGTTTATCTTATACATAAAGGTCACCATGCCTGTGTGCGTGCTAAGTTGCTTCAGTCATGTCTGACTCTTTGTGACCCTATGGACTGTAACTCACCCAGCTCCTCTGTCCATGGGATTCTCCAGGCAAGAACACTGCAGTGGCTTGCCATGCCCTCCTCCAGGATATCTTTCCAACCCAGGGATCGAACCCATACCTTCTGTGGCTCCTGGATTGCAGGCAGATTCTTTACCAGTGGGCCACTGGGGAAACTCAAAGGTCACCATATATGTAACAAAAACATAGTTTTATTTTGGATCATCTTTTTTATCATTCAGTTCAGTTCAGTTGCTCAGTTGTGTCCGACTCTTTGCGACCCCATGAATCGCAGCACGCCAGGCCTCCCTGTCCATCACCAACTCCCAGAGTTCACTCAGACTCACGTGCATTGAGCCATCCAACCATCTCATCCTCCGTTGTCCCCTTCTGGTCCTGCCCCTAATCCCTCCCAGCATCAGAGTCTTTTCCAATGAGTCAACTCTTCGCATGAGGTGGCCAAAGTACTGGAGTTTCAGCTTTAGCATCATTCCTTCCAAAGAAATCCCAGGGCTGATCTCCTTCAGAATGGACTGGTTGGATCTCCTTGCTGTCCAAGGGACTCTCAAGAGTTTTCTCCAACACCACAGTTCAAAAGCATCAATTCTTCGGTGCTCAGCCTACTTCACAGTCCAGCTCTCACATCCATACATGACCACAGGAAAAACCATAGCCTTGACTAGACGGACCTTTGTTGGCAAAGTAATGTCTCTGCTTTTGAATATGCTATCTAGGTTGGTCATAACTTTCCTTCCAAGGAGTAAGCGTCTTTTAATTTCATGGCTGCAGTCACTATCTGCAGTGATTTTGGAGCCCCAAAAAATAAAGTCTGACACTGTTTCCACTGTTTCCCCATCTATTTCCCATGAAGTGATGGGACCAGATGCCATGATCTTCGTTTTCTGAATGTTGAGCTTTAAGCCAACTTTTTCACTCTCCACTTTGACTTTCATCAAGAGGATCTTTAGTTCCTCTTCACTTTCTGCCATAAGGGTGGAGTCATCTGCATATCTGAGGTTATTGATATTTCTCCCAGCAATCTTGATTCCAGCTTGTGTTTTTTCCAGTCCAGCATTTCTCATGATGTACCCTGCATATAAGTTAAATAAGCAGGGTGACAATATACAGCCTTGGCGTACTCCTTTTCCTATTTGGAACCAGTCTGTTGTTCCATGTCCAGTTCTAACTGTTGCTTCCTGACCTGTATACAGATTTATCAAGAGGCAGGTCAGGTGGTCTGGTATTCCCATCTCTTGAAGAATTTTCCACAGTTTATTGTGATCCACACAAAGGCTTTGCCATAGTCAATAAAGCAGAAATAGATGTTTTTCTGGAACTCTCTTGCTTTTTCCATGATCCAATGGATGTTGGCAATTTGATCTCTGGTTCCTCTGCCTTTTCTAAAACCAGCTTGAACATCAAGAAGTTCACGGTTCACATATTGCTGAAGCCTGGCTTGGAGAATTTTGAGCATTACTTTACTAGCATGTGAGACGAGTGCAATTGTGCAGTAGTTTGAGCATTCTTTGGCATTGCCTTTCTTTGGGATTGGAATGAAAACTGACCTTTTCCAGTCCTGTGGCCACTGCTGAGTTTTCCAAATTTGCAGGCATATTGAGTGCAGCACTTGCACAGCATCATCTTTCAGGATTTGAAATAGCTCAACTTGAATTCCTTTTCATCGTACAGACTAAAAAAAAAATCACATGTTCCTGGTACTATGTGAGGACTTTAATATTAATTTGATTAATTCACTATGTGATTCTTTTTGTTTTTAAAATGAATCTTGGGATATCTTTTCCTAAAGAAGACAGAGACTCAGGGCTTTTAGCAAAGGTTTTAAGATGGAAAGTTTTAAGGTATAAGGATTTCAAGCTTGATATTTATGTTTGATAACATACGTGTAGTATATGGAATTTGGAAAATTCAGAACCAGGTATGAAAAAAAATAATGTGTGACTATAGAAAATTTTACTCTGCATTTAAGGTATTCTCAAAGCTTCAAGTACAGGGTCACAGAGCATATAGCTTGAGACTAGAATGACATCATATACAGATGGAATCTCAAAAAGCCAAATTTGTGGAAACTGAAAGTAGAATGGTGGTTACTATAGCCTGGGAGGTTGGGTATTTGGGGAGAGGCTGTTTAAGACACAAATTTTCAACTAGGTTAAATATGTTCTGGAGATCTGTTGCACAGCATAACAATTATAAGCAACAATTCTATTTTGTAAACTTCAAAGTTGCTAAGAGACTGGATCTCAATTGTTCTCATTACCAAAAACAGAAAGAAAGAAAATTATAATTATGTGATGTGATAAAGGTGTTAGCTAACTCTATGGTGGTAATCACACTGGAGTATATAAACTTATCAAATCAGCACAGGGTACACCTTAAACTTACACAATGGTGTATGTCAATTCAGTTCAGTTGCTCAGTCATGTCCGACTCTTTGCAACCCCATGAATTGCAGCACGCCAGGCCTCCCTGTCCATCACCAACTCCCGGAGTTTACTCAAACTCACATCCATCGAGTCAGTGATGCCATCCAGCCATCTCATCCTCTGTCGTCCCCTTCTTCTCCTGCCCCCAATCCCTCCCAGCATCAGAGTCTTTTCCAATGAGTCAACTCTTCGCATGAGGTGGCCAAAGTACTGGAGTTGCAACATTAGCATCATTCCTTCCAAAGAACACCCAGGACTGATCTCCTTTAGAATGGACTGGTTGGATCTCCTCGCAGTCCATGGGACTCTCAAGAGTCTTCTCCAACGCCACAGGTCAAAAGCATCAATTTTTTGGTGCTCAGCTTTCTTCACAGTCCAACTCTCACATCCATACACGACCGCAGGAAAAACCATAGCCTTGACTAGACGGACCTTTGTTGGCAAAGTAATGTCTCTGCTTTTGAATATGCTATCTGGGTTGTTCATAACTTTCCTTCCAAGGAGTAATGGCTGCAATCACCATCTGCAGTGATTTTGGCAATTACATCTCAATAAAAAGAAAGACTGAAATCATCTGTTCAGCTCCAAATTCTTCAATGAGGCTTAAACCAAAGTTTCTAAGTAATTATCCACCAGACCTATCAATTTGAGTACACAGTGGATCAAAACTAACTAAACCCTCACCTCCCTCTTCATGCTTTAATTCTATAAGCAGCATCATAATTTATTCCTTTAGTCAAATTAGAAACCTGGGCAGTAGCTTTGATTGTTGTTTTTTTGTCATAGTCCTCTCTCTTCAGCTTTCTCTGTTTTAAGACCTACGGTGTGGATCTGATAAATACTTCTTGAACTTGTTTGCTTCACAGTTTTATTCATCTAATTTAAAGTAACACAGACTCAAGCTACAACTCTTGACAAAACTGTCACTGGAATTTTATTACTACAATCAATTCTTTAATCTCATCATCTCTGGACCAGGGAATTAGGGGTTTTAAGGTGATCCACCAGGCCCTGCTGTGTTTCAAACTGTGATAAACTCAACTGGTCCAGATGTGCTGGGTGACTTTCAGGTTTCCTTGTCTGTCTCCCTTTGGAGATCTTGCAAATTCAGTCCCCTCTTCTTGGAACACTCACATATTTCTCCCTTCAGTGGATAGATCCTACTTGTTTTCAGACATCATTTCCTCTAGGAAGTCTTCCAGAAGATTGGGTAAGAACTCTCATGTTATTCCCAGAGCACTCTGTGTTTATCTTACATCCAGTCCCTCAGCCTCCTGAGTCACTTTTCAACTATTATCTCTTGTATATCAAACTATACACAGAAAATATAGCCTCTTCATCTCATTCAGTTTAGTAATAGTTTAGAAATATTCTGATGCCTAGTAGAGTTCTTGGCTCAGAATGAAAGAAATTTTCTTGACTAAATATAATAATGAATAAATAATTGCATAATAACTTTATGTGAATAACTTGGGCTTCTCTGTTGATTATGTACATCTCCAAAGTGGATTTGTTAAATTAAATATTTTTCTTAAAAAACTTCACAAGAGTAAATACGCTGAGTGAAGCAAGGAGACACTGTTACAATACAAAGATGATTTGAATCAAATCAGAATAGAAGAAATCCAGTTTTGAACTACATTTACACCTGTAAAACCATCAGCTCAATCAACATAGTGAACGTATCCCAAACTTATTGAATTGCATATAATATTTAAAATAATGTATATTGTATTGTATACTGTTTATGCTTCAATAAAACTTTAAAAATAGGGTTAAATTTATTAGAGGAAAATATTAAAAATCATAATTTTAAGCATAAAATATGAATATGTAATATATGGCAGAAAGTGAAGAATAACTAACGAGCCTCTTGATGAAAGTGAAAGAAGAGAGTGAAAAAGTTGGCTTAAAGCTCAACATTCAGAAAACGAAGATCATGGCATCCGGTCCCATCACTTCATGGGAAATAGATGGAGAAACAGTGGAAACAGTGGCTGACTTTATTTTGGGGGGCTCCAAAATCACTGCAGATGGTGATTTCAGCCATGAAATTAAAAGACACTTACTCCTTGGAAGGAAAGTTATGACCAACCTAGATAGCATATTCAAAAGCAGAGACATTACTTTGCCAACAAAGGTCTGTCTAGTCAAGGCTATGGCTTTTCCAGTGGTCGTGTATGGATGTGAGAGTTGGACTATAAAGAAAGCTGAGCTCAGAAGAATTCATGCTTTTAAACTGTGGTATTGGAGAAGACTCTTGAGAGTCCCTTGGACTGCAAGGAGATCCAACCAGTCCATCCTAAAGGAAATCAGTCCTGGGTTTTTATTGGAGGGACTGATGTTGAAGTTGAAACTCCAATACTTTGGCCACCTGATGCAAACAGCTGACTCATTTGAAAACACCCTGATGCTGGGAAAGATTGAGGGCAGGAGGAGAAGGGGACGACAGAGGATGAGATGGTTGGATGGCATCACTGACTCAATGGACATGGGTTTGGATGGACTCCAGAAGCTGGTGATGGACAGGGAGGCCTGGCGTGCTGCGATTCATGGGGTTGCAAAGAGTCTGACATGACTGAGTGACTGAACTGAACTGACTGAATATATGTATTCATCCGTAGATGATGGCTTTTGCTATAATACAATGGAGAGATAATCAGATGGCAGCAGCAGGAGATAAAGTTATTGAAAAACACCCATCAGCTGGATTGGTTTCATGCTGTGCTGCTTTCTGCCACATGCTCTTCTATCCAGTCTCTCCTTTGAAACATTGCATGAACATAGAGAGCTCTCAATATTTTTCTCTGCTACCAAAGAATATGCTGTAAACCATCCATGTGATCAATTATGCTAAAATTTTAATCAATAAGAAAATAATAAAATTGCATTTAAACTTTTGAAACTGGAGCGAACTCTACAGTTTGGTCCACACTCCACAGAGATGAGCTATCTGAGATCCAGAAAACGGCCTGGACATTTTTGTTTTGGTTTTCATTTATTTATTCATTTTAATTGGAGGTTAATTACTTTATAGCATTTTGGCGATTTTTGCCATACATTGACATGAATCAGCTGTGGGTGTACATGCGGTCCCCTTCCCAAACCCCCCTTCCACCTCCCTCCCCAACCCATCCCTCTGGGTTGGTCCCAGTGCCCCTGCTTTGAGTGCCCTGTTTCATGCATCAAACTTGGACTGGTCATCTATTTCACACATGGTAATATGCATGTTTCAATGGTATTCTCTCAAATGCTGAAGAGGGTGTGAAGAAAAGGGAATCCTCTTACACTATTGGTGGGACAGCAAACTAGTATAGCCACTACGGAGAACAGTGTGGAGATTCCTCAAAAAATGGCCTGAGCTTTAGAACACCATACAGAAGGCAGTTGGAATTGACATTACAATCAGCCATTTCAAAATTCACAAGTAGAACATATATCTGAACTATTTTCTGAGTAGCTTTTTAGGTATAATTTATTTTTCAATCAAATGCTTTTATCAGTCACCTTCCCTCAATAGAGAATATAAATGATATTGCATGAGGAATTCATTCTATCCACTTAGGTTAAAATTAAGAAATTCTCCTTGCTACATATACCCATTTTTACCATTGCCTTATAGTGTCTCCCATTTTTATTACTTTTATCACTCTCTCATTTTTCAGTAATAAAATTAACTTTTGCTGAACTTTCATTGTTCTTTAAATACATAAATTATTAAATTAACATGGTAGGCAATTGGCCAATATAAATCTAAATAATGAAATTTTTGATTAAGAAAAGTCTACGAAATCTACTTCTATTTCAACTTTTAGACAAAATCAGTCACTGAGGGTAACCTCAGTATTACATTTTCTGTCAGTACTCTGAAAACTTATTTATGGCCAACGACTTCTCTTAGGCCTGGGGGTTGGGATTACGGTCTATTACAATGGTTTACTGTAAAGTTGCAATATATATGCTTTGAATCACTAGGCAGTATTCTGCTATGATAACAGAATAACTGCTTGGAAAAAAATTTTATATTAGTCATTGCTTTGAATCTTTCATTTTCATGAGCTAAGCCATATTTTATAAGACTGAAAGGCATTTCAAGAATGAAAATGCTGTTGGGTGCTATTCTGACTGATTTTGTTTCTCCATAAAATCAAAAAAGTTTTTAAAATGTTATTTTCCTTTTGTCTTTCCCCTTTTCCTTTTTATCTGTTGTTATTGTTATCTCTTTTGACAGGTAGTGAGAAAAAATGTAAAAAGTAAAAAACTGATTTTTTGCTCCCAGTAATCCAAAGAGATTCATGAGGCATTCTGTAAACAGTATGTGTCATGATTCTAATGAAATTACAGCCCTAGGTAGGTAATTAAGTGTCAAAGATTTTTTAACACAAAACAGCTACTGTATTCATGGCCTTTAATTATAACATTCTGGCTATTATCTTGCAATTAAGTTATGGAAAAAAATATGACACAGCAAGTTTAGCAGTATTTGAGAAGCACAAAATGTGGTTTATGTTAACCTCTAGAAATGACCACTTACAACACCATTGCAACTCATAGCATCCCATTCGCAACATGAAAACATTAATGATTATCACAAGGTTGTAAATATTCACTTATTCACTCAGTTTAGACAATGATTCATGAATTCACATCACCTACTTGCTTCCAATGAGTAAAGTACAATATCTATCTGTTTTAGTTATAATAGACCTTAAAACAGTAACTCACATATAACCAAAATATTTGGCGTATCTTTACCAAATACACACTTCCCATTAATCAGGATTCCATTTGGAAACCATAAACAAGACTAGTCAGACAACTAGTAGGACATATGTGTATCTGTTATATAGGGGTAGCTTAGTAAATTTTCATAAAGTAAACACACTCAGGAAGCCAGCACCTCTATCAAGAAACAAAGCATTATTGCAATTCCAGACACACACCTCCCCTTCTAGGTTCTACTTTCACCTACAGGCAATCCACTATTCTAACGTCTAAGACCCTGGTATGTTTTGTGTGTGGTTCACCTTCTGATTAACAGACTAGTATTGTATGCTCACTTTTGTATTTAGTTTCTTTTGCTCAATGTTGACAATACTTGTCTTGGTGTGTGTAGTTCTAATTGCGGGTTCTAATTATGCAGGGCTTGTAAGAGTTGAAAATCAGTTCATATACATATATATATATATGTATATAAAATAAATATATTTTGTTCTATAACAGTATGTCCTGTACCAATGTAAATGTACCTGCCAATTGGCAAATAGAAATTTATTGCATTTTCTACTATGTACCATTGTCTGCCTAAAATGTTTTCCCTTTACCTTTTGATTAGCTAGTGAGAACTATATAGACAAATGAAGCATGAAGGAAAAATCAGAAATTATTGGTTTACCATCCTCCATAAATATGTAAAATAATTACATTTCAAATTTGTAACATTCCTTGGTTTGCATTATATCTGTGTGCAACATTATAAAAGGTTTTATATTTTACATTTGCATGATGCTTGAGAGATCATAAAACATTTGCTATACTTTTTTCATTTATATTCTGTAGAACTCAACTAGTAAAAGCAGTCACATTTTAATCACCTCTTATGTGTCTTGTGCAACACTAACTATGATGTCATATTTTTAAAAAGGCAAACATCAGCAATCACAAAATAATAATTTCTATCACAGTTGTAGTGCCTAAGGAAAATAGTTTTCAGGGCTGAATATGTCTAAGGCAACCTTGGATGTAAAGGAATAAAGGAAGATAGTTAATCAAATCAGGAGAACACAGTACTTCTTTTTTTTTTTTTTTTAAACAATAGTTGGGTTATGGTAAAGAATCTACCTGCAATGCTGAAGAGCTAGGTTTGATCCCTGAATTGGGAAGATCGCCTGGAGAAGGTAATGGCTACCCTCTCCAGTATTCTGGCCTGGAGAATTACATGAACTATATAGTCCATGGGGTTGCAAAGAGTCAGATATGACTGAGTGACTTTCACTTCACACTTCACTTAATTCTCTTCCACCATTTTAAATGTATCACTTTCAAGCACTGGCTTTTCTCACGCCTGACTCCTCTCTCATAACACCCACAATAGAACTTTGAGGCTGAATTTGACCATAACATGGGCAGAAGCAGACCTATTAAGTTAGACACCATAGAAAAACATCCTTCAGACAGATGTTTAAGTCTGAAGATAAAGTTCTCGAAGATAAGTGTCCCTAGATGGTAAGATATTTGTGGAATCCCTTTGGCTTGTTGTGGAGAACCACATTTACATCCAGAAAGGTAGTCCTGACCTAATACTGGCCCACAGATGTGGAAAGACCTTCTCAGAAGAAGATCTCAAAGAAGTTAGGTTGTGAACACCTAGGAGTCTGGGAATAAGTGGTATATTTCATCTTTGAGGATGAATTATGGGTCCTTGCACAGGCCATAGGGAGTTTGTGAGAAGAGAAGGACCAAAAGTGAAAAAGACAGGACCAAAGTCCACAAGACCTTAAACAGGGTGGGGGGAAAAAGGGAATGATTTAGGTAACTAAATAAAGTCACCCAGTCACCGACTATGGAAATGCACAAAGCAAGGACTTGGCAATAGAGTAAAATCCCAACACTCACCTGCCAGTGGATAGATATTCAAAATTTCAGTATTAGAAATTCTAATTTTAATCTGAATTATCCTGCACTCAGTCTAGGATTTCTAATACTTCCACTGACTTGGGATATAATTGGCCTGGGGTCTTTGACAGCCAACATTGGAGGGATACAAGTCTAATACTGTGTCACTTGATTGTCCTTTATGCACCTCCCTCTTTATAAACTTAGAAAGTTGAGTAAAATCATCTCTATTTCCTTGGTCTGCAAGAATATATTTTTTTCAGTTTTTTGTCATTTTTTTTTCACATCATCTTTTTTAAGATTAGCACTTTTTAAGGTCAACCCCACTATATGATTCTGAAAGATTCAGACTCATTGAAATAGAAGAATTAATCTTGCCATAAAAATAGACAGAGGTCAACAGAGTGTCTAAGGCCAAAAAGAAAAAGCGAAGGAAGCTGTGATGAGAAAATTATACCCGACCTCACCTTTCTCTTCCTTTGGCTTCGGTTTTTATTGGATGCTATTATTTCTGGGGGAACCATTCACATTTGCTGCAGGTAAATGCTTATGTTCTGAATTTATTGAGACAGGCAGCAGAAGGTCAAGGTTTAGACCAAGGGTAACTAAAACAGGGAACCAAAGCATTTGAGAAAGATGACCGAGGCAAACTTTAAGGTTTAGACACGTGTTGGAGAGGGAAGTCATCAAAAGCACTTACAGAAAGATGTAGCATAACTGATTTTATACCCATAAGACAGGGAAAACATTGGGCCAGTTTATTGTATATTATTTATTTCTTCCACTTCTAAAGTTGTCCTGAGTTGATACAAACAATTCTGAAGAGAGAAAGTCCTTAAAATTATAATACATTGCATGTATTACTGTAAATAATAACCCTAACCCTAATAGTGTTTTATTTCTATGCTTAATCTGTCTTTAAGGGTGGAGGGAACATCCTTTATACAAAATACAAATTCAGTCTCTAAACTGGACTCTTAGGAATCAGGTAGATAACTGATCCAGACAAATGATATCATTTTTTTTCTTTTCCCAAATGTGAATGGTCAATATTTTTTACTTGAAATCCATTTCAGTGGGTTTTAGGAAGCAGAGATGTCCTTTAGAAAAATAGAAAAAACAAAAGAAATTAAAAATTATAGACTAAACAAGTAGTATACAACTTCCTTTATAGAAGGTATATTCTGCTAGCCCAGATCAAATAGCTTTGCAATGTTTTGCTACTTAATAAATATTAAAAGCACCAAATGAGAATGCTCTTTCAAATTAATTTAATCCTGTATATAATATGTAACTATTTTTACTAGATTCCAGGATGTTTGAAGCACAAAAGTTAACAGATGGCTTTTAATTAAAAGTCAAATAGGCTTTTATGAGTTTATAATTTAAGTAAGATGCTCTTACAAATGTGTATACAAGTACTTAACTTGGTTATTAGCTTGCTAAAAGAATGTATTTCCTATGTGTATATAAATTGAGGGGCTACAGTTGGAGAAAAGCAAGATTGCTTTTTCTTTAATTAAATGTTTATTGAGATAATTGTAGATTCACAAGAAGTTCTAAGTAACAATACACAGTGATCTCATGTGTATTTTGGGCTGCCCAAGTGGCTCAATGGTAAAGAACATGCCTGCCAATGCAGGAGACACAAGAGATGAGGGTTTGATCTCTTGGTGGTGAAGACCCCCTGAAGAAGAAATTAGCAACCCATTCCAATATTCTTGCCTTGGAAACCCCGTGGACAGAGGACCTGGTGGACTTAGTCTATGAGGTCACAAAAGAGCTAGACATGACTGAGCAGCTAAATGGCAGCACAGCCACAGTGTCTTTTACTGGTTTCCTCTGGTGGTGACATCTTGCAGAACTACAGTATAAAATTTTAACCATTATATTAACATTGATGCAATCAACATCTGATTCAGATTTCGCTTGTATTGGTGTATATATCTAGTTCTCTTCAATTCTGTAATCTGTAGGTTTGTATTTCTACCACCACAATCAAGATACAGAATATTTCCACCATCACAAGGATCTTTCACATTGCTCCTTTATAAGTGTAAATTATTTTTTTAACTCCCCAAACACAGGATGTCAAAGGAAAATGAAGAAAAATATTTTAAGAAAAATTGAAAAAGGTAAGAAAACATGACGAATTAGTAAGACACAAAATAGAGTAATAGGAAAAAAAAAAACACAGATAATGAGGTCCTGACGCTGGTTTTTCACCCAGAAAGAAGAGCTTGGATGTGTATATGAATAATTTATTTAGGAACTTGATGTGGTAGAAAACTGGGACAATTAAGACATGGAAAGTGGAAAAACCAATTTAATAGTTTGTCTTTTAAGTTGATCACTACTAGGAGCAACTGGGTCTTGATTCTCCCAGAACACATGTTACAAGGACTCATTAGAACACATCAGAGAATTCACAAATGATGAGACAGAAAGGTGAGTATTTATCCTCCAGTATCTGCTACAATGAAAAAGTTGGCTGAAAATTCAACATTCAGAAAACTAAGATCATGGCAACTGGTCCCATCACTTCATGGCAAATAGATGGGGAAACAGTGACAGATTATTTGGCTGTTGGGGGGGGCGGGGCTCTGAAATCACTGGAGATCGTGACTGCAACCATGAAGTTAAAAGCCGCTAGCTCCCTGGAAGAGAAGTTATGACCAACCTAACAGCATGTTAAAAATCAGAGACATTGCTTTGCCAACAAAGATCTGTCTAGTCAAGTTCAGTTCAGTTCAGTCACTCAGTTGTGTCAGACTCTTTGTGACCCCATGAACCACAGTATGCCAGGCCTCACTGTCCACCAACTCCCAGAGTCCACCCAAACCCATGTCCATTGTGTCAGTGATGCCATCCAACCATCTCATCCTCTGTCGTCCCCTTCTCCTCCTGCCCTCAATCTTTCCCAGCATCAGGGTCTTTTCAAATGAGTCAGCTCTTTGTGGCCACACTATTGGAGTTTCAGCTTCAACATCAGTCCCTCCAATAAACACCCAGGACTGATCTCCTTTAGGATGGGCTGGTTGGATCTCCTTGCAGTCCAAGGGACTCTCAAGAGTCCTGTCCAACAACACACTTCAAAAGCATGAATTCTGCTGAGCTCAGCTTTCTTTATAGTCCAACTGTCACATCCATACATGACTACTGGAAAAACCATAGCCTTGACTAGACGGACCTTTGTTGGCAAAGTAATGTCTCTGCTTTTTAATATACTATCTAGGTTGGTCAAAATTTTCCTTCCAAGGAGTAATCATCTTTTAATTTCATAGCTGCAATCACCATCTGCAGTGATTTTGGAGCCCAAAAAAGTAAAGTCAGCCACTGTTTTCACTGTTTCCCCATCTATTTGCCATGAAGTGATGGGACCAGATGCCATGATCTTAGTTTCCTGAATGTTGAGCTTTAAGCCAACTTTTTCACTCTCTTCTTTCACTTTCATCAAGAGGCTCTTTAGTTCTTCTTCACTTTCTGCCATAAGGGTGGTGTCATCTGCATATCTGTGGTTATTGATATTTCTCCCATCTAGTCAAAGCTATGGTTTTTCCAGTAGTCATATATGGATATGAGAGTTGGACTGGAAAGAAAGCTGAACACCAAAGAACTGATGCTTCAAACTGTGGTGTTGGAGAAGACTCCTGAGAGTACCTTGCACAACAAGGAGACCCAACCAGTCCATCCTAAAGGAAATCAGTCCTGAATATTCATTGGAAGAACTGATGCTGAATCTGAAACTCCAATACTTTGGCCACCTGATGAGAAGAACCAACTCACTGGAACAGATCGGATGCTGGGAATGATTGATGGTGGGAGGAGAAGGGGATGACAGAGGATGAGATGGTTGGATGGCATCACCAGCTCAATGGACATGAGTTTGAATAAACTCTGGGAGTTGGTGATGGACAAGGAAGCCCGGTGTGCAGCAGTCCATGGGCTAGCAAAGAGTCAGACAAGACTAAGTTACTGAACTAAACCCACTACAGTATAGTGATGATCACGAGCTGGCCCATGGGCTCATGAACAACTCTAGATACCTGCCTGGGTCACTGGCTGGCTGGATCCTAGAGAGCCCAGGACCCATTAGAGAAAGTCAGGGACAAGGAGATTTTGACAAGTGGTATAGGTGAGACATTTCATGCAAAGATGGGCTCGATAAAGGACAGAAATGGTATGAACCTAACAGAAGCAGAAGATATTAAGAAGAGATGGCAAGAATACACAGAAGAACTGTAAAAAAAGATCTTCACGACCCAGATAATCACGATGGTGTGATCACTGACCTAGAGCCAGACATCCTGGAATGTGAAGTCAAGTGGGCCTTAGAAAGCATCACTAAGAACAAAGCTAGTGGAGGTGATGGAATTCCAGTTGAGCTATTCCAAATCCTGAAAGATGATGCTGTGAAAGTGCTGCATTCAATATGCCAGCAAATTTGGAAAACTCAGCAGTGGCCACAGGACTGGAAAAGGTCAGTTTTCATTCTAATCCCAAAGAAAGGCAATGCAATGCTCAAACTACTGCACAATTGCACTCATCTCACACGCTAGTAAAGTAATGCTCAAAATTCTCCAAGCCAGGCTTCAGCAATATGTGAACCGTGAACTTCCTGATGTTCAAGCTGGTTTTAGAAAAGGCAGAGGAACCAGAGATCAAATTGACAATATCCACTGGATCATAGAAAAAGCAAGAGAGTTCCAGAAAAATATCTATTTCTGCTTTATCGACTATGCCAAAGCCTTTGACTGTGTGGATCACAATAAACTGTGGAAAATTCTGAAAGAGATGGGAATACCAGACCACTTGACCTGCCTCTTGAGAAATCTGTATGCAGGTCAGGAAGCAACAGTTAGAACTAGACATGGAACAACAGACTTGTTCTAAATAGGAAAATGAGTACATCAAGGATGGATATTGTCACCCTGCTTATTTAACTTATATGCAGACTACATCATGAGAAACGCTGGACTGGAAGAAACACAAGCTGGAATCAAGATTGCCGGGAGAAATATCAATAACCTCAGATATGCAGATGACACCACCCTTATGGCAGAAAGTGAAGAGGAACTAAAAAGCCTCTTGATGAAAGTGAGAGAGGAGAGTGAAAAAGTTGGCTTAAAGCTCAACATTCAGAAAACAATGATCATGGCATCTGGTCCCATCACTTCATGGGAAATAGATGGGGAAACAGTGGAAACAGTGTCAGACTTTATTTTTGGGGGCTCCAAAATCACTGCAGATGGTGATTGCAGCCATGAAATTAAAAGACACTTACTCCTTGGAAGGAAAGTTATGACCAACCTAGATAGCATATTCAAAAGCAGAGACATTACTTCACCAAAAAAGGTCTGTCTAGTCAAGGCTATGATTTTTCCTGTGGTCATGTATGGATATGAGAGTTGGACTGTGAAGAAAGCTGAGCACCAAAGAATTGATGCTTTTGAACTGTGGCGTTGGAGAAGACTCTTGAGAGTCCCTTGGACTGCAAGGAGATCCAACCAGTCCATTTTGAAGGAGATCAGCCCTGGGATTTCTTTGGAAGGAATGATGCTAAAGCTGAAACTCCAGTACTTTGGCCACCTCATGCGAAGAGTTGACTCATTGGAAAAGACTCTAATGCTGGGAGGGATTGGGGGCAAGAGAAGAAGGGGACGACAGAGGATGAGATGGCTGGATGGCATCACTGACTCGATGGACGTGAGTCTGAGTGAACTCTGGGAGTTGGTGATGGACAGGGAGGCCTGGCGTGCTGGGATTCATGGGGTCACAAAGAGTCGGACACGACTGAGTGACTGAACTGAACTGAACTGATAGGTGAGACAAGATGTTGTTTAGTTATCTGTGAACATGGTAGATAGAGCAAAGAGTGAGAACATGATGGATTCAGTAGAAAGGAGGCACATAGGAAATCTGCTAGCCTGAATTTGATAGATGAGACAAAAGAATCACTACTTAATTATAAGCAAAATCCACTTAGATGAAGTGTCTAATTAAAATTCATTTACTTACTTCCCCCTGGAGAAGACTGAGCAACTAATAAACACTTCTGGAAACAAATATGGATGAAACAATTTTAAGTAAGGAGACACGAAAATCTATCTTTTCTAATGTTGTAATCTGTAAAATGGTTTTTGTAAAGACTGATGGGTTTGTTTTAAGATGAAGAAGATAATAGATTACATTTTAAAATATTCATTGAAGTCAAAATAAATGATTAGATAGTCCAGTCACTGAATAGTTTAAATTATTTGGTTTTATATTTTTACACAACAAATATTTATTCAGTTCAATTCAGTTCAGTTCAGTCGCTCAGTTGTGTCTGACTCTTTGCAACCCCATGAATTGCAGCACGCCAGGCCTCCCTGTCCATCACCAACTCCCAGAGTTCACTCAGACTCGAGTCCATCGAGTCGGTGATGCCATCCGGCCATCTCATCCTCTGTCGTCCCCTTCTCCTCCTGCCCCCAATCCCTCCCAGCATCAGAGTCTTT
The DNA here is from genome assembly GCF_027580195.1 of Bos mutus. Lineage (NCBI taxonomy): Eukaryota > Metazoa > Chordata > Mammalia > Artiodactyla > Bovidae > Bos > Bos mutus. Next base: position 60,840,916 of record NC_091636.1, read on the forward strand.
TCCAATGAGTCAACTCTTCGCATAAGGTGGCCAAAGTTCTGGAGTTTCAGCTTTAGCATCAATCCTTCCAAAGAAATCCCAGGGCTGATCTCCTTCAGAATGGACTGGTTGGATCTCCTTGCAAAGTACTCTCAAGAGTCTTCTCCAACACCACAGTTCAAAAGCACCAATTCTTCAGCGCTCAGCCTTCTTCACAGTCCAACTCTCACATCCATACATGACCACAGGAAAAACCATAGCCTTGACTAGACGGACCTTTAGGGGACCCAAAATATACAATTATTAAACCAATTAAAATCAAATTAAATGATCAGAATATTTGTTGGTCATGAATTTCAATACTTCCTAGACAGGTACCACATCACATAAGTGGAACTGGTGCTGAATTTTACTTTGATGGGAATAGGGTTGGTTGTGGAAAGGTCAAAATTCAAGTAACATTGTTAACTACTGTTTCCAATGACTGAAGTTTATTTTTATTTTGAGGTCCCATGCAGTGCACGCATGCTCAGTTGTGCAGTTGCACAACTATTTGCAACCCCATGGTCTATAACCCACCATGCTCCTCTGTCCATTGAATTTCCCAAATAAGAATACTGGAGTGAGTTGCCATTTTCTTCTCCAGGGCATCTTCCAGACCCTGGGATTGAACCCATGTCTCTTGTGTCTCCTGCACTGGCAGGTGGATTCTTTGCCACCGAGCCACTTGGGAAGCACCCAAGGTCCCAGGGTGAAGGTAGGAAACCCAACCGCCTGAATAAGGCAAAGTTTCTTGGTTTTTTTTTTGAAGGAGGAACTTTGATTAATATTTCAAGGAAATATGTGTAAATAGTCATAATAATTATGGGAAAATAGGTAACCTGAATACTATTATGATTTCCTTAAAATAAAAAGATCCAAACAAACTCTTTGGGCTTCCCTGGTAGCTCAGCTGGTAAAGACTCCACCAACAATGCAGCACTGGTTCGATGCCTGGTCGGGAAGATCTGCTGGAGAAGAGATAGGCTGCCCACTGCAGTATTCTTGGGCTTCCCTGTTGGCTTAGATGGCAAAGAATCCTCCAGCAATGCAGGAAACCTGGGTTGGATCCCTGGACTGGTAAGAAGGGAGAGGAGAGGAGAAAGGAAACCCATTTCACTATTCTGGCCTGGAGAATTCCATGGACAGAGGAGCCTGGCAGGCTACAGTCCATGGGGTGGCAAAAGTCAGACACGACTGAGCAGCTTTCACTTTCACTTCTCTTTCAAACAATCTCAGATGAAATGCTTCCCCTATGGATGAGTCTTAGCAAAAAATTTCAGTGTACTTAATCTGTTGCTCTACATATACTTTTCTATGGGCTCCCCCAGTGGCTCAGCGGTGAAGAATCCAGCTGCAATGCAGAAGCCACAGGAGACACAGGTACTATCTCCAGGTCGGAAAGATCCCCTGGAGGAAAGCATGGCAACCCATTCCATTATTCTTGCCTAGAGAATCCCATGGACAGAAGAACCTAGAGGGCTACAGTCCTTAGGGTCACAAAGAGTCAGAAACAACTGAAGCTACTTAGCAAGCACAAATACTTGTTCAGTTCAGTTCAGTTCAGTTGCTCAGTCATGTCCGACTCTTTGTGATCCCATGAATTGCAGCACACCAGGCCTCCCTGTTCCACATAAGGCTTCTAACACATATGCATGTATTCTAAAAAGTATACATGCATACTTAATCAGAAAAAAGTGAAGTAATCTTGCTTGCCAGCAAAAGGAATAATGTGTATCAGGCTCATAAATAACAATGTAATTACTTAATATTCTGATATTTGCATACTGTGACAATAATTTTTACTGGCAATAGAAACCTCTCATTTTCTGGAGTTTGAAAAGTAATTATAATAACTTCAATCAAATGTAAATGTTATACCTTGACATTTACAAAGCATTCCTTAGCGTATTGCTGCATTTAAATTTTGTGGAGGAAATTGACTGGAAACTTTAAGTGAATCAATTTTAATATAATAAATTATTTTAGTTTTTTACTAAAATGAAGGGTATACATGGAAGTACCATCTATTGTCCCAGGACTCCTGGCAGTAGTAACTTTATATCAATTAAATTGCTACAGTAATCTCTAAAGCTAAAGAAATTTACCAACATCAAATCCTGTATCAATTCTACTCCAGTGGTGGCTGTATTTCATTCTGTGAAAAGTTTTAGCAGTCTTTTGCTGACTACACCCATGATCTGGAAGATTGTTTATTGCATATAAAATACCATTTTTTAGTAGTTTCCACTATTAGATTCAAAAATGTCATATATTTTCTTTCTATATCCTTTTGGTAACATGGCTGAAGCATTACTTCTTTGTATTCAATACATTCATTTTTTCCTAAGTGTTTCTATGTTTCCTCCTACCTACATTGCGACAATATCTAAAATATAAATATAAAATATAAATAGTTCATCAAAACTCTGATACCTTGCCAATCAAAGTCAGGAAGGCAGCCATGTTTTAATCAACAAAGCTTAAAGAGAAAGAGAGGGAAGGAAAGAGAGAGATTCTTTTAGGATTTTTTGCATACAACTTTTTTAAACACTTCTTTCAGACACTCCAGAATTACTGGTTACATAAGGAAACAGATTAGTCTAATAACTGCAACGACAATATTTTTTAAAATGGAGTTGCAATTTGTACACTAAATGTCTTCAGTACTAATAACAATGAAAATAATTAATTTTGTATTCATGAACTTTAAACATGGCTATTCAAAAATGTATTTATGGCATAATATTTCTCTAAAATTAATAAGTTATCTAACTCATTAAATCTAATGTATTGATATAGTGATACAATATGCATGTATATTGTAATTGAGAGGAAAAAAGAGATTAGAAGAAAGAAATGAGTGTTTTACTTTCTTCCATGTCTGTCTTTCTTTCCTTAACCCATTTTATTGTTTTATATCATTTCCTTTTTTTATAGTGTTCACTGTAATACTAGATTTGCTTCATTAAAATTCCTTGTGATTCTTTCTCTTTCTGTATACATGTGTGTTCATGTGTCAAATGGGGTGGGAGGAAAGAGACAGAAAGAGAGACAGAGAAAGGTTTGACCTCTATATTGAATAGACACCGAATGCTCATTCCAAAATAATGAGACCAGTACAATGAAGGAATTCTCTCCTCTCTCATGGTTAGTAGCAGATTTGAAAGTGACAGGAGTGCAGGGAAGTTTTATGATACCAAATTTGACCATTTTCTTTTATTGTCTGATAATTCCATTGTATATATTATAACTTTACTTAATCTATCAATATTTCAATGATGTAAAATGCCATCATATGCATTGGGATCAGTCCTGCCAGGTTCTCAAAAATATATAATTTGGTGAAGACAGTATATACACAAAATAATTGTGTACCCAAGAACAACTTGACCTTGGCCATGAGAATGGAAGAGAATAAAATCCCTGCAATATGGGTGAAGGGGATGTAAGAATACTTATTTGCCTAACAGTCTCCTTGGCATGGAACTGGGTTGATGAATTAAGGAGAATATTAAATTGATGCTAGACTTGTTCAGCTTATTTGCATTTTGCTAAAAGACCAAGTAAAAATATCAGACAGACAAGTATATGCATGCGAATGAGAATCAGATGAAAGCCTTCACTCAGAACCCTCCTACACACAGTCTTAGATGTAATAAAGGTATAGGAGCTCATAGCGGTTTCTATGGAATTTCTTTTCCACGGATCTAGTGATGATGCGAATAATTCAGTTTATTATACCAACACATTTCTCCGCTTCTAAGACTAATTTTTTTTCTTATTTTGACATCTTCAAAATCATGTTGTAAGATTTGTATACATACACCTATATGTATTTGTACATATGTACACATGGTATATCTTATTTTCCATGTCACTATAAAATCAAAGAAATATAGTTACATATTTTATATTTCAATTTATATAACTTTAAATGCTGATTAGAGGAAGCACAGCTCAGAAAATATCTGGGGTTAAGCTTTTAACTTGACAAAGGTCATCCCACTGCCCATATTATTTTGGCAAGTAGAATTCAAATATTGCAAGAAAAAGGTAGAAATGTGGCCTAAGAAGTGAACAGATTGAAGCCGATATCCTTTTTATTTAGCAACTCATTCAAAGCTGTCGTGACAGCTCCCTAACTGAAATAAGTGCTAGTGGTAAAAAAAAGCACACCTGCCAGATCAGGAGATGTAAGAGACGTGGGTGTGATCCTCGAGTTGGGCAGCTTCCCTTGAGAAGGGAGAGGCTACCCACTCCAGTCTTCTTTCCTGGAGAATCCCGTGGACAGAGGAGCCTGGCAGGCTACAGTCCATAGAGTCGCAAAGAGTCCGACAAAACTGAAGCAATTTAACACACACACACACACACACACACACACGCAAGATGAACAGTCTAAAGATCCATTATAAGGGGTTTTAAAGGAATGAGGAGGCTGGAGGAAAAGAAAATTTGTTTTGTTGCACTCAAGTTTCTAGTTTTGGTAATAAGGTGAATGATGCTATTAAGTGGTAACAGGGAATGTGAGAGGAATCAGATGAAAAACTGGGAGGGGAGTGCAATTCAGTCTGATTTTTTTTAATTCAAATGGAAAATAAATGTTGCTATTTCTAATAATCTGCAGTAGATTTAGATCTAGGTTGCAACATATAATTGTTCATACTCTATTCTTTTGGAGAAAGTGCACAAAGCCCACCTATGCTGTCTAAACAAATTTTAGAAATATTTGCGTACATATCCTTTAGTTACAGAGCTATGAATAGATTTTTATCAATGCAATCCTGTCTTAAGGGACTCCCCTGGCAGTCCAGTGGTTAAGAATCTGCCTTGCAATGCAGGGGATGTGGGTTCAATCCCTGGTCTGGAAACTAAGGTCCTACATGCTTCAGAGCAGCTAAGCCTGCCCTCCACAACTACTGAGCCCGCACACAGCATAACACAACAAAGATCCCCTGTGCCACAGCTAAGACCCAACACAGCCAAATAAATAAATAAAAGGGTTTTAAAGTCTAGATCGGTACTATCTGTTGTATTCAAATGTCTTATTCCTTACATTCCAGATTCGAGTGTCCAATCTGATAAGGCTTTCCTTTAATCAGAACATCTGGCCCATTTGTATTTAACTTTCTATTTGGGTATGAATTCAGCTCCCTTTCCTTTAGTCTTGCCTTTCTATGTTTGCCACACTTTTCAGTGGTTACCCTGAAATTATAATATACACCCTTGACTATCAATGCTTAGGACTTTTACTATTTCCATGGCAGGTAATGATCCTGAAACACTGCAATTTCATTTGTCCTCTCGGCTTACAAGATACTTTTGTCAAGTAATTTAATTCTCTTTATCTTAATCCCATAAGTCACTGTCAATATCATTTATACTTATTGACACATTTGCCATTTTCGATGCTCTTCCTTTAAAGTTACATCTTCAGCTTTCATTTGGCATTCTTGTGCTTCCCCTACAAAAATACATTTACTCAGTAAAGTTGTGCACATAACAAATCATCTTCACTTTTATTTTCCTGAAAACGTCTTCTTTTAATCTTCACTTTTTGAATGGTATTTTGATGGCTTTGGAATTCAAAGTTGACAAATATCTGCTTTCCTCCCTTTGAAGGTGTCATTCTACTGTCTTCAGCTTCCTGGGCTGATGTAAGGAAGTGAGTTGTAGTCCTCCTCTTGTTCATTTGAAGACTCTTTGTCTTTTTTCTCCAGATTCTTTTAAGATTTCTTAAAGCAAACATGTGGACAAAACTTGTGTATCTGCTTTCTGGTTAGTAGTTACTTTGGGGTAAAGTAAAACAAAGCTTTTTAGTTAATTCATAACATAATTTTATCCTGTTTTCAATAAATTACAGAGAGCAACCCAAAGTCATGATACACTGACAAATTTAAAAGACACCCTTGACCTGTTAGGCTGACTTCTAACAGCACTTTAGTTGACTGCTCTTCCCTGGCCACCAGACCATATACATTTTCTTCTTTTCTGTATCTTATTTGTGAAAGGAATTCAAGCATAACAGTGTATTATTTATCTCAACAAGTCTTCTCTCAAGTAGAATACACTCAATGTTTTTGCAAATAAAATCAAATAAATTAAAATTTATGTCTTTAACACCTTGTTTATTACAACTTCTAGTCATTTTTATAATTAAATTACTTTGATTAAGTATGAGCCATCCACATATGCCTTCTAGGTTAATTTTAACTGAAGTTCCAGATTACAAAACAAGGTATGAAATATCCAAGCTACTGAAGGATATTTGCCTGGGAAAGAATGGGATTCTGAGTATGCTGATGGTCTGGCTTTTCTCTGCATCCTCAGTACGCGTGTGTTGAGTATGTGTGTGTTGTGTCGGTGAGCAGGCACATGTATGTGGTTGTGTGTAGTTTCATCTAACATTTTAAGTTTTTTTCTGAGAATTCCACCATAAGCTTTATCTTCTCTGGTATAAAGGATGCCTAAGAGCTAGGCTAGACTGTCTATGTACAGTATAGTTACTGCAACAAGTGTTTGACTTAAATGTAGAGAGCGGACATTTATGAAATTTAATTTATTGACATTTGTGGAGTTGGTGATGGACAGGGAGGCCTGGCGTGCTGCGATTTGTGGGGTTGCAAAGAGTCGGACACGACTGAGCGACTGATCTGCTCTGATCTGATCTGATAGTGTATATAAGGAAAATGATTGTTCAAATATAAGGAAAATGAGCACAGGACTACTGAGTTGACTCAAATGTAAATTTTAAAGATCCAGCATTCATTCTACTTATATTTCATGCTGCTGCTGCTGCTGCTAAGTCGCTTCAGTCATGTCCAACTCTGTGCTAGACTTATAATGAATAATATGTCCAATAAGCAAATATTGAACTAATGTGTAATACAGTATTATCATACACTTAACCACCAGGGAAGTCCATACACTTAACACCTATATCTAAACATTTTTTCTTCTGAATTCTTGGCAACCAATGTCTGGTAGTCTCTGACTCTTGCAATCTGCCAGTATCAGCTTAATGACAGCATCCAGAATTTTCCCAAGAGTGATTATTTTCTAGTCATTGATTTTATTAATAACTAGGATTATCCTATTTGGTATGCCAATCTCTAGTTAAGGCTGGCCCACATTGATTTTCTTTCATTTTTAAATGACTTAATCTCTCATTATGTCTGCCATGTTGGGCCCATATTCTACTGTTTTTTTTTTTTTATTTTGTTTTGTTTTTACTGTTATTATTTTTACTTTTTGGTCACACTGAAAGACATATTCCCTTACAGGGATCAAAAGCACATCCCTCTCATTGGAAGCACAGAGTCTTAACCACTAGACTGTCAGGGAAGTCTGCTATATTCTAAACTGATGTAACATAAATGCCTTTTCTGATCTATTCTTTTGTGTGTATGTTCAGTCACTAAGAGAATGGAAACCCATTCCAGTGTTCTTGGCTGGGAAATCCCATGGACAGAAGAACTTGGCAGGCTACAGTCCATGGGGTTGCAAAAGAGCTGGACAAGACTTAAGGACTGAGTGGGTGGCCATTTCCTTCTCTCGGGGATCTTCCAGATTCAGGGGTCTAACCTGTGTCCCCTGCATCTCTTCCATTGCCTGGCAGATTCTTTACTGCTGAGTGCTGTGGAAGCTCTATCTATTCTTTTAATTTACCATATATATTGTAGCTTTCTCCTAAATAATCAGCTTATTGTTAGAATTAAAACAAAGTTTTATTAAACTTTAGGGGTACAATGCTTGGCAGAGTAAAGGATTTTATCCCCAGAGAATGGGGGGATTTTTTTCTAGATTTAGAAACCTTGTACTTATGCCATAAATATTTCTTTTTGGGTAAGAATAAAAATCTAATCTTTGTTTCTAAAATTGTATCCCTGACAAGAGGTATTTTTAATCAAAAATAGTAAATGTAAATTTTTAAAGTACACTTTATACATTATTTTAAACTGAACTAATTTGTTTTTCCATCTCTGCTCAGTTTTTATAGTCTGTGTGCCTGGCTCAATTAAATAATTATATTAATCTTGTTAACTGAACTCAGGTGGGCTGCTTGCTGCACACTTCCCAAGACCAACTCCGAAGATTCTGTTTGGTCATGACAGTGTTTAAAGGGAAGCCATTTCAGGTAATCATTAATGTAGGAGATCAGATTTTTCATTGATTTTTCCATCACGTGCAGATCTGCTACTTCTCCTAATCTTACTTTGGATGTTTATTTGTCTATGTGCTCTGCCTGCTGCAAATGTGCTAAGAAGGAAGCAGAAGGTAGAGAGATTTAGCCACTTAATACTTTATTCTGATTCCTTTTAATCAATGAAAAGAATCAACAGGTTAGGCAAGGCATTGTGTACATTCATTAGAGAGAAATCAGGAATTCAGTTAAAGGTTATCTAGTGATGTCATTTTGGGAATTAAGGATAAAGGGGAACAGAATCAGGTAAACAAGAATAGGGCACAGACTGCTTACAAATCCCCACTTGTCAGATATCATTCCGACAAAGGTCCGTATAGTCAAAGCAATGGTTTTTCCAGTAGTTATGTACAGATGTGAGAGTTGGACCATAAAGAAGGCAGAGCATTGAAGACTTGATGCTTTAGAATTGTGGTGCTGGCAAGACTCTTGAGAGTCCCTTGGACAGCAAGGAGATCAAACCCGTCAATCCTAAAGGAAATCAGTCCTGAATATTCATTTGAAGGACTGATGCTGAAGTTGAAGCCCCAATACTTTGGCCACCTGATGTGAAGATATAACTCATTGGAAAAGACCCTGATGCTGGGGAAGATTGAGGGCAGGAGGTAAAGGGGGCAACAGAGGATGGTTGGATGGCATCATCAACTCAATGGACATGAGTTTGAGCAAACTCTGGGAGATAGTGAAGGACAGGGAAACCTGGAGTCCTGCAGTCCATGGGGTTGCAAAGAGTCAGACACAACTGAGCAACTGAACAGCAAAGGGGCCATGGTCCATCTTCTGTCACTTCCTCATATTGACAAGGGCTGCTTCATTCTTAGAGTGGAATATGTAGACTTGGGTCTGTCACATCACTCTGCTGATAATTTTAGCTGCCCATTTACATATACAAGCAAAGCAAACTACAATTATCTTGATACCCACAAATACATAGATTATTATGAGCAATAAGTAGGTTTGGGCTGTAAAGAACCTGCCGGCCAATGCGGGAGACACAAGAGATGAGGGTTTGATCCCTGAGTCAGGAAGATCCCCTGGAGAAGAAAATGGCAACCCACTCCAGTATTCTTGCCTGGAGAATCCCATGGACAGAGGAACCTGGTGGGCTACAATCCACGAGGTCACAAAGAGTCGGACACGACTGAAACGACTTAACACAGGCACAATATTAATCCCATTGTCTTAAGGCTAGTTCTTGGAATTATGCTAGCCATAGATTTATGTCGTGGTCATAGTCTGATCAGCATACAGTTAGCATTTTTTCCCCTGGTGGCAGTTATAGCATCTGTAAAAAAGACTCGAATATGTATCAGAAGCTGAATGATTCTGTGACTCTCATCTTAATCAGTACAGCTCTTTTGTGACTCAGGGAGCCCTGAGAGACTTCAGCTTTTCACCAAACAAGAGGCTGGGAACATGGACGGGCTTTTGTACTTGGGCAGGGGGCATGGTGCAGAGTTCTGCCAGTCTCAATCTCAGTAACACTTTGGGTGTGGGCATCAGTTTAGAAGCAGAGACTACCTCATGAACTTGATTTAGTTACTAGGAATTGCCAGCAGGTGAATTCTTTATTGCTGAGCCACTAGGAAGCAAAACTATTAGTTAACTTTAAACTTAGAAGAATGTTGGTACTTCAACTATGTAAAAAAAAAAATTGATCAGGAGATGATGAATAGAATAAAAAATATAAGTATGTGTGCAGTCACCATTATGCAGTTATTGGTTATCTTACTGAAAAGTTAAGGGCTATTTTATATAGTGATTACATATTCAGAAAGATGCTGCCTTTTCCATTTGTTCCTATAACATTCAGAATGTTTTCTCCCTGCTGTGTACTCCCTGATGCCTGAGTTTATCCTTGTCATGCAAGATTCACTGGGAAAAAAAAAAAATGTGCTGTTAGCCAGACTGTAATTTATGTGAGGCCAGAGATCATTCAGTATTCAATAATCCGTCCCTCGATGCATATCTCATATATTAGGACATTGTTTCTTTAACAAACAAATTAAAGAGAAGCATTTCAGAGAGTGCAATAAAACCCTCTGATGACTCTGTGCCTTCCCATAACTCTATAAATTATAGTAATAAACTCACCTCCTGCTCTAACTCATGGTTAGTCATTCATTGAGGGGTAGGTTAATGCTCACCATTAAGGCCACTGCTGCAATTTCCAGGCTGGGGCAGCCTTGAACTAGGTTCTGAATATCCTACTTTAATGAGGCAAAGTTCCAGTATAGGCATTGCACAACCATAATGACTTAAAAGAAATTTTAATTTTGCAGTATTTATTAAATGTTTACATTACTCTCAAAAGTTTGTGCAATAGCCTTTCAAAATATATTTTATATTCAGACTATGGATTCATGTTAGCTTAAGATCTGTTCTGCAAGTAGATTGAAAATAATATTCAAACTTAATTTTTTTACCCTTGCTTTATTTGTTTTTGGATGAAACAAGATATGTCATAATCTTCTAGAAATTGTATGAGATTAGAAAGAACAAAATGCACAATGTATAATATTCATGATGACTTAAAATCTGAGTTTCAAAACAGATTTGAATATCAAAATGACAGATTTTGAACAAATATGACATCATGCTGCGATTCATGGGGTCACGAAGAGTCGGACACTACTGAGCGACTGAACTGAACTGAACTGAACTGAATTTTATGATATTCAACACACAACGATCTTACAAGTGTTAAGGTGTTCCTTTGTGATTTATTTTGCTAGATAATCAGAATTGCCAGCTCTAACAATAATTATTATTTCAGCTGTGAAAAGCAATGCTCGAAAGGCAGCTTCATTGGACTACATAATCTCTTCAAGTGTAGGTTTATATTTGTTTCACCTTTGTAACTGCTGCTGAAATCTGGAATTTTCCAATAGTTCTTGTGAACATGTGCAATTCTGGACATATATCTGCTAAAGCTAATACTGTATGACCACAGGGAATAACAGCCCTTTAATGCAGAAGTATTCCTCTTAGCAGGAAAAAAAAAAAAAATGGATCGGTTGGTAATTTCAGAACTTCTAATTGCCTACACTTGAATAATTTAACAATTTGAAAGTTCAATCCTAAATTACCATGACTTGTCAAACGACTGGCACTTCACATGAAATTAGTCAAAGATTCAGTGCCACTCCTCTGAGTCTGTGGTTACAACCAGGAATTCTTAGCCATGCTGGGGACCTAAGGGTATCCATAAACAGATAGCTCTGGGAAGAGAGAGTTTTATTAGCAGACAGCCTAGTCACCTCCTTTAATCAATGAGCCTGGATTATATGTGAACATCAAATGCTTTCTCATCTTTGTAATGTAAGAGCTAAGCAGAAAGTCTTACATTAAAACTGTGGAAAATTCTTCAATACATGAAAATACCAGACCACTTTACCAGCCTCCAGAAATATGTGTGCAGATCAAGAAGCAACAGTTAGAACCAGACATGGAACAGCAGACTGGTTCCAAACTGGGAAAGGAGTACATCAAGGCTGTATATTGTTACCCTGCTTATTTAAATTATATGCAGAGTATATATGTGAAATGCCAGGCTGGATGAAGCACAAACTGGAATCAAGATTGTGGGGAGAAATATTAATAACCTCAGATATGCAAATGATGCCACCCTTATGGCAGAAAGTGAAGAGGAACTGAAGAGCCTCTTGATGAAAATGAAAGAGAAGAGTGAAAAAGCTGGCTTAAAACTCAACATTCAAAAAAAGATCATGGCATCCAGTCCCATCTCTTAATGGCAAATAGGTGGGGAAACAATGGAAACAGTGAGAAACTTTATTTTCTTGGGCTCTAAAATCACTGCAGATGGTGACTACAGCCATGAAATGAAAAGATGCTTGCTCCTTGAAAGAAAAGCTATTAAACCTAGACTGCATATTAAAAAACAGAGACAAAGGTCTATCTAGGCAAAGCTATGGTTTTTCCATGTATGGATGAGAGTTGAACTATAAAGAAAGCTGAGCGCCAAAGAATTGGTACTTTCAAACTGTGGTGTTGGAGAAGACTCTTGAGAGCCCCTTGGAATGCAAGGAGACCCAACCAGTCTATCCTAAAGGAGATCTGTCCTGAGTGTTCATTGGAAGGACTGATGCTGAAGCTGAAACTCCAATACTTTGTCCACCTAATTGGAAGAACTGACTCATTGGAAAAGACCCTGATGCTGGAAAAGATTGAAGACAGAGGGAGAAGGGGATGACAGAGGATGAGATGGTTGGATGACATCACCGACTTGATGGACATGAGTTTGAGCAAGCTCGGGTGTGGGTGATGCACAGGGAAGCCTGGGGTGCTGCAGTCCATGGGGTCGCAAATAGTTGGACATGACTGAGCAACTGAACTGAACTGAAGCAGATCCTCTGTGCCTCCTTTTGGAAGGACTACTTCCCTGACTCCATCCCTTTAGGTGGTTGGGTCTTCCCAAGAATAGGAAATTTCCACCAGATCCTGTCATCCATACTAGCAAGGGTGACAACACAAACTTAAAGAGAGTCACCAAAATAAATAAGGCAAAGGTAAAACATGAGTTCTAAAATTGTTTTGAATCTACTTGCAGACCACATCTTGAGCTAACATGATTTCATAACCTAAATAAAAAGTATGTTTTGATCGGCTATTTAGACTTCTCAGTGTATTGTAAACATTTAATAAATAATCCAGAATTAAAATTTCCTTTAAGTCATTATGGCTATTAACCTCATTAAAGTAAAATATTTATAAGAATGACTTCCCAGGTGGCTCAGTGGTAAAGAATCCACCTGCCAGTGCAGGAAACTCGAGGTTGATTCCTAGGTAAAGAAAATCCCTTGGAGAAGGGAATGGCAACTCACTCCAGCATTCTTACCTAAAGAATTCCATGGACAGAGGAGTCTGGCAGGCTACAGTCCATGGGTGCACAAAGAGTAGAACACAATTGAGCAACTAACACTTTCACTTTTCATATGGTCAATAATAATACACATTTCATACACAATTAAAATTGAAAATGGTGTAACTTTTGATGGAAAGGCTTTCTGTATGACAATTTTTATCACATTTCCAGGTACTGCTGCAAATCTTCAATATTCTTACTGATTTTTTGACTACTAGTTCCAAAAGATATTCAGAGAGTCATATTATTATTTTTGGATTTGTCTCTTTCTCTTTCATTATGGTCAATTTTCATTTATACATTTGAAGGTATATTTACTGGGTTCATACGATTTGGGAACTGATTTATCTTCCTTGGTGTATGATAATTAAACACTGAAATATTTCTCTTATCGCCTCTGTTTGATATCTACTTTGTTTTATATTAATACTGCAATATTTCCATTCTTTTGCAAGGGTTATCTTTTTCTATTATTTAAATTTTAATATTTTGAATAGTTATTTTAAAAGTACAATATGTATTATTTAAACAGCCAAGTTTTAATTTAGTTTGATATTTGTGCTTCCTTTTATGTGATGACCTGATTATTTACATTTATTATAACTATAAATACTCTTTTAAATCTACCAATTTGCTACTTACATTCTATTTGAGTTCTATCAGTTCTACATCTTTGTTTCATTTCTTCTCCTCTTTAAGATTATATATTAATTTTTTGTGAATCAGTTACCCTTTGACTGTGTGGATCACAATAAACAATGGAAAATTCTGAAAGAGATGGGAATACCAGACCACCTGACCTGCCTCTTGAGAAACCTATATGCAGGTCAGAAGGCAACAGTTAGAACTGGACATGGAACAACAGATTGGTTTCAAATAGGAAAAGGAGTACATCAAGGCTGTATAATGTAACCCTGATTATTTAACTTCTATGCAGAGTACATCATGAGAAACGCTGGGCTGGAAGAAGTACAAGCTGGAATCAAGATTGCAGGGAGAAATATCAATAACCTCAGATATGCAGATGACACCACTCTTATGGCAGAAAGTGAAGAGGAACTAAAAAGCCTCTTGATGAAAGTGAAAGAGGAAAGTGAAAGAGTTGGCTTAAAGCTCAACATTCAGAAAATGAAGATCATGACATCTGGTCCCATCACTTCATGGGAAATAGATGGGGAAACAGTGTCAGACTTTATTTTGGGGGCTCCAAAATCAGTGCAGATGGTGATTGCAGCCAGGAAATTAAAAGATGCTTACTCTTTGGAAGGAAAGTTATGACCAACCTAGATAGCATATTCAAAAGCAGAGACATTACTTTGCCAACAAAGGTCTGTCTAGTCAAGGCTATGGTTTTTCCAGTGGTCATGTATAGATGTGAGAGTTGGACTGTAAAGAAAGCTGAGCACCAAAGAATTGATGCTTTTGAAGTGTGGTGTTGGAGAAGACTCTTGAGAGTCCCTTGGACTGCAAGGAGATCCAACCAGTTCATCCTAAAGGAGATCAGTCCTGGGTGCTCATTGGAAGGACTGATGCTGAAGCTGATACTCCAATACTTTGGCCACCTCATGCAAAGAGTTGACTCACTGGAAAAGGCCCTGATACTGGGAAGGAATGGGGGGCAGGAGGAGAAGGGGACGACAGAGGATGAGATGGCTGGATGGCATCACCAACTCAATGGACATGAGTTTGAGTGAACTCCGGGAGTTGGTGATGGACAGGGAGGCCTGGAGTGCTGTGATTCATGGGGTCGCAAAGAGTCAGACACGACTGAGCAACTGAACTGAATGAACTGAACTACCCTTTTATTGGGGCTTCCCAGGTGATACAGTTGTAAAGAATATACCTGCCAATGCAGGAGACATAAGAGATGCTGGTTCTATCCCTGGGTCTGGAATATACCCTGGAGGAGGAAATGGCAACCCACTGCAGTATTCTTGTCTGGAAAACCCAATGTACAGAGGAGCCTGGTGGCCTACAGTCCACGGGGTCACAAATAGTTGGACACGATTGAGTGACCACATCCTGTTGGAGAGTAAAGACTATCAATCAGAGAAGGGTAAGGGGAGGGTGGTTCAACAGAAGAAAAAATCAGCAGACTTTGATCAGGAAATTCAGAAAAACGTGTAATGACTATCTAAACTAGAAAGTGATTTCTAACATTATTTAGTTAGATTCAGTTCCTCTGTTGTGTCCAACTCTTGGCAACCTCATGGACTGAAATATGTCAGGCTTCTTTGTCCATCACTAACTACCGGAGCTTGCTCAAACTCAGGTCCATTGAGTCTGTGATGCTATCCAACCCCCTCATCCTCTGTCATTATCTTCTACTCCCACCTTTAATCTTTCCCAGCATCAGAGTCTTTTCTGATGACTCAGTTCTTCCCATTAGGTGGCTAAAGTTTTGGAGTATCAGCTTCAGCAACAGTCCTTCCAATGAATATTCAGGACTGATCTCCTTTAGGATCCATTGGTTGGATCTCCTTGTAGTCCAAGGGACTCTCAAGAGTCTTCTCCAACACCACAGTTCAAAAGCATCAATTCTTCAGTGCTCAGCTTTCTTTTTAGTCCAACTCTCACATCCATACATGTCTAGAGGAAAAACCATAGCTTTGACTAGACAGAACTTTGTCAGCAAAGTAATGTCTCTGTTTTTTAATATGTTATCTAAGTTGGTCATAGTTTTCCTTCCAAAGAGTAAGTGTCACTTAATTTCAAGGCTGCAATCACTATCTGCAGTGATTTTGGAGCCCAAGAAAATAGTCTCTCACTGTTTCCACTGTTTCCACATCTATTTGCCATGAAATGATAGGACCAGATGCCATGATCTTGGTTTTTTGAATGTTGAGTTTTAAGCCAACTTTTTCACACTCCTCTTTCCCTTTCATCAAGAGGGCCTTTAGTTCTTCTTTGCTTTCTTCCATAATGGTGGTGTCATCTGTGTATCTGAGGTTATTGATATTTCTCCCAGCAATTTTCATTCCAGCTTATGCCTCATCATATGATGTATTCTGCATATAAGTTAAATAAGCAAAGTGACAATATACAGCCTTGATGTAGTCCTTTCCCAATTTGGAAACAGTCTGTTGTTCCATGTTGTTCCATTGCTAACATTATTAATTTAAAGTGGAAATAATATGGTAACACATCCTTAATTGAAATTTTCAAATATTAAAATTTTGAGGATGTGAAGCAGCACAAGCTGGAATCAAGATTGCAGGGAGAAATATCAATAACCTCAGATATGCAGATGACACCACTCTTATGGCAGAAAGTGAAGAGGAACTAAAAAGCCTCTTGATGAAAGTGAAAGTGGAGAGTGAAAAAGTTGGCTTAAAGCTCAACATTCAGAAAACGAAGATCATGGCATCCGGTCCCATCACTTCATGGGAAATATATGGGGAAACAGTATCAGACTTTATTTTTGGGGGCTCCAAAATCACTGCAGATGGTGACTGCAGCCATGAAATTAAAAGACGCTTACTCCTTGGAAAGGAAAGTTATGAACAACCTAGATAACATATTCAAAAGCAGAGACATTACTTTGCCAACAAAGGTCCATCTAGTCAAGGCTATGGTTTTTCCAGTGGTCATGTATGGATGTGAGAGTTGGACTGTGAAGAAAGCTGAGTGCCAAAGAATTGATGCTTTTGAACTGTGGTGTTGGAGAAGACTCTTGAGAGTCCCTTAGACTGCAAGGAGATCCAACCAGTCCATTCTGAAGGAGATCAGCCCTGGGATTTCTTTGGAAGGAATGATGCTAAAGCTGAAATTCCAGAACTTTCGCCACCTCATGCAAAGAGTTGACTCATTGGAAAAGACCCTGATGCTGGGAGGGATTGGGGGCAGGAGGAGAAGGGGACGACAGAGGATGAGATGGCTGGATGGCATCACTGACTGGATGGATGTGAGTCTGGATGAACTCTGGGAGTTGCTGATGGACAGGGAGGCCTGGCATGCTGCGATTCATGGGGTCGCAAAGAGTTGGACACGACTGAGCGACTGAACTGAACTAAAACATCCATGAGACTTTGAAAATGAATATTAGCAAGCACTGCAAAGATAACTGTTTTAGAGGTCAATATAACAAAGCCCATAAAATTAAAAATCACATAATTTGTTATCCAGAAAATTTTGTTCCAGATATTTACCCCAGTAAAAATGTGTACATGTACATCAAGAGGCACATACAGAGATTCTTCTAGGAGATTCACATGTAGGAATAGAAGCCATCCACATACCCATAAACAAGAGAATTTATAAATATAATTCTGATTCCATATTTTGGACTATTATTTACAGGATTTTAAAGGAATGTACAGTCATAGAAGGGCTTCCCTGATAGCTCAGTTGGTAAAGAATCCACCTGCAATGCAGGAGTCCTGGGTTCGACCTCTGGGTTGGGAAGATCCCCAGGAGAAGAGAAAGGCTACCCATTCCAGTTTTCTGGCCTGGAAAATTCCATAGCATTCAGTCCATGGGGTTGCAAAGAGTCAGATACAACTGAATTACTTTCATGTTCACAGTCAAGGAATTTTTTCTAAGAATTAATGTAGTGATGGTTGGGAGCAGGTATGTACAAATGAATTTCATAGAGTCCTATTTCAATAACAAATGAATAAAGGAATTGCTGCATTCACTGAACTGTGCTATATATTTCCAAAAGATATGGAGTGGGTAGAAGGGAAACACCTGGAAGATATTCAAGTTCACATCAATCCCAACCAAAGCAGGTATGAATGGCATTGGTTAAGGGCTTTGTAGTTCAGTCAGTTCAGTTTAGTTGCTCAATTGTGTCAAACTCTTTACAGTGCCATGGACTGCACCACACCAGGCTTCCCTGTCCGTCACCAACTCCTGGAGCTTGCTCAAACTCAAGTCCATTGAGTCTGTGATGTTACTGCCACCCAACCATTTCACCCTCTGTCTTCCTCTTCTCCTCCTACATTCAATCTTTCCCAGCATCAGGTCAGATCTTTTCCAGTGAGTCAGTTCTTTGCATCAGGTGGACAAAGTATTGGAGTTTCAGCATCAGTCCTTCCAATGAATATTCAAGACTGATTTCCTTTAGGATTGACTGGTTAGATCTCCTTGCAGTCCAAGGAACGCTCAAGAGTACTCTCCAAGAACACAGTTCAAAAGCATCAATTCTTCTGCGCTCAGCTTTCTTTATAATCCAACTCTCACATCCATACATGACAACTGGAAAAACAATAGCTTTGATTAAACAGACTTTTGTAAATTACAAAGGACTTCATAAATTGGAGCTAAAGTATTCTAGGTTGCTTTTTATATATAGTTATGTTTTATTTATTTGAAAAGTAAAAATTGTTTCCTGTATAAAATAAAGATTGGATATTTTAATACAAGCCACAATGAAAATATTTATTAAGAAATTTATATTTGTCAGACTCTTTTCTATGTATTTTAGAAAATGTGCCTCATTTCAATACAACCTCAATCAAGTATCTATTCTGATTACGCTTATTGTACCATTAAAGGAAAGGAGGTAGCGAGATAATAAACAAATTGATCAAGGTCATATTCCTGGTAAGTGACAGAGCTTGGATTCCAAATTATGCATTCTCTCTCCAGAACTCTGCTCTTCAACTTTATTCTATATGGCACATTAAAATAATACTGGGATAGGGATCCCATCAAATGAACCATCATGTTTATTTCATTTTAACAAATTAAGGGACATACAAGCAACAAATTATTAAAGAATAAGAATTACCTGACCTTGGGTGAGAATAATTTTATAGGTGCATTTTCCTGAGTTGATGAATATGATGGAGCAATTTTACTTGCAGATTGTGCATAACATAAAATTACTCAGTTAAACTGAGCAAACATTTTCACACACTCTGACTTTCTAGTTTACAAAAGTAAATAGTTTATTTCCACTCTCATGAAACTTGCATCATAACAAACTTTCTGTATCCATATATCCAGCAGCAAACAATTAATATTTAATGTTTTTATTTAGTCATCTGTCAGACATGATTGAGCAACTAAACACAGTAATGGTTGGTTAGTGCCCCCAAAAAAGACATGATAAAATCCTAACTCCCAGGACCTCAGAATGTGACCTTAAGAAAAAGGTCCTTGCGGATATAAGCAGCTAAATGAAGATGAGTTCATACCGAGAAGGGTGGACTCTAAATCTATCATCGCTACTACAAAAGGGAAACTTAGACACACAGACAGAGGAGAAGACTTTGTGAAGGTGAAGCAATGGAATGAGTCATGCCAACACAACTTAGGAATGTGTGAGACTATCAGAAGCTGGAAGATAAAAGGCAACATCCTCCGCTAGAGGTTACAGAGGGTGTGTGACCCAACTGACAGCTTGCAGCCTGTAGAACTGTGGAAGAATATACTTTTTGTTGTTTTAAGCCACACAGCTGGAAAGTAATATACTATCCCAAAGAATTCACCACTGACCTAATATTTAGAATAGTGGTGTTAGTCGCTCAGTCATGTCTGACTCTTTGTGACCAGGTTTCTAGCCCACCTGGTGTCTCTGTCCATGGCATTCTCCAGGCAAGAATACTGGAGTGGGTTGCCATTTCTTTCTCCAGGGAATCTTCCCAACCCAGGGATTGAACCCAGGTCTCCTGCACTGCAGGCAGATTCTTTGCCATTTGAGCCACCAGGGAAGCCCAATATTCCTTCTTTACAAATCAGTTTTTCTGAATCACATCAGGAAATGTAATTTCTTAGTTGAATCAACAGTTTGTTACTTGTTAAAGAAATTTTCCTTGTATGATGGAGACTACACATACATCACAATCCTTGGCTCTTAATTGTAGATAAAATTATATAAGGCAATTTGTAGGCTGATTCATGAACCATTTGCAAACAGACTCATAAAGACTTTGTACCAAGTGACCAGAGGTGTAAAACAGTGTATTTTCCCACGTCAGGAAGAGCCAATGGCTGACCAGTAGTAGTCCTGGTTGTTCCTCCAAGATTTAATGTCGTTTTCTAGAATCCTTGTTGTTGTTTTTGTTCAGTGGCTAAATCATGTCCAACTCTTTGTGACCCTGTGGATTACAGCATGCCAGGCTCCTCTGTCCTCCAATAACTCCTGGAGTTTGCTCAAAATGTCCACTGAGTCAGTGATGCCATCCAACCATCTCATTCTCTGCCACCCACTTCTCATTTTGCCTTCGATCTTTCCCAGCATCAGAGTTTTTCCCACTAAGTCAGCTCTTCTCATCAGGTGGCCAAAGGATTGGAGCTGCATCTTAAGTATCAAACCTCCCAATGAATATTCAGGGTTGATTTCCTTTAAGATTGACTGATTTAATCTCCTTGCTACCCAAGGGACTCTCAAGAGTCTTCTCCAGCACCACAAGTCAAAAGCATCAATTCTTCAGTGCTCAACCTTCTTTATGCCCTAGGATCCATCACTTTAGTCATGTCCAACTCTTTGTGACCCCATGGACTGGAGCCCACCAGGCTCCTCTGGAGCCTCTGCCTGGGTTCTCCAGGTAGGAATACTGGAGTGGGTTGTCATCACCTCCTCCAGAGTATCTTCCTGACCCAGAGATTGAACCTGAGTCTCCTGCACTGCAGGCAGATTCTTTAGCCACCGGGAAAGCCCCTGGGATCCTTGGGAACCTACAAAGATCAACAGCAAGTGACAGGAGAAAACTATAGTTTACTGCCTCTCCAGTGTGCTCAGCCTAGTAGAGTTATTCTGTGTACTTTAAAGCACTACTCAAAGAACAGGAAACAGTTGGGTGTATATTTGGGTTTCAACCATGGTGATAATTATGTTAAGATTTATTCTCTTTTTCCAAATAATGTAATTTAAAATATCAGAGACTGCTACAATTTCTCCCTTGGAAATATGTACTAGAGATATGAAATATACTACCTCAAGTTTTTTACAAGGGCAGGTTGACTAAAAAAAATATATATGCAGAACTTTAAAGTTGAGAGATTTTATTCGGGGGGTATGTTAGGACTCCAGCCCTGGAGACAGTATCTCAGGCAGCCCTGAAAGAGTTGATTACAAGGAGGTGGAGGAGCAGCCAGTCTATATAAAAGTTTGCAGCCAGGGGCAGGTAACCTGAATATTGAAAGAGTACTGTTAATTAGGAGAAAACTAAATCTGTTAATTAGGAGAAAACTAAATCTCTCACAGAAAGAGATTTAGCAATTTTCTATGTTTGGGAAGATATAAGAATCTGTGCTTGCTGAATTAATTTCATTCATATGCATCTAGCTATCTGGGGCCAATCTTGTTTTCTTTATTATTCACATATTAATTCCTTGTTTACCTTAAGAGATGGTGAATGTGGTGGATGACCACTTCACACATTTCCCCCTCCCCCAGTTCCTCAGGACTACCTGGGAGGAAGTAGCTGATGGATTCCAAATAGCTGGCTTTGTTGCATCTTCGCTCAGAAATTTGCATTTGGAAAAGGCTTGTTCACTGCTCACTTCTCCTTCACTGAGGTCTACAGAGCACCAGGGAAACTTTACTTCCCTCTCATTCTATCTCATGTCTGGAAATTCCCATGTTTGGCCTTGCACCCAGGCCATACACAGATGACACCACCCTTATGGGAGAAAGCAAAGAGGAACCTCTTGATGAAGGTGAAAGAGGAAAGTGAAAGAGCTGGCTTAAAACTTAACATTAAAAAACTAAGATCATGGTATCTGGTCCCATCAGTTCAATTCAGTTCAGTTGCTCACTCATGTCCAACTCTTTGTGACCCCATGGACTGCAGCACACCAGGCTTCCCTGTCCATCACCAACTCCCAGAGCTTCCTCAAACTCATGTATACCGACTCAGTGATGCCATCCAACCATCTCATCCACTGTCATCCCCTTCTCCTCCTGTTTTCAATCTTTCCCAGCATCAAGGTCTTTTCCAATAAGTCAGTTCTTCACATCAGGTGGCCAAAGTGTTGGAACCTCAGCTTCAGCATCAGTCCTTCATCAGTGGAAATTTCTTAAAGAAATGGGAATACCAGACCACCTTACCTGCCTCCTGAGAAATCTGTATGCACGTCAAGAAGCAACAGTTAGTACCAGACATGGACTGGTTCCAAATTGGGAAAGGAGTATGTCATGGCTATATATTGTCACCTTGATTATTTAACTTATATGCAGAGTACATCTGGTCCCATCATTTCATGGCAAATAGATGGGAAAAAAATGGACACAGTGGCATATTTTATATTTTATATTCTTGGACTCCAAAATCACTATGGATGGTGACTGCAGCCATGAAATTAAAAGACACTTGCTCCTTGGAAGGAAATCTATGACCAACCTCCACAGCATATTGAAAAGCAGAGACATTACTTTGCCTACAAAGGTCTGCATAGTCAAAGCTATGGTCTTTCCAGTAGTCATGTACAAATGTGAGAGTTAGACGTAAAGAAAGCTAAGCATCAAAGACTTGATGTTTTAGAATTGTGGTGCTGGATAATACTCTTGAGAGTCCTTTGGACAGCAAGGAAATCAAACTTGTTAATCCTAAAGGAAATCAACCCTGAATATTCACTGGAAGGACCAACACTAAAGCTGAAGCCTTAATTAATACTTTGGCCACCCGATGTGAAGAACTGACTCATTAGAAAAAACCCTGATACTGGAGAAGATTGAGGGCAGGAGGAAAAGGGGTCGACAGAAGAGGGTTGGATTGTGTCATTGATTCAACGGGCATGTGTTTGAGCAAACTCTGGGAGACAGTGAAGGACAGGAAGCCTGGCGTGCTGCAGTCTAAGGGGTTGCAAACAGCTGGACATGACTGAGGAACTCAGCAACAAACAACAACTGGTAGAGCATAAAGCAGAAAACGTTTCATTTCACAGGGAATATCTACATGAAAAATTCCAAAGTCCCGTTATACAGATCATTCCTAGGCCTAAACTAAAATATTTCACTTGTATTTCAAACTAGTGGTTTTGCCATTCCCAACCTACATCATTTCTTAATTAATGTACTGGTCTAAGGCTTTTCAACAACTGAGCCAATATCCTTAAATAGCTCAACAATAATTTTGTTGTACATGATATATACTAAAGCTCTATATTATTGTGTTACTGTCTGTGCGAAAGGGCTACTGGCTTGGAATGCATTAACTTGGACATACCAAACTGTGCTTTAGCCTTTTAGAAAAGGTTTAAAAAATCAGTCTGAATATACACAACAAGAATTAAATTGTCTAACATATAACTCTTGTAAAAAGCAACTGTCCAAATAATTCTGTCCAAAATTAATTGAAATGTACTATATTTCCTTCCATTTCTATGAGAATGCACTTAATGGGCTCATGATCAGAGATTTACAAGTAGGAAAGTACTATCTGATCAAAGATTTTACCTACCACTATTATTTGAAATCATTGTCATTTTAGATAATGATGATTTGAGAAAAAAAACACTTTGACAACTGAATTTTTTAATGGATTATTACTTCAATATTATTTTATAACATTCAACTGTAAGAGTGTATTTGATGTTTAGATTCCTGGTTAAATCATCTCAGACCTTAATTTATTGGGAGTCAAAAGCCTGGTACATAATATGTAAGGATTAGAGTTAAGATCTTCAGACCTTAAGTGATTGTGCTTAATTTTATAGAAGGAATCTGATTTTAGATGAACTGTTAAATCAAAAGTGCCAAGCCTTATGTTAATAATTTATTGATGTGTAGAAATAATGATAGATTTTGAACAAGATGCTTAATTAAACTGAGGCTTAGAAAACCAAACTATTTCTTTAGGTCTGCTGGCAAATATCTGTGTGTGCCTGTGCTTGACATAGAATTACATTGCCTGCTCATTTTAACTGCTCAGCTAAAAAATGAATGTAGGTTTATAATTTCCTCTAAAAGTGATTCCTCTTATTGATGTGTGGATGCAGACAACAATCTAAGAAGGCAAAAATGGGTGTTGGGGAGACCAATTAAGAGCCTGCTAGGGGCTTCCCTGGTGGTCCACTGTTTAAGAACCTGCCTTGCAATGGATGGGATGCAGGTTCAGTCCCTGGTCTGGCAATTAAGATCCCACATGCCATGAGGCAACTAAGCCCACTTGCAGCAACTACTGAGCCCGAGCACTCTAGAGCCTGTGCCCCACAACTAGAGAAGACCCAGCACAGCAAAAAAAATTTTTTAAAGGCTGCTGTAGTTGTATATGGGCTTCCCACGTGGCTCAGTGGTAAGGAATCCACCTCCCAATGCAGGAGATGTGGGTTCAATCCCTAGGTCAGGGAGATGCCTAAAGGAAATGCCAATCTGCTTCAGTGTACTTGCCTGGAAAACTCCATGGACAGAGGAGTCTGGTGGGTTACATTCCATGGGTCACAAAGAGTCCGACATGACTGAGTGACTGAGCACACAGTTAATATAGCCAAGGGTGATAGATTGGACCAGGACGCTGGTGGAGGCGAGAGGTGAGAAGAAGTGAAACATACTGGGAGGAAGAATCAAAAGAGATTGATGACCAATAAGGGAGACAGAAGAGCTAAGGATTTGTAGTCTTCTGGCGAGTTCCAATCAATGGGCAGTGATGTCATTCCCTAAAACGAAGGGTACTGAAAGCTTAAATCACCAACTATTACATGTGTAGTTCTTGACCTTCACTAATAATAAGGGGAGACCAAATTGACAGGAAAATGAATTTTCCCATCACTACCAGCATCCAACACCTAACCACTTGATGAAAGTAAGGAAAGAGAAACACTAACATACAGTAGGTGAAAATATCAATTGATAAAGCCTCTTCAAGGAGCAGTTTGACAATTCTCAGTAAATCTGAAGATACAAATAAATACATACCTAAAGACTAAGGAATCCAGGGGTGTGTGCTAGAGAAACACACATTCACCTAAGAAGACACATTCAAGCATCCCTATAGCAGCTCTGTTGTAGCAAAGCAGGGAACATGCACCATTCCTTCTCAGGAACTACAGTCACAGCATTTTTTAAACAATGCAATATTTATGTTGTAAACAAAGAGAAGTTTGACCTGTATGTACTAGTGTGGATAAATTACTAAAACAGGATGCTATATTTAAAAGTTGCAAAGGATAGGTCCCTTACCTTACAGCATATGTAACTTCTCAGAGCAGAAACCAATAGTATAAATTGTTAATAGTCATGCAAATTACAAAATGATAGCCAGGAACAATTAGCGCCATTTTTGGGGAGTAATTACCACTAGGGAAGAAAGGCATGGGAAGTTTTATATATGCAATATAAAGATTATTTTTTGAGTACCATTCATTTTGTCTGACTCAATTCTTCCTTCTTTTCTCTCTTTTTTAATATTTCCCCCTGTAAATGTGACTTTGAAATTGTGGCTGATGGAGGAGTTACACTTAGGAAATAAAAGACGCTTAATATCTGTAAATCATTTTGCCCTGTAATAAGCCTGGAATCATAAAACTTGCTCTGGGTCACACTTACAAATAAGTAGATCAAAGTATCTGTATGCATAAGTGCTGAGGTGTGAACACTGAGGTTAGATCAAGGACACTTGGTATATAACTATGCTAAATAGCAAACACCAAAGGAAAAGCCAAACAACTAAACGTGTTATGTATTTTAATGGTGGCTCAAATGGTAAAGAGTCTGCCTGCAATGCAGGAGACTCGAGCTCAATCCCTGGATCAGGACGATCACCTGCAGAAGGAAATGGCTACCCACTCCAGTATTCTTGCCTGGAGAATTCCATGGGCAGCAGAGCCTGGTGGGCTATAGTTCATGGGAACACATACAGTTGGACACAACTGAGTGACTAACATTTTAATGATAATATTATCTTAAGGCTTTCTTTATAGAAGTATTAGCACTTGTAAAATTATATAACTTCCAACATCACCATAGCTCATATCTATATTTTGAAAACGTTTAACCTCATATTTTGCCTCAAAGAATCTTTGAATTTTTTAAAATGAAATCAGTATAGGTCTCTGCAGAATGGATCTTCATAATTTATGGGTTTTTTGTTTTGTTTTGTTTTGTTTTTTACAATTCCTAAGCAAACAAATTTTGCTCCAGGATAGACATGGTGATAAATTTCACTGTCCCAGAAAATATTGGAAATTTAAGCTCTATGCACTCTGAAGTTCCTTACTGATTTTACTTAACCCTCCAGGATCCAATTTAAAATAACATTTTCTTTGCTTATAATCAAGACACAATTTTGGAGAGGAGGAATCATGGTAGCATCAATGCAAATAATATTTCATTTTCTTTTATTTATCAGTTCTTTTGTAGTTCTCTTATCTATTGCTTGCCTTTATTTTGGGGGGCAGGAATAGGACTTCAGATGCCATTTTCAGGATCTTGGGGAAATTATAACAAAACTAGGAGATCCATCCTGACCCTACAGTTGCAATGCAGAGTTCTCTGGCCTTTAGTAACTCTCAAAAAGATGGAAAGTCTAAGAAAAGTTATTATGTTTGAGATGCCCCAGGATTGAAGTTATTTCTAGGTGAGAAGGTGGGTCCTGGTTGATTCCTCTTTACACAGTATTTTATTCTTTGAATTTGGAAGCACACTTTTTCCTAGGATGCATTTTATTTTTGTTTATTTAACAGAAACTATGTAGGCACTGTTCTAAGGGCTTTATGTATAAGAAAAATTTTGATTATCATGTACTTAAGATAGATACTATTATAACCCCATCTTCCCAGGTGGGGCTAGTGGTAAAGAACCTGCCTGCCAATGCAGGAGACATAAAGAGATGCAGGTTCAATCCCTGGGTCAGGAAGATCCCCTGGAGGAGGGCATGACAACCTACTCCAGTATCCTTGCCTGGAAAAATCTCATGAACAGAGGATCCTTGTGGGCTACAGTCTATAGGATTGCCAAGAGTTGGACATGAATGAAGAGTCTTAGCACACATGCAGGCATTATAACTCCAGTTTACAGATTATATAAGAAATAGAAAGGCCAATGATTGCCCCTGGTTTGTATGGTGAGTTAGAACACAGTCCAGGCAGTCTGCCTTTAGAACTTGTGCCCATAACTACTTGTGGTCCTAAAATAAGGATGGCTCTTCCATGAGTTTTTGGTGTACAGCATTGTCTACCATTATATGTTTGTGGTGAGTTAGTCACTAAGTTGTGTCCAACTCTTGTGACCCCATGGACCAAAGTCTGCCAGGCTCATCTGTCCATGGGATTTACCAGGCAAGAATACTGAAGTGGGTTGTCATTTCCTTCTCCAGGGGATCTTGCTGACCCAGGGATCGAACCCATCTCCTGCACTGGTAGACCATCTCCTGCTGGCTCAGTCAGTAAAGAATCCACCTGCAATGCAGGAGACTGCTAATGCAGGAGAAGGGTTGGATCCCTGGGTTGGGAAGATCCCCTGGAGAAGGAAATGGCAACCCACTTCAGTATTCTCGCCTGGGAAATCCCATGGACAGATTAGCCTGGTGGGCTATAGTGGATGGGGTCACAAGATTAGGACATGACTTAGCAATTAATCCACCACAAAACCTTGTCTACCATATTGGAATGATGTAAAATAAAATAAAGTACTCTCCATGTTTTAGGAATTTTAAAATTTCACCTAATCTTGCCCCATTTGTAAAAGGCATTCCTTATTCACTAACAGCAGGGTCATGTGCCTCCTTGTCTTTCTGTAGTATAATACTGTCAGCCTTGCCTACCTGCCTCCCATCCTTCCTCATGATCAGAGCACGGGAAATAATGATGTCTGTGTGTCTACAGTGTGTTGAAAATTAATCACATTAGATGTATGCCTGCTGCCCAGTATTAGTTCTGAAACTTTATTTTTCTGCTGGTCAAGTCCCCCTCCATCTATCACAGCTCACTCTTATTGAAAGACAGTTTTAAATGCCAATGCTTGATTCCTTCTTGATTCAGAAAAAATGATTGATTTTTCCTAACAAGAGCCAGTAGCACATCTGACCTCACCTTTTATTGCTCTTCTTAGCGCTGATCCTGGTAAAGACAATGAACTGTGTAGAGAAGGCTTTTCTTTCAGATCCATGCACCCTGACCCAAAGCAAGCTCCTCAGGAAATACAGCACTCAATTTTTTTTTATATTTAATATTTTATTGGAGTACAATTTCATAATGCACTGTTTGTTTCTGCTGTACCACAGCGGGAGTCTCCTATAAGTATACATATATTCCCTCCCTCTTGATCCTTCTTCCCACCTCCCCATCGCACCCCTCTAGGTCATCACAGAGCACAGAGCTGAGCTTCCTGTGTTATACAGCAGCTTCCCACTTGCTATCTATTTTACCCATGGGAGCACATATTTGTCAATGCTGCAGTCTCAATTCGCCCCACCCTCTCCTTCCACCACTTGTTCACACGTGTCCTTTCTCTACCTCTGCCTCTCTATTTCTGCCCTGCAAACAGGCTCATCTGTACCATCTTTCTAGTTTCCACACATATGCATTAATATGCAATATTTGTTTTTTCTCTTTCTGACTGAATTCACTCTGTATGACAGAACTGAGGTCCATTCACACCACTACACCTGATTCAATTTCTTTCCTTTATATGGTTGAGTAATATTTCATTGTATATCATGTCCAACTCTTTGCAACCCAATGGACTATAGCCTGCCAGGCCTCTCAATCCATGGAATTCTCTGGGCAAGAATACTGGAATGGGTTGCCATTCCCTTCTCCAAGGGATCTTCCCAACCCAGGGATCGAACACAGGTCTCCTGAATTGCAGGCAGAGTCTTTACCTTTAAGCCACCAGGGAAGCCTTGTAGACATGTCCTACATCTACTTTATCCATTCATCTGTTGATGTACATTTAGGTTGCTTCCACACCCTGGCTGTTGTAAAGCGTGTTTCAGTGAAAATTGGGGTACATGTGTCCTTTTTAATTTATTTTTTAATTGAAGGAGAATTGTTTTATAAGGAACATGGTCTTTTTTTTCCTTATCATCTCATCTTATCTGTCTCTCATCTGATACTACCAGGACCACCAGCTAATCCAAGAAACTGGTATCATGAATATATAAATAGTCATGAAACTTACATCCCTTCTAATCCAAATAGAACTCTCCTTCTGACTTTCTCATTTCTCACCATGTTATATATATCCAAATTTAGAGAATGCTGAGCCATTTGGAGGCATTGGTTCTTTCTCTTGATGTGTAGTTAGTTGCTAACTCATGAAGAATATTAATTTAAAATCTCTTTCCACCCTATTTCCAGATGTTACCAGGTCTCTCCTGCACTATTGTAACAGTTTTCACCTGACTTGTTTCAAATTCTCTTATCCTTATCCAACTATTTGGTACTTTAATGAGAATTGTTGGCATGTACTCTGTGCTTTGCTGTTGTTCAGTTGCCAAGTTGTGTCTCACTCTTTGTGACCCCATGGAATGAAACATGCCAGGCTTCCCTGTCCCTCACCACCTCCTGGAGTTTGTCCAAGTTCATGTTCATTGCATTGGTGATGCCATCCAACCATATTGTCCTCTGTCGCCCTCTTTTCCTTCTGCCTTCAATCTTTCCCAGCATCAGTGTCTTTTCCAGTGAGTTGGCTGTTTCAATCAGGTGGCCAAATTATTGGAGCATCAGCATCAGTCTTTCCAATGAGTATTCAGGGTTAATTTCCTTTAAGATTGACTGGTTTGATCTCCTTGCTGTCCAAGGGCCTCTCTAGAGTCTTCTCTGTGCTTACTCAAAACAATGTTCTGGTAAAACTGTTGCATAATATATTGTTCATCTTCTTAGAAAGCTTAATCACCTAATTGTGTGTGTGTGTGTGTGTGTGTGTGTTATGTTCATACTTAACATTGCAGCCACATTAACCTTCTTGAAATATAGATTTGATTATTATACCCTGCTGTTTAAAATGTTAACCCAATGTATATATACAATTAATTTTTGACAATGAGTGCCAAAAATATGCAATGGGGAAAGGATAATCTTCACCATAAATGGTGTTGGGAAAATTGTACAGTTACATGCAAAAGAATGAAACTGGATCAATGAAAGCTTACACCATATACAAATCAACTCAAAATGAATAAGACCTCAACTTAAGACCTGAAAGCATAAAACTTCTAAAAGAAACCATAGGGGAAAAATTCTTTGTCATTGGGCTTTGCAAAAGTACTAGCAAGGAAAGCAAAAATAGACAAGGGGGACTACATTAAACTGAAAAGTTTTTTTCAGAGTAAAACAAATAATCAACAATGTGAAATGCAATGTACAAAAATGGAGGAAATATTAGTAAACAATATATTCCTATTGGGGTTAATATCTAAAATATAAGGAACTCATCCAACTCAGTAACCAAACCAAACTAATTTTAAAATGAAGAAAAGGATATGAATAGATATTTTCCCAAAAAAGATATGCAAATTGTCAACATGCACACAAAAAAGATGCTTATAATCAGTAATCATTCAGTTCAGTTCAGTTCAGTTCAGTCGCTCAGTCGTGTCCGACTCTTTGTGACCCCATGAATCGCAGCACGCCAGGCCTCCCTGTCCATAACTAACTCCCGGAGTTCACCCAGACTCACGTCCATCGAGTCAGTGATGCCATCCAGCCATCTCATCCTCTGTTGTTCCCTTCTCCTCTTGCCCCAAATCCCTCCCAGCATCAGAGTCTTTTCCAATGAGTCAACTCTTTGCATGAGGTGGCCAAAGTACTGGAGTTTCAGCTTTAGCATCATTCCCTCCAAAGAAATCCCAGGGCTGATCTCTTTCAGAATGGACTGGTTGGATCTCCTTGCAGTCCAAGGGACTCTCAAGAGTCTTCTCCAACACCACAGTTCAAAAGCATCAATTTTTTTTGAGCTCAGCCTTCTTCACAGTCCAACTCTCACATCCATACATGACCACTGGAAAAACCATAGCCTTGACTAGATGGACCTTTGTTGGCAAAGTAATGTCTCTGCTTTTGAATATGCTATCTAGGTTGGTCATAACTTTCCTTCCAAGGAATAAGCGTCTTTTAATTTCATGGCTGCAGTCACCATCTGCAGTGATTTTGGAGCCCCAAAAAATAAAGTCAGTCACGGTTTTCACTGTCAAAGCAAAGAAATATCACCTTATATCTACTGGAATAGCTTTTGTCAAAAAGCTGAAAGATAACAAGTGTCGATTAGGATGTGGAGAAAAGTCGATCCTTCTAAGCTGTTGATGGGAATGCAAATTGGTTCAGCCACTATGAACAACAGTATGGAGGTTTCCAAAGAAATTAAAAATAGAACTACCAAGTGATTCTGTAAATCTCACTTCTGGGTATATATCCGGAGGAGTGAAACCACTGTCTCAAAGAGATACCTGCACTAACTTATTCATTGCAACGTTAGTCCCAGGAGACAAAATAAGAGTGAAGTAACTCAGAAAGGGAAAAACAAATATCATACATAAATACATATATAGGAAATCTAGAAAAATGGTACAGATGAATCTATTTGCAAAAGAGAAATCGAGACACAGATGTAGAGAACAAACACCAAGGTGGGAAAGGGGGACAGGATGAATTTGGAATTAGGATTGACATATATGCACTCAGTTCAATTCAGTTCAGTCACTCAGTCGTGTCTGACTCTTTGCAACTTCATTGAACGCAGCACGCCAGGCCTTCCTATCCATCACCAACTCCCGGAGTTTACTCAAACTCATGTTCATTGAGTCAGTGATGCCATCCAACCATCCATCCTCTGTCGTCCCTTTCTCCTCCTGCCTTCAGGCTTTTCCAGCATCAGGGACTTTTCAAATGAGTCAGTTCTTCACACTAGGTGGCCAAAGTATTGGAGTATCAACTTCAGCATCAGTCCTTCCAATGAACACTCAGGACAGATGTCCTTTAAGATAGACTGGTTGGATCTTCTTGCAGTCCAAGGGACTCTGATGAGTCTTCTCCAACATCACAGTTCAAAAGCATCAATTCTTCAGTGCTCAGCTTTTCTTATAGTCCAACTCTCACATCCATACATAACTACTGGAAAAACCATAGCCTTGACTAGATGGAACTTTGTTGGCAAAGTAAGGTCTCTGCTTTTTAATATGATATCTAGGTTGGTCATAACTTTCCTTCCAAGGAGTAAGCGTCTCTTAATTTCATGGCTGTAGTCACCATCTGCAGTGATTTTGGAGCCCCCAAAAATAAAGTCAGTCACTGTTTCCCCGTCTATTTGCCATGAAGTGATGAGACTGGATGCCATGACCTTAGTTTTCTGAATGTTGAGCTTTAAGCCAAATTTTTCACTCTCCACTTTCACTTTCATCAAGAGGATCTTTAGTTCTTCACTTTCTGCCATAAGGGTGGTGTCATCTGCATATCTGAGGTTATTGATATTTCTTCTGGAAATTTTGTTTCCAGCTTGTGCTTCATCCAGCCCAGCGTTTCTCATGATGTACTCTCATATAAGTTAAATAAGCAGGGTGACAATATACAGCCTTGATGTACTCCTTGTCCTATTTGGAACCATTCTGTTGTTCCATGTCCAGTTCTTACTGTTGCTTGCTGACCTGCATACAAATTTCTCAAGAGGCAGGCCAGGTGGTCTGGTATTCCCATCTCTTTTAGAATTTTCCACAGTTTATTGTGATCCACACAGTCAAAGGTGTTGGCATAGTCAATAAAGCAGAAATAGATGTTTTTCTGGAACTCTCTTGTTTTTCCAATGATCCAGTTGATGTTGGCAATTTGATCTCTGGTTCCTCTGCCTTTTCTAAAACCAACTTGAACATCTGGAAGTTCACAGTTCATGTATTGCTGAAGCCGAGCTTGGAGAATTTTTAGCATTACTTTACTAGCATGTGAGATGGGTGTAATTGTACACTAGTTTGAACATTCTTTGGCATTGCACTTCTTTGGGATTGGAATGAAAACTGACCATATCCAGTCCTGTGGCCACTGCAGTTTTCCAAATTTGCTGGTATATTGAATGTAGCACTTTCACAGCATCATCTTTTAGGATTTGAAATAGCTCAACTGGATTCCATCACCTCCACTAGCTTTGTTCGTAGTGATGCTTTCTAAGGCCCACTTGACTTCACATTCCAGGATATCTGGCTCTAGGTGAGTGATCATACCATCATGATTATCTGGGTCATGAAGATCTTTTTTGTACAGTTCTTCTGTGTATTCTTGCCACCTCTTCTTAATAGCTTCCTCTTCTGTTAGGTCCATACCATTTCTGTCCTTTACTGAGCCCATCTTTGCATGAAATGTTCCCTTGGTATCTCTATGTATAAAATATGTAACTAATGAGAACCTACTATATAGCATAGGGAACCTACTATATAGCACAGGTGCTCTGTGATGAATTAAATGAGAAGGAAATCTAAAAAAAAAAAAAAAGAGGGGAGATACATATTTGTTGTTTTTTTAGCACTAAGTTGTATTTGACTCTTTGCAACCCCAGGGACTGCAGTATGCCAGGCTTCCCTGTCCTTCACTATTTAATGGAGTTTGTTTAAACTCATGTCCATTGAGTCGATGTTGCTATCCAACCATCTCATCCTTTGTTGCCCCTTTCTCCTGCTACCCTCAATCTTCCCCAGCATCAGGATCTCCTTAGACTGAAAGGAGATCAAACCAGTCAATCCTAAAGGAGATCCACTATGAATAATCATTAGAAGGACTGATGCTGAAGCACCAATATTTCGGCCACCTGCTGTGAAGAGCTGACTCATTGTAAAAGAGCCTGTTGCTGGGATATACGTATATGTATAGCTGATTCACATTGCTGTACAGCAGAAACTAACACAACATGCTGAAGTGACTATACTCCAATAAAAATTTTAAATGAATGTATCAAAAAAATTGATATGTATAGATACAATGTAATATTATTAAGCCTTAAAACTGAAGGAAATCCTTTCATTTACAATAACATGTATAAAACTGGAGGACATTATGTTAAGTGAAATAAGACAGACAGTGAATGATAAAAACTGCATGATCTCACGTATAAGCAGAATCTTAAAAAAAAAAAATTCATTGTAAGAGAATAAGATATTGATTATCAAGGGCTGGGAAGTAGCGAAAATGTGTATATGCTGGTGAAAGTATACAAACTTCTAGTTATAAGATGAGTAACTTCTGGAGACCTAAGGGACAGCACGTGACTATAGTTGTGCTGTGCTGTGCTTAGTCACTCAGTCCTGTCCAACTCTTTGTGACCCCATGGACTGTAGCCTGCCAGGCTCCTCCTTCCATGGGGACTTTCCAGGCAAGAATACTGGAGTGAGTTGCCATGTCCTTCTCCAAGGGATCTTCCCAACCCAGGGATCAAACACAGGTCTCCCGTATTGAGGGTGGATTCTTTACCATCTGAGCCACCAGGGAAGCCCAAGAATGCTGGAGTGGGTAGCCTATTCCT
Source organism: Bos mutus (assembly GCF_027580195.1). Classification (NCBI taxonomy): domain Eukaryota; kingdom Metazoa; phylum Chordata; class Mammalia; order Artiodactyla; family Bovidae; genus Bos; species Bos mutus. The sequence continues at coordinate 60,875,350 of NC_091636.1, forward strand.
TCTCCAGGGGATCTTCTTGACCCAGGAGTTGAACCGGGGTCTCCTACTTTGCAGGCAGATTCTTTACCAGTTGAGCTACCAGGGAAGCCTGGGACTATAGTTAATACTACTCTATTGTACACTTGCAATTTGCTAAGTGTACTCAAGTGTCCTCATCTCACACACACACACACAAAGGGTGGCTATGTGAGATGATGGATGTGTTAATTAGCTTGATTGGTGTTGTCACTACATAACATATACATATGTCAAAACATCACACTACACAACCTAAATATACACAATTTTTGCTTATCTATCATTCTTCAATAAAGCTAGAAGGAAACAGTCCTTACAGCAAATAATACTCAAACTAGAGATTTTCCTTGTTCCAGAATGCTCTTTAACTTCCCTGAGTCCATACAAATGAGCCAATAATGGTTCCTCTTTATATAAAGCTAAATGCTTTTCTCACCGCACCAGAGAATTCTCTGCCAAAGTGCCTGTCTGCTGCATTCACACCTTCAAACACCATCATCCACAAAAAAGACTGTCCTGCCTTCATCCTTCCAACTGAAGTGAGCTCCATTCCCTTTACTATGGTCATAACACTGTTTCTTTCTTAAGGCTATAAAACCTGCCTTTGCATATCTGACTGTAGTTTGCATTTTCACATTTAAAGAAAGTAGAACACATGTGGACCCTCCAGGTGATTTAGTGGTAAAGAATCTGCCTGCCACGCAGGAGACATAGGTTAAATCTCTGGGTCAGGAAGGTACCCTGAAGGAGGAAATGGCCATGCACTCCAGTATTCTTGCCTGAAAAATTCCATGGACAGGAGAGCTTGGTGGGCTACAGTCCATGGGGTTGCTAAAGAGTCGGACATGACTGAGTGACTGAGCACAAAACCTAAAATTTCCCAGGTGACATCAGAAACCAGCCTCTGTCCAAAGGGCAAGGAGACTGAAGAATGAGGCAGATCACTCCAGGCTGGTAGGTGGCAATCTCGAGTGATCTCACTAACCAGGCTTGTCTTGGCCTCTGCAAGAGGAGTGGATCTCCAGAACCAACCACCAGATTCTTAAGATTTTATCTTGAGCCCTTAACTGGGTTTGGTCATGTATGCTATTCAGATGATATACACAATATCTTACTTTTTCAAGGTTATGTCCTTAGAACAGCTACCCATAGGAACAATGGGTAGAATGGACATTCCAAGGACAGGGGAAGGAGTGTGGAAACTCCAGAACTTCCTGGATCCAGCTGTGGGCCAACTGGTGGTCACATTGTCTAAATGATCTTCTTCATGAAAAGGAAAGGAAGATTGAAACTGGTTAATGAAGGTTTAAAAAATCTGGCTTTGTCTCTTGCTCTCCCTGTAATCTGGGCAATTATTAAACCTCTCTATTTATAGCTGCCTTAGCTGCCCCATCTGAAATGGTTGTTCAGAAAGTGTTTGACAGCAATTAGGTTCTCAATGAAGTCTCTTTCTTCCTGTGCAGCAGGCTTACTTTGTCTCAAATTGTATGCTTCTAAGGGGCTTCCCCGGAAAAGGCAATGGCACCCCACTCTAGTACTCTTGCCTGGAGAATCCCATGGATGGAGGAGCCTGGTGGGCTGCAGTCCATGGGGTCGCTAAGAGTAGGACATGACTGAGTGACTTCACTTTCACTTTTCACTTTCATGCACTGGAGAAGGAAATGGCAACCCACTCCCATGTTCTTGCCTGGAGAATCCCAGGGATGGTGGAGCCTGGTGGCTGCTGTCTATGGGGTCGCACAGAGTCGGACACGACTGAAGCAACTTAGCAGCAGCAGCAGCAGCAAGGGGCTTCCCCGGTGGCTCAGCAGTAAAGAATCCACCTGACAATGCAGGAGATACAGGTTTCATCTCTGCATCAGGAAGATCCCCTGCAGAAGGGCATGGCAACCCAGTTCAGTATTCTTACCTGGGAAACCCCATGGACAGAGGAGCCCAGTGGACTACAGTCCATAGGGTCGCAAAGAGTTGTTCATGACTGAATTTCAGACTGAGTACATATATGCTTCTTTAAATTCAGCCACTGCTTCAGTAAGGTTTGAACACCCAGGAGTTCTTCACAACCTATTTTGAATATACTGATCATTCAACACCACATTATTGATTTAAACTGAATTTAATATTAACCTTAAGAATGTATGTATGAAACCAGATTAATTACTTCAGTAGCAGAGATTTTGCACATCTTAACACAGCAAGGAGAGGAAAGTTTCAGGGTGGAAAAATCTAGCTTTTTAAAGTCCTACCAAAAGAATCCCAACCTGTAAAACCACTGCAACTTGAAGTCATGATTACAGGCACAGACCTTGAGCTTTACGGTCCCTGCCTTTAGGATCCCCATCCTACCATTTCCAGAAGGGGTAGATCTCTTTGGCATTACTCAGAGTAATGCTTTGACTTCTATTTCCTGCACTTGGGGAGCACAGGGGCCCCATAGAGGACAAGGGAAGCAGGAGGAGAAAGCTAAACTGGCCTGAGGAGCAGCTGTGAGGCTACGGCATGGAGAGCTGGCTTGGATTCTGGTCAGTAGTCTGGAAGAAGCTGGAGGTGAAAGTCGGACTCCTGGAGACCTGGAATAACTGAGAAGCCAGCATCCAGACTACAAGAGCATCTCTCCAGGGAAAATGAAAGGCAGCAGAGAGATGCAGAGTGATGGAAACATCACAGAGTTCACCAAGGAGCAAGAAGAGAAGTCGGTTCTCAACTCTGCCTGTTCACGAGGGACCTGCCACTCTTCTCACCCCTGACCAGTTCCTGGAAAAGTCAGAAACCGGCCTGTAGGCTTGAGGGGTGGAGGGTAGAGGACATTGGCACATGGACTAACAGAGAAGAGACCAATGACACCCTTCTCAGGGCTGGAGCCCACGCTCGAATGGCTAGAACTGGCAAAGAAATAACCATGTGTGGAATCAAGTTGCTGGTTGTTAACATCTTGGAAGGATCATTCTAACTGTGACATGTGGCTGCATTTGTGATGTAAGGTGACCATTGAACATTTTCCACCAATGAGGAAGCAGACAGATGAGGGAGGGGCCCTATATGAGTTTTCATCCTCTGATGGGAGAAGATTTCACCACTGAATAAATATAGCAAAATTAAGGTGCATTTGGATTGTATCTCTGATCCTAATTGTTCAATATGCTACTTACATTCTATGCCAGGGCTCCATGTGCCTGAGAGCAGCCATGGTTTCATCGTCTATACTTATGCCATGCCCACATAGTCCCACTAAATGGGCCACACACTCAGATAATAAGCAATGGAAGAGAGGAATGAACTAAACTCTTCCAGATTGTAAGGGCACACCATTCATCTCATGCAGCTTCGTATTACTTAGCTGCCTCCGAGGGCTGCATGCAAAATCAAAGGCTGTAGAATTGGAATGATTTACTGCAGCCCTCTTCCCCATTTCAGTAAAAGACATTTTATGTTGGAACAACTCAAAAGGGGAAAATCAAGGAGCCACAATTTAATGACACAGCTTTAAGTGTCCTGATGTAAATAATGCCAGGCTCAGTGACTCTGCATTCTGTGGCCTGAGGGAAGAAATGTTCAGTTTTCAGAGAAAGGAAGTGGAGTGGAGGGTGCAGGAGATCCTTTTAACATCCAGAGAATGTGGTTCCACTGGGGGCAAGGAATATACAGGAGCAGAGCTACTTGGTGCCCTGGTGAGGGACCCACCTTAAATCCTCCCCTTCTTGTGTTTCTGTGTGACACTTTGTGGGAATGTTGTCAGCAGCTTATCATCTGGGGTCTCCTTAATTACTGAAATCCAATTTCCTACAAAGGCTCTACTCTCTTTCCTATAATATCCTCTGGCTTTCTGCCCAAAATGCTATGGGAATGTTGACTTGCATTAGGTGTATAAAATTTCAAGAAAAAATTATGCTTCTACTTGAAATGCTCAGGTAATCAGATATAAAATCCAAGGCATGATTCTAAGGGAAAATTAGGTCAGGGTTCCTGGCATAGACTTGTAGTTATGGGACTAGTTTCCCATCCCCACTTTCACTTCCCACACCCTGGGTGGTACTCACACACCTACAAAGGTGCACAAACACACATGTACATGCATGTACACACATGCATGAACATGTGCTTGGATTGTACGTAGGCTGAAAGCACTAGGGATTGCACAATACATGTCAGGTAATTTACACTAATCTTTCATTTCTGGATTGCATAGGGTTGATCACAATCTTCTCCGTAACACCCTGAGGACATTCATAGGCACTAAGAAGTGTGTGTATTTTTCTTAACAATCATAATTGCAAGCCCATTATATAGACATGCCCATTTAAAAGGATTTGCTTCTAGTTTCTGTATAATTTTACTAGTTATTTGTTTGTTTATTGCAAAGCAGAAACAGAGACACGGACATAGAGAACAAACATAAGACACCAAACAGGGAAAGGCAGGGTAGGCTGAGTCAAGAGATTGGGATTGGCTCATATACATTGCTATGGATGGCATCCGGAGAAGGCAATGGCAACCCACTCGAGTACTCTTGCCTGGAAAATCCCATGGATGGAGGAGTCCGGTGGGCTGCAGTCCATGGGGTTGCTAAGAGTCGGACACGACTGAGCGACTTCACTTTCACTTTTCACTTTCATGCATTGGAGAAGGAAATGGCAACCTACTCCAGTGTTCTTGCCTGGAGAATCCCAGGGACGGGGGAGCCTGGTGGGCTGCCGTCTATGGGGTCACACAGAGTCGGACACGACTGAAGCGACTTAGCAGCAGCAGCAGCAGCAGCATGGATGGCATCATCGACTTAGAGGGCTTGAGTTTTAGTAAACTCTGGGAGTTGGTGATGGACAGGGAGGCCTGGCATGCTGCAGTACTCCATGGGATCGCAAAGAGTCAGACAGGACTGAACGACTGAATTGAACTGAACTGATGTGTATATATGTGTACAGAACCTACTATATAGCACAGGGAACTCTACTCAATGCTCTGTGGTGACAAAGGGGGGATATATGTATATGAAGAGCTGATTCATTTGCTATATAGCAGAAACTGAGACAACATTGTAAAGCAACTGAACTCCAGTAAAAATTATACACACACACACACACACACACACACACACACATATATATATATATACCATCTCTCTTAGAATAAATAACTGAAGGCATAATTACAAAGATACTATTAACCATGTTTCTGAGAATAACAGGCCAGCTGTATTTGTTGATTGTGGGGCCAGATGAGTAGTTCATTGTTAATTTAAACCAGTCCTTCATGACCAGTACCAGAGTTTGGAGGCAACTGTCACAAGAATGGGTTTTTAAAAATTAATTTGACTGTAAATCTGCAGAATCCTTACAACCAAGAGGGAATATAGCACAATCTTCCCATTTTGGGGGAAAAAAATAAAAACAAGTCTCAGACACTGAGGTTTCTTAGTTCAACTGGATTGACTCTAGGCCTCTGGCCGTCTTCTCCATGACTGACTAGTCAGCAATATTTGTAAAGCCGGATTAGACACACATTTAGACTGATTCATACACATTGCTATGCTCTGCATAGCTGTTAAATTGTTTTATGAACATTTTTGATGTACATACATTTTAATCCATGAATCTGGGGAGTAAATTGTGAAAACAATTGTTCTCTACACGTGTGATCAGAGATTTCCTGTGTAATCTGCTACCAAGATGGTTTATAAGGCTTGTATCTTTTTTTCAACTTAATCGAATATGCATAGTGAAATGTCAAGCAGACGTTAAAACAGAAACACCTCTTTTCTGAAATTTTTAAATATTCTATCTGCAAAGCAGAAGAGGTTTCATTGTTATGGAGCCAAATGTCTTAGTTATAAATACAGGATTAAGAGAATTTTAACTGTATGGTGCCTGTAAATGAATGATGCTTAAAAACCAGGTTGGCTGTTTGCATTGAAAGTAAATAGAAAAATGTCGGTGATTGCTTTGTGAAAATTGCAAAGAAATGCAAGTTAAAATTATCTAAGAGCACTAAAACAAAATCAAATGTCAGTATAACTTATGTATAGGCACATGAATAGAGATAACTGTTTCATAGCTGTTTGATCAATTATGCACTGGCTTAGAGTGACTTGTGTAAAGTATTAATGGCTAGGGGTTTAAAAGGATATTGTATTGGTTCTGGTTTTCTATAGATGATGTAAAAAGCGTCCCAACCTTTTTGGTAACAGGGACCAGTTCTGTGGAAGACAATTTTTCCACAAACCAGGGTGGTGGGGGGGGGGCGGGGGATGGTTTGGGGATGGGTCAAGCATAAAACATTCACTGTGCCCTTTATTTCTAATCTGGCCTTCCAAGGTGGCTCGGGGATAAAGAATCTGCTTGCCAATGTAGGAGACGTGGGTTTGATCCCTGGGATTGGAAGTTTCCCTAGAGCAGGAAATGGCCACCCACTCCAGTATTCTTGCCTGGGAAATCCCAAGCACAGAGGAGCCTGGCGGACTGCAGTCCATGGGGCCATAAAGAGTAGGACATGACTGAGCATGCACACACTTATTTCTAATCGAACGCTACCCTTGATCTGACAAGGAGGTACCAGTCTACATCCCAGAGGCTGGGAACATCTACTGTAAAGAAATACAAATGTTGTGACTTAAAACAATACACATTTACTCTTTTACAGTCGTCGGGGCCAAAGGTCTGAAATCAGTTTACAGAATGAAGGCAAGGTTTTGAGAAGCCTTGTTCTATTTAGAGATTCCAGAGGAGAATCTGTTCCTTGCTTCTTCTGTTTCTAAAGGTTGCCCACACTCCCTGGCTCCTGGCTGCATCACTGCGATTTGTTTCCATAGTTATATTGCCTTCTTTACCACTGTAGTCAAGTCTCCCTCTGGTTCTCTCTTTTAAGAACACTTGGGATTGTATTTAGGCACTGAAATAAATTCAGCAGAATCATCCTATCTCCAAATGCTTAAATGCATTTACAAAGTTCTGTTTTGGTGTGTGAAGTAACATTTACAGTTTCCTGCAGTTAGCATGTGAGTACATTGGGGGTTATTATTTATCTCACCACAGAAATTTTGGAATCATTTCGAATGTACAGTTTGGAAAATGCAGTTGTTATTGTTGTGTAGTCACTACGCTGTGTCCAAACTCTTTGCAGGTCCATGCGCTGTAGCCCACTAGACGCCTTTGCCCATGGGATTTCCCAGGCAAGAGTAGTGGAGTGGGTTGCCATTTCCTTCTCTAGTAGATGGTCCTAACCCAGGGATTGATCTCCTGTATTGGCAGGCAGATTCTTTACCACTGAGCCATCAGGGAAACCCTGAAAATGCAATTAGAATTCCCTAAAAATCTCTGAAATAGTAGGAAGCTGAACCTTTTTTGTTTCCATCCATCCTCAATAGCATCTGTAATGCTAGAACAGGCTACCTTAGGTGTATGTCAATAATTTATTGAACCTGTGCCATCACCAGAAACAACTTTTATCCAGGAAAGACTAGATTATTTATCTGTGAATCTTGTCCTAGACAAGCCCTTGTGGGGAACTTTTAAACTACATTAAGAAAATGCTAGCATTGATCTTTGAAGCTATTCATTAGTGAACTCATTATCGGCAAGTACCCATCCCCTGTTTGAGACAATAAGCCCTAAATTCTGGGCCAAAGTACCCCAATGATAACAAAGATTGAAAAGTAAACTAGAATTTTGGATAACTAGATCAACGGCAGAAGGCCATGATTATTCTGTTTTGTTTTGTTTAATTAAAGTACCAACTGATTATAAGCTTTGATTGTGTGGATGGGTGAGAGATAAAAGATGTTCATTTCATAGACTTGTTTACTTTAAAGTGAAGTGAGTATTTAAATACTTGGTAAATTATGTATCAAATTAAGATTATGATAACTAGACATGATAATTCCAAGATAAAAATAATTTTTAATAGTTATTTTGCATCAGTTTGCTGAATCTCTTCACTCTCTCAGTTCAGTTCAGTTCAGTTGCTCAGTCGTGTCTGACTCTTTGTGACCCCATGGACCACCAGGTCTCCCTGTCCATCACCAACTCCTGCGGTTTACTCAAATTCATGTCCATTGAGTCAGTGATGCCATCCAACCATCTTATCCTCTGTTGTCCCCTTATCCTGCCTTTAATCTTTCCCAGAATAAGGGTGTTTTCCAATGAGTCAGTTCTTCACATCAGGTGGCCAAAGTATTGGAGTTTCAGCTTCAACATCAGTCCTTCCAATGAACACTCAGGACAGATCTTTTTTAGGATGGACTCGTTGGATCTCCTTGAAGCCCAAAGGACTCTCAAGAGTCTTCTCCAACAACACAGCTCAAAAACATCAATTCTTCGGTGCTCAGCTTTCTTTTTAGTCCAACTTTCACATCCATACACGACTACTAGAAAGACCATAGCTTTGACTAGATGGACCTTTGTTGGCAAAGTAATGTCTCTGCTTTTAATATGCTGTCTAGCTTGGTCATAACTTTCCTTCCAAGGACTAAGCATCTTTTAATTTCATGGCTTCAGTCACCATCTGCAGTGATTTTGGAGCCCAAAAAAATGAAGTCAGCCACTGTTTCCATTATTTCCCCATATATTTCCCATGAAGTGACTGGACCAGATGCCATGATCTTAGTTTTCTTGATTGTTGAGTTTTAAGGCAACTTTTTCACTTTCCTCTTTCACTTTCATCAAGAGAATCTTTAGTTCTTCTTCACTTTCTGCCATAAGGGTGGTGTCATCTGCATGTATGAGGTTATTGATATTTCTCCTGGCAATCTTGATTCCAGCTTGTGCTTCATCCAGCCCAGCGTTTCTCATGATGTACTCTGCATATAAGTTAAATAAGCAGGGTGACAGTATACAGACATACTCCTTTTCCTATTTGGAATCTGTCTGTTGTTTCAAGTCCAATTCTAACTGTGGCTTCCTGATCTGCATACAGATTTCTCAGGAGGCAGGTCGGATGGTCTGCTATTCCCATCTCTTTCAGAATTTTCCACAGTTTATTGTGAGCCACACAGTCAAAGGCTTTGGCATAGTCAATAAAGCAGAAATATACATTTTTCTGGAACTCTCTTGCTTTTCAATGATCTTGCAGATATTGGCAATTTGATCTCTGAATCCTCTGCCTTTTCTAAAATCAGTTTAAACATCTGGAAATTCACTGTTCACATATTGCTGAAGCCTGGCTTGGTTAATTTTAAGCATTACTTTACCAGTGTGTGAGATGAATGGAATTGTGTGGTAGTTTGGCATTGCACTTCTTTGGGATTGGAATGAAAACTGACCTTTTCCTGTCCTGTGGCCACTGCAGAGTTTTCCAAATTTGCTGGTATATTGAGTGTAGCACTTTCACAGCATCATCTTTTAGGATTTGAAATAGCTCAACTGGAATTCTATCACTTCCACTAGCTTTGTTCGTAGTGATGCTTCGTAAGGCCCACCTGACTTCACAGCCAGGATGTCTGGCTCTAGGTGAGTGATTACACCATCATGATTATCTGGGTCATGAAGATCTTTTCTGTACATTTCTTCTGGGTATTCTTGCCACCTCTTCTTAATATCTTCTGCTTCTGTTAGGTCCATACCATTTCTGTCCTTTACTGAGCCCATTTCTTTGCATGAAATGTTCACTTGGTATTTCCAATTTTCTTGAAGAGATCTCTAGTCTTTCCCATTCTATTGTTTTCCTCTATTTCTTTGCATTGATCTCTGAGGAAGGCTTTCTTATCTCTCCCTTCTTTTCTTTGGAACTCTGCATTCAAATGAGTATATCTTTCCTTTTCTCCTTTGTTTTTCACTTCTCTTCTTTTCACAGCTATTTGTAAGGGCTCCTCAGACAGCCATTTTGCTTTTTTGCATTTCTTTTTCTTGGGGATGGTCTTGATCCCTGTCTCCTGTACAGTGTCACAAACCTCCGTCCGTAGTTTATCAGACACTCTATCTGATATAGTCCCTTAAATCTATTTCTCACTTCCACTGTATAATCGTTAGGGATTTGATTTAGGTCATACCTGAATGATCTATTGGTTTTCCCTACTTTCTTCAATTTAAGTCTGAATTTGGCAATAAGGAGTTCATGAGCTGAGCCAGAGTCTCTCACATGGGCACAAATTTTGCAAGACACATTGAACTTTTCACATTAGAAAGAAGCTACAAATTCTGTAGAACATTATTTTTGAAGGTATCTATACAGGGTCCTGTTATAGCCCCTGAAAAATAACTACATTATTGGAACTGGGAGGCTGATCTACCAAATACTCTCGGTTGCTTTGTAAAGGGGGGAAGAGAAAAAAGAGCCAGAAGGAGGAGGGAGGGAAGAAAGAGAGGAGGGAGGGAAGAGGGGGAGGGAGAAAAGAGAGGGAGAAAGAGACACTCCTTATGTAATTAACTAAATTGGAATCTTCCATGAACACATTCACCTGGGTTTCAAGAAATGATGGCATCTTTAATGACTTTAGGCAGCCAAATCCCCAAAGAAGACAGCCTTTTACTATGAGAATGGTAGACAAGTCTCTCTGCTAATTAAATAGAGGCATGTTTCTCATATTATCCATATGCCAAGTTAATTTTTGAGGTGAATCCAATTAAAATATTCAGGTGAATCATTTCTGTGCATTTACCATATGAAACCTAGCTCTATTAACTGTGATAAAACAGAAATATATAATCAAAGGTAAAGATGATGACTCGGATCACTTACAAGTTAAAGAAAAAAATAATAATACATTTCTTCACAATTAGAGCTTTCCCAAGCACACTAACTTTATCAAATTTTGTAGGCACAACATTAATATGGAGACAAACCTTATTGAGTCCTTTTTTGGCCTGCGTCTCTATTATTAAATGTTTAGTTTTAATTAATTGCAAATAGGAAGTTCCAAGCTACAACAGAATAACGTGAAAATTATATCACAGCAAAGGTACCACTATGGTCTCAGTGCTCAAAACAATCGTTATCAAAAAAAGATTCATACATAAAAGTTGTGCTGAAATATGGAGTAATCTCAAAGTAAAATGTATAGAACAGCTTAGCAAAATATGGACTAATCTTAAAGTGTACATACAAAATATAATTATGAACTCCTACTGTGTTATAAGTACATTTATACCCTACTTATTGTTTTCCTTCAGTGAATCACCACAAATTACACTTAATTAAAGCTGAATTTATTGTGCCTTATTTTAGAAATGGAAAATGGGGCATTGTTTTTAGAAATCAACAACTTCATAATAAAGATAAGCTGAATTATATGTGTTTTTCCTTTTATTTCTCCTACTTACATTGATTAATGCTGTGAACGTATGTCAACATATATTCTGGTCTAATTTCCTTCCCAAAGACCCTAATATAACCTTCCTTTATCCTACAGAAATTAGGGTCCCCATGGTTCTTGAACGATTAAATTAATTGTTAGTAAAGTACTCCGATGATAAAAAGCCTATAAGTGCTAACTATTAATTAGTATTTCCATTATAAGTATGACCTTGAAAGATGAAAATTGTAGCTCACACAATTAAATGTTGGCTATACTCAGCAGCTGTAAATATGTGAAGAATCAGATTTTGAACAAAGAGAAAATATTTTCTAAATTCATTCCATCTTCAGCTTGAGAGGAAGCAAACTGTCCTACATGTACAATATACTTCTGATATCCTACATGTATATACACACATATATAATTTTAGTCATGATCATTAATATTCTGATTGTCTAAGGAGTGGGGTTAAATAGCCGTGCTATAGTTAGCCCAACTTGTAGTAAAAGTGAGGAGGAAAAGAGTATAAATTGTAACAGATATTAATACAAACTCATCTCTACAAAAATATTATTTCATAATTTTCTGTAATCCAGCTTAAATTCTGTTTTGACCTTTATAGGGTAGAGAAGATATAATTTTAGTAGATTTATTTTTTTATTTTTTTTAATTTATTTATTTTAATTGGAGGCTAATTACTTTACAGTATTGTATTGGTTTTGCCATACATCAACATGAATCTGCCACGGGTGTACACGTGTTTCCATCCTGAACCACGCCCCCCCGCCAAGTCACCTCCCTCCCCGTACCATCCCTCTGGGTCGTCCCAATGCACCAGCCCCAAGCATCCTGTATCCTGCATCGAACCTGGACTGGTGATTCGTTTCTTATATGATATACATGTTTCAATGCCATTCTCCCAAATCATCCCACCCTCTCCCTCTCCCACAGAGTCCAAAAGACTGTTCTATACATCAGTGTCTCTTTTGCTGTCTCACATACAGGGTTATTGTTACCATCTTTCTAAATTCCATATATATACGTTAGTATACTGTATTGGTGTTTTTCTTTCTGGCTTACTTCACTTCGTATAATCGGCTCCAGTTTCATCCACCTCATTAGAACTGATTCAAATGTATTCTTTCTAATGGCTGAGTAATATTCCATTGTGTAAATGTACCACAGCTTTCTTATCCATTCATCTGATGATGGACGTCTAGGTTGCTTCCATGTCCTGGCTATTATAAACAGTGCTGCGATGAACATTGGGGTACACGTGTCTCTTTCTCTTCTGGTTTCCTCAGTGTGTATGCCCAGCAGTGGGATTGCTGGGTCATAAGGCAGTTCTATTCCCAGTTTTTTAAGGAATCTCCACACTGTTCTCCATAGTGGCTGTACTAGTTTGCATTCCTACCAACAGCGTAAGAGGGTTCCCTTTTCTCTTCACCCTCTCCAGCATTTATTGCTTGTAGACTTTTGGATCGCAGCCATTCTGACTGGCGTGAAATGGTACCTCATTGTGGTTTTGATTTGCATTTCTCTGATGATGAGTGATGTTGAGCATCTTTTCATGTGTTTGTTAGCCATCTGTATGTCTTCTTTGGAGAAATGTCTATTTAGTTATTTAGTGCATTTAGATTCTTCTCATCCTACCAAAATTCTGGAAGGCCTAACAGATAGCTAAGCAGCAGCATGCTAGGTGTTGTAGGTATATTTTTCTGTTTCTAATCCTTCAGTCTTGGCACTGTTTTTTATTATCTGATTTACAAAGGCCTCTTCTGAGCATGCTTCTTCCTACTGAATGTATCTTATTCTTGACAAGAGGACACAGAGCTTTGCTGCTCTAGAAATCAAAAAAACCTCTTTTAGTCAACCATTATTTCTAACAATCCCAAGAGATTTTGTTTTGAGAAAATTGAGAAAAATACTATAAAACACAAAAATAGTGCAAAAATTCTATGTACCAGCAATCTCAAATTTATATTTGTTCACATTTTGTTGTATTATTTTTTTAAAGTTTTTTTAATATATATTATAAATAAAGTTCACTTCATTTAGTCTCCAGCCACTAGTTTCATTTGCTTTTCACTTTGCAGATTCAAAACGAGGCCAAATCTATATACTCACATACAGAAATATAAAACTAACAAACATTTATCATTCTTTTTGTTTGCACATGGTATAAATGTTACCCTACTATTTGCAACATTCTACAATTCATCTGTTTTTACTTAGTATACTACTGTTATATACCCTGGATTACCCTGGTTTTTCCAGTGGTCATGTATGATGTGAGAGTTGGACTATAAAGAAAGCTGAGTGCTAAAGAATTGATGCTTTTGAACTGTGGTGTTGGAGAAGACTCTTGAGAGTCCCTTCGACTGCAAGGAAATCCAACCGGTCAATCCTAAAGGAAATCAGGCCTGAATATTCATTGGAAGGACTGATGCTGAAGCTGAAACTCCAATACTCTGGCCACTTAATGCAAAGAACTGACTCATTGGAAAAAACCCTGATGCTGGGAAAGATTGAAGGCAGGAGAAGAAAGGGATGACAGAGGATGAGATGGTTGGATGGCATCACTGACTTAATGGACATGAGTTTGAGCAAGCTTTGGGAGTTGGTGATGGACAGGGAAGGCTGGTGTGCTGCAATCCATGGGGTCACAAAGAGTCAGACATGACTGGGCCACCGAACTGAACTGACCCTGGATTATAGTTGATCCTTGAATAGCACAGATTTGAATCGTGTGGGTCCATTTATACATAGGACTTCCCTGGTGGCTCAGACGGTAAAGCATCTGCCTGCAATGAGGGCGACCCGGATTCAATCCCTGGGATTGATCCTGGGAAGATCCTCTGGAGAAGGAAATGGCAGCCCACTCCAGTATTCTTGCCTGGAAAATTCCATGGACTAAGGAGCCTGGTAGGCTACAGTCCATGGGGTCTCAAAGAGAGGTTTTCTTCAAGTAAATACCACAGTACTACAACATCTGTGTTGGTTGAACCCACAGATGCCAAATCACAGATACAGAGGACAGATATAAAGTATATGAAGATTTTGAACTACATGGAGAGTGTGTGTACATGCATGCTTGCTTAGTCATGTCTAACTCTTTGCGACCCCATGCCTCATGGGATTCTCCAGACAAGAATACTGGAGTGGGTTGCCAGGGGATCTTCCTGATCCAGGGGTTGAACCTATGTCTCTTGCATCTCCTGCACTGGCAGGTGACTTCTTTACCACTGAGCCACCTGGAAAGCCCTACCTGCAGGGTAGGCATCTCAAACAACCTGTTGTGTTCTTCAAATGTCAGCTGTATATATACATTCACTTCTGTTAGCTACCTATTCACTCTTCCCTCATATTAAGAGAGGAGCATTTAGATATCTGTATCATTTTCCATGTTAATGGTCATTTTTTGTTATTATTTCCACAAGCAATTTTATAATCAGTTCCACATACAGAAACTCTATTTGATTTAACTCAAATATATCAAGCTTTTTCTTTAAAGCTTACACTTTACATTCTGCATTTAGGAAGTCTTTCTCAGCCTTGATGTAAAAAACTAAGAAAGACATCTTCTTATATTTTCTTTGAGATTTTTTAAAATGTTAACTGTAATTACAGTTTGGATATTTTTGTAGTTTACATAGAAATCTAGTCTACTTTTTTCTATGCAAAGAGCAAATTATTCCAATGCTAGCTGTTTAATAGCTGATCTCGTTTCACTGTTTTGTAAACTTCCTCTGTCATATGTGAAGCTCAGATACATCCATGGATTTATTTCTAGTTTACATTTAATTGATACGTCTTTCTATATCTTTTTGGAATCCACTGTATTTCAGCCATTAGAGCTTTACAATTAACATTGACATTTGAAATAAAAACCTACAAGCCCCCTAAATACCTATATTTTTGACAATTTTTAATTAATTTTAGAATTTGCTTTTCAAGTCCTGAAGTACGTCCTGCTGTGATTTGACTAAAAGTTGCATTTAACTTATAGACTCATCTCTAAAAATTTTACATCCTTAAAACAGTGCATCTTCTTAGCTTGCTTAAAGACTTCATATTTTTTCAGCATAAATCATATGCACATATGATTTACACACATTTTAAGCAATTACCTAGTTTTTGTGGCTCTTAAAAAGAGACTTAAAAAGAAAACAATTACTGCATTTTTCTAGGGTGAAAATAGTCATGATTCTTGCTTGCTATCCTGTTTTCATATATTATCCGTGCTTATCTTTTTAATATTTTGTATATTTTCTTGGTTTTTATTATTTTCTTTATCTCATGTCACTTATAATTTTATTTAAATATTTTGCTTCATATGGCCTAACTTGTCTAATATTTCAAATGTGTGCTGTGCTAAGTCGCTTCATGTCCTACTCTTGGCGACCCAGTGGACCATAGGCCACAAGACTGCTCTGTCCACGAGATTCTCTACGAAGAATACTGGAGTGAGTTGTCACGCCCTTCTCCAGGAGATCTCCCCAACCCAGGGAGCAAACCTCTGTCTCTTAGGTCTCCTGCATTGGCAGGTGAGTTCTTTACCACTAGTGCCAGCCCCAGTGTTTCAAATATTAATTTTAAATAATAGCTTTATGTTTAATAACATAAAATTAGCAGTACTATTAAATGTATAGTATCATTACAAAATATATAGTATTAAGCACAATTTTCTGTTTCCAACCTTAATGGAAATGTTTATAGTTTTCTGTACAGTTGCTTAAAACTGCTTTATGAAAATGAATTAATTCATGTATGCATATTTTTACCATAGAATGCCAGTATCTTGAGAATATAATACCAATTTGAAAACTGTTAGAATTATTTACATTTATCCTTCTTATTTTGTGTATACATGTGGCTGTAATAGAACTTCCCAGGAGGCACAGTAGTAAAAAATCCACCTGCCAATGCTGGAGATGCAGGTTTGATCCCTGGGTCAGGAAGATCCCCTGGAGTTGGGAATGGCAACCCACTCCAGTATTCTTGAATGAAAAGCCCCATGGACAGAGGAGCCAGATTGGCAACAGTACAAGGGTCACAAGAGTCAGATGCGACTGAACACATGTGCACGTGCACAGACATGCACACGGCTGTAATACGCAGCTTTTATTATACACCTTAAGTAATAAACTACTTAATCAAAAATCCTGAGTGTTTTTGCATTTTTCCATTCATTTTCTAGATATCTAAAATTAAATGGAGGTGATTCAAGATGGTAGCATCAGTTCAGTTGTGTCCAACTTGTTGCAACCCCATGAACTGAAGCTCGCCAGGCTTCCCTGTCCATCATCAACTCCCAAAGTTTGCTCAAACTCATGTCCATCGAGTCGGTGATGCCATCCAACCATCACATCCTCTATCTTCTTTTCCTCCTGCCTTCAATCTTTCCCAGCATCAGGGTCTTTTCCAGTGAGTCAGTACTTTTCTTCAGGTGACCAAAGTATTGGAGTTTCAGCTTCAGCATCAGTCCTTCCAGTGAATATTCAGGACTGATTTTCTTTAGGATGGACTGGTTTGATCTCCTTGCAGTCCAAGGGACTTTCAAGAGGAAAGGAACTCCAACACCACAGTTCAAAAGCATCAATTCTTCAGTGCTCAGCCTTTTTTATGGTCTAACTCTCACAGCTATACATGACTACTGGAACAACCATAGCCTTGACTATATGGATCTTTGTTGGCAAAGTAATGTCTCTGCTTTTTAATATGTTGTCTAGGTTGGTCATAACTTTTCTTCCAAGAAGCAAGTGTCTTTTAATTTCATGGCTGCAGTCACCATCTGCAGTGATTTTGGAGTCCAAGAAAATAAAGTCTGTCACTGGTTTCATTGTCTCCCTATTTGCCATGAAGTGATGGGACCAGATGCCATGATCTTGGTTTTTTGAATGTTGAGTTTTAAGCCAACTTTTTCACTCTCCTCTTTCACTTTCATCAAGAGACTCTTTAGTTCTTCGCTTTCTGCTGTAAAGTTAGTGTCATCTGCATATCTGAGCTTATGATATTTCTCCCTGCAATCTTAATTCCAGCTTGTGATTCATCCAGTCCGGTGTTTTGCATGATGTACTGTGCATATAAGTTAAATAAGCAGGGTGACAATATACAGCCTTGAGGTACTCCATTCCCAATTTGGAACCAGTCTGTTGTTCCATGTCCAGTTCTAACTGTTGCTTCCTGACCTGCATGCAGGTTTCTCAGGAGGCAGGTAAGGTGGTCTGGTATTCCCATCTCTTTCAGAATTTTCCACAGTTTGCTGTGATCCACACAGTCAAAAGCTTCAGTGTAGTCAAAGAAGCAAAAGCAGATGTTTCTCTGGAATTCTCTTGCTTTTTCTATGATACAATGGATTTTGGCAATTTGATCTCTCATTCCTCTGCCTTTTCTAAATCCAACTTGAACACCTGGAAGTTCTTGCCTCACACACTGTTGAAGAAAACTGTTAAAGCTAGTTAACAAAGTCAGGAAAATTTCAAGCTATGAAATTAATATTTTAAAAGCTTGTGTTTTTATACACTAATAACAAATCATCAAACAAAAAATTCTGTAATCAATCCCACTTACAATTGCATCAGTAAGAATAAAATACCTAGGAATAAATTTAACCAAGGAGCTTAAAGACCTGTGCTCTGAAAACCACAAACACCAATGGAAAAAAATTAAGATGATTCAAATAAATGCAAGAAATTCTGTCCTCATGGATTGAAAAAAACTAATATTGTTAAAATATCCGTCTTACCCAAAGCAATCTACCAGTTCAATGCAATCCCTATCAAAATTCCAGTGACATATTTTACAAAAATAGAAGAAAAAATCCTAAAATTTGTAAAGAGCCACAAAAGATGTCAAAGAGCCAAAGCAATCTGGAGAAAGAAAAACAAACTGGAGGCATTGCTATTACTAATTTCAAATTGTAACACAAATCTATAGTAATCCGAACAACATGGTATTGGCATGAGAACAGACACATAGGTTAATGGAGCAGAACAGAGCACCCAAAATAGACCCCTGCACACATGATCAATTACTATATGACAAAGGAGGCAAGAATATATAATGGGAAAAGGACAGTTTCTTCAAAAATGATTTTGGGAAAACTGGACAGCCGTATGGAAAAGAATAAAACTGGACCACTTTATTATGCCATTTAGAAAAATTAATTCAAAATAGATTAAAGACTTGAACGTAAGGTCCAAAATTATAAACCTTGAAAAAAATATAGACAGAAAGTTCCTTGACATTGTTTTTGATGGTATTTTCTGGATCTAACTCTGAAACCAGTCACAACAAAAGAAAATATTAAACAAATGGGACTACATCAAACTAAAAAGTTTCTGCACAGACTAGAAATCATCAACAGAATGAAAAAGCAACCCACAGAATGGAAGAAGTTATTTGCAAATTATATATCCAAAAAGGATATAATATCCAAAATATACAAAGAACTCAAACAACTCAATAACAAACAAATCAATCTTTTTTTTAAAATGGAAAGAGGATCTGAAAAGACATTTTTCCAAAGAAGATATGCAGATAGCCAAGAGGCACATGAAAAGATGCTCAACATCAGAGAAGCCCAAATCAAAATCACAATGACATATCACCTCACACTTGTCAGAATGGTTATTTTCAAAAGGAAAAGAAATAACAAGTGTCGATGGGGATGTGGAACAAAGGGAACCCTCGTACACTATTGGTGGGAATGTAAATTGGTGAAGCCACTATGGAAAACAGCTTGGAGGTAACTCAAAACATTAAAAAGTAGAAAGAACTACCGTATAACCCAGTAATTCCACTTCTGGGTATTTATCTGAAGAACACAAATACACTAACTGAAAAAGATACATGTACTTCTACAAAAGCCAAGATATGAAAACAACCTAAGAACCCCTCAGGGGATGATTGGATAAAGATGTGGTATGTGTATGTATACACTGGAATACTGCTCAGCCAATAATAAAAAAATGAAATCTTGCCACTTGCAACACCACAGATGGACTTTCAGGTGTCATACTGAGTGAAGTAAGTCACACAGGAAGATAAGTCCCATATGTCTGACTTACATGTGGGTCTAAACCGAAGAAACAAACAAAACTCATAGATAACAGATTGGTGGCTGCCAAAGGGAGCATCAATTCAGGGTGGGCAGAGTGAATGAAAGGGTTCACGAGGTACAAACATCCAGTTATATAATGTCATAGGGAGGTAATGTATAGCATGGTGACTATAGCAAATAATACCATATTGCAAATTTGAAAGTCGCCAAGAAAGTAAACCTCAAAAATTCTCACAAATAAAATCATGTGTAACTTTGTGTGGTGACAAGTTCGTTACCACAAGCAGACTCACTGTGGTGATCTTTTCCAATATATACAAATGTCAAATCATATGGTGCACACTTGAAACCAATATAATGTGGTAGTCAATTGCACTTCCATAAAAACATAGAAAAAGCATTAAATTAAGTTCAATGTTAATGCATGTCAATTCTATTTAGTACATTTCAGTGATTTAGTTCAATTGTACATATTCCCAAAAGTGTGGTGCCTTAGTCTTTGTTCCAGATCATGTAAGATTTAATATACAAACAAATATACTGCCTGTCTAAAATCTGTGCTAAAATGACATCGTTTTCAAATGGCCTAGTTATAGAACTACAGTGATAATAAAGAGATAAAGAGAGCTTTTTGAGTCTTAAAAACTTACGTCATCGAGCTTCTCAATTTTATGCTTCAATAATGGAAATGTGATACCTTTTAAATTCTGATTTCTCTTTCCTTAAGTACATAAGCAATAAATATGCTGACACAGAATTGCATTTTTAAAACAAAATATGTGTAAGTGTGTTTTTAAAATCGCGTTTTTGAAACAGAGTATGTCACATTCATAAAAGTGACGCACATTTCAATGCTGAACACTGAATAACTATCCAAGATGTATTTTGTGTTATAAAACATCAATGTCTTAAATATTCTAAATTGCCTTGAGATGTGTCAATGGTCTTGAGAGTATCATTTACCATTCTAAACCAATTGATGTCTAGGGACTAAAGCTCTGCTTCTAATTATTCTTTGAATATAAATAAGATGATATTGGTCAAAATAAGATTTCTATGCACATGAATTTATAACTCACTTCTAAGATTTTTTGAAGTGATAATAACATGGAATTATATAGCATGCTAGAAAGGGTTTTCTGCTCCTATGTGTAAGGCAATGGTTAAATTATTTACCAAGACAAGTTTAATATTATCTGAAATGATAATATATAGCAAAAATTTTATTATTTAATTTAATTTAAATAACCCAAGTTCAAATTCCATTGGTTTGTCCAAATGTGTTTTTTCATCTGTATCTTTTTTTCCCTTTTATGTCCTCTAGCAAACCCACAACCAGTCACAATATTAATCATCTTAAGACAATTTCCTATGATTTTTATACCTGTGTTTATTTGCTCCCACTCTTATTTCCACCAAAAACACTTTTCTCTGTCCCAAAGCTTCCCAGACAGCCTCTGCCCAAATGTCATATCATCCTCTGAAAATTCATTGCATTTGCTAACATTTATTAGTCAACGTTACCAGAATTACTTACATGTAAACTACTTGAGGTCAAGTTTCAGTGAGTAGGCAATATATATATATTTTTTTTTATTTTATAAAATTATAATATCAAGTTAGTACTCTTTCCCCCAAGATATTCAGGCTTCTTTCAGTTCCATCACTAGCTCCTTTTGTTCTCACTGGGCGGACTTCCAGGATTTCAACTTACTCCCTGGTGGTCCATCTCCAAGTCACTCATGACATTTCCTGAGAGTCCCAGATCCATATATTTGCCTGCTTGTTGGAGAATTCCACACTAATATCCCACAAACAACACAAATTTAACAAGCATCAGTCTGAGTTCACCATTCATTACCCATATAATTACTATTGTTGATGGTACATGCCACTATGGTTTTGATAACCAGAGTCAAATACTTAGAAGTCATTCTTGAAGTCTTCACTTTCCCAACCTTCCCATTCACCAC
The DNA here is from genome assembly GCF_027580195.1 of Bos mutus. Lineage (NCBI taxonomy): Eukaryota > Metazoa > Chordata > Mammalia > Artiodactyla > Bovidae > Bos > Bos mutus. The sequence goes on from NC_091636.1 coordinate 60,896,627, forward strand.
CAAAACCTCTGATTTTCCTTCATATCTAGTTATGTCATTGTTGTTGTTGTTCAGTCGCTAAGTCATGTCCAAATCTTCGTGAACCTATGGACTGTAGCCCACCAGGCTCCTCTGTCCATGGAATTCTCCAGGAAAGAATACCGGAGTGGGTGGCCATTCTCTTCTCCAGGGGATCTTCCCAACCCAGGGATCAAACCTGGGTCCCCTGCATTGCAGGCAGATTCTTTACCATCTGAGCCACCAAGGAAGTCCAATAATCATCTCCTATATATTTGTTTTACTTCATTATCACTATTGTTACTGCTTAGTTGAGGAGCATACTGTGCGTTTCTAAGGTGACTGTGTTAACTCTTTCCTTCATTTTATTTTCACTTCATTCTACTCCAATCCATCCTAAAGACTGCTTTCATTTCAATTCATTTCTAAGATGCCAATCTGTCAAGAGATCTGCATCACATTCTCCATGGATTTTCTTTTGCTCTCAGAAAATATTTAACCTCTATTATGCATGATTCTCCAAATCTGGTTTCTTGTTTTTGCTAAATATTTTCTCAGAAACATAAAAGCAGTAATTTTCTCAATGTTTTTAATATAATTTGACAGAAATTAGAGTATGGGATAAAAATCATGTTCTCTTTCAAGGATATAGAATCAAGATCATCAATGTTATTGATTAAGGACAATTCCTCATATAGTAAATGTCACAAAGAAGAGTGCATAAGGTTGAAATTATCTCACAAATATTCAACAACTGTAACTCTGATACCCTCCTCAGGTAGGGGGATAGAGTCATAAGGGGTTCATATCAACTGAACAAATGACTAAAATCTCTAAGGTTTCACACCTGACATCACTACTTAGAGCATTGGTACAGAAAACTTTCCTCCAAGTGTTACCTGTCAAGAGACCTCGCATTAGAAAAATCTCATTAATGACCTCATTAAGTTCTGACTTTGTTCACTGTGGCTCCAAGAGGAAGTCACCAGTGTAATTTACTTGACAACTATACAGATGTACTTAGACTAGACCTCGAGTAAGAAAATGTCTCTTGCCTGGGAAATCCCATGGACGGAGGAGCCTGGTAGGCTACAGTCCATGGGGTCGCAAAGAGTCGGACACGACTGAGCGACTTCACTTTCACTTTTCACCTTCATGCACTAGAGAAGGAAATGGCAACCCACTCCAGTATTCTTGCCTGGAGAATCCCAGGGACAGAGCCTGGTGGGCTGCCGTCTGTGGGGTAACACAGAGTCAGACACGACTGACATGACTTAGCAGCAGCAGCAGAGTAAGAAATGTGGGGTAATTTTTACAAGGCTGTTCATTTGGGGTTCATTTTAATGTCTTCTTGCTAAAAACATTTAAAGTCATTTATTTATTGAAGACATTTATTTCTCTTTTAGCAGTTTATACAATAACAGTTATTTTTGCAATCCTGATAAAAACTGAGTATACAACCACATGCTGCTAAGTGCTACTAAGTCACTTCAGTCATGTCCGACTCTGTGCGACCCCATAGACGGCAGCCCACCAGGCTTCCCCGTCCCTGGGATTCTCCAGGCAAGAACACTGGAGTGGGTTGCCATTTCCTTCTCCAAAGCATGAAAGTGAAAAGTGAAAATGAAGTTCCTCAGTCGTGTCCGACTCTTTGCAACCCCATGGACTGCAGCCTACCAGGCTCCTCCTTCCATGGGATTTTCTAGGCAAAAGTACTGGAGTGGGATGCCGAACCCTAAATCATTTCAAATGACAAAGATGCATACCGAGAAGAATGTAAAAGAGATTATTATAACCTTGAAGTAATAAAGCACTGTATATATTTACTCATCTCCTGTCTGCAAAAGATGATAACTACAAGGAAATAAAAAAAGGAGAATATACAATGAAAATTACAATATCTGCATAGCAGTACTGCCAAGGTCAGTGAGGATGAAAGACCAAAGGGAGAATCCGTGGCTTGTGGAATCTAATGGACTCTCAGAGAAAAGAGCTCTCCAGTAGGTGGCCTCATCTGAAGAACAAAAGCAAAGACTTCTTGTTTGAATCGGGGTGTGTATACACAGAATGCCATAGGAGCTACCCTGAACCCATTTGGATTGTGTAGCATGTTTAGGGAGGTTGCAAAGAGTGCAGAACCCTCTGGGCAGGCCAGCTGTGCAAGACACAGAGCAGGAAGGCCCCCACGTGGTGGTGCACAGCATTGCATGTCCAGTCTTGGTCCACGGAGGTTTATCTCAGTTCCTTTGCAAACTCAATGCATACTTACTGAAACACGTTTTATGTGCCAAGCCTTAGTCTTTGGCGTGACATGAATAGACACAGCAGACAAATATCTCTTTTTATATGATCTCCCTCCCCACACACACACACACACACACACACACAGAGTCACTTACACTGTGTCTTAATGAAAAACTTGAAATCTTTCAGCAAGCATTTCTAATATTATTTGGTGGTGGTGTTTAGTTGCTGTCATGTCCGACTCTTTGGGACCCCATGGACTGTAGTCCACCAGGCTCTTCTACCCATGGAATTTTCCAGGCAAGAATACTGGAGAATGTTGCTATTTCCTTTTTATTATTCTTTAAATAGCTGTTTCAATAAGAGCTCCTCTCATTCAATACAAAATGAAATACGAAATAGAACAGGAGATCTATTAATATACTGTGAGGGAAAAAAATGACGTTGAATAGAAAAAAAAATCAAGGCACTTTTCAGGGGGGAAAAACACGTTGTTGTGGAGCCAAAAAGAGTGATTAATCAGTTCCTTGTGGAGTCAAAAAAATATAATAAAAATGACCTCTGTGAGTAGAGTTCAAAATGAAAGCTCAAGTAGGAAATTATAAAACAATGTAAGGGGATTTTAAAATAAGCAGACAAAGCTGAGGGAAAAAGAAGTAATCGAAGTATAAAGCCATCAGAAAACTTTTGGCCACTTTGGAAGCAGTGACAAGAATGGGTACATCAGTTTAAAAAAGACATGGCAGGGAAACTAAAAAAAAAAAAAAAAAAAAAAAAAAAAATAAAATGGAGCTATCTGTAAAAAAAAAAAGAAAATGAGAGAAATGCAGCAGAATGCACAAAGAAAACATTCAATATATACTTAACTGATATCCTTTAAACAAAACAAACAAAACCAAAAAATATACAATTCAAAGAAAGTGTCAGAAAAAAAAAATTAAAGAAGTCAACCCACTCCAGTCCTCTTGCCTGGGAAGTCCCGTGGACAGAGGAGCCTGGCGGGCTACAGTCCATGGGGTCACAAAAAGAGCTGGACACAACTTAGTGACTAAACGGCAACAACATTAACTCTACAGATAGAAAGATGCTTCAATATTGGTCACCAAACCTATGGACAACAGTCACACCTTGTATGATATTTACCAAACTTAAAAAGTAAAACAAAAATCATTATGAATCTCCAGACAATAAAATAAAAACAAATGAAAGTTAAAAATAGGCAAAAGGATAAAAATCAGACTGACCCCAGGCTTCTCTGCACTAATCACACAACAGTACAAAGAAATAGGGTACTTATAGTGGCTATAGTTTTCAAAAAGTGTTAAGTTTCATGAATTTTCTATATCTTTAAATTGAGGCTGCTGCTGCTAAGTCGCTTCAGTCGTGTCCGATTCTGTGCGACCCCACAGATGGCCTCTTACCAGGTTCCCCTGTCCCTGGGATTCTCCAGGCAAGAACACTGGAGTGGGTTGCCATTTCCTTCTCCAATGCATGACAGTGAAAAGTGAAAGCGAAGTTGCTCAGTCATGTCCAACTCTTAGCGACCGCATGGACTGCAGCCTACCAGGCTCCTCCGTCCATGGGATTTTCCAGGCAAGAGGACTGGAGTGGGGTGCCATTGCCTTCTCCAAAATTGAGGCTAGATATCTTAAAGTATATGGCAAAAGACAAATATTCCCAAGTATGCGTTAACATAGAAACTATGGTTACCAGGAGTAGTTTTGTAAAAAAAGAAAAGAAAAAAAAAGAACATTCCCCAAGCAAAGAGTAAGTAAAAAATATTTTTTCAAAGAACTGACAGCAAATTCAAATCTACTTAACTGTAAAAGACATTACTGACAGAATTATTAATATAAAACAGAAAGGAGATGTTGTAAAGCACAACGGTGTAAATGAAGAAAAGCAACTAAACGAGTTTTAGAAGGAAAAAAAGGTGTGAGGGAGTGAGCAGTTAAGATTGTGGCTCTCCAGCCTGAAAACAGAAACAAAACCAAACAAACCAATTAAAAGGAACCTATTCTGAGTTCAAGCCCAACTAACAAAATCATTATAATCCTCAAACCTGTATTCTAGAGATGTCCAGAGGCTTTGTGTCATTAATAAGGGGAAAACATGCTTTATTATTTAATGTTTCTGTAATTTTCATGTATATGAAACCCCATTTATTGGAATATTGAATCCACAAATTTTTGGCTGACATATTTCATTATTCCTTAACAATGTTGTTCAATATCATCTGTTGTGCAAGATTTTTCCTAACTCCCCTTAAAGATAACAGTAGTCACTGTTTCCACTCTAAATGTGTATGTAATTCTCTTATTTTGCATACTGTACTGTATTTTAAAGTACATTTAAACATTTCTCCCTTGTTACATTCATTCATTCTATTCTATTCCAGACACTGATCCAATGCTTCAGGCAGAGCAGTAAAAAGCCCACCTCCATTCATCCCAAAAGGCACATATTACTGATCATAAAGGCCTTTCAGTAGCATCCGTGTGATATTGCTCTCGGCATCTGCAATACCAGCTCATTCATGTGAAAAAGGCAGAAGGAGTGAACACAGGGAAGCTTATCACTTAGTAACATAAATGTCAGCTCTTGTTCATCATTCTGTTTAGTGTTTATGAAACAGAGGGCATCTACTTAGCACTTAATCTACTAATATACATATATTATATATATATATTTACTATCTATTTAGCATTTATTTTCACCTTATCATGTCACATAGTAAATTCGTTAAATAAATATATACTATAGTGAAGAAGGTAAGAGATATATGTATATATATATATGTATATATGTACTGACTGTCTTCTTATATTTTTATATTCTTTTTCCAAAATATGTATGATGTGAGTAGAGAATAAAGAATAAGTGTTAAAGAATTAAATGATACAGACAAGCTACATTCTGTAGCACACTAATGGAAATACAATGTAGTTGTAAATAATCTTAAGATATAATTTTTCACTCAAAATTGCATATTTAATTATTTATGGATTTTCTGTGCATTGGTGGTGTGCTTGTTGCACCTCTCCCTCCTGTTTGCCATTTAAACATTTCATACTTTCTCAGCCCCTTGAGGACAGAGGTGCTTGGAAAGGTGGGGACATTTCTTCGCTTGCCAGCAGTTCTAGTTAAAGGTTAGGAGGTAGAGACATTTAATATACTGACTAAAATATGACTAGGGAATTACTTGTGAATTTCAATTCATTCTACTCTCATATCTCATTATCTTGGGTAATTAGAGTTGGCTGTCTTTTGTGATCAAGGAGAGTTGATTTGGTTGCATTGTTGGTAAAGCTATCATGGAGAATGAGATAGATATTAACAGAATTTGAAACTTGTTATATAAGTTGCATATACAGTACAAACTTATTATGTCAGTTGTGTATGTTTATTATCTGGAAACATCTTGTGGTCCTTTACATATATTTTTGAATATACCAATAGTGTTTAACTCTCCATATTGTATAAGAAACTGTGCTTCACAGAAGGAAGGATTGGGAATAACACATTGCTTAGGGAAATGAAAGACAAAGAAAACTGAACTACCGATTTATTCAGTGCACTTACATTTTATTCAGTTTCTCCTGGATACCAAGTATTCTTCTATAACATATGGAAATGGCCATGGACAAGAGGCAAAGGCTCTTCAGTTATGAAACTGACATTCTGGTGGAAACAACACATGTATTTGTAGTAAAGCCTCTCCTAGAATAGCATTTGAATGAATAGCAGAAATTCTGGGTGAGATGAGGAAAAAGACAGAGCTTTTGTTATCTGCATCGTAACAACACTTTGAGTACTTAAAAATTACAATTACTTAAAATATTAATGAAAGTGAAAGAGGAGAGTGAAAAAGTTGGCTTAAAGCTCAACATTCAGAAAACTAAGATCATGGCATCCAGTCCCATCACTTCATGGCAGATAGATGGGGAAACAGTGGAAACAGTGGCTGACTTTATTTTTCTGGGCTCCAAAATCACTGCAGATGGTGATTGCAGCCATGAAATTAAGAGACACATACTCCTTGGAAGGAAAGTTATGACCAACCTAGACAGTGTATTAAAAAGCAGAGACATTACTTTGTCAATAAAGATCCGTCTAATCAAGGCTATGGTTTTTCCAGTGGTCATGTATGGATGTGAGAGTTGGACTATAAAGAAAGCTGAGCGCCGAAGAATTGTTGCTTTTGAACTGTGGTGTTGGAGAAGACTCTTGAAGTCCCTTGGACTGCAAGGAGATCCAACCACTCCATCCTAAAGGAGATCAGTCCTGGGTGTGCATTGGAAGGACTGATGTTGAAGCTGAAACTCCAATACTTTGGCCACCTGATGTGAAGAGCTCTCATTTGAAAAGACCCTGATGCTGGGAGGGATTGGGGGCAGGAGGAGAAGGGGACGACAGAGGATGAGATGGTTGGATGGCATCACCGACTCAGTGGACATGAGTTTGAGCAAGCTCCGGGAGTTGGTGATGGACAGGGAGGCCTGGCGTGCTGCGGTTCATGGGGTCGCAAAGAGTCGGACACGACTGAGCGACTAAACTGAACTGAAAATATTAATGAATACTAAGAGAACATGTGGTAACTAATCAAATATATAATAAAACATAATTACAGAATTAGCTTTTTGTACAATGAAATGCTTCCTATAGCTATATAAAAATATTATGCAAAGACAAAAAATACCTATTCATCAGATATGTCCTATTATAAAATGTTAATCAGGGAACAAAATGTAGCAGTGATCAAATTATTTAGGTTTTATTCCATTTTTATGAGCATGATAAAGAAAACAAATTTTTTAAAGAAGGACAGATGAACTTATATCAAATATGGCTATAGCAAAATTCATATACCTTTTAGAACAAAATCCAAAACAAATAAATATTGCTTGTGAATAAAATTGTGCTTTCTACTTAGATAACCACAGCTAACAATCTTGGAACACTTAACAAGGCCCAAGTATCATTCCATGTTACATGTAGCCATTTCTTTTAATCTTTGTAAATCTAAGATTAGGTATTATCTTGTTCCCATTTTATGTGAGAAAATCGAGAATTGATTGATGTTTATAACTTGCTCATGGTATAACAGCTACTAAGTGGAACAGAGTTATTAATTGAAGCAATCTGACCCAAGACCCACTTGTCCACCATTTAAGATTGCTGGCAATGGCACCCTACTCAAGTACTGTTGCCCAGAAAATCCCATGGATGGAGGAGCCTGGTAGGCTGCAGTCCATGGGGTCGCTGAGAATCAGACACGACTGAGCTACTTCACTTTCACTTTCCACTTTCATGCATTGGAGAAGGAAATGGCAACCCACTCCAGTGTTCTTGCCTGGAGAATCCCATGGGCGGAAAAGCCTGGTAGGCTTCAGTCCATGGGGTCGCACAGAATCGGACACGACTGAAGCGACTTAGCAGCAGCAGCAGCAAAGGTAATGCAATATTGGACTTCCCAGGTGGTGCTAGTGGTAATCTTTTCCTACCTGCCATGGCAGGACATGCAAGAGACACAGGTTCAATCCCTGGGGGGGAAGATCCCCTGGAAAAGGGAAACAGCTACCCACTCCAATATTCTGGCCTGGAGAATCCCATGGACAAAGTAGCCTGTGGGTTAAGGTCCACAGAGTTCTAAAGAGTCTCACACAATTGAAGTAATTTAGCTCACACACACAATGCAATTTTACATCCCAGTGAACATCACAATCCCGTTACTAACATGTCCCACTTAACTGTCAAAATTGTATCAATTTGAACAATCTATGATATGTTTACTAAAACTAGGGTTCTTTCTTCAAACACATGGATTGATAAAAGAACATGTGTCTGTGGGAGGTGGACTTTGTCTTAATTATTGATGATTCAGTTCAGTTCAGTTCAGTCGCTCAATCGTGTCCAACTCTTTTCGACCCCATAAACCGAAGCACTCCAGGCCTCCCTATCCATCACCAACTGCCAGAGTCTACCCAAACGCATGTCCATGGAGTCGGTGATGCCATCCAACCATCTCATCCTCTGTTGTCCCCTTCTCCTCCTGCCCTCAATCTTTCCCAGCATCAGGGTCTTTTCCAATGAGTCAGCTCTTCGCATCAGGTGGCCAAAATATTGGAGTTTCAGCTTCAACATCAATCTTTCCAATGAACACCCAGGACTGATCTCCTTTAGGATGGACTGGTTGGATCTCCTTGCAGTAAAAGGGACTCTCAAGAGTCTTCTCCAACACCACAGTTCAAAAGCATCAATTCTTTGGCACTCAGCTTCCTGCCAAGGAGTAAGCGTCTTTTAATTTCATGGCTGTAGTCACCATCTGCAGTGATTTTGGAGCCCCCCAAAATAAAGTCAGCCACTGTTTCCACTGTTTCCCCAACTATTTGCCATGAAGTGATGGGACCAGATGCCATGATCTTCGTTTTCTGAATGTTGAGCTTTAAGCCAACTTTTTCACTCTCCTCTTTCACTTGCATCAGAGGCTCTTCTGTTCTTTACTTTCTGCCATAAAGGTGGTGTCATCTGCATACCTGAGGTTATTGATATTTTTCCCAGCAATCTTGATTCCAGTTTGTGTTTCTTTACTACATGTCTAAATTCTTGGGTCCAACCCATGGACCCACCAGTTTCCTATATCCATGGAATTCTCCAGGTAAGAAAACTGGAATGGGTAGCCATTCTCTTCTCCAGGAGATCTTCCCCACCCTGGACTGAACCCGGGTTTCCCGCATTGCAGGCAGATTCTACACCATCTGAGCCATCCAAGAAAGCCCTCCAAGATCACTGTGGAAGGTGACTGCAGCCATGAAATTAAAAGATCCTTGCTCCTTGGAAGAAAAGCAATGGCAAACCTAGACAGTGTATTAAAAAGCAAAGACATCACTGTGCCGACAAAGGTCCATATAGTCAAAGCTATGGTTTTCCCAGTAGTCAAGTACAGATGTGAAAGTTGGAGCATAAAGAAGGCTGAGCACCAAAGAATTTAGGCTTTCAATTATGGTGCTGGAGAAGACTCTTGAGAGTCCCTTAGCCAGCAAGGACATCAAACCAATCAATCCTAGAGGAAATCAACCTTGAATATTCATTGGAAAGGACTGATGCTGAAACTCCAATACTTTGGCCACCTAATGTGAAGAGTCAACTCATTGAAAAAGATCCTGATGCTGGGAAAGATTGAGGGCAGGAGGAGAAGGGGGCAACAGAGGATGAGATGGTTGGATGGTATTACCGATTCAATGGACATGAGTTTGAGCAAACTCCAAGAGATAATGAAGAACAGCGAAGCCTGACATGCTGCAGCCCATGGGTTTGCAAGAGTCGAACATGACTTAGCGACTGACCCACACCAACACATGCCTAGAACTATGCCTTAAATACAGTAGCAGCGACAACAGCAAAAAGTTGGTTTAATTAGCGAGCCCTGTCCTTAAAAATATCCTCAGGCTGGAGTCAATTATAAAGTGCATAAAAATATAGCACAAACATATAGTTTTACACTCGATGTTAACTCAGTAAAAATAAATCTGAGTATGTGCACTTGCCTGTGTGGATATGTGTGTGGGTGTGTGTTTCTTTGTATGAGACACAAGAAATTCAGTATCATCCTATTACTCCTTTTTTTACCTGGTTTAATACAGAATTGTACTTTAAATCATCTAGAGTATTAGATGCATTTCAGTCCATTCATCTTAATTATGATTTTTCTCAGCTGAAATTTTGGTTAATAGTGATTGGCAACGACTTCAAGAATTAGGAGTACTGTTCTTCCCTGTGACCAATTGAGTTTGAATGTCTTAATAGAGGATCCATCTGGAATAATGATGGAGTAACAAGTGCAAAAAGCTCTGCATAAGAATCATTTTGGAGAATACAGGAATTGTTTTCTTTACATCCAGAATCAATACTTTGTGTCCTATTATACTGCTGTGTAAAACTAGAGCATTTGGGAATATTTTATTTGTTCATTTCTTTGTTCATTTGTACACTAGAATAATGAAAATATTTAGAAGAGCTAAAGCTAATAAGAAAAGGAGCTAATAATAAAAGCAAAAATTATTTCATATAAAAAGTAATAAAAATTCAGAGTCAAACCAAATTTTAAGAGTTTTGTTTTCTTAAAACTGGTGGTATTGCTTATAACCAACAAATCTGTTCTTCATCTCATTGGTACTCTGAAATTGTCACATAGAAATATTACTAGGTGCTTAAATATTTATGATTGCTCTTGACAATTGACCCTTTTATCATTAGCCATCCCTCTTTCCATTTTGCTGTTTACATTTATTTGCCACCTTCAGTGGACTGGGAACAGTGTTGGTTGCTGAAATTTAAAAAACAAATTTCAGTCTTTCTCTCAAATTATTCACAATGTAGTTGTGGAGGAAAATGGTCAAACTGATCATCAAAACTTGGTGTCAAAAGTCCTTTATCTTAAAGTATGCTAAGTCACTTCAGTCCTCCCTGACTCTTTGTGACCTTATGAGTTATAGTCCACCAGGCTCCTCCATCCAAGGGATTCTCCAGGCGAGAATACTGGAGTGGATTGCAGTGCCCTCGTCCAGGGGGTCTTCCTGATCCAGGGATGGAACCCACATCTCCTTCGTCTCCTGCATTGGCAGGTGGGTTCTTTATCACTAGTGCCACCTGGGAAGCCCACCTTAAAGTATACGTTTGTAATTATGTGAACACGAAGAAAAATGCACCTTACAGACGAGTTAGCTCTTGAAAAGTCTGTAAGTTACCTCCAAGGTTGTATGTGCAGTGACACTTTTGTGGACATTTCAGTGCATCACTCTGCCTGATGAAGAAAGCTACATACATTTTGAATAAAGATGTTTTACCACCAGTATAATCTAATTTAGGGTTTCCCAGGTGGCTCAGTAGTAAGAATCTACCTGCCAATGCAGGACACATGGGTTTCATCCCTGGTCAGGAAGATCCTCTGGAGGAGGAAATGGCAACCCACTCCAGTATTCTTGCCTGGAGAATTCCATGAACAGAGAAGCCTGGTGGGCTACAGTCCATGGGGTCGCAAAGAGTTGGACACAACTGAGTGACTGAGCACGAGCATAATAATCCAATTCTCTGACATTAGAAGGACTGGTGTATTTATTGTCTTAAACTCTTGTTTAGACACAAACACACTTTATCTAATTACATCATTTTTTAAAGCTTTAATATGTCTGTAACCACATGGCATACCTAATTAATATGCTATGAGGTAATTCTGAATGCTGTTTCCCTCATTTAGGCTAGTATGCTCTGACTAAATTGACATGCATCATGGGTCCCACTTAGGCAGAATAGAGTTCTGATTTAGTAATTGGGGAACTGGAATCTTGTGAATTCACCAGTACTTTCTAGCGGGTAGTATAGCTGTTTTCACCAAGTAGCAGACAGGCTATTCTAGGAAGAGATATCACTGCGTCTTACCAAATAAATGAAATGATGGGTCGAGTCTCTCCCACAAATAATGAAAGACAATGCAACCTGATTTTCATCCAAAGAGGTTGTGTCTGCCTTCTCATTCAGGGTTCCGATTTATGTCTGACCAACTGCAGAAGTATATTGCACATTTCATTGCTTGAAAAAGAAAATGATGACTATCAAGTCAAGAATTTGTGCCTGTCTATGGGTAGTTATAAACTTGGCAGTTGTACAATGAGTCTGTCCCCCAAAACCATTCATCACCTGTCTCATCATTAAGATATCTTAGTTTCCATAATCACTAAATTACATAATCACTTCTCAAGGCATAATTATTAAATGGAGTTAAGCATGTCATAGACAAAATGGTGGGATCAGCAGCTCCAAGAATTTCAGTGCCTTCAAGGTGAGGCTGATGTCTAGGTCACACAGGCAGCAGCATGTTTCTATAAAGAATGAGCAAATTGAGTGAAGAGGGTGATACCTACATATTATAGATTGCATGGGTTTTTGTAACTCCAAATCGATATATTTTGGTTATTTTACACATCACCTCCTCCTTTCACAATGATTAAAAGTCACTAAACTAATCATTCTACAAATCCCTGGAAAATCCATAGCTCTTACCAGGATGAAAATTTATGTAAACTTATCTTTCAGAAGTTAAAGGTAGTAATAAAATATAAAACCTACACATCTTTGAAATTTTAAGGAGTACATGAACATGATTATTAAAATAGATTTGTGATATTACCGTGCTCTAATGTACACTGCATCATAAAAGTAATGTGGCCCATTTCCTTTTATCATGGGATCACATAAGTTCCTTAGACTTTAAAAATACGATGTTAAAGCATGTAGTTTATAGCCTTTACTTTGCAGGACACCACTAGGTTCTTACATTTCTAATCAAGACTGTCATTTCCTACTGACTTTTGATGCTTTCTGAGAAATAAAAATTATTTTTCCTCTTTATTTATTCTGCCTCTCTAATATGCAACCCCAACTCTGAAATTTTATGAGTCTTCTTTCTAACATACATTGCTAAAGTGGATGGTGAGCTGGTGTTTAGAGCAATAATTTTTTTCTGTATATTTATACAAAATTATTGGGTTCTAGAGATTTCTGTTTGGTAAAATACTGAAATATAATGTTCTGCATAATAATTTGGGGCAGAGAGAGATATTATGGGAAATGGCTTAAATTAAAGACATCAGCCAAGAAATGCTGTAAAATTCATGTTCTCAGTGTTGTGTGAAACTTCTTACATACCCATGGATAACATCTGGATCTACCAACCCTAATTAAGCAAACACAGCAGGATAAGATTTCCTTATTGCTAACCCGTCTGACACCTGCAAATTCCTCATTAAACCATACATACCAATGAGAAGAAGGTTTTAGACACTAACAGAGCCCACCTCTATCCTTCACTGCCAAATCTCACACAAGTCAGTGAAATGAGAAATCTACTTCATGGTTTTTTTTGTTGTTGTTGTTTTTTCTTTGACTGCTTGTTTGGCTTTATTTATTTTTTTTTTAAATTTTTTTTAATTTTATTTTATTTTTAGACTTTACAATATTGTGTTAGTTTTGCCAAATATCGAAATGAAGCATGTATAATATCATGTATGAAACGAGTCGCCAGTCCAGGTTCGATGCACGATACTGGATGCTTGGGGCTGGTGCACTGGGATGACCCAGAGGGATGGTATGGGGAGGGAGGAGGGAGGAGGGTTCAGGATGGGGAACACATGTATACCTGTGGCGGATTCATTTCAATATTTGGCAAAACTACTTCGTGTTTTAATGTAGGCTGTCAACTGTCTTGCTTTACTTTTAAAAGTTAATGCTAACTTCATTTTGTAATCTTCTAATGTACAAAAATACACCACATTTTGCATACTAATTTGATCATGTAGCTGTTAAATTCAGTGTGTAACTTTTTATTCAGATATACACTATTTTAGGCTTTGAGTTTTAATAAAGTCAGAAATAAGGCCAATTATTTCTCCCCTTAGGAATATGTTATCTCTTCCTCAAGAAAAATAATCCATAAAGAGCCCCACATAACTCTATACTTGAGAATATTTCTTAGGTGTTTTATTGATAAATAAGGTTTGGTAAACACCACATTCTTTATCTCTCTTGAATGGTAATATTTCATATTAACATCTCTGAGAATTGCTACAGCAAAGACTTGTTTTTTTGTTGATGATATGACCATTTTTCCCACTATACTCTGATACAACCTATCCTAGAATATCCCCTGATTTTTTATTTCATTTCGCATATTAATAGTAAAGCTAAACAGCTCCTTATGTGATACCAAGTTCCTGTTCAGTGGAAAGACTGGCATGCCAGGAGACTATGCTGAGAAATCATAAAAGGGCCATGATCTGGTAGCTGGGAAACTGAAATGGAAGGTCTAAATTAAATCAGGCCACATCTTTTAACTCTTAACCCCTCTTATGGGTCCGACTTTAAAAAAAAAAGAAAATGACCTTTATTCAAATAAAATAAAATTAGAAAAAAAATGTAATGAAGATTAAGGGCAAGAGAAGAAGGGGGTGACAGAAAATGAGATGGTTGGATGGCATCACTGACTCAATGGACATGAGTCTGAGCAAATTCTGGGAGATAGTGAAGGATAGGGAAGCCTGGCATGCTGCAGTCCATGGGGTCGCAAAGAGTCGGACATGGCTTAGCAACTGAAGAAATTATGCCAAGTAAGTGCCTCTCTAAATAACCATACAGCCCAGTGAACTAGTCCATCAGGATCACTAGAATTCTATCACTTTCACGGGTTTGTTGGGTTGAAAAACTGCAGATGGCTCCTCTGGGGCTGTTTTCTTTACAGATGACACAATCATTTGTCTTCATAATTCTTGCACTGACCTTTTGGTCATGCTATCACAGTACTTTCTTTGGTGGAGCACCATGGAATTAGAGATTAACTTCTAAATTAAATTTTTATTTTGATTATTTTCTCTTCTCTTGGTCACGATGTACAGACTTTAAGTGTATTATTCAGTTTTACAAATAAATACACATATGAACAATATGCCTATGAAGATTAAAATTTCTTTCTTGCCTTGCCAAGGGCCACAAAGACCACTCTCCCCCAACTCCGTCACCCCCAGTTTAGTGATTTGCCAGGAAGATGCTAGGACTCAGCATATAGTTAAAAGCAAAATCAGCAAGGGGGAAAGGTGAGCATAGTGGGGACCAGGGGAAACCTGGTGAGAGGTTTCAAGGGTTTTCCATCAGTGGAGTCACACAAGATGTACTTCCCCCCACCCCCCTCCCCACCACCACCAGAGCAAGTTGTGAGGACACATGTGAAAGGCTGTCCACCAAGGGGGCTCCCTGGAGACTCAGCACCCATGGTTTTCATTGGGGGTCATCATATAGGCACAACCTATCAAGCACATATGAACATTTCAGAGAAAGAAAAAAGCAAGCAAGCAAGCAGGTGTTCAGGCTTCCCTGGTGGTCCAGTGGTTAAGAATCCACCTGCCAATGCAGGGGACGCAGTTTTGATCCCTGGCCCAGGAAGGTTTCACATGCTACGAAGCAACTAAGCCCACAGCCCACAACTGCTGAAGCCCTCGTGCCTAGAGCCCGTGCTGCACAGTAAGAGAAGCCACTGCAACGAGAAGCCTGCTCACACAACTAGACAAAGCCTGAGCGCAGCAACAAGGACCCAGCACAGCCAAAAGAAATAAACAGAAATAAATAAGCATTTAAAAACACACACACACACACACAAAGATGTTCAGAATCAACCAATTATTTGCATAAACAGTTTAGTCCCGAGAACTATTGTTATCAGAGAGGACTGGGAACCCTCCCAAAATGTAAATCCCCAGAAGCCAGTCAGAAGTCAAACTTGCAGGCAGGGCTTGCTAAAGAGCAGAGTCTCAGGTCTGCTATGCTAATTCTTCTTTGCACGTGTGTCCATTGTGTGACAATCCATCAAGAAGTCACAGGTCTACTTTCCACCAAAATAAATTAGTTTTTGCCTATTCTAGACATTCATGTAAATGGAATTACATAGAATAACAAAATGTCATGTAACCATTTAATTTTCAAGCATAATCCATAGTTTTAAAAGATTCAGGGTCTGAGTTACTCTATGTTTTAAATTGCAGCATTTTATATCTGAGGAATTGTGGTGTTGGAGAAGACTCTTGAGAGTCCCTTGGACTGTAAGGAGATCAAACCAGTCAATCCTAAAGGAAGTCAACCCTGACTATTCACTGGAGGGACTGATGCTGAAGCTGAAGCTGATGCTCCAATACTTTGGCCAACCAATGTGAAGAACCGACTCATTGGAAAAGACTCTGACGCTGTTCCCAGCATTGAGATTGAGGCAGGAGGAGAAGGGGACGACAGAGAATGAGATGGTTGGATGGCATCACCAACTCTACGCACATGAGTGTGAGCAAGCACCAGGAGTTGGTGATGGACAGGGAAGCCTCGCACGCTGCAGTTCATGGGATCGCAAAGAGTCAGACATGACTCAGCAACTGAACACAACACACGTATCTCAGAAAACAGGGCCCTCTGCAGATTTCAGCTCACCATTACATAGCTTGGCCAACTGAAAGGAAAATAAAGTTGCCAGTCAAGCACCCATTTGAAAATGGCAGGTCTCTTAGTCCATTCGAACACTATAACCAAAGGTCACAGACAGAAATTGATTTCTTACAGTTCTGGTGGCTGAAAGTCAAAGATCAAGGAGCCAGGACAGTCACATTCTGGTGAAGGCTGTCTTCAGGGTTGCTGACTTCTCCTTGTGTCATCACTTGGTGAAGTGGCTACAGAGCTCTGTGGAATCTCTCTTATAAGAGCATTAATCCCATCCATGAGAGCTCTACTCTCAGGACTAATCCTGTCCCAGAGCTTCCCCTGAACCCAAACCAGCATCTTGGAGGGTTAGTATTTAAAAACAGGAACTTGGGGGAGACACAGACATTCAGGTCAAAGGACCAGGGAAGAATTCTGATTGGCCTGGACTGAGGCTCACTTCCGACCAATACCTGGTTCAGCCAGCATGTAGAGCTTGAGTAGAGGTTACCAGGGAGAAGCAGTTTTCAGAAAGACCAGGATCCAGTCACTAGGAGAGAGGACACTGAGGGAGACCACCATTCCACTGTGACAACAGGATGTTCACATCTTTTAAAATTTATTTATTTTTTATTGAAGGATAATTTCTTTACAGAATTTTGTTGTTTTCTATCAAACCTCAGCATGAATCAGCCATAGGTACACATATATCCCCTCCCTTTTGAAACTCCCTCCCATCTCCTTCCCCATCCCACGATTCCTTAAAAAACTAGGAATAAAACCACCATATGACCCAGCAATCCCACTCCGAGGCACATACCCTGAGGAAACCAAAATTAAGACATGTATCCCATTGTTCATTGAAGCACTATTTACAATAGCTAGAACATGGAAGCAACCTAAATCTCTATCAACAGATGAATGGATAAAGAAATTGTGGTATATATATACAATGGAATATTAGCCATAAAAAGGAACACATTTGAGTCAGTTCTAATGAGGTGGATGAACCTAGAACCTATTATACAGAGTGAAGTGAGTCAGTCCCCCTGCTGCCGGTCCCCGCCCCGGCTCGCTGCTGCCGCGGTGTCCTGGCGTCGAGGTGTGCTGGCGGCGGGTGTCGCGGGCCTGTCACGAGGTGACCGGGCGGACTGAGGACGGGCGGCGGAGCGGCGGAGGGCGCGCAGGGCTGGCGCCCGGGCACCCCTCCCCAGCCGCGGTCGGCAGGCCTTTCCCGGAGAAGTTAAAAAAAAAAAGTGAGTCTGAAAGAGAAAGATAAATGCTGTATTCTAACACATATATACAGAATCTGGAAAAATGGTACTGAAGAATTTATTTACAGGGCAACAGTGGAGAAACAGACATAGAAAATAGACTTATGGACATGGGGAGAGGGTGAGATGTGTGAAAAAAGTAACATGGAAACTTACATTACCATATATAAAATAGATAGCCAAAGGGAATTTGCTTGTATGGCTCAGGATGTTAGCATTTTTTTCAAATTTGTTTGGAATGTAACTGCTTTTCAGTGCTGTGCTAGTTTCTACTATACAACAAGTGTACATATATCTCTTTCCCCATCTCCATTCCCCCTCTCTAGGTCATCACAGAGTACCGAGCTGAGCCCTGTGCTATTCAGCAGCTTCTCACTAGCCATCTATAACGCATGGTAGTGTATATACATCAATGCTACCCTCCCAATTTGTCCCCCCTCCCTTTCCCCTCCTGTGTCCACAGGTCCATTCTCTACATCTGTGTCTACATTCACATTTTAAGATGTCCATGAATTCTCAACTCCAAACCAAAGAAATTTTAATTTATTCAACAATGTTGTCACTCTGCTGAGCATCAGGGACAATTAAAAAAAAAAAAAATAGGAGGAGGAAGATTCTCTGTGTGTGTCCTTGGGCTCAGTTGTGTCCGAATCTTTGCAGCCTCAAGGACTACAGCCTGCCAGGCTCTTCTGTCCTGGATATTTCCCAGGAAAGAATACTGGAGTGGGTTGACATTTTCTTCTCCAGGAGATCTTCCTGATCTCGGGATCAAACCAACCGCGTCTTATGTATCCTGCATTGGCAGATGGGTTCTTTACCACTGCTGCCTCCTGGGAAGCCCACACAATCTGGGACAGACAACTCTAGAGAACGGCAGTTGCAGCCAGCCAGGGGAGTGTGCGGTGGATCCTACGAAGGGGACACAAGGCATTCCGCTGGAGACAATTACATTGTTCAGGTTAGAATCACAAGTATTCTCCCCATGGCATCTCCACCTTCTTTAATTTCTTGATAAGGAAATTTATCTCACAATTATTCAGTCAGAAAGTGAAATGCCAGGGTTCAATCCCAGTCCAACCATCACTCTGCCTTTCCAGGCAGGCAAGAGACTGAATAGAAAGTTCTCTGTAATCAAAACAGAAAGTAGACTTCATAAGATATGTGTTACAGTTTTTTAAAACTATGGTCCTATTAGTAATATTCATTCTATTTGAACTGCATCATGATTAGAAGATGGCATGTTGAGTAAATCTTTTCCCAAACTGACTTATATATATTTCCATTCTTATCAAAATTCCAGCAAAATATACATATATTTTGAAAATACTTACAAGCTTGTTCTGAATTTTATTTTGAAAGGCCGATATACTAGAAGGGCCCAGACAAATTTGAATAAAACTTCTCCTTGATTTCAAAACTTTATTAAAAGGTGCAATAATAGAGTATGCTAATGAGGGAAAGATACACATATCACTCAGTGTTGCAAAGTCGTGTGTCCAGAAATAGACCCACACATTGATTTTTGGCCAAGACCAAAATCAAAAAGCAATTCAATGGAGAAAGAATAGTGTTTTCAAAAAATGGTCCTGACACAAATATCCATATGACCAGAAAAATGAAGATGGATCCTTACCTCATACATTATACAAAAATCAACACCAACCATTTTTCAGATATATGTAAAACATAAAACTATAAAACTTTTGAAATAAGCACAGAAGAACATCTACTGTGGGTAGGAGAAGATTTCTTAGCTATATAAAAACCACAATCCATACTCCTAAAATTGTTACTTTCTTTTTGAATGATGAGACTATAAAGAAAATGTACAGACAAGACAGGCACAGACTAAAGAAAATATTAGCAAATCACATATCTGGCAATGGACTTGTACCAAGAATATTTAAAGATCTCTCAAAGTTCAATAATCAGAAAGCAATTAGTTGGGAGATTGGCATTGACATATATACACTCAGTTCAGTTCAGTCGCTCAGTTGTGTCTGACTCTTTGCGACCCCATGCATTGCAGCACGCCAGACCTCCCTGTCCATCACCAACTCCCAGAGTTCACTCAGACTCACGTCCATCGAGTCAGTGATGCCATCCAGCCATCTCATCCTCTGTCCTACGTATAAAATTAGTAATGAATGAGAACCTACTGTATAGCACAGGGAACTCTACTCAGTGTTTTGCAGGGACCCAGATGGGAAGGAAATCTAAAACAGAGGATCCTAGGAATACATATAACTGATTCACTTTGCTGTACACCTAAAGCTAACACGACATTGTCAAACAGTCATGTATGCGTGCATGCTCAGTTGCTTCAGTCATGTATGACTCTTTGGGACCTTATGGACTGTAGACTGCCAGGCTCCTTTGTCCATGGGATTCTCCAGGCAGGAACACTGGAGTGGGTTGCCATGTCCTTCTCCAGAGGATCTTCCAGACACAGGGATCAAACCAGCTTCTAGGTGGGTCTCCTGCATGGCAGGTGAAATCTTTACCTCTGAGCCACCGGGGAAGCCCAAAGCAACCATACCACAGTAGTAAAAAAAATAAATGAATAAGAAAACATTGTCTAATAAAAAGTGAGTAAAAATACACAAAATATATTTAGATTCATTAGTTACCAAAGAAATTCTAAGTAAAACCACAATGTTATGCCAAAATACATCTAGTAGATTGTCTAAGAAGAGCACCAGAGAAATTTTTGGCATAATGGAAGTGTCCTACATCTTGGTTATAGTGTGCTTTCATGACTCAAAATTCTGTCAAAACACAAACATTAAACTTTAAAAGGCTGAATTTTACTGTGTCTCAACTATACCTTGATTTTTTAAAAAAAGGAAAAAAAAAACATCACTGACAAGACAGTATTCATACACAGATGAAATTGTAAAGCAAGCCTTTTATTTGGCTTTTTGAATATGTTCTCCAATTATATGTCAGAAATTATAACTGTTAAGTAAATTTGCTAGACACAGTAAAGTTATCACATGTGAGTAAAAATTATCTTAGTTTTGTCTATGGATGGACAGATGATTGATGGATAGATATGATTTAGATATGGAGATATTTATTCATCTTCAACATATTTTATAAGCCTTTTAAAAGGCTGAGTGTTAAGTAATTACTAACAAGTTATAATCATTTAAACTAGGTTATGTAACAGAAAGTATAATAAAAATATAACAACTCTAATTTGAAGCAAACTAAATGAGCAAAATCTAATGCTATTTCCCTGGTACATCTAAAGGAAATAGGTGATTTCTCCATATTTTCTAACTAAAGAAGTATTGAATTTTAAAAAGATGCTTTGACATGTCATGAAAAGTCTCTGTATTAAATGCAACAATTCCTACAAGTGACTTATGATATGACCTCCATTTATCACCCTTGCAAACTTTATATATATATATATATATTTATAGGTTGTTTATATATTTTGGTTGTTCCTTTTCTATTTAAAAAAAAACATTTAATTTATACTTTACACTTGATAGAAATTTTACAAAAGAGTGCAATAAATAAACAGAAAGTTTTACCAAGATCAATAATTATAATTAGTAATGGAGCCAGGCAGTCTGAATCCAGAGTCATCCCTCTTAAAGACTAAAACATATCACAAAGGAAAACTCACTGTGAATTTTGTTATAGATATACTTATATAGCAGGGTATGAATGCTGTTTGATATTTGATACCGTGGGGCTAGATCTTAAGGCAAATATATATCCAGTCACACTCATTAAGGACACAATGGGGACAGGTCATGAGAAAGCATTCCAAGAAAGGTTACCGAGTGGTCCTAAAGGGTAGAGGAGACAATTCAAGAATCAGCAGACATCTCCAAAAGCCTGGCCTGTGGGAAAGCAATCAGTCTTGGAGTCTGTGGAAACACAAGAAGACCAGGTGTGAGTCAAGCAAAACTCTGCAAAGGGAGAAATCAAACTGGGCCTGGTGTTCTTGAGCTCATCTACTTCTAATTTTGTTGCAGTTTAGTCACTCAGTCATGTCTGACTCTTTTGTGACCCCATGGACTGCAGCCTGCCAGGCTCCTCTGTCCATGGGATTTCCCAGGCAAAAATACTGGAGTGGGTTGCCATTTCCTTCTCTAGGGGATCTTTCCTTATTTATATATACATACACAATAATATGAAGAATCACTTTTATTACATCTACTATTATGAATATTTCACATTGAGTGAAATAATGCTGACATTCTTAACACTAATTAGTGATTAAGAAACTGAGGCTTCCTTGTCTGCCAAGGTTATCCATTCCAGAAACAGAGACAAACTCGGTTCTTTGAACTTCAAATGAAGTGTTCTTTCGCCTGTTCCAAATTGCTTCTTGTTTGATAAATCCTGGAAACACAGACAGCTAATCCTTAACGTAGAATTAATTCATTATTGAGGTGTCTCTGCTGCCACATTTAATTAACTCTGTGTATGCGAGACACAGAGTGGTAAAATCTTAGAGTGCCGATTCTTTGCAATTTTAACATAGCTGGTGCTTTTTAGGACCTTATATGGATGGCCTGCAGGAGCCAATAGCTTGGAGTGAAGGGTTAACGTTTTGATGAAACTAAAACAGTTTCGACAATCCAAAGTCTAAATTGACTGATGCTCAGTCAATCAGTCAATATCAGTCAGTATCTGACTCTTTGCAACCCCGTAGACTGTAGCCTGCCAGGCTCCTCTGTCCATGGGATGTTCCAGGTAAGAATAGTGCAGTGGGTTCCTATTTCTTCTTCCAGGGGATCTTCCCAATCCAAGGATGGAACCCATGTCTCCTGCATTGGCAGCCAACTTCTTTACCACTGAGCCACCTGGGAAGCCCAAAGTCTAACACGGCTGCTTTTATTTTTTCTTTGCTGGGAAATCCGATTTAACCTCAAATAGTTCATCTCTCAATTACATATATGTATGAATTTATAATTAATCAAGGGCATTAAATTTAAAATATATATTTATATATGAGTTATTTATATGTGACAGATACTGTATTCCCAGTCCTGCTCACCAAATCTGCTCGACTCCAGCCTTCAACATCTTGTCAAATGAAAGTGATAGGGTTATTCCCAATGCCTGATTTCTTAAACCCAAAACATCATGCTGCTCTGCCTTCCGAACATATCCTCCTCTGATCACTCGTCACACCTTGGCAGGCTAGTCCAGTCTGAGCCAAGGCCCATCATCTCTCACATGGCATTCTCTAGAAACCTTCTTTTTCCCCTTTTCTCTACTCATTACTCACTATAGTCCTACCTCTACTGTGCATGCTGCGTCTCTTCAGTCATCTCCAACTCTGTGCAATCCTATGGGCTCTATTCTGCCAGGCACCTCTTTCCATGGGATTCTCCAGGCAAGAATCCCAGAGTGGGCTGCCATGCCATCCTCCAGGGAATCTTCCCAACACAGGGATCGAACCCTGTCTCTTACATCCCCTGCATTGGCAGGTGGATTCTTTACTACTAGTGCCCCCTAAGAAGCCACAACCACAAAAGGGAACATTCTAAATTGTAAAATATTGTACATATGTAATCCGATTGCTTGTAACTGTTGAATGGCCTTCCATTATAGGCAACATTATATTTGAAATAAAATCCAAACACATACCGAAGGCCAATAAAGGCCCACATCTCTACTCTGCTGATCTTTCACTTCTATTTTCTATTACTGTTGACCTCTCTCAAAATACATCAATAGGGCACAACTTTCTCCATCTCAGGGCCTTGACATTTGCAGCAAACTCTGTAATTCACCCTTTCCCCAGCATCTCCCGAGAGCTGGAAAATTTCCCATCCTTTAAATCTGCTCAAATCTTCCCTTTACAGAGAGATTATCCATAAATAACTTCTGGGAGGAAAATGTTTTCTCAATTTCTAGGGGATCACTACTCAGTTGTGCGAGTGCTAGTTACTCAGTCGTGTCTGACTCTTCATGACCCCTTGGACTGTAACCCTTCAGTCTCCTCTGTACATGGGATTCCAGGCAAGAATACTGGAGTGGGCTGCCATGCCCTCCTCCAAGGAATCTTCCCAACCCAGGGATCAAACTTGGGTCTCCTGCATTGCAGGCAGATTCTTTACCATCTGAGCCATCAGGGAAGCCCAGAACTTCTATTAACTTCACAGTGCTTCAACAAAGCTCAGCCTTAGGAAATTCTTTGTAACAAGTCAAGCATTACATATACCAGCTTGTTGTGTGTGTGCTAAGTCACTCAATCATGTCTGACTTTTTGTGACCCCGTGGATGGTAGCCCACCAGGTTCCTCTGTCCATGGGATTCTCCAGGCAAGAATACTGGAGTGGGTTGCTGTGCCCTCCTCCAAGGTATACTTCCTGACCCAGGTATCGAACCCAAGTCTCTTATGTATCCTGCATTGGCAGATAGGTTCTTTACCAGTAGATCCACCCAGTTACCCTGCTTCATTTTCCTGTGTCAATTATCATGGCCTGATTTTGCATTTATTTACTGTCTGACCTTTAGAGATTAGGCTCCAAGAGGCCAGCAACTCATCTGTCCTGCTCCTTTTGAAATACCCGGTGCCTTGGACAACCACTGGTTTTTCTGAGGGGTTTACACCGGATGCCGGTACTAGCAGCCCCATCCTCTCTTCAGGCAATAGGGCGTTCCCCAGCCGCAGTGAATGTTAGCTGATAATACCTGCCTTCTCGGAGGACTTCCATCACTCTCACATAAGAGGCTGCACGCTCCTTAGCACATGTGGGACTTGGCCAAGGATGACTGACACACAGGACAGAGATCTGCCGGCCTTGCACCCACCAACAGGGATGACAAACATTCAGGGCAGCTTGTGCTCCAGAGTTTCTCCTTGGGGTTAGAGTCAAACCCGGGCCAAGCTGAGTCTCTAAAGCTCATTCTTGCCTAGCTTCCTCTCTGCCATGCTACTCTCTTCCCCTTATGCCCTCTCTGAGTACATGCCCTCAATAAATCACTTAAAAAAGAATCAGCATCTCAAGCTCTGCTTCTAAGGAAGCTGAACAAAAACAACATTCAGTAAATTTCTTATGAGTGAAAGATGATTGCCCAGCAAGCCCACTTAAGGAAGGCAGCAGTCTTCGTGAGCCAAGATTAATTCCAAGGAACCAGAAGATTTGAACATGGAAGGCTTTTTTATATTGGTATAACTCAACTTTTCTGAAATCCTCAAAATGCAACATCTATTTTTTTTAATGGAGAAAAGAAAGAAGAAAAAAAAAATAGATGTCATAGTCAAATATTCTTGAGAAACATTATATAATTTAATCCTCCCACAAAAATGATTAGTGATTAATACTGGCATATTAAAGGACTTGAAAAAAATTAAACCTCTATAAAACATACACTTTATTGACTTTACCAACAAAGGTCATATAGTCAAAGCTATGGTTTTTCCAGTAGTCATGTATGGATGTGAGAGTTAGACCATAAAGAAAGCTGAACACCAAAGAGTTGGTGCTTTTGAACTGTGGTGTTGGAGGAGACTCTTGAGAGTCCCTTGGACTGCAAGGAGATCCAACCAGTCAATCTTAAAGGAAATCAGTCCTGAATAGTCATTGGAAGGACTGTTGCTGAAGCTGAAGCGCCAATATTTTGGCCACCTGATGCGAAGAGCTGACTCACTGGAAGAGACCCTGATGCTGGGAAAGAATGAAGGCAGGAGGAGAAGGGGATTACAGAGGATGAGATGGTTGGGTGGCATCACCAACTCAATGGACATGAGCTTGAGCAAGCTCCGGAAGTTGGTGATGGACAGGGAAGCCTGGCGTGCTGCAGTCCACGGGGTCACAAAGAGTTGGACATGACTGAGTGACTGAACTGAACTGAAAACATGCACACACTAGTCCTGGAACCCTCTGCTATAGTAGATGGTGAGAGGAATTAGTTGCAGATGGATCTAAGGTTGCTAATCAGTGGATCATAAGATAAGGAGAGCATCATAGATTATCCACATGGATTCAATGTAATCATAAGGATCCTTGAAAGTCAGAGAGAGAGGGAGGTGAGTTCAAAGTCAGAAGATGATTCTCTGCCTGCTACTCTTTGGGCTTTGAAGATGGAGGAAGAGGCCAAGAGCCCTGGAACAACAATGGTCTCTAGAAGCTTTAAAAAAACAATGGAAGCAACCTAGATGTCCATCAGCAGATGAATGGATAAGAAAGGTATGGTACATATACACAATGGAGTATTACTCAGCCATTAAAAAGAATACATTTGAATCAGTTCTAATGAGGTGGATGAAACTGGAGCTTATTATACAGAGTGAAGTAAGCCAGAAGGAAAAACACCAATACAGTATACTAATGCATATATATGGAATTTAGAAAGATGGTAACAATAACCCTGTGTACGAGACAGCAAAAGAGACACTGATGTATAGAACAGTCTTATGAACTCTGTGGGAGAGGGAGAGGGTGGGAAGATTTGGGAGAATGGCATTGAAACATGTAAAATATCATGTAAGAAACGAGTTGCCAGTCCAGGTTCGATGCATGATACTGGATGCTTGGGGCTAGTGCACTGGGACGACCCAGAGGGATGGTATGGGGAGGGAGGAGGGAGGAGGGTTCAGGATGGGGAACACATGTATACCTGTGGCGGATTCATTTTGATATTTGGCAAAACTAATACAATTATTTAAAGTTTAAAAAAAAAAAAAAAAAAAAACAATGGGTGGATTCTCCCCTAAAACCTCCAGATTGTACACGGGCCTGCTGACACTTTGACTTCAGACCAGTGAGACCCACGCTGCCTTCTGACCTCCAGAGACATAAGATAATAAATTGGTGTTGCTTAAAACCACTTTTGCAGTAGTCTGTTACAGCAGCAATGGGAAACTAATAGATACAATAAATGAGCTGGCTTTTGCTGTTGTTGTTTAATCGCCAAGTTGCCTCTTTGTGATCTCATGGACTGTAGCTCGCCAGACTCCTCTGTCCATGGAATTTCCCAGGCAAGAATACTGGATTGGGTTACCATTTCCTTTTCCAGAGGATCTTCTCAACCCAGGAATCGAACCCGAGTCTCCTGCATTGCAGGCGGTTTCTTTACCATTGAGCCACCTGGGAAGCCCCAAACAAGCTTATTTACTTTTGTTGATTTTAACATTCATCAAATATAGTGGAGAAAGAACCATATCTCCTTTAAATGCCTATCAACATTTTTGTTAAATTTAACTATCATTATTATTAAAGAAATGGCACAGCAGACCAACCAACATTATTAGTGTACCTAAATTCAACCTGATTTTCTGAAATGAAGAAAGCCTTTTTTTTAAATTATATAATGCCTCTATTTCTGTAAACTGTTTATAAATTAATAATAGGAAAAAAACATGATTAAATATTTAAAGGCACAAGGCACAAATCTTGGTTTGGTAAATAATGAAAATAGACTTTTTGCATAATTTTTTAAGCATATGTATCTGAATTTACTCCTTTACAAATGAGTATTTATTCAAAAATAATAAAAACTAATTTTGCTCAGAGAGGATGGAGAGGACCTTTAAACAAGTATAACAATGCTATTAGCCTTTGAAGGCTTAAAACATGAAAAAATAAAAGCCTCAGTAGCATCTCCCAAAACATTTACTACTTTGCCACCGACACACACCATTTTTTGTTGTTGTTCTTCCACCTGACTCCATCTTTCATCCTATTAGACAGTAAATACTTGTGTGACTTTCCTAGGGGATAAAAAAAGAATGTCTCTGGACAGGTTTTTAATTTTGGTTTGTTTTCTGGCAAAGAATTACACATAGGGAATTACACCTCTTATATAATTAAATGTTTTAAAAGTATTTGTTAAATGATGGAATTCTATAGTGAGCACTTGCTTTATTTTGCATCTGAGCTTAATTCAGTATGTTTGTAGCTCTCAGATTGTGCTGGACAGTTGTATTGTGAAATGCATAATACATTTCCTAGTTCTTTATAAAGCTAAGTAACATTGTTATTGCTGTTCAGTCGCCAAGCAGTGTCTGACTCTTTGTGACCCCATGGACTGCAGCATGCCAGCCTTCCCTGTCCCTCACCATCTCCCAGAATTTGCCCAAGTCCATGTCCATTGAATCAGTGATGCCATCCAACATATATTCTTCTGCAATTTAATACTTAAAACTAAGCCAGTTGCTTAGGTACTCACAGAGATTATTCAATTTATTAACTAAGGAATTAAATAAAAAGGAGTATTAATTAAAAAACAGGATTACTAGAGTTTGATAAAATCTACTCATCTCTGGGTTTTGTAAGTGTATGCCCTCTCAATCAATATGAATTTGCACACTATCCTAAATAGCGCACATGTATACTTGTCCAATTTTTTAAAATGTAAAGTGATATATCTTTATTCCATATATTATTCTTTTAATCAATGCTTCTTTCTGAAATAGTCAAACACTAACTTGCATGAAATTTATATTTTAGAAACTTTAGACATGCTTCGAATTTCGTGAGAAAAGCTAAATGCTCAAAGGCATCAAAAATATTGATGTTATATAATGGATGATCTTCGAAAAGACTAAAGCACAGCCAGGCATGTAATTTGAGGCATCCTTGCTCAAAATTAAAAGCCACATCTTTGGCATGTTGTACCTTTTTCACAGTGACATTTTCAAAACAAGTTTCTAAGCTAAAATGTCCAAGCAATTACTCTCTATTACTAAGGGGCTTATTACTTCTTTTTTAATCTGAGTTCATAGTTTTCAAATAAGCAAGTTAGCTTAGTGTAAAATAATTAGTATTGATTAAAACATCACTGAGTACCTGCATTTTATGACCAAGAAAAAAAGCAGATTCCATTTTAGCATGGAAAAGTTATAACTTTTATGGACATTCTAAATTTATAATTGGACATCCAAAATTAGATGTTTTTTAAACATACTGAAATATATGTCCTTTTTTTCTGTGTGAAAATGAGATAAATTTGAAAAATGAGTTCATTCTTTATGGTTTGAATAATAAGACAGGTTTCTAGAAGTAACTGAATGAAAATGTGAGACATCTAAGAGAATTAGAGGGATTTAATAATAATGAGTTGTATTTTTTCTAATTTACATTTACATTTCCTAATTTACATCTTATTACTTTTGTAGATAACAGCTACTTAAATAAAAGCATTATTTATAAAAATTTATATTAATATAATTTTTGTTTCCCTAAAATTTTAGAAAGGAGATGGCAAATCAAAAGAAATATTTAAACCATATCAAAAGAAAATGAGATTCCATTTATTTATAAAAATGGAATTATTTGTATAATTTATATATATTTATATATATTATATATATAATTTATATATATTTATATATATTATATATATAATTTATATTATTTATAAATAATTTATAAAAATTATTTATAAAAATTTATATTAATATAATTTTTGTTTCCTAAAATTTTAGAAAGGAGATGGCAAATCAAAAGAAATATTTAAACCATATCAAAAAAAATGAGATTCCATTTATTTATAAAATGGAATTATTTGTATAATTTATATATATATATATTATATATATAATTTATATTATTTATAAATAATTTATAAAAATTATTTATAAAAATTTATATTAATATAATTTTTGTTTCCCTAAAATTTTAGAAAGGAGATGGCAAATCAAAAGAAATATTTAAACCATATCAAAAGAAAATGAGATTCCAAGCATAAATTGGAAAGCATAAAGTTTATAATCTAACAACTCCTGAAGACAACGTGAAAGAGTTTTTGTTCAGCAAGTTTCTGAACTATGCAGTTGTATTCCTGCTGAGCAGGAGGTAAATTGACCTAAACTTTATAGGTTCTCCATTTCTGTGTAGGAGAGAATGGCTTGGGAAAATAGAGTTGGAGAATTGTCGTTCAATTGCTTGGGTTGCCTGGCTTCAATTTGTAGATTTGATTTATTAATATTGATTTTTGTACCAACTTCACAAAACCACATTTATTTTCCACTCAAATAAAGTATCCTTTTTTTTGGTGGGGGTGCTTTGTATTTTTGCCTTAAGTTTTGCTGATGAACCACTATCAAGAGAATATTGAGCTAATATTTTATGAAATCTACCCTTTGAGGCCCTAGAGAGAAGAAAATGAAAGGAAAAAGTAATTTCCTATCAAGATGCAGGAATTCTAGTGAGGCAGGCATACATAATAACATGCATAATGGCTTCTAAGTAGAACTAAGGGCTGGGAAGCTTGCTGGGGCTGCATAAAGGATGGATTTTAATTCTGATGGTTGGGATCAGAAAAGACTTAATGGGGAAGGTACATTTGAGACGAAGCTTGATCGGAGCTTCTCCTGCCTTGCTGTCAGGATGAAGATGGAGTGGCAGAGCATTCTAAGATGAAAGAACAACAGAAAAGAATTTCACAGTGACTGGGCATGGTAGGGCAATGTGTATGCATGTGCCATGTTGCTTCGGTCGTGTACGACTCTTTGCAACCTGATGGACTGTACCCTGCCAGGCTTCTCTCTGGATTCTCCAGACAGGAATACTGAGGTGGGTTGCCATGCCCTCCTCCAGGGGGTCCTCCCAACCCAGGGGTTGAATCCCAGTCTCTTAAATCTCTTGCATTGGCAGGCGGGTTCCTCACCACTAGTGCTTCCCGGGAAGCTCTGGTAGGGCCAAAGTTAGTCAATAATCTCAGGTGACTGAAATTAATGGGGAAAATGCAGCAAGAGAGCAGTAGAAAAATAGTGCAGGTGATAGGAGGAAAGGATGAGAATTAAGACAGTGTGACTGGTAAGAGAAAATAGGAAATAGTATAGACACCAGTGTCCAGAGTTAGAACCTGCTGGACTTTTCCAAGTGGTTGAAGCTACTATTGTAGGATATGTGTTGGAAACTACACAAACCGGCACCCACCTTATTTATTTATGTATTTATTTATTTTTGCTATGCTGCACAGCTTGTGTATCTTAGTTCCCTGACCAGGGATTGAACCCAGGCCCCTGGCAGTGGAAGTGTGGAGTCCTAACCACTGGATGACTAGGGAATTTGCCAGCACCAACCTTTCGATCTCCTCCAGCTTCTCACAAGTTCTTGGGTGCCTTTTCATCATGTCCCACACATTCAACCTGCTTTCCTCCCAAAGTCCCATGTGTGGGAAACCCACCTATAATATCTATTCTTCAGAACAATGAATAAAAGTAGATCATGTGAAAATTTAAAAATGAGGAAAATAAAAGAATGTAAACATCTTTCTTTATTCTTTTATGCTGCTTTAACAATAGAAAAGGTATCTTCTGTCCAGGAGCCTCCCTTTCTGGCTTGAAGACTGAATCAGACCCAAAATGCCAGCAAGTGGGTGACCCATTCTTTCCTGTGAGTAGACATCACCACACAGGCCTTTCAGCCGTAAATCCAGTCCCCAGGGCTCTGCTGGCTGAGTAGAGAGCATCTCCTAGATTCACATAATCTACCGGGGATACATTCAAAGTTTCAACCCACCATGACTAGGAAGATAGCTCTCAAATTCACCAAGAACAAGATAGGAAGCAAAGAGAAGGAGTGGAAAAGATGTGTAAAACAATGTGAAGGGAAGATAAAGAAAATGACTGCTATGTGTGTTTGATAGAGACTCTTGGTACAGAGGGCTTCCCTGGTGACTCAATGGTAAAGAATCGCCTGCCATGCAAGAGACTGGAGTTCAATACCCAGGTTGGGAAGATTCCCTGGAGAAGGAATCTTCTCCAGAAGAGAAATGGAGAAGGAAATGTCAACCCACTTCAGTATTCTAGCCTGGAAAATTCTATGGACTAAGGGGCCTGGAGACCTAGAGTCCATGGGGTCACAAAGAGTCAGACAGGACTGAGCTACTAAACAACAAAAAAAGACTTGGTACAAAATCTGGGTTTTCAGACTCTTGTAAACCAGGCCTGTGCAGTGAGTCTCAGAGGTAAAATGTTCTTATTTACCCAGGGCATCTAAAATATACCTTACATCAGAAGAAAGATACTTGTCTGCTGTTGTGTGACAGAGAAGTCTTTTCCTTTCTCTAAATACATACCATGAAATATTAGGTTCCTGAGTGTTGGAAATTTTCTTTTCTTTTCTTTTTTTTTTTGGTGGGGGGGATTGAAATCTACACTTGAAATAAGGTTGAGAGTGAAAGTGTTAGTCACTCAGTCATATCCAACTGTTTGAGACCCCATGAACTGTAGCTCAACAGGCTCCTTGATTCATGGGATTTTCCAGACAAGAATATAGGAGTAGGTTGCCATTTCTTTCTCCAGGAGATTTTCCCGACCCAGCAATCAAATCTGGGTCTCCTGCATTGCAGTCAGACTCTTCAACATCTGAGCTACTAAAAAGGTCAATAAATTTTACAAAGAAATTCAAGTTGATATTCATATTGCTGGTGGTGTTTTAGTCACTAAGTCGTGTCCAACTCTTGAGACCCAATGGACTGTAGCCCACCAGGCTCTTCTGTCCATGGGATTTTCCAGGTGAGAAATCTAGAGTGGGTTGCATTTCCTCCTCCAGGGGATTGTTCTGACCCAGGGATTGAACCTAACTCTCCTGCATTGGCAGGTGGATTCCTTACTGAATAAGCCACCAGGGAAGCCCTGATAATTACATTACTATTTGAATAAATATAATTTAATATAATTCCATATGAAGTCTTCATACATATGTCAGTCTTAAAATTAATGTCCTCTACCCCATGCCCAAGGTAAGAGAAACCCAAGTAAGATGGTAGGTGTTGCAAGAGGGCAGACACACTGAAACCATACTCACAGAAAACTAGTCAATCTAATCATACTAGGACCACAGCCTTGTCTAACTCAATGAAACTAAGCCATGCCTGTGGGGAAACCCAAGATGGGCAGGTCATGGTGGAGAGATCTGACAGAATGTGGTCCACTGGAGAAGGGAATGGCAAACCACTTCAGTATTCTTGCCTTGGAACCCCATGAACAGTATGAAAAGGCAAAATGATAGGATACTGAAAGAGGAACTCCCTAGGTCACTAGGGGCCCAATATGCTACTGGAGATCAGTGGAGAAATAACCCAAGAAAGAATGAAGGGATGGAACCAAAGGAAAAACAGTACCCAGCTGTGGATGTGACTGGTGGTAGAAGCAAGGTCCGATGCTGTAAAGAGCAGTATTGCATAGGAACCTGGAATGTCAGGTCCGTGAATCAAGGCAAATTGGAAGTGGTCAAACAAGAGATGGCAAGAGTGAATGTAGACATTCCAGGAATCAGCGAACTAAAATGGACTGGAATGGGTGAATTTAACTCAGATGACCATTATATCTACTACTGTGGGCAGGAATCCCTGAGAAGAAATGGAGTAGCCATCATGGTCAACAAAAGAGTACGAAATGCAGTACTTGGATGCAGTCTCAAAAACGACAGAATGATCTCTGTTCGTTTCCAAGGCAAACCATTCAATATCACAGTAATCCAAGTCTATGCCCCAAACAGGAACGTTGAAGAAGCTGAAGTTGAAGTTGTAGGTCTATGAAGACCTACAAGACCTTTTAGAACTAACACCCAAAAAAGATATCCTTTTCATTATAGGGGACTGGAATGCAAAAGTAGGAAGTCAAGAAACACCTGGAGTAACAGGCAAATTTGGCCTTGGAATATGGAATGAAGCAGGGTGAAGACTAATAGAGTTTTGCCAAGAAAATGCACTGGTCATAATAAATACCCTCTTCCAACAACACAAGAGAAGACTCTACACATGGACATCACCAGATGGTCAACACTGAAATCAGATTGAGTATATTCTTTGCAGCCAAAGATGGAGAAGCTCTATACAGTCAACCAAAACAAGACCAGGAGCCGACTGTGGCTCAGATCATGAACTCCTTATTGCCAAATTCAGACTTAAATTGAAGAAAGTACAGAAAACCACTAGACCATTCAGGTATGACCTAAATCAAATCCCTTATGATTATACAGTGGAAGTGATAAATAGATTTAAGGGCCTAGATCTGATAGATAGAGTGCCTGATGAACTATGGAATGAGGTCCGTGACATTGTACAGGAGACAGGGATCAAGACCATCCCCATGGAAAAGAAATGCAAAAAAGAAAAATGGCTGTCTGGGGAAGCTTTACAAATAGCTGTGAAAAGAAGAGAAGCAAAAAGCAAAGGAGAAAAGGAAAAATATAAGCATCTGAATGCAGAGTTCCAAAGAATATCAAGAAGAGATAAGAAAGCCTTCCTCAGTGATCAATGCAAAGAAATAGAGGAAAACAACAGAATGGGAAAGACTAGAGATCTCTTCAAGAAAATTAGAGCTACCAAGGGGACATTTCATGCAAAGATGGGCTTGATAAAGGACAGAAATGGTATGGACCTAACAGAAGCAGAAGATACTAAGAAGAGGTGGCAAGAATACACAGAAGAACTGTACAAAAAAGATCTTCACGACCCAGATAATCATGATGGTGTGATTACTCATCTACAGCCAAATATCCTGGAATGTGAAGTCAAGTGGGCCTTAGAAAGCATCACTATGAACAAAGCTAGTGGAGGTAATGGAATTCCAGTTGAGCTATTTCAAATCCTGAAAGATGATGCTGTGAAAGTGCTCCACTCAATATGCCAGCAAATTTGGAAAACTCAGCAGTGGCCACAGGACTGGAAAAAGTCAGTTTTCATTCCAATCCCAAAGAAAGGCAATGCCAAAGAATGCTCAAACTACCACACAATTGCACTCATCTCACACGCTAGTAAAGTAATGCTCAAAATTCTCCAAGCCAGGCTTCAGCAATACATGAACCGTGAACTTCCTGATGTTCAAGCTGGTTTTAGAAAAGGCAGAGGAACCAGAGATCAAATTGCCAGCATCCGCTGTATCATGGAAAAAGCAAGAGAGTTCCAGAAAAACATCTATTTCTGCTTTATTGACTATGCCAAAGCCTTTGACTGTGTGGATCACAATAAACTGTAAAAAATTCTTCAAGAGATGGGAATACCAAACCACCTGATCTGCCTCTTGAGAAACCTGTATGCAGGTCAGGAAGCAACAGTTAGAACTGGACATGGAACAACAGACTGGTTCCAAATAGGAAAAGGAATATGTCAAGGCTGTATACTGTCACCCTGCTTATTTAACTAATATGCAGAGTACATCATGAGGAACGCTGGGCTGGAAGAAACACAAGCTGGAATCAAGATTGCCAGGAGAAATATCAATAACCTCAGATATGCAGATGACACCACCCTTATGGCAGAAAATGAAGAGGAATTAAAAAGCCTCTTGATGAAAGTGAAAGAGGAGAGTGAAAAAGTTGGCTTAAAGCTCAACATTCAGAAAACGAAGATCATGGCATCCGATCCCATCACTTCATGGGAAATAGATGGGGAAACAGTGGAAACAGTGTCAGACTTTATTTTTGGGGCCTCCAAAATCACTGCAGATGGTGACTGCAGCCATGAAATTAAAAGATGCTTACTCCATGGAAGGAAAGTTATGACCAACCTAGATAGCATATTCAAAAACAGAGACATTACTTTGCCAACAAAGGTCCGTGTAGTCAAGGCTATGGTTTTTCCTGTGGTCATGTATGGATGTGAGAGTTGGACTGTGAAGAAGGCTGAGCACCGAAGAATTGATGCTTTTGAACTGTGGTGTTGGAGAAGACTCTTGAGAGTCCCTTGGACTGCAAGGATATCCAACCACTCCATTCTGAAGATCAGCCCTGGGATTTCTTTGGAAGGAATGATGCTGAAGCTGAAACTCTAGTACTTTGGCCACCTCATGCGAAGAGTTGACTCATTGCAAAAGACTCTGATGCTGGGAGGGATTGGGGGCAGGAGGAGAAGGGGACGACAGAGGATGAGATGGCTGGATGGCATCACTAACTCGATGGACGTGAGTCTGAGTGAACTCCAGGAGTTGGTGATGGACAGGGAGGCCTGGCATGCTGAGATTCATGGGATCGCCAAGAGTCAGACACGACTGAGCGACTGAACTGAACTGAACTGAATTTCTGTCCAAAGTCATATTTAACATCACTTCAGTTCAATTGCACTTTATAAGTCTATAGGAAAGTTTCTTCTTTTTTAAGTATTAAGAGTTGGGCACGACTGAGCGACTTCACTTTCACTTTTCACTTTCATGCATTGGAGAAGGAAATGGCAACCCACTCCAGTGTTCTTGCCTGGAGAATCCCAGGGATGGCGGAGCCTGGTGGGCTGCCGTCTATGGGGTCGCACAGAGTCGGACACAACTGAAGAGACTTAGCAGCAGCAGCAGCAGTATATAGCAAGTGATTGGTAGTCTTAGATTCTCCTATTGGCATTTTCACTCAAAGTCAAGAACACATTATTAATGAGAGTTCACATTTCAGGTGTTCAGATGCACAGTATAGACCTTGACAAAGGAGGAAAATATCAATAAAAATTCATATGCTTTAAATGACTCTCCAAAACTATAAAACAACAGACTTTAATTGGAATTTTACATTATGTTGTGGTTTCTCTGCTGGTTCAGAGATTAAGAACCCACCTGCCAATGCAGGAGACACAGGGTTTGATCTCTGGGTCAGAAAGGTTCCCTAGAGGAGGAAATGGCAACCTGCTCCAGTATTCTTGCTTAAGAATCCCATGCACAGAGGAGCCTGAGGGGCTGTGGTCCACGGAGTCACAGAGTTGGATAAGACTGAGCACTCACACACATACACACACACACACACACGCAAATTATGAGGTAAAGAAAAATTTTGAATGTATTCTTCATCATTTATATTTAATAGATAATGCAATAAACTGTTATTTTTATCAGATAGACATATCTGCCACAAATAAGTGCCTATTAAGGAAATTAATGCTAAATTCTCACCATCAGTAAGACAGTGTACTATACCAGTAGTGATAAGGATATTGTTGCAGATTACACATATAATATATATAATTTGATAATTGCCAGTTGAAGTATTTGGCATACAAATTCACAATGATATTATGAAGTAGGCAATACTAGTATCCCTGTTTTTCAGATGAGAAATTGAAGTTTGGGAAGTTTAATCTGTTTGCCTGAAGTCACACTGTTATTATGTTTGCCAGGATCAGATTTCAGAGTGTCTGGTTTCTGAGTCTGGGCCTCTAACCAGGCTCTAATTGCTAGCTCCCTAGCACATCAGGTCTTATTGTGCCTACACTATTTCTATTCCACAGAAAAAAACACACCAGAATGAGTTCTCCTACCCTTTGTTCTAAAACAAATTAAAATTTCTGAAAAGACAGTTTTGATGTTAATTGTCAATAATAATTATATTTTCCTTTTGAGAAGAATTGATATGATTCATTTTAAGAGTTTTGGATAATAACTATTCACATAAATATAACTCAGATTTAGAGAATTAAATCTCATAGACTGCAAGTTTATTTATGAGATTTCTTGTTAATGCTGAATCATTTTCTCATCTAAATCAGCACATTGTAATGGTAGTTGTAGATATTCATTTATTCAAGATTATTACTGAATAATTTTTTATGTACTAAGATAATTACTAGAAATAGCCAGCCTGATAGAACAATGGATATTTAAATGTACAGATGGAGAGCAAAGAACTTATTAAATATTTAGGGGGAGACATGGAACTTTCCAGGTGGCACTAGTGGTAAAGGACCCATTGCCAATGGAGGAGATAGAAGAGATGTGGGTTCGATCCCTAGGTTGGGAAGATCCTCTGGAGGAGAACATGGCAGCCCACTCCAGTATTCTTGCCTGGGGAACCCCATGGACAGAGGAGCCCGGTTGGCTAGGGTCCATAGGGTTGCAAAAAGTAGGGCAAGACTTGAAGTGGCTTAGCACACATGCATGCAGGAGAAATTATTAAGGCTTCCTTCATAGCTCAGTTGGTAAAGAGTCCACCTGCAATGTAGGAGACCCTGGCTCAATTCCTGGGTGGGGAAGATTCCCTGGAGAAGGGAAAGGCTACCCACTCCAGTATTCTGGCCTGGAGGATTCCATGGACTATATAGTCCATGGGGTTGCAAAGAGTCAGACACGACTGGGTGACTTTCACTTTCACACTTTTCACTTTCACATCAATACCTGACAATCCACATATTGCTTGCCATAAAAATTACAAAAAAATATTTGAGCTTGGACTTATTTTCATTTCCCAGTAACAACAGAAAGAAATAGATGCGAATTCAAAATACAGGGTTTTAAGTTGCCCCTCATTGACCCCCGTTGAGTGATCATCCTTTCATGTCTTACTGCAAGACAACATGACTGAAAGAGGCTGCTGAGAGACTGACATCACCAAGAGGGTTATTAGGCTATTCCTGACTTCCCTCCCCCTCACAGGAAGAACAACTAGTCAAGAACAGGACACCGCCGAGAGAGTTCTAGAACATGGAGGCTGGGCTGAAGCACCTCCTGTACCTTAGAGACCAAGACAGATGGCATGAAGGTAAAAGAAGTGACTGTAAGTTGAGGGCACTGCCCCTCCCCCAAACCAGCACAGCATCACATGGAGAGGCTTCCCTGGAGCCTCCTGTCTCTTCAGTGGGAAAAGAGAATCTGGGGAGACTAACAATACCATTCGCCATCTTGTGGGTCACTCTGAGGGAGCCCCTACTCTGACCTTACATCATGAGGGTTGCAAGGATATCTCAGTTACCCTTGAACAGAGATCATAGCCTGGGGCTTCTGCTACCAGCCTGAGAATCTAGGCAGATACAGGCACTATCTTACAGCCTCACCAGGTAGAGAACCAGGCCAGCAGTCT
Organism: Bos mutus; assembly: GCF_027580195.1. Lineage (NCBI taxonomy): Eukaryota > Metazoa > Chordata > Mammalia > Artiodactyla > Bovidae > Bos > Bos mutus. The sequence continues at coordinate 60,934,851 of NC_091636.1, forward strand.
TATCCACCTGTTAGTAGCCAGTGGCATCCCCTCCCTGTCCTCAGACCTCAGTTGTCTTGCTGAGAATAGAACTGCCCAAGGAATTACCAGCAGATACAACCAGAGACCCAAACTGAGCTGACTGGTGAAGACTTGCTCCTGCCAAAGAAAACCTGTAAAGTCTGAAAGAAAAGTCCTGTTATACAAATGTGTAAATTCAAACATAAGAAATCAAGGGTCACAAAAAATCAGGTAACCATCACTAAAGGAACTAATAAAGATCCAATAGCACACCCTAAATCTATTTCTGCTTTATTGACTATGCCAAAGCCTTTGACTGTGTGAATTACAATAAATTGTGGAGAATTGTGAAAGAGATGGCAATACCAGACCACCTGACCTGCCTCTTGAGAAACCTGTATGCAGATCAGGAAGCAACAGTTAGAACTGGACATGGAACAACAGACTGGTTCCAAATAGGAAAAGGAGTACGTCAAGGCTGTATATTGTCACCCTGCTTATTTAACTTATAGGCAGAGTACATCATGAGGAACGCTGGGCTGGATGAAGCACAAGCTGGAATCAAGATTCCTGGGAGAAATATCAATAACCTCAGATACGCAGATGACACCACCCTTATGGCAGAAAGTGAAGAAGAACTAAAGAGCCTCTTGATGAAAGTGAAAGAGGAGAGTAAAAAAGTTGGCTTAAAGCTCAACATTCAGAAAGCGAAGATCATGGCATCTGGTCCCATCACTTCATGGCAAATACATGGGGAAACAGTGGAAACGGTGACTGATTTTATTTTGGGGGGCTCCAAAATCACTGCAGGTGGTGATTGCAGCCATGAAATTAAAAGACGCTTACTCATTGGAAGGAAAGTTATGACCAACCTAGACAGCATATTTAAAAGCAGAGACATTACTTTGTCAACAAAGGTCCGTCTAGTCAAGGCTATGGTTTTTCCAGTGGTCATGTATGAATGTGGGAGTTGGACCATAAAGAAAGAATTGGTGCTTTTGAAGTGTGATGTTGGAGAAGACTCTTGAGACTCCCTTGGACTACAAGGAGATCCAACCAGTCCATCCTAAAGGAAATCAGTCCTGGGTGTTCATTGGAAGGACTGATGTTGAAGTTGAAACTCCAATATTTTGGCCATCTGATGCAAAGAGCTGATTCATTTGAAAAGACCCCGATGTTGGGAAAGACTGAGGGTAGGAGGAGAAGGGGACGACAGAGTTTGAGGTGGTTAGATGGCATCACCGACTCAATGTACATGAATTTGGGTAAACTCCGGGAGTTGGGGATGGACAGGGAGGCCTGGCGTGCTGCTGTTCATGGGGTCACAAAGAGTTGGACAGGACTGAGCAACTTAACTGAAAGAAATGGAAATCTATGGATGGTCAGAAAAAGAATTCAGAATAACTCTCTTCAGGAAGTTTTGTGAACTACAAGTAATTACAGGCAGATATCTAAAGAAAATTAGGAAAATAATGGGGAACAAAATGAGAAGTTCTACAAGAAAATAGCAACCAGTTAAACCCTGCATAAATTTCTGAATTAAAACATATAGCTACTGAACTGAAGAACTCGTTTCACAAATAGATTCTACTATATGGAAAAAAAGACTCAGAGACCTGAAAGATAGGACAGTTGAAATTACCCAGTGTTGCAAAAAGAAAAATGGATGAAAAAGACTGAAGAGAGACTACAAGAATTAAAGGACACAATGAAAACAAACAGTATTTGTATTATGGGAATTCTAGGAGAAGACAAATAAAAAGGGGCAGAAAGTACATTTAAAGCAATGATGTCTCCCAAACTGGGGAGAGAGATGGACATCCAGATCCACAAGATTGAAAAGACCCCAAGTAGGTTGAAACTTAAAGGGCCACAAGGAGACATGTTTTATACTTATAATTAAATGTTAATATATTTATGTTAAGTATATATGCAAATTATAAATTTATAATTAAATAAACTACACCTAAATTTATAATCAAATTGTCAAAAGTCAGAGACACACACACACAAAAAAAATTCAAGAGCAACAAGAAAAAAGAGATAAGTTACATACAAGAGAAGCCCCATAAAACTAGAGGTGGATGTCTCTAGTTTTCAAGTCAGAGGGAAAACAATAATATATTCAAAATATTGAAGGAAAATAACTATTGGGACTTCCCTGGGGGCTCAGTAGTGGCCAACACAGGATAAAGATGGGTATGACTCTTGATCTAGGAAGATTCTGTGCGTTATGCTGTGCTAAGTCACTTCAGTCGTATCCAACTCTTTGCAACCCCATGGACTATAGCCCACAGGCTCCCCTGTCCATGGGATTCTCCAGGCAAGAATACTGGAGTGGGTTGCCATGCCCTTCTACAAGATCCCGCATGGCACCGAGCAAAAAAGCCCATGTACCACAATTACTGAGCCTGTGCTCTAGAGGCAGGAAGACACATCTACTGAGTCCATGTACCCCAACTACTGAATCCCTGACACCCTAAAGCCCATGCCCTGCAATGAGAAGCTTTCACAACAAGAAACCCATGCCACACACCACAACCAAAAAGTAGCTCCCCCTCACCATAACTAGAGAAAAGCCAAAGATCCAGCACAACCCAAAATAAACAAAAATGTTAAAAAAGAAAAAACTGTCAACCAAGAATCCTATAGCCAACAAAGCTCTCCTTCAAAAATGAAGTAGGGATAAAGATTTTCCCAAACAAAAAAAATGAACACCTGGAGGGTGTTCATTACCTCCAGGACTGCCTCTTACAAAACATGCTAACTAAAGCAGTCCTTTGACTGGAAGTAGAAGAACACTAGTCAGCATCAGAAAAGCATAAAAAGGTATCATAAATCTCACTGGTAATAGTGACTATATTATGATGGATTCTGTAATACAGTAATGGCAGTTATGTCACTTACAACTCTAGTCGTAAAGTTTAAAAATGAAATAGAAAGGTTTCCCATATTCATGAGTTGGAAACATTAATGTTGTCAAAATATCAATACCACAAAAAGTTATCTACAGATTTAAAGCAATCCATATCAAGATTCCAAGTGCATTTTTTCAAAATTAGAAAAACACTCTTAGAATTGATATGAAACCACAAAAGCACCCTGAATAGCCAAATAAATCCTGAGAAAAAAAGGAGCAAACAGGAGTTATCACATTTCCTGATTTCAAGCTATGTGGTAAAGTTGTGGTCATCAGTACCTTTTGGTACTGGCATAAAAACAGACAAATTCACCAATGGAACAGAATGGAGAGCCCATAAATAAACCCAAGCATATCCAGTCAACTAATATTTGACAAGGGAGCCAAGAATACCCAATGGAGAAAAGACAAGCTCTTCAAAAAATCATGCGGGGATAATTGAACAAGTCAATCTTAAAGGAAATTAACCCTGAATATTCAATGGAAAAACTGATCCTGAAGCTGAAGCTCCAATACTTCAGCCACCTGATGCAAAGAGCTGATTCATTGGGAAAGACCCTGATGCTGAGAAAGATTCATGGCAAGAGAAAAGGGCATGGTAGAGGATGGTGGTAGAGATTGGATAGCATCACCAACTCTATGGACATGAATTTGAGCAAACTCCAGGAGATAGCAGAGAAGGCAATGGCAACCCACTCCAGTACTCTTGCCTGGAAAATCCCATGGACTGAGGAGCCTGGTAGGCTACAGTTCATGGGGTCGCTAAGAGTTGGACACGACTGAGTGACTCTACTTTGACTTTTTACTTTCATGCATTGGAGAAGGAAATGGCAACCCACTCCAGTGTTCTTGCCTGGAGAATCCCAGGGTCGGCGGAGCCTGGTGGGCTGCCGTTCATGGGGTCGTACAGAGTTGGACACAACTGAAGAGACAGCAGCAGCAGCAGCAGCAGCCAGGAGGACAGAGGAGCCCGGCATGCTGCAGCCCATGGGGTCACAGAGTCAGGCATGACCTAGCAACCGAACAACAACATGTGAAAGAATGAAACTGGACCCATATCTTACATGACTCACAAAAATTAATTTGAAATGCATTAAGGATGTAAATGTATGAACTGAAACCATGAAACTCCTAGAAAAATATGTAAGAATAAAACTTCTTGACATGGATCTTGATAATTTTTTGGTTATGATACCTAAATCACAAGTAACAAAATCAAAAAGAAGCGAATGAAACCACATCAACTAAAAAGCTTCTGCCCAGCAAAAGAAACCATGAACAAAGTGAAAAGACAACCTAGAGAATGGGGGAAAAAGTATTTTCAAACCATATATCTGATAAAGGATTAATATTTAAAATGTATAAAGAACTCATACCACTGAATAGCAAAAACGAAATAACCCAATTTTTAAAATGTGCAAAGGACCTAAATAGACATTTCTCCAAAGAAGATATTTAAAAGGCCGACTGGTACATGAAAAGTTGCCCACCATCACTAATCATTAAGGAAATGCAGATCCAAATCACAGTGAGATATCAGCTCATGTATGTTAGAATGGCCATCATCAAAAGGGCAAGTGATAACAAATGCTAGTGAGGCTGTGGAAGGAGCCTTTGTGCACTGCAGGCAGGAATGCAGATTGGTATAGCCACTGTAGAAAATGGTGTGGACTATCTTCAGAAAAAAATTTTAAAAAAAAGAAAGAAAAAGTAAAAATAAAACTACTAAATAATCCAGTAATTCCACTTTGGGAAATATATCCATAGGAAAAGAAAATGCTAACTCAAAAAGATGTTTGCACTTTGATGTTCAGAGCAGCATTATTTACAGTATCAAAAGCTTGAAACAACATTAAAGGATGAATTAATGCAGAAGTTCTGAAATAGGTAAGTAGATAGATATCCAGACCATGGAACATTACTTAGCCATAAAAATGAGGAAACCCAATCATTTGGACAACACAGATGGACCTTGAAGGCATTATGTTAAGTGAAATAAGTCAGAGAAAGACAAATACTATACAACTCATTTATAGGTGGAATCAAAAAAAAAAAAAAATTCCAGACTCCAAACTCATAGAAAAAGAGGTCACACTTGTGGTTGCCACAGGCACAGGGTGGACGGAGGGAGAAATAGAGGAAGTTGGTCAAAACATACAAAACTCCGCTTATAAGATAAATACTAGGAAAGTAATATGGCTAACACTGCCATATATTTGTTACAAGAATAAATCCTACAGATTCTCATTACAAGGTGAAATTTTTCTTTTTTCTTTTGTTTTTATTGTATCTATATGAAAAGATGGATGTTAGCTGAATCTATTGTGTTAATTGTCTTACAGTCTATATGAATCAAATAACCATGCTGTACAACTTAAACTTATACAGCGATGTATATCAATTACTTTTCAATAAAACTGGAAAAACAAAGTTGGTCCTCAGTCTAATCATTTAGATTGTGTACATTGTAAAATGTATAAATTCTTTCAAAAGCAAAGGTGAATATATTCATCAAATATTAACTGCAAAGTCTATAAGACACACAGAGTTTGACCCCTCAGTCTGGAAGACCCCCAAGAGGGGGGCAAGGCAACCCACTCCAGTGTTCTTGCCTGGAGAATCCCATGGACAGAGGAGCCTGGTGGGCTATAGTCCATAGGGTCGCAAAAAGTCAGACATGACTAAAGCGACTTAGCATGCTACACACATATTAATCTCTAACACAAAATAGCCATATTTCTATGATTCCGTGTCTTTTTTTTCTTTTCTTATTTGTTAGTTGGCTGTTTTTCTTGCTACTACTATGGTTCTTTCCTTCAAGAGTTTCTAATATACAATGGACAAAAAAGAAAAAACAAGTTTACAGTGTATAGCTAAAGCATCTCCTATAGTTGACTCTGCTGTTTTAAAAACAAATAAATGTTGTTTTTCTTTTTTAAGAAAGCATCTGTTCCAGCAGTTTTTCATCATGTGTCCCAACTACAAAACACAAGGCAACACGGAGGACAGGAAATGCTCTAAAATTGGAACAAAATAAGTTTTGTCCTGGTTATACTTGCAAGTCCCTTTCGCTTCAATAATTTACTTTTCTTCTCAATTAAGCAGCACAAAATCAATATTTATTCCTCTTTTCTCTGGAGTACACCAGTTTCTAGAGCTACTACAGATATTTTTGAAAGCAAAAAGCCCAGCAAAAAATCACTGGGGAAATTTTGTGTAGAAAACAAAACGTATCAGTGATTTGACGGTGTTAATATATAAGTCTCACCATGAGACTTTTCATACCCATGAGCTTATTTTATAGGGAGTCAGAAAAAAACAAGCAAACAATTATACAAAGAAAGAGAAAATTGCATATGGTAACTCCCAGGAAGGAAAAGCACCAGGGTTAAAATATGTTCACAGAAGTGGGGCATGCCTATTCTGAGGTATTCAAAAAGGAGTTACCTCTGAAAGAGATAAGTGAACAAGTTCTGTTCGGACAATGCATTTGTAAGTCCAATTTGTTCAAGTCCAGCAAATTTAGCCTAGGTAGCCAACCAATACAATCGACTATTATAGTACTGTACTATAATAAGTTTATAATACTATACACAAATAATAGATAAAAAGCAAGCACACACACTGGGATGACCCTGAGAGATGGGATGGGGAGGGAGGTGGGGGGGATTCAGGATGGGGGACACATGTGCACCCATGGCTGATTCATGTCAATGTATGGCAAAAACCACTACAATATTGTAAAGTAATTACCCTCCAATTGAAATAAATTATTTTTTTAAAAAAGCAAGCACACAAAAACTAAAGAAAGCATTTTTAATATTACAGTGCAGTACACTGAAAGATACAGCAGTACAATACAACAGCTGGCACTTCTTAGCAGTACCGGGCTATATGACTGCTACTTTCATGCCTCCTTCCATACATCCTGGGCTTGAAGTAGACACTAGACTGCTGCATTCTGTACCGTGCCCTACAGCAAAGTACACAAAAGCACAACCACTGTACAGGATGCACGCAACTGACAATGTGCGCCAGACACGAGCACTAACTTACCTGATTGGACAGGCAAACACGTGTTCACATCGTTGAAAGCTCTCAACTTGAAGGTTCATATGTAGGAGACTTACTCCTTAGTATTAGATGGGAGAGTGGAAAAATAAGGCCTGTTGTTTTTTATGCTATCACCAACAGATTCTATGAATACGTTGTCCACGTTTCCCTGTATATGTCATAGCGTTGCCGCAGGTGATGAACCTAGGGGTTTAATTTCAGGGTTTAAGGCTAGATTCACTAGATTGTGCCAAATTATTTTCCAAATGGTGTATTCCAATTTAGATTGGAGATAGAAAAATACAAAAGAAGATAATGATGATCTTTTACTTATTCAGCAACTAGCAAATGTGTGACTCAGCCATTGTTAGATGAGGGTTCAACGTACCAAAACATAACATAACATGGTTGTTATCTATGATTCACTTATATTTTCTGACTTGTCCCTGCATTTGACATACTTGCTGTAGAAAAGGAGAGAATACTAGCTGATGGATATTACTTGAATTCATGAGACTGAAGGATAAACTATTGGCATTATAGATTCTAGTACTATTTCTTAAGTAATAAACTGGTTTTTATTTTTGAAAGACATACTGGCTCTATGAGATAATCATTTCAGCCTTGTCCCAGCTAGATTTCCTGCTTTTTCAAAATTTTGTTCCAGATATTTCACTTTCCATCCTATTATTCTATTTATTGACATTCAAGAAAACTGAGAATTTCATCATGTTAGAACAGGAAGAAATTCAAAAATTGTTTAATTCCTACACTTCAGGAAAAGCAGCTGTGACATAGAAGTTAAGAGTTTAGATTCTAAGCTAGACCACCTGGGTTCAATTTTTCCCTAAAAGTTGTATGATTTAGAAAGTTACTTAACTCTCCATGTCTCAGGGTTCTCAAATTGCAATGACAATATTATTATGACTTCATGTAGCTATGATTTCAGTGTTTATGCGTATGACACTCTGAATTGTGCCTGGGACATAATAAATGTTCAACAAAGCTGCCACTTTGTTATTAAATTTTATTTGCATAGAAGAAATACATGAAATTCCAAATCACTGTCAATTTTCCCTCTTCATGTAGCCAGCCCCTTGAGCATAGACTAAGGACCAGACTCTTTTCTTGCTTATTTAATATTCTTTCCAGATGTTTGATTTGTATTTTCTCATCTACCAGATTTCCCTGGTGGTTCAAACAGTAAAGAATCTATCTGCAGTGCAGGAGACCTCGGTTTGATCACTGAGTTGGGAAAATCCCCTGGAGAAGGGAATGGTTACCCGCTCCAGTATTCTCGCCTGGAGCATCCCATTGACAGAGGAGCCTGGGCTACAGTCCATGGGGTCACAAAGAGTCAGACACAACTGAATGACTAACACTTTTACTTTCAAAACTTTCTCAACCCAAGATATATATGTGTGTATGTATATATATACACACACACATAGAAAATGCATATCTTGTGCTACAATAGTTCATTCATTTATGAGTTGTTTATTCATCTTCATCTATGTGCCGGGAAGAAAAGAGAAATGGTAGTATATAAAAAACGATAAACTGTACTAGTGATTTCGGAGAAGGCAATGGCAACCCACTTCAGTACTCTTGCCTGGAAAATCCCATGGATGGAGGAGCCTGGTAGGCCGCAGTCCATGGGGTCGCACAGAGTTGGACACGACTGAGCGACTTCACTTTCACTTTCCACTTTCATGCATTGGAGAAGGAAATGGCAACCCACTCCAATGTTCTTGCCTGGAGAATCCCAGGGACAGGGGAGCCTGGTGGGCTGCCGGCTATGGTGTCACACAGAATCAGACATGACTGAAGTGACTTAGCAGCATACTAGTGATGCTTTATAATATAATGGATGAACTGATGCTACAGTTTCTCTTATATATGTTCCCTTCTGAAGAATAAAACATCTACCACAAAACCTTCCAGAATGGAGTCAGGGGAGTGTACTGCACCCTAGACACAGAGCAAGTCAGTTTTCAAAACATGCCAGGGGGGTGGAGACAATGGATCTGGAAAACAATGTAAAAAAGAGAGAGAGAGAGAGAGAGAAATAAAGAAAAAAGTTTGAAAAGACTTTAAGATTCCCAACTTATCCAACTTCGAATGGATTGCATACCAGTCAGGAGATGAACGGGCACCCTGGGCAGCCCTAGTGATAAAGAACCCACCTGCCAATGCAGGAGGCATAAGAGAGATGGGTCAAACCCTTGGTGAGGAAGATCCTCTGGAGGAGGGCATGGCAACCCACTCCAGTATTCTTGCCTGGAGAACACAATGGACAGAGGAGCCTGGCGGTCTACAGTTCATAGGGTCACAAAGAGTTAGAAATGACTGAGTGACTTAGCACGCATGCAGGAGATGAAAGTATATAAATATTTTGAACCATTATGACCATCTATGAACAAATTAAGAGAAAGTTTGGCAATGCAAAATGTACATGAATGCTTGCTCAGATCCTGTAGGGTATAAGAATGGCTACAAATCTATCACATTATTACATCATAGAAAGGGGCATATATTTTCAGTAAGATTACTATACTTCAACAATAATCATTTTCTGTTTATAAAAGTTTAAAATCCAATCCATGAGGGTGCATTTAAGAGTATGTATAAATTGCTAACCTGAGGGACATAGCAGAATTTCAAAGGCTTGATTGCAAAGTGCATGATTGGTGACAGAAGAGGGTTGCTTGCAAAGACTACAATTTGGATTAGTCTGAAGTGTTGAAACAAATTTTTTATATCCCTTTTATTTAAATGGCATAGACGTTAAAAGTAGTTAAAACTAAGAGGCAACAACATTAATCTTCTACCAGCTTTAATGTAGCAAGACACTTTCTGTTCCGTAAAGAAAATTTCATTTAAGATTATTTTTAAGAGGATTTTTATTAGGAAAGTATGATAAAAAGCAAAACTCCATTACTACCTCATTATAAAAGGTCTTGCTGTTTTACAAACACAGTTGTAGTTCAGGAGAAGTCACGTCCTAAGTGTGTATTCACAGATGGCAAACTGGCTAACCTCATGGCAAACGGTCATGGTACACATGTTGGGAAAGATGACAATCTTGAGCTCTTTAGAAGAGTATTGTGTGCTCATGGAGCTTGGAATTCAGAGAGAAGTGTACCTAGGATTTAATACTGGCTCTGCATTGGAGAAGGAAATGGCAACCCACTCCAGTGTTCTTGCCTGGAGAATCCCAGGGATGCGGAAGCCTGGTGGGTTGCCGTCTATGGGGTCACACAGAGTCGGACACGACTGAAGCGACTTAGCAGCAGCTTCTACTATCTGCTACCTTTGGCTTCCCTTTGTAGCTCAGTCTGTAAAAAATCTGCCTGCAATACAGGAGACCTGGGTTCGATTTCTGGGTTGGGAAGTTCCCTTAGAGAAGGAAATGGCAACCCATTCTACTATTCTTGCCTGGAGACCATGGACAGAGGAACCTGAGGGCTATAGTCCATGAGGTAGCAAGAATCTGACACGACTTAGCAACTAAACCACCACCACCACCTTTGACAATTAAATTGTTTTTTTGTTCACAAAGACGAGAAAAAGAATAGCCACTTCCCAACATTGTTTGAAGGATGAAATGTCTGTAAAGCCCCTTACAAAAATCTTGCATCTACGACAAGGAATAGATGTTAAGTATTAGCAATAGTATATTATTATTACCTTTATTATAACAACAATATAATTCACACCTTCAAATCATGTACAGTACTTAGAGAATACATGTGCCTAGGCAGAGCAATTTTTTTTACCTGCTATTTGAATATGATACTTCAAAGACGAAATTTACATCCATTTCTCCTGTTGAAACCTAAGAAATGTACCAGTGGATGTTCCAGCCATCTTTCATCATGTCTCTTTCTCTGAGAACTCTAACATGTAATACAATTTGGTTTCTTTGTCAGTAGTCTGACTTTTTTTAAGATTTTTTTTTAATGTGGACTATTTTTTTTAAAAATATCTATTGAATTTGTTACATGATTGTTTTTATTTTACATTTTGACTTTTGGGCAGCAAAGCATATAGGATCTTAGCTCCCCAACCAGGAATTGAACCTGCACACCCTACATTGGAAGGCAAATTCCTAACCACTGGACGACCGAGGAAGTTTCTCTAACAAATTTTTAATGTCTCATTTTGTCTTTAACATGTTATAGCTTTACCATTATGTGACTCGGTATGAATTTTTAATTTATTTTGCTCCACATTAAAAGCCCACTTCTGCTCAAGAAAATCAAGTCATTTTCCCCATCCCCCCCCCAAAAAAAAAATAGAGTTTCATCTCTTGAGTGCAGTCTCTGTTAAAGTTTCTCCATTTTTTTCCTTCTGAAATTCCCAATGGATATGAGGGAACGCAGTGCATCTCCTCTTGGTTTCCCTTTAACATTTTAGGTTTCACATTTTCCAGCTGTTTATTATGACCAATCAAAATAGCATATTCAAAAGCAGAGACATTACTTTGCCCACAAGGTCCGTCTCGTCAAGGCTATGGTGCTTCCAGTGGTCATGTATGGATGTGAGAGTTGGACTGTGAAGAAAGCTGAGCGCCGAAGCATAAAAGAACTGTGATTAGAGACGACTCTTGAGAGTCCCTTGGACTGCAAGGAGTTCCAACCAATCTATCCTAAAGGAGATAAGTCCTGGGTGTTCATTGGAAGGACTGATGCTAAAGCTGAAACTCTAATACTTTGGCCACCTCATGTGAAAAGTTGACTCATTGGAAAAGACCATGATGCTGGGAGGGATTGGGGGCAGGAGGAGAAGGGGGCGACAGAGAATGAGATGGCTGGATGGCATCACCGACTCGATGGACATGAGTTTGAGTAAACTCCGGGAGTTGGTAATGGACAGGAAGGCCTGATGTGCTGCGATTCATGGGGTTGCAAAGAGTCAGACACGACTGAGCGACTGAAATGAACTGAACTGAACTGAACATGCTGATACCACACAGGCTTGGCCAGTTCTCTATTTTCTTGGGTGGAATCTTCTGTCCTATCTGCTGTGTCAGGCCATGTGGTCCAAAGTCCAAAGACAGTCCCGTGGGAGGCTAGCTGCCATGCCATGTGAATGATGACCCGGGAGATGCCTGGGAGAAGAGACGTTGTGCAGCATGGAAGGAGAGGTTGTATTGGCAGCGGTCCTCCAGCCCCTCAACCTGGATCAGGGATAAATACCATCCACCTTAGACTCATCCCGAGTCTCCAACGCTCAAAATGTGAACAAAAGAAAATGGTTGTTTTGCAGCAGTAACTTGGATGTGTGTGCGCATGCTAGTAACTTAGATGAGGAATCTGTTTTGACTTAGATGTCAATGAAATAGCTGCACCTTCTCTCATCACTTCATCCACTTTCATATGATTTGAGAACTTCCTTTGAAGGGGTCTATGATTTCTCATTGTTGTTTGACTGATGTCTTTCCTTCATGTTAAGTTGTTTCTGTAGTTTTTTGGTTTTGAGTTCATTTCCAGTAGAGGATAACTTGATTGATTAATTGATTCTTTGGCATATTCATGTCCATGACTTAAAACTCAACATTCAAAAAAACTAAGATCATGACATATAGTTTCATCATTTCCTGGGAAATAGAAGTGGGAAAAGTGGAAACAGTGACAGATTTTACTTTCTTGGGCTCCAAAATCACTGCAGATGGTGACTGCAGCTGTGAAATTAAAAGGTGCTTACTCCTTGGAAGAAAAGTTATGACCAACCTAGATAGCATATCAAAAAGCAAAGACATCACTTTGCCAAAAAAGTCCATATTTGTAAACTCTGTCTCCCACAGTGAGAACTCTGGCTTCCAAACATTTATATAGTTACTCACATACTTGAATCTACTCTACAGATAATGTTGTTTAGAATTTCTTCTTTTTTTAATTTTATTGGAGTATAGTTGATTTACAATGTTATGTTAGTTTCAGGTGTACAGCAAAGGTATTCAGTTATACAGACACACACATTCATTCTTTCAAATTCAAAAGAATTTCTACCTCTATGACATTAATAACAAAAGCTTACTAAATAAATTTCAAAATTTTCTATTTTTTCTTTCTGTCTTCAGAATACATTCCTCCAAGAGTATATATGACTGAAGGTACAGACTGTTGAAATTTAGTTTTTTATTTCTTTTTTGACATGTTGTTGCCAATATATGGAGAAGGAAATGGCAACCCACCCCAGTATTTTTGCCTGGAGAATCCTATGGACAGAGGAGCTTTGCAGGCTACAGTCCATGAGATCGCATGAGTTGGACATGACTTTGTAACTAAACCACCACCAACATTGCCAACATAATATTCAGATTTAAGAGTTTTTTCATATACTTGTTGATACCAATGCATATGTATTTATTTTAATTTGTTTGTTTTTAGATTCCTAAGCCTATCTCTTTTGTTTTACTGAGGGGTAATTTACATGCCACAACATTCCCTTATTTTATATATAAAACTCAATAATTTTGTTGAATTACAGAATTATGCAATGATCACAATATAACATAAAACATTTCCATCATTCCAAAATGAAATCTCATGCCATCTGTATCCACCTTAATTTCCACTGCCAGTTCCAGGCAGCAAAATGTTTTCTGTCTCTGATCTTATTCTGAATTGGAACAAAGGTCAACTCTTAAAAGAAAAAAAAACTAAATTAATTAAATATTGACATTTTAAAATTAATGACATAAAATTCAACAACAAAGAATATCAGTTATAAACACAATTGTAAATCATTAAAAAATATCATATGGTGAAATGTGCTTTATCAATAATGCACTAAATAACAATATGTAGTATTGGTTCTAATAACAACTACAGTTTTAAAGTAATGGTGACTATTAGTGATAATTTTAGTATCTGCAACAAGTATGACACAAAAGAAAGTTGATTTCTATTGGTGATAAAGACTCATTGTTCTTATGGCTTTATACTTAGATTAGTAAATGAAGCAAATGTCAAAATTCAGAAAATAAAATGTGTCTTCTATTCATATTTAATATTCCATGGTAGCTCAGTGGTAAAGAATCCACCTGCAATGAAGGAGACATGGGTTCAATCTCTGGACTGGGAAGATCCCCTGGAGAAGGAAATGGCAACCCACTCCAGTATTCTTGCCTGGGAAATCCCATGGACAGAGGAGGCTGGTGGGCTACAGTCCATGGGGCTGCAAAGTGTAGGACATGACTGAGCACTCACACACACCACACCCTATGAATGATTAGACTTTTAAAAGAAACCAGTGCAATTTATGGGCCAATCCCTTTGGGATTTCTATGAATGTAGCCCTACTTATGACACAACTTTATTAAATTGACATTATTTGAAAAAAAATCAGCAAAATAATCTTACAGGAAAAAATATTCTCACTGAAAGCCATCTATGAGACTTTCCATCTTCAGGTTAGAAAATTTGTTTAGTCAAAAAGAGAGTCAACAAAAACTATTTTAGAAGGAGAACTTGGGCCTGACATCAGATATTCCTATGCTACCAGCTGCAAAGAATTTTGCTCCATCCTCTGTTTTCACAGGAGGGTGTCGATTCCATCTTAGTTTTTTTAAATGTGTTTAGTACTTAACAAGTGCCATGAAACATTATCATAAGTAATCATATAACTGCTGGGCATACACACCAAGGAAACCAGAATTGAAAGAGACACGCATGTAAATTATCACATGTGAAACGAATTGCCAGTCCAGATTCGATGTATTATACAGGGTGCTCGGGGCTGGTGCACTGGGATGATCCAGAGGGATGGGATGGGGAGGGAGGTGGGAGGTGGGAGGTGGGAGGTGGGAGGTGGGTTCAGGATGGGGAACACATGTATATCCATGGCGGATTCATGTCAATGTATGGCAAAACCAATACAATATTGTAAAGTAAAAAAATAACTAAATAAATAAAATGCTGAGATTAAAAAAATAAATAACTGATTGCCATTCTGTATCCTCTATAAGTTTACTTAATCAAAACAAATGTGTTTAGTACTTAACAACCACCATGAAACATTATCATAAGCAACCGTATAACTGGTTGCCATTCTGTATCCTCTATAAGTTTGTTAATAAAAACATGCTGATATGAAAAGCAAGATTAATAAAGATCTGACCTTCAGTTGATTTTAGATCATGTGTTGCATATATAGAAAAATAATTTTCATGTTTTCTTCCATCTTTTTAAATTTTCTGAAAAAAAAATATATATAGCTGGTCATATCTCTTCCCCATTTACTCAAAATGATTTTTTTATTAGTGTAATTAATCATATTTTAATACTAATTCAGTATTACCTAGAGCTTTTTATTGCCTAAATTTATAAACACACTGATAGTGGTATTGAACATTTGTCTTTTGGGTTAAGGCATAATTAACATGGTGTTAATTTCTAAAATTCCTACCCTACATTGTAACAGGATAAGGAGAGAAAGAAAAAATATACTTCGCAGATCGTCCTTGATATCTTAAAGAAAGTATACCTGAAAGGAAACATTATATCACCATCAAGATATAAACTGATCATAAATATAGCTAAAGTTACCAACAAAATAAAGCTATAAATAAAAAAACATAATATTATTCTCTACCTGCTTCAAGTACCAACTCAGATAAAAAAGAAAAAAAATTTAAATAATGTCATACTGTCTTCAATTTCCTTATCACTTAACTGGTTTATCATACGGTAAACCAATTATCTCTCATACATTTAAGCCCCCATAGAATCTAAGGTCAAATCAAGAGCTTCTCACATTCAAATCAAAGAATACACTTTTTTCAAAACAAAGCAAAAATGTCTATATGAAAAGTTAAAAATTCTCATATTCTATGATCACATTCCTCAGCCCCTTCCAGTTGAAAAATATCAGGGTAGTTAAATTGAATTATCTTTTCATATATTCTCTACTGTTAAGTACTAATAATTAAAAATCCATTAATAACGTCAATTTTTTATTTACCCAGTAGAGGGCAGTGCTACATATGGAAACCAATGTATAACTAGGTTCCTCCAGAGTGAGTGACTGGATGACCCCATTAATTCCCATGCCCAGATTTCCTTAATTTGGCTTCTGAAAGCAGAGCATCAAATCCAAAGGAAATAAGTGGCAATAGAGATGTAGAGAAATAAAATATGCACACAGCTTAGCAATAACTACAGAGTTGGGCAGCATTGATAACACCTGTCTTCCTGTTTAATATGAGTTACAGTGTTTTCCAATAATGGGTCAAAGAGTTACGTACATGAGAGTGATAAACTAGACAGGGTTGCATAATTAATATTCTAGAGCATTTGAAAATATATAAATTATCTTTTATTTTCCTGTTGCCGGCTAGAATTAAGATAGCAAATATCACTGGAGACCAGTGTTCCGGATGACATCATAGCTTGATATGGTGTAAATTCTAGCTATTGATGTTTGTCTCCATGTGGATATGATCAGTCAGTGATTCGTCTTTTTGAATCAAAAATGCTAACTCATGATCCAGTTTTACTTCATCTTATGATGACATCAATATCCTAGCTCCAAGAAAATTGAAGTAGTATTTCTTAATAAACCTTGTTTTCAAAAATACTGAAATAATAACAAAGCAGCTTTTTTCAGCATTTGAACACTTTATTATTCTTTTATTTTTTATGGGAGGATAGTTGATTTACAATGCTCTGTTAGTTTCAGGTGCATGACAATGTGATTTAGCTAGGCACATACAGGTACCTATTTTTGAGCATCTTAATTTAAAAAACTAGGAACTATTATATGTGCTTAATCCTTAGGGGAAAATAACATCTACTCTTTTCTACTATATATAGTTTCATTTGTTTTTGCTCTATATACATATCAAATCAGCTCCTAAAAAATTGTGATGCTAGTAGATCACTTTACAGCTTTGATACGTACCATCTTGGGTAGAATTTTTACTTTCAAACATCTCCACAATATGTTTTCATTTGAATCTTTTCTTTAGTACTTATTTGATTTTTTATTTGTAAACGTAAATACATTTATTGAAAATGACCTAATTCTGTATGTTTAGAATTGAGACTGCCCTCTTTTCAGATTTCAGTTTTAGCAAGCAAGAATTGTTTCTTCTGTATTTTGTAAAGTGCTTAGAGATAAATATTAGGTGGTGATGATGATGAAGCTTCTATGGGATTTCTCCTTTAGCCCATCATTTAAATCTTGACTAGAGGAATGTCTGGGAAAAAAAAAAAAGATTTAAATAAGGAAGACTTAAACACTTCCAGCTAGTCTATGTGGCAGCAATTAAATCAACAGTGCCATATGCTGACTCTCCTATTAAAGCACTCTGCAGGGGAGAAGAAATTGGTGATTTGACAGAAAATTACTGTTCAAAATAATTACTTTTAAAAAAGACACTGTCTACAGAAATCTCCAGGAAACAACTATAAGTCATTCCTTATTTGATCATTTGACCTGAAAAATATGGACCCAAATTATTCTGCTATCATAAAAAAGTCATTGATATAAGCTATTGAATGAGGAGAAAATAAACTAATATGAAAACTATTGCATGACTCACAGTGAAATGCTCCTAGTTTAGTTCTAGCCTCTGCCATTTACTTAACTATGTTAACCTCCATTCTCTTATCAGTTAATTGGTAGTAACATTAAATTCCTTGAAATGTTGATGCTAGCCTTACAGGGAGATGTATACAGGGCACCTATTCTCATGGCCAGGCTGTTTGTTGCTTAGCAAATCCTGATGACTCTCATTACTTCTGCAAATGACATTTTATTTGATGTCAGGCAAATGATTGACTTTTTGAATCTTTCCTTCATATCTCAAATTGGAATTATAATGCCCACCAGCCTTACCATGGAGTATTGTTAATTTGAAACGAGATAATAATTGTGCAAGTGTGAAAATACTTTGCAAATGATAGAGTACAGAATAAATATTAGGATATAGAATTAATTGGGAATACATACAAGAATTTAAACTCGCATAAGAGAAGCTCTTTTGCATACATCATCTTCTGGGAAATTGTTAGAAAGATCACTTGGAATGAAAGGTTACATTGGCTTGTGGAGAGAAGTTCATTATTTATAGCACCATTATAATTTTTGTTTGTTTTGTGGAAATCATGTTTACATGATTCAGTGTTTTGCCTGAATACTGATGGATTGATTTGGTGGGTTGAAGGTAACAGTTTTCACTATATGTATGAAGTACAAGACTCCCAAAATACATTTACATTTATCCTCCTAAAATAAGCTTCATAATAGGTGAGTTTCATATTTTCACTCAAGAAAATTTTGTTACTGCAAATTTACTGATAAGAAAAGCAGGGTCAGTATTACAAGGATGTATATTTAGAATTACTGTATGTATCTGTTACTTTGGAATTTCTTAAGAAGCAAAGGATATGAGTGCCTTAAACCTATAGTCTCTGAACAAAGTAGTACAAATGTGGAAAGGCGATCTTACATCCCTCTTTCATAGGAAAAGCACCATCGAGAACTAAATCCTTCTTGAGGACTTTTTTAGAAAAAGTGTCGAATAGCCTTTAACTCTTTCAATATCTCATCCCCTAGATAACCATGGCTTCTCTGCGTCCTCTGAGTGTCTATTCATATCTGCCTTCCTCATAGGATAGGAAAAGACTATTTCTACACTTAAGCAACAGATGATACCACCCTAATGGCAGAAAGCAAAGAGGAGTGAAGAGCCTCTTGATGAAAATGAAAGAAGAGAGTGAAAACAGCTGGCTTGAGACTCAACATTCAAAAAACTAAGGTCACAGTATTCAGTCTCATCACTTCACAGAAAATAGATGGGGGAAAAATGAAAACGGTGGCAAATTTTGTTTGGGGGGCTCCAAAATCATCGCAGATGGTGACTACAGCCATGAAATTAAAAGATGCTTGCTCCTTGGAAGAAAAGTTATAACAAAGATTGAAGCCAGGTGTCCCACATTGCAGGTGGATTCTTTATCAGCTGAGCCTCAAGGGAAGCCCAACAATACTGGAATGGGTAGCCTATCCCTTCTCCAGCAGATCTTCCCAACCCAGGAGTCAAACTAGGGTCTCCTGAATTGCAGGCAGATTCTCTACCAACTGAGCTATCAAGCAGAACCTAGACAAAACCTCTTTAGAACCTAGACAGTGTAAAAGCAGAGACATGAATTTGCCAACAGAGGTCCATATAGTCAAAGCTATGATTTTTCCAGTTGTCAGAACAGATGTGAGAGTTGGACCATAAAGAAGGCTGAGAGTCTGAAGAACTGATGCTCTTGAACTATGGTTCTGCAGGGGCTCATGAAGAGTCCCTTTGGACATCAAGGAGATCAAACTATTCAATCCTAGTGGAAATCAACCCTAAATATTCATTGGAAGGGCTGATGCTGAAGTTGAAGTTCCAACAATTTGGCCACCTGATGTGAAGAATTGACTCATTGGCAAAGACTCTGATGCTGCAAAAGATTGAGGGCAGGAGGAGAAGGGGACGACAGAGGATGAGATGGTTAGATGGCATCACCAACTCAATGGACATGAGTTTGAGCAAGCTCTGGGGGATGGTGAAGGACAGGGCAGCCTGGCGTGCTGCAGTCCGTGGGGTCACAAAAAGTCAGACATGACTTAGTGACTGAACAGCAACACTTAAACACTATTAGTAATTATGAGGATATTGGTAAGACATGACTTATCTAATTTATCTACTTATTCAATCTAGGATTCCTTAATCTTCTAAACACACACACACACACTAATAATCACTATCAAATTTATATAGGCAATGAATAGTTAATGAATAGATAAGTAGATAGATGATAGACACATAAACAGATGGGTAAATAGATAGATGATAGATTGATAGATTTGAAACTTGTGGAACTGCCAAACCAAAAACTTTATACGTGCCAGTGACTTATTCAACTGATGGTCCATATTTATAAGAATGAGTGGGGAATGGAAGAGAGACATTGCCCACCCTGATGAGAAAATGCCCCAGCCAAGGGTAACACTGGAGATTTGCTTGCACTGTTCTCTCCATAAACATGAGAATGGGTATTAGATCACACAGTAAATCCAGCTGCCTAATATATCACTCAGAGCATCATACTTTAATACATACATATCTTATAGTTTTTCCTTTTCTACACCTAACCACCATGCTGCTTCCAATCATAGGCCTGCTTTCTCAACTGGTTGGTAATGAAATCTCCCTGTATCAAAGTTAGGCTCTCATCAGATGGGCTATCATAGCGCTGAGACCCTTCCCTTGGGAGTACCTCTCTACAAACAGGGATTTTATGATAAGGTCTTTGAATGTGTCTTTCCCACTAGAATAGAAGCCACAGAGAAGCAGAACTGATGTCTGTTTTCTCATTACTGAGCCTAAAGACCCTTGCACAGCGCAGGCTCATAGCAGGTGCCTGGTAAATATTGTTGAATCAATAAAGCTGAGAAGAATGAATATGTTAATCAGAGAAGTAGGAATTCACTTTTGCAAGTTTCAGATTACAGTGTCTCATTTTAAAACGCAAAAGGTATGGGGCTGTTTTATGGCTGGTTAAGTTGAAAAGAGGTAGATAAGCCGAGAAACAATGAGTGAGATTCATGAAAGCATCTAGTTGATGCTGTGTGTAAAAACATCAAATCTGGAGAGTCAAAAGAGTAAGGCAACAGTCTGGGGGAAATGATGCGGAAAAAAATAAAAGCGCATCCCGTGGAGAATTTTCTAAACAGTGTTGGAAACAGTAAGTACGTGGAAAGTTGCTCAATGGAACTTAGGAGTTTCAGGTGGGAGGAGGGGGTAGCAGAGAATTATGATGATGATGAAAGATCATTTGCTAGAAGAGTCTTGCTGTTGTGAAATTATGCACATTTTCTCATACAGCTAGTTAGGTGCTCGTTGAGTTATACTAATGTTTATTTAACCAACTTAACGTAGTATCATGATAATATCTGAATAGAGAGCAAGAAACATCATAGAAAGTGATCCATGAAGAGTCAACTAATTCAACTCCTTCAATAACAAAACTCAGAGGCAGAGAGCTCACTGTTCAGTTTCAGATAACCAAGAACTTTAAGGATGTAAGTTGGACTGGTCAACGTCTTCTGCACCAAATTTTATACCAAATATGACAAAGGCTTATTAGAATCTGTTCTGTATTTTCTCAGTATATTTTAAAGGGATAAGAAGGATAAGGCCTTGTTCTACAAAATCTGCTTTTGCTAATTAAATTGTAATTAGTTAAAACCATGTAATTTGACTTAATTTTAATGATATGCCTTTATTTTTCAGAAGCAGAGAGTGTTCTATAGTCCTGCTTGCATTTTTCCTTTTGCTAGCTATCCAAGTACAGTTCTGTGCAAGTTATGTATCATAAAAGCTAAAAATAATGTCTGGGTATTTGTTTCAGAATAGAAGGAATTCTAGACTAATGTGATAAATGGCATTCCCCCAACTGCACCCATAATGATTCCATTTTGGTTATAAGGTTAGCTCCAAGACTAGATAGCATCGAAAATGTCTAGTTTAGTGTACTGAATAGACATTCAGAATTTCAGAGATGGGAATACATTTGCTTCTATGTGCTTTATTCCATACATATAATGGTGAATTCTGACTAAATTATTTTTTTATTTTAATTTACTTGAGCAACATTTGAATGGTCAATATTCAGGTGAAAAGTATTAAAATAGAAGCCACAGAGAAAAGAAAAAAATATATATATGACATACATATATGTGTCCCAATGCCCAAGTCACTTTATAGTCTAGTCAGGAGAATACCATGGTATAGTTTTTTCTCTTTTCAAAAATTCATTTATATCCCCTTGAAACTCACATAGATATTGTTGTTATGCCAAGAATAGAAAATCGTTATTACTTAGAGAACTAAGAATTTGATAATATTATAATTGCACTATTAATGGTCAGAATTAAATTATTTTCTTTCATTATATTCCTTTTGAGTACAATCAGGTCTTCAGTTAGAACCACAGAAATCATTTCTAAATGGTAAGGATTGGATTCTAAAAAATATCAAAAAGAGAGAAAAAAAAAGAATTCCTAAATTCCTTTCTCTGATCCATCCTTTTAAACATTTTTTTAAATATGTTTTTCTTATAGTTACAAATAAATCTTTCCAGCCAACCCAGAACTGATTCATCAGCAGCAGAGGAACAGGCATCATGGCAACCCTAAAATGAACAGACTATCCTATGTTCAAAACTGTGACCAAGAAATGGTTACTGTACTTGTTTGCATCAATTCCATGGTGGTTCAGTGGTAAGGAATCTGCCTGCCAATGCAGGAGACACAGGTTCGATCCCTGGGTCAGGAAGATCCTAGAGAAGGAAATGGCAACCCACTCCAGTATTCTTGCCTGGAGAATCCCAGGGGCAGAGGAGCCTAGAAGGGATGGGGCAATAGCCCATTGGGTTGCAAAAGAGTCTGACACGACTTAGTGACTAAACAACAACAGTGAGAAATGGTGTTGCGTAATCACTGGCAATGAGGAAAAGCTCTATAATCACTTGCTAGTTGTGACAGAGGCTTTGTCTAAAAGGAAGAATATTTTACTTTTGGCTAGAGAGGGATTGGCAAGAACTCGGCTCTGAACAAGCAGCCCCATGGATACTCATTAATTTTAATTGAATGAATTGAATGTCCAGTCTAGATACAATTTTTCAAACCCAATTAATAAGGCACTTAAGGTATTGACAAAAGTCACTGCAAGGCTTCTAGCTACAATTTAGCGAATTTGAAAGGTGGGCAAGATGCCTAGAAATTATAAAAGAGTCATTGCGGTAATTCTAGTTGAAAGAGGGCTGGGGAATAATGTTGTATGAACTAGAAAGCTCAACTTATTTATATACTTGTGCACAAGAAATTTGAATTTAAAATGTCAGTTCTAAAACACCTGGATGAGAGCAGAGTCCTAGGGAACAAACAACACTGCCTAAGAAAGAAAAAGATACGTCAGATTCCTTCTCTTTCTCACTGTGCTCAGGAGCCAAAATTAACATCTTGTGCTGGGAAAACCTTTTATCTCTTCAAATATTATCTGACTTGTTAAGGATATTCACATTTTTTTTTCTTCCATTGGCAAAATGCTTAATATTTTCTCATCTAAACTGGCCCATTAGTTATGCTTAACCATCCCTCTCCAGGATAAATTTTACTGAAAGATTGATTTCTACATTCCGGTATGCATTTTTAAAACTGGCATTACAATCAATGCCAACGTCATGTGTCACGCTTTCTAAAATAAATATACTCACATCTAGTTACTGGTTCAGTTTGATCTTCACAAATGTCTTGCATGCAGGGCCGCGTTGGTTTTGCTAAGCCAGTTGTAACTAAGAGAGGGTTCTCGGGGCTCTGATAGTGGAGCTGAGAAGAAGCTGGCAACAGGCTGGGGGAGGAGGAGGAGCAGAGCTGTGGCTGCTGTTCTGGAAGGTTCTGGAAATCCTGTGGTGGGGGATAGTGATCCAGAGTTGGTAATGAGGCTCTGATGGAAGAGAAGCCTGAATGAAAGAAAGAATGGATGCAGGAGGAGGGGGGTTGATGCACTGTGTTAGGATCAATAGACAACAAAAAGCAGTAAGGGCTAAACAAGCCCAGCTCTGGAGAGGGCAGTGGGTCAGGGTGTCTGGTGTGGAATAGGTCCACGTGGGACTCAGGTGGAGAGGGGGTGTGGGACCAAGGCTGCAAATCATGTGAGGATGCAGAAGAACCATTTCATTTTGCCTAGGCTTCAGGCTTTAGGAATAGAGTTAATGGTTTCAGTTAAGTTCAGTACAGTCACTCGGTTCAGTTCAGTTCAGTTCAGTCCAGTCGCTCAGTCGTGTCTATTCTTTGCGACCCCTTGAACCACAGCATGCAAGGCTTCCCTGTCCATCACCAACTCCCGGAGTCCAACTAAACCCACGTCCATCAAGTTGATGATGCCATCCAACCATCTCATCCTCTGTCATCCCCTTCTCCTCCTGCCCTCAATCTTTCCCAGGATCAGGGTCTTTTCCAATGAGTCAGCTCTTCACATCAGATGGCCAAAGTACTGGAGTTTCAGCTTCAACATTGTCCTTCCAATGAACACCCAGTACTGATTTCCTTTAGGATGGACTGGTTGGATCTCCTTGCAGTCCAAGGGACTCTCAAGAGTCTTCTCCAACACCGCAGTTCAAAAGCATCAATTCTTCTGTGCTCAGCTTTCTTTATAGTCCAACTCTCACATCCATACATGACCACTGGAAAAACCATAGCCTTGACTAGACAGACCTTTGTTGACAAAGTGATGTCTCTGCTTTTTAATATGCTGTCTAGGCTGGTCATAACTTTCCTTCCAAGGAGTAAGCATCTTTTAATTTCATGGCTGCAATCACCATCTGCAGTGATTTTGGAGCCCAAAAAAACAAAGTCAGCCACTGTTTCCATTGTTTCCCATTCTATCTGCCATGAAGTGATGGGACCAAATGCCATGATCTTAGTTTTCTGAATGTTGAGCTTTAAGCCAACTTTTTCACTCTCTTCTTTCACTTTCATCAAGAGGCTCTTAGTCACTCAGTCGTGTCCAACTCTTTGTGACCCCATGGACTGCAGCAAGCCAGGCTTCCTGTCCATCACCAACTCCCGTAGCATGCTCAAACTCATGTCACGGAGTCGGTGATGCCACCCAACCATCTCATCTCCTTCTTCTTCCGCCTTCAATCTTTCCCAGTTAATGCTTTATGAATGCTCAGAGTGCAGACAGAAACTGAGTCCAGGGGAATGCAAATATTAATTTTTAACTTATAGAATTATATAATTTATATTGAGAGAGAGAGACCCTGCTGTGTATGTGGTAATGTGTTCAGTTCAGTTCAGTCACTCAGTCATGTCTGACTCTTTGCGACCCCATGAATTGCTAACGCCAGGCCTCCCTGTCCATCACCAACTCCTGGAGTTCACCCAAACTCATGTCCATTGAGTTGGTGATGCCATCCAACCATCTCATCCTCTGTTGTCCCCTTCTCCTCCTGCCCTCAATCTTTCTCAGCATCAGGGTCTTTTCCAATGAGTCAGCTCTTCGCATCAGATGGCCAAAGTATTGGAGTTTCAGCTTTAGCATCATTCCTTCCAAAGAACACCCAGGACTGATCTCCTTTAGGATGGACTGGTTGGATCTCCTTGCAGTCCAAGGGACTCTCAAGAGTCTTCTCCAACACCACAGTTCAAAAGCATCAGTTCTTCGGCACTCAGCTTTCTTCACAGTCCAACTGTCACATCCATGTATGACCACTGGAAAAACCACAGCCTTGACTAGATGGACCTTTGTTGGCAAAGTAATGGCTCTGCTTTTCAATATGCTATCTAGGTTGGTCATAACTTTCCTTCCAAGGAGTAAGTGTCTTTTAATTTCATGGCTGCAGTCACCATCTGCAGTGATTTTGGAGCCCCCAAAAATAAAGTCTGCCACTGTTTCCACTGTTTCCCCATCTATCTGCCATGAAGTGATGGGACCAGATGCCATGATCTTAGTTTTCTGAATGGTAAGCTTTAAGCCAACTTTTTCACTCTCCTCTTTCACTTTCATCAAGAGGCTTTTTAGTTCCTCTTCACTTTCTGCCATAAGGGTGATGTCATCTGAATATCTGGCTATTAATGTTTCTCCCCGCAATCTGATTCCAGCTTGTGCTTCTTCCAGCCCAGCGTTTCTCATGATGTACTCTGCATATAAGTTAAATAATCAGGGTGACAATATACAGCCTTGACGTACTCCTTTTCCTATTTGGAACCAGTCTGTTGTTCCATGTCCAGTTCTAACTGTTGCTTCCTGACCTGCATATAGGTTTCTCAAGAGGCAGGTCAGGTGGTCTGGTATTCCCATCTCTTTCAGAATATTCCACAGTTTAGTGTAGATTCTGACAATTTTATTTTGTTTATTATTTTTATGTGTATGTGTTCAGTCAGGCATGTCAACTCTTTGCAACCCCATAGACTGTAGCCTGCCAGGGTCCTCTTTCCGTGAGATTCTCCAGGCAAGAATACTGGAGTGGGTTGCCATTTCTTCCTCCAGCAGATATTCCCCAGGCAGGGAGGGAGCCCATGTCTTTTGTGTTTCCTGCATTTTCTGGTGGATTCTTAATCACCATGCCACCTGGGAAGCCCTTATTTTTTTTTTAATAGGCAATGTTATATATTTTTTTTTATTTGGCTGCTCAGGGTCTTAGTTGAGGTATGCGGTATCTTGTTGCTTGTCAGGGGATGGAATCCAGGCCCCCTCCACTGGGAGCACAGAGTCTTAACCAATGGACCACCAGGCAAGTTCTAGATTCTGATCATTTTAAAACAAAAACATACATTCTGAGTCTGTAAATCTAAAAGATTGAATCTAATTCTAATCCAACTGAGAGTCAAGGCCAGGTAGTATACAGTGATCTCAGCCCTCCACCTGAGGGGGCCTCACTGTGAAGGGGAGATGGGAGAACAAACCAGGAAGAGACTGAGGGGCCCCAGGACTCACCAAGAGGGAGCCAGCCCAGCCTCTGGGAGGGACCGGAAACAGGCATGGGAATCCCTTCTGATTTTCTTCTCGACTCTAGCTCATCTAAGTTTTGTTTACTGAATCTCATTCCTCATCAGGCCTGCATTATCTTCTTACTTTTGTTTTCCCCCCTGCTATATGGAAGAGAGAAGCAAATATTCTCTCCATTGCCAAACTTACAGATGTAGACGAGCTGAATGCCTGAAGACAGCAATGTTTCTTGGAGTGGATCAGTCACCTCTGAGTCAGGCTGGGAGAGCCTGTGGCCACTGGTGCATTGGAGCAGAGAGCTTTTAATACAAATGGGAAGTGCCAAGTTTTTCAGATGAGGTTGTTTTTGTATAGATCTCACATATGGTCAGTTTTGCTTAGATGTCTAATTATTTGTCTGGAATTATGAAATCACATGTATGAATGAAAGGGTCAAATGAAGCTTAGAAACCTGTGGTAAATGGATAGGTACCTGCTAGGTCACTTCAATCATATCCAACTCTTTGAGACCCTATGGACTGTAGCTTGTCAGGCCCTTCTGTCTATGGGATTCTCTAGGTAAGAATACTAGAGTGGGTTGCCATGCCCTCCTCCAGGGGATCTTTTCAACCCAGGGATCAAACCTGCATCTCTACACTGACAAACAGATTCTTTACCACTGAGCCACCAAGATAGCGTTGTGATTTTTTCACAGGCTTTGTCAAACACCAAACGGAAACGAAAACAGTTGCAAAGTGGCAGGATCACTGAAGCTATGGATATCCCTACCTGGAGGTATTGGTTTTTTTTTTTTCCTTTATTCTTCCCTTTTGTCTTTTCCTTCCTTTTTCTTTCTTTCTTTTCTGAGGGTAGACATCAGATGACTGGTGTGTTTTTTCCCTAATTTTTCAAAATTTGTTTTTATTTATTTGGTTTCACCAGGGCTTAGTTGCAACACAGAGAATCTTTAGTTGCAGAATATGAGACCTAGTGCCTCAACCACTGCTCAAAGCCAGGTCCCCTGCATTGGGAATGAGGAGCCTTAGCCACTGAACCACCAGGGAGGTCCTTATCTGGTGTTTTTAAAACAGGGGGTAGGGAGTGCCCAAGGAATGAAAGCTAGAGAAAAGTCCACATTTTGGTTGGGATATCCCTGACTGCATTTCCTTTCACTAAGAGAGCTTCAGGTGGTTACTTGAATGACTTTCATTGTCTTTGAAGAGAAAAACCAGCTTCAGGCAGCAAAGCTCCCCCTGGATGTTATCTGTAATAAGCATCATCGCCATGGGTCTCATGATGTGCTTTCTTACACAGTGCTGTTTCCTGCAGCAGTCCTTCATGAGAGTTAGTGGAAAATTGCCCCGATGCAGCTGCCATTCTTCAAGCTTTGGGGACCAAGTGGCCCCCGGATACAACGCTCAGGTGATCTGACCTAATTGATGAAATCAGAGGGATCAAGTGTCAGCTTGGTCTTCTACAGTCATGCATCATCACAAAGTCTCTCAAATCATCCTCTGATAATGCTAAACAGAGACAGTTTAGAGTTGGTGAAGATTTGAACTATAAATTAAGCAAATCTGCCCACTGACAGTTAACTTTATTTTATTTATTTTGTATAATTTAAAATAATTTTTATGTTTGAATTTTTTTTTCAGAATTTATCCAAAAGAACATGATTACTTCCCCTGGAAAGTGGGATCCACACTTCTTCTACCGGGGTAACCAGTCATTCCTTGCCCTTTTCATGTCCTCTTCTGGGTGCATCCCTAAGCGTGTTATGGCTGGACCCCCACACAGTGGCTGTGGTCAGTGTTTTGTGAACCACCAAGACTCTGAATTCATTGGGTGAAAGATAGGCTCCTGGCCAGAAAGTATTGTTCATCAGTGATATGTGACCTGTTTCACAAAGTTAAGCTGACAGCATTATATTCTCTCCTTTAAGAATCTGGACCCACGAAGACAGTTTGAGGGTGAGAACTAGACAAAAGAGATCATGGAGCTCAGAGACTGGGACAGGCTTAATGCAGCAACAGGCACAGGAAAGTAAATATCCCTGACACCACTGGTAAGAAGACACAGATGAAAGGTAACAGACACACAGAGAAAGGGAGCAGTCATGAGTAAAAGAGATGAGGATACAAGCTACTAATCTATGAGCTGCCTGGAGTCCTGCCTTTGGTGAGATTTTCTTCATTCAGCTTTTCCCAGAATCAGAGAGATGCCTCCATATTGTTAGAGAACCAGAGAATTGTGGTGGCAACAACAACAAAAATGGTGCAGGCCATGCAAAGAGCATCATACAAAAGCCCAACTGAAAGAGATCGTCAGTGTCTTAATGATAAGAGAAAATCCCAAGGACGGGGGAGCCTGGTGGGCCGCCGTCTATGGGGTCGCACACAGTCGGAGACGACTGAAGCGACTTAGCAGCAGCAGCAGCAGCAGCTTAGCCCCAAATATTGCAGGTCTCAGGCCCAGCAACACCCTTCTTACTTTCCTGACCTCTGTAACTCAGATTCCTGTGGAATCCTTGCAATGAGTCTTCTCATTTTTCTTTATCTAACTTGAGAGTCTCTTTTCCTGTGGAAAAAGAAATTCAATATTAATTAGCATCTCTTTTGTTTACTAAAGATAAATAATAAATGCATATCTGTGTATTATATCTCCTTTTTAAAATATATTATATAAGTAATCCTAGGGAAGGGGGAGCCGGGTGGACTGCTATGTATGGGGTCAGGGTTGGATGTGACTTAGTAGGAGTCGGATGCAACTAAAGTGATTTAGTAGCAGCAGGAGCTGTAACTTATCCATTGTTTTCTGTATCAAATGTTATGTCTCAATGAAGCCTCACAAAGTATCTTTTTTTTTAAATTTTTTATTGGAAGATGATTGCTACAATGTTGAGATGGTTTCTGCTGCACAACAACTTGAATCCAATGTATCCTTTTTGCAATGAGGAAATTGAAACATTAGTTGTTATTATGCCCATAATAAAAATTCACCTAACAACAGACCTTCTTGAAGAAATAAAAGAGAACATACCTTATACATTACATATAAGGTAACATATAAGATGACATATAAGTTTAAGGCAAAATATTTTAAGAAATAAAGTAGAAAACTCTGTATGCAGGTCAAACAGCAAGGGTTAGAATTGGACATGGAACAATGGATTGGTTCCAAATTGGGAAAGGAGTACATCAAGGCTGTATATTGTCACCCTGCTTATTTAACTTTTATGCAGAGTACATCATGCAAAGTGCCAGGCTGGATGAAGCACAGGCTGGAATCAAGATCGCTGGGAGAAATATCAATAACCGCACATATGCATATGACACCATCCTTATGGCAGAAAGTGATGAAGAACTAAAGAACCTCTTAATGAAAGTGAAAGAGGAGAGTGAGAAAGCGGGCATAAAAGTCAACATCCAAAAAACAAAGATCATGGCATCCGGTCCCATGACTTCATAACAAATAGATGGGGAAACAATGGAAACAGTGACAGACTTTATTTTTCTTGGGCTCCAAAATCACTGCAGATGGTGACTGCAGCCATGAAATTAAAAGATGCTTGTTCC
This sequence comes from Bos mutus, assembly GCF_027580195.1. NCBI lineage: Eukaryota > Metazoa > Chordata > Mammalia > Artiodactyla > Bovidae > Bos > Bos mutus. The sequence continues at coordinate 60,964,879 of NC_091636.1, forward strand.
TTGGAAGAAAATTTATGACCAACCTAGACAGCATATTAAAAAGAAGAGACATTACTTTGCTGACAAAGATCCATACAGTCAAAGCTATGGTTTTTCCAATGGTCATGTAGGGATGTGAGAGTTGGACCAAAAGAAGGCTGAGTACTGAAGAATTGATGTTTAAAGCTGAGCACTGAAGAATTGATGCTTTTGAACTCTGGTGTTGGAGAAGACTCTTGAGAGTCCCTTGGACTACAAGGAGATCCAACCAGTCCATCCTAAAGGAGATCAGTCTTGTGTGTACATTGGAAGGACTGATGTTGAAGCTGAAACTCCAATACTTTGGCCACCTGATGCGAAGAGCTGACTCATTGGAAAAGACCCTGATGCTGGGAAAGATTGAAGGCAGGAGGAGAAGGTGATGACAGAGGATGAGATAGTTGTATGGAATCACCTACTACATGGACATGGTTTGGGTGAACTCTGGGAGTTGGTGGTGGACAGGGAGGCCTGGTGTGCTGCAGTTCATGGAGTCTCAAAGAGTCGGACATGACTGAACGACTGAACTTAACTGAACTGAACTATGGTGTTGGAGAAGACTCTTGGGAGTCCCTTGGACTGCAAGGAGAGCAAACCAGTCAATCCTAAAGGAAATCAATCCTGAATATTCATTGGAAGGAGCAATGCTGAAGCTGAAGCTTCAATTGAGGGCAGGAGGAGAAGGGGATGACAGCAGATGAGATGGTTGGATGGTGTCACCAACTCAATGGACATGAGTTTGAGCAAGCTCCAGGAAAAGGTAAAGGACAGGGAAGCCAGGTGTGCTGCAGTCCATGGGGTCACAAAGAGCTGGACACAACTTGTGACTGAACAGCAACAACTAGTAATTTATTACCCAATACAAATTAAATTAGATTAAATGTTAATAAAGTAAATAACAGAATTGACTGGGTTTGATTTTCTCTTGTGAAATTTAAAGTTAGAGAGTTACATTTAAAGCTAGTGAAATCAAAATATATTTCACATTATATCTTGCTTGTATGTAAAATTCAAAGCTCAAATCTTTATCTTTTTCCTTACTAAGCACTATTAGTTCATTAAGCCTTTTGTTATAACATGTACATATACTAAAACACTTAGAAATGCATAAAACAAATTATAGCAATGAATAAATTCACTTACACATGCTAACATGTAGTATGCATGTTAGTTTTAATCACACCTAAATATTTGTTAACTATTGGATATCAGGCTTTTGTGCAATGAAATATATCAATAGCTTTTGTAAGTCTATTTTACTTGTTTGCATGAATTGTAGCAACAAAAAAAAGGAACAAAAAAAAATGAGAATCTGTAACTGTACGAGAATAAGAGAATTTATAAACCAGTTTCCAAAGTCTCAACAGGGTATATATTGTGGAAATCAAAAAATTTTGACTCAGAGTGTTATTCTCATGCAGACAGCAAAGTGAGAAAAACATAAAGTATCATCTATGGGATACATAGATACTGACATTACCCTGAAGAAATAGAAATGTTAAGAGAGGAAACTAGAAAGACTCTACAAAAATGAGAAGCTAAAAATCCAAGGGCTGGAGGAGGCCAAGGAGGTGACGGGCTGGTATTGATCCCATCGTCCATGGGTCTTGCATTCCTTGGCTGGGTCATGTTCATTTTTGTACTGGTTCCCATGCTTGGCCAACATCCTCCATCTTTCTCCAGCTTTTTCAGAATCTATCTGATTGATCACAAAGGGGTTTGATGACTTTCTCAGCTGCTAATCCAAAGATAAGTTTCCCAGGCTGGTGTCTAAGTGTCTACCATGTTAACTAGAGCTCAAAGATCTAAGGGAACTTGGGAGCCAGGGAAGAGCCAGAATGTTGAAATCTTTTTTTTCCCATGGAAAATCTAGAGCATTAATATCAAATCAGAGATACTAAAAACCCAAAGATACTCATGAGGTCTCATTTAAATCAGTGTTTTCAACTCCTTTCATTTTGAAATTGAGGCCAGATCTGAAACAGAGCAAGAAAATGAATGCTCTGACCTCCTGTCCTCTCCTACATTTGCCTCTGCATTGTGTGACTCACAAGATGATTGAAAGGGCATCACTTGCGGGCAAGGGAAGAAAGCAAAAGGGATCAACAGTTCTTTTAAAATATTTAAGCTTTATAATTAGATTAAAAACAAAATGATGTACTCAAGAATGTTTAATTAACAAAGTAAATTGGGCAGGTAATATATATTATTCAAATGTGCTTTTCACATATACTTTTTTTTTTTTTAATTCATGTACAGTACACTAACTGTTCACTAGGAATGCATTTAGATACAAAGAGTTTGCTATGATTAGGACATGTCAGAAAGGAAAGAGAAATTAAAGTACACTCCCATCTCTTTACCCCTGGAAGGATATTTGAATATTAGTCAAATCAACTTCTGTACTTTGATAGCATAAAAGAACTGTAACAATTTCTAACACATGGAAGGGGTTAGGAAAGAAGATAGAAAATACAAGAGCTTAAAGTTTTCTGAGTGCCTACTCTGGACCAGAAACCTTAAGAAAAACTTTTCCATATGAGGTCTAACTTAACTGTTATAAATATTTTACTGGATATAATTATTCCCATTTAAAGGTGAGTGAAGTGAGGCTCAGAAAAACCAAGACTTGCTCTAGGTCACACAAGTAGAAAGTGGTTAAGATTTTCTAAAATTAATATTCAGGCATGTCTAGGCCAACAAATAAATCATCAATATTTTATATCTGCCAACTTGTTTTTTAACTTCCTTATCAGATAAAAGAAACAAATTTGACATTTGTGGACCTTTGAAGTCAATTCTGTTGCTAAAATTTAGTTGGGAAGGTGGAAACCGAGAGCTGCAAGATCCCATCTACAATGTTAAACTGATAAAGTTAGGAGAGCTCTTGAAGTAGGGATGCATTTCATACATTTAAATCCATAAGTCCACAATGATGGGGGAAAGTGCATTGAATATCTTTAAAGTGTACAAAGAAATCAAGCAGTCAGTTTCAAAACTGGTAGATAACCAGAAACGAATTCGTTTTTCCATATAGTTTTCCTTTCCTATATGCTGTACCTTAAGATAACAAAGCAGTTGATGTGGAGAAGTTCCTTACTGTAGAAGTATTCCAGATAATAAGTAAAGAACTGGTAGAAGTAGGATACCACCAATTAGTAACCTGGATGGAATTAAAAGAGTGTACCTGCTGCTGCTGCTAAGTCGTTTCAGTCGTGTCCGACTCTATGCAACCCCATAGATGGCAGCCCACCAGGCTCCCCCATCCCTGGGATTCTCCAGGCAAGAACACTGGAGTCGGGTGCCATCGCCTTCTCCAAAAGAGTGTATCAGTTATCCATTATTCTGTAATAAATCATACCCCCAAAAAATAGTGGTTTACAAGAACAGTCATGTGTTAGCATACAGTTCTTTGGAGAGGCAATTCTGTGAACATAGTGACTCAGCTGAACAGAACTTCTGTTGGTTTCTCCTGAGTCACATGTGTGGAATCAGTCAGAGACACTGGCATGCGAGAGCATCACTCACACATCTGTCAGTTGGTACTGCCAGCTGGGCCTCTAGCCCCACACAGCATGCTTCACACTTCAGATGCTACACGAAACTTCTTTGACTAGTGGTCACAGGGCGGCAGGAGGGCAAAAAGGTCTCTCTGGGGTCCACGACTTCAAACCCCCAAATTCAAGTCCTGTGAATTATGCCAGTTATGCTGCTGTTGCTGCTAAGTCGCTTCAGTTGTGTCCAACTCTGTGCAGACCCCATAGACGGCAGCCCACCAGGCTCCTCTGTCCCTGGGATTCTCCAGGCAAGAATAATGGAGCAGGTTGCCACCTTCTTCTCCAATGCATGCTAAGTCACTTCAGTCGTGTCGGACTCTGTGCGACCCTATGGACAGCAATCCACCAGGCTTGTCTGTCCACGGGATTCTCTAGGCAAGAATTCTGGAGTGGGTTGGCATTTCCTTCTCCATCATGCTAGTCATAGCAAGTTACAATACCAGCCCAAGTGAATTCTTTATCTTCTTTTGAAGGTTCTCACTAGTTATCTATTTTATACACAGTATCAATAGTGTATATATGTCAACCCCAATCTCCCAGCTCATCCTACCCTACACCCCCATTTTCCCCTTGTCTATACCAGTTCTTTTCAGGTGAATCCTGTCTTAACAGGAGAAGTGAAAAAGTCCATTGCAGACAGAGCAGGGGTAATGAGATGAGAAGAATTTGTGGTCATATTTTGAAATCTATCAATTGTTCATAGCAGCATTATTCATAATATCCAAATACAGAATAATCCAAATGTCCCTCAACTGATAAATTGTTAAGTGAAATGTAGTCTATCCACACACTGGGTTATTATTTGGCAAGAAAAAAAAAAAACTATTGATATACTCTACAATATGATTGACCCTGAAGAATACTATGGTATGTGAATGAAGGCAGTCACAAAAGATGACACTGTATGCTATCTTTTCTATGAAATGCCCAGTAAAGACAAATCTTCTCAAAGAATATAGATGAGTGGTTCTGAGGGACAGGAGAGTGGAAAATGGAGAGTGGCTGTTAATGAATATTTCCTTTTTGGGTGTTGAGAATGTTGTAAAATCAAAGAATTTTGATCATTATACAGGTATGTGAATGTACCAAAAAAACACCAAATTGTAGGTTTAAAAGACTGAACTTATATGTAGTATATGCCAATAGAGCTAACAGTTTTAAAAAATAGCAGCCTATGTGTGACATCATTGCTACTTTCAACTCAAAATCTTTTTAGGAATAAATAAAAAAGCTGCATAAATTTCTCAAGGGCAATTTGAAGATACACCAATTTCTTAGAAACTAGAATAAAAAGTATGTTATCACTGATGAATTTTTAGACCCAGAGTGAGGCTTCCTTATCTTTTCATTTATTAAATTGTCCATTTTAGAATTAGCATTCATTGAACTGAGATAAATTGTCTATTTTTGCAGATGAATGAACTAAAGTCAAGGGAAAGAATTTAGAACTTTTAAATGATGTCCAAACTTTAAATTATAAAATGATCCTATAACTCATTTTAAAGAAATATCATTTCGTTTTCCTCTCATGTTATTTTACATTCATATTGTTGATAGACCTAACAAATCAATGAAAAGTACTAACAGTATACCTTTCAACAGAAGGAGAAAGGAGAAGATCCTATATGGTAATTACAAAATGCTAACCCATTTTAAACCAAACATCGTTTATAATCACGTAAATGCCTAGTTTTGTTTTTTATTTTGGGCAGATCCTGTTCGCTTTCAATTGTTTGAATGTTTTCCCAAGAATATTTGCCCATTGTCTATTATTTTAGCTTCCATAAAATAGTGGTTTAAAATAGATTTCTACTTTGTCCTTTTAAATTGTAAACAAAATCCTACCCAGGTTTGAATTATTGCTGAAACTAAATGAATAAAGGGTTAAATACATTAGACTTGTCTTTGGAATGACTGGGCTGGTTCAGACATGAGTGCATTATGTAAAAATCATGGGATACACTGTTGTATGCAATGAAATCACTGTCAAGATTTACTACATTTAAATTCTCTTCTGAAGATATTATTTTCATAGTTGTTTAATTTGTGCATTTAAATAAAGAGCCTCAGGATGAAAGTGAAAGAAGAGAGTGAAAAAGTTGGCTTAAAACTCAATATTCAGAAAACTAAGATCATGGCATTCAGTCCCATCACTCCATGGCAAATAGATGGGGAAACAATGGAAACAGCAAGAGATTTTATTTTGGGGGACCCCAAAATCACTGCAGATGGTGACTACAGCTATGAAATTTAAAAACGCTTGCTTCTTAGAAGAAAAGTTATGATCAATCTAGAACATATTAAAAAACAGAGACATTACTTTGCCGACAAAGGTCCATATAGTCAAAGGTATGGGTTTTCCAATAGTCATGTATGGGTGTGAGAGTTGGACTATAAAGAAAGGTGAGCACCAAAGAATTGATGCTTTTGAACTGTGGTGTTGAAGACTCTTGAGCGTCCCTTGGACAGCAAGGAGATCCAACCAGTCCATCCTGAAGGAAATCAGTCCTGAATATTCATTGGAAAGAATGATGCTGAAGCTGAAACTCCAATACTTTGGCCACCATAAGAAAACCTGACTCATTGGAAAAGACCCAGATGCTGGGGAAGATTGAAGGCAGGAGGAGAAGGGGACAACAGAGGATGAGATAATTGGATGCCATCACTGACTCCATGGACTTGAGTTTGAGTGAACTCTGGCAGTTGGTGCTGGACAGGGAGGCCTGGCATGCTGCAGTCCATGGAGTCAGAAACAATCAGACACGACTAAGTGACTGAAATGAACTGAAATAAATTCTGTGATGCCCCTGCCATGTTTTACTGACTCTCAATTTTTTGAAATTAACTTTTAGGTGGTGAATGTTATGATTAATAATTTTTGTTCAGTTCAGTTCAGTTCAGCTCAGTTGCTCAGGTGTGTCCAACTCATTGCGACCCCATGGACTGCAGCACGCCAGGCTTCCCTGTCCAGCACCAACTCCCAGAGTTTGCTCAAACTCATGTCCATCGAGTAGGTGATGCCATCCAACCATCTCATCCTCTGTTGACCCCTTCTCCTCACACCTTCAATCTTTCCCAGCATCAGGGTCTTTTCTAGTGAGTCAGTTCTTTGCATCAGTGGCCAAAGTATTGGCACTTCCACTTCAGCATCAGTCCTTCCAAAGAATATTCAGGACTGATTTCCTTTAGGATGGACTGGTTTGATTTCCTTGCAGTCCAAGGAACTCTCAAGAGTCTTCTCCAACACCACAGTTCAAAAGCATCAATTCTTGGGTGCTTAGCTTTCTTCACAGTCCAACTCTCACATCCATATATGACTACTGGAAAACTCATAGCTTTGACTGTATGGACCTTTATCAGCAAAGTAATGTCTCTGCTTTTTAATATGCTGTCTAATTTGGTCATAGCTTTTCTTCCAAGGAGCAAGTGTGTAATTACTATCAGAACAGATGAATAAATGGACATAAGCAATGAATGAATTATGACTCTTCTTTCTAGGGAACAGAATTCAAGATTTGGGAGTCCAAAAAAATGGACTCTCATTGAACATGAGCCACTTTGGAAACTGGATGATGATACAAAAATCATCATTTGAGAAGATTAAAAACAATATTTGAGAAGAAATAGCCCAGTTGTAAAGAGCAACTCCAAAAGGGCCCCCTTCCTATCTCTCAGTGAGGTTTTGCCCTTGTGCCTTCAGGAATGTAAAGTTTCAAATATTTCCTGCCATTTTGGGTTTCTCTCTGGATCCTTGCTTCTGTCTTCTAAGAACATTTATACCTCATTGCCTTTAATAATCAATCATTTTGCAATAATGTTTATATTTACTGCATTTTCAAGACACTGAAACTTGTCAGGACACAAGAAAAGTAACTTTTGCGCTCATGCTCACACATGGAGAGATGCCATCCAGACATCCCAACCAGGAAGGACAACTTTCCACTGATGCTGACGTGGTGGAGCTGAGAGTGGCTTCAAGGACAGCCATAGCTGCAGAGTCACCCACCCCAAGACTGTGGTCTTTGTGGGCAGATCTGTTTCCAAAGACTGATGAGGCAACATGAAACAACTCTTACAGCCCGCTGTAGCCTCAGAGATACCTGGGAGAGGGAGCAAGATTTTGCCAGTCTACACTGCACATTCACGTCTCCCTCTGCCCAACCCTGCTTCCTTCCCTGCCCTGGGTGATTTTGAACCTAAAAGCACTACCAAGTAAGCACCTTGGGCTTATTAGGCTGGCTCAGTGGTAGAGAATCTGCTGCAGTGCAGGAGATGCAGGGTTGGTTCCTGGTTCGGGAAGATCCCCTGAAGAAGGAAATGGCAATCCACTCCAGTATTCTCGTCTAGAGAATCTCACAGAGTAGCCTGGTGGGCTACAGTCCATGGGGTTGCAAAGAGTCGAACATGACTTAGCAACTAAACAACGACAACAAATAAGCACCCTGCTCTCTTGCCCACCTGTACTTTATCTCAGAACCTTCTTTCTGGGGATCCCCACCTGAGACGCTAATGCTTTAGAAAACATAAGCAGGCAAGGATGGTCTTTGTTCTTTTCTGTATTTGATTTCTCCTTTTTTTTTCCTTCCACCTAATGGACTTTCTCTGTCTGGTAGTCTATTTTTAAAATATTTCAGTTCGCTAACTGCCAATTTAGTTGATGGTTAAGCACCTCCCAAGAATGCATTTTAATGAGGAGATTTTGGAAGATGATAGCAACGGAACACACAAAGAGAGACTGCCTTGACAACTCAAAGGAATGAAGCAAAAATGATAAGAAAAGAGGCAGAGATTAGTGTCTTAATGCAGGCGACTTCTGGGCATCCACTGCTACACCACTAAGGAGAACCAATGCGCAAGAGGTCTCTGACCTCAAAATGGACTCATATAGAACCGACCAAGAGTAATATAATGGATTACATAGCAATACACCAAATGAATCTCTACAATAAAGGATGTACTTGTCACATTCCTTAAGTACTGGGGTTCGGGTGCAGAAATTATACCTGAAAGGGCCTGAAGACCTCACCCTTACCTCTTCATAAAATACATTATAAGGCTGTTCTGTTATTTGTCTGGAAATTCTAAAGGATCACAGATTCTAGGCCACTAGTTGACTTCTAACCTTCTCATCAGCAGCCTTCCTGGAATTATCCTTGGTAATGATCAGAAATCCAGACCAAGGGGACAAGTTTCTTGATATCATAATTTGGCCTGGACCAAAAGCCTTTTATATGCTTTACATAGATCGTATGAAATTATTTATGGAAATTCTGGATTTGGTTAGGAGCTTTGTAATTATTTCCAATTATGTCTAAATTCTCCTTAAATTCCTGAGCCTATTAGCAGATCTATTTATCATCCATTACTGGGTAACCTTAAATCCACCTGAAAAGCAAACTAACCCAAAACTACAGTTTTGTTTGCATTTTAATGTGTGACTTCAAGGCAGTAGGTGTGGAAAGAAATCTAAATTCCTTCTGGCAAATTTTGTTCCTCCTCTGAACAAGGATTCTCCTCTCTTTAAACATGTTCCTTTTCTTTCATCGTTTTACTTTTCCTCTGGTCTCTCCTCTTTGTTCTTTTCACCTCTTCTTATTAAGTCACAGATGCTGGGGAGTTTGTGGTGGAGAGAAACCAGGGGCTCAACATTTTTTTCAGAGCTCAAGATCTACTTACACAGGATGTAGACAAAAAGACATGCATTTCTCTCCATGTCTCAATTAACTGCTTATGTTCCTAAGTCCTAATTCAGTTAAGCAGGTAACAGGGATGTGTGTAGCACAAGAGTCACCAAAGATTTTCCTGTCTGTTGCTGACTCCACAAACAAGGTTCATTGCATATTGCTTTAAAAGGACCACCGAAAAATATAAAGAACTGCCACTGGTAAGTAGAGTTGAAATTATTTGTAAGCACTGATATCAGAATATTGAAAGAAGAAAAAAAAATCACTCTTTACTGACGTTAACTTATGGTGAGTACACTGGGTTGTGGTTGCATAACCTGTAACAAACTTATTACAAAATTCAATCATAGCAAACTCAGAAACGGCTCAACCATCTGACACCAGAATTACATATATTATTTTTCCAGTGGTATGCTTAGCTTTATTTCTTGCTAATCTAAAGAGAAAACAATAAAATTTCATTTTTTTATTTCTTGAGAATAAAATAATGTTTAGTAATAAGTCTAAATGACTGTTGGTATTATAAAAATGTATGTAAAAGCAGTAGTGGAATATTTTATCATATATTTATGTACTTGTGCACAATTGTGATGGGGAAGACACTTGAGAGTCCCATGGACTGCAAAGAGATCAGACCAGTCAATGAAAGAAATCAACCCTGAATATTCACTGGAAAGACTGATGCTGAAGCTGAAGCTCCAAAACTTTGGCCACCTGACATGAAGAGCTGACTCATTAGGAAAGACTCTGATGCTGGGATGGTATGGGAAGGGAGGAGGGAGGAGGGTTCAGGACGGGGAACACATGTATACCTGTGGTGGATTCATTTTGATATTTGGCAAAACTAATACAATTATGTAAAGTTTAAAAATAAAATAAAATTTTAAAAAAAAATCAAAGGCAAAAGGAAATGAAGGCTGCAGAGGATGAGATGATTAGATACCAGCACTGACTCAATGGATATGAATTTGCAAACTCTGAGAGACAGTGGAAGACAGAGGAGCCTGGCATGCTGTAGTCCATGAAGTCACAAATAGTTGGACATGACTTAACAACTGAACAACAGCAAGCACAATTTATGTATGGGTTTTTAATAATATAGATTAAATATTATAGATGTTTAGAACTTGTTCTGTGAGTTCAAATTGACACCTGATATCCAATTACTCTTACTAATAGTAAATCATATACTTCAGTGCAGAGTCAGCCCCAGTGTGTTATAAATTGTCAATGGATTATGCATTCTTTCAAAAACATATGTTTTGAGGAATAATTAGTATGTTATAAACTGTTGAATAGTATAATGAAAGGAGACAAAGGCTGGAAAGCCAAGTATTTTATATGTATAAACTATCAACCGATTTTAAAAACTGTCTCTTTGATTGCATCATATTTTTTCTTACAGGCTCAAATTCCTCATCAGTACAATTTAAAATTTTTAAGCTGACTAAATGAGCTCTGAGTTTCTTTGGCCACTTCTGAAAATTATTCCAGTACATCACTTTAATCTATTTTAGGATATTCTAAATATCTCTTGTTTCTTGGATCTATAAATAAAATATGCAAGATAGAACTGTCTGTATTCAACATGTTAAATTATATCTATGCATACATACAGCTCTTCAGTGAAAAGCACTCTAGTTATATGGAATATTTTTTTTCTTATTGTAAACAATAGTTATGCTTCTTTTATTTTTATACTGAAAAGAATGCATGATCAGGCAATAGAAATTCACAATCACTTATTGCATTTAATTAATTTTTTATTCAGTATATGTTAAAGTACTGAGCTTTTTATACCATGGCTAACACATGAGTCAATAGATATTTTCTGAGTCATCTAATATCCTTGAAAAGAATAAAATAAGTGGCATATATTTAACTGGCTGAAGCCACTTAACTTTCAAAATATGCCTAAGAGCTGTTTTTAAAGAAAGCATACTATGAGTGTTTTCAATGTGAAAAAAAAAGTGAAATATCTGCTTTGGTGTAGCAAAAGAAACGAAGTAATTTATTGAACTATTCCAATGTAATATGATTTTTACTTGAAATGTGAAAACTGAACTTGCTCTGTCACAGAAACAAGACAGATTTCTCCACAGTTATTTTGTTTGGGAATGATATGCTAAAAATAATAAGCAATTGAATATATGTAGTAGCATAGAAAAGTGTAATATGCTTTTAACATACTATTCTTCACGCATTTAGACACAGAATTATATTGATTTCATTTGCTTCTTAAAGAAATTTTCACTCAGAAGATTTTGATGCAGAAAAGTGACACATTTTAAAACTATCACAGTAGTCTGTTAATTGATTATTTACAATTATTATGAAATGAATTAATAATACATCATTGTTCTTTGAAAATTATTAATTGCCTCTCATTTTCTGGAGACTGGATGAGATTTTGTTTATCTAATTTTCATACATTTGGGGCTTGGAGATTGGCTACTGGCTAAAAATTCTTTATAGGTATTCATTCCATTTCTTTCATCTTATAACAGTTATTCTTCATGTCTGAGTTTTTCTCTGGACTGCATTGTTTGTTGGCTGGCACGGGGATATGCAAAATTGGTCCCATGGAATATTCTATTTGTGTTTAGCAGTTTCCCTACTTCTGATTTCCCAAGTCAACCAACCAACTTTAAAAGTACATTTTCCTACAGAACCAAGAATACATATTCCTTTGACAAATTTCAGGAATTTTTCATTTCTTTCATCCCAGAAATTTTTGTTTGTTTGCTCACCTTATTTTGTCTTTCCTATATTCTGAGTTGCCAGTGGTTTCACCCACCTCTCCTAAGGAAGTCCTGCTACTTGAGGCAGCAAATGAAATATCTAGATAATGATGATTTTTCTAAATAATGACCAACTATTCATTGGTAATTATCCTCTTCATATTAATAAAGGGAAAGATTCTCCCTTAAAATATGTTCTATTCTTCCATCCTTCAACATACACTGTGAGTCAAGGTTATCACACAATGGTGATTCAGTTCAGTTCAGTTCAGTTGCTCAGTCATGTCCGACTCTTTGTGACCCCATGAACTGCAGCGCGCCAGGCCTCCCTGTCCATCAGCAACTCCCGGAGTCCACCCAAACCCATGTCCATCGAGTTGGTGACGCCATCCAACCATCTCATCCTCTGTCGTCCCCTTCTCCTCCTGCCCTCAATCTTTCCCAGCACCAGGGTCTTTTCAAATGAGTCAGCTGTTCACATCAGGTGGCCAAAGTATTGGAGTTTCAGCTTCAACATCAGTCCTTCCAATGAACACCCAGGACTGATCTCCTTTAGGATGGACTTGTTGGATTAGATTTATATAAACTAGTGGAAATCATGCATCATTTCTTTTTTTTTAATTTTTTTTTATTTTTAAACTTTACAATATTGTATTAGTTTTGCCAAATATCAAAATGAATCTGCCACAGATATGCATTTGTTCCCCATCCTGAACCCTCCTCCCTTCTCCCTCCCCATACCCTCCCTCTGGGTTGTCCCAGTGCACCAGCCCCAAGCATCCAGTATCATGCATCGAACCTGGACTGGCAACTCGTTTCATACATGATATTATACATGTTTCAATGCCATTCTCCCATATCTTCCCACCCTCTCCCTCTCCAACAGAGTCCATAAGACTGTTCTATATATCAGTGTCTCTTTTGCTGTCTCATACACAGGGTTATTGTTACCATCTTTCTAAATTCCATATATATGCATTAGTATACTGTTGATCCATCATGGATTTTTCATCATACAGCTTTATTCACCTCCTAATGTGATTCAACTAGGAATTTGATCCATCTTCAATTCATATGAAAACAAAACCATTTATTTATATCTTTATCTTAGGGCTATCTTTTTCAGTCTTACTTTTCATATTGTTTTTCCCAGGAGGACAATAAATTCTTTGAATCTTGCAAACACATCACTTTGATTTTACTTTCCCATAGAAATAACAGAAGGTCTGAACCACAGGGTATGTATTTCCATATATTTTCTCTTTCTGCCTGTTACCTTTGTGCTACTTTTCAAAGCTTATCAGGAGCTCCTTCACGAGAGCTGCCTATGCAGCTTGTCATGTGACATTTTTCAGTTGCCTTTCATAGCATGGGCCCATGTTCTGTATTAACACTTAACTGTCAAGACATTATGCCATATAAGCAGATTCCTCCAAGATAGAACTCTACTTCTGCCTCCAATTGGAAACAACCTAGATGTCCATCAGCAGATGAATGGATAAGAAAGCTGTGGTACATATACACAATGGAGTATGACTCAGCCATTAAAAAGAATACATTTGAATCAGTTCTAATGAGGTGGATGAAACTGGAGCTGATTATACAGAGTGAAGTAAGCCAGAAAGAAAACACCAATACAGTATACTAACACATATATATGGAATTTAGAAAGATGGTAACAATAACCCTGTATGGGAGACAGCAAAAGAGACACAGATGTATAGAGCAATCTTTTGGACTCTGCGGGAGAGGGAGAGGGTGGGATGATTTGGGAGAATGGCATTGAAACATGTATAATATCATATAAGAAATGAATCGCCAGTCCAGGTTCGATGCAGGATACAGGAAGCTTGGGGCTGTTGCACTGGGATGACCCAGAGGGATGGTATGGGGAGGGGGTGGGAGGGGGTTCAGGATTGGGAACACATGTACACCCATGGTGGATTCATGTTGATGTATGGCAAAACCAATACAATATTGTAAAGTAATTAGCCTCTAATTAAAATAAATAAATTTAATTTAAAAAAAAGAAACTAAAATAAATAAATAAATAACTCAAGTGTGGGTCCCAGTGCTCGGTCTGGATCAAAAGAAGGAAAGAGGGAAATAAACATGAAAATCAATCATTCTGTATTAAGCATAGCTTGAATAACTCATAAGAATTAGTATACTTGCATAAGCACACTTGGAAAAATATAATCATCCATTACTCTTTCCAAGATCCCCCTTTCCATAGTCATAGTCCAGGAGAGTTCTGAATTATCTGCAAAATGGAATACTTAGACCAATGATCTGGCAATAATTAAAAAGGTTGTTTTCCTCATTGGAGTCACCAAAACCTATATATAATTGATGCATGCAATTAAATACATCTACAATCATCATCAATTTATGCTCTGTTCCAAGCCATAAACACCTAGATATTATCATACTTGGCTGACAGATGAGGCATCATTTGAAAGAGCATGATAGGAAAGACAGACTAAACCAGCCTGCCTCTGTAGTATCTGCCTATTGTCCTGGAAATTTCTATCCAAAGTTCTTTTTATTATCTCCTAGCATTTAATGACCTTCACTGCCAGTATCAAGGTCTTTCTAAACAAGTGTCACCAAATATTGTGGATCATCTTTCTATATAAAATTTTCAGGCCAATTGATTACGAAGATTGCATAGATCCTATATGAAAGCCTGGGGAGGGTACCAGCATTATAAGAAAGTAAGAATATAGGAAAGCATTCATCACACAGACATTAGATAAGGAAATATAAAATGATGTTTAACTCTAATGGGCTAAAATCCTACGAGACTTCTAACTAAACTTTGAAGCTAAGGAGGGACTCCCAGAAGAGTGTCACAATCTATTAAAACCATCAAATACTGACTATTCTAAGAAAGAGCATCAGTGATCTCATTGTCCAGGTGACAAGCAAAGGATGGTTTTCAGAGATTAGTAAAATCAATTGGCAACACTTTAGAATATATATTAAAGTCCCATCTTACTCTTGGTTGATTAAAAAATAGAACATGCTTTTTTTTTTCCAAAATAAAAGTTCAGTGCAAGATACAGGGAAGAGAAAAAGTAGTCTCTGGAGAAAGAAAAAAGTATAAAAAAAGGAAGGGCTTGGTGATAGCTTGTAAAAATGAATAGAGCAATGGAGCTAAGCAATAACACAGAAAGATGGTAAATTTTGATATATCATATTTTGGCCAGCATTGGAAGTTGGCTTCCTGGGAAAGAGACAAAGATCACCCTGGGGAGTAATAAAGGCAAAGAAGTGGAGAAAGAAAATACGCTGTGCATAGTTTCATAGTTCGAAATCTGAGTTTAATTTTTAAAAAGTCAGGTTTCGTAAGACAGAGATATACAAAAGCAAATAAAATTTCTTTAACATACAACTGAATATATCTGAAACTCTGTTACTCTTGTTTTTTATTAAGTCCAATCTCAAGTTATTTGATTCTAGATTTCACTACACAATACACATTTTAAAGCCAAAATAATCTCCCCTCAGCATTTTCAGAAAGACTGAGAAAATGTATATAAAGCACTGTGTAGCCATACTTATTTTTTTAATGCTGATAAATCTGAAGAGAAATTTATGAGTGTATTATTCAATCACATGGGTTCAGCATTATCAGGAAATGAAATCTGTATACACCGTCAATACAGAATGAACATCCTTACAGTTCAGATTGCCAACTGTCAGCAACCAAAACATCTAAATGCACCTATCTCTGCTTTTACAATTCCTACCTTCCTACCACTTTCCTCATCCCCTCCTCCACTTTGCGTGTATTTTTTTATCTCTTCTCCCATGCTCCCAACTACATTTTCACTCCAGTTGCATTTCCTGTTTCAGGCTGGGGGCATCCAGTTCTTTCCTGATAATCTGTGTTGACAATAATGGTCAGCCATTGTGTAGGTGGTGTTGTTCAGTCACTAAGTCCTGCAAGACTCTTGCAACCTAATGGACTGCAACACACCAGGCTTCCCTGTCCTTCACTGTCTCCCAAAGTTTGCTCAAACTCATGTCCATTGAATCATCTTCTGCTGCCCCCTCTGTCTGTCGGGAGGACAGAGGAGGAGATGGTTGGATGGAATCACTGATTCCTTAGACACAAACTTGGGCAAACTGCAGAAGGTGGTGAGGGACAGAGAAGCCTGGTGTGCTGCAGTCCCTGGGCTCGTAAAGAGTTGGATACAACTTGGTGACTGAACAACAAAATTGCTTTTAAATGTTTCTCTGAAGATTTCTTCCTCATTTATTACAACCTAGTCCTCCCCCACAAGTTTGTAGCTAATAATATAAATTAGTAGTTCTCTAAGGTTTTGGGCGGTTGACAGCAAGGTCAAAAATATTTTCATAAGAATACTAAGGCTTTAGTTACTATCCTTACTTTCATTTTCCCTCAAGTACATCAAGAAGCTTTCCGAAAGCTACATGAGGTGTGATATGACAACAGACTGAATCTAGAAGCAGCTATGACAACTCCAGTATCTTCTACTAAAATAAATCTCATGAAGAGATTTTCAGGTGAAAACAATGCCGCTTATCTTGCTGTTATTTATCATTTTAGAAAGCATTATGATTTTCATTGAAAATATCATATATCTTAACATGTAATGAATTGACGATCATTTTTAAACTGAATGAATACATAACGATTTTGATTTATCCCTGTATTAGTTACTTATATGGTTAGATATCAATAGGTAGAACCCGTGTATACAGAAGCTCTTTGGGTTCTCAATTCTTTGTAAAAATAAAAAGTAATCAAGAGATAAAACATTTAAGGAGTACTTTTCTAAATCTTTCCTTTTTGTAGGTGCTCTATTTGCGCACTTAGTGAATGAACCCTCATTTTATACTGGGGCATTTGTTGATTTTGTGACTGTGAATTTCTTCACCTTTTGTTTCAAAGTATTCCAGTAAAATACAGACCCTAAAATATACATACCTTTGATTCAGCAGCCCTATTTCTGGGCATCTAGTTCGAGCTTCCCTGGTGGCTCAGACATTTAAGAATCTGCACGCAATGTGGGAAACCCAGGTTCAATATCTGGGTAGGAAGATCCCTTGGAGAAGGGAATGGCAATCCACTCCAGTATTCTTGCCTGGAGAATTCCACTGACAGAGGAGCCTGGTGAGCTGCAGTGCATGGGGCTGCAAAGAGTCAGATGCAACTGAGCTACTAACACACACACAGTCTAGGGAAAGCAAGTTGTGTCAGAGAAGAAAAAGTGTAGTAACTGTATTAACTGGAAAAGACTAGATTGATCCTCTTGTAACAAAGAAATACAGAATATCAGTGAATTTACACTTGAAAGATTTAAGATTTATTTATGCTACATGCCCACAAGGAGGCAGGTGGACTTTGCTCCGTGGGGGCCAAGAAAAAGCATAAGAACTATTGTAAATACTAAACAATTTACAGATATATGAGGCCAGTTGTGCAAAAAATAAAGCACTAACGCACTTATTATTTTAAGATAATACTCACATGCCACATTACTGTTATGATAAAAACATAAAAACTAGATTGCTTTACGGGAAGAGGATTAGAAAGAAGTCATAGAAAAATAAGTTTTTTTAAAAGACAATTTAAAATGGAAGTCTATATTATTGTCAATTGCTTAATGTCCTATTTCATCAACCTAAATATCTCATTTTCTTTCTCTTTGCATAATATTCTGCAAAGTGTACTCCTACTTGTATTTTACATCAGTTAAAATTTTAAGAGAAATGTATTTTAGACAGATTTTGGATGACATTCAAAAATAACATTTTTGCAAAGTTACTCTGACAAATAATTAGGTATGAAATATGTATTTAAGTTTCAGACTGGTGAGTGCAGCTGAGCAGATTTTTTAAGCCAATAAAGCACCAGTAAATTGTGTAGATGACAGATCTAAAAGTTTATAACATTTTTCTTCAGTCTATTGTAGATATAAGGGAAAGTGGTTGACATATTTTTGAACAGTAGTAAGTTTTTCAAAACATCAGATTTTCAATTATTTTTTAATCTAAAATTCTACTTTTAAAGTGGAAGGAAAATATCTACAGAAGGTTTTTCCTGAGAGTGTAAATATATGCGTTAGTTGCTCAAATCTGAGAGTAATGCACTCGTCACAGGCACATAAAAATATATAAACCCCCAACATTCTTGATTTCCAAATCATTTTTTTTGTTTCAAACCACCCTGATTAAGGATGATTTATTGCCCAAAAATGATCTTTTGAAGATGCCATTGACATAGCCCTCCAGGACTTGGAGATTTTGTATATATTGATTCATACGATCTGAAATCTGGCTTCCGCAGGGATGAATTCGCCCAGCAAACAAAACTGCAGTACAAATAATACTCCAAGATTCTGTTTTTTATTTCCTCATTGTTGTTTTTGTTGTATGAGAAGACCCAATTTATAAAATGTTAGCTATGCCTACTGAGACTGTCTCTGCGTTGTGATATTTAGTAATCAAAGCTGTGAAAAATGACAGAGCTATGCATGATGAGAGGCATAATCAGAGAGCTCAAAGTGAATTATTTAAAAAGCTATTCCATACTACTCAGCCATAAAAAAGAATAAAATGATGCCATTTGCAGCAATAGAAATGGACTTAGAAATTATCATGCTAAGTGAAGTAAGCCAGAAAGAGAAGGGCAAAGGTCATATGATATGTCTTACATCTGGGATCTAAAACACGCCACAAATGAACGTGCCTAAAACACAGAAACGAACTCACAGATGGAAAGAGCTAACTTGTGCTGGTCAGGGTGGAGGGGGTTGGAGGAGGGAAGATTTGGGAGTTTGAGGTTAGCAGATGCAAACTGTTATATACAGAATGGATAAACAGTGATGTCTTACCGTTTACTACAGGGAGCTTTACTCAATATCCTATGATAGACCATAAGAGAAAAGAATATTAGAGAGAATACATACACATGTACACACACTCACACACACACACACTCACACACACACACACACTCACACACACACACACTCACACACACACAGAGGCTTCTCAGGTGGTGCTGGTGGTAAAGAATCTGTCTGCCAATGCAGGAGACATAAGAGACTTGGGTTCAATTCCTGGTTCGGGAAGATCCCCTGGAGGAGGATATGACAACCCACTTCAGTATTCTTGCCTGGAGAATCCCATGAACAGAAGAGCTGGTCTGGCTAGGGTCCATGGGGTCGCCAAGAGTCAGACTGAAACAACTTAGCATACATGCCATATGTATATGTATATATTTGTATATGTATGTCACTTGATTGTACACCAGAAACTAATACAACATTGTACATTAACTATACTTCAACAATTTTTTAAAAAGACTACTTCACTGTGGTTTAGGTGACAAAAAAAGAAGTGAACTTAGAGTATGGAGACATAGATTCACAATGTAGGAGATGATTTTCACAGGACCTCTAAGCAAGTCTGTTCCAAGACAGAAGGATGGCGCCTCCATGCCCTCCCTATGTGAATACAGCAGCTCTCGTGGGCACCGTCAATCGCTACACCCAAACTAGTACCACTTCTTCCCTGCTTCAATATGCTTCAACTGAAGAAAAGCCTTCCGGAAAAAAGCAACCATGAAGCAAAAGAAACTTTAAGATAATATTCTAAATCTAAATAAATATATGCAAACAAACGTTTGAGGATAAGGGAAAAAATACCATGACAAAATAAAAAACTAAGAATAGATTTTCTTTTTAAAGTAAGAAATGAAGAATTGACTTCTGTAGGAAAGAAACAAACAAGAAAAGATAAAGTAATTTTAGAAATGAAGGCTGCTAAGTCACTTCAGTCGTGTCTGACTCTGTGCGACCCCATAGACGGCAGCCCACCAGGCTCCCCCATCCCTGGGATTCTCCCAGCAAGAACACTGGAGTGGGTTGCCATTTCCTTCTCCAATGCATGAAAGTGAAGTTGCTCAGTCGTGCCTGACCCTCAGCGACCCCATGGACTGCAGCCTTCCAGGCTCCTCCATCCATGGGATTTTCCAGGCCAGAGTACTGGACTGGGGTGCCATTGCCTTCTCTGGAAATGAAGCTTAGACTATAAGATTTACAGGACAAAATTGATTTAAATGAAATATAATAAGGACCACTGAAGAAACTAAAATAAGAAGAAGAATGAAAATGAAATTTTAAGAAATGAAGTTTAAAATAGTCATCAAGGGAAGGGGTGCCAAAGTAGAAAGTACAAAAGAAATAATACACATATTATTCATGTCTCTGGGAGGAAACACAAAATAACTGAACAGGCTATTATTTAAACATGAACAGAGAAAAATGTTTGAAATGAAAGATAACTAGGGGCTTCCCTGGTGGCTCAGATGCTAATAAATCTGTCTGCAATTTGGAAACCTGGGTTCAATCTCTGAGTCAGGAAGATACCCTGGAGAATGGAACTCCAGCATTCTTGCCTGGAGAATCCCATGGAAGAGGAGCCTGGCGGGCTACAGCC
The DNA here is from genome assembly GCF_027580195.1 of Bos mutus. Lineage (NCBI taxonomy): Eukaryota > Metazoa > Chordata > Mammalia > Artiodactyla > Bovidae > Bos > Bos mutus. The sequence continues at coordinate 60,985,357 of NC_091636.1, forward strand.
CATGGGGTTTCAAAGAGTCAGACATGACTGAGCAATTACCACTAACAAACTCTGAAAGAGCTTACCCTGTAATCCAGAAAAATTAACCCTGAGAGCTCTCCTAGTAAAACTATGAGATTCTAAAAGGAAATCTTTAAGCCCTGCAGGTACAAAGATGAAATGATTAACATAGCAAAAGATATGTAGAAGGTATATCACAGTAAAACAACAGGACAAATAAATTTATAAAGTCATGTCCAAATGTATTCATAATTAAATAAGCGCAAATCAAAATAACATTCAGATGCTAGCTTTAGGAACCATATTGGGCAAAATTGTAAAAGGTGTACAGTAGGTTCTCCATATCCTCAGATGTCACCTTCACAAATTCAACTAAACATGGGTCAAAAATAGTCAAGAAAAAAAAATTCCAGAAAGTTCCAAAAAGTGAAATTTTATTTTGATGCACTCCAGCAACTACTTACAGAGCATTCACCTTGTGCTAGGTGTTATAAGCAATCTAGAGGTGATTTAAAGTGTAGGGGAGGATATAGGAAAGTAATATGCAAATCTATCAGTTCAGTTCAGTTCAGTTGCTCAGTCATGTCCGACTCTTTGCAACCCCATGGACTACAGCACGCCAGGCTTCCCTGTCCAGCACCAACTCAGGGAGCCTACTCAAACTCATGTCCATGGAGTAGGTGATGCCATCCAACAATTTCATCCTCTGTTGTCCCCTTGTCCTCCCGCCTTCAATCTTTCCCAGCATCAGGGTATGTTCCAATGAGTCTGTTTGTCACAAAAGGTGACCAAAGTATCAGAGTTTCAGCTTCAGTATCAGTCCTTCTAATGAATATTCAGGACTGATTTCCTTTAGGATTCACTGGTTGGATCTCCTTGCAGTCCAAGGGACACTCAAGAGTCTTCTCCAACACCACAGTTGAAAAGCATTAATTCTTCGATGCTCAGCTTTCTTTATAGTCCAGCTCTCGCATCCGTACATGACCACTGGAAGAACCGTAGCTTTGACCAGATGGACCTTGGTTGGTAAAGTCATGTCTCTGCTTTTTCATATGCTGTCAAGGTTGGTCATAGCTTTTCTTCCAAGGACCAAGCGTCTTTTAATTTCACGGCTGCAGTCACCATCTGCAGTGATTTTGGAGCCCCCCAAAATAGTCTGTCACTGTTTCCATTGTTTCTCCATCTATTTTCCATGAAGTAATGGGACTGAATGCCACGATCTTAGTTTTCTGAATGTTGAGTTTTAAACCAACTTTTTCACTCTCCTCCTTCACTTTCATCAAGAGGCTCTTTAGTTTTTCTTTGCTTTTTTTCACAATGTCAAGATGGTGAAGGAATAAGATGGGGACAACACTTTCTCTGCCACAAATCCATCAAAAGATTGTTTGAATGCTGAGCAACTTACACAAAACTACTTCTGAACACTAGCAGAGGACACAAGGCACCCAGAAAGGCAGCCCATTCTCTTCGAAAGGAGGTAGGACAAAATATAAAGACAAGACAAGTACTACACCAATATAAATAAGAGACTTGAACTTCAAAGACTTTGGTATCTGACAGGACCCTAAAACCAACCCCTCTGGACACTGAGGGATGATTGTATAAATCACAATGTGGATGAGGTGATGGGAATCAGGCAATCCCTTGTATGGCTGATGCATCTGTCAACAGTGGTGACCATTTTGGAGATCAATTTAACAGTGCCTAGCAGAATTTCTAAAGCATATGCCCTGTCTTTTGACAGTTCCCTGCTAGAATTTATAATATTTTCTACTCTCCACAGTGCTCTAAGAATGTTCTTTTCTTTCTGATAGCAGAAAGTCCTTGAGCAAAGGAATTGTCTGCTTATTCTCTGTCAAGTTTCTAGAAGAAGCTGGCACATACTTGGTGGTCAGTAATTTTATGGAATCAATGAACAAAACAATCAATTTTTGTATAGCATTGTTTGAATAGCAAAAGCTAAAAACAAATGTCCATTAAATAATGGTACCTCATATAAAGTAATGCAGAATGTTTTTTTAATTAGAAGGATCTGTATGTCTGATCTCCTAGATTTATAGGTTAATGCAGAACAGTCTATTAACTATTTATTGAAAAAGTTTTATTCAATACTGTGTTTCAATAACATTTTAATTTTCTTTTTATTGTCCCTTCAACTTATAATGTGCTTCCCTGGTGGCTCAGTGGTAAAGAATTTGCCTGCCAATTCAAGAGACTCAGGCTCAATCCCTGGTTCCGGAAGATCCTCTGGAGTAGGAAATGGCAACCCACTCCAGTATTCTTGCCTGGGAAATCTCATGGACAGAGGAGCCTGGCGGCCTATAGTCCAGAGGGGTTGCAAAGAGTCAGACATGACTGAGCATGAATACACACACATACACACACACACACACACACACACACGCAACAGCCTATAACCTGGGTTATTTCATTCTCAATCTTTGAATGAAGACTTGAACAGATCTTCACAACCTTCCTGGTCATTCACAGATGCTAAAAAGATTTCTGATCATTTTCAGACAATGACACTGTTGTTTCTGTATTAAAATCCCCAGACCAAAGTCATACTGACATAATTCTATACTGTTTCCCCATTAGCAACTCCCTCTCTCTTTCAGACTTGGGGTTCTGCAGGCAGTGGGAAGGTGGGAAAGAGCAATATCTGGAGCAAACTAAAAATTGGCATCTGCCTCTATGAAGATGGTCACAAACCACTGCAGATGCTGACCTTCAACACACCCTGAAAGGAGTTCAGAGTACAGATTAGGAATAAAGCACTGTGTGCCCTGGGAAAGCTTGGCAGAACAGGCTTTAAGACAGTTAGATATTTTCAGGAGAAGATTTTTATGAGCCCTGATTCTTGCATCTCCTCATCTAGAAAAGCACTAAAACCATTTGCAGTGATATCCATTCCTTGTGACTAACAGCCAACCTCTGCCAAAATATGTACTTGACTCCATGTACTCCCCTTCATTAAGATCATACGTATCTTGTCTTTCCCCCTTGACCTCTTCAGAGCAGTTTCAAAGCTATCTGAGATGCTGTCTCCTGGGCTATAGTCCTCAGAATGCCCCAAGTAAAACTTAACTCTCAGCTCACGTTGTGCATTTTTTTTCTTTTTCGGTCAACGCTGGAGGGGGCCAAGAGTGGTCATCCTGCCTCTCCCCAAGGCTGCCTCATTTTTCTTTCTTCTCCCTAAGTTGCTTGTGGCTATCTCATGGGGAGGATGGAGCCAGGGATGGAGGAGGGGAGAGGGTCAGACTCAGGAGCAAGCGAGGCTGTACACTGTGACCATGGCAGATGCCCCTGCTGAGTGCCTTCTCCCGTCTTCTTGGAGGCCCTCTTGTGCTTGGACTGGACATGGCCCAGGTCCAGCTCTCCCCTCTAAGCTCCGTTGGCTACCCCTCCCTCAGTCCTCAGTCAGTGAGTCCAGCCCCAAGAAAGTGCATCTCCCCCTCCCAGCCCCACACCCTGAAATGCCTTCTTCTACTGGCCACCTACACCTACTGCGTGTCCAGAAGGACCAATTCCTCACTGCTGTTTGTTGAAGTAAAAAGACTGATAGCCCATCTAACAGAGCTGAGCCTTTGTATACAGAGTAAAATGCAGGAATGAAATTTATTTGGGGGCATTTTAAATGACCCAACTTTAAAAGTGATCTAAGACTTGATGCATTCTGCTGAAGTATTGGGAGTTTTGTTTAAATAAATTTCTTTTAAGCTATTTTTTTTTTCTTTCAGGCTCAGTCAGGTTAAAACAATTGTTAAATATAATGCATTTAGCCAAAGTTGGCAGTTGTAACCAATGTATTGGGGGTGATAATCCATATAATTTTTAAAAACTGAAGAAACCTTTTATTTTTAACTGTCAGTTTACATTAATTCTAAAGTACAAATTTTGTTTTTTAAATTAATCAAAAGTACCAGGCACTATATAAGTTTAAAATTTTTATGTATGATAGTTTGATAAGGGCTTATAAAAATAAACACATGTACTTTTTATAATGCCAAACACTGAAATCTGGCATCAAGTCTAGTGGATATAGTTACAGAAGGAAGTGTGGGATGGTATATGTTAAAAATCTATTTTCAGCAACACTGCAATAACAAACAAAAAAATGTGTCTGAAATTCTTCCTTCTTATGAACAATCTCAGTCTGGACATCAATTCTCTAATATATTTTGTGTGTTCACCTGGTTACAAAGGCATGGTACAAAGTAGCGGTTTTAAATCACATTTAAAATCATTTTATTTATAGACTATTTGTAGCAACTAAGGGATACAGATTCAATTATTTAATAAAAGGACACACACACACAGGGAGGATTAACATATTTCTCACTGAGCCAAGAAGACCTCCTCTTTTTCTGGATTACATTCATATATCCAGAAGTGACCTGCTGATGAAAGAGTCTGTAAACAAGGAAGAGTATGATATTCCTGGGATAACTCTTTCTTTTTCTAAGAAAGTAGGGGTAAGCATATTAGCTGAGGTTATATGCAGCACAAAGGTATTAAGCAAACATGGAAATTAAATTTACAATGATGAGTACAAAGCTCTACAAATCTAACAGAACTGAGTATTATTTATTAAGCTAGATGACATAATATTTCATGAAGTAGAAATTTGGGGATGTATAGAAAGACAGTAACATAAAGAGATAAAAAAAACTTACATTTATTAGTTCAGATTAAATGGGGAGAAAACAAGACACACAAAAAATTACACAAATCTAATTGATGCACTTATATAACCTACTCTATTTGTAATTATCTATGCACCTTCTTCCTGAAGGATGGCAAGGCAATCCATTCCAGTATTCTTGCCTAGAGAAACCCCATGGACAGAGTAACCTGGAGGGCTACAGTCCATGGGGTCACAAAGAGTCAGACACGACTTAGAAACTAAGCACGTGCACCTTCTTAGAAATTACCCATGAAACGTTTGAAAAACTTACATTACGCTAAAAATAAGGCTCACTATATTCTTTAGTAAAGCAGGAAAATAAGAAAATATGAAAAACAAATTGCTATAACTGTTAAAAATTTATTTATTTATTTATTTATTTTTACTTTACAATATTGTATTGGTTTTGCCATACATTGACATGAATCCGCCATGGGTGTACATGTGTTCCCTTTCCTGAACCATCCCTCCCACGGCCCTCCCCATACCATCCCTCTGAAGCATTGCAATTTTTTAATGGTAATGAAGAAACTCTAAGGCCAGAAGGAAATCAAACTGTATTTTAATAACACATAAAAAATAATGAAGAAGACATTATATTTTAGAAATTATTAAATGTCAACAAAGCAGTGCTCAGAGAAACACTTAAGGCCAAAATACATTTCATCATTTGGTAAAAGTGAATTAAAATAACTTAAGCATATAATTTTAAAAGTTAGAACTAGAACCACAAACCAAACCTGTGAGAATCACACAAATGAATTAATAAAGATTAAAGCAGAAAATAGTAGCAAAACAAAAATGTTCAGTAAGAACAATACAAACCTCCAGTGACTGTTTCTTCAGAAAAAAGTAATAAAAGAGAAAAGATCACGAGTAAAGAATTTTCTCAAAAGAAGAAAATGCTCGCATATCATCCTATCCTATGTACACATGTATTCAAGAAAGAAATATTAAACTCAAGAAGCAAAATCCAGCAGTGCATTAAAAAAGTTATAAAACAAGTTAATTATTCCAAGAAAGTAGAAGTAGCTATTACATTTGGCAGTTTATTAATGCAATTCATATGTTAACATATTAAGTAGAAAAAAATTCTGAAAATGACAATAAAACCCCCATGAACCAGTGAAATTGCTCAATCATGTCCAACTCTGCGATCCCGTGGACTTTAGTCTACCAGGCTCCTCCATCCATGGAATTTTCCAGGCAAGAGTACTGGAATGGGTTGCCATTTCCTTCATCCAGGCGATGTTCCTGACCCAGGGACCAAACCCAGGTCTTCCGCATTACAGGCAGACACTTTACTGTCTGAGCCACCAGGGAAACCCAAATGAGCAGTAGAGAAATTGCTTAGAAATATTCAACACACATTTAAGAGAAGTTACAAATGAGGAAACTAAGAAACTTTCTTAAATTGATGTGTATTAATTAAAAATCTACAGCCAACACTTTAGTTAATGAGAAAAAAGTTGAAGCATTTATTTTAATGTCAGGAGTAAATCAAAGATGACCACTCTGGCTGAGTATCAGCATAAAAACATAGTAAGAACTATCCTATACAATAAAACAAAAAGTGATAAAAATATTTGCGATTGGAAGGGAAAAAGTGAAACTACCATTGTTAAGACTAAAATGTTATTTAGGAGAGTATTAGAGACAAACTAAATTTATCTTAAATTTCAATAATTTTGCTGGTTACAAGATCAATGTAAAATAGGTAGCCTTATATAAAATGGCTGTAACAATTTGAAAATTTATTCAATAAAATAAAAATTTCATTCTGGCAGCAACATAAAATCAAAGTTACCTAAGTGTGAATCTATAATGATGCATAAATCTCCATGGAAGAAATCATAAAGTCCAGGTCATCACTGATCTTTTAATTTAATAGTTTGTCTAAATATTTATCTATTTGCATGCCATCGAAACCAAGGTATGTTTATTTGTAAAAGGACACTTTGTTGCAGGAAGAACTCATGGGCATATACCCGAAGAAAACCAGAATTTGAAAAGACACATGCACCCACAATGTTCATTTTGTTGTTGTTCAGTTGTTATGTCCAATTCTTTTTGACCTCATGGACTACAGCACACCAGGCTACTCTGTCCTGCACTGTCTTCCAGAGTTTGCTCAGATTCATCTCCACTGAGTCGGCGATGCTATCTAAACAGCTTATCCTCTGGCATCCCCTTCTCCTTTTGCCTTCAATTTTTCCCAGCATCTGAGTCTTTTCCAATGAATCAGCTCTTAGCATTGGTTGGCCAAAGTAATGGAGCTTCAGGTTCAGCATCAGTCCTTCCAATGAATATTCAGGGTCAACTCCATTTAGGATTGACTGGTTTGATCACTTTGCTGTCCAAGAGAGTCTCAAGAGTCCTCTTCAGCACCACAATTCAAAAGCATCATTTCTTCAGTGCTCAGCCTTCTTTATGGTCCGACTTTCACTTCTGGAAAAACCATAGCTTTGACTATACAGAACTTTGTTGGCAAAGTGAGGTCTCTGCTTTTCAATACACTGTTTGTCATAGCTTTCCTTTCAAGGAGCAAGTGTCTTCTAATTTCATGGCTATAGTCACCATCCACAATGATTTTGGAGCCCCCACCCCAAAAGAAAATCTGTCACCGCTTCCATTTTTTCCCCTTCTATTTGCCATGAAGGGTCACATCACGGTCTCAGTTTTTGAATGTTGAGTTTCAAGCCATATTTTTCACTCTCCTCTTTCACCCTCATCAAGAGGTTCTTTAGTACTTCTTCACTTTCTGCCATTAGAGTGGTGTCATCTACATATCTGAGGTTGTTGACATTCCTCTCAGCAATTTTGATTCCAGCTTGTGAATCATCCAGCCTAACATTTAGCTTGATGTACCCTGCACAATTGCACTCATCTTATGTGCTAGTAAAGTAATGCTCAAAATTCTCCAAGCCAGACTTCAACAGCACATGAACCATGAACTTCCAGAACATCAAGCTGGATTTAGAAAAGGCAGAGGAACCAGAGATCAAATTGCCAACATCCGTTGGATCATCCAAAAAGCAAGATACTTCCAGAAAAACATCTATTTCTGCTTTATTGACTATGCCAAAGCCTTTGACTGTGTGGATCACAATAAACTGTGGAAAATTCTGACAGAGATGGGAATACCAGACCACCTGACCTGCCTTTTGAGAAACCTATGTGCAGCTCAGGAACCAATAGTTAGAACTGGACTTGGAATAACAGACTGGTTCCAAATAGGGAAAGGAGTACATCAAGGCTGTTTATTGTCACCATGCTTATTTAACTTATATGCAGAGTACAACATGAGAAATGCTGGGCTAGAGGAAGCACAAGCCAGAATCAAGATTGCCAGGAGAAATATCAATAACCTCAGCTATGCAGATGACACCACCCTGATGGCAGAAAGTGAAGAAGAACTAAAGAGCCTCTTGATGAAAGTGAAAGAGGAAAGTGAAAAAGTTGGCTTAAAGCTCAACATTCAGAAAACGATGATCATGGCATCTGGTCCCATCACCTCATGGGAAATAGATGGGGAAACAGTGGAAACAGTGACAAACTTTATTTTTGGGGGCTCCAAAATCACTGCAGGTGGTGACTGCAGCCATGAAATTAAAAGATGCTTGCTCTTTAGAAGAAAAGTTATGACAAACATAGATAGCATATTAAAAAGCAGAGAGATTACTTTGCCAACAAAGATTTGTTTAGTCAAAGCTATGGTTTTTCCAGTAGTCATGTATGGACATGAGAGTTGAACTATAAAGAAAGCTGAGTGCCGAGGAATTGATGCTTTTGAACTGTGCTGTTGGAGAAGACTCTTGAGAGTTCCTTGGACTTCAAGGAAATCCAACCAGTTCATCCTTAAGGAAATCAGTCCTGAATATTCATTGGAAGGACCGATGCTGAAGCTGAAACTCCAATATTTTGACCACCTGATGCAAAGAAGTGACCCATTAGAAAAGACCCTGATGCTTGGAAAAATTGGGTGGGAGGAGAAGGGGACAACAGAGGATGAGATGTTTGGATGGCATCACTGACTCAATGGACATGAATGTGAGTGAACTTCAGGAGTTGGTAATGGACAGGGAAGCTTGGCATGCTGAAGTCCATGGGGTCACAAAGAGTTGGACATGACTGAGTGACTGAACTGAACTGAACTGATGTATATGCACCACCCTTATGGCAGAAAGCAAAGAGAAACCAAAGAGCCTCTTGATGAAAGTGAAAGAGGAGAATGAAAAAGCTGGCTTAAAACTCAACATTGAAAAAACTAAAATCATGGCACCCAGTCCCATCACTGCATGTCTAATAGATGGCAAAACAGTGAAAACAGAGACTAGACACTTGCTCCTTGGAAGAAAAGCTGTGACCAACCTAGATAGCATATTAAAAAGCAGAGACATTACTTTACCAACAAAGGTCTGTCTAGTCAAAGCTATGACTTTTCCGGTTGTCATGTATAGGTGTGAGGGTTGGACCATAAAGAAAGCTGAGCACCAAAAATTGATGCTTTTGAACTGTGGTGTTGGAGAAGACTCTTGAATGTCCCTTGGACTGCAAGGACATCCAACCAGTCCATACTAAAGGAAATCAGTCCTGAATATTCATTGGAAGAAGTGATTCTGAAGCTGAAGCTCCAATATTTGGCCATCTGATGCGAAGAACTGACTCATTGGAAAAGACTCTGATTCTGGGAAAGATTGAATGCAGGAGGAGAAAGGAATGACAGAGGATGAGATGACTGGGTAGCGTCACCTACTCAATGGACATGAGTTTGAGCAAGCTGCAGGAGTTGGTAATGGACAGAGAAACCTGGTGGGTGTGCTGCAGTTCGTGGGTCACAAAGAGTTGGACACGGCTGAACAACTGAACAGTGTGGGAGCCACAAGAGAGGTGGGTTCAATCCCTTGGTCAGGAAGATCCCCTAGAGGAAGGCATGGCAACCCACTCCAGTATTCTTGTCTGGAGAATCCCGTGGACAGAGAAACTTGACAGGCTACAGTTCATGAGGTCGCAAAGAGTTAAGACTGAAGCAACTTAGCATGGCAAGGTAGTCTCTCAAAAATTGAGATCTCTTAAAAAAATAGTCTATTCCAAAAATGTTAATAACAGTGAATGTTCAAGAAAGAGGTTGGGTAATTGAATTTTATTTACATAAATTACTTTATAAGACTCCTGCCTTAGTGTGCTTTGACCACAAATAATATATTGATAATAATTTGGTAATTTGGACAGGAATTTATTAGTCTCAAATACTCTTGCTCAAAAATTACAACTGATACAATGGCATTACTAATTATTTTTATGTTCAGTTTCCTAATGTTGTGAATATTATTTTTGAAGCCATGAAAAAAAAATTTCTTCTTAAAAAATTATTTTTTCCCCACAGAAATAACCTGAAATAATAGTGAGAACAAAGGTATTAAAGGTTCATACTTTAGGAACAATTCTAGTCAATTTATATTTACTTGATTGGTTTTATGGTCTTCTGGTTTGATTTATAATTCAGAGACAATTTTGGATTTCTCTGGAAAGGAAATAAATTTAAAACATCCTCTTGAGATGCTAAGTCTTAATGTTAGTTCCTCAGTCATGTCCAACTCTTTGAGACCCCACAGACCATGTAGCCTGCCAGGCTCCTCTATCCATGAAATTCTCCAGATAGGAATACTGGAGTAGCCATTCCCTTCTCCAGGCGATCTTCCAGACCCAGATATCAAACCTGTGTTTTCCACATTACAGGTAGATTCTTTAGAATCTGAGCCACCAGGGAATCCCTCTTTTGAGATAAGATGATACCTATGACATAGTCTATTCTAGCTATTACATGTCACCTGTTGATGACAGTGAAAACAAAATATTCTAAAGTATTTTTATGAATCATGAATCTTAAAGTTCAGAATATTCACATCCTAGGACTCTCAAAGTAGCAACCCCCACCTTGTATAGTGCAGTCTTATGGAGTTGACCATAGTGTGCAAACATCAAAATGATGTGGGACTTATTCAAGGGGCAGCTTACAGGTTTCTAGAATATAAATTAAAAACAATTACAATCAGATGGAATATATATTGAATGGTGATAAAATACTATACCCATAAGTGATTCTGATGAAACTGAAACTTGCTAAGTTTTTTCAGTCATCAGTCCTGAAGAATCTTATGAAGAATCTTCATGAATCTTCACATGAAGAATGTGAATAAAAGAAGGTTCATTCACACTATCACGTAACAACTTAGACGGGTGGGATGGGGTCAAAGGTGGGAAGGAGGTTCTAGAGGGAGAGGACATTTATATACTTATGACTGATTCACTTGGTTATATGGTAGAAACCAATACAACTTTGTAAAGCAATTATCTTCCAATTAAAGACAAATTAAACTGTATAATAAGAACAAAACCACACCACAGGTGTTCATCTAAAAATGCATACCTTTAAATTAGAATTTTCTACAAATAAAAGTGATTCATCTCCTAAAAAAGAGTAATTTGCCTCAATGAACTAATATCATATTTTATGGACCATTCATCAGTCTTCTCATATCTGTGCAGAATTCTGTTCAAATTACCCTGGAATTTTTAAAAACTAAAACACCAAATCCATAACTTTATTTACAAAGGCATTTAAAATTCTAATTATAGAACACAATGTTCTGTTGATTTTTTTGGTCAAATTAATTAGTACAAAAAAGCCAAGGAGAGGTATTATTATATTATGACAGCACTATTACATAAACATGTAGAAATAAGCACATACCTGATTTTGATGAATGAGTTGAGAAATAAAGAGAAATATAAGCTCTGTGGAGAGAGGCTTATTCACATTTTCTAAAACATAGACTATGTCTTGATAATATTACAGAAAAGGATACTTTCTAAATGTTTGTGTTTTTTTTTTACAATTTTGTGTTTACAAATTTACAGTGTTGTGTTAGTTTTGAGAAAATGATACATTTAATAAATTATCATCTCTAGAATAATATAGTAAAAAGTTTTCAAAGAGAATACCTATAAAACATGCTAAAATGATAACTAAAATTTTACTAGCTATCTTGAACAAAGTGACATGATCCCCCTTGTCTTAATATCATGTATTAAGATACTGGTGTTCAGTTCCTGAGACCACTCTTCAAATTCACCTCTGCACTGCCTGATTGCTTTGGATGGGCAATTTCTACGTGACTCACAGGCATCTACAAAAATCAAGAGTTCCTTTGTTACAACTCAGAACCAGGAATCAATTCTTTGACACACAGAAAGGAGTGCTGCCTCTAGCCTTCCAAAACTTATGCTGCTTCAGTGATTACAAGTTAATTGATCTTTTCTCCTCTGTGAAAAACCGGTCTAAATCCATGGTTTTCTCTAAGGATGCTATAATGAGAAATGTTCTTGTCTCTTTGGAAGTACGTATTTTAAGCCAATCTGAAAAAGATTTTAAGAGTAAAAGCCTCCATCATTTCAAGTATACAGTTAATTTTCTCAATAATTTTATTCAAATCCAACCTTAGAAATATTTTCCTCACAAGGTATTTTTTAAATGAAGCTTAAAAAAAGGAACAACCCACAAGAGTATAAAACTCAGAATTTTAGTGTTTTCTCTCGTGCTTCTTTGGTGAAAAGAAACGAAATGGAGGTGGTGGAGAGTTTTTTCTATTGAGAACTTGGGTGTGAGATTTATATATTTGTTTCCTTCCTTTGAGCAGTAGCAGTAGAAGGAAAGCTATCAAGAAAACTCCTTGTACAGAGTTTCATGTGAGAGAATTTAATCTGAGTACCAAATAGAATCAGGCTTGCAAGTGTCTGACATTTCTGCCCCAGGGCTGTTTTTAAACAATTTTCCCCTTTCCTGTCAGTGAAATTTGGCACACAGCTCCACATACTCCCTTATGATGAATGAAAGAGGGATAAATAAAGGTCATCTTCTCACCTAATTAGATGTCAGAAGTGAAATCAACAAAATAAAGCAAAACTGACTCCAATGTGGAAAAAAATATTTCACATGTAAATTTTATATTATTTGGACTCAGTTTTCTTCATAAAATTAACTCTATTCACACATATGATGGATTAGAATTGTTTGGTTTTATGTGAATTATCCAAATCTTGATATTTTCATTTAGAAATATGTGTGAACGTTAGCAGTGCTGGAATTTCACCTTTAATAATATTTGCAGGAAAAAATTTTAATTCTATGATTCTGTTAAAAGGAAATAATGCAACCATATGTAAAATGTGTAAATGACTTTTCAGAAATGACTCCAACTGAAATGTTTCAAATGTTTTAAATAAGGCCCTTAAACAGAACATGTTCTGTACCCCGCAAAACAAAAATTTCTCTGATATTTGTTTAGAGAAATTTTTACCTGTTTATTTCAATGACAGGATGACATCTTCAAAGAAATATCCTTTGGGGACTTTCCCGGTTTTCCGGTGGTTAAAACTGTGTTTCCAGTGAAAGAGGCATGGATTTGATTCCCAACTGGGGAGCCAGGATCCCACATACCAAGTAGTGTGGCCAAAAATAGAAATCAAAATTTAAGAAGTATCCTTCCAGCTAATGATGTAACCAAGTTAAATTACTTACTATCAGCTTTCATTTTTTATTAAAACCTACTCACATATATTTGCATGCAAACACCATACATATAGGTTCATGTAAGCTTTTACCATCAAAATAATCTAAAGCTGTGATCTTATTAACAGGAAAACTGAAGACATTAAATGACTTGAACTTGTATCCTGATAGCTACTAACAGAAACAAAAAATGTAATAAACTTCTTGTGTGATGTTTGCTTTACTGTTCAAATAGGAAATGCATGCTACCAATGAAACGCTTGCTATTTTGGTGCTGGCTGATAAGTGTTAACAAGAATAGTTTGCTTCATGCTATTTCCCTTTTGTATTTGCTTTACTTCAAAGTATTTCACAAACATCTTGAAAATGAAACTATAAATTGTCTAATGTCAGAGATGGAGAAAATAAGACAGGGAGAAATTTAAGGAAAGTTTCATCAATAACTAAAGATTCAAGCAAGAATTACAGCTTAGATCTCTTGAAAAGAAATTCAGTTCTCAGCTACCTATCAGATAGTATCACTATTTGTAAAATAAGCTTCTGTTTAACATCTCTCTTGTTGAAGAATCTAATTTGCCTGGTTCACTTTCAATAGATTGTACCATTGTTTTATTAAGGTTCCATGTAATAATAGAAGCAAAGACCATTAAAATAAACATAGTATCTCTCACTTTATTTGATAATTCCTTTTTATGCATACCAAACTATGTAACCTTTCTTTAAAGTAAAATTTTAAGTGGACCAAATGTACTGACCCCTTTCTTGAATACTGGCATAACATTAATGGAATTAATGGTGTTTCACGCCATTATCAGAGTATTCATAGAGTAGCGCATTAAGACAGGAGGTTACAGAGATCTAAAAATAATAATGAGCAATCAGTACAAAACCATATTTAGATTCCCAGGTGTAACACTGCAATATCATCTGAATCCAATTCCTGAAGGAATAGGACACATTTACAGCAATTAAACAACACTCTCTTTGATCTCATGAAATGGTGAAAATCTGTTTTTGCAATCAGCAGCAATTATTGGTCCATTATCCCATTTTTCCTCTGAGGATTGTACATGATCTTGGACCTCCTTAAACACATGAGCTTCCAAAACTTCAGCCTTAAGGGATTAGCCATCATCGTGTAAAGAGAGCTTAGTAATGGCCCATAATGAAATAAAGGCAGCGCAACCTCAGGACAGGTTGCCTGAATATTTAAGTAAGTATATAAAATTATTAAAACCATTCTGAAAATGCATATCATAAAATACAACCAAATATATACTGCTTAGGTCAGCATAAATAATATTATCTAGAGCTGGAACAGAAATCACAAATTATAAAAACCAAGGAGCTGCCTAATTATATTTGCTTTCAGGGACATCACCAGGGATCAAAATAGCAACAGACAAAATAAATTTATCAATCTAATACACAGGGAGATAAGACATAGTAGGAAATGATTAATAACAGCAGTTTACATTTTCACTTGAAGGATTTCAAACTACTTTGTAAACAATAAAATTACACCCTAAAAAAAAAAAAAGCTATCAAGCAAGTGCCTTTCATATGCAAAACACTAGCCTCAGAGTTGTAAGCAGAATTCTACCTGCCAAGAAATTTAGTGAGGTGGCCTGACAAGTAATGGCTTCAAGGTGAAATGTGATTAACATCCTGTAAGTGGGGCAAACCATACTGGACAGTTATAGCCACTTAAATCACTCTTGGCTGGAGTAGCCGGGGAACATTTAATAAAAAAAAAAAGTAACATTTCATCTGACTTTTGTCCTTTCTGGGGGGAATCTTAAAGATACTTGGACAAGTTAGATTTATGCCAATGCATTTTCTGATCCAGGACAAGGTGGAAAAGAATCCTCAAGACCAGTACACCTCCCTGTCTCTCTGTTCCTGGCTATTTTGAAAAAGTATGAAGACATTTATCCTAGAAAGGGTGCATAGCTACTGTTCTCAAGCCAATAGGTGTATGGTGGTGAATAACAGCGTCCTTTGGTTGACAATGGCTAAAAGATTGCTTTGTTCTCCCCTATGCTATACTATTTGATCATCCTTGAGACAAAGATGAGAATGATTTTTTTTTCTGTTGAAGTATAGTTGATTTACAAAGTTGTGCTAATTTCTGCTGTACAGTAAAGTGATTCAGTTATGCATATAAATGCCTAGCCATTTCCACATTTCCTGGAATGTGATCCCACTGGTTAAAAATTCCCAAGATGGAAAACAATCCAAGATATCATAGCTATGCATTTTGTTTTTACCCAAGAGCTTCCTCTCCAGATATTGATCCAGCTGACTCTCATCTCTCCCTCGAGGTAGCGGTGTTCAAAATCATTACTGGGTGTGGTAAATGACAGTTCCCAGCATATGAGAAAATACAAGCTTTGTTAGGAAAGCTAAAATTTCTCTTCACGGCGCTATCAAACTTACCCATTTGCTTTACAGAGTAATATTCTGGTTAACTAACATTTAATTAAACAACCCTTTGGAACATTTCTTTCTTACTAAGCTAAAAAAGAAAAAAGATGGAACCAATCTGCATATTCTGTTTATGTCAAAGTAAAACATAGATCTCACCAGATAGTCTCTAAAGTGATAACTTAAAAGCTCTTCCTTATGATGCTTTCCACAGTAAGCAAGTGTTTATTCTTGAAATCAGATCAAGTAGAAACATATGTCTTATCCCACTTTCTTCTCTTTCTGTCACTGCAGAGTTAAAGCTATTTCTTACAACTTTAATTTCTAATGTTTATCACAGCTAGGGCAAAATATTTAAAGCACATGTTTATATTATTGTGCCAATTAATTTCTAGTTTTTATCCACAGTGTTGTTTTTTTCTGTACCTATTTTGACACTTAAGAAGGAGCTAAATGAAAGGGTAGGGGGAAAATGGTGATAAATTCAATGATACTCAAGATTCTGTTATCTAACTAGATTAAGATGCTCCCTGTAGCAACTGGGAGTTTGGGATTAACAGATGCAAACTAGTATAAATAGGATGGATAAACAGCAAGGTCCTACTGTAGAGCACAGGGAACTCTATTCGATATCCTGGGATGAGCTCTAACAGAAAAGAAAATGAAAAAGAATAGATTCATGTATATCTGAGTCACTTGCTATACAGCAGAAATTAAACACAGCATTGTATATCATTTTTACTTAAATAATTTTTTTAAAAGATGCTCATTGTAACTAATACCAAAATCTCTCCTGAAATTATTCCTCATCTTTAGCATGGTGTTTTCCCTTAATTCCATGGAGAAAACCCTATAATTCATGCAAGATTCACCTCACATCCAAACTCTGTTCAAAATATCCAGTATAGAAGTTAACCACTGTGATACTGGAGCATCTAATTTTGCCCTGATCATAGCTTCATTTTGCCACTAACACTGCATGTTTTTCGATTTCTACATATAAGTATATTGATTCAATTATTCAATGTTGTTATTTAATAAACACTGTCCATTATCCTAAATTCTGTAAAGAAAGAAAGATGAGTCAGACTTGGATATGTAACTTCAATTTTTTCTATCAGTGAAACTTTGGACATGTGCTTAGATAAATTTGATGTGGAGCTGAAAATGTGAAATAACATGAGAAGCCCAGATTAAGAGTTACAGGAGCTCATAAATAGGAAAAGAGGGTAAGAGAAGATGATGATGAAGAGTGTAGTGTACCACATGGCTACACAGTTTGGGCTTCACTCCATAAAATAAAAGGAATAAGTGAAGTTTTTCAATGGCACAGTTAAATGGCCAGGTATAGCCTTAAGGAAAATTAACCTGACAGCAATGATTATATTGGATCTGGCTGAGCATGGCTAGAACGTGAGAAAGCATTACACCATGTGAAATTTAATGAGAACCTAAATTAGATAAGTGTTGGTGAAAGAAAAGAGAAAGAAATAGACGCAAGATCAATGTTAAAGGTAGATTTAGCTCACCCAGATGCTAATGATGAGATATTGGAGGTAGGGGGTGGGAAACAGTATTCAGGGAACTAAACTACTGAAAGGTTTATGAGAAAAAGAATCAAACATAAAAGAAAGGAAACCTAGTCTGGACAAGGTGAGAATTTAAGATTGGATACCCAAGAATGAAGGTCAGTAAGATTGCACCCAATTTTAGGACACATGTACACAATTTCATTAAACATACATCACAGCAGGATCCTCTATGACCCACCTCCCAGAATATTGGAAATAAAAGCAAAAATAAACAAATAGGACCTAATTAACCTTAAAAGCTTCTGCACAACAAAGGAAACTATAAGCAAGGTGAAAAAACAGCCTTCAGAATGGGAGAAAATAATAGCAAATGAAGCAACTGACAAACAACTAATCTCAAAAATATACAAGCAACACCTGCAACTCAATTCCAGAAAAATAAATGATCCAATCAAAAAATAGGCCAAAGAACTAAATAGACATTTCTCCAAAGAAGACATACAGATGGCTAACAAACATATGAAAAGATGCTCAACATCACTCATTATCAGAGAAATGCAAATCAAAACCACTATGAGGTACCATTTCACGCCAGTCAGAATGGCTGCGATCCAAAAGTCTACAAGCCATAAATGCTGGAGAGGGTGTGGAGAAAAGGGAACCCTCTAACACTGTTGGTGGGAATGCAAACTAGTACAGCCACTATGGAGAACAGTGTGGAGATTCCTTAAAAAACTGGAAATAGAACTGCCTTATGACCCAGCAATCCCACTGCTGGGCATACACACTGAGGAAACCAGAAGGGAAAGAGACACGTGTACCCCAATGTTCATCGCAGCACTGTTTATAATAGCCAGGACATGGAAGCAACCTAGATGTCCATCAGCAAATGAATGGATAAGAAAGCTGTGGCACATATACACAATGGAGTATTACTCAGCCATTAAAAAGAATACATTTGAATCAGTTCTAATGAGATGGATGAAACTGGAGCCTATTATACAGAGTGAAGTAAGCCAGAAAGAAAAACACCAATACAGTATACTAACGCATATATATGGAATTTAGAAAGATGGTAACAATAACCCTGTATACGAGACAGCAAAAGAGACACTGATGTATAGAACAGTCTTTTGGACTCTGTGGGAGAGGGAGAGGGTGGGATGATTTGGGAGAATGGCATTGAAACATGTATAATATCATATATGAAATGAGTCGCCAGTCCAGGTTCGATGCACGATATTGGATGCTTGGGGCTGGTGCACTGGGACAACCCAGAGGGATGGTATGGGGAGGGAGAAGGGAGGGGGGTTCTGGATGGGGAACATGCGTATACCTGTGGCAGATGCATGTTGATGTATGGCAAAACCAATACAATATTGTAAAGTCAAAAAATTAAATTAAATTAAAAATGCACTCAGGAATTCAAAATTCACGTAACGATACATGAAATTATGAAACTTCTAGGGGAATATACAAAAAGAAAGACAAACTTGGCCCTTCTCTTTGAGGGTAATTCTTACAAGGAATTTAAAGTAGATTACTCTGGGCTGAACTCCGACATGGCAGGGACATATAGTATTGACGTTTGAGAGATTTTTTTATAGGCAGACTTTCAAAACATGTTGATGATATATAATCATTCCAAGATCTGTGCCAAGGATTTTATGTATACTTTTATAAGGCAACTTAAAATAGGAGTGGATTATGTGCTCCAGAAGTTTCTGCTTCCATCTTGGCTTGTTTTTCTTTCTTTTTGTTTATTTATTTATATTTTGGCAGTGCTGGGTCTTCACTGCTGCACAGCCTTCTCTCTAATTGCGGCAAGCAGGCGCTAACCTCTATTTGCGGTACATAGGCTTCTCTCGGCTGCGGCTTTTCTTGTTGCAGCGCACAGGTTCTAGGGCACGCAGGCTTCAGGAGTTGCGACGAGAGGGCTCAGTAGTTGCAGATTCTGGGCTCTAGAGCACAGATGCAGTAGTCGTGGCACATGAGACTAGCTGCTCCAGCGCATGTGGGATCTTCCCAGACCGGGGATCGAACCCATGTCTCCTGCATAGGCAGGCGGGTTCTTAACCAGTGAGCCACCAGGGAAGACATGCTTGTTCCTTTGCAACAAAATTTCTTCCTTTGCAGCATAACATCTTGTTGATAATATTACTCTTAATGGTGACTGAGAGGGTCAATATACAGAGGGAAACTAGTCAGATCACATATGATAATGTAAGTCTGAGTTACAATCTCTGCAGAAATCAGCTCAGGAAGCCACACACCAACCTCTTCCAGCTTTAGACCCAGAAAGATCAGGACTTGGTCAGTGACTGCCAGCTCTCCACATTTTTGCTTCTGCTGAAAAGTCAGGACTAACTAGAGAAAGCCAAATAAGTTCCTCTAACTGATTTATGAGAGGCTCCACTTCTAGTTACCTGCCTCTAGCTTCCCTGTGCCAACAGCCTCTGTGCCAACAGTTAGAACACGTTTGAAGTTTTCTCATCTTATACTATAAACCTTTCCCATTTCACTGCCTGACTTTGAGAATCTGCCAAATGCAAGTGATGATGGTTGACTCTTTTCACTTCAACAAGCTCTGAATAAAAAGCTTCTGTTTTTCTCATTTGTGTGGGGCTTCATTTACTTTCCATTTTCTTATAGAAGCCATCTGCACAGCTCATTCTCGGACTGCAGCCTTTGACCAGCAGCAGGACCCATGGAATCCCCTTGTGCCTTGCTGCTCATCGATTGTCAAATCTGCATCAACATGGGGCAATAGAAACAGTGATAAACTTTATTTTCTTGGGCTCCAAAATCACTGCAGATGGTGACTGCAGCCATGAAATTAAAAGAAAAGGGTCATTGGAAAAGACCCTGATGCTGGGAAAGATTGAAGGCAAGAGAAGGGGACGACAGAGGATGAGATGGTTGGATAGCATCACCGACTCGATGGACATGAGTTTGAGCAAGCTCCAGGAGTTGGTGATGGACAGGGAAGCCTGGCTTGCTGCAGTCCATGGTTTCACAAAGAGTTGGACACAACTGAAATGAAGTGAACTAGGATGTCAGCACCAGGTCTCAAATCTGCTCTTTGGTTTGGGGTCCTCAACTATTCTCAGGATGCTTTTTAATACCATAACAGAAGGGATACTTCAATAAAGATTCTCCTGACAGCTTAAAAAAAATACTGAAGATTTTTATTTGTTCAGTCAGGACCATAACCAAAATTGTTATCCCTCAGTTCCCAGTGGTACCTAACCCAAATATCACTCTGTCTTCAATTCCTCTGGAGCCACCTTATTTCATTGTAGTAGAGTGTGCCTTTTTCAGTGTGCTTGTGGATCAGGACAGTCAAGAGCTTTATGCCTTTACTTAGGAGGATAACAATATAGCTGGACATTTATGTTCCAGGGATTCACTGAAGGTCCTTCCTATTTTTCTGAGGTCCTTGATCAAGACTTAAAAGGCCTCAATGGCCTTTGTAATTCAGTTCTAATTCAATAAGTAGATGATTCCCTACTGTGTTGAAAGAACAAGTAAAACTACTAAAAGGATCACATTTTCTGGTTCTCAGTGTTAGAAGAAAAGAAGACATAAAGTTGCAAAAGATAAATTACAATTTTACCCCAAACACAGTCCATTATTTAGGCTATGACCTATCTGTGAAATTAATAAAAAAAATTAACACTTATCCTAGAGCCCTTGAAAAACAATTGAGATGATTTCTAGATTTAACTTGGGGTTGAAGATAGTGGGAGCACCCTCCTTTATGAATTGAGTAAGTCCTTAGTGAAAGACCAATTGGTTTGGAAACCCAAAGAGGAATAGGACTTCTAGAACCTGAAGTAGTTTCCTTAAAAGCTTCCTTAACTACAAAATACATTTTGTTTGGTCTGTGCATGGGTGATTTTTGTCCTTTTGGTGGTTTATGGGAGCAATAAAAACTCCATAACTTACTATATGATTTCACATTTTACCCAGTTGCAAAAGCTAATCTGCTCTGTTTTAGGGCAATAGCTACCACTGAAAACTGGTTGATACTTGTGCTAAACTAGCTCTAGGCTCCCTACTTCATCTCCTGATTCTCAGTCAGTAGAGGCAATGGCGCCCCACTCCAGTACTCTCGCCTGGAAAATCCCATGGACAGAGGAGCCTGGTGGGCCACAGTCCATGGGGTCGCAAAGAGTCGGACATGACTGAGCGACTTCACTTTCACTTTTCACTTTCATGCATTGGAGAAGGAAATGGCAACCCACTCCAGTGTTCTTGCCTGGAGAATCCCAGGGACGGGGGAGCCTGGTGGGCTGCTGTCTATGGGGTCGCACAGAGTCTGACACGACTTAAGCGACTTAGCAGCAGCAGCAGCAGCACAACACTTTTTACAGCCAGCGGATTGCAGCTATGAGATTTGGTCACATCTTGCCTCTCATATTACTATTCACCACTACAACAACTTGATTCCTATAACTCTCAAATCCATGAAGAAGAGGGACCTTAGGATTATCTTGGGGTTAGGGAACTTTTGGTACCTCACTTAGATGTATCAGAGGCTCCTATAGAGAATACGGACCTAATGTTACTTGTTGATGGGCTTCCCTTGTGGCTCAGTCGGTAAAGAATCCACCTGCAATGTGGGAGACCTGGGTTGGGAAGATCCCTGGAGAAGGAAAAGGCAACCCATCCCAGTATTCTAGCCTGGAGAGTCCCATGGACTGTACAGTTCATGGGGGTCACAAAGAGTCAGACACGACTGAGCGACTTTCACGTTACTTGTTGATGGCTCCACCTCAAAGCTGAGTCTGAAGGTTATCAAGCAAGATAGGCTGCCACTAATTTAAACTCTCCTTAAATACAGTTCTCCATCTGGGATTAAATCTGCCCAGATGGAAGAATTTACTGCACTCGCTAGACCTTTTCAACTAGCCAAAGTTCAGAGTGCATATACATATTGCGAGGGGATATGCTTTTGGAGTAGTACATGATTTTGGAATGCTTTGTAAACAAAAAAAGTTTTCTCATTTACTGTAACACCTAATGAAAATAAAAATGCAAAGCAAATTAAGAAACATTTAGATGTACTCCTACTTGTAGAGAGAGAGCTCTTATAAAGCGGTCTGTCGCTGTGCTGCTCAGTCTCTCAGTTGTGTCTGACTCTTTGAGATCCCATGGATTGTAGCCCATCAGTCTCCTTGGTCCATGGCATTTTCCAGGCAAGAATACTGGAGCAGGTTGCCATTTCCTACTCCAGGGGATTTTTCCCTACCTAGGGATCGAGCCTGTCTCTTGTGCCTCCTGCATTGGCAGATGGATTCTTTACCACTGCACCACCTGGAAAGCTTTAAACCCATGAAAAAAGAGAATATGTAAACTAAAAGAAATTCTCCAGCCAAACAGATAGGCTTATTCAGTGGCAATTCTGTCTAAACCCTCAAAAGATAAATCTCTGGAGTGAATCAAAGAGGCGATTATAAAATACAATATTTGGTCTCTGATTTTGAAAAGGCAGAATGAAATGATCTGGTTGTATCCTTCAGATAATCTTACTCCCATGATAGACCCTTGGTGGTACCAGATGATTTTAAATGGAGATTAGCTAAAATTCTCCATGAAACTATTCAACATGATACAGACCAATTGATTACTGTTTTAAATCAAACTTAGTGGAGGAAGTTTAAAAAGATAGCAGATATATTTTCATAGCGTACATTCAGTGTCAAAACCACAGCCCTGAAGGTGACACACGGCTGCAAACCAAAGGTTATAAGGTCCCTTTGAACACCTTTGAGATGCATTTTTACTCAGGGTCTATTCTTCATGGGATTTGAATATGTTTAGTAATTATATATCTGTTTCAGCATAGGTTGAAAATGCTAAGATCCTGATGCTTGGAAAGACTGGGGGCAGGAAAAGAAGGTGGCAAGAGATGATGAGAGAGTTGGATGGCATCACCGACTCAAAGCACATGGGTTTGAATAAACTCCAGGAGATAGTGAAGGACAGGTAAGCCTGGCGTGCTGCAATCCATAGAGTTGCAAAGAGTTGAATATGACTTAGCAACTGAACAATAACAGGAATTACAGTTGCTAAAATGCTGCTTGATTTTGTTTTAAAGCCATATCAACTTTTTATAAAGTGACCGAGACATATACTTCATAGGACTCATTACAAAAAAAAAAAACTTTTAAAGCATAAACAATTACTCAAATACTACCCTATTATTATTAACTACAATCTCCTGGAAAGGTGGAAAGATTCAGTATCATCCTTACGTTATAACTAACAAAGATTTCAGAAAAACTGGTGCCCCCTTTTTCAAAGGACCTCCCACCAGCCTTCATGGCCATATGATTCACTCCCTTTGAGCCAGTCATATCTATTATTTCCTATGAATTGGTAGCTGGAAGACTGGTACATTCAGGAATTTTTCCTTCTTACTAGACTCTTCTCTGCTGCATGAAGACATGGCAAAATATTTCAACTGACTTATGTACTATTACCAATCTTATCACCAATGGATTAAGCTCATCTTTCCAGAACATCTCTCTTCATAATGTTCAACCAAATTTCATGTACTAGAAGGCTGCCGTTTATTCCCTAACTCATATCTGACTCTTTGCACCCCGTAGACTGTAACCCACCAGGCTCCTCTGTCTACAGGATTTCCTAAATAAGAATACTGGAGTGGGTTGCCATTTCCTTCTCCAGGGGTACTAGAACACATCAGAGAAAAAGTGATCTTGAACTGACCTTTGAACACATCAGATGGATTTTATCCAGATTCCACTCTCCAGGGGATTTGAATATGTTTGAGTTATTGTATCTTATCAGTTCAGTGTCCAACTCTTTGAGACCCCATGAACTGCAGCACACCAGGCCTCCCTATCCATCACCAAATCCCAGAGTCCACCCAAACCCATGTCCATTGAGTCAGTGATGCTATCCAACCATCTAATCCTTTGTCATCCCCTTCTCCTCCTGCCCTCAATCTTTCTCATTATCAGGGTCTTTTCAAATGAGCCAGCTCTTCACATGAGGTGGCCAAAGTATTGGAGTTTCAGCTTCAACATCAGTCCTACCAGTGAACACCCAGGATTGATCTCCTTTAGGATAGACTGGTTGGATCTCCTTGCAGTCTAAGGGACTCTCAAGAGTCTTCTCCAACACCACAGTTCAAAAGCATCAATTCTTTGGTGCTCAACTTTCTTTCTAGTCCAACTCTCACATCCATATATGACCACTGGAAAAACCGTAGCCTTGACTAGAAGGACCTTTGTTGACAAAGTAACGTCTTTGCTTTTTAATATGCTGTCTAGGTTGGTCATAACTTTCCTTCCAAGGAGTAAGCGTTTTTTAATTTCATGGCTGCAATCACCATCTGCAGTGATTTTGGAGTCCAGAAAAATAAAGTCAGCCACTGTTTCCACTGTTTCCCCATCTATTTGCCATGAAGTGATGGGACCAGATGCCATGATCTTAGTTTTCTGAATGTTGAGCTTTAGGCAAACTTTTTCACTCTCCTCTTTTACTTTCATCAAGAGACTCTTTATTTCTTCTTCACTTTCTGCCATAAGGGTGGTATCATCTGCATATCTGAGGTTATTGATATTTCTGCCAGCAATCTTGATTCCAGCTTGTGCTTCCTCCAGCCCAGTGTTTCTCATGATGTACTCTGCATATAAGTTAAATATCAGTATCTTATCAGTTAACAACAAATCCTCCTGTTAACAATATATACAGCTGTGAAATTCCAGGAAGTCAATCCTTAGGTTGACATTTCACAATTAAAGAATCAATTAGAATTCAGCATGATTTGAAGACTTTTCTGAGAGAAGATACTTTGCTAAGGATTCTCACAGATCCTCTGCTCTTAGTCTTACAGACTGCCGGATCAGTCATCCATCACCAGACCCTCTGATAAATTGCCTTCAGGTAACTCTTGCCTCACCAAATGAAACCATAGAAAACTATAGCTGATAGTATTTCCACATGCCCCTCCATGGGCAAATGACCTTAAACAAACATATCTATAAGCAGTGAGTGTTAGTTGCTCAGTCGTGTCCGACAATTTGAGGCTCCTATGGGCTATAGCCCATCAGGCTCCTCTGTCCATGGGATTTCCCAGGCAAGAATACTGGAGCAGGTAGCCATTTCCTTCTCCAGGGTACCTTCCCATCCCGGCAATTGAACCCAGATCTCTTGCATTGCTGGCAGATTATTTACCATCTGAGCCACCAGGGGAGCTTATCTATAGTAGTCCTTATTAAATACTAGTAACCAAAGGTGTTTTAGACCTGTTTTAAAAAAAAAATGTCCTTTGAAGCTCACGTAGACCTATGGGGTAGAGAAATGTTTTCTAGTCATATATATTTTTTTAAAGAGCTATGCTGACAGCAGCTAGACTTGAAAAAGGAAGTACTATTTAACTGCCTACCTCCAGCAGTGACTGAGGCAAACCAGCAAAAGAACCAGTTGCTACAATCTGTTTGTTAGACCTCAGCTCATTCTAAACTTGAATTCAACAACCTTCATAGGACAACAAGCTAATTATTTGCCAACTAGAAGACACTGACAGAGATCCAAGTATATAGCCCAGATAATGTAAGGCCTTGGTTCTGACCTTATGTAATTACATCTTTTCTTCTGGATATACACATGCCCTAACCAGGTACTACTTCCTTTGTGATCAAGATACCTGGACCTGTGTGTCTCAGACTTAACTTTCCTGTACTTCATGATAGTATTTCCAAATGTGTCAGTACAGACACACTGCTTCCATAGATAACCAAGGTAGGATATTACAAACAACACATGAGCTTTAAAACAAGGCCATTCTTAGCTATGGAGGCAATCTACCTGGGAGAAATACTGACTCATTGTTTCTGTGAACAATCAGAGCACTGTTCCCAGTGGAAGGAAATTGTGCAAACAGAAAAGATTGCAGCAAATTGATCACTAACTTTGAAAGTATTAATGAGAATACTTTTGCTACTAACAGAATACAGATCAGTCTCAACATGTTGTCAAAAGTCATGATGAACAATGACCTTGCTCTAGACTTCTTCTTAGCCAGTCATGGTGGTGTCTGTACCACTGCTAACACTTTGTGTTGTTTTGGACTAATGAAGCAGGTGAGGTATAACAGACTCCACACTGCCTCAAGGAAAAAGGCACCCTAAGGTTGTTTCTCATGCCCCCTGGGGTTTGTTTTCTTGGCCTGAGTTGGGCAGTTGGGGTTACTGCTTCCAAAGTATCTTACAGGGAATGCTATTTGTTTCTTTGTGTGTGTGTGTGTGTGTGTGTGAGAGAGAGAGAGAGAGAGAGAGTGGTCATGATGCTGGTTTGATGATTCTGTTCCAGAATCTTAAATCTTCTATGCAGTTGCTCTCTTGCCCAACAATCACCGTGATGACACAACATAGACCGCCCCCCCAAGTAGTAAACATCTAGAAATGTAGCCTACCTTGAACTGTTCAACTTCTCACAAGCAAGAGGGGGGATTAAGACTTGAATATACAAACGAATGCACGAATGTCCAAATAAACAGTGACTAGGCAATAAACAGGCTTCCCTGACGGTAAAGAATCAGACTGCAATGCAGTAAACCTAGGTTTGAGCCCAGGTTCGAGAAGATCCCATGGAGTAAGAAACAGCAACATGTTCAAGTATTCTTGCCTGGGAAATCCCATGGACAGAGTAGTCTTGGCAGGCTACAGTCTATGGGGTCATGAAAGGGTCGGAAATGATTTAGTGACTCAAATCAAAAACCTGTATTTGATCTATAAAAATGACAGTTTAAATCTAATCGTTAATCCCATTCATTGAGGAAGCTTTAATAAAAGAAAAGTGAATCACAGGTGACTATTTCCTAAACTAGATGTAAAAGATAAGGTTGAATCAGACATATTTTTCTAGGAAAACGAACATTGTAATATTTGAATACTATTGCCTTTATACTAATAAATCAATTTTAGGTATGTGCTTATAACATCATTATCCTACTGACCTTGACAGGTTATTGAAACAAGCTTTGGCTTGTTAGTTCTCTAGTGGCCATGATATAAGCATGAGTTTCTATCATTTATTGTTCACATGAATTAAAGCCCGCAAAAATATCTTTGTGAAAGATGATGTATCACTAAGTACTCATTTTCAATTATTGTTATTTCTTTCATCAACGTGTATTGGATTCATAAAAGTGAATACAAGCTGAAAATCATTTCATGTGAAAATAATCCCTTTAAATCGGTTATAGTTTTATATACCTTCTTTTAGTATCTATGTTCATAATAAGTCTGCATCAAATATTTCTTTTGTTATTAGTAATCATATTGGCTATAAAATTGAGAGCTAAATACAATACTAACTCACTTTTGACTTGTTCCAAGTATTCCTTTAGATTATATCACTTTTTATGGTAATTTATATGAATAAAAAATACTGAATTTCAACAGCTTTTCTTTAACTGGTTGGATTTTTTTCCTCTAACTAAAAAGCATATTTAAGTCTATTTTTAGAGATATTCCCTCATACAAAAATTTTTAATTGCTAAGTGTGATCTAACCTAATTTCATTTCATATCAAGTCCAAATATATGAATGAAGAGTATGATCTTTCAGATTGTTTGCAATGCATAGTTTGGATCTTCTTGACATCCTATTCCCAAGTCTAATTATATGAAAAGGATACAGACATGAATAAGTCAGTATGATCATGGATTGTGTAGTACTATAATATTTACTATTAACAATCTGCATATAAATGGTCATGCACAGTTCAAATCTGATGTTCAAGAGTCAACTATACTGCATTTTTTTTGTCAGCTAATGGACATTTGGGTCATTCTACTTTGTACTTATTATCAATAATCCTGTCATGAAAACTTGTATGCAGGTTTTAGTGTGGCTGCATATTTTTGTTCTTTTAGATAACCAAAAATTGACCCTCTTACCTGGAGTCCTAAGAGACATAGGGGCTGAATTGCTAGAGCATATGGTAAGTCTATATATAAATCACATACAAGAAATATGTGAGTGAGTCTGTGTGTGTGTGTGTGTGTGTAGGTTGGTACCTGTGTATGCAATGGACTGTTTTATGAGATGAAAGTAATAGAAGAGAAATCATTCAATGGAAATTAAACATAAAAATAGTCATGTTTTAACAACGATTATGTTTATTTTTTTACACACAAGATAGACCTAGAGACATGGCATTTATAGTCTGTGATATCTTTTTAAAGTATTAAGTCAAAAGTACTCTTCTTAACTCACTTTTTCACCTATATCCCAAGCCTAAATTCTCTTTATTACTTATTCTAATGAAAAACAACAACTTTGTTACATTTAAGTCTTCCTCATTCTCTTATATGTGTTTTAGTATTAATCAACAATTATACCATTGTTTCCTTTATGTGGTTCATGATATATTCCTGCTCATGTGCTTCAGTCAGTTGAGAAAGACCAGCCTGCCACCTACCTGTGCAGAATGGATGAGAAGGATACCAGATCACATGATCTCCTGAGCAGGCAAAGTGGTACAGCAGAGCTAAAGGAGGGAAGACACACCTCAGTCAGAGCTCATCCATGACTGGCCTCACTTAGAACCACAGCTGTTGCTAAGTCATGTCTGGCTCTCTGTGACCCCATGGACTGCAGCACACCAGGCTTCCTTGTCCTTCACTATCTCCTGGAGTTTTCTCAAACTCATGTCCTTTGAGGCTTCCCTGGTAGCTCAGATGGTGAAGAATTTGCCTGCAATGCAGGAGACCTGGATTTGATCCCTGGGTCAGAAAGATCCCTTGGAGAAGGGAATGGCAACCCACTCCAGTATTCTTGCCTGGAAAGTACAATGGACAGAGGAGCACGGTGAGCTACAGTCCATAGGGTCTCAAAGAGTCAGACACAACTGGAATGACTTAGCACATGTCCACTGCGTCTGTGATGCCATCCAACCAACTCA
The DNA here is from genome assembly GCF_027580195.1 of Bos mutus. NCBI lineage: Eukaryota > Metazoa > Chordata > Mammalia > Artiodactyla > Bovidae > Bos > Bos mutus. Next base: position 61,014,521 of record NC_091636.1, read on the forward strand.
TCCTCTGTCATCCTTTTCTCCTCCAGTCTTTCCCTGCATCAAAGCTTTTACCACTGAGTCGGCTCTTAGCATCAGGTGGCCAAACTATTGGAGCTTCAGCTTCAGCATCAGTCCTTCCGATGAATGTTTGGGTTGATTTCCTTTAGGATTCACAGCTTTGATCTCCATGCACCCCAAGGGACTCTGATGAGCTATTCACAGAGAGTGGAAAGTGATCAGACCATGGAAGAGGAATTGGTAAGGTGAGTTAATATCTTAGTAAATTTACTACATCAGATGGCAGATCAATACATAAATTATAAAACAATGTCATTCAATGTGAATTTCCAGCAAAAATAGGCAGATTTTTTGATGATAAGCTTCTCTTTTATATCCTTTCACTTATCTGTTAGTTGAAAATGCAAATCCAAGTCTCTAATATGGAGAAAATATTCACTCAATGCTGCTTAAAAATCAAAAATTAAAAGACAAACTTGCTCTGATAATGCTGCCACCAACATTCAGAAATATATGTGTATTCTCGTGCTTCTTTCTTTCCAGCAAATTGAGACTATTTAGTATATGCAGAATCTCCAGTGGCATTCTGATTTTAATATACAGTGCTGATGCATCAAATTTCAGGCTGAAATTTACAATTAAAAGCAAGCATTTTTACAGAGTAACTTTCTTCAGTTATTACATTTTGCATAATCGTTTTGACTGATGTCAGATAATGTTTTTCAGCAAGTGTCCTCTACCATTCAATGATGAATTTAGAAAAAATAGGAGGCATGTCAATATCAGTGTGGTATTATTTTTTAGCTGCTGGAGTATGCAGGATCTTAGTACCCCTACCAGGGATTGAACCGATGTCTGCTGCATTGGGAGCATGAAGTCTTAATCTCTAGAAATCCAGGGAAGCCCCAGTGTAGTATTCTTAGAGTATGCTTTCATTTCTCTGAAAAAATTTTAACTAAAAATAAGTTATAATTAACGAATAACCTTGAGTCTGATGCTTCATCGTAACTGTCATAACCTTGGATAAATAACTTATCTTCTTTAGGCTTCAGATGTAGAGTAAGGGAGTTAACTCAAATGATTCATAATATCCTTTAAAGATAAGACTTCTACGATAATCGTTTGAAATAGCAAACTCATTTCCTTCAGGCAACAAACATTTTACTAATAATCAGACTCAGATTAAAGTCATCTGTTTAGTGGCATCTCTGAAAAAATGTGATTTCTAATTTAACCCATGTTCCATTCCCCCCAATTCCCCAAAAAATCCTGAACACAATCAATTCACACATATACAAATATTGGCATTAATAAAAATGACAGTCTGACACAAAAAATTAATGATTGATCAGGAACATATTTGCACTGTCTGTGTCTTTCTTGTCTTTGGGATTCCCAGATGGCGCTAGTGGTAAAGAACCAGCATGCCAATGCAGGAGATATAAGAATGTGGGTTCAGTCCCTGGGTTAGGAAGATACTGTGGAGGAGGGCACGGCAATCCACTCCAGTACTCTTGCCTGGAGAATCCTAAGGACAGAGGAGCCTGGGGGGCTACAATTCATAGGGTCACAAAGAGTTGGACACGACTGAAGCAACTTAGCATGCATGTGTGCAGCATGAGGGTCTAATGGTTCTCTATTATTCAGTTCAGTTCAGTCACTCAGTCGTGTCTGACTCTTTGCAACCCCATGGATTGCAGCACGCCAGGCTTCCCTGTCCATCACCAACTCCCAAAGTTTACTCAAACTCATGTCCATTGAGTTGGTAATGCCATCCAACCATCTCATCCTCTGTCGTCCCCTTCTCCTCCTGCCTTCAATCTTTCCCAGCATCAGGGTCTTTTCAAATGAGTCAGTTCTTCACATCAGGTGGCCAAAGTATTGGAGTTTCAGCTTCAACATCAGTCCCTCCAATGAACACCCAGGACTGATCTCCTTTAGGATGGACTGGTTGGATCTCTTTGCAGTCCAAGGGACTCTCAAGAGTCTTCTCCAACACCACTGGTCAAAAGTATCAAGTCTTCGCTGCTCAGCTTTCATTAATAATCCAATTCTCAAGTCCAAACATAACTACTGGAAAAACCATAGCTTCGATGAGACAGACCTTTGTTGGCAAAGTAATGTCTCTGCTTTTTAATATGCTGTCTGGGATGGTCATAACTTTTCTTCCAAGGAGCAAGCATCTTTTAATTTCATGGCTGCAGTCACTATCTACAGTGATTTTGGAGTCCCCCCAAAAATAGTCTGTCACTGTTTCCATTGCTTCCCCATCTATTTGCCATTATTAACATTGAGCAAAAGACTTGGAGTATAAAATATCCAGTAACATCAGATATTTCATATAATTTTACCCTTACATATAATTTTGGCTACAGTTAAAAAACAAAACAAAACAAAACAAAAGAAGACAGCCCAGGATTTGTCTTATGAAATGACCATCAGAATCCCTTGACAAACTCAGTTAAAGCAGTACAGTATCAGGCACACAAAACACACATTAATGTGGGTTCTTTTATTCCTGTAAGGGTGTACTTTATCCTGTCACTCATCTCTTCCTACAGTGGGACAGGTGCTCTTCCCACAGACAAGAGTTGTTTGTCTCCTCCCGAAACTGGGCAGGGATTCTGGCCCTAACTGATCAATGGAGCAAAGCTGAAGTGATGCCATCGACCTTCTGAGGCAACATTATTCAAAGAACAAAAGTTCTTCCTGGTTCTCTCACTCTTTCTCCTCATTGTCTCTCGTACTCACAGGGAACCAGCCATATTCTTGTGAGGAAGCTCAGCTCACATGGGGAAACCCCATGAAGGTGTCCCAGCTGAAGGTGCCGGTTAAGTTTTCAGCCAATAGATAGCATCACACCCAGATGTGTGGGTGCATTAGCCTCAAGTGGTCCAGGCTCACAACCTTCTTCACATGTTCCACTAGAGGCTCCATGTGTGAAGCACAGGAGATCTGACCTTACTGAGTTCCCTTCAATTCCTCACCTGCAGAATCTGACAGGTCAATAAAGGATTATTATTGTTTTAAACCACATAATGTCATGACAATTTGTTATACAGGAAAAGGTAACTAATACAACTTTCTTGAATTTTCTTCAGTGATAAAACCTTTCTAATGGACACCCGTTCAACACAACTGTTACTTAATTAATGTTGGTTGATTTGAATGAAAACAAATTTTATTTCACAAGCATAGATCAGGGTATATCCCACATACAAAAATCAGATAAAATTCTTGAATAAAGATTATAATAAAGATAATGAGGGACTTCCCTGGTGGTTCATTGGCTGAGATTCCACACTCCCAATGCAGAAGGCCCAGGTTTGATTCATGGTTGGGGAACGAACATCCCACAAGCTGCAACGAAGACTCAGTGCAGCCAAATAAATAAATAAAATTTAAAATATAACGATAGCTCTAAACTGGGCCCAAAAACATGAGGGAGCAAACATAGACAATATAAAATGACAGTTAAAGCCATAGTATATGGACTTCTGAGGTGGCTCAGTGGTAAAGAATTTGGCTGCCAATGCTGGAGACGTTGGTTCGATCCCTGGCTTTAGCAGATACCCTGGAGGAGGAAATGGTAACCCACCCTAGTATTCTTGCTTGGAGAATCCCATGGACAGAGTAACCTAGTGGGCTACAGTCCATGCAATCACAAGGACTTGGCCAGGACAACAAGGTCATAGTATATATGCCTTAGATCTGTTGTCAAATGCTAGTGAAAATATATAACTTACAAAAATCATATTATTTTTTATTTTAAATTATTAGTATTGCAGAAGAATTTCTTTTTAATTTTTGGCCATGCCATATGATATGTAGGATCTTAGTTCCTCCACCAGGAATGAAACCCACAACCCCTGCAGTGGAAGCCCGGAGTCTTAACTTCTGGACCACCAGGGAAGTCCTTCAAAGAATATTTTAATATAAATGATTCATTTCTCTATTTTGTTGCCACCCTCACTGAGCCTTAGCCAGAAGCACAGTGGCAGCCTGTGATCCCACGTAACGTAGTATCCCACTAGGGTACACCCTTTACGGCCAAGGAGGCATAGGAATAGGACCATTTCTATGAGATCAACTAGTCTCCTCACATTCCTCACCACCCAGAGGTGGCTGGTCCAAGAGAAGGCTGGAATGGCCTGGTAAGGATACTGCCAGAGTGCCAGCTCAGAGGCAACATGCCCCAAGAATGGGTGCACTTCTCCCAAGATACAGCGCACACTTCAAGTCAAAAGGCTTTCTATGTAACTGAGTCTCTGAGAAGAAGAATATGCTGGTCAGGCATCAGAGAGTAAAGACGGGAGTCTCATTTTATGAATTGGCTTTTCTGTCCCTGCTATGCAAATTTCATAGTCCTAGTCCCCAAAGAGAGGACACAGGCACCAGGGACACACCAGCTGTCACTATCCAACAGGTCCTGTGGGCAAGAAAGAAGTGTATTCATTTCCCAGGTTTGTTGCTGTTGTTGTTCGGTCCCTAAGTCATATCTGACTCTTGGCGACTCCATGGATTGCAGCACACCAGGCATCCTTACCTTTAACCATCTCCCAGAGTTCATCAGAGTTCATCTCCTTTGAATTGGTGATGTCATCCAACCAACTCATCCTCTGCCGCCCTCTTCTCCTTTTGCCTTCAATTTTTCCCAGCATCAGGGTCTTTTCCAATGATGCTGTGTGCATTAGGTGGCCATAGTATTGAAGCTTCAGGTTCAGTATCCATACTTCCAATGAATATTCAGGGATGATTTCCTTCAGGACTGACTGGTTTGAATTCCTTGCTATCCAAGGGACCCTCAAGAGTCTAGTTTTGCCATAATACAAATGACCACGTATGGGGGCTTAAATCAACAGAAATGTATTCTCCTATGGTTCTGGAGTCTTGAAGTCTGAAATCAAGGTGTCGGTAGGGCTCTGCTTCTGAAGGATCCAGGAAGAATCGATCTTTGCTTCTTCCCAGCTTTTGGTGTCTCCACGGGGTCCTTAGCTGCATCTCGAATTTCTGCCTCTGTCTTCCCATGTCTTCTTCTTTGTGTGCATCTGTGCACACTGGATTTAAGGACCAGTGTGGGACCCCCACACCCTACCCCAGTCTGACTTCATCTTCAGTTCATTGTTGACATCAGCAAATATTCCATTTCCAAATTAGGTCACAATCTGAGCTTCCAGGTGGACATGGCTCTTCAGGAGACACTATTCACACACTACAAGGAATCACACTCCTGGCAGAGGCCACTGACTTTGATCATCAGAAGAGTAGGAAAATATGTTGTACAATGGGAGTAGGGAGGAACATAATGCATATTGGAAAATCCCTAAATATGATTTTATTATTGTTGATATTCTCTCAGAAACATATATTTTCCTATTAAGGTATAATTTACATTCAGTAAAATTAATTTGGGTAATACTGGTCTATCAGATGTCACAAGGTTATCAGAAAAAAATTTTAGCTCAAAGGAAAATCTAACTTCCAGGATTAATATATGGGAAGCACAACTTTGTTCTTCCAAATCATCTTGGTAACCCATATGGTGTTTACTCGAGCAGCTTATAATATTTCAAGGCAGGAGGCTCATATTTCATATTAGTGAAGCTTGCAAAAGTGGTTCTCCAAATTGTAGAGATTGGTGTTAAAAACTGCATCTACACATGAGGTCAGGCTTCCAGGTAATATTTCTTACCGAGATAAGGGATAGCCTTACGAGTTCATCCTCTTATATCTACACAACTATGCATTTGGATGTCATAAATACACTCCCCTTTACTCGTGAACAGGAGCTTTGTCTTCCAGTTGCCTGACCCTAATATCTTCAAAATAGTGTAATACACTCTGGCCCTGGTCATATTAGTGATGTGATCATCTTCAATGTTTCCTTTAAACAAAACCCTCCCAGGACAAAGCCCCAGAACAAGTTCACCTACAAATTAGCCTTATAACATTTAAAGAGTGGAGTTTCTTTAGTTTGGGACACTTCCCTCATGGTCCATTGGTTAAGATTCCACACTTGGAAGTGCAGGTTTGATACCTGGTCTGGGAACCAAGACTCCACATGTCTTGCAGTACAGCCAAAAATCAAAAATTAGCAACAAAAAGAATAAGAAAAATCAACTTCATTTTAAAAATTTTGGTAGAATGTGTGAAGAGAGTTAGTAGTAGATAATGCATAGATTGTTTTTTCACTCTTTTAACTCTGAAAATCCAGAGTTTGATTTTTTAAGTCCAAAAGCGAAATGAAAAAACAAATTAAAAAAAAAAAAAGTGAGACTCCCAAACCAAGGTCATGTTTCAAAATCCTACTCACCTCGACATAGGAAATCTACCATCCATGTGTCTCATTGCCCTAGAGTTTCACCCTTCCCTCCCCATGTGCATGCTGTGTGCAAGCTCCTCATCACCTACAGGCAACAAGTAAAGGTAGGTTGTGTGTTGATTTCTGGAACATTATGAGATTGCATGGACACAAACATGAGTACATGGAACGTATTGCTAAAAGTCATAAATATATGTGTATATATGAAAAATTGGCTATATTTTCTAATTTGTTAAAATGTAGGTTTTTTCTGAAAAATCAAAAGACACTCTTTGGTGAAAAAAAAAAAGAATTTTGGCTTGGATCCTAACAAAAGCATAATTATTGATTGAGACAACCAAATCAGATGAAAGAGACACTGAGTTGAGGAAGGGCATTCTACGCAAAAAGAAATGATGGAGGAAAATACTCAGAAAATATTGACCCCCCCCCCCAGTGCAAAATCCTATCGGAAAATTTCATATGGGACATCATACTTTATGGTAAAATTTTAGACTCATTAAAATTCAGCGTAATGAGATAAAGAAAAAAATGCGTAAGAATTGAAAAGGGAATATACCAACTTGATGATTTGTTAACAGTACAATTGCCTACTTTAGAAAATCAAAAGCAGCACTCCTTAAATATCCAGTACCATTTTCTTCTCTATTTTTCCTCAGAGATCTTATTAACTTACAATCTGATGACATAATATGCAAAAAAGAATTTCTGTATTTGCTGTCTTTCTCCTCCTAAAATATCAGTTCTGTGAGGTAAGAAATTTTGCTCTATCTTCAGTGGCTAGCACATGGCCCATCAGTGGATTGGTATTTAGTAAATAATTGATGAGCTGATGAATGAATGAGGAAATAATCAGTCCAAGAGAGTGAACTTGAAGGGTGACTGACTGAAAGAGAGCTAAACCCTCAATTATCATTATGAACAATCAATAGATGGTAGCTGAATTGGATAAACCAAGAATCAGCAGAGCAACTTATTTAGAAACAGTAAAAAACGGATGAATGAACTAGCACTTAGTCTATTAAGCAAATTGATTCAAAATTGTAAATCTAGACTGAAAAACTTTTTAGCAATTAGGGAAACAAAATTTCTGACAAAACTTTATCAAGAAATACATATATGATTCTAAGTTAAAGGCATATGGATTACCTATTATTAAATTTTGCAGGTACTATAAGGAATTTTAGCTTTAAATATAGTAGACGGTTAAATAAGCACACATTGCCTGAATATTCCTGAATATTGCTGAATATTTACAGCTACTGTAAATCTGTCTGTTAAATTAGAAATTTCATGTTTCAAAAACTTTAGTATATTGAAAGTTAGTGCAGATAAATAAAAGTTCAGTTCAGTCGCTCAGTTGTGTCTGACTTTGCCACCCCATGAATCACAGTACGCCAGGCTTCCATGTCCATCACCAACTCGCGGAGTTCACTTAAACTCATGTCCATTGAGTTGGTGATGCCATCCAGCCATCTCATCCTCCGTCGTGCCCTTCTCCTCCTGCCCCCAAACCATCCCAGCATCAGGGTATTTTCCAATGAGTCAACTCTTCGCATGAAGTGGCCAAAGTATTGGAGTTTCAGTTTCAGCATCAATACTTCCAATGAACACCCAGGACAGAACTCTTTTAGGTTGGACTGGATGGATTCCCTTGCAGTCCAAGGGACCCTCAAGAGTCTTCTCCAACACCACTGTTCAAAAGCATCAATTCTTCAGCACTCAGCTTTCTTCACAGTCCAACTCTCACATCCATACATGACCACTGGAAAAACCATAGCCTTGACTAGACAGACCTTTGTTGGCAAAGTAATATCTCTGCTTTTCAATATGCTCTCTAGGTTGGTCATAAATATCCTTCCAAAGAGTAAGCATCTTTTAATTTCATGGCTTCAGTCACCATCTGCAGTGATTTTGGAGCCCCAAAAATAAAGTCTGACACTGTTTCCACTGTTTCCCCATCTATTTCCCATGAAGTGATGGACCAGATGCCATGATCTTTGTTTTCTGAATATTGAGCTTTAAGCCAACTTTTTCACTCTCCTCTTTCACTTTCATCAAGAGGCTTTTTAGTTCCTCTTCACTTTCTGCCATAAGGGTGGTGTCATCTGCATATCTGAGGTTATTGATATTTCTCCTGGCAATCTTGATTCCAGCTTGTGTTTCTTCCAGTCCAGCATTTCTCATGATGTACTCTGCATAAAAGTTAAATAAGCAGGGTGACAATATACAGCCTTGACGTACTCCTTTTCCTATTTGGAACCAGTCTGTTGTTCCATGTCCAGTTCTAACTGTTGCTTCCTGACCTGCAAACAGATTTCTCAAGAGGCAGGTCAAGTGGTCTGACATTCCCATCTCTTTCAGAATTTCCCACAGTTTATTGTGATCCACACAGTCAACACTTTGGCATAGTCAATAAAGCAGAAATGGATGTTTTTCTGGAACTCTCTTGCTTTTTCCATGATCCAGCAGACGTTGGCAATTTGATCTCTGGTTCCTGTGCCTTTTCTAAAACCAGCTTGAACATCAGGAAGTTCAGGGTTCACATATTGCTGAAGCCTGGCTTGGAGAATTTTGAGCATTACTTTACTAGTATGTGAGATGAGTGCAATTGTGTGGTAGTTTGAGCATTCTTTGGCATTGCCTTTCTTTGGGATCAGAATGAAAACTGACCTTTTCCAGTCCTGTGGCCACTGCTGAGTTTTCCAAATTTGCTGGCATACTGAGTGCAGCACTTTCACAGCATCATCTTTCAGGTTTTGAAATAGCTCAACTGGAATTCCATCACCTCCACTAGCTTTGTTCATAGTGATGCTTCCTAAGGCCCACTTGACTTCACATTCCAGGATGTCTGGCTCTAGGTCAGTGATCACATCATCGTGATTATCTTGGTCATGAAGATCTTTTTTTGTACAGTTCTTCTGTGTATTCTTGCCACCTCTTCTTAATACCTTCTGCTTCTGTTAGGTCCATACCATTTCTGTCCTTTATTGAGCCCATCTTTACATGAAATGTTCCCTTGGTGTCTCTAATTTTCTTGAAGAGATCTCTAGTCTTTCCCATTCTGTTGTTTTCCTCTATTTCTTTGCATTGATTGCTGAGGAAGGCTTTCTTATCTCTCCTTGCTATTCTTTGGAACTCTGCATTCAGATGCTTATATCTTTCCTTTTCTCCTTTGCTTTTTGCTTCTCTTCTATTCACAGCTGTTTGTAAGGCCTCTCCAGACAGCCATTTTGCTTTTTTGCATTTCTTTTCCATGGGGATGGTCTTGATCCTTGTCTCCTGTACAGTGTCAGGAACCTCATTCCATAGTTCATCAGGCACTCTGTCTATCAGATCTAGGCCCTTAAATCTATTCCTCACTTCCACTGTATAATCATAAGGGATTTTATTTAGGTCATACCAGAATGGTCTAGTGGTTTTCCCCACTTTCTTCAATTTAAGTCTGAATTTGGCAATAAGGAGCTCATGATCTGAGCCGCAGTCAGCTCCCAGTCTTGTTTTTGCTGACTGCATTTTGCTGACTTGTTTTTTCCTTCTCCATCTTTGGCTACAAAGAATATAATCAATCTGATTTTGGTGTTGACTACCTGGTGATGTCCATGTGTAGAGTCTTCTCTTGTGTTGTTGGAAGAGGTTCTTTGCTATGACCAGTGCGTTCTCTTGGCAAAACTCTATTAGCCTTTGCCCTGTTTCATTCCGTATTCCAAGGCCAAATTTGCCTGTTACTCCAGGTGTTTCTTGACTTCCTACTTTTGCATTCCAGTTTGGGTGTTAGTTCTAAAAGGTCTTGTAGGTCTTCTTAGAACCGTTCAACTCTTCAGCGTTACTGGTTGGGGCATGGGCTTGGATTACCATGATATTGAATGGTTTGCCTTGGAAATGAACAGAGATCATTCTGTCGTTTTTAAGATTGCATCCAAGTACTGCATCTCGGACTCTTGTTGACCATGATGGATACTCCATTTCTTTTACGGGATCCCTGCCCACAGTACTAGATATAATGGTTATCTGAGTTAAATTCACCCATTCCAGTCCATTTTAGTTCACTCTTTAATTCATTCTTGCCATCTCCTGTTTGACCACTTCCAATTTGCCTTGATTTATGGAACTAACATTCCAGGTTCCTATGCAATATTGCTCTTTAGAGCATCGGACCTTGCTTCTATCACAAGTCACATCCACAACTGGGTATTGCTTTTTCTTTGGCTCCATCCCTTCATTCTGTCTGGAGATATTTCTCCAGTGATCTCCAGTAGTATATTGGGCATCTACCGACTTGGGGAGTTCCCCTTTCAATATCCTATCATTTTGCCTTTTCATACTGTTCATGGAGTTCTCAAGGCAAGAAAACTGAAGTGGTTTGCCATTCCCTTCTCCAGTGGACCACATTCTGTCAGACCTCTCCACTATGACCAGCCCATCTTGGGTGGCCCCACACAGCATGGCCTATTAACTCAGTTTCATTAAGTTAGACAAGGCTGTGGTCCTAGTGTGATCAGATTGGCTAGTTTTCTGTGATTATGGTTTCAGTGTGTCTGCTCTCTAATGCCCTCTTACAACATCTACTGTCTTACTTGGGTTTCTCTTACCTTGGTCATGGGGAATCTCTTCACGGCTGCTCCAGCAAAGCGCAGCCACTGCTCCTTACCTTGGACGAGGGCTATCTCCTCACAGCTGCCCCTCCTGACCTTGAATGTGGAGTAGCTCCTCTCGGCCCTCCTGCGCCCCCACAGCTGCCACTCTTTGGACATGGGGTTGCTCCTCTCGGCCGCCTCCCCTGACCTCAGGCATGGGGTAGCTCCTCTCAGCCAAATTCCGTGTCCCTAGCCCTTGCCCTTGGCAATGGCCCACACCCTGAAGAGTGTGCTTCTCTCTGAATCCTAACAAGTCCACCTCTTACTTACTGCTCTGTCTCTCACTGAATTTTTGCAATGAGACATCAGAGCCTGAGCTTTGTTAGGTCCTGAAGCCAGGCATCCCAGGTTTTGGCTGAGCTTGAGTCCCGGGAGAGAGCTGAAGGACAGGAGGAAAAAGCAGTGGGAAAAACGTGCCAAGGGATCCCCTTCATAGCCTGTCGGAAAATCTGCTAAATACCTGGCCTGTGCTCACAGTTTTCATTGGCCTGATCCTTGGCACAGAGAAGATTAAGTACAAAAAACCACCACTGGCTTGGATAACAGCTACTGGGGCTCAGCAGATAGTGCCTTTGGGACAGACCAAAGAGTAGCCTCTCCAGGGTCGCTCAATTGTACCCACCACCACCCGCCTGTTCGCAGGGGGTTGAGGAAACAAGAAATGAGAGATTGTAAAGGAATTAAGATTTTGTTAGGCATATGTCCCTCCAGCCATAGAAGCGAGGACCTTCTACCTTCTACCTTCTACCTTCTACCTTCTACTGGAGGTCTTCTGGAATCTGAGACTGAGCCGCGTGAGCTATCTGCTGGGTTCGTTTTTTGCTGTCCCGGTTTCCAGCACAATAAGCCGCTTGTCACTTCCCCTGTGTTGGGTTTTCTTCGCGTTCAGCTTCTATCCTGAGAGCTTTTGCCGAGTTGGGCTCCTGCTGTGCTTGGCCTCCTCCTTGCGGGGGCCATGCTGAGGTTGTTTCAGCCAGGTTAAACCTGAGTCACGGCACCACAGATGTCAGGTGAGTGTACGCTCCTCGGTTCTGTGTCATCACAACAAAGATTTGGAGTGACGGACATTAAAGCCTTCGGCGCGTCACAGCTCTCGGGTCTTGGACAAACCATGTTATAGCTCTCAGGTCTTGAACGGACCATGTTATAGCTCTTAGACAAATCAGTGTTACAGCTCAGTGTTACAGCTCTATTTTACTTAGATAATAGCAAGAAAATCCATCTTCGAGGAGTGAGGGCATGTCAAGCCAAAGACGCAAAGAGAAGAGCGCCCCAGCACGCAGGAGAGAGAGAGAGGGAGAAAGAGAGAGAGAGAGAGCGCGCATGCACACGGGGGAGAGAGGAAATAAATAAGAGTGGTTCGTGCTTAATGAAGAACAATGACAAATCATATGGGAAGAATGAGAATTATGAGATTTGAACTTAATAGATATATGTCAACCTGAAAAATGGTCTGTTAAAACTTGGTAAACATAAATGAACTTTAAGAATAAAACTTAAACTTGTTAAAAAATAGTGTAGGAGACCATAATTGTGTTAAGCCAAAAATTCCAAAGGAGTACACAGAATTGTGAGAGGGTGACAATTTATGAGAAGTGAAAAGGTTTGGATATTATATGACAGCTGGGGTGGCAGCACTGAGTGACAACTTAGTGACTCTAAATAGAATTCAGTGTCAGAGGTCTGATAGGTATAGTCAGCTGTAATTGGGCTTAATTTTCATGTCCATACTAGCATGAAGATGGCTTCCCAGGCAGCTGGGGAATTAGATTAGCTGGTGTCACTGAAGCTCACCTCTGAATAGAATTAGCAGCAGTTGGTGATAGTAAAGAAATTCAATCTTCCCTTGAAGGCACTGAAAGGAAATTTCCCTAACAGATCAAATGGAGTAGGTATCTATTGGGTCCATGAACATTCATGTTCCCAGGGACTGGGAGCAGCCAGTGAAGGCCTCGTACAGGGGATCACTATCCAGAATCTCTGATGTCCCAAACTGGGCTTGTTCTATTTGTGCCATCGTTTTAATCTAAGGGAATTACTTTATGTTTTGTCTGCAATGAATTTCATTTTGCTAATTTTAGACCATTACATCTCTTGTAATATGTCCTGAAACTTTATGTTCTCTTTCAATTCTTTGATTTTTATTTCTTGCATATTCAACCTGATATTATGCTTTCTGTGCCTTCATTTACACTATCAGTTTATAGTATGAAACAAGGAAAGGTCAATTGCAAATCTCTATGAGACATCTTTTCAGATTGACATCTATCCATTAAACAACCCCCAAATTCCATTTCACAGCAAACTCATCTGACTCTGTGTTTTTCTTATGTCTGGAAGTGTTTTGCAAAATGTTTTATTACATGTCCTGTCAAAATAAAGACAGAAAAGTCCTAACAAAGTCTCACAATCTCTGCCAGTGCAGAGGCTCTATGACAAATGGAGATAGGTATCTTAATGTTGCAGGTGTGCCTGTGTGTGTTGTGAAAGCAGAGATACTCAAGTAACCTATGTTGATAAGTTCTTGCTTGGTTATGGCTAGACGTTTAGAGACTGCATGTGTGCTAAGTCGTTTCAGTCATGTGCAATGCTGTGCGACCCTATGGACTGCAGCCTGCCAGGTTCCTCTGTCCATGACATTCTCCAGGCAAGAATACTGCAGTGGGTTGCCATACCCTCCTCCAGGGGATTTTCCCTACCCAGGGATCAAACCCACATTTCTTAAGTCTAACTGCACTGGTAGGTGGGCTCTTTATCACTAATGGCACCTAGGAAGCCCAGGATCGTTTCACATGGGGACAAGAGGCACTACAAAGATACCACAGATTATTGTAGTATCTTAGTTCATTAACATTTAAATTATTGCTCTGAGAGAGCATAGAAAGGTTTGACTGTTTGTCATGCTCTGCTTAATAAAAAGAAAATACGCCCTTCTAAAAAACTTTTACATAACATACAGGAATGTTTATCAGAATCTTGTCACATATTGCAAATTAACCACTAAAACTGTTATGATAAATGTGTGTTTTATTAACATTTCTCCATTATAACCAACTCTGAATATTATAAGTGAAGAAGATTTAGCAAATTTGTTAGGGGTGTGCTGGCATTGCAAACATTTAACATAATTAATATGGCTGAAACTAGACGTACCAATGTATTTTCTTTTTCTATTTGTTCCTGCTTTCCTGTTCCATTGTTTTCCCTTACCTACATGGCTTTGGAATACTTAGAATACTTTAATATTCTATTTTAACATGTGTATTGTTCTTCCAGCTATATCTCTTTGTATTGTTTTTTATTATTGGTTGCTAGAGGAAACAGTGCACCACTTCCATAAAGACATAGAAGACATAGAAGACATAACCATATAAGTCCTTTTACCCTACTACCAACTGACACTTATGATATAGTTCCTAAATGTGCTATATTTATGTAAATCAGACAACACTCCAGAAAATGTTAAAAGTTTTGTTTGTAATAGTCATACATATATAACCAAACTTGAAGGGAGAATAGTCCTTTATATTTGTCCAGATATTTATTATTTCTGTTGCTCTTCCTTACTTCCTAAAGTTTCCAGTTTTCCTGTGACATTTCCTATCAGCCTGAAGAACTTCCTTTAACTTTTCTATTGAAGCAAGACTGATACCAATGATTTTTTTTGTTCATGTCATTTGAGGATATACTTATTTTGTCATCATGCCTAAAGGGGATTTTCAGTGAATTTCAAAATCTGGGTTCATATTCTTTTCTGTCTTTTTTTTTTTTTTTTAAGATTTTGTTCCACTGTTTTATATTTCCATAACCTCTTTTGAGAAGTCCATGGATTTTTCCAATTGTTATTTTTCTCTATGAATATGTTGTTGTTTTCCTCTAACTGCTTTTAACATTTTTAAAACATTTTAGTTTTCAACAAATTTATTTTTATGATTCAGTTTCATTCTTTCTTTTATGGTTCTCTCTTTTTTTTCTTTCCATTAATAATGGTTTTTTTCCTTCAGTATTAATTTTTTTCTCTTTTAAAAAATTTTTTTTTATTATTATTTTTTTTTTACTTTACAATATTGTATTGGTTTTGCCATACATCAATATGCATCCACCACGGTTTCAGATAATATCTCGAAGAGGTACTGGGTTGCATTGTTTTTCCTCAGAACGTATTGCGTTCTATGTTGGCAGACAGTAAAGTACTAGTGGAACACACTGATCTATCATGCTCTGGTTTTAGGCTTTCTTCAAAGAGAGCTATTACAGTTTTTTCCACCCATACTTCTATGTAACATGTAGCCCTCAATCCTAATGTATAATCAGCCTTATTTTTTCTGTTAGTTTCCTGGGGCTGCCATAACAAAATCCCGGAGGCTGGTTGCCTGAAATAATAGAAATTTAATTTCTCACAGTTTTGGAGTTTACAAGTCCAAGATCAAGGTGTCAACAGGATGAGATTCTCTAAGGTCTCTCTGCTTGACTTGCAGGTGACCAGTAAGTACACCAGTCCTATTGGATTACAGCCCAATCCTTATTAATTTATTTAACTTTAATTACCTCTTTAAAAGCTCTTTCTTTACACACAGTTACAGTGAGAGTTAGGGTTTCAACAAATGAATTTTGAGGGAACAGAATTAAATCCGTACACCCTTAAACATTATATCTCAACTCAATCGTTGGCTTGTTTATAAAGATTTCCCACCAAGTCTTCATAATACAAAACAAGTTCTAGGCTCTCTGCTCAGTTTGCCACATCCCAGCAGATGCTCTCTACCTAGCTTTTATGAGTCTTGTGTCACTTGAATGGAATTTAGGATTTGGCAAAGACACTCAAGAGGAGTCTCTATGGAAACTTCTGGATTCCCCAATCCATGACTCCTTTTTTTTCAAGTACCCTCTCTTCCAAATCACAACCACCTTAGAAACCCCCAACTCTAATATCTGCCTTTTCTGTCCAATGAAACTACTGCTTTTGCTTGCATTCTATATAAATGCACCACACCCTAGAAAATTTTCCTAGGAAGAAAACTAGTATCAATGTAGGACATCCTTTGTGAGTATCCTCTCTCTCAAAAAATCAGCCTCACACTGACTGCTGTCCAATTCCTGCAACTTGTTGTGTAGTTCATGTATGTTGTACATGATATAATAGATTTTATAGATACTATAAAGGTATCACAGTCACATCTTACGGGTTTTGATATACATATGCATATCATTTATATGAATAGAATTTAACTTTCTTAAGTTGATTTCTTCTGAAGTAGTATAGGTTAGGGTTTCCCTTGTGGCCCAGCTGGTAAAGAATCTGCCTGCAATGTCGGAGAGGCACCCCACTCCAGTACTCTCGCCTGGAGAATTCCATGGACGAAGGAGGCTGATAGGCTGCAGTTCATGGCGTCGCTAAGAGTCGGACACGACTGAGAGACTTCACTTTCACTTTTCACTTTCATGCATTGGAGAAGGAAATGGCAACCCACTCCAGTGTTCTTGCTTGGAGAATCCCAGGGATGGCGGAGCCTGGTGGGCTGCTGTCTATGGGGTCGCACAGAGTCGGACACGACTGAAGCGACTTAGCAGCAGCAATGTGGGAGACCTGGATTCGATTTCTGGGTTGGGAGGAGCCCCTGGAGAAGGGAAAGGCTATCCACTCCAGTATTCTGGCCTGGAGAATTCTATAGACTGTATAGTCCATGGGCTCGCAGAGTCGGACACAACTGAGCAAGCTTCACTTTCACTTTCAGTATAGATAAAGCTCCCAACAGGTAAAATTTTCTGCTTCTATTTTTAAAACTGAGTTATAATTAACAGTATTATATTTGTTTCATGTGTACCACTTAGTGATTCAATAATTTTATACATTATGAAATGATCACCCCAGTAGTTATTGATTTCTGATTTAATTCCACCATTGTCTGAGAATATGCTCTAAATGATTCCAGGCATTTAAAACTTATTGTAGCCTGGTTTATAATTCAGCATGTGGTTGATTTTGTCAAATGTCACATGCACATTTGATAATATTTTGCATATAATGGGCTAACTAAAATTTGTTATTAAAATTAATTTCCCAGTTATTATATTTGTAAGTTCTGGAATTTCCAGTGGATTCTTCCTCATCGATTCCAATTCTCTGGTGAACTGTTTCACCTTTTCATGTTTTTCTTTATTTTTTTCTGCATTCCTGTATTTTCTTGAACATATTGATCATTATTATATTTTAAATATCTTGTCTACTAACTTCAGTTTTTGTGTCACCTATGAGTCTATTTCTAATATAGATTGGCTCTTGATCATTTGTTCTTATCCTTGCATAATAAATTTTACTGAATGTTGGACACTGTATATGAAACATTTTGGAGGTTTGCCTGAACGTGTTCACTCTTTCCTCTCTTAATCAGATACATGATCTGGTCACCTCTAATACAATCAGGGACTTAACTGAATTTTGCTGAGGTAAAACTGGTAAGTGTCCATCTATCTCTGTTTTTCCCATCTCTCAGACGGCAACCTTCTAAGGATTTTAACTTAAAGCTTGATGAGTTTCCCAAGGCACTGTGTCAGGAAGATCCTGGCTACAAAGGTTTTTCTCTTCTGCACAACACTGCTAAAATTATATTCTGATCCTCAGAGCCTTCCTTTCTTAACTTTCTGGCCTAATTCAGTTTCAGAAATTAACAAAATTTTTGCAGGGAAACTCAGCCATGTTTAAGCCTCAGTTCTCTGTTCTCCCCTTTTCATGGGGATCATGATTAGGTTTTTATTTGAAGCCCTAGAAGATCAGCAAAACCTCTGCTTGAATCTGAATCTCAAACAATGACCCTCTGCCCAGGAAAATTCTCAAAACTCAGCCTCTCACTGCATCTAGCATTGGCAAAGGTTCCAGGACAAAAGCATATATACAGCATTGATTCAATCCTCCATATCCTTCCCTATCGAAAATCATTAATCCTCTGTTCATTTTTGCTTTAGTAGATTTCTGATACTTTAGAGAAATATTTTTGGTTTTTATTCACTAATTATAATTATTTTCAGTAGAAGTTTTGGGCTGCCACAAATGATTCCATCTTAATCAGAAATAGAAGTTTGGTCTGTTTTTTTCAGTTGGGATGTTCATCATTTCCAACAATTTGAGAAAACAATCTTAATTAAAACTTTAGTATCATGGGATGAATTATGCAATAACAGCCAAATGTATAAAATAGAAAATTGGCTATATAAAGAATGATATAACCTTATAATAGGAAAGTGCTAGTTATAAAAATGAAAGGGAAAAATTACAGAAACATAATTTTAACTGAATAAGAGGAAGTACATTTATGGACTATAATTAAAAGAAACTGCTTTAGTTCTGGGTCATGAGACTATGATTTTTTTCATAGTGTTTTGAATTTTCTAATTTGTTTATGGACTTCCCAGGTGGCTCTAGTGGTAAAGAATACAACTGCCAATGAAGGAGACACAAGTGATGCGGATTCAATCCCTGGGTCAGGAAGATGCTCTGGAGAAGGTAACCAGCTTCAGTATTCTTGCCTGAATACCTTTAATGTTTATTTATGATGAGACTTTGTTACTTTTAAGTAAATCAAATTTTATATAATGTTCAATTATTTAGAAAATTTATTCTCCGTTATTCTGCAAGTTTGATGGGTATGACTGCAAGAACTATAAATTCTAACCAGCCATGTACATATTCCACATACACAGAAAGAAATCTTAGTGAACATGGGAACTATTTAATAACGTTACTATCAACAGATAAGCTAAAGTGATAAACTGTATAAAGCAGCCAATATTTATTTCATGATAGCATATAAAACATATACCATCATGACATACAACAAAGAGGATATTCACTTGACTTTGGTCTAGATATCTTACATTTTGGAATTTCTAAAACTTCAGTGAAGGCAATAGACACAACCTGTTTATAAAATGAAGATCAGTGTAGACTCACATCATTAGTCTGCAAGATATAATTATCTGCATGTGGAAGAAATCCAGTTAATGCTTATTAGGAAAAATGAATATGAAAAGCATTCATTGACAAGATGGTATCATGTCTGTGTCTTGATGACTGTCTTGATGATGTCTTGATGTCTGATTATCTGGCAATCAGATAATACATATGCTTTGCTATGGCAGCTAAAACAGCAGGAGCCAAAGGACATTTTAATGTCATCACTAATATTAGCCATAATGTTTGCTGTAGATTGATTCATTCATGTAATTCACACTATAATCTGAGGCAAAATTTTGTTTATTTTTTAGTTAGTAAGATGGGATCTTCAAGAATTTTAATGAGAAAACTGATTTCACAATATGAACTCTATACAACTTTGAGGGTAACCCTGGAAAAGTGGAAAACATTAAGGAGACCAGGAATTGAAAACTAGTTATTCATTTTGGGAGACAGTGTAAAAATCACTGGATTATATAGGGTGGACTCATTGTGCAAAATTTTCAACCTAACTTCATTCATTGGTCAGTGACAATCTCATCCTATGTTAGATTGGTTTATCATTGATTTATCTTATAATCTTCCATGTAATTTCAGACCTTTTCATGTGGTCATTTCATTGAAAAAATTTAAGTTTTGTAGAAAATATGTTGCAAGGGAAATACTTAAAGTGATCACAACTATAGTAAGCAGAGGGTGAGATTATAGAACATACATTGAATAGACCCGAGATAGCATTTGACTGTACAGGCCAGAAACTGACCACCAGTGGCTTAACCAAGCACAGGTTAATTTTTCTCTGTTAATAAGAAGCTCGAGGACCAGAAGTCCCAAGTTGGTACAGCGGCTTCAGGAAATTTTCAAATCCTTTGACTTTAGATTTAGTCATTTTTGGTCTGTGGCTCTCATTCTCATGGTCCAAATCCAGCCTGCAGTCTGCATTTCAGACTGTGGGAAGGAGGAAGGACCAAGCAACACTGGGGAAATTTCCACAAAAGCAAACTGCTCTCTGAATACTCCCTCAGTCTCTCATGTTTACATGTGGATTACATGCAGCAGCAATAGAAGCAGAGAAGTGTTGTTTTATCGGCAGTTACATGACATGCAGAACAAAATCTGGGTCCTGTACAAAAGGAAGACGGAGAAGATAGATGTCGGGAAGGTAACCAACAGTGATTTGGAATCAATTAGAATATTTTGGCTGAATGAGTACAGTGAATAGAGAAAGTGGAGGAAAAATAAATCTGAAAAGCCAAATTGATGTTCTAAAGCAAAACAACACAATAAATAGTAATATGGACAAATATTAGAGATTTAGGAAAGAAGCTGAATCTGAGATCATAAAACTGAGGGAAAATCAGGATTAATTTGTAAATTCTTTCTATGCATTCAGGCCAATCTGAGGCCTATGTATATGATTAATCATTAATTATAAATTTTATACTATGACAAGAATAGAATAATGAACAAGTTTGGTGGGAAGCCCCAACTTCTCTTCTTGGGCCTATAGTATACATGATTATAATAGAGTTTATTATTTCTTAAGTGAATCATTTAGATATTTCATCTTCAAATGTATTACAACCCAATGCTTTATTTCTATAACAAATACTGCATAATGATTATTCTGTTATTTTGAAAAGAAATTCACAGGTATTAATGTATTTTTAAGGGCCCACATAATAGTGTAACATAAACATAACGAAGAAAAAAAGGGAAATTATTTAAAAATAAAATATTATGTTTTTCTTTATGTAAATGTGTGGTCACAACTAAGCTAGAATAGCTAACCAAATACTTAGACATTTGTACCTACATCAGCATAAAGATAATGGCTATAACAACAGGTTGATGCAAGAGTCTGCTTTGTTGAGATATATACTATTGGTAGAGCTTCCCTGATAGCACAGCACATAAAGAATCCACCTGCAATGCAGGAGATATAGGAAATGTGAGTTTGATCCCTGGGTCAGGAAGCTCACCTGAAGAAAGAAATGGCAAATCACTCAAGTATTCTAATCTGAAAAATCCCATGGACAGAGGAGCCTGGCAGGCTACAGTCACAAAGAATTGGACACAACTGAAAAAGCAAAGGAGAAAGGGAAAGATATATCCATCTGAATGCAGAGTTCCAAAGAACAACAAGGAGAGATAAGAAAGTCTTCCTAAGTGATCAGTGCAAAGAAACAGGAAAACAATAGAATGGAAAAGATTAGAGATCTCTGCAAGAAAATTAGAGAAACAAAGGGAACACTTTATGCAAAGACAGGGACAATTAAGGACAGAAACAGTATGGACCTAACAGAAGCAGAAGAGGTGGCAAGACTACACAGAAGAACTATACAAAAAAGATCTTTATGACCTATGTAACCATGATGGTGTGATCACTCACCTAGAACCAGACATCCTGAAATGCAAAGTCAAGTGGGCCTTAGGAAGCATCACTACCAACAAAGCTAGTGGAGGTGATGGAATTCCAGCTGAGCTATTTCAAATCCTAAAAGATGATACTGTTAGAGTGCTACACTTAATATGCCAGCAAATTTGGAAAACTCAACAGTGGCCACAGGACTAGAAAAGGTCAGTTTCCATTCCAATGCCAAAGAATATTTAAACTATTGCACAATTGTACTCATCTCACATGCTAGCAAAGTAATGCTCAAAATTCTCCAAGCAAGGCTTCAAAACTATAAGAACTGAGAACTTGCAGATGTTCAAGCTGGATTTAGAAAAGGTGGAGGAACCAGAGGTCAAATTGCCAACATTTATTGGATCATCAAAAAAGCAAGAGAACTCCAGAAAAACATCTACTTCTGTTTCATTGGCTATGCTAAAGCCTTTGACTGTGTGGAAGCCAACAAACTGAAAAATTCTTAAAGTGATGGGAATACCAGACCACCTTACCTGTCTCCTGAGAAATCTGTATGCAGGTCAGAAGCAATGGTTAGAACTTGACATAGAACAGTGGACTGGTTCTAAATTAGGAAAGGAGTACGTCAAGACTGTATACCACCCTGCTTATTTAATTTGTATGCAGAGTAAATGATGCGAAATGCCGGGTCGGATAAAGCACAAGCTGGAATCAAGATTGCCGGGAGAAATACCAAAAACCTCAGATACGCAGATGACACCACCCTTATGGCAGAAAGTGAGGAGGAACTAAAGAGCTTCTTGATGAAAATGAAAGAGGAGAGTGAAAAAGTTGGCTTAAAACTCAACATTCCAAAAACGAAGATTATGGCATCCTGTCCTATTCAGTTAAGTTCAGTTCAATCGTTCAGTCGTGTCCAACTCTTTGCGACTCCATGAATCACAGCACGCCAGGCCTCCCTGTCTATCACCAACTCCCAGAGTTCACTCATACTCACGTCCATCGAGTCAGAGATGCCATCCAGCCATCTCATCCTCTGTCGTCCCCTTCTCCTCCTGCCCCCAATCCCTCCCAGCATCAGAGTCTTTTCCAATGAGTCAACTCTTCGCATGAGGTGGCCAAAGTACTGGAGTTTCAGCTTTAGCATCATTCCTTCCAAAGAAATCCTATCGTGTTCTATTACGCATGGCAAATAGACGGGGAAACAATGGAAACAGTGACAGACTTTATTTTCTTGGGCTCCAAAATCACTGAAGATGGTGACTGCAGCCATGAAATTAAAAGATGCTTGCTCCTTGGAAGAAAAGCTATGACCAACCTAGAGAGCATATTAAAAAACAGAAACATTACTTTGCTGACAAAGGTCCATCTAGTCAAAGCTATGGTTTTTCCAGTAGTCATGTATGGATGTGAGAGTTGGACTACAAAGAAAGCTGAGTGTCAAAAAATTGTTGCTTTTGAACTGTGTTGTTGGAGAAGACTCTTGAGAGTTCCTTGCACAGTAAGGAGATCAAACCAGTCAATGGTAAAGGAAATCAGTCCTGAACATTCATTGGAAAGATTGATGCTGAACCTGAAACCCCAATACTTTGGTCACCTGATTCGAAGTGTTGACTCATTAGAAAAGACCCTGATGTTGGGAAAGATTGGAGGCAGGAGGAGAAGGGGACAACAGAGGATAAGATGGTTGGATGGCATCACCTACTCGATGGACATGAGTTTGAGAAAGCTCCAGAAGTTGGTGGTGGACAGAGAAGCCTGGTGTGCTGCAATTCATGGGGTCGCAAAGAGTCGGACATGACTGAGCGACTGAACTGAACAACTAAGCACACATGCATACCACTGGTGACATTGTTCTTAATCTTATGAATGAATCTTGGCCAATTTCTGAATAATACAATGTTAAATCTTTCCATAATTTATATCTTAGAAGCATTCCTGTTAAATTCAATGTATAGTAAAACCATGCAAAAATCCTTTATGCTTCTGTGTAAAATGGAGCAATATGGTAGGCTTAGATACATAGGAAAAGGTTTTTAAGAATCTTGGGTGAAAAGTAGTGAATGATACAGGTTTTTTCTTCCTCCTGTGGGATTGTCACATAATTGCAGAATGTTTAAAATGTGTGCCTCGAGACCACTAAATCCAGTGACAAGAAGGAAATACCCTCTTACATATTTATGAACTGGAAACAGTAATGCTTCCACCAAGAACCACTGACCTGGATGTTTGGTGAAAAACTGAAATTTGTGGATGAAATTTTTATGCTATATCAACTCTGCCTTAAAATTTATCTAGAAAGTCTGGATGAACCTTGGTAAGAACTTCCCTGTTCCACTATTTGGGTGTTATTTTACAGGATTCTCCTTCCTAACCTTTGTCTGTGGGTATCAAGCCAACCAATTTGGGGAGCCAGTTACTGCATCCTCTAGAAGTCCATTATGTCTACAAGCATTGCTGATAAATCATAACATTTATTTCCCCTTGCTGTTAATGCCTGTTATTAAAATTCTTCCTGGCTTCACACTGCATAATTTTATGTCATCTTTCTGTATGTGTTACTCACCAATGGCTGTTGACATAGACTTCTGACTCATTGCCTATTTAGGACCAGCCTACATAGGATTTAGATATTTACGTACCAGGTTGTAACTTTTGATATGTGTAGGTGCCTTTGCTAGATACCTCCCTGCTCTCTGATTCTTTCATTGATTCTTTCATGATTGAGTTCATGACTGGATCTCCAAGAAAGTGAAAGTGAAAGTCACTCAGTTGTGTCCAACTCTTTGGGACCCCATGGACTATACAGTCCATGGAATTCTGCAGTCCAGAATACTGGAGTGGGTAGCCATTCCCTTTTCCAGGAAATCTTCCCAAGCCAGGGATCAAACCCAAGTCTCCCACATTGCAGGTGGACTCTTTAATAGCTGAGTCACAAGGGAAGCCCCTGATCTCCAAGGATGTCCAAAGATCTCTAAGGATCTCCAATGATTTCCAAGAATCTCTAAGGATCTCTAAGAACCTTAGCCATTACTGAATGCACTCTGTATCCTTCGCTTCAGTACTATAAGTCCTGCTTTATCACCATGCCTGGCCTAAATCACAAAATACCTGGAGGAGGCAAAAACAATGAGAAAACATGGAAGGAAAGACATTGAATAAAAGACTTATCAATACCATAAGTATATCATCAATACTGTAAGCATATAGCACATTGTCTATATGCCTTATATGCCTATGGTATTGATGATTATTTTAGTCCATGTCTTATTTCTTAGAAAGAAATAAGCATGGCTCAGATGGTAAGGAATCTTCCTGCTATGCAGAAGACCTGGGTTTGATCCCAGATTTGGGAAGATCCCTTGGAGAAGGGAATGGTTACCCACTCCAATATTCTTGCCTGGAGAATTCCATGGACAGAGGAGCCTGTCGGGCTACAGTCCTTGGGGTTGCAAACAGCGTGATAGGACTGAGTGACTAACATTTTCACTTTCACTTTCAAGGCAACTTGAGCATGGTTATCTCTCAGTGTGCTTTCTTTTCTTCCATCACCAATTTATAATATAAAATTTATAAGCCCAATTTATAATTAAATTCCATGAAGGTAGGGATTTTGTTTTCTTGTCTATATGTGCTCTTGATTTTCCCCAATTTTATCCTGCATCTGCACCACAGAAGATGTTCAATAAACATTTGCTGGTGAATAAATGAATGAATGACATCATCACATGAGTAGTAGCAGTAGTAAAAGGTAGTTTGTGTGAAAGTGTGAAGTTTGAAACCAAATAATTCAGTAACCTGAACATTGGTCTTAATTAAAATGGTTAATTCAAATTAGTTAACTTACTTTCAGTTCAGTTCAGTTCAGTCGCTCAGTCGTGTCTGACTCTTTGTGACCCCATGAATCGCAGCACGCCAGGCCTCCCTGTCCATCACCAACTCCCGGAGTTCACTCAAACTCATGTCCATCGAGTCGGTGATTCCATCTAGCCATCTCATCCTCTGTCGTTCCCTTCTCCTCCTGCCCCCAATCCCTCCCAGCATCAGGGTCTTTTCCAATGAGTCAACTCTTCGCATGAGGTGGCCAGAGTATTGGAGTTTCAGCTTTAGCATCAGTCCTTCCAATGAATACCCAGGACTGATCTCCTTTAGGATGGACTGGTTGGACCTCCTTGCAGTCCAAGGGATTCTCAAGAGTCTTCTCCAACACCACAGTTCAAAAGCATCAATTCTTCGGAGCTCAGCTTTCTTCACAGTCCAACTCTCACCTCTATATATGACCACTGGAAAAAACCATAGCCTTGACTAGACGGACCTTTGTTGGCAAAATAATGTCTCTGCTTTTTAATATGCTATCTAGGTTGGTCATAACTTTCCTTCCAAGGATTAAGTGTCTTTTAATTTCATGGCTGCAGTCACCATCTGCAGTGATTCGGTAACAGGGTTTATTAGTCCCATATATATACATGGGCTTCCCAGGTGGCTCAGTGATAAAGAATCCACCTGCCTATGCAGGAGACACAGGAGACCTGGGTTCTGTTCCTGGAGGAAGGTCCCCTAGAGGAGGGAATGGCAATGTACTCCAGTACATTCTCCAGCCTGGAGAATCCCATGGACAGAGGGGCCTAGTGGGAGACAGTCCATGGGGTCACAAAAGAGTCAGATACAACTTAGTGACTTAAACAACAACAACAAATATATATGTGTACAATGTTCCTATTTTAAAGAATTTTATTTAAAATTTAAATCGTAAATTTTAAAGGAGTGTCATCACTACTCCTATGTAAGTGCTGGGCAGCAACAACAATCACTCATAGTTTAACATTCCAACTTGAGGAATTTCTAGTTGTTTTTCAATGATTAATTCACTTTAAAAATTACAGGAATATTATCTTCTCTTTGAACCTCAAGGCAAGTAACATTGCTATATTTAAATCACTTCAATCAAACAAGTGTCACTCTCCTAGAATGGGCATACTTTAACTTATAAAAAATGATACATTAATGTATAAGAATATTTTAAACTATTTGGTCTTATTCCTAAAAACAATGAATAAAATTCCCATGTAAAACATGAAAGTGAAAGTCACTCAGTCCTGTCTGACTTTTTGTGTCCCCTTGGATTATATAGTCCATGGGATTCTCCAGGCCAGAATACTGGAGTGGGCAGCCTTTCCCTTCTCCAGGGGATCTTCCCAACCTGATGAAAAACCTATTTGCTTCAAATTTTGAAGTGATTTGAAAAATCAAGAGGTAGAACTTTCAATATTTAGATGTGATTTCTGAACACACAACTCTTTTGATGTATACACAGAAGAAAAAGTAAAGATTTCTCTTTCAGCATTGAATACTACAACCTGAAAATAATGAGTTAATAATTTTTGGTCTCATAGTGAACTAGAGAATTCAGATTATTCCTTTTTACAGAAACTATCTGTAAGTAAGAGGCAAAAGATGGCAGCAGTGAGTCATTCCGAGATGGAACACGACTCAGTATCGTTTTTATTTTTCAATATTTTCAAATTGTGGATTTACTAATATCTTAAAGTGCACATTATGTTAGAAGAACAGAGATCACCTGCCCTTTAAAGAAGCCTATAAGAACTGCCTATGGGTCATTTCCAAGGTGTACAATTAGTGAACAGGGTTTGCTATTGCTCATCTCAAAAACAACTAAAAAAAAAAAAAAAAAACAACTAAAAAAACTGTAGAAAATTACGTTTCTAACTTAGACCTATATATTCATAAAAGACGCATATATTTTCTATGGATGATATCTATACACTTATCTCAGATTTAATCCAAAGTGTAACTGACCTACCCTCCAAGTTTGCATACCCTCCAAGACTTCCTGAGTTAAAAGATTCAAATAGTATACAGATGCAAAAAGGCACAGTTAAAATTTCCCGCCATAAATCTGACCAAAGCAATGGTGAAAACAAAGAACATCCTTTAAAACATAATGTGGCCTAATGGATACAGTGCTGCTAATTTGTCTTGTACCAAATACTCCACAGTAATTGAACTGCCTTTCTGAGACCTGAAATAAAAAATACAGTTCAACATCTGCTGAAAATGGCCCTGCAGTGTCCTCCCTCAGAGGAGTCCGAAGTATTTTAACACAGAGCTGGCCTTAAACTTGGAGCCAGGCTGGAGGACTACTTTTGCAGGTGAGACCAAGCCTATGTATAACAATGCCTGCCCTGCTCTGAGGTAGGAGAGTTAAAAATGAGTATTTTCACTGTTGTTAAAGGTCCTTGCTTAATATGCTGCCCCATTCATTTGTTTCTATTTATTTAACCTGTTTAAAGGACATCCCTGGTGGCTCAGGGCTAAAGAATCTGCCTGCCAATACAGGAGATGCGGATTCCATGCCTGGGTCTGGAAGATCCCCTGGAGGAGGAGATGGCAACCCACTCCAGTATCCTTGCCTGAGAAATCCCATGGACAGAGAAGCCTGGTGGGCTACAGTCCATGGGGTCGCAAAAGAGTGTGATGAAACTGACCATTGCAAACCTGTTTAAGCTTTCCTCCTCTGCTCTTCAAATTATATTAACTTCCTCCAAAGAATACTAGAGAATAGCCCGGGATAAATATTCAGGTCATTTATCTTTGTTGGATTATCTCTTTTGACACAAAAGAGCAACTCTTTCTGAGAATCACAAGCCCCTCAAAGACCTCTGATGACAATTTCCTGGCTCTCATGTCTATGTGTGTCTCCGGAAACCAGCGCCGGGGAGGGGGAGAGTGGAGAAACTCATAACCACAGTCAGTCTGGGATCCACAGGGTCAGGGATGGTGCGCTGTGGCATTATTAGGAAGCGCGTTTGCCCTGGTCCCCGGGCACGGTGCACTGTGCCTGTCTTAAGTCTTGTAATTGCAATAGGACCGAGTCCAGTCATGACTTTTGAAAGAGAGGACGCGGGTGAAGGCCCAGAGGACCTCCTGGGCACAAGTCAAGGGTCTTGTTTTCTAACAAGACTTTCACTATTCACTGCGGTGATTTCTACTTGCTGTATTTCACAGCAAGAGAGGTAGAGAGAAGTCCCCAAAGGAGTCAATCGGCTGTCAAACCAGGAGGTGACACAGAAAAACAAGCTGAAAATGCAGAGAACGATGCAGGGGGTATAGGGAAACTTTGGGGAAGCAACGGGTAAGGGTTTTCATCTTAGACTGGGAGGTGGGGGGTGGGGCGGGGCGAGGAGGAGGAAGACGAGGTGGCCGAAGTGCCAAAGTTGGAAGAAAGAAGAGGGGGCGCTGAAGGAAGAGGGAGGAGGGGAGTATAGCATTACGGTCTCTTCAAGTTCCAGACTAGACAAGTCTTTCTAGCAGGAAGTTACACACATTCCAGGTTCCAAATCAAAGGGATTTCATTTAAGGACAAAGTCTCTCCACCCGCGAACAGCATGTTTCATCGAAGCACTGGAAGTGACGGGAAGATGGGACAGACGCCGTGGGGAGATCGGAGGTGGCTGTCCTGGCAATGTTTGGTCTAGAACCACAGGATTTGAGAGACTCCATCTCCACCCAGCTCAGGCACAGTTAGCCTGCCGCTGGCCCTAACGCACACACCTGCTCCCTTAGAACCCTTTCCATCCCTGCTTTTGTTTTGCATGCTGACATCTGCCACACAATAAACTGTCAGCATGTTGCACGTACATGAAGGAACCGGCCCTTTTGAGCATCGGTCCAACCCGGGGTTCCAGGCCTTCTTCAGGTCCCTTCCAGCCTTAGCCGGGTTCGCGAGCATCCACCCATCTGAGGGCCGGGATGTGCGTTCCCAAGGATGCTCGGCCCTCTCGCAACCCGCGGCCTCCTCCCCTCTCCCCCGCTGCTGCCGCGAAAACAAGGAGAAGTGGAATGCGCACGGCGAAGCGCGGCGCTCCGGCGGCGGCACTGGGCATGCTCGGCACCCGGGGCAGGTCCGGGCGGCGGGGCGGACGCTGCCTCACGAGCCGGGCGCCCGAGCCGGCCGCCGAGGCATAGGTGGAGGCTGAGGCTGCCGCGCGCCGCGGGAGGAGCCTCGCCCTCGGCGGCGGCGGCGGCGGCGGCACAGGTGGCGCGGGCCGCGCGCGGGGCGCAGCACGGGAGCGCTCGGCGCCGGGCGCCGCGGCGGCCCCAGGCTCGCGCCCGCGGCGGCAACCGGCCGAGCGGAGCGGCGGGCGCGGCGGCGGCTGCGGCTTTCCCGGCCCGGCCGGCGGCGCCCGGAGCACGCAGGAGCCCGCAGGAGCCCGCAGCAGCCCGCGGGAGCCCGCAGGAGCCCCGAGCCCGCGGAGCCCGGGAAGCCGGGCAGGGGGCGCTGCACGCGCTGCGCTCGGAGGGGCCGCCGGGCCGGGCGCCGCGCACTCGCGTCGGGGAGCCGCCTCTCCCCCGCGGCGCTCGCCCCTGCTCCCCGCCGGCATCACTTGTCCCGCGGCCGCGCTCAGACAACAAAAGCGGAAGATGCTGCAGTTGGGCAAGGTCAGGACCTTGCCCTGAAGCCGGGCGGCGGCGCGCACGCCTCTCCCCGGACTGAGGAGCTGTCGCTGGCGGCGAGTGCATGTTCGCGAAGAGGCAATCCGGCGCCGCGCCGTTCGGTGAGTTGCCTTGGCCGGGCGGCTGGGGCCAGGCGCATCCCGCTCGGCGTCGTGCTCCTCCTCCCCACCGGTGGAGGTTGCTCCTCGGCGGCTCCTGGCCGGGGGAGGACCGCGATCGTGCCGGGTCCCCTCACTCGGAAGACGGCCGAGCCTGGAGCTGGGGGCCGGGGTTAGTCCCTTTCTCGGAGCGGTTGCCGAGTGGCTTACTGCGTGCTCCCCTCCCCGCCACCCATCTCCCCCGGAGGAGGCGTATATAGGGCAACACCAACAATACTGCTCCCCGCCACCCTCCCGAACCTACCCGTGGCATTCATGACGTCCCTAATATACGGGAGAAGACGGGTGGGGGTGGGGAGGACTCCCCTCCAGTCTTGCCCTTATGTTCAATGTCATTACGATGTTTGGCTAGAACAAAATGGAAATACTTAGTCATATGCGTCCATGGCTGTTTCTCCCATCTCCCGCTGCTTGCCAGACCCAGAGCCCCTTGGGTCTATATTTAGCTGTTTCAGAGGCAGCGTTTTCAGCTCGATTCCCAGGTTTCGGGGGCTTCTGCGTCCTGACAATAGATAGCGAAGCTCCGGGAAGCGCCGCCTGATACCCAGGTTCGGAACGCTGTGCATGTGGGTGGGAGGCTGCTAGGCGATATTTGGGTGACCGGTAATTAATGGCCGAAAGCACAGCTGCTTTTCTTGTTCGCCGACCTTCCTCTCATTCTGGTGTGTAATGTGTTTCCATCGATGGCTGCTCAGCTGGTTCCAGCCACTACGTTCAGAATTAAGTCGCTAGAGAGGTGGTGCAGCCTCCCTGGTCTGTGTGGTAGGAAAACAAGTCTGAGAGGTTTTGGGGTGTGTGTGTGGTTCCCACCATGAACAGTTACTTCTGAAAATACCTAAAGTTGTGTTTTCCCTGCAAATGTTGGGGATAGGGAAGGGTGTGGGGGAAAAGAGGGGCGCGTTGTTATTCCATGGTGGGTCCCCCCTCCCCCCGAACTGATCTGGTTCGCTTTGGCTCTGAAAGGGGTTTTTAACATTCATGCCTGATGTTACCAAGAGGATATGTTGGTTTAGAGAAGCGTTTCCTCCTAACCATGGTATCAGGCCTGATCTGTATCTGTTTTCACTTTTGGGAACTAGGTGACGAATATTTGAGATGCTTGCAATTTTCTGCAACGACTTAAATAGGGAGGTGCTCAAACTACCTAAGAGTTATATCATTGTGCACCCTTCCATCAGCAGCTTTAAACTACCATCCGCTACTTAGGGTAGTTCAGTTCATCTCTTCGCTGTTAGTACTTCACCTGCAGGACTAAGAGGCTTTAGAGCTGCGCCACTTTTAAAATCCCATGGAAAAAGTGGTGGATATGACTCAAATGGAATTATAGGAGTGCACCTGTGTCTGGTTTGGGGAGCTGGCTCTGTGAGAAGTATGACAGATAGGGGCAGGCATCTTCTAATATGGACTCGATGCTCTAAAGCACGGTGAAATCTCTTTGCCACATCCAGGACCCATTTTTTTAATGTTTTGGGGAGATCATTCAGTGGCATTCTCACTGGTCTGTAGATTTCATGATCTCAGGGTATGAATGAAAATGATTGCATTTGGGGTTAAATGCTGATATTTGGGAGACCTGTGATTATACAGCTAACATATCTCAGCATCACAGAAAGACTAGCAAGATCTTTGTGGCTCCAGTTAATGGACGATTGTGATTTTTTTTAACCAATATTGCTTTAGTTTCACCTTATTCACATTCAGAAAACTTTCCAAGAGCACTTCAAGCACACTCTTGTGCTTGTTGCATTGTTTTCATATCAAATTTCTTGCAAAAAGAAGCAGTCGGTGAAGTACACATTCATGTCTCTCCTTTCACTTTCCTTTTGAATCTCGTGTTTCAGGTTTAAACATGATTCCTAAAGGACTAGTAGAGATTACTCTGTGCCTCCATGTGTTCACGGAGAGCAGCTTATGGGTGTGGATAAAACTGCATGTATTGGGTGCGTGAGTCTTATGTTATATTGTGGGTTGCAAATGATAGTACTTGATTGAATGGAAATTGTAGGGAGTACAGGAGGTCGTTGCTCTAATAAAATTGTCATAGCCTTGTGGAAAGGCGTTATTTAATTTGGTGTATGTTTGTGTCGTTGTAGAGCTTAATCATTAGAGATGTCACTAGTATTTTCATTGTTTGAAATAATAGTCACACACTGTCAAATTACGGTATCTCCAGCAACTTCATGTCTTTCACAATTAGAACACAAGCCAATTTCTCTTTCTGTCACTGAAATAATTCATCAGAGAGAAAAATGGAATTCTGATGATATTAGTTGAATTAGTTGATTATAATTTTGTTAAATCACTTCTCAGGATAGTATCACATCATGGCCTTTACAATTAAAAATGAAGTTATAGTATTCTCAAATATAACATTACTTTTGGCATACAAGTGAATACTAAGTATTTTTCCTGACAATGTTATAGAACTTGGCAGTTTCTGTTGTGCTTTTTCAAAGTTCTCTTTTATATGGTATGCATTTATGTGAAATTGTTGAAGAATTCTCCAGAGTAGTTTCATCAGGTTGTTTTCATGTAAGAAAATACTAAAGTTACATTTAGAGTAATTTATTTTAATTTGTTGCTCCATAAAGTGAGGTATGGTTTGTCTGGTCACTATATCTGGTTGTAACAACTTAGTTGAACTAAAACAGGAACTGTTGCCATTTTGAGCTGCCAAATTTTTTTTTTTAATTTCTTATTCTGTTAATTTACCCTAGAAGATATGAGTACCCCCTTATAGTTGTTTCTCTGTGTTACCTTTATTTTAATTTATTTAGTGGGGGATTGGTGCTAGGATTTTAAATAGACACTTAAAAGTGTTTATTTTTATAAAGATTTTTATTTTTATTAATAAAAGGTGACATATAGTTGAGAGTACCTAACTTCAATACATGTAGTTCAGAAGACCTGTAGGTCTTTGTAAATCTAGTACTTCCATCCAAGTTGTAGTACAATGGATATTTGCTGGCTGAAACACACCTTCAAGACAAATTCTTCAGCTGATATCCATGATGGTTTTCGTGACAAATTCTTCAGTTGGTGTCCATGATGATTTTCATGACAAATTCTTCAGTTGCTGTCCATGATGGTTTTCATGGCCCGTATTGCGAATGTATTCTTAGGACTATGGTACTTTGATAGCTTTATGATAAGGAACATTTGGATATGAATGAAAAGTTAATTTGAGTGAGAATAGTTCCTTATACGTGTTGCTGGCTTCAAGTTTACTATATGTCAAATCAATAGCTTTTATGTTAATATAAAATCTTAAACATATCATACATAAAAGAATTTCTTTCACATCCTGTGCCAGTCTAGCTTACTGATTAATAAACTGCTTGGTTGGCTTTAATGAAGCCAATTATATTCATAAACAGTACCTCCAGCCCAGGAAACTCACAGAAATGTTTTATCATACTGTGCTTTTAGTCCATGAAAAATGTTAAGACTCATAACAAAAACATATAGTTTTGACACCTCCAGTTGTTTATCTTTTGATCACATAGCAGCTGAGTGTAATTTCAAGCTCTGTATCATGGTTAATTGATTTGTAGGAAGTCTTAGCTCTATTAGGGTATTGAAGTTATACTCTGCATCAATTAATTTTTAGTAAATTGCAAATAATGACTAAATAAGTGAAAAAATGCTCCCTAGAAGCTTTCCATCTTAGGCAAGTATTCACCTATGTCCCTTGGTAAATTCCTGAATAGTTATCTGTGAAATGTATTACATATATTGGAACTTATTATTCCATTAATTGTTATCTGAGATCAGAGGTATATTTCTAGAGAAGAGGTTGGGTTTTGCCCTATAACAGATATACGTAGTTCATATTATAATATATTTATGTATGATATTAGAATTATTTATCATAGTATAATGCTGTTATGGATTCTGCTTTGAATAGGTGCAAAGGTGAGAGAGAGTACTGGTTTTGGAAGGATCCCAGCTATGTCTCTTATTAAGCTGTGTGTCCTTGGCCATTTATGTGATTCTCAATTTTTAGCTCAGGTTTTCAACTGTAAAATGGGTCCTATGCATAAGTATCAGTTCAGTTCAGTTCAGTTGCTCAGTCATGTCTGACTCTTTGCGACGCCATGAATTGCAGCTCTCCAGGCCTCCCTGTCCATCACCAACTCCCGGAGTTCACCCAAACTCATGTCCATCGAGTCAGTGATGCCATCCAGCCATGTCATCCTCTGTTGACCCCTTCTCCT
This sequence comes from Bos mutus, assembly GCF_027580195.1. Lineage (NCBI taxonomy): Eukaryota > Metazoa > Chordata > Mammalia > Artiodactyla > Bovidae > Bos > Bos mutus. Next base: position 61,048,649 of record NC_091636.1, read on the forward strand.
TCTGCCCCCAATCCCTCCAGCATCAGGGTCTTTTCCAGTGAGTCAACTCTTCGCATGAGGTGGCCAAAGTAGTGGAGTTTCAGCCTCAACATCAGTCCTTCCAATGAACACCCAGGACTGGTTTCCTTTAGGATGGACTGGTTGGATATCCTTGCAGTCCGTGGGACTCTCAGGAGTCTTCTCCAACACCACAGTTCAAAAGCATCAATTCTTCGGTGCTCAGCTTTCTTCACAGTCCAACTCTCACATTGATACATGACCACTGGAAAGACCATAACCTTGACTAGATGGACCTTTGTTGGCAAAGTAATGTCTCTGCTTTTGAATATGCTATCTAGGTTGGTCATAACTTTCCTTCCAAGGAGTAAGCGTCTTTTAATTTCATGGCTGCAGTCACCATCTGCAGTGATTTTGGAGTCCCCAAAAATAAAGTCTGACAGTGTTTCCATTGTTTCCCCATCTCTTTGCCATGAAGTGATGGGACCAGATGCCATGATCTTCATTTTCTGAATGTTGAGCTTTAAGCTAACTTTTTCAGTCTCCTCTTTCATTTTCATCAAGAGGCTTTTTAGTTCTTTTTCACTTTCTGCCATAAGGGTGGTGTCATCTGCATATATGAGGTTATTGAAATTTTTCCCGGCAATCTTGATTCCAGCTTGTGCTTCTTCCAGCCCAGCGTTTCTCATGATGTACTGTGCATATAAGTTAAATAAGCAGGGTGACAATATACAGCCTTGATGTACTACTTTTCCTATTTGTAACCAGTCTGTTGTTCCATGTCCAGGTCTAACTGTTACTTCCTGACCTGCATATAGGTTTCTTAAGAGGCAGGTCAGGAGGTCTGGTATTCCCATCTTTTTCAGAATTTTCCACAGTTTATTGTGATCCACACAGTTAAAGGCTTTGGCATAGTCAATAAAGCAGAAGTATATACTACATTAAATAATTAAACAAGCACAATAACTGAGTCATGAGAATGAAAGGTCCAGCATGGGGAATATAATTAGTAATGATATATAATATCTTTGTATGTTTTAATTTTAAAGGAGTAAAATAAGACAAGAAATCTCAAAGAGCCAGTGTGAGGGTGAAATAAGTGTGTAAGTGGCTTATAATTATAAATATTTGTATAAATATAAAAGATAGGTATCTCCATATTAAGATGAGTACTTAAATATTATGTATTTTATAACATAATACATTCATGTAATTTTGTATAATTATCATATAGTATTATGTACATTTATTATGTAATAATACATTTATATATTAAGTGTGATATAAAAGCCACGACCCTCTCTAACAAAAACTGTTAGATATGTTCTTCCTCTACTACTTTTGTATTATTGCTTTATTATGAAGATTTGCATTTAAAATAGAATTTTTCTACTTTACAATATGCCAGTCCTTTACATATCAAAATATATAATAGTTAGGCTAAAAGAGAAGCAAATTATATCCCCTAGCACCATTACTTAAAAAGATTCCAATCTTAATTTAATTTAAAAAGATTCTCAGTCAGAAATTGCAAAATTTTCACACCCTGTTAATATTATTCTATTCACCTGATTAAAGCCAAATATTCGACAAAGATTAACATTGTACCAGGAATATTATAGACAGTTTAATAAGTGTCCTTCTCTGTGAGGTCAAATATTAAGCAGCTGCTCTGTTTAGAACCACAGAGCGTAAATCCCATCATAACATCATTGTGACAAGGAAAAAGGAAACTTAAATGGCTAAATTTGTTACACACAGAGAGGACCCAGCCCACCTCCAATTACAGTCCTGTTCTTGGCGGGGGGAGGGGAAGTGTGGGCCCTTTGGTACCTTTTTGATGATAAATGGACATTTTGCCTTGTTCTTTCACTCTTGGTTGCTTCAGGGAAGTGCTGAACTCCTGTGGGTTTGATTCTGTCCAGCTCCTGCGAAGTGGAACAGATACCTTCAACATAATCCTTATGATAATAACACTTGGGTGAATCTTAGAATTTGTTACAGAATGTGACCCGTGTAATAGGAGACTAATTCATCCTCAGTCAGAGAAACATTTTGACAAAAAATGTAGGTGTTTATGTTCAAATTTATGCATTGTTGTGGGAATTGCTAATTATAAGTTACCAGAGTAAAATTCATGTTGTCATAAAAGACCTTTGGTTTTTGGATCAAAGTAAGTGGGTAAGCCAATTATGTTTGGTTAAGTTACTCTAAGTATCAAAGTTTCTATGAGTTGTGAATGATATGGAATGTATTAAAATGGGATATGTAGTTTATAGCATTAGATGGTGAGGAACAGTTAATTCTATCATCGAAATTAGTTATTACATTTATCCTTCACAGGGGAGGACTGGAGATTTTTCATTAATAACACTTTTTACTTAATAGATGTTGCTTTCACAACTGTCATTAGACACTTGATTCAATCTATATGTATTAAGAAGAATGCATTTTGTACACGTGTTCTAAATCTTTTGGTTTAGAAGCATTTCAATAATCTTATAATGCTTATTGAAATCTTCTCTCCCTTAAATATGCAACAACATCAATCACAGAAAGATATGCATTTACATCAGATGATAAATGTGCAGAAATGTGAATTGGCGGTATCTCTAAGGATCCCAATAAATATCAGCCCTCCTCTCCAGCCCTCTCTGATCCTGAAAAAAGTTGGGATGTGGGAAGGAAAAAGGGATAAAGGGGTGGCCACCATGGAGGGAAATATCCATTTTGATTAGTTATAGCTTGATGTGATGCTGAATAACAGCCCCAGAATTTGGCCTTCCTTCCTCTCTTCCACAGGGACAGAGGTGGCTCTGAGTCCTAGAGACCAAGCCTTGCTCTCTGCAGGTAGGGAGTTCTCCAGAGGAAGAAAAGAAGCAGCTAGCCAAGCCATTTCCTTTATACTTCAGAGACAGAGAAAGCCAAGGGCTAGGGAGAGACTGGAAATGTTACATTAATTAAGTTCCCTTCACCTGGAAGGAAATATCACAAATATGGAAATTGTATTCCCTTTATTGACATGGTTTATAAAGAATTCTAGTCGTAGAATTCTTGGCGTAGTATCTTTAGCGATATTTTGGTTGGTGGTTGAGTTCTTTAAGTATTTGATGGTATTTTGACACTATATCAGGAATTACCAGGGGAATGTCCAATACCCTGGCTTATTTATAGAGAGTATGGTCAGTGAAATTCAGCTGATTTATGTATTGCCAACTTAAAAATAACTCACTTCTCCCTACTCCCCATGCCAGACTTGGACTGCCAGTAATTGGATGGTCTTGTAAGTGATGTGAATTGGGCATAAAAAGGACAGTGTCAAAATCTGACTTCCCAAAGGGTGTATAAATGATACCCCATGCTTGCTATTACTCACAGCATTTTCTACCTCAGTAAATAATTAGAGTTTGGGTGTTGTTTCATGTTTTAACTTTGAATAAGAGCAATAATGGACACTGTCAAGAAAGAAGACAAAACTGAATTTCCAAATAGACATGATGTTTGATTTGACTCCAAGCATGACTATTCAAACTAAAAAAAAAAAAAAAGAAAAAAAGCTCACTTCTTAAAATATATTTTATTCTTCTCTCTCAAATATTTTATTTGGACTTTCAAACATTAGAGTAACATAGCGGTCATTACCTTCAGTAACACAGAATAATTTAATTTCCAGGAAGAGCAATTTCTTTGGCAGCAAACCAAGTCTTCCAAATATAAAAGAGCTGAAATTCAGCCTCTTGTTTCTAACACATTCCTCACTGGTGGCTGAAATGGTAGTTTTGGAGTCACTGTAGGAGGAGGCGGAGGAGTCCTCCTGAGAGGCAGACAGGTGAGATCAGTATCATATAGATAGTCTGAGAGATGGTAGGAATCATGTCACATTTACCCAGGACATGGAAGGTAGTGCAGGAAGACCGGGACTTGTAGTGTGTGGATCAGACTGTCCAACTTGAGTTGAGTTGGAAAAGCATATACAGTAAGTCTTTTACATGCAAATGAGTTCTGTCTGAGAGCATGTTCCTAAGTTCAACAGTTAGGCTAGGTACCCAAATAACAGTCAGCTGTATATTGATAGTTGTTATTTAGTTGCTAAGTCATGCATGACTCTCTTGCCACCCCAATGGACTGTAGGCCGCCAGGCTCCTCTGTCCATGGAATTTTTCAGGCAAGAATATTGGAGTGGTTTGCCATTTCCTTTTCCAGGGGATCTTCCCAATCCAGGGATTGGGCCCATGTCTCCTGGGTAAGCAGGCGGATTCTTTAACACTGAGCCATCAGGGAAGGCCCTGTTGCTAATCTGTACTATAATAGGTTTGTAATATTTTTTACAAAAATAGTATGTACATAGAAAAAAAGTAAAGAAAACATTTTAAATCTTACAGTACCTTGAAAAGTACAGTAATACCGTGCAATATTACTTTGCTGACAAAGGTCCATATAGTCAAAGTTATGGTTTTTCCAGTAGTCATGTATGGATGTGAGAGTTAGACCATAAGGAAGGCTGAGCATTGAATAGTTGATGCTTTTGAACTGTGGTGTTGGAGAAGACTCTTGAGAGTCCCTTGGACTACAAGGAGATTAAACCAGTCAATCCTAAAGGAAATTAATCCTGAATATTCATTGGAAGGACTGATGCTGAAGCTGAAGCTCAATACTTTGGCCACCTGATGAGAAGAGCTGACTCATTAGAAAAGACGCTGATGCTGGTAAAGACGGAAGGTAGGAGGATACGGGACAGCAGAGGATGAGATGGTTAGATGGCATCACTGACTCATTGGACATGGGTTTGAGCAAGTTCCTAGAGATGGTGAAGGACAGGAGAGCCTGGCTTGCTGCAGTCCATGGGGTTGCAAAGAGACGGACATGACTGAGCAACCAAACAACGACAGCAGTACAACAGTTGGCATATGGGGCCTGGCATGCACACTTGCATCTTTGAAAGTTTGCAACTTCAAAATTTGTATGTAGGGGACTTATTATAATGTTAAATGCATAGTAGATGTATAGGCATGCAATGGCTCCTTTATCCAAAAGAATATTATGTAGCTGTGAGTTGCCTTTTCAAAGAAGAGTTGATTATATGGACAATATTCATGGTCCTGAAGGTTAAGAAGAAAATCAAGGCAAAAAACTGTATACATACTCACTCACATAGCCATACAAATACAAGAACGTAGTATTTATGGCAGAGTTTCAAGTGTTTCATTCTTTATATATTATCTCCCCACAAAATATAGCTTGGTAATATAATGCATCACTATACAGAAAAAAAAAATTGTGCCCTTAAATTTTTGCAATTAATATTATCTATTGGCTTTGGGATAAGTTTCATTACTTAGCTGAATAGCTTAATAGTTATATCGCAACAAGACAAATTCTTCACTCTCCTTTTCCATTTTTTAGTGAGTGAATAAGTTACCACTAGTGTCATAGTTGATGGAGGGGGGAAACAGTGATTTCTGTGTCTTCAGGTTGTTGTATGGGCAAATTAAGAGGCACTGCTGCTGCTAAGTCACTTCAGTGACTCTGTGCGACCCCATAGACGGAAGCCCACCAGGCTTCCCTGTCCCTGAGATTCTCCAGGCAAGAACACTGGAGTGGGTTGCCATTTCCTTCTCCAATGCATTAAAGTGAAAAGTGAAAGGGAAGTTGCTCAGTCGTGTCCGACTCTTAGCGACCCCATGGACTGCAGCCTACTAGGCTCCTCTGTCCATGGGATTTTCCAGGCGAGAGTACTGGAGTGGGGTGCCATTGCCTTCTCCAAGTAAGAGTATGGACTTAAGAGTATGGACTTAAGAGTATGGACTTAAGTTCATTAAGAGTATGGATTTAAAATGCGTAACAGAGAACCTAATATATTAGTGAACCTCATTTAAAGTTAACAGAGTTCATCATTCACGGAGTGTATATTGCACATATTCTAATCAGTGCCATGCCTAGATTGTCCCTGCTTTTAACTTTGAGAGATGTATTGAGTGTTAATAATTTTAGCAAGTTGTCTTCTTGAGAACTCTGCAGCACATTAGCGAAATATGTTTCTCTTTTCAAATAATGTTTTGTGATTATTTTCTATTTTCAAAAAGAGAAAAAGGCATGCTCTTTAAAATTTGGAAACTAAAGGATTGATTTACAGAAGCTAAAGTTCATTCATGATATCAAGCCACCAAAATGAGTGTATTTTTAGCAGAAATGCTAACCCATATACATTTTGAAATTTAGAAGATTTCTCATATTCTGTTTTGTTACCTTTTAACATATGAGACAGTGTTTCTCATATTTTTAGTGTCTGTTTTCCATACCTTTATATAACATCAGTGTGTTAAATAACTTGCCAGTTTTGGAAGTTGATGGCGTTTTCATTTTAGAGTGGTATATAGGGTGCTATAATTAAAGCAACATAGTTTTCATCAGGTCATTTTCTCTAGATTACTTTCTTAGAACTGGATGTTTTCAGGGTTGTTGATACATTTTATCACATTGTCTTCCAGAAACATTCTAAAATTTATATTTCTTCAGGCCAGGCAGGAGTGTGTCAATTTCCCCTATAACACTGGATATTATAATTTAAGTAACAATTTCCAGTTAAACAAAGGAAGTATCATGTTTTCCTGTGGTTTAACCTGCTTCTTGCTGAATTTCATGCTGAAGTTAAGTATTTTATACATTTATGATACACTCCTAATTCTTTGGTGAATTATCTTTTTGTATCTTCTGTACATTTCTCAGTTGTTCTATTTGTCTATTTCCTGATTTGTATTACCTGTCATTGTAATAATATTATGCTTTGCTATGTTTTATCAGTTTTTCCGTCACTTTTTGAACTGTTATTTTTAAAGCAGAATTCAGTATATCCCCGTTTCTTAGAAAGAATTCTTTACAGAAACATTCTGTTCTCTGCTTCTTTGTGTCTCAGCAGTAAAGACACCAGTGGAACACATGGAGGGAATAGCTTAATAGTTGTATCTCAACAAGATGGAGTTCTTAGCTCAACTTTTCCATTTTTTAGTGAGTGGGTAGGTTACCACTGAGTGTCATGGTTGGTGGAAGGGAAATAGTAATTCCTGTGTCTTCAGGTTGTTGTGTGGGCAAATTAAGAGTATGGATTTAAAATACATAGCAGAGAACCTCATATACTACTGGACTTCAATTACTTTAGTAGTTTAGTAATCGTATGCTTACATACACATGTATCTACGTGTATCATGTATAGAGTACATGTAATCATATAGCAGGGGCCCCCATCCCCAGGCCACCAAGCAGCACCAATCCGTGGCCTGTTAGGAACCAGGCCGCACAGCTGAGGGTGAGTGGTGCACAAGTTGAGTGACGCTTCATCTGTATATACAGTTGCTCCCCATCACTTGCATTACCGCTTGAGCTCCACATCCTATCCAATCAGTGGAGGCCTTAGATTCTCATAGGAGTGCAAACCCTGTTGTGAATTCCACATACAAGGGGTCTTAGTTATGAGATCTTTATGAGGAACATCCTGAAACCAAACCCCTTCACCCCTAAGAAGAGTTGTCTTCCACAAAACCAGTCCCTGCTGCCTACAAGTTTGGGGACCGCTGTCATTTAGGACCATGCTTCTCCCCACTCCCACTCCACATTGGTCATCAGTCCCTTTTTATCACTGATTCTAAAATCCTAGGACAATAGTTGGCACATGGTAAACACTCTGCTAATCATAGTGAACTATATGCATACTTTTGTTCCCATCATCTAAAATGCTTTGTAAACTAAGATTTCTTTGCGTTTGGCTTGTTTGGGATACCCAGCGCTGTGGTGCTGTAGAGGGGACACTGGATTAGAGTTCCGAGTTTTGGCATCCAGGTCGTGCTTGGTACTGGCTTTCTATTGTAACCTTGTGCATCTGTGCCTATTTTGGCTTTTTCTCATTGGGATCAAAATTCACAGGGCTTTTGTGAATGTGAGATGATAATTCATAAGAAAATGCTTTGGGAGGCTGAATCATAACAAGCAGTTAAGTATAAAATTTATTTCCTGGAACTTTCAATGTGCTTCAAAAATAGGATGACCTTTTTTTTTTTTTTTGGATTTTCATGAATTGAAATCAGAAGATTTTCTTGTGTTTTCAGACTAAGTCTCTGACCTCCGTTACTAATAGTGTTATAAAATGCCCAATTCTCTGATGGTTGTAAAGACACATTTCATGCCATTGGGTATCGCCTAAAGGAAGAGTTCTCCTTTACCCATCAGTGGAAGTAATTCCTGTTCTTTCTTTATAGCTCTTCAGAAATTATACATTATACCAAACTGGCTCAAAAAAAATTTCCCTCTATTTTGTTTTCTTTTTTTGCACAGATACTTGCTGCTTAAAAGGGAAACAGAATGAAGCCCTATTGTTCCTCAGAGATTGAAGTCTGTAGAAATGTCCCCAGAATATTATTTTCTCTCCTGGTGGGCTGCCGAGTCTGGCGCCTGGAAGGCTTTATCAGAACAGTTTTAGAAGTGTGAACCATAGCTGGCTTCCTTTTTTTTTTTTTTTTTTTTTTTTTGAGCACATTTCCTTAAATACTTGGAACAAAATTTCACAGAATTCTTATCACTGTAACTGTAGCCTGCCAATAGGAAGAAATCATGTGTAAGTTACAGCAAAAAAAAATCTTTAGTTTGTTCTCTATTCTTATATGACTTTTGAAGGAAGGGGAGTTAATATGCGTCATTGAGAACATTTCTTAGTGAGTAGCAAAGTTATAGGTACCCGAGAGGAGATGCTAATTATGGTTTGGCTTGCTGCTTTTAGCAGTCTCAGGTGTGATCCTTTTTTTTTCCTCCTCATAAATCTAAAGTCTTTTTGCAGCTGAGAGAAGGCTGTGTGATTAATTGTATGTGTGTGCCAAGTTACTTCAGTCATGTCTGACTCTTTATGATCCCATGGACTGTAGCCTGCCAGGCTTCTCTTGTCCATGGGGTTCTCCAGTCAAGAATACTGGAGTGGGTTGCCGTTTCTTTCTCTAGAGGATCTTCCTAGGAATTGAACCTGTGTCTCTTATGTCTCTTGCATTGGCAGGCAGGTTCTTTACCACTAGCACCATCTGGGATACCCTGATAGATTGTGTAGTGATTATATATTTCCTGTTTCAGCAGTTGAGACAAATTATGAGGTGCTTCTCATTTATACACGTGAACCCTAGAAAGAAGCAGAGTGTGAGGGGATGGACCAAGAGGGTGACTGTGGGAAATTGACACTTGGTGACACCTCATCTTCTTGTACACATGCAGACTGGACACACGAGACAGTGTGTCCTGGAGAGCTCTGATACATGGGGTGGGAATTTGCTAATATCTGTGAAGTAGTGTGGGTATTTTAAGTGAGAAAGAGCAGGCAGCTTAAACTGCCTTTGGCAACACAGCTTTTTTTTAACGGGCTGGTCAGTTGTTCACTGATTAAACCATTCAGTCAACAAACTGGACTGAATATGAGTTTTGAAAGAGTAATAAGTTATAAATAGTGGCAAGCAACATGCTACTTCAAGAGTCAAGTGATGTGCCCCTCTCCAGTAGCTTGGTGTTTCCCGGTGGCTCAGTGGTAAAGAATCTGCCTGCAGTGCAGAAGATGCAGGAGACATGGGTTCAATCCCTGGGTTGGGAAGATCCCCTGGAGGAGGGCATGGCAACCCACTGCAGTGTTCTTGCCTGGAGAATCCCATGGGCAGAGGAGCCTGGCGAGCTAACAGTCCATAGGGTTGCAAGGAGTCAGACATGACTGAAGCAACTGAGCACTCATGCATTCCAGTAGTTCAGGCGTTTTCTCTAATTGCAGAGTAGCTACTTCTGTCCTTTTCAAACCTGGATTTCAAAGTCAGATGGCAGTGCTGCTGGGTCCCCATTACACGTCTGAAATCTTCCCTTTCCTTCCTCCCATCTGCCAGTTCTACTTGTTGTTCAGTCACTCAGTCATCTCTGATGCTTGCTACAGTCCTCATGGCTCCTCTGTCCATGGGATTTCCCAGGCAAGAATACGAGAGTGGGTTGCCATTTCCTCCTCCAGGGGATCTTCCCAACCCAAGGATTGAACCCACATCTCCTGCTTGGCAGGTGGGTTTTTTTTTTTTTTTTTAAACCACTGAGCCACCTGGGAAGCCCTGCCAGAATGCACTAATTTCTACTAGGACTCAAGATCTTTCAGTGCTAAGCATAAATACTTTATATTTACACAGTGTCATAATAAGAGTTTATGTGGCTCCCTGGTAGCCTGACAAATAATGTGTTTTATAATAGTAGTTATGCCTACAGAATGGGAGGTGACACAGACCTACAAGGGGGAGAACTGGAGGACAGCCTGATAAAGTGCTATCTTGAGTTGAACAGAATGTGGGAGGAAATAGAAGCAGAGTTATTCCTTTAAGTTTTATGGCATGTTAGTCATTACAGTTGCTTTTCTATATTTCATCTTTTGAAAGGGAGGATAAGAATTTTGGGAGCGACATAACAGATTTTTGAATTAATAGTTGATTTTATCATTTTCACTTAGGCTCGGAAGCACTTCAGGTGATTTTTTTTTAATCTGCATTTAAATATATATGCTGTTACCTGCAGTTAGTTATCATTTTAGTTATTTGAGGTGTGGCAGGTTGAGGGTTTGGTGGCTGGATGAGTTTTTTAGCTCTGATACAAAGAAGATGCTCTTAAACTCAGAGCTAGTTTCACAGTTTCTGTCCCTGTCTTAATGTTATGTTTACCTAGCTGTACTTGGTGCCTCTTGTCTTTTCTTCTTACTTTTTAGAATAAGTTGCTTTGTGGACTGTCAGGGAGAATTCTGTTTCTTATTTGTTGGACCTAATATGTAGATGATTGTTACCTGCATGTTTACTGCTAATGTATCTTTTTTAAAATTTTATTTTATTGTTGGAGTATAATTGCTTTACGGTGTTGTGTTGGTTTCTGCTGTACAACAAAGTGAGTCTGCTGTAAGCATACTTACATTCCATTTCCCTTGAGCCTCCCTCCCACCTCTTCCCATCCCACCCTGTAGGTCATCACAGAGCACGGGGCTGAGTTCCTTGTTCTATACAGCAGGCTCCCACCAGCTGTCTGTTTTACACATGGTGGAATATATATGTCAGTGCCACACTCCCAACTCATCCCACCCTCCCCTTCTCACCCAGTGTCCACATGTCCATTCTCTGCATCTGCATCCCTATTCCTGCCCCATGTATATATTCATCTGTGGCATTTTTCTAGATGCCATATATGTGTTAGTATATAATATTTGATTTTCCCATTCTGACTTCACTCTGTATGACATCCTCTAGATCCATCCACATCACTGCCAATGACCCAATTTCATTCCTTTTCATGGCTGAGTAATATTCCACTACAAACATATATGTAGTGTGTGTGTATATATATATATACACACACCACATCCTCTTTGCTCATTCATCTGTTGATGTACATTTAGGTTGCTTTTCAATGTTGTGGCTTTTGTAAAAAGTGCTGCAATAAACACTGGGGTACATATGTCCTTTTTAAGATAGTTATCTTTGGGTATTACTGAACTTCCCTGGTGGCTCAGATGGTAAAGCATCTGCCTACAATGCGGGAGACCTGGGTTCCATCCTTGGGTCGGGAAGATGCCCTGGAGAATGAAATGGCAACCCACTCTGGTGTTCTTGCCTGGAAAATCCCACAGACACAGGAGCCTGGTGGGCTTCAGCCCATGGGGTTGCAAAGAGTTGGACACGACTGAGTAACTTCACTTTGGGTATTTGGCAAAGGGTAAGGCTATTTCTACATTCATTTCAATGAATGAGAAGGACAGTCCAGGCAGGTGGGTCATGCCAATATATCCATGTGGTACTCAATACTGTGCAGTGATAACTGCACGTGGAAAAGTTCGCCATCATCATATGAAGAAGCTAAGCTCTGCATACATATAAAGCTAAAAATGCAGGTGCAGAGTGAGATTTCAGGTGTTGGAATGTGCAGATGTGTGATGTTATGGAGAATGTCGTGATGTCAGAGGAACTTGTGAAGCTGTTTGCAGATCACCAGGGGAAGATGGTAGAACATTGATCTGTAGACTCCTTTGTAGCACTGAGTAGATAATGAGTACCTTGCTAAGTGGCATAACTTTTACCCCATTCAAAAGTGAGATCACACATATCCCCTCAATCACAGAAGGCAGGGAACACATGTACAGTGGCATGTCTGTTTTGAGAGTGTAGTCTGACCCTGAAAGGACCTCGCTAAATGAAAGCATTGTATGAGACTGTCTTAGTCTGTTCAGGCTGCAGCTACAAAATACTACAGACGAGGTGTCTGATTGCTAAAACAACAGACATGTATTTATCATAGTTCTAGAGCCTGAGAAGTTCACGGTCCAGGTGCAGCTGACTCAGTTCCTGGTGAGGACTCTGTTCCTGACTTGCAGACAGCTGCTTTCCTTCTGTGTCTTCATATGGTCTTCCCTTGGTGCAAGCATGTCTCTTTCTTCACTTCTTGTAAGGCCACTAATTCCCTCACAAGGACCCCATCCTCCTGACCTCATCTGACCCTAGTTAATTACCAAAGGCCCTGTCTCTAAATAACATCCCATTAGGGGTGAGGGTATCAACATATGCATTTTGGGAGGGCACAAACATCCCATCCATAATAGAAGCCACAGGGCAAAAGCAGCAAGGCTTCAATGTTGAGGACAGATTTTGGGTGTTTAGTATTGAGTTAGTCCCTCAATGTGAGTCATTCTTTAAGGTATTTTTAATTATTCTTCTATAACCTTTAAATGTTTTACTTTGATTTAGAAAATATATAGAATGTGACATGTTTAATAATATGCTGGATAGACTACTTACCAAAGTTCTTCTTATATGTATTTTTCAAAACTGCATGGATGCTTCTTATCTTGGTTGAACCTCTCACTTCTTATCATGATAATCCAAGACCACTGAAACTTTGGCAGCAAGCCTCTAGATAGCCACCCTGCTTTTTCTCTGCTTCTGGGAAGCTTGTTATCCTCACCACAGCCTGAGGATTCCCTTAAATTCACTCACATCTTGCATTTGCTTATAACCCGAGCAGTGACAAACAGAAAACCATCCAGTGTCTTCCTGTCTTATCTCATCTTCCTCCCTCTCCCCTTTGTTTGTTAGGCTGTAGTCACTTTGGCCATCTTTCTCCCTCTCCTGATCATTTTGCTCAAGCAGATCCCTGCCTCAATTTCTCTCCTAACAATTACCCTGTTTGACCTTCTTCACAACATGTGTGAAAACCAGAAATCGTCTGATCTGTTTATCGGCATGCAAGTTTACTTTTATATCTAATCCCATTAGAATGCAAGCTCCACGAAGGTTGGTCTGATGTGGTACAAATAGGAACTTACAAGCATTAATGCATACCTGACTTCTAAGTTGATGTCTTATATAGGAAAAAAATTTAATATATAATAATCATTACATCACAGATATATGTTGAAAGAGGATGATAAGACAGAAGATAGCTAATCTATTTCTGCATGGAAATCAGCTGTCAATATGATAATTAGTTAGAGCTTCTACATTTCCATGTGCAGATCTAATGTAATGCATTTGCCTGACAAGTCTTCTGTCATGTGAGTTTCTGCATCCTCAGGGATGTTTTTTAAAGGGGGGTGGTCTTCCCTGGTAGCTCAGATGGTAAAGAATCTACCTGAAATACAGGAAACCTGGGTTCAATCTGTGGGTCAGGAAGATCCCCTGGAGAAGGAAATGGCAACCCATTCCAGTATTCTTGCCTGGAGAATCCCATGGACAGAGGAGACTGGTGGACTACAGTCCATGGGGTCGCAAGAGAGCTGGACATGACTGACCGACTAACACTAACTAACTTATCTCATAGTAAATGGAATACAAAGATGTCAGGAATTTTACTGCAGGAGGATATGAAACTTAATTTCAGAACCAAAAAAGGAGTTTATGTTTTCATGGAACAAAAGCCATCATCTCAAAACAGGGAAATGTTGATTTAGAGGAGAGCTTCCAGGGTATTCTTTGATCAAGACATGATCAAGTATAGCACATAATGGCAAAGTTGGGAATAAATACTATATAAAATTATCAGATGTAGATTTGTTTTCGGAGAAGGCAATGCCAACCCACTCCAGTACCCTTGCCTGGAAAATCCCATGGACGGAGGAGCCTGGTGGGCTGCAGTCCATGGGGTCATGAAGAGTCGGACATAACTGAGTGACTTCACTTTCACTTTTCACTTTCATGCATTGGAGAAGGAAATGGCAACCCACTCCAGCATTCTTGCCTGGAGAATCCCAGGGATGGTGGAGCCTGGTGGGCTGCCGTCTATGGGGTCGCACAGAGTCGGACATGACTGAAGCGACTTAGCAGCAGATTTGTTTTAGAGTAAACTCTGGGAGATGGTGTAGAACAGAGGGGCCTGGCGGGCTATCGTCCATGAGATCATAGTCAGATAGGAGTTCAGTCCATGAGATCACAAAGAGTTAGATAGGAGTTAGTCAACTGAACAATAGCAACAAGATTTATTTTCTTAAGGTAAACTTATATTACATTTTACATTGTAATTAAATTGAAGATACCATCTATGATTTGGAATATTGTCAACCAAAAGAAAAATAAAGCATTTTTTTGTTGTTGTTGTTATTCTTTAGTGGTTAAGTGGTGTCTACCTCTTTTGCAGCCTCATGGACTGTGGCCTGCCTGACTCTTCTGTTCATGGGATTTCCCAGGCAAGAGTACTGGAGTGGGTTTAAATTACTGTAAAATTGTTTGCATGACAATCTTGGCGAAAGACCTTGAATATATATGTTGGAAAATTTGATTTATTTTATAAAGAAAAAATATTAATGTGTTAGGTATATGCATTTAAAAAAATGCTGCATAAAATATCACAAACCATTTTTGTGACTCTAGGAGTGGTATTTTAGTAATTTCATATTTATTTTTATTTCATTTCATACAGGAGGTTATCTCAGAGTTATTATTATCGAAGAAGCATTTGCTTCTATAACCTTTCCCAGAGTTTGAACTCTGCTCTCTCAAAATCTCCTCTTTATTTAAGTTAGCTGTTGTTACTGCTGTTTAGTCACTAAGTCGTGTCCGATTCTTTTGAAACTGCCATGGACTGTAACCTGCCAGGCTCCTCTGTCCATGGGATTTTCCAGGCAATAATACTGGAGTGGTTGCCATTTCCTCCTCCAGGGGTCTGTTGGACCCAGGGATCAAACTCAAGTCTCCTGCCTTGCATGCATATTCTTTACCACTGAGCCACCTGGGAAACCCTTAAATTAACTATGCCATTAGTCAAATTATGACTCTGAAATGTAACACCTGCACAGACAAAATGCTTGAAGCTATAGAACAAGTGTACTCAGGTGGGGGAAGTTCCTCTTACATAACAGGAGTGTTTTAAGGCAGTTTCGTTTGATGTTTAAATTGTTGCTACCCACTCAAGCAATAATTTGGGTTATATTGTTTCTCTCTTGGAGCCTTGTATTGGCTACATATTTCTGAATCTTTAGCTTTTGAATCTGTCTGTAAATCATGTCTTAAAATCACTGACACAGTTTAATCTTGGAGAACATTTCGGGGCTTTATAATTGAAAATGTGTCATCTGTGTGCATGCTCAGATGCCAGTCACCTTATGAGCTTGGTGCAAGGCTGTCTGGCCCCTTCTCACACTGCTAACAGTCCTGTTGATGTTGAACATGCTGTCTAAAAATTTCCACGTTTGGCGTTGAGTCTTACAAAAAGAGGGAAATGGGTTTTTCAGCAGATTGTTTACCAAGGGTGCTACATAACTTGAAAAGGTATTTGTCTAAGAGTCCTTTGGGGAATTTGGAAAATACAGATCTAGGCCTCTGTAGCTAGATTGTTGAGAGTATAAGATAGGACCTCATGAATTTGTTGACGTGCAGCTGTATTTGGGTGGCTCTAACGGTAAAGAACCTGCCTGCAAAGCAGGAGACATGGGTTCGATCCCTGAGTCAGGAAGATGCCATGGAGAAGGAAATGGCAACCCACTCCACTATTTGTGCCTGGGAAATCCCTTGGATAGAGGAGCCTTGAGGGCTACAGTCCATGGGGTCACAAATGAGTCTGAAACAACTTAGCAACTAAAAACAAAAAACTGTATCTGACCTATGAAAATGGCATTTTAAACCTTATCTTATTCACTGAAGATCTAATTAGTAATTGCAAAATAATATACTCTTTTCCCCTTCAAATTCACGATTGGGTGAATTAATGACGAGGTTCAAATTCTCTTGTATTTTAAAGTACTAAGGGAGATGTGCCAGCTCTTAGGTCATGGTGGGAGGGAACCACTGATTGGCTTAAGGTGGGCCAGGCTAGAAAGAATTAGCCTAAGTCCCTGAGGATCTTAAAGAACTGTCAGCTGGCATGTTTGGCCCTTGAGATTGAGCTGTATGCTGCCACTCTTTGCATAAAGACAGCTACTCTGCTCATCCTCATCAGTGATTCTGTCTCTCCTGGTTTTCAGCCTTGCTATCATGTAAGGTTGTTTCTTGGGTCTTTAAGCTACATAGGATGTGTTTGATGGACACATAAAAGTCCCCTTCTAATATTTACATTAGACTTTTCTGAGTTTCAATGCCTTCTTGTTTTGCACTTTTCAGATGTCATATAATCATTCTGTATCATGTTCAAATCCTTATTAGAATACCATTCATTTATATAATTAAAGCTCATGAGTTGAAGCTCTTGTCCAAGTGTTCAGGCTACATATGTTGGTAATGCTCAGGCATTAACATATAATTTAACTCCCAAGAATCTGTGTAAGCAAGTCATAAAAGTTATCAATTAAAAACATCTAGTTTGTACCCTTGATATATGCTGAAAGCAGCAGTTGACTTTTGTGGCTTCCTCCCAGAAACCTCTAGCCCCAGTCTAACCATGGCTAAAATATCTGCCAAATCTCAAACGAGGGTTATTCTATAAAATCTCTGATTCAGACCATTCAAGGTCATCTGAGAAACTCAGAACTAAGAAAGAACTCTGAGAGATTTGGACTAAATGTAGTTTATTATCCTGTATGCTGAAATAGTAAAAGGATATTAGGGGAAAATTAAATTTGAGAAAGTTTAGACTTTAGTTAGTAATAATGTGTGGTGATGGACAGGGAGGCCTGGCGTGCTGCGATTCATGGGGTCGCAAAGAGTCGGACACAACTGAATGACTGATCTGATCTGATCTGATCTAATGTGTCAGGACTAGTTCTTCAGTTAATTGTAACAAGTGTATCATGCTAATGTATAAGATGTTTGGAATGAGGGAAATTTGGTGTGGGGTACATGGGAATTCTCCACAGTATCTTTGTAATTGTTCTGGAAACCTAAAACTATCCTAAAAGTTTAAAGGTTATTTATCTTTTAATTCTGATTTTTAACACTATTTTTAAGATGCTGCTCAAAGTTTTTAAAGATCTCAGTAAAGGAAAGGAGATTTCATTTAATTTTAATAAATGGTTGGACTGTGTCCTGATATTTTAGCAGTTATTGAAATTGCTTTCTTAATTATATTAAATAATAAATCATTTCTTGGATTTATGGTTAAGATGATGGAGACATAATTTCTCAAAATTACAAACAAAACAATACAAAAGAAAGCTTTTTTTTGTTTGTTTGTTTGGAGATGGCTGATAATCATCGGAGAAGGCAATGGCACCCCACTCCAGTACTTTTGCCTAGAAAATCCCATGGATGGAGGAGCCTGGTAGGCTGCAGTCCATGGGTTCGCTAGGAGTCGGACACAACTGAGCGACTTCACTTTCACTTTTCACTTTCATGCACTGGAGAAGGAAATGGCAACCCACTCCAGTGTTCTTGCCTGGAGAATCCCAGGGATAGGAAGCCTGGTGGGCTGCCGTCTATGGGGTCGCACAGAGTCGGACACTACTAAAGTGACACAGCAGCAGTAGCAGCAGCAGATAATCATAAGATGGAAAACTCAAAATCTATAAAATTTCTCACTTAATATATTTTGTTTAGTGTGTGCCTTTTATAGACACAAAGAACATTGATATCATTTCATGCCTCACTAGTACCCCTCTTAACACAACCTATGAAATTCCCAGGATATGTCTATGGTTAGCATTGCTATACTTAGCAAATGAAAAAGCACCTAATTAAATTTGAATTGCACATAAGTAGTATCTTTTTTTTTTTTTTTGGTTGTTCAGTGTAAATACATCTTAAATATTGCATGGGACACATTTATACTAAAAAAAGAAAAAAAAGTTGTTGGTTTTTTGAAATTCATCCAGACCTACCCACATAGAATCTTTAGGACACAATAAGGACCTGCAGTTTTCTGACTTTAACATTAATAATAATAAAAGTTGTTGAGCCTTTACTGTATGTTGTATACTGTCACAAGGGAATCCTTGGCAGCTCAGGAGATGGAAGTCCGATTCCTGGGTCAGGTAGATCCCCCTTGGAGAAGGAAATGGCAACCCACTCCAATGTTCTTGCCTGGGAAATCCTATATACAGAGGAGGCTGGTGGGTTACACTCCATGGGGTCGCAAGAGTCTGACACGACTTAGCAACTAAACCAGCACCATCACAGACTGTCACACCTTACTTGTGGTAGAAGGCCTTCTTGGTTTACAAATTGTTCATCATCATTATCTTACATGCTTCTTTCTTGTACTAATAAAAGTCTTTTAGTCTTAACCTCAGCCCAAAGTGAACTGCTACAGAATTTTTGTTTTCTGTTCACTATGGAGCATTCATGTACTAGGATTAGGGTGTTGTTCAGTCATCTAGGAAAGAATCTGTCATAATTCTCTGGGCACTTCATAGAAATGAACAGAAGTACTTAAAAATATTTATGATTGAGTGAGGAGGTTGTGTATCCTTTAGGATAAGCTTGATTATGCTGCTTTAACAAAGAATCTCCAGATGTCAGCAGCTTCAGTATCATCAGTTCAGTTCAGTCACTCAGTCATGTCCCACTCTTTGCAAACCCATAAACTGCAGCACGCCAGGCTTCCCTGTCCGTCACCAACTCCCAGAGTCCACCCAAACCCATGTCCATCTAGTCGATGATGCCATCCAACCATCTCATCCTCTGTCATCCCCTTCTCCTCCTGCCTTCAATCTTTCCCAGCATCAGGGTCTTTTCAAATGAGTCAGCTCTTTGCATCAGGTGGCCAGAGTGTTGGAGTTTCAGCCGCAACATCAGTCCCTCCAATGAACACCCAGGACTGATCTCCTTTAGGATGGACTGGTTGGATCTCCTTGCAGTCCAAGGGACTCTCAAGAGTCTTCTCCAACACCACAGTTCAAAAGCATCAATTCTTCGGCGCTCAGCCTTCTTTATAGTCCAACTCTCACATCCATACATGACCATTGGAAAAACCATAGCCTTGACTAGACGGACCTTAGTTGGCAAAGAAATGTCTCTCCTTTTCAATATGCTATCTAGGTCAATCATAACTTTCCTTCCAAGGAGTAAGCGTCTTTTAATTCCATTGCTGCAATCACCATCTGCAGTGATTTTGGAGCCCAGAAAAATAAAGTCAGCCACTGTGTGCACTGTTTCCCCATCTATTTGCCATGAAGTGATGGGACTGGCTGCCATGATCTTAGTTTTCTGAATGTTGAGCTTTAAGCCAAATTTTTCACTCTCTTCCACTTTCATCAAGAGGCTCTTTAGTTCTTCTTCACTTTCTGCCATAAGGGTGGTGTCATCTTCATATCTGAGGGTATTGATATTTCTCCCAGCAGTCTTGATTCCAGCTTGTGCTTCTTCCAGCCCAGCGTTTCTCATAATGTGCTCTGCATAGAAGTTAAATAAGGGGGGTGACAATATACAGCCTTGATGTACTGCTTTTCCTATTTGGAATCAGTCTGTTGTTTCATGTCCACTTCTAACTGTTGCTTCCTGACCTGCATGTGGGTTTCTCAAAAGGCAGGTCAGCTGCTCTGGTATTCCCATCTCTTTCAGAATTTTCCACAGTTTATTGTGATCCACACAGTCAAAGGCTTTGGCATAGTCAATAAAGCAGAAATAGATGTTTTTCTGGAACTCTCTTGCTTTTTCGATGGTCCAGCGGCTGTTGGCAATTTGATCTCTGGTTAGAAGAATACAAGTTGGTTTGTCCACAGCGTGTGTTGGTGAAAAGTGGGAATGGAGACTTGGATAATCCTTGTTACTCTGGGACTCAGGCCAGTGGCTCCTACATCTTCACCTGTTTTCCCCTGATCTTTGAGGAAGGGAAAAGGAAATGGAACATTATGTCATATATCACTCAATCCTGTTCCACTGGGCAGAGAAAATTATGTGGCTATGCTTAAATTTAAAGGGACAGGGAAGCCCAGTCCTACCATATACCCAGAGGATGAAGAGAACCAGGATACTGGTGAGGATCCCTAAACACACCACAGAAAAAAGAACTGTTGGTGGAATCCTTGAATGAGAGTTAAACAGCATATATATACTTTAACTTTAGGAGTTAGTCTTTGTGAGCCTACAGTTTTTTATTAGTGAAACAAATCTTGCTTCTGAATTCCTGAACATAAAATAGAAACCAAGGATTTCAGAAAAATAGGAGATGATGAATATCAAAGTCTCATTAATGGCACAGACTAGGGTGTGAATCATTATGGGGAATAAATATTATGATAACGTGCTCAAATAAAATGGTAGCACACTCCAAAACCCTCTTGCTGTTTTTCAATTATTTCCATGAAAATTAACTGTTCTAGAAATGCTGTTTGCTGAACGTTGGGAAAAGGCAGATCATACTTTTCTTATATATACCCACAGGTGCATATGCGTGCATCTATATCGTTTTTTAAATAAACGAGGACCTGATTTTTCCATTTTATTTTGTAGAAACAGTGCATCCTGTCGAGAGACGCTTGCCAATCTGAAATGTCTTTCTTTCTCATCTGTTTGTTGTCTGTCCTGTCATTTCCCCTGCCTTCCTGGCCCTGTCGCCGACGCGACTGTCCAGGAGGAGCTTGGAGGCGGCGATGTGGTGGTCAGGTTCCACTGCTCCACTTGGCATCTGCCTAGCCCTCCCTCTCCATGCAGGCACCGTCTCCATGGAAACCGCAGGCTGCTCGGCAGGCAGTTCTCAGCGTGCGGGGCGGCTGGAGCTGGCCGAGGCCATCAAAGAGGGAGGAGGAGGCCTTGAAGAGCACTGGAAAAAGCTTCCAGTGTAATTGTGAACATAGGACTGAAAAATGTTGTTAATTTGAGACCTGCAGGCTAGTCTGCGCTTCCGTGGAGTTCCCCGGAGGCGGCCCCCTCTCTCCTCGCACCTTGCAGAGGTGATGCTGCCTTGGCCACGTGGTGCTTCCTGCTCTCCAGAGCCCCGTGTTCTCCGTGGGGATCCGAGGAAATCTGGGGAGGGTAGCGTCCAGGCTGTTCCGCACTAATGATCCCCCCAAAGAGCCAGACACAGAATTTCGTGGTCCATGGATGTTAGGCTGCAAACTTCATCTCCGGGTTCTAGAAATAGCTTCTAGTCACTTTGGCAGCTCTACAAGCTGTAGGGTTTTCTCATGTCATTGTGCTCAGTTTGAGCGCTTGGTGATAGAACACTGTCCATCAATTGCTTCCGCTTTTTTTTTTTTTTTTTCCCCAAGCTTTGATCCACCCTAAAGATGGAAGTAGAAAGAGGAACAGGTGCTGTTTATTTCTTGTGTTCTTCTCCAGCCTGCCCTGACCTGTTTGCTGGGGCCTCAAGTGAGCAAACTTTTACAAGACATCATGATGAGGAGAGAGCCCAAAAAGAACTGAGAAAAAATTCTTCAGGGAAGAGTCAGGAAAATGTGCAATATCTATAACGGAGTTGTCTTTTAATATAGCTCTGTTATAACATGTGTGTTAATACACATTTACGTAGTTTTTCATGAAATGAAAAGCAATTCAGGAAAAAACAAAATCGCATTGTTTAGTAGATCTCTGCCTCCAAAGTTTCTGTTCCTTTGTGATGCCTCTGTGTGTGTGGAACATTGTTAAGCTATTGTAGAAAACACTTTCAAAAGCAGAGAGCTTCGATAGAAGATAATTGTCTTCTGCATTTCTTTGCTTATATGCAAGATTCATTTATTTGATTCTGTCATAACAGAAAGTCTCAAAATTTTGCATGCTGCTCTTGGTGCTTACATGCTTTCAATATCAGGTGGGTTGATATATATAGTCTTATAGAATTGCATGTTTTTAACTTAAAGTTGTATTTTTTCTTCCCGTTGTACTATAGCACTTCTTCCCAAGTAAAATAAGGCGTTTGTCCTTCACATTTGATTATCTTAAGTCTTTGTCCTAAAGTCAATGATATTTGCAAACAGAATATGATGATAATGATATTGATGAGGATAACGATATTATTATATTAATAATGATGATATTATTAAAAGTGAGAATTTTTTTCAGACCTCTTATTTTCCAGCTGCAGATTGAGCAGTAATAAGGAAATAAAAGCTTCTCAACGATAAATACCTTAAATATTGGAGGTTATCTGCAAACATACTCAAGTATTGGTAATACAGTTTAACAATTATTTCCTTATCTTTTGAAAAATACTTCATTTGCACATTAAATATAACTTGTTATATGCTGGGTTTATAGTAATAATTCAAAGTTTTAATGCATTTTTATTTATTTATTTTACTTTTTAAAATTTTTGCCTGTACTGGGTCTTCATTGCTACTCATGGGCTTTCTCTATTTACCAGAAGTGGGGGCTACTTTTCATTGTGGTGTGCAGGCTTCTTATTGTGGTGGCTTCTCTTGTTGCAGAGCATGGGCTCTAGGGTGTGTGGGCCTCAGGATTTGCAGCCCAAGGGCCCTAGAGTGTGCAAGTTTCAGCAGTTGCGGTGCACAGACTTAGGTGCCCCATGGCATGTGGGATCTTCCTGGACTAGGGATTGAACCTGTGTCCCTGCATTGGCAGGTGGATTCTTAACCACCAGACCACCAGGGAAGCCCTCAAAGTTATTTTTAAAAGTTAACTTAGCGACATCATGATGAATTTTAGAAAGTGTAATGAATGCCAATTAAAACAGCAAATAGTAACTCTCAAAGAATGTTCTTAGTCTAGCATGTGGAGACTGACTTTCAGCATTCAGTGCATATATCAGAAAAGAAGAATAATTTAATGAACTAAGTGTTCATCTTAAGAAATGAGAAAAAAAAAAAGCCATGGAATAAAATGAAGGAAGGCAAGTAAAAATCAGTTATTATGAATATACATACTATATTCATTCCTAAGAATCCAAGTATGAGTTAGTAATAAAAGTTTGTTTCATTAGTCACAGACCACTTCAGTATTTACAGCAGAGAGAATTTAATATAGAAGACTGGTTACATTAGTTGAGAGAAAAAAATGACAAGTGTAATAGGAGGCAGAGAAAACTCAGAGTCCGCCTCAGGAAGCATGACTCCCATTAGCCTAGAACAGTGTTTCCCACTCAGAGATTATGTGGCTTCCTCTCCCCACAACGAGCAACTAATAACCTTTGTCATGACTGGGTGTGGTTGCTGCCACTAACTAGTACATGGAGGCCAGGGATGCTGCTGAATATTCTGCAGTGCACAGGACAGCTCCCATAACAAAGAATTAATTGGCCCCCAAATGTCAGTACTGTTTAGATTGAGAAACTATGGCCTTGAGGGATAGCGGGGTGCAATGCCAGAACCCAAGGTTGTACTTCCCAGAAGGCGAAGCCCATCCAGCAGGACTTAGAGCCAAGGAAGAAATGCAGCAGCTGTCAGAGAGGCTGTGGGAGGCTAGAGGAAGGGAGAGGGATATTCTGCCTCCTCCGTCCTCCCTGTGCCTCCCTCCTCCTGCCTCCTCCCTCCTCCTTGTGCCTCCCTCCTCAAGCCTCCTGCTTGAGCCTCCTATCTAAACCCTGGTGGAAGCCTGCTGTTATAGAAGGCACAGAAAACTGCCTGCAGGGCCAGGGGTCAGGGCAGAGCCAGGAAAGTGGAGGGGTGGATCTGAGGACCCACAGAAGGGACCAGCCAACAATCACTGCATTAACAGATGAAGGAAAGAAACCAATGATCATTTCAACCAATGTTTTTTAAAAATAATAAATTTTAATACTAGGTCATAATTCAGTTCAGTTCAGTTGCTCAGTCGTGTCTGACTCTTTGCAACCCCATGGACTGCAGCATGTCAGGCCTCCCTGTCCATCACTGACTCCTGGAGTTTACCTAAACTCATGTCCATTGAGTCAGTCATAATTAGCAATTCTTAATGAATTAGGAATTAGTTCATTCATGAACTTAAACTAAAAACTACTTTCATCATAAGTTTATAGTACCATTTGGAACAACAGAATATCTGCTTTCACCGCTTCTTTGACCTCAGACATCACAATAAGACAAGAAAAGACGTAAGAAGCAAAGTTAACTTTGAGACACTGTAATAAACTCTAGGACATGTTTATAAGTCAGTGCCAATTAAAGTGGCAAAAGTTCAAAGGAAAACAGTACTAGCTATGGATACTTATCTCAATTCATAACATTATGTTCATGAATATTGCTGTTTTTAGGATAACTTTTTATGCAAGTTAGGCTCTTAGACTATATCTCTCAGCTTCATTTTCCATGCAGAGTGATCTTTCTGTTTTGTTTAAATATTGATATGCATTTTCATATGTATATGTGTGTATACACAAACGTAGTTTGTTGAAGGAATATGATTATATTGATTTTAGCTTTTGAGTAAGTGTTAAACTTGTAGACTTTTAGAAATGGAATTCCTTTCTATGAAATGCATTTGTGACCCAAGTCACCTTGTTGAATGACTATATGTGTGTGTGTGCATGCTCACCCTTTGCGACACTATGGACTGTAGCCTGCCAGGCTCCTCTGTCCATGGGATTTCTCAGGCAAGAGTATTAGAGTGAGTTGCCATTTCCTCAAGAGAATCTTCCCGACCCAGGAATCGAACACAGGTCTCCTGTGTCTCCTGCACTGCAGGCAGATTCTTTACCATTTGTGCCATCAGGGAAGATTATATGTATAACTTTATGAATGTTGTAAATATACAGTCATATACATAACATCGTCTTTCTGTTCTTTCAAACAAATAGGAGTAGGAGTGGACCTGGTCTTCTCATCTGTTAGTTGAATAGTCCCAGGTTAAATATCTTGTGTAACATTATTCAGTCATGGTATGGCTATTATGAAAATGGAAAATTAGTGCACTTTCTTCATGATTTAGTCTATTTAATTTCTTATCAAGAAGGCTCCGTTGAAACTGTTGTGGAAGCAACAGTGATCCAATGAGGAGCCAGTATTTGACTTTGATGACATTGATTGCTGCCTTGCCCTTGTTCATAAACCGGAAACTCCATGTGCGAATAGAGAATCTTACTAGTAAAACACAGAGTCTAATCCCAAGTGCTGAGCTGCTTTGGGCAGCATTTTTTCTTTGCCAGGGTGTGAAGATTTTGGGTTGCATATCTTCAATTGACAACCATAAAAGCAGCACACTTGCACAAGGTGAATTGAGGGGTTTAGGAGGCCACAACCGAGGCTTTAGGGTAAGGGAAGTAATTATAAAGTTTGCCAACTGGATGGGACAATAGGCTGATAGCTAGTGTTGAAAACTCAACAGAACACAGGTTTCTACCAGAATGATTTAACAGTTGGAAAACCTTTTTTCTTAAGTGGATAAAGGCTTTGTAGTTCTATAGGAAAATTATTTCTAAATTACTCACAAAAATGGAGGATGTAGCCATAAACAGTTAAGAGGTTAAAAAAATCATATTTGTATTCCACTTGTACAAACCAGTTTAGGATTAGATAATTTTTTTCAGGGTTGAAAATATCATCATAAATCATTGGTACATATGCATTCTTTTATATATGGGATCATAGAGTTTAATTTTTTCAAAAGTGAAAATATCAACTTAATCACAAACATCATAGGAATGAAAAAATGTTATCATTAAAGGTTGCTGTTTTCACATAGAACTAGGAGAGAGCCTTAGTGTATGGTTAATGAGTTCAAAGTTTGGTTTCCCCCTCTTTTTCTTTAAAGCATGTCTGTAAAAGTGATCAGCATTCTATTGAATAGAATAGTAGGGCTTGAAAGTCTATATTTGTCATGATATGGCTGCTATGAAAATGGAAAATTTATGCACTTATATACAAACATGACAATTTAACTAAACTTATAACTCATTGGAAAAGACCCTGATGTTGGGAAAGACTGAGGGCAGGAGGAGAAGGGGACAACAGAGGATGAGATGGTTGGATGGCATCACTGACTCAATGGACTTGAGTTTGAGCAAAACCCGGGAGATAGTGAAGGACAGGGAAGCCTGGCATGCTATAGTCCATGGCATCTCAAAGAGTCAGACGTGAATTAGAGACTGAACAATAACATTAAAATAATAACCTTTCCCACAAGTTGTTTCTTTGGGACATGGGTTTTATGAGCAAAAATGAAAAAGTAAGTACCCTGTGTTTCAGATTTAGAAAAAAAAACTAGCAATGCCCAATGGAATGAGAAACATGGGGTCTTTTATATGTTCTTACACTTGAGCTGTGAAAGTATTTCCTTGAGAAGGGAAAAGCATTGTTGCATTGTCATAGAGTACTAGGGCATGCAGAGAAAAGCTGAGAGATAAAGTCATTAACTGGAGTAACAAACAGTGTGCACCTTGGGTGTTGGCAGAAACGAAGCTAAGAAGTTATAAAAAATATGAAATATATACAGTAAAAGTGATTTCATGTACATCTTCATTTAAAATAATGCCATCAAAATCTCCATTGTATGACTTTAACCTGAATATTACCTTTAAGAATTCAGATGTTACTGTGGCTCTTTCCCACATGTAACACATACACTATCAAAAATAATAGAAAAAAACCCTCATCTGGAATAAATATAGATTCAGTTCAGTTCAGTTCAGTCACTCAGTTGTGTCTGACTCTTTGCAACCCTAGGCTTCCGTGTCCATCACCAACTCCTGGAGCTTGCTCAAAGTCATGTCCATCTAGTTGGTGATGCCATCCAACCATCTCATCCTCTGTCATCCCCTTCTCCTCCTGCCCTCAATCTTTCCCAGCATCAGGGTCTTTTCAATAAGTAAGACCTTTGCATCAGGTGGCCAAAGTATTGGAGCTTCAGCATCAGTCCTTCCAATGAATATTCAGTACTGATTTCCTTTAGGATTGCCTGGTTTGATGTCCTTGAAGTCCAAGGGACTCTCAAGAATACAGATTAGTGAGATGGTTTCTCTAAAACTTTTCCAAATAAATAGCTAAAAAAGAAAGTGCCAGTCCAGGTTCAATGCACGATACTGGATGCTTGGGGCTAGTGCACTGGGACAACCCAGAGGGATGGTATGGGGAGGGAGGAGGGTTCAGGATGGGGAGCACATGTATACCTGTGATGGATTCATTTTGATATTTGGCAAAACTAATACAATTATGTAAAGTTTAAAAATAAAATAAAATTAAAAAAAAAAGAAAGTGTATCTTAAGTCTGTGTTAGCTTTCCCATTCCCTGGACTCCCTGGATGAGGTAATAGTAGGTGGTCTCTTTTGGACTCTTTTTCTTTTGTCTTTACTTCTTCCTTACTACCAGCGGGGGCATGTCACCCACCTGTCCTTCTGTTGGAATGGGTGTGTTGAAGGTCAGTACTTAGAGCAAGGCTTTTGCTAAGTTCATGTTCTCGTCTTCTTATTACCTTCTCCTTGGGCAGGTGTCACAGGACTGGCATCTGTTCCACCAACTTACTCAGTTGGGATGCTTCCACTCCAGAACTGGAAATTGTGGAATTACTGCTTCTGCCCTCAATTCAAGCTAACAGTTCTGCTTCACCAGCAACAAAGTGGATACTATGTTTTAAGTTCCATGCCCTGTTTCTAATTGATTCAGAATGAAGAGGGAACTTACAGGCAATGTGTTTATGTTGATGTTAACTTTATGACAAGGTGGTAGTAAACACAAGGTAGTCACTAAAATCTCCTTGTGACCCAGTTCACCTTGGAAGATAAATAAGGGTTAGTGAAAAGAATCTTCAGGTATCCCCGCATATATCTCTGTCCATGCCCTGTTCCCAGGGGCAGACCTGTGATAACTCACCTTCCAACTGGTTGCCTTGTTTGGTTTGGAAAAGATGATCATATTTTAGGATAACTGTTTCCATCATAACGTGTCATGTCAGGTCATTTCAGGTGGGATCATGATGGTGATTCAGTTCAGTTTAGTCGCTCAGTAGTGTTTGACTCTTTTGCGACCCCATGGACCGCAGCTCACCAGACCTCCCTGTCCGTCACCACCTCCCGGAGTTTGATGGTGATTAACTTTTATTTATTTTTAAAAAGTCTCGTTTTTTTTTTTAGAGATTTTTTAAAATGTGGGCCATTTATAAATCTTATTTTTAACTTTTTATTTTGTATTGCAGTATAGCCGATTAACAATGTTGTGAAAGTTTCAGGTGAATAGCAAAGGGACTCAGCCATATATATACATGTGTCCATTCTCCCCCAAACTTCTTTCCTATGCAGGCTGCCACATAACATTGAGCAGAGTTCCCTGTGCTGTACAGTAGGTCCTTGTTGGTTATCCATCTTAAATATAGTGGTGTGTACATGTTCATCTCAAACTCCCTAACTATCCCTACCCTCAGTCCTTCCCCCAACCCTGGCAACCATAAGTCTTTGTCTGTGTGTCTTAAAGTCTTCAGTGTATTTGTCAACATACTGCTTCTGTTTTATGTATTGGCTTCTTGGCTGTGAGGCATGTGGGATCTTGGCTCCCAGACCAGGGATCAAACCTGCACTCCTGCATTGGAAGGCAAAGTCTTAACCACTGGACCACCAGGGAAATCCCAGTGATTAACTTGTAAATAATTCTGAGTGTGCTCTGCCTCACACACTGTAAATATTTTGGAACTATCTTTGGCTTTTTGTTGTTGTTGTTGTGTGGGAATTTTGGACAGACATGCAAGAGATCATTAAGTAACTACTTAGGAATGAACAGGTTTTCTGTAGGAAGTTTTCAGAAATTATTACATCAAATCATACTGTGTTCTCTACCCTCCCCAAAATGTTTAATCATTTCTCCTTCCCAACACTAGGATGGGAGATTGGCCAGCGACAACTCTTATCACCTCAATTGTCTCTTATTCTTCTCCAGACTCAGGTCTCAAATGAATTGTGAAGACTGGCTTCCATTTAAGTTACTGAAACATAACCAGCCTCACCAGGAGGAAGCACATACTCAGTGGGAATTATCTAGAGCCACAAGGAAACCTTCTAGAGGGTTCCAGAAAGTCTGTCTTGGTTCCATTTATAAGAACTTCATAAACTGTCAGCTAAGCATCTGTAGACTTCAGCATCTTTTTTAAGAAATACAGATAGTTATAAATCTGATGGTTCTGAACAAAATGAAACAGTAGAGAGAAGGGAGGAGTTCCATGAAATCAGCCTCCGTCAAATGCTCAAAGCACTATAGGACCTGAACTCTCCTTTCTATAAAAAAGGAGACCTTGCTGGAGCCTGAGAACCACGTGGCAGGCACCACATGCAGAGTTTGACTGTGAGGGGAAGGCAGTTCATGGCCAACTCCACCTGTCTGTCATAATAACCCCCGCGAGAGGGCCAGAAGGGACAGTGTGGGGCTGTTGGGAGGTGTGGAGTGGGTCCAATAAAAGCCAGGGTTGGGTCTGGGCCAAGTAAAAGCCTCTTTTGATCCACATTATGGTTCTCATCCATGGGTGAGTCCACCCTCTAACCCCAAAAGACATTTGGCAATCTCTAGCGATATGGTCTGAATTTAGCAATAAGGAGCTCATGATCTGAGCCACAGTCAGCTCCTGGTCTTG
Source organism: Bos mutus (assembly GCF_027580195.1). Taxonomy (NCBI): domain Eukaryota; kingdom Metazoa; phylum Chordata; class Mammalia; order Artiodactyla; family Bovidae; genus Bos; species Bos mutus. Next base: position 61,078,451 of record NC_091636.1, read on the forward strand.
TTTTTGCTGACTGTATAGAGCTTCTCCATCTTTGGCTGCAAAGAATATAATCATTCTGATTTCGGTGTTGACCATCTGGTGATGTCCATGTGTAGAGTCTTCTCTTGTGTTGTTGGAAGAGGGTGTTTGCTATGACCAGTACATTCTCTTGGCAAAATTCTATTAGCCTTTGCCCTGCCTCATTCTGTATTCCAAGGTCAGATTTCCCTGTTACTCCAGGTGTTTCTTGACTTCCTACTTTGCATTCCAATCCCCTATAATGAAAAGGACATCTTTTTTGGGTGTTAGTTCTAAAAGGTCTTGTAGGTCTTCACAGAACCATTCACCTTCAGATTCTTCAGTGTTACTGGTTGGGGCATAGACTTGGATTACTGTGATATTGGGTGGTTTGCCTTGGAAACAAACAGAGATCATTCTGTCATTTTTTAGATTGCATCCACATTCAGACTTAAATCGAAGAAAGTAGGGAAAACCACTAGACCATTCAGGTATGACCTAAATCAAATCCCTTATGATTATACAGTGGACATGAGAAATAGATTTAAGGGACTAGATCTGATAGACAGAGTGCTTGATGAACTATGGACAGAGGTTCTTGACATACAGGAGACAGGGATCAAGACCATCCCCATGGAAAAGAAATGCAAAAAAGCAAAATGGCTGTCTGGGGAGGCCTTACACCTAGCTGTGAAAAGAAGAGAAGCAAAAAGAAAAGGAGAAAAAGAAAGATATAAGTATCTGAATGCAGGGTTCCAAGGAATAGCAAGAAGAGATAAGAAAGCCTTCCTCAGCAATCAATGCAAAGAAATAGAGGAAAACAACAGAATGGGAAAGACTAGAGATCTCTTCAAGAAAATTAGAGATATCAAGGGAACATTTCATGCAAAGATGGGCTCAATAAAGGACAGGAATGGTATGGACCTAACAGAAGCAGAAGATATTAAGAAGAAGTGGCAAGAATACACAGAAGAACTGTACAAAAAAGATCTTCATGACCCAGATAATCACGATAGTGTGATCACTGACCTAGAGCCAGACATCCTGGAATGTGAAGTCAAGTGGGCCTTAGAAAGCATCACTATGGACAAAGCTAGCGGAGGTGATGGAATTCCAGTTGAGCTCTTTCAAGTCCTGAAAGATGATGCTGTGAAAGTGCTGCACTCAATATGCCAGCAAATTTGGAAAACTCAGCAGTGGCCACAGGACTGGAAAAGGTCAGTTTTCATTCCAATCCCAAAGAAAGGCAATGCCAAACAATGCTTAAACTACCGCACAATTGCACTCATCTCACACACTAGTAAAGTAATGCTCAAAATTCTCTAAGCCAGGCTTCAGCAATACGTGAGCCGTGAAATTCCAGATGTTCAAGCTGGTTTTAGAAAAGGCAGAGGAACCAGAGACCAAATTGCCAACATCTGCTGGATCATCGAAAAAGCAAGAGAGTTCCAGAAAAACATCTATTTCTGCTTTATTGACTATGCCAAAGCCCTTGACTATGCAGATCATAATAAACTGTGGAAAATTCTGAAAGAGATAGGAATACCAGACCACCTGACCTGCCTCTTGAGAAATTTGTATGCAGGAAGCAACAGTTAGAACTGGACATGGAACAATAGACTGGTTCCAAATAGGAAAAGGAGTATGTCAAGGCTGTATATTGTCACCCTGCTTATTTAACTTCTATGCAGAGTATATCATGAGAAACGCTGGGCTGGAAGAAGCACAAACTGGAATCAAGATTGCCGGGAGAAATATCAATAACCTCAGATATGCAGATGACACCACCCTTATGGCAGAAAGTGAAGAGGAACTAAAAAGCCTCTTGATGGAATTGAAAGAGGAAAGTGAAAAAGTTGGCTTAAAGCTCAACATTCGGAAAACGAAGATCATGGCATCTGGTCCCATCACTTCATGGGAAATAGATGGGGAAACAGTGGAAACAAGGTCAGAGTTTATTTTTGGGGGGGCTCCAAAATCACTGCAGATGGTGACTGCAGCCATGAAATTAAAAGACGCTTACTTCTTGGAAGAAAAATTATGACCAACCTAGATAGCATATTCAAAAGCAGAGACATTACTTTGCCAACAACGGTTTGTCTAGTCAAGGCTATGGTTTTTCCAGTGGTCACGTATGGATTTGAGAGTTGGACTGTGAAGAAAGCTGAGCACCGAAGAATTGATGCTTTTGAACTGTGGTGTTGGAAAAGACTCCTGAGTGTCCCTTGGACTGCAAGGAGATCCAACCAGTCCATTCTAAAGGAGTTCAGCCTTGGGTGTTCTTTGGAAGGACTGATGCTAAAGCTGAAACTCCAGTACTTTGGCTCATTGGAAAAGTTTCTGACGCTGGGAGGGAATGGGGGCAGGAGGAAAAGGGAATGACAGAGAATGAGAAGTCTGGATGGCGTCACTGACTCTATGGACATGAGTTTGAGTGATCTCCAAGAGTTGGTGATGGACAGGGAGGCCTGGTGTGCTGCGATTCATGGGGTTGCAAAGAGTCGGACATGACTGAGCGGCTGAACTGAGCGATATGGTTGGGGGCTTCCTCTCTGGCTCAGTGGTAAAGAATCGGTCTGCAATGTGGGAGACCTGGGTTCAATCCCTGGGTCAAGAAGGTCCCCTGGAGGAGGAAATGGCAACCCACTCTAGTATTCTTACCTGGAGAATCCCATGGACAGAGGAGCCTGGCACGCTGCAGTCCATAGGGTTGGAAAGAGTCAGACACAACTGAAGCTTCTAAGCCTGCAGGCAGAGACATTGTTGTCACCGATGGTGGGGGAGTGGTGTACTCCTGGCATCTAGTGGGTACAGGCCAGTGCTGCTGCTCAACATTCTGTAATGCATTGGATGGCTCTTCACAACCAAGAGATAGTCAGCTCACAGTGCCACTGGAGCTTAGGTGGAGATACACTGCCCCAGGTGAAAGCTGACCCTGCTTAGTAGTCAGTCTTGCCGTTAAAAATGTCTTTCCTTTTGTATCAAAAATACTAGTATCAGGACTTCCGTGGCAGTCCAGTGGATAAGACTTAGCCTTCTGATGCTGCAGATGCATGTTTGATTCCTGGTCAGGGGACTGAGATACCACATGATGCAGGCTGTAATCAAAAATTAAAAACTAAATAAATGCTCAGAACTTTGTAAATCAACTATACTTCAGTAAAAAAGATTAAAAATATTATCACATGTTGTATACACACAGAGGTAGCCCACAGTGCATTGAAGTTAAATTAGATTTGTCAGTGTCAAGCAAATATCTCTCAAGTTTATGGCCAAATCGTTTTTATTCTCAAACCCACAGGGAGACTAGGTGTGACCCTGTGAAGTAATGTCCCCCCAGCCACTAGCAACCATTGTTCTGCTTTCTGTCTTTATGAATTTGGGCTTTCCTGGTGGCTTAGCTGTAAAGAATCAGCCTACCAATGCAGAAGACACAGGAGACACAGGTTTGATCCCTGGGTCAGGAAGATCCCCTGGAGAAGGAAGTGACAACCCACTCCAATAATCTTGCCTGGGAAATCCTATGGACAGAGGAGCCTGGAAGGCTATAGTCTGTGGGAGTACAAAGAGTCTGCAAATTTGGCTGTTCTAGGTACAACCTATGGAGAAGGCAGTCGCAACCCACTCCAGTACTCTTGCCTGGAAAATCCCATGGACAGAGGAACCTGGTGGGCTGCAGTCCATGGGGTCACTAGAAATCGGACACGATTGAGCAACTTCACTTTCACTTTTAACTTTCATGCATTGGAGAAGGAAATGGCAATCCACTCTAGAGTTCTTGCCCAGGGAATCCCAGGGACCAGCGAGCTTGGTGGGCTGCCATCGATGGGGTCGCACAGAGTCAGACACGACTGAAGCGACTTAGCAGCAGCAGCAGCAGTAGCAGGCACAACCTATAAGTGGAATCACATTTTTTTCTTTTGTTCCTGGCGTTTCATATGTGTGATGCTTATAGCTGAATATTTCTTTGTAAGTATAGACCGCATTTTGTTTATACATTTCTTCTATTTTTGGACTGTTGGGTTGTTTGCATTTTTTTGATTATTGTCAATAATGCTGCTACGGCATGGGTGTGTCTCTTTGAGTCCCTGCCTTCAGTTCTTTTGAGGTGTATCCTAGGTGTGGGATTGCTAGATCATATGGAAGTTCTGTTACCTTTTGGGGTGCTGCTGATATGCTCAGTCATGGCTGACTCTTTGCGACCCCATGGACTGTAGCCCGCCAGGTTTCTCTGTCCATGGAATTTTCCAGGCAAGAATACTGGAGTGGGTTGCCATTTCCTTCTCCAACTTTTTTGGGCACTCTTAAATGTTTTCCATGCTAGTTATACCATTTTACATTCCCACTAGCATTACATGAGAATTACCATTTTTCCACATCCTTCCCAACACTTATTCTCCATTAAAAAAAAAAAAGATTATGGGGACTTCCCTGGTGGTCCAGTGGTTAAGACTCTGTGCTCCTAATGTTGGGGGCCTGTGTTTCACCTGTAATCTGTGAATTAGATTCCACAAACCACAGTAAAGTTCCTGCATGCCTCAAGTAAGACGCAGTGCAACTAAAAAAAAAAAAAAAGCCACCTTAAGGGGTGTGAGATTGTATCTCATCATGGTTTTCATTTGCTCTTACCTGGTGAACAGTGACGTGGAGGATCCTCTCATTTGCTTATTGGCCATTTTGTAACTTCTTTGGAGAAATGTCTCTTCTTTGTTTTTTGCTCATTTTTATAGTTGTTGTTGAATTGCCTACTTTTAAAGAACAGATGAATTGCATGGTTGTCTTCATCCTGACCATCCAGTTGTTTTACATCAAGGGTGTTAATTTGATTCAGTTTATATGGGTTATATGCAGGTCAGGAAGCAACAGTTAGAAGTGGACATGGAACAACAGACTGGTTCCAAATAGGAAAAGGAGTACGTCAAGGCTGTATATTGTCACCCTGCTTATTTAACTTCTATGCAGAGTACATCGTGAGAAACCCTGGGCTGGAAGAAACACAAGCTGGAATCAAGATTGCTGGGAGAAATATCAATAACCTCAGATATGCAGATGACACCACCCTTATGGCAGAAAGTGAAGAGGAACTCAAAAGCCTTTTGATGAAAGTAAAAGAGGAGAGTGAAAAAGTTGGCTTAATGGTCAACATTCAGAAAACGAAGATCATGGCATCTGGTCCATCACTTCATGGAAAATAGATGGGGAAACAGTGGAAACAGTGTCAGACTTTATTTTTTTAGGCTCCAAAATCACTGCAGATGGTGACTGCAGCCATGAAATTAAAAGACGCTTACTCCTTGGAAGGAAAGTTATGTCCAACCTAGATAGCATATTGAAAAGCAGAGACATTACTTTGCCAACAAAGGTCCGTCTAGTCAAGGCTATGATTTTTCTAGTGGTCATGTATGGATGTGAGAGTTGGACTGTGAAGAAAGCTGAGTGCTGAAGAATTGATGCTTTTGAACTGTGATGTTGGAGAAGACTGTTGAGAGTCTCTTGGACTGCAAGGAGATCCAACCAGTCCATTCTAAAGGATATCAGCCCTGGGTGTTCTTTGAAAGGAATGATGCTAAAGCTGAAATTCCAGTACTTTGGCTCATTGGAAAAGACTCTGATGCTGGGAGGGATTGGGGGCAGGAGGAAAAGGGGACGACAGAGGATGAGATGGCTGGATGGCATCACTGACTCGATGGACATGAGTTTGGGTGAACTCCGGGAGTTGGTGATGGACAGGGAGGCCTGATGTGCTGCAATTCATGGGGTCGCAGAGTCGGACATGACTCAGTGACTGAACTGAACTGAACTGAACTGATAGGGGTTCATCCCTCATTTGAGCTAGTACTCTGCCCTAATATCAATGTTTCCAATAGGAAACTGCCTCAAGGTAGGCATTCATACCAAAGTCAGATCACAGAGGGACACACAGAGGCTCTCCTGACAACTGGTCCAGCCTCAGATCTTAGTTGTGGTCAGTGTGGTCATAAAGCTGCCCTGCAGGGAGAGTGGCTGTAAATGAGGCTGGGAACCCCTGTCCGCACACTTCACATCTCACTGTGGCTGTGTCTACACTTGGCCTCTAGCCTTCGTTTAGAGCGGAGGGTTCCTACTTGCATCCCTTCTCCCTGTTGAGCCCAGGTCTCTGTGATGGTACACAGAACAGCTTGGCAAATCTTGACACCAATCATAGGACTCACTCTGCGCTTTATGGTGGGAACTCACTATAGTAAAATTCATCCTAATCGTTGCTCATCAGTGTGAAGGTGTCAAAGTTTCTCAATATAAAAGCCCAGTGAGGCCACCCAGGAACCCTGTGAGCACTAAGGCCGCTCTGTAATGTTGATGAGAAAGATGAGGATAAGAATGGGAAAATGACTTGCCAAAGATCACATGTGGTCACGTTTGTCACAGTCAGTCCCCACACTGGGACTCTGTGCTTGCGGTCCCTGCTTCTGCATGCTTGGGTTTTCTTGGATGATCCAAGGTAATGCTGAAGCCCCGTGAATGGTCCCAAACCCAGGATGGCTGGGAGAAAATCTGAGCTGGGTTAGGTCATGAAACAAGGAAAAATTTTAGGTGTCCAACTTTGTGTAGATTCTACTTCTGTCTTGAATATATTTTTCCATTTCTTTGATTATTTTCTTTAGTTATAGTGTAAGTTGGCATTTTAATAGATATGTCAATTGCCCTGACCTATGAAAAGTTCATGGCCTAGGAGCACAGCTTTGTCACTGATATGCTGAGCTGTTCAGGGGTCTGTATCTGACTATTTGAGACCTGCACTGACCTTACAGAGGGTAGATTTTATTTTTGAAAGTGAAGAATGTCCCTATCTGTCTCTAAAGGCAAAAGTGATTGCTCTTTCAAGTTACTCTCAGGCCTAATCCACAATTCTAAAAATGATGATCGTCGATCTCCCAAATAGTAACCTCTAAGTTTTATGCCAGTGTGACACAGTATCCTAGCGATGGGGCAGAACTGCCATCTCCATGGAGGACAGAGAAAGAAAATCTTAACTCATTAAAGTTCTGATTGGCTGATGACAGTAATCTGAGATGTTCCTCTTCGTCTATAATGTTTTCTGTGCTTTTCTATTATCTTCCCCCAAACAAAATCAAAACCAGCAATTATTTCTTGTCTCAAATAATTACTGAACATTTCTTTCTGAAATCAGTACAAGGCCTGAGCAGCTTTTCTTGGCCAGAATGGACATGATATAAAATTAGCACTGCAGCCTCCAGCAGGTTCACACTTCTCTGGAGTAATGTAACTCGTTGAAAGTGTCCTTGGCTGCACTATATATTTTGCATCAGTCAACCGGCTTATTATGCTTTGATAGTCTAGAAGGCATTAAGATGCAAGCTTGAATCCGAATCACAGGGCCTTCCGTGCAGACCTGTGATATTAAAATGAGGCTCCATAGAGGAAATAGAATGCCGTATCAAGCATTTGTCACAGTGATAGATGTGCTTGCAGGGATCCAGAAAAATGGTTACTGCTTATCTCCTACTCCTGATAAGGTGTCAGGGAGGCAGCAACTTGGACTGAGTTCATGATGACTGGTGTCAGGGAGGCAGCAACTTGGACTGAGTTCATGATGAGTGGAATTGTGTATTGATCTGGACCACACAGAAGAGCATGCAGTTATTGATCTTCCTGAGGATTCAGAGAGAGACCTAATCACATGTGATTTCTCTTGCTCCCTGTGTATTTTGCATGAGCAGAGGTATAGCTTGTCATCAGGCCAACACAGGAAAGATTATTCCATCGTGGAAAAAGCTTTTCTATGTGTCTGTAGGGAGAATGAAGTAGAATATCCATTGTAAGCATTTGTTTGGCACTGGGCTGTACAGTTTACATACAGAATCCCCTTAAAATCTCCCAGTGGGTCTATGAGATGGATTTCTTCTTTTATTTCCTGTATCACAAATGTCAGCTGAGGCTCCTGATTTTCATACCTGATGAGTGGTGGCCCACATTCCCATTGATAAGGCTGTCGAGATGTAGGCATTTTCCACTATACAGTTTCTGTAAATTCCTGATAGTTCATTTGTTCAGGCTTCCCTGTGGTCAAAGGCTGTATTCTTAACTTGAACCGTGAGGTAGAGCTGACTGTGGTTGTTGTTCAGTTGCTAAGTTGTGTCTGACTCTTTGTGACCCAAAGGAGTAAAGCATGCTGGGCTCCTCTGACCTCCTCTGTTTCCTGGAGTTTGCTCAGATTCATGGTCATTGAGTCAGTGATGCTATCTAACCATCTCATCCTCTGCCACGCACTTCTCCTTTTGCCTTCAATCTTTCCTGGCATCAGGGTTTTTCCCAATGAGTCAACTCTTTGCATCATATGGCTGAAGTATTGGAGCTTCAGCTTCAGCATCAGTCCTTCCAATAAATATTCAGGGTTGATTTCCTTTAGGATTGACTGCTTTGATCTCCTTGTTGTCCAAGGGAATCTCAAGGGTCTTCTGCAACATCAGTTCTAAAGCATCAATTCTTTGGCATTCAGCCTTCTTTATGGTCCAACTCTCACATCCATACATAACTACTGTATTTTGCTATTGCTGTTGTAACAAACACCATACCTTGAGTGGCTTAAAACTACACAAATCTATCCCCTTTTGGTTCTTTAGGTTAGAAGTCCTATGTGGGTCTCACTTGGCTAAATTCAAGGTAAACACAGAGGACTGTGTTCCCCTCTGCAGGCTCTAGGGGAGAATCTGTTTCTTGCCTCTTCCGGCTTCTAGAAGCTGCCTGCATTCTTTGGCTTGTGGCCTTTTCCTCCATCTTCAAAGCCAGCAGCAGAAGGTTGAGTCCTGCTCACATCATATCCTTTCCTCAGTTTGGGGGGCTCTTGTGGATTCATTGGGATAATCCAGGATTATCTCCCTATTTGAATGTTAGCTGATTAGCAAGCTCAGGTCTCTTGCATCCTGACCTCCGTTTTGCATTTAACATAAAACATTCTTGGGGGTCCATGGAGAAGAAGGGTAGAGACATCTCTTAGGAGCGTCATTTTCTCTGCCATAGTGATTCAGTCTGAAAGTAAAAATCTGACACCATTCTTATCTCTATTAAGAAACCATTTATCTCATTTATGTGTGTGTGTTTTCAGTCACTTCAGTCGTGTCTGACTCTCTGCAACCCTATGGACTATAGCCTACCAGGCTTCTTTGTCATTGGTATTCTCCAGGCAAGAATAGTGGAGTGGGTTGCTATTCCCTCCTCCAGGGGATCTTGCTGACCAGGGATAGAAAGTGTCTCCTGCTGTCTCCTGCATTGCAGGCGGATTCTTTACTACTGAGCTATCGGGAAAGCCCTATCTCAATTGTATCAGGAGTTTATTCACATTATCAAGGGCTAAAGAAGTTGATGATGACACCACCTCTCTTCCCCCTTTCTCTCTTTTCCTTTTCTCTCTGGAGTTATTGGTAAATTTCCCTCCTTTTTCCAACAAGATTATCCTTCCCATTGAGATGGGCCTCTTAGATCTCTCTCAGTCACAGATGGGCTACCAAAAAAAAAAAAAAAAAGGCAACTTGAGAATATTCATCCTAAAAGAAACCTTTGTAAATACGCTTTTCTTCTTCTGCTATTAGCCCATTTTACAGATTAACAACAGCAACTGGGACTCTCAGGTTAGTGATTCTCATCTGGGGATGGAGATGCTTTCCTTGTCACAACTAGGGGAGGAAGAGTGGAGCTATTGGTGTCTAGTTTGTAGAGTCATGGAATGCTGTTGGCATCCTTCAAGGCACAGGAGGGCAGCAACACCCCCACCTAGCCACCGCACCAAGCAGAGAGTTTTCTGACCCATAAGGTTAGACTCCTGTGGTTGAGAAACTCTGCTGAAGACTGCAAGACTCCCTGGTAGATCTAGGAAGTGCCCTGAGTGCCAGTCCCGCGTCTGCCAGGCAGCCACAGCGGGGCCGAGAGCAGTAAGCTGAACTGTCATTCCAGGGAAGAAAACGACACTTTCAGATAAACCTCCAGCTTTTCTTCATTGTAAGATTATTGTCTTTGTTTTTCCTGTTGAAGAATTTGTAAAGAAATGCAGTGTTTTGCCTTTGTTCAGTGTGGCGTCCACATTTGCTGGTAGCACAATGATGATTTCTGCTGTATAACTATAATCGACATTTCTAAGAAGTTCAGCATCGTTTCTCTGACTTTAAAATTAAATGACTCTTTGCTTCTGTGAATGAAACCTTTTTTCCTTGAACTGAGTGTCATTCAAGAACTGAGTGTCATTTGGGTTAGCTCTTGGAGCCATACCCTTCATTTGGGAGGAATGTCCTCCTCTGATTAATAAAGACAAAATAAGATAAGGGATAATGAAGAGGTGGAAATCTTGACCTGAGCACAGCAATAAAAAATAGACACTATTTATGATCCAGTTATGATGAACCAATAAAGACCAAAACTATTGAAAGAAATCAGAGTCCTGTTCTCTGTGGACCACAGATTAGACCCAAGATTGATTAGTAGATGTTAGCTCAGGGTGTACCTCTTCTGATCTCAAATAATCATCATTCATTTTTTAGAGCGAATGTTGGAGAGAATTCTAGAATTTGGAATCATAAATCCAATTCTTTGTCTCAGACAAATGTAAATCAGACTATCCCTAATTACTTATATTCTATATAATATATTGCCTTCAAAAATGTGATTAAAATAAGCTTAAATTTATTTTGGACAGAAGTGGTGCTTTGATGGAAGAAGCAAAGTATGGTGGTTACAATTTTATGCTTACATACTTGTAGCACTTTGATATTTACCGAGCAATTGTTAAGTTGAGCTTCCAGAGCTCAGACTTTATTATTTTCATAAAAACCAGCACTAAAAAGAAAGAGCTCCCCTCCCCAACAGCTTTGCCCATGAAACACACACATAAGCACCTATTGTCCTAATAATTGAATTTGCTGCTGGAAGTTATTAATAATGTCATGCCCATGGTAGGGTCCTTCTGTGTAATACTTTTATCAATGAGAAATAATTGGTTTGGAGGCTGGGGAAGCTATTATGTGTGGGATCCGGTTGTGATATAGCTGGCTTCATAACTTGATTTATTCCCATTGAGTAAAATCCTTTGAGATCTCCAGCTCTCAGATTGTGAAAGAGAATATTTTTCAGAATGTGCCATTTATGTTAAGAAATAGCAAGTGTCTGACAATCCACAGCTTTATTATTGAGTATTTATTTGCATAACAGTGTGCTGGGTACATGTGTATGGACATCAATATATAATTTATTCTCTTTGAGAGAAAGCTTTCAGTTTCATTCGAGAGACACATGAGCATTTAAAAAGTCAGTTTAAGGGTTAAATAAAAAATGAGAAAATAGATACCATCAGATTGTGTTGCTAAAGTGGGAAGTCCTGGACTACACAAAGCCTCCAGATCAGGTCTGAGCAGCGTCACTGAGCCTTGAAGTCTAACTAGCCTTCACATTTTATTTTAGGCCCAATTCTTCTTTTGAATGGGATACAGAAGATGCTTTATTTTTATCTTGTGTCTTCATATGATATTCCCTCTACTTCATTCATATTTAGTTTTGATGCTCAATTCAATATCAGCCTTGTTTGTGTCACCTTATATGTATCCACAAGTGAATTGGCCATAAGTGCAAAGACATTTGAGAGATGTCAGGAGGCTGTAAGTGGGAGAGTTGGCCATACGTCAAAGGAAATAGATTGAAGGGTAATCAAGAAACAAGGTTCAAATAGTTATTATTAAAATGAAGACTCCTTTTGAGTGGAAGAGTGGAAATGAGAAAGAATAGGAAGTAGCATTAGTATGAATTTTTTTTTTCAGTAATACTTCAAAATGTCTACTTTTTAGGATTATAAGGTAACTCAGTAAAACTTTTATTTTAGTACTAAATGCTAAGGAAGGCATCACGTTTTTGTTTCCTGAAATTTTCACTATTCTATACAAATGCACTTTTGGGATAGACTTTTTGCATTGAAAGAATATGAGTTTATTGCAAAACCGTAGTGCCTTCAAAGCAGGAAAAGGGGATGTTAATGAATTCTTAAACAGATTCAGTGATTTGAAAGGGAACATCCTCAAGATTTGACCAATAGTCCTTATAATGCTGTAGCAAACATGAATGACTGTTGCAAATACCTTCATATTTACTAGTTAATATTGGCTAAAACAGAAGTCGTTGAGAAATGTTTCGTAACAATTTTTCCATGCTTATACAAATATGGATATTTGGTTAAATTAGCAATTGGAAGAAGTCTCGATTTTTATTTGTCATTTCATTTCATTTCACCCAATTAGAGGAGAAGGTGATAAATGCTATGACAAAGATAACGTAGAGCAATGGTAGAGGGATTGGGTATTAAAGGATGTGTGTGTTAGTTGCTAGGTCATGTCTGACCCTTTGCGACCTCACAGACTGTAGCCCACCAGGCTCCTCTGGCATGGAATTCTCCAGCCAAGAACACTTGAGTGGGTGGCCCTTCCCTTCTCCAGGGTATCTTCCTGACTCAGGGATTGAACCCTGATCTCCCGCATTGCAGGTGGATTTTTTATTGTCTGAGCCACCAGGAAAAAATAGGGAGTATTGTTTGAAATTTTAAATAGGGGAGTCAGGGTAGGCTAGATTGAGAAGTGTCATTTGAGCTATAGTTTCAGGAAGGTGGGACTGTTTGCTTTCTGGATAGCTGGCCACGGAGCAAGGAAGCAGTGGATGAGGTTCCCAGGTGTGAGAAAGCCCAGTGTCCTCCAGGAGTAGCAATTGTTATTCCTCCAAGAATAACAATTTTCCATGCTTATACAAATATGGATATTTGGTTAAATTAGCAGTTGGAATAAGTCTTGATTTTTATTTGTCATTTCATTTCATTTCACCCAATTAGAGAAGGTGATAAATGCCAGGAAAAAAATAATGTAGAGCAAGGGTAGAGGGATTGGCTATTTTTTTTAAATTAATTTAATTTAATTTTATTTTATTTTTAAACTCTACATCATTGTATTAGTTTTGCCAAGTATCAAAATGAATCCACCACAGGTACACATGTATACCTGTGGGATTGGGTATTAAAAGATGTATGTGTTGGAGTCTGTTCCAGTTGTGGCTGGAGCAGAGGAGGATAATTAACAGGAAATGTAGTCATGATGTCAGAGCAGCGATGGGAGGGCAAATCCTGTGACCGCCGTGAGGACACTGTTGCTGTCATTTCTGAAGAGTTTTGAGAAGAAAAGGGACATGATCAAATCCACATTTTAAAAGAATTCTTCCATTACCTTGGAAGAACTGAGCAAGGGCAAGGTTGGAAGCAGGAAGCTCAGCTGGAAGTCTCTTACAGGGAACCAGACAAGAACGATTGGCTTGGACAGTGGTGTGGAGATGGTGAGAGAAGTGATCATATTTTGGATATGTTCTGAAGATTAAAGAGCTTGCTGACCGATTGGACAGTGGTGTAAGAAACAGAGGGGTGAACAATGACTCCAGGTTTCTGATGGCAGCTGGAATAAGCAAGTTGGCTCTCTGGTGAGAGGGGAGAGAGTGAAGCTTGAGACAGAAGTTCTGTAGATCACTTCTGTTTGTTAATGTGTTACAGTTGTGTTATGTGGCAGCATTTTTTATCTTGTGTTGGAGTGAAGGTGTCCAGCAGGCTGTGGATTATGCAAGTATGGCATTGAGCTCTCTACTTCATAGGATTCTGAAACATAAAAGCGAGTGGTTGGTGTGTCATTATATGTATGTAATTATATAGACATGATGTAGTTTGTCATTATGTAGACATAAAAGTGGGCTATGTATGCATTGAGAAAAAGTGTGTGTGTAGTTTGTTTTCTGTCTAAGTCATTTTCTGTGGTTTCAGATCAGATCAGATCAGATCAGTCGTTCAGCCGCGTCCAACTCTTTGCGACCCCATGAATGGCAGCACGCCAGGCCTCCCTGTCCATCACCAACTCCTGGGGTTCACTGAGACTCACGTCCATTGAGTCAGTGATGCCATCCAGCCATCTCATCCTCCGTCGTCCCCTTCTCCTCCTGCCCCGAATCCCTCCCAGCATCAGAGTCTTTTCCAATGAGTCAACTCTTCACATGAGATGGCCAAAGTACTGGAGTTTCAGCTTTAGCATCATTCCTTCCAAAGAAATCCCAGGGCTGATCTCCTTCAGAATGGACTGGTTGGATCTCCTTGCAGTCCAAGGGACTCTCAAGAGTCTTCTCCAACACCACAGTTCAAAAGCATCAATCCTTCGGTGCTCAGCCTTCTTCACAGTCCAACTCTCACATCCATACATGACCACAGGAAAAACCATAGCCTTGACTAGACGAACCTTTGTTGGCAAAGTAATGTCTCTGTTCTGTGGTTTACAACTTAGCAAAACCAAGAACATTCCAGTGTTTTTCAGAAATTTAAAACTGTCATTTAAAAAATAATTTTTTAAAAAATTTATTTTCTTGGCTGTACTGCTCAGCATGCAGGATCTTAGTTCCCTGACCAGGGATCGAACCCACAGCCCCTGCATTGGAGGCACGAAGTCCTAACCACTGAACTGCCAGGGAAGTCCTTAGAACACTATCGTTTCATAACACAATTTAGATTGTGATTTGCAATAGAGAGATTTCAGAAGACATTATTTTTTAACGTTTAACAACAAAAGAAACTTACATTTTATTGAGAGAAAAATTCTATTCCCATAGTAAAACATAGAGGAAAATTTAGTTAGATCTTGTGCTCTGCTTCTGTGCTTACAGTACTTACAGAGATGGAATGTTTTATGTGAGATATTGGATTAATGAGATTTGTCAGTCTTCTTCAAGAACTATTATATCTAAATGCCATATCATAGTAGCTGAGATCACCACTTGAACTAAAGCAAATTAACAGTTCTAATTGGTATCTAAATTACCAGGTTTAGCTTCTTTGTAAAAGTGTGTTACAAGGTGAATTATAGCACTTGTTAAAAAATAAACAGCGAACTGACCTCTGGCTTCCATAAGACGTAATTGTTACAAGCAGTAAAGTTATGTGTGTGTGTTTTCCTTTTTCCTATTGTGTAATTGGAACACTTCTTATTTACATTATAGGATTTTATATATAATTACCAGAAATCCAGTTAAGATTCTAAAACAGTAAAATTTACAGATATAAAAGTACCAACTCTAATAGAGAATTAGAGAATTGTTCACTCAGCTCTCTGTTAAATGGTATTGATCATGTATCTTTTGAAATGCTATAGACTATGATATTATTAAAACAACAGCATCCATAACTGTGCTCTTGCATTTACTGAAAAGGGATGTGCCCAGCAAATGTGATTACAGGATTGCCCAGTGGATGACACTTAGTAAATCTGCAAAAAATAGTTGCAGAGAAGGAAGTGTGAGAACTCTTTTGGTTAGAATATGTAATGCTTCTCAACAAAAGAATTGAAGGGGAGATTAAAGCATTTGTATAGCCATTAAGTCTAGGTTACAAAACATCCCTACTTTTTAAAAAAATGTGTATCATTACAAATACACACCATTCATATTCTCTTAAGAATTCAGAAGCATCTCAGTGCTATATATTAATACTTAGTGAAATCACTTGCTAGTTAATTCCAGGGTGAGCAAGTTGTAAGAGATAGCAATTTTGTCATTCTTAGTACTCCTGGAATTTTTTCTTGGGAAATTGAAGTGGCAGGGCTGAGATACTGATATAATCACTGTTCCTCCGGGATTTCCTGGCAGATTAGAAACCCAGGACATCCGAAGCAGAGTCCAGTTTCTGAATGACGTTGTGTTTCAAACTGACTGTCCAGCAAAATTGCTTAATATTGGCATTTTTTTTCTCATAGCTTAATCCAGGTGAACCAGAAATATTTTAGAGATTTCACCTGATTGATTTTGATTCATAAGATGAGCCAACGTATGATTGACATCTGCCTAAAAAACAGAGCAACAATTCAGACTGCATTTCTTTTGTTTTCTTACCATGACAGTTCTTTGTGTAGAGGGCAAATAAAAGACTGGGGAAGAATCTGTCAATCTCAGGCTGGTAGTCTCTGTACTGTGCTTATACTATGGCAAGTGTAGGTTTGAGGGCAGAGTGTTTAATCCAGAATAGATATTCTGCCTGCCCCTTTAATCCAGAATAGATATACTGCCTGCGCTCATGGTGCTTGGTCTTACTGGGAGGCTGAGATAAAGGCTAAGCGTGGAAACAGCAGGCTGCTGGGAGACAGAATATTGGGCAAAGGCTCATGTTGTCTGGGGTGTGCATGAGAAAGATACATATATTACATATATGTAATATATATGTACATATATATATGTAATATAAACATACATATATGGGCCTCCAGAGTGAGCCCTAGTTCTCAGGGATAATAGTAGAAGATGGAACATTCTAAGGAGAGCATGTGCAAAGACTCTGAGACAGAAAAAGTGTGGACCTTCCTTGAATTGAAAGAAGGCCTGTGAGAAGCAGGGTAGGGACCAGTGGAGGCCCTTCAGGTTGATCTCAGGTGGCCTTGGCATGCAGCACCTTGAAGCATGGCTTTGGTTCGCAACCAGAGATTGAAGTTGGGTCACGGCGGTAAGAGCACCGAATCTTATCCACTAGGCCAGTGGTCAGTGATAAGGCCCTGGCCCTTTGGTTCTGCAGAAAAGAATTCTCACAAAGACAGAAAGTAGTGAAACCAGAATTTATTAGGAGGAGACAGAGTATGTGTACATAGACACCTAGGAAGACTCCGAGGGAAAGTTGCACCCTTGTAACAGTCAGAATTACGTTCATAGGGCATTTCTCCCAGTTTTCCTTTGGCCAGTCATGTTGATTTGCCTGGTTCAGAGTCCGTATTTGGTACATCTCAGGATACTCCTGATATGTACACATCTCTTAGGCAAGATGGACCCTACCAAGATGGCCTATGGGTAGAGCATCCCTTAGCGTCACTCCCCTTTAACCTCCAGGGGGTCTTTTGTGCATGTATGGTCAGGGAGGTCTCCTGACTTTGAGAATGAAAAAGATGTGGTCTGAGCAGGGCCCAGTCTCTTCTCTTAATTGTCCTGATGTTCTCATCTTGGAGTTTCAGTCCACAGGGAATGAATCTCCTATGCAGAGGTTCAAGAGGGCTAGAGGTTCAAGAGGGCCAGATCATGCAGGAATTTGATTTTTTCTGAGAACTGGTGTTTTATACTTCCTGTAATAATTTCATGAATGACCATTGGGTCTGGTGATCAACGGAAATATGTTTTGATGCTTATTTTCATTGTTGTTTAGTACATCTTATTTCATTTTGTTTTTCCAGACCTGTTGCTACATGAAGGTATACATGTGGAAGTTAACTCGTGCATAGAATGTAAACTGTGGCTGCAAGCACTGTGGGTTAAGTATAATACCTGTGGCACAGAAAT
Source organism: Bos mutus (assembly GCF_027580195.1). NCBI lineage: Eukaryota > Metazoa > Chordata > Mammalia > Artiodactyla > Bovidae > Bos > Bos mutus. The sequence goes on from NC_091636.1 coordinate 61,095,803, forward strand.
GAACTGCTTCAACTATTTCTAGGAAGTGTTAAAGGGAAGTGAAGGTTCCATACAGGAATGGAGTTTGGGCTGTGTTAGCAGGCAGTTCTGAAGAAGCTGCTAAGGCCAGGATTCAGACTGTGAGTCTGAGGTCAGGCTGGATTCCAACACCGATTAGCTTTGTAACCATGGAGACACCCTTAAGTCTTAACTGTGAAACAGACCATCATGGAGCCTCCTCATTAAGTTTTTCAAACAAACGAGACAGTATGGGTAAAGCATTTAACCCAGAGGGGAGTGTGTATATCTACGCTTGCTCATATAGTAGCTATTATTATTGTTGCTGCTTTACTGTTTTTTTTTTTTATTGTTTGATTAAGTTGGTAATGAGAAGGGAGGACAAGCACAGGGTAATTAATGCTTTAGAGCTAAGAATAGGCATCCGTGATAAATAAATCAAGAACAGGATACAGGATGCAGAGCAGTACTAGTAGGTAACATTAGAAAAGTAGGACAGATATTGATATTTTATTGGCTTTTATATTGTATATAATTACACTTGCAGTTCTAGATCTATTCACTCAACACACACTGCAGGTTTTCTATATTACACAGCCATCCACCCCTCAGTCCAGTCCTGGATATTTAACTACCTGTAAAATCATGGCTTCCCAGTTGGCGCAGTGGTAGAGAACCCACCTGCCAATGCAGGAGACGTGGGTTCCATCCCTGGGTTGGGAAGATCCCCTGGAGAAGGCAATGGCAACCCACTCTAGTATTGTTGCCTGGGAAATCCCATGGACAGAGGAGCCTTGCGGGCTGCAGTCCATAGGATCACAAAGAGTTTGACACGACAGAGCACACACTCACACACACGCACAGTGCACAACTGTGGGATTATTTTGTGCACATTTACACTGACATCTTTATAAGGAGGTATTCTTTAAAACTAGACAGTACCCAGGATTGTTCTAGAAAATGTCTAAGAAGGCTTTTAGGGAGACATGGGTAACAAGGAAGATCTAATTAAAACTGGAGGGAAGCAAGAGTGGACAACAAGCAGGGGCAAACCTCGTGTAGAAAAGGGCACAGGGCTGGGTTTCAGTCCTGTTGGCTGTAATTTTGTTCTTGCTCTCTCTTTTTTGGAGCATAGATGTTCTTATTTTAATTTTCTTGGCTACACCCTGCAGCATATGGGATCTTGTTCCCTGAGTGGGGATTGAACCATGCCCCCTGCAATGGAAGCCTGCAGTCCTCACATCTGGACCACCAGGAAATTCTGTATAATTTCATTCTGTCATGTTTCGAGGCAGGAAGTCCAACACCCAGAGCAGTGCAGTAAGCAGTCCCAGCCTTGCTGTGGGCCTCAAGTACGTGTTCCTAAGGAACCCAGAGTGTACATGTTTCCTATTAGAAAGTCCTGTCTCCTCCAGCCTTGTCCTGACCGTGAACAGGCCTCGTCAGCCTTTTGTGGGTCCCAGTTGGAAGGCTTATGCTGAAGTTGTAATAGATTAATCGTGTCTTCCTCCTTTTACTATGTGCTATGTACTATATCAACACACATAAGATAACAGGCTGGTGTAATTTCCCTTAGATGGCGATGATATTTTTTTCTTTAACAGAATAGGCAGTGATTAAATATGCACGTTTGTAGCTTAGCTTAACTTGATTAAGTATGACACTAAGTGCGTTAACCCATATTTAATGTATATTAGCTCTTATGCTTGTTGACCCCACAAATAACCTTATGAGGCAAGAGCTTTTTTTTTCTTTTTTTTCCCCCTTTACATTATTCTGGGTTCAGATGATGAGGTCTGCATTACTCATGACAACATAAGTATGAACTCATGGCCCAAGTGTGATCAGATCATCTTATTCTTCTGCTTACCACCCTACCCAGCAATTCCAGGCACTAGAGAGACCACCTTTTCTGTGACCTGCAAGGACGTACCCCTTTGACCTCTGTGCCCACCTACCTGTGGCATCTCCATTTCTCTCACAGACCAGGTGTGTTCCTGCCTCAGTGCCTTTGCATCTGCCACATGTTCCTTCACAGAGGTCTTGGATGGAACTTTACACTTGATGTGGTTGATTTGTCCTTATCTTCTTGGTCTCTTTTCAAAATTTACTCCACAGGGAGAGCCATTTCTCCTTTCCTTCCTTTTTTCTCTCTCACTCTTTTTGTTTCCTCCTTTTCCTTTTCTTCATACCAAGCAGCTTGCAGGATCATAGTTCCTTGATCAGGGAGCACATCTGTGCCCCTGCAGTGGAAGCACAGTGTTAACCACGGGACCGTCAGGGAGTACCAGGCCCATTTCTGAAACTCCAGTCTTTGGCCACGTGATGCAAAGAACTGACTCATTAGAAAAGACCCTGATTCTGGGAAATATTAGAGGCAGGAGGAGGAGGGAATGACAGAGGAGGAGATGGTTGGGTGGTTTCACTGACTTGATGGACATGAGTTTGAGCAAGCTCCGGGAGTTAGTGCTGGACAGGGAAGCCTGGTGTGCTGCAGTCCATGGGGTCACAAAGAGTCGGACATGACTGAGCCACTGAACTGACTTTCTTGTACCATATTTAAATTAATCACATGCAAGTAGAGAACATTGATATATGAAAACAAATGTTTTCAGCATTTAGAACAAACTTTAGAATTTGGGAATCTATTCCTGATGTTTGGAGAAGGCAATGGCATCCCACTCCAGTACTCTTGCCTGGAAAATCCCATGGACGGAGGACCCTGGAGGGCTGCAGTCCATGAGGTCGCTAAGAGTCGGACACGACTGAGCGGCTTCACTTTCACTTTTCACTTTCATGCATTGGAGAAGGAAATGGCAACCCACTCCAGTGTTCTTGCCTGGAGAATCCCAGTGACAGAGGAGCCTGGTAGGAGGCTGTCTTTGAGGTCACACAGAGTCGGACACAACTGAAGCGACTTAGCAGCAGCAGCAGCAGTCCTGACGTTGGTAGTATAGGAATGATTTTTCAGTACAGATATCTAAAGAAGGATGTGATATGTTTAAAATGCATATTCTCACATCAGCTAATTGGACATTGGTATATTATCACTGACTCATTTCAACTATATAAGTGGACTTGTGGAAATTCAATACATTTGAGAATAAAACAGTCTTAGTATTAAAGGGGTTTCCATAATCAAGTTTCCATTTTAGTTTGACACTCTAAAGTGCTGCGGTTTTGGTTTTGTTTCTTGCACAAGTAACCTGTCATATAAAGCTCAATTTTTTCCAGTCTGAATATACATTTTAAGCATATTATACATAGTTCAGTTTCAGCCCACAATCAGAAAATGCATCATATCCAATGCCACAGGCATGTTGAAGGAAAATATATTTGGGGGGCTTCATTTTACTTTTAGGGGCTTCCTTGGTGGCTCAGGCAGTAAAGAATCTGCCTGCAGTGTGGGAGATGTGGGTTTGATCCCTGGGTCATGAAGATCCCCTGGAGAAGGCAGTGACGACCCACTCCAGTATTCTTGCCTGGAGGATTCCATGGACAGAGGAGCCTGGAGGGCTACAATCCATAGGGTCACAAATAGTCAGACACTATTGAGTGGCTAACACTTTCAAAACAAAACTTTCAGATTTTACTTTGAAACCTTAGGACCATATTCGACACATGTAGCAACTTGTCACTGATGCCCTTGTAGACTCTGTCCTAACTATGCTGTGTGTTTTCCTGCATTTCATCCTCATCACTTCTCTTTCTCTGCACAACAGTCTATTCTCCAAATTTCTATCTAGTCTCTTTTTTTTCCTCTGTATCTCTAATCCCCACTAAACTATCATCCTGAACTGAGTTGGGGGGACATGGAGAAGCATAATCTTTCTCTAAAACCTCCCACAACTTTGTACTGAAAAATAAAATAAAGACCAGACTCCTCAGGATGACAATCAAGTCCCAATTGCATGTCCAGCCTCCCAAGAATATCCTTGTTGCCTCCTTGCCTCCCTTCAGACCTGACCAACTGCTGTTGTGAGCGCTCCTTGCATGTTTCGTCTTCCAGAACCTTGCTCGGTTGCTTCTTAGTTGTGACAGCAGGAGCTACATCTGGCTTTGTGTTTTTGTTAGTATTTCTGGGTCTGAATACCTCATAATGTTATAAATTCCCAGGGAACAAGATCCATGCTTTATTCTTTTTGTCTCTCCTGGTGTATAGGGTGGTGGCTGGATGGATATTTGTGAGTTGAAGATTTTGTGTCTTGCCAAACTGGTGGCTTAGTCAGTAAAGAATCTGCCTGCATCCAGGTTTGATTCCTGGGTCAGGAAGCTCCCCTGGAGAAAAGAAAAGAAAATGAAAGAAAGTGAAGTCTCTCAGTCATGTCCAACTCTCTACGACCACATGGACTGTAGCCTACCAGGCTTCTCCATCCATGGGATTTTCCAGGCAAGAGTACTGGAATGGGTTGCCATTTCCTTCTTCAAGGGATCTTCCCAACCCAGGGATTGAACCCAGGTCTCCCTCACTGGAGGCAGATGCTTTACCATCTGAGTCACCACGGTAGCCTTCTCCCCTGGAGAAGGAACTGACAACCCACTCCAGTATTCTTGCCTGAAAAATGCCATGGACAGAGTGCCTGGTGGGCTACAGTCCTTGGGGTTGTTAAGAGTCAGACAGGATCTTAGTGACTAAACTGCCATGAATAGTGTTTACATTTAGTGTTTTCTGAAGTCATTTTCTTGCAGCTAAACACTACATTAGTCTCTTAGATAAAGCAGTGAAGAGTCAAGTGTGTTCCTCCACCAGGATCTTTTCATATCTTGTGGGAGTGGATGGCTGAGGGTAGTGGTTCTTAGACTTTGGAGCCTGTCCCCACCATCTGGAGGCTTGTTGAAACTTAGATGGCCGAGTCCCAGACTCACAGTCTCTGTTTCACAGTGTCTGAAGCCCCAGAATGCACATGTCCTTCAAGCTGCCAGGCTGTGTGGAGCCTGCTGTCCCTGAACCTCTCGGAGAGATCCTCAGGTTTAGGGTGACCAGGAATTGCTAGCACTCTGTCCTCAAGTGGCTTCCCTGTCCCACCAGGCTTCCCTGGTGGCTCAAATGGTAAAGCGTCTGCCTGTAATGTGGGAGACCCAGGTTTGATCCCTGGGTTGGGAAGATCCCCTGGAGAAGGAAATGGCAACCCATTGCCTGGAAAATCCCATGGATGAAGGAGCCTGGTAGGCTATAGTCCATGGGGTCGAAAAGAGTTGGACATGGCTGAGTGACTTCACTGTCTTTGTTTTCTTTCTTTGTCCTCAAGTGAGCAAGTCAGAGAATGTCAACTCTGTGGATAATCTTCACACTAGAGGTACATGTAGCCTAAGTCACGTCTGTTTCATGTCTATTTTAGTATTCCCTTTGGCTTTAGGTTTTCTTTGTTTCTCCTCCTAATGAGAAGGTGCTTCTCCACTTCTCCTCTGGCCTTTACTTAATGGGCTGGAAAAACACTTCAATCCTCTGTGTGAATATATTGAACTTTGTTTTGTTTCCCCACACTTGCTTTCCCACGAGAATTCTTTGGTTGACTGCAGGTCTTCTAAGTGCTGCATAGGTGGTTGCTCACGTAGTCCTCAGAATAAGCCTAAGGATTGTCTCCATCTTTTAGATGAGGGGAAGGTTGGGAAGTTGGTCTGAGGCTATTTACATAGCAAAGGTAGGTGAGCCAGGGGTTGAACTGGAAATCTGGCTCCAGAGCCCGGGGACCTCACCACTCTCTTCCAGTCTCTCTCTAGGTTAAATAAGCTGCCGTTGTCTTTGTCTCAACCTGTGATTTGATGCCTTCTCCACAAATCCTTTTGGCATCTCCGGTTAATCCCTGGTTTAAGGCTGCCTTCTGGGCATCACAGGATTCTCTTGAATGGGGAAACCCAAGGAACCATCACTCTTTAAGGAACTGTGTCTTAATCAGGTTTATTTTGGTTGGTTGGTGCAGCTGCATGTTATAATCACAGTGTATTTTTATCACTTGCTTTATAAAAAAAAATGACAGCTCACGGCAAATTGTCCAAGGCAGAGGGAGCGTGGACCCTCTTGTCATCTGATCTTGCTGCACTTGCCGTTTTGTTGTTTTTGAAAATATTTTTTATTTATTTAGTTATTTATGTATTTCAGTTGTTGTACTTTCGGCTGTGCTGAGTCTTCCTGGCTGCACGGGCTTTTCTGTAGTTGCAGCGAGTGAGGGCTACTCTTCACTGTGGTGCATGGGTTTCTCATTGCGGTGGCTTCTCTTGTTGCGGAGCACAGGCTCTAGGGCACTCAGGCTTCAGTAGTTGAGGCACGTGGGCTCAGTAGTTGGGGCTCCAGGGCTCTGCAGCACAGGCTCAGTAGTGGTGGCACACAGGCTTAGTTGCTCTGTGCCGTGCGGGATCTTCCCAGACCAGGCATCGAACCTGTGTCTCCTGCATTGGCAGGTACATTCTTTACCACTGAACCACCAGGAAAATCCTGACCTTGCACTTTTGAATTTATCATTTTACATGCATCATCATGTTTGTGAGATATTACCCTGACTTTACAGAGGAAGAACTGAATCTTGGAGAAGTTGAAGAAATTATTCAAGGTCAAATGGTGACACCATATGGGATGCAGGTTCAGCCCCAGGTTTTAGATTCTCAGTTCAGCGTTGATTTAACTCTACATTAGGAATTTGCCTGAAATGGAAATGTATGCCTTTTGTATGCCCTTTTAGGGCAGATTTGGCAAATATTGAGTACAGTTTTTAAGTTAGAGCTTTGAGTGTTTGTTTATCAGAAGGTGTTCACTGAGCCACCTTTTCTTTGAGCCAAGCACTCTTCTGGGTGCTTAGGCTATATTAGTGAACAAAATATGGAGATAAGTGTCCGTGGGGAGTTTGCTCTGTAATGGGGGAGAATGACGGTAACCAGTAAACATAAGCGAGTAAATTGTAGCGTATGTTAGAAGCTGGCAAGTGCTCTGGAAAATAAAACAGAAGAAGAGCAAAGCAAGAGGATGCTGTTGAAATTTTTCACCGAGTAGTTAGGAAGAGGTGACCCTCAGCAGGGAGCTGGGATGAGGGAGTGAGCCAGAAACCTCTCTGGAGGAGACGATCCAGGTGCTGAAAGCAGCTGGGACAGAGACCACAGGCGTGGGATTTAGGAATACCAAGGTGGATGTGGCTGTGGGGAAGGAGGCGGGCATGCGCCACCAGAGAGCTGATGCTCAGCCTGATTTTTCTAGGGCTTTGTGTCCCGTGAAAGGTGTTGCTCTCAGGACTGGTGCAATCTGACATGGACCTAGACTGATTTGGTGACTCTGTTAAGAATCAGCTGTAGGGAAGAGATGGTGGAAGCAGAGGACCAGTTAGGATGCTGCATCTGAGCCCTGTGAGTGAAGATGGGATCTCAGACTAGGGAGGAAGGATAAGGAAAGTGATGAGAGGTGGCCAATCTCTGCATGTATCTGGAAGGGAGAGAACTGAATGACCTGGGGACCTGGGGGTAGGGTGGGGAGATGAAGCTGGATTAAGAATAATCCCTTAGATTTTTATCTTGAGAAAGGGTGAAGGGTGGTGTTGACACCAAATAGGACATGGAAGGATGAGGGCGGAAGAGGTTTGAGAGGTAGATGAGTTTAAGAGATCAGTTCTGAGTTCAGAAGTCCTGTTGGGCATCCAGATGTCAGTGTTGAGTAGAGGGGGAGCCTGGGTCTAGCCAGAGAGCATGATCATCAGCATGTGCATGATGTGTACAGCCCCCAGACTGATGAGACCCCCCAAGAAACTAGTGTAAATAGAGAAGAGGATGTAAGGCCAGTCAGCCCTGGCACAGGTGTTATCAGATGGGCAGGGGGCAGAGGAAACAGCAAAAGAATGAAGAGGAATGGCCAGTGACATAGGAGAAAAATCAGTGGAGTGTGATGTCCATGAAGCCAAGAAAGATTAGTCACGATCTTGGCTTTGAGGAAACCTGAAAACATTGTTTGTGGATAAAAGAAGGAAGATCTGAAAATCCACCATGAGTTTACCAAAGGGATGGTCACTGGGAGCCTGGTCAGAGTGGCTTTTCTGGAATGATGAGAGCAGAGCTGAAGGGAGTATTTCCCACAGAGAAGGAAGCAGGGAGGGCTGTGGGCACAGTGGATGGTACATGCAAGTCTGTTTACTCAGCTTGCAATTTGGAGATGTATTGATTAGGTTCCTTGGGTTGGAAAGTTATTTGATTATTGGAGGGAGATTCAAAAAGAGAGGAAAAAAAAAATTGAAAGATAGATACAAAGAAATATAAGAAACAGAAGAAAGAAAAGAGAGATTCAACAGAGTGACTCTGATCACGGGGACTTTTAGCTGAGAAAGTGCACAGGGCAGATGTATTATCAAATCAGTTCCCTATTGTTCATTTCCAGCTGCCTGTTCCTTTCTGATGACTAATAACTGGGTCTTCTGGGAACACGTGCCTCAGATACATGCTTCTGATACATTTCTTACCTGCTTAAGCTTCAGATTCATCCCATAAGCTGTTTCTGATAGGTCAGTGTAATTCTAAGATCTAGGGAAGACTGTGTTCAAGCCCTGTTTACACCAAAGCTTTGTGGTTTTACAAGCTTATGGTTGCTAAGGGAAGGATGAGGGGAAGGGATAGTGAGGGAGTTTGGGATGGACATGGACACACTGCTATGTGTAAAATAGATAACCAACAAGGACCTACCATATAGCAAGGAACTCTGTTCAGTGTTATGTGGCAGCCTGGATGGGAGGGGAGTTTGGCAGAGAATGGATACCTGTGTAACTATGGCTGAATCCCTTTGCTGTTCACCTGAAACTATCACAGCATTGTTTGTTAACCAGCTATATGCCAATACAAGATAAAAAGTTAAAAAAAAAGTTTGAGGTTTTACAATTTAAGTGTACAGTATCTTTTCACTAGATGTATGTTTTTGAACTTGATACTATTTAGATCACCTCTGTGGTGGTAGCTTCTCTGACCCGTGATACTGCCATAGTCTGTTCCGGAAAGAAAGCTGTCAAGTGGTCTCCTTTGTATGAGGCTGTATACTTGGAGGTGCCGCATGTTTACTCAAATACGTTTTCTCACAATAGTTTCCTCAGTTTTATAGCGGTTCTTGTTATCTGTCCATGTTTCTGTTAGACCGTCACTAGAGTCTAGAGAGGAAAATAGCGGTTTAAGATTGTGCAGATCAGGTTTTATCTATCACTCTTGCCGAGGGATTCTATTACCACTTTTTTTCTAATGTGAAGAGTGCACTTTTCTTTCTATCTTTTTTGGACTTTTCAACATCACCTTTGATTATAATAAATGGTTCTGTAGTGAGCATCTTGAGGTCAGTTGCTAGGTGACGTTCTTGAGGCTGAGTGCAAGGTGGTGGCCCAGAGTGGGCACTGAAAAATGTAAAGTTAATAACCCAGAGCAAATGAATGAAAAAGTGAAAGAACAGACCTTGAATTACACTGGACAGAGTGATGGAGGCAAAGACCCATGTACAGAGAGGGCAAAGACGGAGATCGAGAAGGAAAGAAGGCTGGGGCTGACTTAAGGTAGAAGGAAAAAGCGCGCCATGGCTGTTTGACCAGAAAATCATTCTCACCCCAAAGCTTTTCCTCACCCTTTCTGAAACCATGGGATGCATTCAGCTGCCCTCTGACCTAACCTGTTTGTTTACCACTGATTAGAATATGAATCGTTTGTTCTGGCTGGGTTTTTGGATATCGAGACTTAGATCTTTGAGATCACTTTTACCATCAGCACCTTAGGAAACATATTGTGTTTACCAAAATCACAAATGGCATTGTTCATTGCCAAAATGGAGAGCTGGCAGCAACACACAGGCCAAGCAAACTCTCACAAGTGTAAACACTCTTGCTGGTGGATTCAGAACCACCAGCAGAATTCAGCACTGATGGGAGGATGTCCTGGTGCGACACTGTTGAATGATTTAAAAGTAAGATCACCAAACAAGCTCTGTGTTGATTAACAAGGCAGTAGAGAGGCAGCTGCTCTTGTTGACTGCGGATGGGTGGAAGCAGCCACTGACAGGCCCCAGAGTTGAGTCAGTGAATTACCTTGAGAGGTAACCAGAGCTCAGAATGTGTGTGTGTGCGCGCTCAGTCGCTCAGTTGTGTCCAGTTCTTTGTGACCCTATGAACTGTAGCCCGCCATGCTCCCTTTGTCCATGAAATTTTCCAGGCAAGAATACTGGGATGCATAGCCATTTCCTCCTCCAAGGGATCTTCCTGACCCAAGGATCGAACCCTAGTCTCCTGTGGCTCCTGCATTGGCAGGTGGATTCTTTACCACTAAGCCACCTGGGAACCCTGCAGAGCTGAGAATACCAAATACCAAGTACCAGACTTTTCAGTCATCCATAGAAAGGATCTTTCTTCCCTTGGTGGGTGGAGTTTAAGCCAGGATCTTTCTGATAGCATTTAAATCTCATTCTTTTAAAGGAGGGCAAAACTAATACAATATTGTAAAGTTTAAAAATAAAATAAAAAAAAAAAAAAAATAAAGGAAATCCATGGTGAGCCATGTGACCACATTCTATTTTATCCTTGAAGATGTACATTTTCATTGGTAAATGTATTAGAATTCTTTCTCTCTCTGATATATTTTATGATATGTAAATAATATGTATTATATCAGTGTATCTATTTAGACTTATTTTAGGGCATTGGCTCATATAATTGTGGGCACTGACAGATCCAAACTCTGTAGGGCAAGTTGGCAGATGGAAAATTTAGGTAAAAGTTGATGTTGCTGTCTTAGTCCATTTGGGCTGGTAGAACAAAATACCACAGACTAGATAGTTTAGAAGCAAATTTATTTCTCCTAGTTCTGGAGGCCGCAAATCCAAGATCAAGGCGCCACCATGGTCATGCGGGGACCATCTTCCCTGTCTGGTGCAGACTTCTTATTGTGGCCTTGCTCTGTGTCAGAGGACCCTTTTCTACTTTTATAAAGGCATCAATCTGTTTACGATGGCTCCACACTCATGACCTAATTCCCTTCCAGAGGCCCCATCTCCTAACGCCATCATACTGGGGGTTAGGTTGTCCACATATGGATTTTGGGGTGACACAAACATACAGACCACAGTGGCTGCAAGCTTAAATCCATAATCTCTCTGGGAGGCTAAGAGGCCGGAAACTCAGGTGGGTTTCTGTGTTGTAGTCTTGAGGCAGATTTCCTTGGGAAACTTCTTCACTCCTTCTCCTAAGGCCTTCAGCTAATTGGATGAGCTCCATCTACAACTGGAGGGTAATCTGCTTTACTGAAAGTCAGCTGACTCTAAATGTTAATCACATCCACAGCCACCTTCACAGCAGCATCTAGACTAGTGCTTTGGAGAAGGAAATGGCAACCCACTCCAGTATGCTTGCCTGGAGAATCCCAGGGACGGGAGAGTCTGGTGGGCGCTGTCTGTGGGGTCATGCAGAGTTGGACACGACTGAAGTGACTTAGCAGTACACTGGTGCTTGACCAAAGAACTGATAAGTGTAGTCAGGCTAAGTTGACACGTAAAATTAACCACAGGTAAGTGGGGAAGCTTTAGGTATTAATTTACTTTGTAAATAAATAGAATATCTGAGTTATATTTACAGGAATTTATCTCAGATAGTACAAAGGATTACATCTGTTTCAAATGGAAACTTTCATTCCTCGTTAATCAGGGGCAAATGGATATAAGTGCAATACTGTAATCTTAGAGTTTTACCTACGTGCTGTTATTTTTATTTATTTCATGCACAGGAGCAGAATTGATTTGAAAATACATGAACAAAAGTATTCTCCTTATTATTAGAAAAAAGTTATGTTTTTACATCATAATATTGGCCTTCCTTCTCAGTCCTCAATCCAGTTTCTTCTGTCAATTTGCTTATTAAAAATGTACAGTAGGAATATACTGGTATTCAGAAAGCTGGATATTTGATATAAATAATGCAGAGGAATTTGTGCTTTGTGTATAAATGAGAAGTTTATTGGGATTTCCCTGGCTGTGCAATGGTTATGACTTTGCCTTCCATTGCAGAGAGTGAGGGTTTGATCCCTCCTAGGGGTGCTAAGATTCCCACATGCCCTGCGGCCAAAAAATCAAAACATAAAAAGGAAACAATATTGTAACAAATTCAGTAAAGACTTTAAAAATGGTCCACATCAAAAAAGTCCTTTAAAAAAAGAAACTGTTAGTACGTATTTTATTGCCAATCTATTACCTTAGAATTTCATATCTATGGTTTTTGAAGTATGTTTGTCTTGACAAAAATTATGTTCATCATTTTAAGTTTGATGTAGAATTTAAGCCTACATTTTCCACTTATGTTTCTCATTTCCTTAGAGTTTTTGGCAAAGTGGAATGAAGCATGTTTTGTGCTGGAAGTCTCTTGTCTTTGGATGTGGTGTTTAAGTGAAAACTCTTCACCTATCTTTGTGCTGATAGCCCCCAGGCTCAGTTGCTTGGTGTAATTTTAAAATTTTATTGAAGTATATTTGACTTACAATGTTGTGTTAATTTCTACTGTACAGCAAAGTGATGCAGTTGTATCAGTCAGTTCAGTTCAGTCGCTCAGCTGTGTCCAACTCTTTGCGACCCCATGAATCGCAGCACGCCAGGCCTCCCTGTCCATCACCAACTCCTGGAGTTCACTCAGACTCACGTCCATCAAGTCAGTGACACCATCCAGCCATCTCATCCTCTGTCGTCCCCTTCTCCTCTTACCCCCAATCCCTCCCAGCATCAGAGTCTTTTCCAATGAGTCAACTCTTCGCATGAGGTGGCCAAAGTATACTTTTTCATATTCTTTCCCATTATGATTTATCACAGGATATTGAATGTAGTTCCCTCTGTTATATAGTAGGAACTTGTTGTTTATCCATCCTGTATATAATAGTTTGCAGCTATTGATACCAATCCCAAACTCCCAATCCGTCTCTTCCCCAGCTAGTTTACCCCTTGGCAACCACAAGTCTGTTCTCTGTGTTTGTGAATCTATTTCTGTTTTGTAGATATGAACAGTTGTGTCGTATTGAGATTCTACATACATGTGATATCATATGGTATTTGTCATTCCCTTCCTGACTTACTTCACTTAGTACGATAATCTCTAGTTGCATCCAAGTTGCTGCAAATGGCATTATTTCATTCTATACTTGGAGTATTTTTTACCTTGCATCTTTTCACCAGACTTCTGGAGAAAGAGAAATGTGACACTGAGTCCCGGTTTGGCTTTTCCAACTCTGGAAGGCTCATGGTTTTCTGCCTTGGCCATTCCAGGTTGCTTGCTGTGGACAGAACGTGGCCCTAGGGTCATAAGTTTATCTTTTTTTTTTTTTTCTGTTTCTCAGTGCTCCAGTCTGTACAAATGGTTGCCTGTTGCTTGGAGGACTCTGCTAAAGGCACACCTCATCAAGTCCTCTGAATCTCCAACCTGAGGTCTGAAGCTCACGAACAGGAGTTTGATAGCTGTTTTGCTAGAGAGTAAATATGTTCATTTCTGGTCAAGAACAAAAGCATCCTCAAAACATACAGGTTCTGGCAGATCACCTGGGTCTGTATTTCTGTGCTTATCACTAATGCCTGGGTGGTGGGTTTCTGATTCATTGGAACTCCATCTGAAGATCAAAGAAAAGCTTGTTAGTTGCTCAGTCATGTCTGACTCTTTGCAGCCTCGTAGACTGTAGCCTGCCAGGCTCCTCTGTCCATGGAATTCTCTAGGCAAGAATATTGGAGTGGGTAGCCATTCCCTTCTGCAGGGGATCGTCCCAACCCAGGGATTGAACCCTGGTCTCCTGGATTGTAGGCAGGTTCTTTTCCACCTGAGCTACCAGGGAAACCTTGAACTAGCTTCATGGGGAATTAATGGAATTTTTTGACTCTCACAAGTAAAAATGTTCATGTTTTGACAAGTCCAGGCTCTCTACTGCTCCTGACACATCTCCTCTTTCCATCACTTAATTCTGCTTTCTTCCTTATTTTCTTCAGCAGGCTCTTTACACATAGTGTCAATATTGTCAGTGTGGGTTCCAGTTTAATATTCTAGGAAGTGAAGACTCCAGGAAGAGTGTGCTGTTTCCTGGGGATTCCAGAAGACTCTAGCATTGACTCTGCTTGGGCCAGCTGAGGTCTCATGGGAATCATTCTGGCCAAGAGGGTGAAATTTGCTGACTGAGCAGACTTGGGTCAGTATGCTCTAACAAGACATGGTCACCGACATATCCTGGTGGTGGTAGTATAGTAAAGTATTAATTTTCTCTCTCTCTTTTTTTTTTTTTTACAGAATTTTAAGCAGTGGCCAGATTTTTACATAATTACTATGTTATTGAAAGATTTTTTTATTATACTATCAATACTTCACAGTGTAATACACAGTTCACTAGGGGAGGTATTTATGTATATATGTTGCCACATACATGTGTGCTGCTGCTGCTGCTGCTAAGTTGCTTCAGTCGTGTCCGACTCTGTGCAACCCCATAGACGGTGGCCCACCAGGCTCCCCCATCCCTGGGATTCTCCAGGCAAGAACACGAAGTGGGTTGCCATTTCCTTCTCCAATGCATGAAAGTGAAAAGTGAAAGTGAAGTCACTCAGTCGTATCCGACTCTAGCGACCCCATGGACTGCAGCCTACCAGGCTCCTCCGTCCATGGGATTTTCCAGACAAGAGTACTGGAGTGGGGTGCCATTGCCTTCTCCGACATACATGTATACTTTGAATTAAAAATTTCAGAATATATTTTTACATGGTTTATTTCTAATTCCCCCTCAAAAACACAGCAGCTTTGCCATTTGCACAGCATGAGGCAAAAACTTGATAAATAGTTCTTTGAAATGTTGAAAAAGTTGTTGTACTTATGTTTTTCTCAAGCTGAGGACATAAGCCATATTTCTAGTCTTTTCATTAGGATTTCTTTCTTAGTGAGTGACATACACTTGACTTAAAAAAAATAGCAAAATTCTTCAAGTAGAAATGGTAAAGAAGCGATTACTTTTTATATAAACCTATTTCGGATTTGAGTTTCTAGTTTTCAATGTTTTATTAAGCACATTCACCAGTTTGCTCCTGTATTTTGAATTATACTTCTCTGTTTTAACCATTCTTTCATTCAATAAGTTACAGCTTTTGGCGATAACGTGCTGCTGCTGCCGCTGCTAAGTCGCTTCAGTCGTGTCCGACTCTGTGCGACCCCATAGACGGCAGCCCACTAGGCTCCGATGTCCCTGGGATTCTCCAGGCAAGAACACTGGAGTGGGCTGCCATTTCCTTCTCCAATGCATGAAAGTGAAAAGTGAAAGTGAAGTCGCTCAGTCATGTCCGACTCTTCAGTGACCCCATGGACTGCAGCCCACCAGGCTCCTCTGTCCATGCTAGGGTGATGTATTTTAGCTACTAGGGATGAGTCTATGTACAGATCAAAGTCTTCTTTCAAAGGGCTGGTTTAAATGTTCTGATTTAATTTAGTGTATGCTTTTCTAAATGTAGACTAAGTGCAATTTTAAGGTTCTAAACATTAAATATAGTGATAAACACCCTTGAAAATCTGTTTTTTAGCCCTTATCCACTATTGATTTTGAGTTAAACTATTGACTTTTATTTGTAAATGTCAAGTCATCAGTTCAGTTCAGTGGCTCAGTCATGTCCGACTCTTTGTGACCCCATGGACTGCAGCACGCCAGGCCTCTGTGTCCATCACCAACTCCCGAAGTTTACCCAAACTCATGTCCATTGAGTCAGTGATGCCATCCAACCATCTCATCCTCTGTCATCCCCTTCTCCTGCCTTCAATCTTTCCCAGCATCAGGGAATTTTGAAATGAGTTAGCTCTTTGCATCAGGTGGCCAAAGTATTGGAGTTTCAGCTTCAACATCAGTCCTTTCAATGAACACTCATGACTGATCTCCTTTAGGATGGACTGGTTGGATCTCCTTGCAGTCCAAGGGACTCTCAAGAGTCTTCTCCAACAACACAGTTCAAAAGCATCAATTCTCCAGTGCACAGCTTTCTTTATAGTCCAACTCTGACATCCATACATGACTACTGGAAAACCATAGCCTTGACTAGACGGACCTTTGTTGGCAAAGTAATATCTCTGCTTTTCAATATGCTATCTAGGTCAATCATAACTTTCCTTCCAAGGAGTAAGTGTCTTTTAATTTCATGGCTGCAGTCACCATCTGCAGTGATTATGGAGCTCAGAAAAATAAAGTCAGCCACTGTGTCCACTGTTTCCCCATCTATTTGCCTGAAGTGATGGGACTGGATGCCATGATCTTAGTTTTCTGAATGTTGAGCTTTAAGTCAACTTTTTCACTCTGCTTTCACTTTCATCAAGAGGCTCTTTAGTTGTTCTTTGCTTCCTGCCATAGGGTGGTGTCATCTGTATATCTGAGGTTATTGATATTTCTCCCAGCAATCTTGATTCCAGTTGGTGCTTCATCCAGCCCAGTGTTTCTCATGATGTATTCTGCATATAAGTTAAATAAGCAGGGTGACAGTATACAGCCTTGATGAACTCCTTTTCCTATTTGGAACCAGTGTGTTGTTCCATGTCCAGTTCTAACTGTTGCTTCCTGACCTACATACAGATTTCTCAGGAGGCAAGTCAGGTGGTCTGGTATTTCCATCTCTTTCAGAATTTTCCACAGTTTGTTGTGATCCACACAGTCAAAGGCTTTGGCATAGTCAATAAAGCAGAAATAGATGTTTTAATTTGTCATAAATACTCTTATCAGTTTTCTAGGGCTGCTGTAGCAAATGACTACAGATTGTTTGTAGTTCATAGTTCAAATAACAGAGATTTATCATCTGCATTTCTGGAGGTAGAAATCCGAGGTAAGGGGCACCTTGCTGAGAGCTTCAAGGCAGATTCTCTTCTGCACCCTCCTAGCTTCCCGTGGCTTCTGGCACACTTTGGTGTCTGTGTTTTCTACCACACCACCCAGTCTCTGTGTTCATTTTTATCTGATGTTCTCCCTGTGTGTGTGTGATCTTTCCAAATGGAGCTCCTTTGTGAAAAGCAATAGTCACGTTGGGTTAGAGGCTCACCCTACTCCAGGATGACCTCACGTTAACTGATTATACCTGCAATGACCCTATTTCCAAATATGGTCACATTTTAAGGTACTAAGTGTTAAGATTTCAACAGATGAATTTTAGAGGGGACAGTTTACTCCTTAACAACTGCCCTGTAATGGATGAGATTTATTTACTCATTTAACAAGTATTTATTTAGATAACCAACAGGGACCTAGTGTATAGTACAGGGAACTATATTCACTATCTTGTAATAACCTATAATGAAAAAAACATATATATATATTTAGTACTACTAACATATATATATATATATATATATATATAATATACAAAAAAAACATGTGAAAGTGAGGTTTCTCAGTTGTGTCCAAGTCTTTGCAATCCCATGGAATGTAACCTACCAGGCTTCTCCATCCATGGGGTTTTCCAGGCAAAAAGTACTGGAGTCCTGGAGTGGGTTGCCATTTCCTTCTCCAGGGTCTTCCTGACCCAGGGATTGAACCCAGCTCTCTTGCATTGCAGGCAGATGCTTTACCATCAGAGCCACCAGGAACCTCAAAAAAAAAAATAGAGAGAGATTTTTATATATATATATATATAAAATATATATATATGTATTATATATATATATATATTTAACCGAATCACTGTGCTGTGATTCACTGTGTTGTTTCAGATGTCTGAAATGAACATGACATTGTAAAACAACTATATTTTAGTTAAAACAGACAAGACAAAACCCTATAGATACTTATTCTGTTCCTGCTAAATAGTGGCATTTTGTTAGGGAAATGATACAGAGCTATAAAAAGTAAAAAGACATATTGAGGTCCTGCTTTTATAAAACTGACCAGTGGGTCATACTCATCACAGGGGTGAGACAAATGTTGATACCGTCGGCTATTCCAGGTCCTAAAAGTTAAGGACAAAAAGCCGCTTTTCACTTTGGAACTGCTCTCCCAGCACGGCTGTGGCTCCCTAGTTAGTCCTTCATCATCAGGCCACTGGACAGTCAGGCCCCATGCCATGTCACATTAGGTGACCCTGTTCTGGGCAGACGTCAGTCCCTGTACATGGGGACAGTGGTACTCAGTCAGTTACAGGGCATCTCCCTGATGTTGACCTTTCCACTCTATTTACAGCAAGCTTGGTCACGGGCAAGTTTAAGTTGCTTTCCATGAAGCTAGATTAAAGATATTATTAAGACTTCCCGTGCATGAAGTTTAGTAGTGACAAAGTAGTTTTCCAGCCAAATATTATGATTAATAAGAAAAAGGATCTAGTTAATTGAGACTTCTGAAAAACCATCAATGCCTCAGAAACCTGGTAATAAGAAAAACATAGCATCTCTAAAAGAGTCGAGGTTAAAGTAAACAACAGGTGCTCCGTGTATCCAGCAGTTCTCCATTGAAACATGAAGCGATATAGATGTTCCTGGCTATGCTACTTTATGCTGTAACTGATTTCTCAGTTTGCAGAGTGAGTGAATTAATTATAGCTAGGAGAGAGCTTTCATTTTAATGGGAATCTGAAAATGTAGATCCTAGTTTGCTTCAGGAATTACAGCATTAGACTTTAAAATCTGGCATGGAATGGGGTGTGTGTGTGTGTGTGTGTGTGTGTGTGTGTATTTCAATCCATCCACCCCTTACTTAGTATTCATAATGCATTCAAGAGAGATGGCTTTATAAATTTTAAAAAGTCTTTGGGGAGCTACATAGTTTTAGAATATGTATTAAAATATTTCTGGTAGGTTATTCAATCTTAAAAGTATCACATAGACTTTATTTGGATGAATGTGGATTTTCTTGGGTTAAAAGGGAGGTCCTATTATATAGAGTGAAGTGAGCCAGAAGGACAAACACCAATACAGTATACTAACGCATATATATGGAATTTAGAAAGATGGTAACGATAACCCTGTATACGAGACAGCAAAAGAGACACTGATGTATAGAACAGGCTTATGGACTCTGTGGGAGAGGGAGAGGGTGGGAAGATTTGGGAGAATGGCATTGAAACATGTGAAATGTCATGTATGAAACGAGATGCCAGTCCAGGTTCAATGCACGATGCTGGATGCTTGGGGCTGGTGCGCTGGGACGACCCAGAGGGATGGTATGGGGAGGGAGGAGGGAGGAGGGTTAAAAAAAAAAAAAAAGAATGGTGTGTTTAGTATGCTCTCTTTACATGCATTCATTTTGCTGGCTTGTTCATGAGAAACTCTAAATCATATGAGAAACAAACACCATGGTCTCCAGGAAAGATGTGTGTAGGAACTATAAAAACTGGAACAGGAAGAAGGTTTTCATTCTCTACCTTTATATTTATTCTTAAAATTGAAGGGAAACTAAAGCAATTATAAGTTCTTGGAGACAGTAGGTATTAGTACTATCTTATAGGAAATGATTTGTCTTTAGGGGTCCAGAAACATAAAAATATCCATGACCTTTTCCCCGTTAATTCTTCTCCTGGAAATTTACTCTCCAGAAGGACTTCAATAGGGACTTCCTTGGTGGTCCAGTGGTTATGAATCTGCCTTCCAATCAATGCAGGGGATGCAGGTTTGATCCCTGGTGGAGGAACTAAGATCCCACATGCCACACGGCCAAAAAAAAAGAAAGAAAGTTGAACTCATAAAAACAAAGAAAAGAATGGTGTTTGCTAGGGGCTGGGGGATATATATATCTAATGTATAACACAGTGACTATAGTTGATAATGCTGCATTGTATGATTGAAATTTATTAAGAGAATAGAACTTCAGTGTTTGCACCAAAATAAATTTGTTGTTGTTGAAAAAAAAAAAAAAAAAGGGAGGTCCTATTTTCCATGTAGGCCCTATTAGTCCATGTAGGAATATGGACTAAGAAGAGTAGGGCTGGAGGAGTGATAGTACAGCGCCCAGTGCTGCTGTTAAGTACTCAACAAACTCAGTGCTGTTGTTAAGTACTCAGCAAACTCAGTGCTGTTGTTAAGTACTCAGCAAACGGAAATCTCATAATTTAACCATGATGAGAACTAGGACTCAACCCGAGTTCTCTTCAGTCTAAATCCAAATCAGATAGCAGTGTTTGATCTGCTTTGGGCCACTGATATTTTAAAATTCAAAGATAAGATTCTTTGTGCCAGATTCAATAATTTAGTATTTTATTTTCTTTTTAAAGGCCTGATCTCTTAAAACCAAACATACAGCCTGAGAAAAAATTTACTTTTTGAAATTTCATTGATCCAGTTAGGGTCAGAGTCAACCTCGTGTGTGTGTTAGTCACTTAGTCATGTCCGCTCTTTGTGACTCCATGGACTGTAGCCCACCAGGCTCCCCTGTCCATAGGATTCTCCAGACAAGAATACTTGAGTGGATTGCCAATTCCTTATCCAGGGGATCTTCCTGACCCAGGGATTGAACCTGGGTCTCCTGTATTGCAGGTAGATTCTTTACCATCTGAGATATAGGGAAGTCCAATAAATAATCACTTCAGTTCAGTTCAGTTCAGTCGCTTAGTCGTGTCTGACTCTTCACGACCCCATGAATCACAGCATGCTAGGCCTCCCTGTCCATCACCAACTCCTGGAGTTCACTCAAACTCATGTCCATCGAGTCGGTGATGCCATCCAGCCATCTCATCCTCTGTTGTCCCCTTCTTCTCCTGCCCCCAATCCCTCCCAGCATCAGGGTCTTTTCCAATGAGTCAACTCTTTGCGTGAGGTGGCCAAAGTATTGGAGTTTCAGCTTCAGCATGAGTCCTTCCAGTGAACACCCAGGACTGATCTCCTTTAGGATGGACTGGTTGGATCTCCTTGCAGTCCAAGGGACTCTTAAGAGTGTTTAATAGGCGCTGAGAAGATGAATACTTAAATCTGAATTATCAGTCAGAATTTGTAGCTTTGTCTTGGAATTAAAAGAGTTTTTTTTTTTTTTTTTGGTATTATCTTCAATATCCTAGTAGTGAAATAGATATTTTTTACTTATCTGTATTATCAGTGTTCATCATAGGTTTATGGAAACAGGAAAACTGCATTCATTTACTTATTCTCTTCTGCAGTAGTGAAGCTGGCTGGCCGGGGAACTTGACAGTCTCAACAAAGAAATATTTGCTCTAACAGGTGTTATGTGATTTATCCACATAGACTATAGTGAGGGCTCATGGCATCTTCAGGAAAACATCCACCTGCAAGTGTGGATGTCACTTCTTATGATCATACTCTAACCTGCCTAACCTCCACCAGTCCTCCAAAGAGAAAGTAAAATGAATGGTTGTAAATTTTCTCTTCAGGCAGAGAGAGCATACATTGGGAACTGCTCATGAGGCAATGTTTTTGATGGCTAGGTAGGTTTTCTTGTCTCTTTTTCATTACTGTCTTTTCAGGTTATTTTGTACGACAGGAAGTGCAACCTTTTCATTATTCTCAGATTCAGTGATGAATATGTGAAAGTGATGACATTCCTTACGGGCATTTTTTGAAAACAAGTGATTTCTCTACCTGCTCTGGATCAATGTCCTGGTTCTAATCTTTGGTTCAGTCTGAGATAGATTAATATTTCATCCATACAGTGGTGCTCCACACATTTGAAGAGAAACACCATGCCTACTCCTGAGTGTGTCTACAGCAGCACCATCTAGTAGGAATAAAATGGGAGTCATGTAGGCAATTTAAACATTTCTAGTAAGTCAATTGAAAAATGCAGATTGAAATAGGTGAATAGTAATATATTTGAGTTAATCCATTATATCCAACATATTATTTAAACATATTCAATATAAATATTATTAAAGAGATATTTCACTTTCATTTTTTTCTTACTAAGTCTTCGCATTTAGGGGTGTATTTTATATTTGTAGACCATCTTAATTTGGACTAGCTTCATTCTAAGTGCTAAATATTTGCATACTGTTGGCCAATGGCTACCATGTATTGTATGGCACATTCTGAACTAAACATCCCCAGTGCCTTTGAATAATTCTGATAGTTATAGAGGTTTGAGCCTGTTCCCTGTCTAATACGTGATTACAGACACTCCTCTATTTCAAGTGTATTGTCTCTAGACTAGAGTTTCATCTGGTCTAACCTGGTTAAGAACCTAGGGTGGTGTTTCCCAAACCTTGATGTGCATACACAGTCACTTGGGAACCTTTTGAATCTGCATAGTTTTATTGTCTATGTCTGGAGTGCGTCCCAAGATTCTGCATTACTAACCAGTTCCCAGGTAACACTGATTTAGCTTTTTCAGAGACCACACTCTAGGTAGACAGAGCCTAGGGAAACTGTTTGCAAGAATCTTGTATTATGGATTATTCTGTTGTATACTTATTGCTGCTAACACTCCTAAGGAGATTTTCTTCATGTTTTGATATGCAGCTTTTCCATGCTATTTTTGTTCATTGGTTTTCTAATCTCTAGTATAGAATTTTGCATTTGTTATTGATATATCTTATAGGATTCAGCACATCAAATTAGACTAAAAGGTCACTGCAGATGCTAGTTCTCAACTACTGTATTCAGAATTGCCTCCACACTTCATGTAATCCCTACTCCTAATACCGTGTCCTCAGTATCATCTTTCATATCATTAAAAAAGTCAGAGTTTCTGCTTTGAAGTTGATTTTATTCATTACAGTTTTTCAGATTATGAGGATTTGGGCAGTAAATAATTGTAACAAATTAGATATCTTCTTGGTCAATATCTTTTAGGACATGGAATCCTGAAAATTACTTGCTAATGTTAATTACTTGCTAATGTTCAGTGTAGTCTGTTGTGTCTGTTCATTAAATGGTACTGGGAAACTGGACAGCCACATGCAAGAAAATGAAACTGGACCACTATCTTACACTGTACACAAAATTTAACTCACTGGATTAAAGACTTAGATAAAGTACAAGACCTGAAACCATAAACCTCCTAGAAGAAAACATTGGTGATAAGCTCTATGACATCCCAGTCTTGGCAACGATTTTTTGAATCTGACTCCAAAAGCAGAGGCAGTGAAAGAAAAAAAAAAAAAAAGTGGGACTGTATCAAACTAAAAATCTTTGCAAAGAAAAGAGAATCATTAATAAAATGAAAATGCAGCCTATGGAATCGGGGAAAACATTTGTAAATTATATATCTGATAGTGTCAGTCAGGAGAAGGCAATGGCACCCCACTCCAGTACTCTTGCCTGGAAAATCCCATGGACAGAGGAGCCTGGTAGGCTGCAGTCCATCGGGTCACTAAGAGTTGGACACGACTGAGCAACTTCACTTTCACTTTTCATTTTCATGCACTGGAGAAGGAAATGGCAACCCACTCCAGTGTTCTTGCCTGGAGAATCCCAGGGACGGCGGAGCCTGGTGGGCTGCTGTCTATGGGGCTGCACAGAGTCGGACACGACTGAAGTGACTTAGCAGCAGCAGCAGCAGTGTCAGTCACTCAGTCATGTCTCTTTGCAACCCCATGGACTGTAGCCCACCAGTCTCCTCTGTCCATGGGATTCTCCAGGCAAGAATACTGGAGTGGGTTGCCGTTCCCTTCTTCAGGGGATCTTCCTGACCCAGGGATCAAATCCAGGTCTCCCACACAGCAGGCAGATTCTTTATCATCTGAGCAATCGGGGAAGATCTGAACTGTATATAGAACTTATACTAGTCAGTAGCAAACAAACTCCCTAAACAGTCACATAAATTAGGCAGATCTGAAAAGACAATTTTTCAAAAAAGACATACAGATGGCTAACAGGTATAATTGTTTTATTCTTTTGCCTGTCCCAGCATATGTGTTTAATAGAGATTTGTATTGACTTAATTTAAGGCTTAATTCAGTGATCATGTTCCAAGTTGAATTGTTTTGCTTCGCTGACTCGTGGGGTGGGGGAGGACCCACGGTCTCATAACTTTTTTTGTTTTGTCTGGATTAATTGATTGCTGGTCTAGGAGTTGGATATCCTGTAAGGCTGATTGTAGTAAGGGACTACATGTAGTAAGGCATTTGAGAAAGGAGGCTTCTAAAAATGGACCAGCAAGAAACAAGATGGTGGATATTGCCTGCTAGAAGGTTGTTTAGATTCTTCTTTCACTGTTGTGAAGAGTTGAAATGATTCCTTGAGCATTTGCAGAAAATTGGGTGATTTGTACAGTAGGCCTCTCAGATCTGAAATTGAGAGAATATCATTGCCCTTGTAGGCTTGCGGTGAGAGTTCAGTGAAATAGTGTATTTCAGACACTCAGGATGGTGTTTAAAATAAAATGTGTTTCATTAGTACCATTAACTTGAAAATATCTTAATGGAAATCTTTAGTGTCATCAGTTTCTCTAGTACATTGAAAACCTGTCTTTAAAGTTTGTCGGTGGCTGGATTTTAGGATAGGTATGTACTTGAAAAAATGGAACTTTAAATCACTCTATGATTTATGTTCATGATACATGGACAACAGATTTTGGGAGGTTTTTGTTTTAAAGTTGAATGTATTATTTACCAACATTACCTACCTCCCATTAAAGCTATGATTTCCCCTTGTGCCTACTTGCAATTGAAAATCAACCTCAAAATGCTTTTTCTGGAGACCCTTTACCCTAAACAGCATGGATTCCCATTCACACGCACTTATGATCTTAAATAATATGAAGCAACACAGAATTATTTTGGGAGGCTCAGCTTGCTGCTTTTAAATATGAGTGTGCAGGTTTTTAAAGCTGAGTCTAAATCACAGAGAATGGGCATTGCCTGCTTGATATTTATTTCACTGAAAAATATAAAGCATATAGAGCATATTTCGGAGAAGGCAATGGCATCCCATTTCAGTATTCTTGCCTGGAAAATCCCATGGACAGAGGAGCCTGGTAGGCTGCAGTCCATGGGGCTGCTAAGAGTTGGACATGACTGAGCGACTTCACTTTCACTTTTTACTTTCACGCATTGGAGAAGGAAATGGCAACCCATTCCAGTGTTCTTGCCTGGAGAATCGCAGGGACGGGGGAGCCTGGTGGGCTGCCGTCTATGGGGTCACACAGAGTCGGACACGACTGAAGTGACTTAGCAGCAGCAGCAGCAGCAGAGCATATTTATTGTTTTGCTTATTCAGATCACTAGACCTTACATTTCTCTGGATGCAGTTCACAAGTAAGAAATAAAACCCTCCACTAACCTGAGGTAATTAATTCTGAGGGATGCCAGACCTTTCATAGTGTATTTTGAAAATGGTCTTCCACACAGGGTAGTAAGTAATGAATATTTCATAAAGAAATATTATTTATGGTGTTTTAAGCAACTTTGTTGAGAGATTTTGTATGGATTGATCAGGAAAGACATGTTTGCTAATCTGTGAATTTTTTTAGGTTGTTTAGAATTCTGTTTGCCTCAGAAGAATACATGTAGTTATGACTTTTCTTCTACTAGTTAAAAATATTGCAGTAACTTTTATAACTTTTTTAAGAATAAAAAATCATCAAGTTTTTCAGTGATTATCTTTCC
Organism: Bos mutus; assembly: GCF_027580195.1. Taxonomy (NCBI): domain Eukaryota; kingdom Metazoa; phylum Chordata; class Mammalia; order Artiodactyla; family Bovidae; genus Bos; species Bos mutus. The sequence continues at coordinate 61,121,241 of NC_091636.1, forward strand.
CAATAGAGATTGTTTAAAATGGAAGTCTTGACTGTAGTATTTGGAGAATGGTCACTTTTTAAAATCTAAAATACCTCTTTGTGGCAGTTTTAAATCATATCCATTAATTTAATTACCTGCCCCTTGAATATATAGACTGGGTTTAGTGATTTCATTCTAATAAATGCAATGCAGAGGACCCATGAATACCTAGCCTGGATCATAAAGAGCTAAGCAGTTTCTACAGGCTCTCTTTCCATCTTTGTCTCTGCCTCAGTCTCTATCTTTGTCTCTCTATATCTATATACCTATTCCTACCCCTGGGTTTCCCTGGTGGCTCAGGGGTAAAGAATCCACATGCCAGTGCAGGAGACACGGGAGATGTGGGTTCGATCCCTGGGTCGGGAAGATCCCCTGGAGAAGGAAGTAGCAGCCTACTCCAGTATTCTTGCCTGGGGAATCCACAGACAGAGGAGCCTGGTGAGGTAACAGTCCATGAGGTCTCAGAGTCTGTCATGACTTAGCAACTAAACAATAATTACTAGCCCTATTTCTACGTCTTTCTTTTTCTTTCCCTGGAAAAACCCACCTTTGGAGCCCTGAGTCTACATGTAAGAAATATGACACCAGAATTCATTATCCTGGAGAGACCTCATAAACAGGCCTCATAAAGATTGAGAGAGATGCCCAAGGAACCCAAATGTCCCAATTTCAGCTGTTTGTAACTTTCCATGCCAGGCACCAGATACGTGAGATGCTTTCAGCCCTTAGTAACTCATGGTCTGACCGCAGCCACATGCAGACCCCAGTGAACCCCACTTAGTTAAGGTTAGGTAACCCTTGGAGCCATGGTATGTAGCAATAATTTTTAAAATTGCCATTGTTTTATACAGTTGACTCTGAGGTAGCTTGTACGTGGAAATAGACAACTCTGGAATAGTCTGTTTTCTGAAAGGTACTCATGATGCACCTGAGTTTGTTTGACCCAGAAGTCAAGAAATGTAGGGCTGAAATGGGGTTCAAGCCTCTCCCTTTCATGGCTCCTGACACACCAATTTGAGCCCCGCAAGGGAAGACTTCCGTTCCCTAGGTGGTTAGATAATGGGTCACCATGTCAATTTCACTTTTTTATACTTTCATAGTTAAATATCCCAGGCTGAATTGATCATTTTAATATTGTGTCTTTCTACCATCTTATTTATACAATATTATTTGAATTGTTTGGTTATAGCATCTCTCTTACATTTGAGTTATAGTAGAGCTTTCTTATCTCTAATTTTTATATTTTTTATTGCAGTTGCTTTACAATGTCATGTTAGTTTCTGCTGTACAGTAAAGTGAATCAGTTCTATGTATACATATTTCCATTCTGTTTTTGTTTTCCTTCCCATTTAGTTCATTACCTCTGAATTTTTATTGTAAGTTGCAGCATTAGGTGCTAATGTGCAAGAAGAGATGCTGACTGATATTTTTAGAATGCAGATTTTAAAACATAATCCAGTCTCAAAGACATTAAAATGGGAAAAACATGTATCATAGATGGATGCAATATAATATTTGATATTTACATTCTTATATTCTAGAAAAGAATATTAAAAATTAAATTTCAAGATGATCGTCAGGGAACGGCACGTGAGTTGAGTGAGTCTGTTTTAGGGCCTGACTTTCATTCTAAAATAGAACATTTCAGTCGTCAGTTACTCAGAACCTTTCTGGGGCAGCTGATGCATATTACCCCAAATTCTTTCAAACATCCACATACATCAAAATCCTTGTGGGGAGAGCTGAGAAATCGTAGAAAAGCTGGCATTCACTTAAGGGCTTGGGGACTTACCTGGCAGTCCAGTAGTTAAGACTGTGCTTCCAACCGTACAGAGCACTGGTTCAATCACTGGTTGGGGAACTAAGATTCTGCTGCAAATTGTGGCTTGCAAAGAAGAAAAAAAAAAAAATGGAGAAGGCTTGGGTCTCTGTATTTTTAGCAAATCTCTCAACTGACTTTCATAGGCTCCCAAGTTTGAGAACTGTTACTCTGAAATATACTTATCTTCACGTATGGCAGAAAAAATGCAAAATAAATGTGCTTGGTGATTTTGAAAGCCTTAAAGACAGCTCAGCAAATCTGAAAAATGTAGAGGTAGAAGGAAAAGAGTTCCCATAAGCGTTAGGAAATCCTAGGAATCTTGTTGCTCAGTGGAAGCAAAGGTCTCAGTTTTGGACAATTAGGAAATTCCTTTATAGTGAGAGGAAATAGTATGGAAATATTAGTAAGGGCAAAAGTGTATCCATTTGCTTCTTTTCAGAATTGATTCCTTCTCAAAATATGACCCAGAGTCCCAGTAACCAGCTACCTTGTGAATATTCATGACCAGAAATTATGTACATTATTTTTCACTCTAGAACATGTTCTCAAGTCTTTGAGTTGAACAAACAGATTTAAGAAAAGATTAAAAAGTCTTTGAGCTGGTGGAAGAAAAGAACAAAAACTTCAAACCTCTCATTCACAGGATCTGTTTGGTCCCCAAAGATACTCATAAAAGTTGAAAAACACATACAGACCTAGTTACTTACAACCCAACAGCTAGGGAAGTGATATAGCTGGAATTCACCCAGCTATGAATTGTGGTTCCAGATTGCCACCTCTTACAGTGACTAGTCCTTGACTAGTCTTTCCTTCCTTACCATATGCTGGTTAAAACAAAAAGTGGATAGTCTGATTTAATTAGTTAAAAATTCGCTTCGATTATTTGGCAAAACTAACACAATATTGTAAAGTTTAAAAAAAAAAAAAATCCATAAAAGCACCAAAGTCATGAGGCCTCGGGCTTCCCTAGTGACTCAGACAGTAAAGAATCTGCCTGCAATATGGGAGACCCGGGTTCAATCCCTGAGTCAGGAAGATCCCCTGGGGAAGGGATTAGCTACCCTCTCTAGTATTCTTGCCTGGAAAATCTCATGGACAGAGGAGCCTGGAATGCTACAGTCTATGATGTCACCAAGAGTCAGACACACTGAGCAACTAACACTTTCACTTTCACGAGGTCTTATCAATTCTGTTCCTCAGATACTGACCACTGACAGCAATGTTCATGTTGTATATTTGCTACTTCCAAAGCGTTTTAAAAAGAAACCAACCTCTGTATGTGAGTCATAAGTCAAGAAAAGTATGTACTCAGAAACATACATATACATACATGTATATACACTTCCTTTTTTTTTTTTGGAATCAATGAATGAAACTTTTGATCTTATTTAAATTTAAATTCCTGCTCTATTGCTTTCCAGCTGTGTGATCTTGGCCAATAGATTTACATCTTAAAGTCATCAATAAAATGAGAATCTTAATAGGAAAAAAGAAATCAACCTCAAAAGGTTTCATATTGTATGGTTCCATTTATGTGGTACTTATGAAAAGATAAAATTATAAGTGGCAGAGCAGCGGTTGCCAGTGGTTGCGGGAGAGAGGAAGGCGTAGTAGACAGGGATGAGGGTTGGGTGGTGGGTACATTTTGTGTCTATTGTGGTTGTGGTTATGCACATTTACCCATTTATTAAACTTCACAGAACTGCACATAAAAAGGTAATCTTCCTTTGTTAATTTGAAAATAAAATTCAAAACATATGAAACCTAAAAGTAAGGAAGGAGATAGTTATGTTTAAAAAAAAAATGCCATAAGAACTATTTCATAGGGAGGATAAGGATGCTTAGAGGGGAAGACCACAATAACTTCCAAACTTCTTCTTTGGTCTTACACACACACACACACACACATTTGTATTTATAGCTGAATTAAAGTTGGTGAAAATAATGTATACTTTCCAAATTAAAAAATTTTTACAACCACTGTCATCTTAAGAAGCGTAACACTTCTAACATGATCACATGCTCCATGAATAGATTTGGTTGATATATCATTTTCTAAGAATGAATCTCTGGCATGAAATGCTCTATGTTACATGATAAATAATCATACAAAAATTATACACTCATCAAGGAGGACAATACATATAGAAAGTGCTGCAGAAACTCTAGTAGCTGGTTTTGACTTCAAATACACAAGCTATTCATCACTGATTTCTATCTTAAATATTTGATTAACTTAATTTAAATGAGCCCCTGTTGGGTCCTCTGTCACAATAATTGGTTGGAAATGAATTGTTTCAAACAGGTAAATTAATTTACCTTCCAATGGTGGTGGTGTCTTTTTATTATTATCAATTACCATTATTGAAAGTGAAAGTGTTAGTCACTCAGTCATGTCCTACTCTTTGCAACTCCATGGACTGTAGCCTTCTAGACTCCTCTGTCCTTGAAATTCTCCAGGCAAGAATACTGGAATGAGTTGACATTCCCTTCTTCAGGGGATCTTCCTGACCCAGGGATTGAACCTGCCTCTCCTGCCTTGCAGGCAGATTCTTTACCTATCTGAGTCACCAGGGAAGGCCCAATTACCATTATTAAATGGCAATTAATTATGTTTAGTGCATACTATGCACTGAGTAGATTCCTTCAGTAGTATAGCTTCATTGGAGCACATGGGGTAGGGTAAGAGGAAGCCTTGTTCAGAGTAGACGCTCAGTATAGTTCAGTTCTCTTCCTTTCCTAATTCATTTGTTTAAAAAGTTCCATAGTTCTGTGCATGTTAACAGGGGGTCTCACCTAGAAAGGGGACAAGTTGAGAGACCTGTGATATTAGGAGATTTAGAAGCTTTGCTGCTTGTTTGTATTTCTGGTTTCTCCTGTATGGGGGTCAAATTTTATTACTCTGTGATGTAGTAAAAGAACACCAAGACCTTGCCGGATACAGGTGTTCGTGTATCCCAGCTTAACCGAGTGCTTTCGTATCACCTTTTAGCTTATGTTCCAAAATCAACACTTCACAGTTACTTGCTTTGGCTTCTCACACTGTCTGCTGCTGCTGCTAAGTCGCTTCAGTCGTGTCCGCCTCTGTGCAACCCCACAGACGGCAGCCCATCAAGCTCTGCTGTCCCTGGGATTCTCCTGGCAAGAATACTGGAGTGGGTTGCCGTTTCCTTCTCCAGTGCATGAAAGTGAAGACTGGAAGTGAAGTTGCTCAGTCGCCGACTCTTCACTACCCCAGGGACTGCAGCCCACCAGGCTCCTTCATCCATGGTATTTTCCAGGCAAGAGTACTGGAGGGGGTTGCTATTGCCTTCTCCACTCACACTGTCTAGGGAACCAGAACTAGAGTGCATAGTTATCTGTGGATACTCGTGGCTGCAGGTGTTATAGATGAAAGTAAACCTGGGTGGAGAGGGAGAGAGAGAAGCAGGGAAGAGATCATGATTTGTCTTATAAAGCATTTATTTCAAATGCATGGGTCTACTGAGGGACATCTTCTTATTTTTGCAAGCATTCTGATGGTGCAAGGATTAAGAGTGTTCACTCTTTGTCATTGGTTGTGTGCTTTTATTTGATTTCCCAAAGTCCTCTTTTTCTTTGAGTTTTACCTCAAGCTACTGCCTAGCTGCTCTAAGAACACAGTACCCCTTCCCCTCCTCCAGGCTCACTGCCTTGCCCGTATGTGTTGAATTTGTCATGGCATTAGTCCTTTGGAGCTCTATCATGTGGCTCATATTTTTAAAAATGTAAGTATGTTTCAGGATAGATTGAGGATTTGGTGTAGAATATCCATACAATGAAAGTCAATTTTTTAGGCTTAAATCCTATGAGTTTTGACAAATGTGTGCAGTCTTTTAATCACCACTCAAAGTGAGATGTGAAACACTTTTCTCCTTCCATAAAGCTCTGTCTTGCCCCATTGTAGTCATCCCCTCTCCATGTCATCTCCTGCAACCACATCTGATGTCTGTCCCTATAATTTGCCTTTTTCAGAATGTCATATATGAGATTCCTACAGTATTTAGCCTTTGGGGTCTCACTTCTTCACTGAGTATACTGAGGTTGAGTTCCACTATATTGTATCTTGCATTAATGATGCAATAGCAAACTAGTACATAGCATTCTGTATGGCCGTATCACAATTTCCGTATCCATTCACCAGCTAATGGACTTTTACGTGGTTTCCAGTTATTAATTGTTATGAATAAAGTTGTTATAATCATTTGCTTAAAGATATCAGACATATGTTTTCATTTCACAAGCACATGCTTAGGAGTGGAATCACTGGGTCACATTTTTTAAGTGTGTGTTTTAATTTTTTAAAAACCATTAAAATGGCACCCCACTCCAGTACTTTTGCCTGGAAAATCCCATAGACGGAGGAGACTGGTAGGCTGCAGTCCATGAGGTCGCTAGAGTCAGACACGACTGAGTGACTTCTCTTACACTTTTCACTTTCACGCATTGGAGAAGGAAATGGCAACCCACTCCAGTGTTCTTGCCTGGAGAATCTCAGGGACAGGGGAAGTCTGGTGGGCTGCCGTCTCTGCGGTCGCACAGAGTCGGACACGACTGAAGTGACTTAGCAATTAGCAAACTCTCCCCAAATTCCTGTTGAACTTTTCTATTCCCATCACCAGTGTATGGGTTCCAGTTTCTCTACATCCTTGTGAGCACTTGGTAGTTTCAATATTTTTCTCAATGTATTTCTCATTTTAGTAAGTGGGGAGTGGAACTTCATTGTGGCTTTACTTTGCATTTTCTTAATAACTACAGATGTTGACCACGTTAAATGTCCTTTCTGTTCTCTGTAATATGTCTTTGGTCAAGTGTGAACACTCCAGTACCAGAGTCCATGGTTGCTCCAATCCAGGGATGCAGAAGAACTGTGGGTATGGAGGGACCATAGAAATGAAAACCAATTATAAGTTTTATGTGAATTAACCCCTACGTTGTTCAAGGGTCACGTTTATCTCAAAGAGCAGAAGTTTTAGATCTTAATGAAATTCTGTTTTGTAATTTTTCCCTTTGATGACTCATACCTTTTGTATCATATGTATGAAATCTTTACTTAACTCAATTATTTATTAAGACTTCCATGCTTTCTTTGAGAATTTCTACATGTTAAGTTTTACATTGTCTGTAATCTTTTTAAGCTAATTTTTTGCCTGTGGTGTTAAATTCCTTTTATGTATATATGTCCAAAAATATGTCCAGTTATAGCATCATTGTTGAGAAGACTTTCTTATCGACAGTGAAATATGTTGGTACATTTGTCAAAAAAGCAATTGACCCATATGAAGTCTTTTATATTCCTTGGCTTTATAGGTCTATTCTTATGCTAAAAAGATACTGCTGTGATCATTCCAGTTTCATGTTAGATCTTGAATAAGGTAATGTAAGTCCTCCAACTTTGTTCTTCTTTTAAAATTTTGAAAAATTGTTCTTGATTCTTCTGTCTCAAAAGACAGAATTTAGTATCAACCTGTCAGTTTCTACAGAAATGACTGCTGGAATTTTGATTAGGATTTCATTGAATTTAAATGTTAATTTGGAGACATCTTAATAATAAAGTGTTTTCCATGAGAAAACTACCTTTCCTTTAATTTGCTTATAATTTTCACTGCATAAATCTTGTTATTTTATGATATTTATGTCTACATATTGTGTATGTTTTCATACTATAAATAGGATTGTTTTATTTCAATTTCCAATTGTTCACTGGAAGCATATACATAAAAAATTAATGTTTCCATATTGATCTGTGTCCTGCAGTCTTGCTAAGTTAACTTTATTTATTCTAGTAATCTTGATGTAGATTCAATGGGAATCAGTCAGTGCATAACCAATTATGCTGTCTGTGAATAATTAATGTGTCATTTCTGTCTTTCCAAGTGATGTATCTTTTATTTTCTTTCTTTCTATTTTACTGGATATTTTCTCTAGTAATGTTAAATAGAAGTAGTGAGAATATACATCCTTATTGTATGTTCATTCTTAGAGGAAACCATTAACTCTTTTGTCATAGAGTGAGTTTAGCCATTCATTTTTTCCCCAGCTCCTTGTCAGGTTGAGTTTGTTCCCATCTCTTCTTAGTTTGCAGAGAGGTTTTTTGAGGTTGACTTTGGGCAAGTGCGATTTGTTCCTCTGCTTCTCGCAGAGTTAGGATGGAGGGCTCCTCTCTTGCCTCCTCAGGAAAAGGACCCTTTTTGCTTTAACTAATCCCACCACTGCTAGCCCCACCAGCCTAGAGTGAAAACACTTGCTGATCCATCTTTAATGCTGTTTCCTGTGTGAGAAAGGTTTGGGGATGAGGTTTTCTATGTGTTTCGTCTGCTGGTTGAATTTTTTTTTTTTTTTTACCTGTTGGTTGAATTTTTTACTGTGTACAGTGGGCATTTATGAAGTGACATCTCATTTACAGAAACACTGCTTATGTATATATAACTCACTTCTCTTCAAGTCTGGGTGGTTTCTGAGGGACCTGTTGACAAGAGCAATCTGTCTGATATTTTTGAATCTAAACTATTTTATCAGAATTTAGAAATAAGTTTTTTTTTAAATTCCAAATATATGTGCATGTATACTCACATATATATATGTAAAATTGTGACATTACATGTATTTTGAAAGATGTAAAACCTACAGTGAAACTGCAGTTATCACCATAGTATCCATGTTTGCGTGTATATAAGAGATATGTAATCTCTTGCTTGAAGATTCATGCCATTGTTCACTTCCTCACCTACTCCAAACCCTCCACCTAGCTAATCTGACATATTTTATTTCTGTAATATGGGAGCTTTAAATACCATTCATGTACTTTCCTGTCAGCATAATCAATCTTTTGAACATTTCTATCATTTAGGAATTATTGAAATGCATTTAGTCCTACTGGTACTCAGAGATAACAGTCACAATTTATCAATTAACAAAACAAGCAACCAATACAAACAAAAACTCACTAATGCTTCTGTAAATATGTTGAGTAGAGAACTCTGTACATTTAGCTTTTTTTTGGTTGAGTATACAGGTAGTTACAGAAATGCTTCATAGCTACTTCTTTTTTGAAGATTTCCAAATTTATTTAAATTATCAATAATGCTTTATTAATTTGCTATTGATGCTTTTGTGCAAAGTGCTTAAGAGAGGAAAAAGCTATCTTTATTCTTAAATTGTTCAACTTTATGCTCATATGTATTGTTGTGGTTCAGTTGCTCAGTCATGTCCAACTCTGCGATCCCATGGACTGCAGCATGCCAGGCTTCCCTGTCTTTCACCCATCTCTTGGAGCTTGCTCAAACTCATATCCATTGAGTCGATGATGCCATCCAACCATCTCATCCTCTGTTGTTCCCCTCTCCCTCTTCCCTCAATCTTTTCCAGCATCAGAGTCTTTTCTCCATACAAATAAGAAGATCTGTGTTAAGATGCTAGTAGCAGAGCATAGAAGTATCCCTTTGGAGCTTAGTGATTAAACTGTCTCACATGATGTATTATACTTCTTATGTAAACATTTCCCTGGATGTCATTCATAATTTCAAATGCAGATTTAAAGTAAAACTGTATAATATGGCACTAAAGTGGTACTTAATAGCCTAGAAACATTTTATGTATCATTGTGACTAATACCTTCTCCCCTGTTAATCACTAATATGAGAACATTGTTCTACCTTAAAAAACTTTTTTTATTATGTAAAGAAAATGTGTAACATCAATTTAATTAATGAAAATGAGCTACATAACAGCTAAACATTCAATGGTTTGATAATGATGCATATTTACACCTTCATCGTCATTACCCTCAAATATGAAAACATTCTCAGTGATTAATATTTGGTAGGCTGCTAGTATGTTTCTAGTATGGCTTCCCTGGTGGTTTAGAGGGTAAAGTATCTGCCCGCAATGCAGGAGACCCGGGTTCGATCCCTGGGTCTGGAAGATCCCCTGGAGAAGGAAATGGCAACCCACTCTAGTATTCTTGCCTGGAAAATCTCATGGACAGAGGAGCCTGGTAGGCTATAGTCCATGGGGCCGCAAAGAGTCGAACACGACTGAGCGACTTCACTTCACTTTAGTATGTTTCTATAACTGTAACTGTAAGGCTTTTAGCATCAAGCTAAAAATAATAAGATATTTCCTTTGAAAATATTTGAGAACCAAATTGAGACAATAGTATTTATCATAGACTATAATAATCCTCTCAGTGCAATCCAGCCCAAACTCCACAACACAGTAATTGGGAAAAATTGCAGAAGTCATTACTGGTTTTCCTTAATTTGATCTTTTCATCTTTTTTTAGAGGGCAGTGTCAACGTTTGAAAGCTTCACCATGTATAGCTTTTTAATGCTTCTCATTTTAATCATTGTTTTACTTCTGAACATAATTCCTGTTAATTTAGTTCAATATATGTTTAAACTGTTGACACAAGTATTAAAATTATGCTCAGAATATAGATTCAAGGATATTAGAATGAAATATAGTCAATGGTTAGAATAGTTGAATCATTTTAACATGGCATGATTGAATGTGTCATTGTCTGTTGTTTTGTAACAAAATCTGTAAACATAACAGCTTAAGGCAGAGTACATTCATCATTGTATGGCTTCTGTGGATAAGAAATGGTCTTAGATGGGTCCTCTGTTTCATGGTCTCTCACAAGGCCTGGGTCAGGATCTGTGGGCTCATCTGAAGATTAGACAGGGGCAAGATCCACTTCCATGCTCCCTCAGAGCTGTTGGTAGCCTTGAATCCCCCACACGTTGTCAGAGTGAGGTCTTCATATCCTCATTGGCTTTTGACCGGAGACCTCTTCAGTTCTTTGCCGTATTGGTGTCTCCACAGTGGCAGCACAGAATGCAAGCAAAGAAGCAGTAAAAAGAGTCTACTAGCAATATGAAGTCACAATTTTAACCTAATCATGGAAATGGCATCCCTTTAACATTGCCTGTTATTGGTTAGAGGGAAGTTCTTCATGGGGAGGGAAATACACAAAGCCATTAATAATAGATGAAGGGATCACTGGGGTCTACCTTAGAGGCTTCTTACCACTTTCCATATTGAAGTAAGCATTTCTTACACAAACCAGGTATTATTGTTTGAATCTTTTGTTGGACTAACTGAAATTCTTTATCCTAATATTAAGTCTCTTTGGTGAATTTAAAACTTGTATACTTCATATTTTGTTTGCTACGTCACCAATATTTCTTCTCAACCAAAACTTTTTTTCCAAATTCAAATTTTACCTTAATGTATGGAAACCTTCAAAACACGGTGGTAGAAATACCGACCCAAGACACTTATTGGGAAGATAATGGAAGAAGTCAAGACATGATTTCATTCAAATTCTTTTCTTGCCAATTTTTACATATCTTTGAGACTCAATTCTTCATTTAAAATGAACATAACAATGTCATCCTGTTTGATAGTTTTTAACAGTATAACATAAGATGATAAAAATAAAGCATGTAATGTAATACTGGTACACACTGTTACATAAATGGGCTTTATCAGTACCATGCATATCATTACTTGGAGAATGAAGAATCCTATTGATGAAAAACTGTTAGCTCTTCTTTAGTAAACTGAAGTTGTTTGATAATTTTGGGACACTTTTACTGATGAGATTGTTTGTTTAAAGTGATGCTTAAGAGAAATAGAATTGAAATGATCAATTATTGATTAGTTGCTGAATTGTGGGCTAAAAAGGAACCATGTCTTACTGAGAATTTTCCATAGATGAATTACTGATGTTACATGTCCAAATTTAATGCTGGCAAAATGTCCATAATTTCCAATATGATTGAGAGATTTGATGCAATTCCTATAAAAATGCTAATGACATTTTTCACAGGCACATTAAAAAAAACTGAAGTCTTTATAAAACCACAAAAGACAACCAAAGCAATCTTGAGAAAGGAGAAAAAAGATGGAGGCTTCACACTACCTGATTTCAAAGTACTTTACAAAGTAAAAGTAATCAAAACAATAGTGTACTGGCATTAAAATAGACATAAATAGGACAGAGTAAAGTGTCCAGAAATAAACCCATGCATATAATACAGTAACTAATTTTTGACAAAGACACCAAGAATACACATGGAAAAAGGATTGTCTCTTCAATAAAAGGCGTTGGAAAAACTGGATAGCCACATGCAGGAGAATCAAAGTGGACCCTATCTTATACCATCCACAGAGATCAACTCAAAATGAATTAAAGACTTAAATTTAAGACCTGTAACCATAAAATTCTAGGAGAAAACAGGGAAGAAAACTCCTTGAAATTGGTCTTGGCAATGGTTTTTTGCATGTGGTATGAAGAACATAGGGAACAAAAGCAAAAATAAATGAGTAGCACAGCATCAAACTGAAAAGTTTCTGCACAGCAAAGGAAACACCAAAATGAAAAAAAACCCACAACTTTTGGAATGGGAGGAAGTATTTATAGACCATATATCTGATAGGGAACTAATAGCCAAAAAATATAAGGAACTCATATAACCCAATATAAAAAAAAAATAGCAACAACAATAACAACAATAAGAAATAACCTGATTAAAAAATGGGCAAAAGACTAGAATAGACATTTTTTGCATAGAAGCTTTACAAATGGCCAACAAACACATGAAAAGATGCTCAGTGTCACTAATTAGTAGGAGAATGCAAATCAAACCAGGATGACATATCACCTCACAGCTGTTAAGATGACTGTTTTCAAAAAATCATAAAATGGTAAGAATTGGTGAGGATGTAGAGAAAAAGCAACCCTTGTACACTGTTAGTGATTGTGAGTTCAGTTCAGTTCAGTCACTCAGTCGTGTCCGACTCTTTGCGACACCATGAATCACAGCATGCCAGGCCTCCCTGTCCATCACCAACTCCCAGAGTTCACTCAGACTCACATCCATCGAGTCAGTGATGCCATCCAGCCATCTCATCCTCTGTCGTCCCCTTCTCCTCCTGCCCCCAATCCCTCCCAGCATCAGAGTCTTTTCCAGTGAGTCAACTCTTCGCATGAGGTGGCCAAAGTACTGGAGTTTCAGCTTTAGCATCATTCCGTCCAAAGAAATCCCAGGGCTGATCTCCTTCAGAATGGACTGGTTGGATCTCCTTGCAGTCCAAGGGACTCTCAAGAGTCTTCTCCAACACCACAGTTCAAAAGCATTAATGCTTCAGCGCTCAGCCTTCTTCACAGTCCAACTCTCACACCCACACATGACCACAGGAAAAACCATAGCCTTGACTAGACAGACCTTTGTTGGCAAAGTAATGTCTCTGCTTTTGAATATGCTATCTAGGTTGGTTATAACTTTTCTTCCAAGGAGTAAGCGTCTTTTAATTTCATGGCTGCAGTCACCATCTGCAGCCATTTGGGAGCCCCAAAAAATAAAGTCTGACACTGTTTCCACTGTTTCCCCATCTAATTCCCATGAAGTGATGGGACCAGATGCCATGATCTTCGTTTTCTGAATGTTGGGTTTTAAGCCAACTTTTTTACTCTCCTCTTTCACCTTCATCAAGGTGAAATTTGTGATCACAAGATTGTGAACTGGTCCAGCCAATATGAAATTTGTGATCACAAGATTGTGAATTGGTCCAGCCAATATGGAGAACAATACAAAGTTACCTCAAAAATCTAAAAACATCACTGCTGTGTGATTCAGTAGTGCCATTTCTGGGTACATAAACATACAAACTGAAACCAGTATCTCAAAGAGACACCTTCTCAAAAAGGTATCTTCATGCCTATGTTCATTGCAGCATTATTCACAGAAGACAAGATATGGAAGCAACCTCAATGTCCTTCAACAGATGAATGGATAAAGAAAGTGTGACTCATACACACATACATGCACATACACACAACAATATTATTCAGTCTTAGAAACAAATAAGGGAATCCTGCCACGTGTGACAACATGGATGAACCTAGAGGATATTATGTTAAGGAAGAAAACTAGATACAGAAAGACAAATACTGCATGATCTCACTTATATATGGAATCTCAAAAGATTGAACTCATAGACACTGAGGATAGAGTGGTAGTTTTCAGAGACTGGAGGAGGGGAGAAATCAGTCAGTAGATATTGGTCAAAGGGTACTGATACTCAGTAATAAGATGAAGATTTGAAAAAGTAATATACACCATGGAGACTATAGTTAATAATAATATGGGTTAGAAATTTGCTGCAAGGGAATTTTAATTGTTCTCATCACAAAAGAGGCATATATAGAAAAAGAGAAAATTTAGCTTTGGTGTAACCAAATTTTTCTAAAATTTATTACCCTGCATGGAGACAAAGTAAAATAATCAAGAAGTTTTCAGTTTAAAAAAGTCAGTTGTATACATTAAATACTCAATATTCACTATATGTTTAGATACCTGCCAAGTATTGCTTAATGTTGAATACCATCAATTATAACTCAGTATTTTTTAGTGGTTTTTTTTTTAGGTGAACTTTATATAAAATGGCTTGAATAAATTTGCGTTCTGACAAATTAATTTTCATCCTTAGTTTATATGTGATATGTGTTAAAAAGCAGTGTGAAAAAACAGACAGTGTATTTTGACAGCTGGCAAAAGTTATCTAAAAGAAGCATATAAATTATAGTTATAAATTTGGATTTTATTTTTATAATAAGGGAGAGACATTGTCAGAGAATGCCATGGACATCAGTAGTTTGCTCAATAAATGATGGTAAATTTGTGCATTATAAATCCCTCTCCTAGCTTAATTTACCATTGAGGATCATTTCTGTTACTGTGAAAATCCTGGGGCTATCAGACTACTGTCAATTATCCTGGGAAATGAACTAAACCTGGCATTTACTGCAACTGTGGAGAGGGAGCTCCATTTTAATCCTTCATGCAGTGTGTGAAGTCTTGGGGAATTAACTCACTTAGTATTAACAGAAATAGAGCAACTATCTTCAGTTCAGTTCACTTGCTCAGTTGTGTCCGATTCTTTGTGACCCCATGAACCGCAGCATGCCAGGCCTCCCTGTCTATCACCAACTCCTGGAGTCCACCCAAATCCATGTCCATTGAGTTGATGATGCCATCCAACCATCTCATCCTCTGTCGTCCCCTTCTCCTCCTGCCCTCAATCTCTCCCAGCATCAGGGTCTTTTCCAATGAGTTAGCTCTTTGCATCAGGTGGCCAAAGTAATGGAGTTTCAGCTTCAACATCAGTCCTTCCAATGAACACCCAGGACTGATCTCCCCCAGGATGGACTGGTTGGATCTCTTTGCAGTCCAAGGCACTCTCAAGAGTCTTCTCCAACACCACAGTTCAAAAGCATCAATTCTTCAGCACTCAGCTTTCTTCACAATCCAACTCTCACATCCATACATGACTACTGGAAAAATCATAGCCTTGACTAGATGGACCTTTGTTGGCAAAATAATGTCTCTGATTTTTAATATGCTGTCTATGTTGGTCATAACTTTCCTCCCAAAGAGTAAGCATCTTTTAATTCCATGGCTGCAATCACCATCTACAGTGATTTTGGGGCCCCCAAAATAAAGTCAGCCACTGTGTCCACTGTTTCCCCATCCATCTGCCATGAAGTGATGGGACTGGCTGCCATGATCTTAGTTTTCTGAATGTTGAGCTTTAAGCCAACTTTTTCACTCTCCTCTTTCCCCTTCATCAAGAGACTCTTTAGTTCTTCTTCACTTTCTGCCATAAGGGTGGTGTCATCTGCATATCTGAGGTTATTGATATTTCTCCTGGCAATCTTGATTCCAGTTTGTGCTTCCTCCAGCCCAGTGTTTCTCATGATGTACTGTCTGCATAGAAATTAAATAAGCAGGGTGACAATATGCAGCCTTGATGTACTCCTTTTCCTATTCGGAACCAGTCTGTTGTTCCATGTCCATTTCTAACGTTGCTTCCTGAGCTGTATACAGGTTTCTCAGGAGGCAGGTCAGGTGGTCCAGTATGCCCATCTCTTTCAGAATTTTCCACAGTTGATTGTGATCCACACAGTCAAAGGCTTTGGCATAGTCAATAAAGCAGAAATAGATGTTTTTCTGGAACTCCCTTGTTTTTTTGATGGCTTTTTCAATGATCCATTGGATGTTGTCTGGTTCCTCTGCCTTTTCTGAAACCAGCTTGAAGATCTGGAAGTTCATGGTTCACATATTGCTGAAGCCTGGCTTGGAGAATTTTAAGCATTACTTTACTAGCATGTGCGGAGAAGGCAATGGCTTACTCCAGTACTCTTGCCTGGAAAATCCCATGGATGGAGGAGCCTGGTAGGCTGCAGTCCATGGGGTCGCTAAGAGTCGGACACGACTGAGTGACTTCACTTTCACTTTTCCCTTTCATGCATTGGAGAAGGAAATGGCAACCCACTCCAGTATTCTTGCCTAGAGAATCCCAGGGACTGGGGAACCTGGTAGGCTACCTCTATGGAGTCTCACAGAGTCGGACACGACTGAAGTGACTTAGCATAGCATAGCATAGCATTACTAGCATGTGAGGTGAGTGCAATTGTGCTGTAGTTGGAGTATTCTTTGGCATTGCCTTTCTTTGGGATTGAGATGAAAACTTATCTTTCCCAATCTTGTGGCCACTGCTGAGTTTTCCATATTTGCTGGCATATTGAGTGGACATTTTCACAGTGTCATCTTTCAGGATTTGACATAGTCCAACTCAATGAAACTAAGCCATGCCATATGGGGCCACCCAAGATGGACGGGTCATGGTGGAGAGGTCTGACAGAGTGCGGTCCACTGGAGAAGGGAATGGCAAACCATTGCAGTATTCTTACCCTGAGAACCCCATGAACAGTATGAAAAGGCAAAAAGATAGGACACTGAAAGTTGAACTCCCCAGGTCAGTAGGTACCCAATATGCTACTGGAGATCAGTGGAGAAATAACTCCAGAAAGAATGAAGGGATGGATCCAAAGCAAAAACAATACCCAGTTGTGAATGTGACTGGTGATAGAAGGAAGATTTGATGCTGTAAAGAGCAATATTTCATAGGAACCTGGAATGTTAGGTCTATGAATAAAGGCAAATTGGAAGTAATCAAACAGAAGATGACAAGAGTGAACATAGACATTCTAGGAATCAGCGAACTAAAATGGACTGGAATGGGTGAATTTAACTCAGATGACCATTATATCTACTACTGTGGGAAGGAATCCCTTAGAAGAAATGGAGTAGCCATCATGGTCAACAAAAGAGTCAGAAATGCAATCTCAAAAACAACAGAATGATTTCTGTTCATTTCCAAAGCAAACCATTCAATATAACGGTAATTCAAGTGTATGCCCCAAAAGTAACACTGAAGAAGCTGAAGTTAAACAGTTCTATGAAGACCTACAAGACTTTCTAGAACTAACACTCAAAAAAGATATCCTTTTCATTATAGGGGACTGGAATGGAAAAGTAGGAAGTCAAGAAACACCTGGAGTAACAGGCAAATTTGGCCTTGGAGTACAGAAAGAAGCAGGGCAAAGGCTAATAGAGTTTTGCCAAGAGAATGCACTGGTCATAGCAAACACCCTCTTCTAACAACACAAGAGAAGACTGTACAAATGGAGATCACCAGATGGTGACACCAAAATCAGATTGATTATATTCTTTGCAGCCAACGATGGCGGAGCTCTATACAGTTAGCAAAAATAAGACTGGGAGCTGAATGTGGCTCAGATCATGAACTTATTTCCAAATTCAGACTGAAACTGAAGGAAGTGGAGAAAACCATTAGACGATTCAGGTATCAAATTCCTTATGACTATACAATGGAAGTGCGAAATAGATTTAAGGGACTAGATCTGATAGAGAGATTGCCTGATGATCTATTGATGGAGGTTCCTGACATTGTACAGGAGACAGGGATCAAGACCATCCCCATGGAAAAGAAATGCAAAAAAGCAAAATGGCTGTCTGAGGAGCCCTTACAAATAGCACTGAAAAGAGGGGAAGTGAAAAGCAAAGGAGAAAAGGAAAGATATACCCTTTTGAATGCAGAGTTCCAAAGAATAGCAAGGAGAGATAAGAAAGCCTTCCCCAGAGATCAATGCAAAGAAATAGAGGAAAACAATAGAATGGGAAAGACTGGAGATCTCTTCAAGAAAATTAGAGATACCGAGGCAACATTTCATGCAAAGATGGGCTCCATAAAGGACAGAAATGGTATGGACCTAACAGAAGCAGAAGATATTAAGAAGAGGTGGCAAGAAAACACAGAAGAATTGTACAAAAAAGATCTTCATAACCCATATAATCACGATGGTGTGATTACTCACCTAGAGCCAGACATCCTGGAATGTGAAGTCAAGTGGGCCTTAGAAAGCATTACTATGAACAAAGCTAGTAAGGTGATGGAATTCCAGTAGAGCTATTTCAAATCCTGAAAGATGACGCAACTATCTTAGTAAGTGTCATATTATCATAAGACTTGATATTAAAGTAGCACATTGTGAAACTGGATAGAAAAAGTCTGAATTAGACAATTTGTGTAAATTGCAAGAAATTAAATCCTGTATATAGAGTCACTAGCCAAGAGAATTTCATTTGAATATGCAAAACTTTTTATGAGCACATCTTAATTTGAGAGCTTGGACTGTTATTATATTGAATTGCAGTAAAGTTATGTGTCAATGCAGGCTGTGTGATTAAGTTTGGAGTAGAAACTAATGTGGTATGGATAATATTTTGCAAATATTAAAGGAATGCATTTACATTTATACATGCAGTCTTGCTTGGTGGACCATGTTCATTCTACATTTGAGCCTTATTAAGATTTATAGTCCCAGGGAATAAGACTAGATATTAGCTAGCATGGAGAGGCACCTTTGCATGTCAAGTATCAGGAAAGAAAATTACTTAAGATTTTGTTGAGTTTTTTTCCTATTAAAAGAATAGAGATTTTTATCTCAAAGTTCCTTCTTTTATCTCAAACTAATGAAGCGTGATGTAACAGAAATAATTAAATATTTTTTTGAATTCCTATCATACTGATATGTTTTAATTGGGATCTCACAGAGTAATGCACAGCCCTTGCCCACAGCTGGTTACCAGGCTGAGCTCATGGGATCTGAGTGTTACCAGATCAGCTGATACAAGGGCACAGAGAGATGCTGTCTCCTCTCCTTGCAGGCACCCTCTTATATCTCAGCGGGTATCTTGGATATCCCATCAGTGGCATGAGGGATGGGGGTAGAGCCTTCCTTTCTAGTCTCCCAGAGTTAGGACTAGACTCCCTACTTAGCAAGTCTTGGAGGAGGCAGATGGCGGCCCATATCAACTTCTCTCTTTGTAATTAGGATGAAGCTGCTTTGGGCTTCTGCTAAAATACCCAGTCAGCAGGAAGGGGTCCAGTTCTCAACCCGGTTATGCTAACACATGGCTGGCACAAGCCCTGTTATCCGAGTGACACAGTTGACTTGACCACATCTGTCACTAAGGACCACTGCTTGCTTTCTTTTGGGGGGGGGGGGGGCTTTTTCAGAAGAATTAATTTACTAATTAGCCTGCAGCAGGTCTTAGTTGTGGCATGCAGATCTTCATTTGTGGCGTGTGAACTCTTAGTAGTTGGGGTGTGTGAACTCTTAGAAGTTGTGGCGTTTGGGATCTAGTTCCTTGACCAGGGATTGAACCCTGGCCCCCTGCATTGGGAGCACCTACTCTGAGCCACTGAACACCAGGGAAGTCCCACAACCACTGCTTTCATGTCAGGTGTATATTTACCACTTCCACAGAATTAGATTTTAAAAACTTGGCATCCTAGCCTGGTCATATTTGTTATACAGCTGAAAGAACAACTGATCTGTAATCCCAATAATTCAATTTAAGTCTCATAAGGATTGTATCAGATAAAAGTAATCAGTGGCTGTCAACTAGTTGAAATAATTTGTCAAGTGACATTTTTCATGTAAGTGTTTACTGTTATGATGCTGAAAGCTTGGCTTCTGTTCACAGGTGCCAAACTGAACCTTGGAGACCAAATTTTGGAGAAGTAGAAAAGAATAGCTTTATTGCTTTGCCAGGCAAAGAGGTGACACAGTGCGCTCCTGTTCGTGAAAACTCTGTGGTCCTAACCCAGGAGGATTTCACGAGGAGTTTTATAGCAATGGTGCAACGGTGGGGTTGCTGATAAAATTAGAGTATTTGCAGGGCATGCATTCCTCTCATCTGGTCTCAGGTCATCTTCTAGATGAATTTCTGTGGTTCTCTTGATGTCGCCTCAGGTGGTTTTAGCCACCTGATGAGAAAAACTGACTCATTTGAAAAGACCCTGATGGTGGGAAAAATTGAAGGCGGGAGGAGAAGGGGACAACAGAGGATGAATGAGATGGTTGATGAGGTGGTTGGATGGCATCACTGGCTCAATGGACATGAGTTTGCGTAAACTCTGGGAGTTGGTATTGGACAGGGAGGCCTGGGGTGCTGCAATTCATGGGGTCTCAAAGAGTCGGACATGACTGAGCAACTGAACTGAACTGAACTGATCAGGTGGTTTTTCTCTGATATGAAGACTGCTGACATTTTAAAAGCACTTAAAGACATTGTAATGTGTATCCCTTTAGGTTGAACCAGGACCCTGCCCTGAGTCTGCACTACTGATTCTTGGCAGTCCCTCCCTTGTTTTAGCATCCCCTCCCTTCCCTGATTAGCAACTGTTGGAATCTGCCCTTTGGAACTCAGGGAAGGGCATGGAGGTTGGAGTCAAGAAAGAGGACAGGAAGCCTTCTGTGCCCAGGAGCCCCACAGGGTCCTGCTTGTTTTCACTACTAGCATAGTTATGAAAGTAGGCTTATTGTTCATAATATTTCCTACAAGTTCAGTATGTAAAGTAAAATAATACAGGTAAAAATTTTACATTAATCTTGGTTTAAGATTTAACGTTAATTTTAATCTTAATTCATTGTCACAGAAACTTCACCCTTTCTCTGTGGTTTTGAAATATATTTCCTTATTTTCATCTTCATTCCATTCATGGCAATCTTCATATTATATCTATATCTGATTGCGCATAACACTTTAGTGATATCTGTCCTCTTTTAATGAAGCTGCATTTTGTAGGGATTTGTGTTTTAGATATAATTTGTAGATATAATTCCTTTAGCAAGTAGGATCCTGGCATCCACAAAACTCTCATTAATGAGAATCTTACAAAATGAGAGAACAGCTTAAGATAAGTTCTGTGAAAAGTGTTTAACTTTTCTAATATAAATCCATTAAATCTGCCCTGGTCAATTGTAACAGCTCCATTTGGTGGTAATAATGCAAGCACCAACTCACTTGTCTTGCTAAGAAATCTTATCTAAAATCCATATTATAACCTCACAATGAGACTTGTATGGTGTTTTCTCTGCTGTACTTTTACTTGATGTTTTATTTTATTTTGATCAAGTGAAGAAAGCTCTCTATATTCCAGTGACATAGCAGAGTTCTTCTCACACCTTTGAGACCTGGGAATCTCTGACAAGACCCTTGACATTTGCCCATTAAAACTACAGCTTGGATAAGATTCAGAGTAGCTGAGCTCTAACCAGCAGTAGCTCATCATTTGCTGCATAGCTTTCTCTTTTCAACTGGCCAGATGCCATTCACTTTACTTTCATGTACACCGTGAAGCTCTTTCCATCCAGCCAGCTCATGTGCTGTTATTATTGCTTTCGAACTTTTAAGGTACATTTTAGACAGTTCTGCCTTACGGCCATAGAACTGTGTAAATTAGCCATCCGTACCGTGCTAATACATCCATCAGTGATTGCCCACCCACATGGACTTGAACTGCCATTGTCTACCACATCTTTTAATTAAATGAGTGTCCACTGGGAACTCAGTGTTTTGCAATGTCAAGATGTCTTCACTCTTATGTATGAGATTCCTGCTTGCTCTTTGTGGGTACACCAAAATGTGTCCTGTTTCACAGTACGGACATATTTAATATTCATTTAAAAATCTGCATTGGCATCATTCAAAATATTATAGGTGCCACCTAATTGAGTTCTGAAATATTTGAAATTTACCAATGTTAAAACAACATATTCTGGAAATAATACAATAAATAAAAGACACAGATGGTGAAAATATTATCAGATGCATAAGCAAGCTCAAATTGAAAAGTCCCCAAATTATAATAACAGCATAATTCTATTAGCAATTTTATGGTAGCTGTAGTAGATTATGCTTCTCAAATAATCACTCAAGTTCTTACAGGATTTACCTGGAGCAGTAAGTATGCTTATCAATGACAGAGATTAGAGCTTCATTTTAAAGCCTGTTAACCTTTCAATTAAAATGCTTATTAAAATATTTGTTCTCAAACAGATGTGGGCTGTTTTAGAAAGTAAATACTGGCATAAAATGAGATATATGTATCACTCAAAATATTGGTTACTACTGAAATATTTGGATATGCATGTCAGTTCATACCAGACCCAATTCAGAATTACAGAATACACTTCTGCAAGAAGTAGTGGAGGATGAGAAATTAACAGAGAACACTTCAGATTGTGAAGACATTCCAGGGTTTGGATGGATGAAGCAGAGCTATGCTATTTCACTTTATTCTGGGGGGATATAGTACAAATAAAATTCTGAAAAAGCCCAGTTACATGGCTTTCTGAAGGTGTATATCTGAATATGTGTGTACATTTTTTGTATACGGTGAGGCAGTAGTTCAGGTTGCTTTGGTTCTTTAAAGCAGAAAAAAAGAGAAAACACCAAAATTAAATAATGTATGGATTTATTGCTTATCATATCTGAAAAGTGTGCTGTTATATGAACTTCAGGCATCGTTTGGCCAGGGCTTCATAACATGTCTATGTGATTGTCTTCACTTTGTTCTCTCCTAAGAGGCAGCTTGAGCCTATGTTCCGTTATCATAAAATAAAGGATGCAGCAGTTCAGTGCATCACATTTCTAAATACATCAACCAGAGAAAGGAACCTTCTTGTCCTGGTATTTGTGTGTGCTCAAGTTGCTTATGTCTTGTCTGACTCTTTGTGATCCCATGAACCATAGCCTGCCCAGCTCCTCTGTCCTTGGGATTTTCCAGGCAAGAACACTGGAGTGGGTTGCCATTTCCTTTTCCAGGGGATCTTCCCAACCCAGGGATCGAACCCAGGTCTCCTACATTGGCAGGTGTATTATTTACCACTGAGCTAACGGGTACGCTCCTCTTGTCCTTGCCCACCAAACAGAGATGCTTGGCTTCATTTGCTCTTAATTGTTCTATCTTAGATTTTGTATACATCCAAGTTGTTCACAGAGGTCAGTGGAATGACATGCTTGGGTTAGTTTAGACCTGGTATACTGATCCATCACTGCCTAAGTATTGTCACACTGGGCTTTCCAGGTGACTCAGTGGTAAAGAATTTGCTTGCCAATGCAGGAGGCACCTGAGACTCGGGTTGGATCCCTGGGCCAGGAAGAGCCCCTGGAGGGGGAAATGAGAACCCACTCCAGTATTCTTGCCTGGAAAATCCCTTGGACAGATGAGTCTGGTGGGCTGCAGTCCATGCGGTTGCAAAAGAGTTAAGCATGCATGCCAGTCATGTCAATTCAAAACAAAAGTGATGGCCGCTGAAAAATGGGCTAGAATAGGAATAGATACCAAGAGTGTCTTCTCTCAGGGAGAATGTGAAATAGGAAATTGGAAGGATGAAATAGGGGCCATGTCTTGTCAGCCTCAGGATAGTTTCAGGGCTTGCAGTTCTATAAGGATCAAAGGAATTTGGATCTACCTCCAAACTGACCTCTTAACTATAAAAAGGTATGTTTTTACATAATTCTTTTAAAAAAAGTTCTAATGTAACCTAAGGATAAAAGTAATAACTTGATTCCTGTCCCTCAGGTGCCTTCTCTTGTTGCAGTTGTTGGTATTCTTGGGGAAGATCCACTCCATTTAAAAAGCAGCGTCTCTCCCCACAGTTGCAGTTCACTTTCTCTGCTTGCTTTTTCCTGCACAACCAGACATCTGTAATGCACTAGTTTGTTACTGTTAATTCCTCTCCTCTAGAAGATAAGCTCCACGAGAACAGGGATTTTGGACTGATTTGAACATTGAATGAAATAGTGCGTCCTTTGGTAAGTGTTTTAATGAACACTCTGGATACATTATCATGCATCCTTTTATATGTTACAGTAGCACTTGACGCTTCTGAGGATGGCCATTTTAATAAAGATTGTTAAAGAAGTTAATTGAATAGAAAAGTGCTCACATATCTTTCTCTGGATGTGGTGTCTGATGCTGTTTCTAACCCAAGATGCTGCCAACTTCCTTCTGTTGAGCCAAGGACAGTCTATTAGTCAGCTTGAGCTACCATAACAAAATCTCTGAGACTGGTACTGTAAAGAACAGAGATGTATTTAGTCACAGTTCTGGACGCTAGGATTCCAAGATCAAGGTTTTGGCCAATTCATTTTCTGGTGAGGGGACTTGCCAGCTTTGAGAGGATGATGAAGGGAAGGGGTGAAGGAGGGGACAGGAAAGTGGGGGAGAGCACAGGAGCTCTTGGTTTCACTAAAGGACTCTAATCCAGCAAGACAGTGTGCCATTCTTACATTCTTACGACCTCATTTAACTTTAATTACTTTTTTCTCCAAATACAACCATACTGGGGTTGGGGCTTCAACATGGATTTGGGGCAAGGGTACAGGAGTGGAGTACCAACATTTAGTCTGCAACAGACAGCTTACCTGTAGATCCAGTGTCTAAAAAGAGGCTGGGCTACCAAGCCTGGTGGAATTCAGTATCACCTGATTATACTAATCAGCTACTCCCATTCTTGAAGTGAGGAAAACATGACTAGTTGTTCCCCTTTATCTTTAAATGCCAAAATGAAAATACAAGATTAATTTACTTTTTATCAATGTATAATATAATACTAGGGCATCAATTGGACCCTGTTGAAGTTGGCTGGATCTAACTTTTAAATGTGCAGAATGGGAACTTTGCCACCTTACTCTTGACTTAGGCAAAGAGAACTTCTGAAAGCCTATTAGATTTATTTGTGTTAATACATCATCTTTGCTCCTGACAGTCTTTTACAAAAATCCAACCTAGAATCGGTGAGTGGCGTTGCATATGTGCACTCAATCAGGGCAATTAAGATGGCAATATCAGCCAGAACCTATGGGTGATTTTACCAGCCCATTAAACTGAGCATTGGAGTTGGTGTTTTCAGTTCCCAAGGTGGCATTTAACTGCCTTCTCTGTAGTTAACACTCTCTGCCCAGCTTTCAATTAAGCAGCAGTGTTGGGCTGGGAAGAGCACGTGGAATTTGGAATTGGAAGGCCAAGGTCGAATTTTAGCTCATCTGCAATTTGTGTGAGAAGGTTTCTACAAAAGAGATGCAGTCAATCAGGTTCAGTTTCCTCAGTTATTTCTTACAGACCCCAAGAGAGACTGCTTCCTAGGAAATCCAGTAAGTATTTGTTGGCTAAAGTAGAATCCTCATGTATTGGGTTGGCCAAGAGTTCGTTTGGGTTTTCCCAGAACGTATTATGAAAAAACCTGAATGAACTTTTGGCCAACCTAATATTTCTAATAAGGATTTTTGGATACAGAATTTTCATTTTGGAAATGATTTCTTAAGGCTTAAATTATACTAAGCATAGCTAACTTGTAACAGACTATAGTACTACTCAGATTATTCATATAAAGCATGCATGCACGTGCATTCAGTTGGGTCTGACTCTGTGAGCCCATGGACTGTCGGTAGGATTTCCAGACTGCTCTGTCGGTAGGATTTCCCAGGCAAGAATACTGGAGTAGGTTGTCATTTCCTCCTCCAGGGGCTCTTCCTGGCCCAGGGATTGAACCCAAGTCTCTTACATCTCCTGCATTTGCAGGCAGATGCTTTAGCACTGCACCACCTGGGAAGCCCCAAACATAGTTTTATCAACACTGGTATAAGGTTCATTTTTGCCGTTGTGTGTCATAATGTCTTTCTTTAAAAACAGGTCCTTGAGTACTGACTCCAAGTGGTTGTTAATTGACCCTAGGGTTTAAACTCACATTTAAATTGGTATGACAATACTTAGTTAAGAGGTTCATGGCTTTTCATTTTAATCAATATTCTATGTGTATACGCACATACCCCCGCAAACACCCCAGTAATTTGGTTGCTCTTTAAATTACAATCATGCATAAATTATACATAAATTATAATAAGCATTAGAAACAAAGTTATTTTTCATGTTAATGATTTTTCTAACACAACACAATTGATGAAATTGCAACTTATATTTTATAGTAAGTGGAAAATCTGCTCGTTTTTAATTTAGAAATCAACATTTGTTAAAAGTAGTAATCCACATTTAAAAACTTAATGCAATGCACATTTAATTTTCAAAATATTGCTTCAGGCAATCGTTTGACATTTCTTATAATTTATCAGATTGCTTTACAGAATTAAGCTAAAAAATTAATTTGCTGTGGTAAACCCTTTACAAAATTATGATTGTCATCCCAAACTCTACAGCCATCCTTAATGAAGGCTTTTCTTCTTTTTCATCATCAGTGTCATGGTTATTGTTAATTGCTTTCTAAGCTTATGTCATAATCTTAGCAATTTAATTCAAATTATCATGATAGCTCAGATGGCAACTTCAGCAAATGCTCAGGAAATATACATAACACCATTTAAAATTACTGTGCTAGGTACTTGATATGGATTTTCTATATAAAACACAGCATATTGTATGCAAATATTTCATATGCTCAAGAATATGAAGTTTAGCTGGGTGCCTGTGGTCTTAAATTTAGTTCTTATATTTAGGATGCCAAGTTTTTCTGGGTACATGGGTATTTCATTATTTAAAACACAGAGTGCTGTCAAGTTCCATGCTCTTGCTTCAGAGACTGATATTTTTTCTTTGATACATTTACTGGATTATTGATGCCTCCATTCATAGTTGATAGTATTTCTTAAGTTCTACTCTTCCATGGAGACCTGGTCCAAGTACCCACTCCTGAAAGAGACTTTTCCCAATAGGATAGCAGTGACTTCCCTTATACCTTGCACCTTTGCACTATTTAACTATTTTTGAGTTCACCATATATTTGACAAAAGATACCATTAATTGTTGTTCATAGTTCACCCCCTACTTTGGTTTTCTCCAACTAAACTCTGAGTCTTCTATGAGTGTGACCCTTTCTTTTATCTTGATATAGAACAGAGCTTTACCTCTGTGTGTATTTGTTGTGTTCAGCTGCTAACTCGTGTCTGACTCTTTGTGATCCCCATGGAGTACAACATGCCAGCCTCCTCCATCCTCCACTATCTTCTGGAGTTTGCTCAAATTCATGTCCATTGAGTTGGTGATGCTATCTAAACATCTTGTTCTCTGTCGCCCCCTTCTCCTTTTGCCTTCAATCTTTCTTGATATCAGGGTCTTTTCCAATGAGTCAGCTCTTCGCATCAGGTGACCAAAGTATTAGAGCTTCAGCATCAGTCCTTCCAATGAATATTTAGGGTTGATTTCCTTTAGGATTGGCCAGTTGGATTTCCTTCCAGTCCAAGGGACTTTCAAGAATCTTCTCTAGCACTATAATTTGAAATCATCAAGTTTTTGCCATTCAACCTTCTTTATGGTCCAACTCTTACATCAGTACATGACTACTGGAAAAGCCATGGCTTTAACTAGATGGACCTTTGTTGGCAAAGTGATGTCTCTGATTTTTATACCTAGAAATAAATCAGTATTTGGTGATGATGAGGAAGTACCATCTAATTTTGGAGACCTGTGAGGCTGCCCTGACTTAGTTTTTCCGTCCTCCTGCCACAGCATATGAATTTCTTCCAGGATTCACTCTTTCTTTACCATTTCCTAGATTCATGCTTTAAAGGTATCCAATGGAGATGAGTAAATTTAAAATTAGGTAATGAAATATTGTGCATGTCCCTTAATTTTTTTGAAATGAATTTCTCAATATACAGTCTAAGAAAAGATGACTAATTTGGAATCCTACCAATTTATTGTGATACATATACTTTTTGAATTTGAAGCTGGGTAACTCCAAATTCAGAAAACGAAGATCATGGCATCTGGTCCCATCACTTCATGGGAAATAGATGGGGAAACAGACTTTATTTTGGGGGGCTTCAAAATCACTGCAGATGGTGATTGCAGCCATGAAATTAAAAGACGCTTACTCCTTGGAAGGAAAGTTATGACCAACCTAGATAGCATATTCAAAAGCAGAGACATTACTTTGCCAACAAAGGTCCGTCTAGTCAAGGCTATGGTTTTTCCTGTGGTCATGTATGGATGTGAGAGTTGGACTCTGAAGAAAACTAAGTGCCAAAGAATTGATGCTTTTGAACTGTGGTGTTGGAGAAGACTCTTGAGAGTCCCTTGGACTGCAAGGAGATCCAACTAATCCATTCTAAAGGAGATCAGCCCTGGAATTTCTTTGGAAGGAATGATGCTGAAGTTGAAACTCCAGTACATGGCCACCTCATGCGAAGAATTGACTCATTGGAAAAGACTCTGAGGCTGGGAGGGATTGGGGGCAGGAGGAGAAGGGGATGACAGAAGATGAGATGGCTGGATGGCATCACTGACTTGATGGATGTGAGTCTGGGTGAACTCCAGGAGTTGGTGATGGACAGGGAGGCCTGGCGTGCTGTGATTCATGAGGTCGCAAAGAGTCGGACACGACCAAGCGACTGAACTGAACTCCAAATTCATCTTTTGTGTTCTATTGTGTCATGTATGGCTTTAAATCACTTTGAGTGAGGTAATTCCATGGAATGCTAGATAATAATAGATAACCCATTTAGAATTCAGTTGTGCTCAGAGGCTTACCATAGTTGAAAACTTGATGATGAAAACATCTGGATTCCTTATCACAGTAAAGTTTGTGCTCTCATGTTTTGCCTACACATTTAGAATTTAGCTCAGTGTTCAATCTGCACCATCATAGGTAGATTCTGGGAAACTGCTCCCCATTTCCATTGAAAGTGAAAGTCATTCAGTCCTGTCTGACTCTTTGCAGCCCCGTGGACTGTAGCCTGCCAGGCTCCTCTGTCCATGGAGTTCTCCAGGGCAAAATACTTGGATGGGTAGCTATTACCTTCTCTAGGAGATCTTCCCAACCCAGGGATTGAACCCAGGTCTCCTACATTGCAGGCCGATTCTTTACCATCGGGGCCACCAGGGAAGCCCAAGAATACTGAAGTGGGTAGCCTATCCCTTCTCCAGAGGATGTTTCCAACCCAGGAATCGAACCAAGGTCTCCTGCATTGCAGGCAGATTCTTTACCAGCTGAGCTTGTAGCCCCATCAGCTATATTGTTGATAATTCTTATTGAATTTGGATCATTAGTGACTCAAGTTAATTTCATTAGTATCTCTTTGGATATCTTAATGGCAGGTGACAGTACTCTCGTTTCTGCTTCCAAAATCCTTTGTAATGATACATATGATGAAATTTATTTATAACCACTGAGCTTTTAGTCATATGAATTTTGAGATGCACATTATATTTCAGTACAAATCAATTTTGCTGATATGTCTTATAAAGCATGTTTTGATGGATTGGAATGAATAACTAAAAGAAGATAAAATCATTTTAAAGAAGAAATCTTAGTATCAGATTTGACAGACAGTGTGGCCAGTGCAAGTATTAGGTGCCTTACCCAAGATTCAGAGATGGAAAAGGCTTAGAAAATCAAGAGCTCTTTCATATGTTCATGGAAAAGCCCCTGGGGCAACATCCTAGACAGATACAGTTATATATAGTCATTGTTTATCCCACTTATTATGGTCACTCATTTTCGTCTCAGAAATATCATCATTTGGTTCTGAGTACTATCCTATACTCTGCTCGAAGTGTTACCTAAAAATGGTAGAAGATGCAGCTTTCTCAATCCAAAAGAATTCCAACATGGAAAACTCCTGTGATTCCAAGGATTCAGATAACCAACTGAAGAGACTGCAAAAAATGAAGGTTAATAGTTGTTTTACTAAAAATTTGATGAGGTCATAATCAGGACAGAAAAGGTTTCTACATCTAGGAAGATACTGGAACATTGGTCTTTGTTGCTAACTCTGCAGTGCATGCCTTGATTTATATTTCTTTAGCCTAAGTGCATGTTGCAGATGAAAGAATTGGATGCCAGTGAATCCAAGGTGGTGAAAGGACCAACTAGAAGGAGAAAATATTAAAACATAAGCTATCTAGCTGTAACAGAAATCAACTTCTGGTAGCTGCAAAATGCACCGCAAAACAGTTGGCAGGAAACTGCTTGAAGGCCCAGAGCTATGGAAAATCCCTGAGAGGATCTGGTTCTAAATTAAAGAATTCCCAGTGAAAGTTAGGTAATGATTGATCTGAGTACTTTCTGCATTGCCTTGTTGTTGCCTGTTTATGTCTCTGTACCCCACTCTGCGCCCTGTGCTCTGAGTGTGGTTGTTTCTATGTTGTGGGAGGCGGGAGTCTTATCTTGGGGCAAATGGCCTGCCAGGTGGTGGGTGTTCATTAAATGTTTGGCCATTAGTGAATGAAGGGTGTTCAGTTATGCTCCAGTGACTATGCTCCAATGCAACAGTCTGCCCATTGCATTTTAAACCTATGATGTTTACTGTGGTGTGATGGAGTTGGCGAGAGGGAAGAAAGTGGCTACAGGTTCCTAGAACCTTTTTAAGACAGGGAAGTGGCCTTATTTTCAAACTACATTGCTCATGCCAGCCATCCAAATTCTCATGTGTCCTAGGAGCATATGTCTGATGAGAATTTCTGTTGTAAGGCGCCTCTGTTGCTGGTGGAATACTGTTTTTCTGTATCAAAGTTAAAAAAAAGTCTGAGAATTACCATAGAAAACAGCATATAACTTACTGAGTTATATGAGTTGATTTCTATCATAAATTAGAAGTTAATGCATAGGCTAGTAGTTCTAATAATAATGACTGTTTTAATATATATATTTCATAGAAAACCATGGCATACATTTCCTTTTGGTTAGGTAAGCCTGTGGAACATGCAGACATAGCTGGGGTTCCTCCATTCATAGGTCTCAGTACATGCAAATTACAGAGTCCTTAGGGGAAATATACAGTGTGTTACAATGACTTTGCACACCCACAAATCTCTAGTAGTCACCGAGTTAACAATGCTAAAGTAATATTAAAGATAAAGTCTATGTTTTCCTGGATTTCCAATAAATCCCACCGTGTACATCACATCTGGGAACAGTATGTTATAACCCTCCTTCCTTTGGCCATGGTGGCTTTGGCACCATAGTTACTGCAGTGACGCTGGGGAATATTGTTGACAAAAGAAATAGAAGCTTATGAATGTTGTTTAAATTTAAAAACCTAAGCAATATAGAGACTTAAAGGTCTAAATATCAAAAGTTGTAGGGATGGTTTCAGTTCAGTCGCTCAGTCATGGCTGACTCTTTGCGACCCCATGAACTGCAGCACGCCAGACCTCCCTATCCATCACCAACTCCCAGAGTTTACCCAAAATCGTGTCCATTCTGTCGGTGATACCGTCCAACCATCTTATCTTCTGTCATCCCCTTTTCCTCCTGCTCTCAATCTTTCCCAGCATCAGGGTCTTTTCCAATGAGTCAGCTCTTCGCATCGGGTAGCCAAAGTATTGGAGCTTCAGCTTCAACATCAGTCCTTCCAATGAACACCCAGGACTGATTTCCTTTAGGATGGACTGGTTGGATCTCCTTGCATCCCAAGGGACTCTCAAGAGTCTTCTCCAACAGCACAGTTAAAAAGCATCAATTTGGGGATGGTTTAAATGAGCTAAATTCTCCTTTATTAAAGTAGGAAGTCAAAAGACAATGTCTAGTTTGATATTATAAGCATTCTTGAGATATTATTTAGAGATGTGGAAGTGACAGAGAGGAAAAGAACAAATATGAAAATGTTAGTCACGACACTAAATGAGGAAATGAAAGTATAAGAAGGTGAGGAAGAAAAGAGCTGCTTTTTAATATAAATCTACCTGAACTGTTTAACATGTAAGTATGTACATGTATTATTTTCATATTATAACATTGAAAAAGAGGTGGTATAAGCCTTGGCCTAACATATCAAATTGATTCAAAATGTTAAATATTTTTATTACAAGTTAATACAGATTCATTAACAATTTGAGAAATACAGAAGAACATAAATTAAAACCAGTGATCCAGCCACTCAGAGGCAATTGCTACTAGCAGTGTGGTGTCTGTTCCTAGCAATTCTACCCCTCCCACACAGGTTACTTAATAAAATGGAATTGGAGTAATTACTGATCATTTATGATGATAACTTCTTCATGATAATACATATCATCATCAGTTCAGTTCAGTTGCTCAGTCGTGTCCGACTCTTTGCAACCCCATGAATCACAGCACGCCTAGGCCTCCCTGTCCATCACCAACTCCTGGAGTTCACTCAAACTCACGTCCATCGAGTCAGTGATGCCATCCAGCCATCTCATCCTCTGTCGTCCCCTTCTCCTCCTTTCCCCAATCCCTCCCAGCATCAGAATCTTTTCCAATGAGTCAACTCTTCGCATGAGGTGGCCAAAGTACTGGAGTTTCAGCTTTAGCATCATTCCTTCCAAAGAACACCCAGGGCTGATCTCCTTTAGAATGGACTGGTTGGATCTCCTTGCAGTCCAAGGGACTCTCAGGAGTCTTCTCTACCACCACAGTTCAAAAGCATCAATTCTTCGGTGCTCAGCTGTCTTCACAGTCCGACTCTCACATCCATACATGACCACAGGAAAAACCATAGCCTTGACTAGATGGACCTTTGTTGGCAAAGTAATGTCTCTGCTTTTGAATATGCTATCTAGGTTGGTCATAACTTTCCTTCCAAGGAGTAAGCGTCTTTTAATTTCATGGCTGCAGTCGCCATCTTCAGTGATTTGAGAGCCCCCCCAAATAAAGTCTGACACTGTTTCCACTGTTTCCCCATCTATCTGCCATGAAGTGATGGGACTGGCTGCCATGATCTTCGTTTTCTGAATGTTGAGCTTTAAGCCAACTTTTTCACTCTCCACTTTCACTTTCATCAAGAGGCTTTTGAGTTCCTCTTCACTTTCTGCCATAAGGGTGGTGTTATCTGCATATCTGAGGTTATTGATATTTCTCCCGGCAATCTTGATTCCTGCTTGTGCTTCTTCCAGCCCAGCGTTTCTCATGATGTACTCTGCATAGAAGTTAAGTAAGCAGGGTGACAATATACAGCCTTGTTGTACTCCTTTTCCTATTTGGAACCAGTCTGTTGTTCCATGTCCAGTTCTAACTGTTTCTTCCTGACCTGCATATAGGTTTCTCAAGAGGCAGGTCAGGTGGTCTGGTATTCCCATCTCTTTCAGAGTTTTCCACAGTTTATTGTGATCCACACAGTCAAAGGCTTTGTCATAGTCAATAAAGCAGAAATAGATGTTTTTCTGGAACTCTCTTGCTTTTTCCATGATCCAGCAGATGTTGGCTGTGGTAACTAATATTTTTGTTATGACAGGTATCCTCTTTAGTGGTTTATATATAATAATTCCTTTTATTTCCCCAGCAGCCTGTGAAGTAGGTATTTTTGCACTCTCCATGTTAGGGAGGAGGTAACCAAAACCCAGAGTGTTAGGAATTTAAGACGCATCACTAGTAGGTGGCAGACTCTGTAAATAAACCCTGGAAATGAGTCTTTTATCACAATAAAAGATTGTCAACCAAATTTTGATTGAATATATTCTACCTTATGGGCTTCCCTGATGGCTCAACAAGTAAAGAATCCACCTGCCTGCACAGGAGACACAGGAGACACAAGTTCGATCCCTGGGTCAGGAAGATCCTCTAGAGTAGGAAGTGGCAACCCACTCCAGTATTCTTGCCTGGAAAATTCCTTGGACAGAGGAGCCTGATGGGTTACAGTCCATGGTGTCACAAAAGAGTCAGACATTACTGAATACGGAGCACAATTCTATCTTGTGAAATGGAAATTATATGTTAAAATATATTTGGTCCTTTAAAATTCCTTTAGGTATCTATTCAGTATTCAGAGTGTAATGTAGACTCTAGCTGTATGTGTGTGTGTGTGTGTGTGTGTGTGTGTGCTTAGTCACTCAGTCCTGTCCGACTCTGCGACCCCATGGACTGTAGCCCACCAGGCTCCTCTGTTCATGGGGCTTCTCCAGGCAGTTCTACTGGGTTGCCATGCCCTCCTCCAGGGGATCTTGCCAACCCAGGGAGGGAACCCAGGTGCCCCGCATTACAGGTGGATTCTTTACCAACTCAGCCACCAGGGAAGCCCCTAGTTATCAGGGAGGACTCTAGTTGTCGGTTCCTAATGCTTCTGTTTTAAACTGTTTGAAGTGTAATGTGTTTTTTGAAATACAGTTTAGAAAATTAGAACAGTTTTTTTTTTTTAATTCTACAAAACAATTGATAATACAAAGAATTCTTTTTTATGTCCAACAAGTTCCCCTGTTTTAAATTTCTTGTATTAATAAGGCTTATTTATTACAACTAAAGAGTCACTGTTGATTCATCATTAATAACGGAAGTCTGACTGTTCAGATTTCCTTAGGTTTTACCTACTGCCCTTCTTCAATTCCAGAATCCCATTTAGGGGACCACTTAGACGCCTCTTGCATGTGAGTGTTTTTCAGACTTTTCTTGTTTTTGTTCTTGTTGACAGTTTTGAGGTGTTTGGGCCAGGTATACTGAAGGCTGACTGCTGCTGGAATTTGATGTTTTCTCCTGCATAGACGCGCCTTAGTGTACATGTAATGTGATTTCCCATTGGTAATATTGATCAGATCACCTGGCTGAGGTAGTGTCTATCAGATTTCTCCCATGTAAAGGAAGTCCTTTTCCCTTTCCATCCTCTGCCAGTCACTTTGCATTCCTAACTCAAGGAAGGGGAGGGGGGAGCATTATTTTGTATCCTTTTTGAAGCTGTTGTATCTATATAAATTATTTGGAATTGTTTTGAATGAGAGATTTGCTCTTTGTCCTCTGTTTACTCATTTATTCATTCAGTCCTTTATTAGTATGGACACATGGATAATTATTTCATACTTTGGGTTATAATCCCTTA
The DNA here is from genome assembly GCF_027580195.1 of Bos mutus. Classification (NCBI taxonomy): domain Eukaryota; kingdom Metazoa; phylum Chordata; class Mammalia; order Artiodactyla; family Bovidae; genus Bos; species Bos mutus. The sequence continues at coordinate 61,156,114 of NC_091636.1, forward strand.
CTGCTTGCTTTATTTTCTTGCCCAAATTTCTTTAGTTTTGGTCAGAGGTGTTCCTGTGTCTGTATGACATATTCCTGGTTTTTTTTTTTTTTTTTTATCACACACTTTCTAGCACTACAAGATGCCCCAAGCTCATCTTTTACTTTCCCCATTGAAGTACTAGCTCTGTGTCTATGCTGCCCCCACAGCGCCTGGTTCCTTTTATTGGAGAGTGGTGTCAAAAACCAAGAGTGGTAGGTATGCTCATTGCTTTTGGGGTATCCTTGTTTTTAAGCCCTCTCAGCTGACTGAGCAGTAAACATACTAAATATATTCACCCAACAGTGTTTCTGTGTGTCACTATCTGTATCTGTATGAGGCTCTGTATAGGTTATTTGATGTCTCCAGCTCAATTTCCTTACCACATGGATAATGTAAAAGGATAAAGGGTATACCTATAAAGTGTAAGGATAAGGGAGTAGCCTCTTTCCCTTATGTGTAACTTCCCTTCTCTACATATAAGGAGTCTGGTTCAAACCATCCACCATCCATTTACTTTGTCATTCTATAGCAGTTTACATGGATAGCAGGAACAGAATTGTTACCCTGGATCCTTGTGGACAACAGCATCAGCTAGATGAGGATGCTTCAGAGCAGTTTATTTCCCTTCAGTCTTGCAGACTCCTTCCTGAAGTTCATTAGTTCATGCCTCTCTACCCCACCACCTTCAGTGAGAGTGTGTCATACATTTGTAAGGCAGTTAGATTGCTTTGTCACTGTCTGCATCCCGTCCTTGAATTCCCTGATCTCTTACATGACTTTTTGAATCTCCATACATCAGGCTTCACTCTTTTACTGTAAAGTTTAGTGGGTTTTAGAAAACATGTAGTATCATGTATCCACCATTAGTTTCATACAGAATACTTTCGCTGCTCTAGAATATCTCCTATACTTATTCAGCCCTTTCTTCCCCTCCCTCAAAATCCCTGGCAACCACTGGTCTTTTTACATGCCTTTAGTTTTGCCTTTCCCGAATGTCATATGTTTAGAATCGTATAATGTGTAACCTTTTCAGTTTGACTTCCTTGGTTTAACAATTGGCATTTAAGATTCATTCATGTCTTTCCATAGCATGATAGCTCATTTCCTTTCATTGTTGAATATTTTCTTCTGTAGTTGTACTGTAGTTTATCTGGTCACTTAAGAAATCTTGGCTTCTTCCAGTTTTGATAATGAATAAAGCTACTATAAACATTCACATACTGGCTTCTCCCCCACCCCGCCTAGATTTACTGAGATATAAGTGACATGTATTATTGTGATGTGCATACCTATTTATGTATTTATTTAATGTATGTAATGTGATGATTTGGACATGTTTTCAAATTAGCTGGGTAAATACCTCAGGGTATAATTGCTGGATACTATGATAAGATTATATTTAGCTGCCAAATTGTCTTTCATAGTGACTGTACTCTTTTACATTCCCATCAGCAATCAATGAGAGGTAAGTTGTTTTGTATCCTTGGCAGCAATTGTATTGTCAGGTTTGTTATTATTTTTTAGCCATTTTAGTAGATGGATAGTGGTACCATTGTTTTCGTGTGTAAATGTATTATCTAAAAGAAACCATGACTTTTACTGGAAATAGCATCTAGAAGTCCATAGAAATCCCTGAATTAGAATCTTTGCAAATCTTACTCCAGAAAGTGTGGAAACTTTGAAAATGTGAAGAGCTCATGTGAAGCCTCGGAATGAATGCCAGAAGTTAAAATTTAGTAAGACTTTTTTTTTTAAACTTATTAGAGCAGGAAAAAAAATGAGTGAAAAAAGAAAAAATGTCACAGTATGACAAGACCAGATATAGGGAAGTGTGGACACTGGCAGTAAAACATTGAATTCTAGGAGGAGTGGTATAAAATTTTATGAGTCATGGGATCTTCCTTTGAAATAGAGAAAGGCTATAGAATAGAAATAAGTTCATCTCCCATTGGAACGGTACTGGGCAATGACAGCTTGAAAAACCCCTGGAAAATGAGCGAAGTCACACAAAGCAGAAAAAGGGTTAATTTTTTTCTTCTTCTTTTTTTAAACTAGAGCAAAATTTTGCTTATTCTTAAATTAATTTTTTGGAGTATAGTTGCCTTACAGTTTGTGTTCTTTCTTTGTTGTTCAGTCACTAAGTCGCGTCTGACTCTGTGACCCCATGGACTGGAGCAAAGCAGGTTTCCCTGTCCTCCACTATCTCCAGAGTTTGCTCAGATTCATGTCCATTGAGTCGGTGATGCTATCTAACCATCAACCCCAGGAACAGTTAGTTTCTACTGCACAGCAAAATGAATCAGCCATACATATGCATTTGCATATACGTATACACTCCCTTTTGGACTTGCTTCCCATTCAGATCACTGCAGAGCATTAAGTAGAGTTCCTGGGCTGTACAGTATGTTCTCATTAGTTATCTATTTTATACATAATATCAATAGTGTACATGTGTCAATCCCAGTCTCCCAATTCATCCCAAGGAAAAGGGTTAATATCTTTAATATTCACTAGCCTTCAGTTGATGGCATCTTTCTCTTACTCCCATTTATGGCATCACCAGTAATCCTATTGAGTCCCCCTCTCTGAAATATCCGTAAGTCCCCTAGTTTGTGTCATCCAGTCATTACGGAATGGTGGTACAGCCTATCTACTCCATCTTGACCCCTTCAGATCCATTTTCCTCAATGGAACCAAAAGAATCTTTCAAAAACATGAAGTTGAATTCCTCAACAGCTCTATTTCCTGTGAATGTTGAAACCTCTTAATTGGATGAAAAGCGTTATATGAACTCATCCATTCTTAATAAACCTTTTATACATCAAGATACCCTCTTCCTCATTTTTTAGTCCAGGTCTCTGCTGTTTGGGGTTTCAGGGGAAATCTAGGCCACTAGACGGTAAGTTTTTGAGAGCAAAGACTGATTTTATTATATAGCCGTTCATACAAAGGACTCAAAGGTTATTGGTTGAATGAATACAACAACGTACAATGAATAAAATGATGTTTATTATAATGCAGTTCATACTAAAAAGTAAAATTATCTGAATGGCTAAAGTAGAAAATCATTAAATAAATTAGGTAGAACCATATAATGAATTGGTATGTGCTATTAAAATTGTGTTTGGCTTATGTTCAGCCTGGTAAAGAACATGCATTGTAGAAAATAATGAATAAAGCTGTGTATATAGTATATTTCTAATATCAGACACATATGGATATAAAGATGAATTTGGAAAAACTATCAGGACATTAATACACTAATATGTTTTGAGTGTCAGGATTATTTTCATTTCTATGCCTTTCCTATATTCTCCAAATATTCTATAATCAATTGTGATATTGCTTATTTTTTTTCAAAATTCATTATAAAATGTATTTTTGTATTCTGTAGAAAACAACCTCATGGTTACCAAAGGGGGAAAATGGCAGGGAGGAAATTAAGTTTGGAATTAATCTACTCACACTCCTATATATAAAATATATAAAGTAGATAACCAACAAAGGCCTGCTGTTCAGCACAGGGAGATATACTCAATATTTTATAACATATAAGGGAAAATAATCTGAAAAACAATATGTATTTTTAGTGTATATGAGATTATATATAGATAGAAAGCTGAATCACTTACTGTACATCTGAAACTAACACAACATTGCAAATCAACTATTTGTCAATTTAAAAATATACTTTTGTTATTTAGACCACTATATTCAACTCAGAAGAACCAATTATTGTTTAGTGTTTTGACTTCATAGGATTCCTTTTACCTTTGACAAAAGAAAAATGCCAGCTTTATGCTCATGCACCTAAAAGAAAAGTTCTAATTCTAAATAATAAATATAGCCCAGGGTATAGAAGCAGATACAAAAACCAAAAGAACGAAAACACACACACAAAAGGCATTTGCTGTCTATAGAGATTCCCCAATTAGATATCTGGAATGCTCTAGCCATTCTCATTTCAAAGCTGATAAATACAGTGTTCCCCACCCTCACCACCCCCCCAGCAGCATTGCAAAAAATGGAAACGATGATTGTTGAATTATCATAGGTAAGAAAAAGCCAGTGCTGACTTTACACATCTCTGTGCCTCCTCAAATTAGGTCATTCACAATTGAGCAGAAGCCCAGTTTCCCTTATTAAACATGGAGCCAAATTAGATGTGAGTTAAAAGAGATCCAAAAGCAACTGTATCATCAGTTTAGTGTTTTGTACTTAGTAAATGCAGCTATCACTGTAACTCGCCCTAGGTGAGTAAGAGTTTGCTCATTATTGCATTTGTTCTGTATTGGCTCAGAAAATAAAACCACTGTGCGAACTTACACAAAAGCTCTGTGCTTAACTGGTACCTATCAGCTATTAAGACATTTTTGCCAGTGTGCTATTTAACTCTGGGAACAACAACAACAAAAGAATGTGTTCGTTTTGGAAGATAAAATTGTAAAAGATAATTGTGGAAGAACACCCCCTGAAAGTGTTGAAACCATATATTATTCCTGTGGGAAATTAGCTTCTTAAATACCTTCTTTCTTTGAGCCCTGGTGGATGCAATGAACACCCTCCTGAAGAATAGTCAGGAAACACTGTCTGCAGGTCCTCATTAGATAATTAGCATGCTACAAGAGTCAACAGCGGTTCTTTCTACAAGTCCTGAAAGTACAAGAAGGGAATTACGAAATGTGTTTTATGATTCATAAATATTTTAAACTGTATACTACTGTATCTTTGGACTTTAAATATAATACTCAATTTTAAAGGAAAATCATCAGATTTCCCTTTAGCTGGTTATGACTGTTACTCTCCTGAAAGATACTGTTGCTGCCTGATTATCTCAGTTGATTCCATTTTTATTGATCAGTGTTTCATATATTGAAGAAGAGTCAAATGAAAATAGTTATAATGTCTTTTCTAGCAAACTGAAGGATAAGCCACTTTCTCCCAATGTACAAGGTATCCAGCGGAGTATCAGGACCACAGCAAGTGTCCAAAGGATGGATGAATAAGTTAAGGAATTTATGCTGGTCAGTTTATCCTTGTCAATTCTGCTGATTGGATCATCAGTCTCGGTACCATCCTTTAATATGTATGATGTGATTCTGTGACTGCAATACTGACTGTATTATATCTATATAGAAATTTGAAGTGTGTGTCTCCAGATATTTATGTCATTAAGCATTCTGAGTCCCACAGACAGTATTAATATTCAGTGCTAGAGGCCCAGCTGTATATGCCTTGATGCCATACCATACTGAGTCATCTTCGTCTTCAGCTCTTCTCAAGAGTTTTAAATAGGCTAATAGTTGGCTACATGCTAAGTCTTTCAGTTGTGTCCGACTCTTTGCAACTCTATGGCCTGTAGCCCGCCAGGCTCCTCCCGGGGATCTTCCTGACCCAGAGTTTGAACACCTCTCATAGGTCTCCTACATTGGCAGGCGGGTTCTTTACCACGAATGCCACCTGGGAAGCCCAGTTGGCTACATAGGGAAAGCCAAAACTGATATATTCTGTGATGTGAGTAGTTATTTGAAGGTTTAAGTTCCATTCAGCAATATTTACTCAACATCCATAGTGTATCAGGCCTTTTCATGTACTTTATTTCATTCAGTTGCGTCAGTGACCCGTGAAGTTAATGCATTGTCGCTTACATTTTGAGGACAGTATTATTGAAGTTAAGATAAATTAATTCAGTTGATATAGTAAATAGCTGAGTAGACAACCAATCTAAGATTCTGTAGTATCCAACTCTATTACTCTAGTCTGTTGCTCCCTGAAATAATTTTAGAGGGAGTTTGGTTTATTAAAAAAATCCGTGCATTGTTTTGACACAAATCTGAATCCCTGCTTCATGTTTTGTTTGTTCTATGACTTTGAGTAAATTACATACATTTTCCCAGCTCATTTTCTTTTTTTTAAATTTATCTTAGTGAAGTATAGTTGATTTACAATGTTATGTTAGTTTCTGGGGTACAACCAAGTAATTCAGTAATATCTATTTTTTCTTAATATTCTTTTCCGTTATAGTTTATTACAGGAGACTGAAAATAGTTCTCTGTGTTATACAGTAAGACCTTTTTAATCCATTCTGTATATAATAGCTTGTGGCTGCCAGTCCCAAACCCCCAGTCTATCCCTTTCCCACCCCTCCCCCTTAGCAACCATAAGTCTATTCTCTGTGTCTATGAATGTGTGTCTGTTTCATAGATAAGTTCATTTGTATCATATTTTGTATCCCACCTATAAGTGATATCCTAGAATATTTACCATTCTCTTTCTGACGTACTACACTTAGTAGGATAGCCTCTAGTCCATCTCCATCGCTGCAAATGACAGCATTTCATTCATTTGTATTGCTGAGTAGTAGTCCATTGTCTCTGTATATCACATCTTCTTTATCCATTCATCTGTCAATGGACACTTAGGTTTCTGCCATGTCCTGGCTACTGCACGTAGTGCCACAGTGGGCACAGGGGTGCATGTATCTTTTTGAGTTATATTTTCCAGATATATGCCCAGGAGTGGGATTGTCCAGCTTATTTTCTACATCTGCCAACCATACTTTGTTTGACATAATTTAGATGTCACATAAATAATATTTTTTACTATCTATACTGTTAAAACATTGTTTTATTATAAAGTATTATTAACACATATGCAGTATTAAACCATCCCTTCTTTATCTGAGTGGAGATTTGTACAGAGAAAGGGAAGATATTTCACAGTATACGTACAGTAACATCTCATATTTTCTCCCATTAAATTATACACAAATGTCTTAAAATTGCCTGAAAGAAAATAAGTGCATTGAAAATAATGTCACTTCAAAGGGGAAGTAGAAGTGCATAAAAATCAATGTTGCATAATTAAACATTTTGAAAACACATATACATCTCAAAAGTGGAGGGAAAGCAGTAAGAGTGAAAAAATGAACTCTAAGCCATGAAATTCTGCCACAAAACAGACATCTAAACAAGCAAAGATCCAGATCTATCAGTTCAATTCAGCTGCTCAGTCATGTCCAAATCTTTGCGAACCCATGGACTGCAGCACGCCAGGCTTCCCTGTCCATCACCAACTCCCAGGGCCTACTCATGTCCATCGAGTCGGTGATGCCATCCAACCAGCTCATCCTCTGTCGTCCCCTTGTCCTCCCAACTTCAATCTTTCCCACCATCAGGGTCTTTTCCAATGAGCTGGTTCTTTGCATCATGTGGCCAAAATATTGGAGTTTCAGCTTCAGCATCAGTTCTTCCAATGAATATTCAGGACTGGTTTCCTTTAGGATGGATTGGTTGGATCTCCTTGCAGTCCAAGGGACTCTCAAGAGTCTTCTCCAACACCACAGTTCAAAAGCATCAATTTCTCACTGTTCAGCTTTCTTTATAGTCCAACACTCACATCCCTATATGACTCCTGGAAATACCATAACCTTGACTAGATGGACCTTTTTTGGCAAAGTAATCTCTTCTTTTCAATCTGCTGTCTAGGTTGGTCATAACTTTTATTCCAAGGAGCAAGCGTCTTTTAATTTCATGGCTGCAGTCACCATCTGCAGTGATTATCAGATCAGATCAGTCGCTCAGTTGTGTCCGACTCTTTGCGACCCCATGAATCTCAGCACGCCAGGCCTCCCTGTCCATCACCAACTCCCGGAGTTCACTGAGACTCACGTCCATCGAGTCAGTGATGCCATCCAGCCATCTCATCCTCTGTCGTCCCCTTCTCCTCCTGCCCCCAATCCCTCCCAGCATCAGAGTCTTTTCCAATGAGTCAACTCCTTGCATGAGGTGGCCAGAGTACTGGAGTTTCAGCTTTAGCATCATTCCTTCCAAAGAAATCCCAGGGCTGATTATGGAGCCCCCCAAAATAAAGTCTGTCACTGTTTCCACTGTTTCCCCTTCTATTTGCCATGAAGTGATGGGACCAGATGCCATGATCTTTGTTTTCTGAAGTAGAAGACAAAGTCCTGACACAATTGGAAAATGTAGGGAAACTCGTTAAAAAGATGAAGTAGGTGACAGATCATGTAGGACCCAAAGGAAAAGGTACAGAAGTCCAAACTGGGTCTACTAGTTTCCGAAGTGAGAGAAAGTATGTCATATACTAAATTGCTGCTGCTGCTGCTAAGTCACTTCAGTCGTGTCCGACTCTGTGCGACCCCAGAGACGGCAGCCCACCAGGCTCTCCCGTCCCTGGGATTCTCCAGGCAAGAACACTGGAGTGGGTTGCCATTTCCTTCTCCAATGCATGAAAGTGAAAAGTGAAAGTGAAGTCGCTCAGTCGTGTCCGACTCTTGGCAACCCCATGGACTGCAGCCTACCAGGCTCCTCCATCCATGGGATTTTCCAGGCAAGAGTAATGGAGTGGGTTGCCATTGCCTTCTCTGACTAAATTGCTATGTATTTCCAAAGAAGAGGCAGGAATTGAGTTTTCAATTTGAAAGACATTATAGACTCTCAAGAAAAGATGAAAAACACAAACTAATATAAAGAGAATTATTTGTAAAGTTTATATGCATTAGGCAAAGATTGATGTATGGTATAAATTGAAAACTGTGCATTGTGTATAAATCAGCTCTTTTGGAAGTTTCCTTATTAATTGCAGGTCTTTATATATATATACACACACACACACATGCATGCATAAATATGTATATATATGCATACATAATACATAAAAATTTATGCATATGTGAATGTCACTGAAGGATATATACTTGTGTAAATAAGTTGCATATATACATACACACATTTATATGTTTATGATATTATTGTATTGACATAAATTGAAGTTAAAGAAATGAAAAATTCACTTAAATGTTTCTTCACAGATTCAGGATCATGTTCTTTTCTGAATGGAGGACTGTGGTATTACTGTGGAAATGCATGAATTATGACAGTTAGTGATCAAGACAACTTATATAAAGATACCATTTATTATGTATACATTGAAGGGAACAAATGCAATATGTGAACAAACAAAGCAAAACTCTACTTTTGCAGTATCTTAATAAAGGTTGATGCTTAATAGTAGGTCAGTCATGTTAAAAGGGAAAAAGAAATGAAAATTCAACATGTTGTTGTTAGAGACTGAATGTGTCCTCCCCAAATCCATATGTTGAACTCCCCCAACCCCCAACTAATGTGATGGTAGTGAGAGGTTTGAGGTGGTGATTAGGATTAGATGAAGTCATAAGGTCTCTTATAAGGATTAATGCTTTTATAATAGTCACCAGAGAGCTTGCTCCATTCTGCTCTCTGCCTTGTTTGGATTCAAGAAGATGGCCATCTATGAGCCAAGAGGTGTGGTCTTACCAGACAGCAGATCTTTTGGGACCTTGATCTTGGACTTCCAGCCTCCAGAACTGTATCAAATAAATGTTTGTTGAAAGTCACTCTATCTTTTAGTTGCAGTAACCTGAAATGAATCACCAAAAGGGGTTTGATAATGGCATAAAACAAGCAAATTTCTGCATGATCATGTGGTAAATTAGAAGAGCTGTTATCTGTCATTATTATAATTATTAGCTATTATTTATGCAAGAAAGAAAGATGACTCATTCATAATAGTGACTAAAATATGTAGTAAGTGGTAAAAACTTTAGTCCAGTAGGATATAAGATCTGCCTAAAGAAAACTAAGAATTTTTATTTTAAAATATGTGTAATCTTTTTTTTTTTTTACTCAGTAATATTTTTTGGTGATCTACACCATTTTGCACCCACATATACTGAGCTCCTATTATGTGCCTTGAAGAAAAGGTAGAATATAGTGCTCAGGAAATATCTCTTGACTGTATCAGTGGAAGCTCTGAATTGAGACCCATCTCTAATGGATGCTATTTCTGCTCCATCTTTGAAGTTTGTCCATCTTTGAATTCCTTAGAACACATTTACGTTTAGCACAGTTTTCAAGAACTAGTTATTATAGTTGCTACTGCATCATCCTACTTAATAATAATGATAAAAATTTGCATGTACCTCTTAGGAAAGTGATGCAAAATAGAGATTTCACATATTTAAATTTTAAATAGTTGTGTTGACACCAAAGCTCCTTTATTAGAGAGAAATTGCATCTTTACTGTTCATGTAATCAACTTGAAATGTGCAATGATAGTTTCAATGTGTATGGTGTGAAGTTCCTCAGGGAACAATGAGGAAATATAAAATGCACCAGGGGAAGCTAATAAACTTAGATTTGAATGAAGCTATTAATATCTTAATGGTTTCTCAATGGTTTAGAAGTATATTGGTTTAAAAAAATTTTTTTTGAGGATAAGATTGTTTTTCTATGGTAATGAATATTTAAAGTATAAGCCAGCTTGAAAATATATTGTCCACTTTCTTGAGATTATCTATTATAAACTGAAGACAGCTTCTGTTGAATTTTATGGAAGAGAAGTATTTTTAAAATTTGATGTCTTCCTCTGAGTTTTTCTTGAAACTCCTATATTTAAATGTACATAACTCCTCCAGATTCTTGTGGGTAAATAGTTTATATTCTAGCCTACTCATTTGCTGTTTGAATCTGCATAGAGAGTTCCGTTACTTGTATTTGTTAGTGATATTCTAATTAGTGTACATATTTGTGATGCATTGTTTCATGAAAATATTGAACTATAAACATAATTTTGTATTTAATTGAATATATTAGGATAATGTATTCTGTAATTCATGTTACCCAGAAATGCTCCTTTGGAAAGGTTTTGCATTATTATTATAATTTACAAATAAATGCTAGTATGTTGAAGACTTTAAAATTGAGTAAATTGAGGTTTATAAAGGTCAACATGCTCAAAGAACACTCCACAAGGAAAAAATTATTGAAAAAGCAAGATTCAGCCTTAAGTGGTTCAGAATTCTGAGATAGCATTCTTATTTATGAATGAAACTTCTTGCAGTCTCCCTTAAATTCTGAAATAAAGATTATCAATACTATGAGATGTACAGACATTTTCTAAATGGTTGGTACTATTAATATATTATACATGCTGTGTTGAACATATTCAGTAAGTTTTAATGAAAATCTATTTTAAAACAAAACTTTTCCTGCTGAATGCTTGCTGCAGAATAATGTTTACACCTATATAAGGGCTTCCTTGGTAGCTCAGACTGTAAACAGTCTACCTGCAGTGCAGGAGACCCAGGTTTGATCTCTGGGTTGGGAAGATCCCCTGGAGAAGGAAATGGCAACCTACTCCAGTATTCTTGCCTGGAAAATCCCATGGACAGAGGAGCCTGGTAGACTACAGTCCATGGGGTCGCAAAGAGTTGGACACAACTGAGCGACTTCATTTTGTTTCTTTCTAAATTATCTACACTTTAGATAATGATGTTAAAGCATGTAGTGTCACTTTACACTTTACACAAACAACAGACTTTCACACTCACAAACTGACAGTAATCAGAAGACTGGAAAAATTCTAATGTACAAGGAAATGGTTCCCAGTAAAATGGTTATATTGAAAATATTTAAAGATGAAAATTCATATCTTGGTTTGAAGAAATATAAGCCATTGAAACACTTTCTGTCTTCACTTTTGCTCTTGGTACATTTAAACTACATCCCGAGTCTAATAACAGTTACTAAAAACATAAATGAAAAAATAGAATATTGCATTTTTTCATGGTTACTGAGGGGGGAATGGCAACTTGTGTGATCAACTTTTTCCAAGTCTAGCAACTGTGCTGTAAATTATACTATGAATACAGGAAAATAATTAAAATTTTAAGCTATTAGATAATCTCCCATTGCTAGGGTACTAGCACATGTTTACTGCCAAGCATATTTTAAGGAAATCTATTATTTTCATAATTTCTTTAAAATTCCACATATAGAAATATAACTGTAGACATTTATATTTAAATTATTCAGATAAGTAATGTGTAGATGTAAGTTTAGATATGCGTTACCTGAGAATAGCATATTTAATACTACAGTATTTAATTTTGAATAGTATGCTTACAAGTGATTATTAAACTGTTTATACATTTTATGTTTGATCATAAATTTATCCTATAATAATAATACCACTGAACTCTGAATCATGAGATACATTTAGAATACAGGGGAAAAAAATAATCCTTCTCATCCTTTTTCCACTCTGCTAGCCCTGACTGGGGATCAGGACCTTTATTCTGTCCACGTGGAACATGGCCCAGACGCACGGCTGCGCTGATGACAGGAATGCAAAATGTCCCTAGTGCCCTGTGACCACAGTCAGGCTACTCCAGTTGAAATGATCAATGATCATTTATTCAACTGCAGCAATAAATGGAGGGGCTCTTAAAAGTCTCTTCACAGTTATTTAATCAAGAGTTTTCATTTAGGAACAATATGTGCAACATTTCTCAGTTAATTTTGCCCTTTTTTATGATCCTTAATGGCTCCTTTTCTAGTTTACCTGCTTTTTGATTACTGTTGGTAATGAAATAAATGCAGACATAACCCAGTGTGTGTGGGCACTGATTCTGTAAAAGACCTTGGTCCAGTGCTAAGTCAGAGCCAAAAATAAATAATAATTACATGACTGTCTTTGATAGTTTGCTTTTTAAGCTTCACCAACTGTAATATCACTAAATCTGCTCTTTTTGCTGGGAGGTTTTGATGATTTCTGTAAGCCATTTAATTTTAGCAGCCATTTGTTTTTCTACCAAACTATTCTGTTACAAAATTAGAAGTAAATGCATTGCATAAATCAGTGTTTTGTTTTCATATAGATTTTTTCTGGTACTTGAGTATTTGAAGAATGAAACCATCCAACAAAGGACTCTCATACACATGATTTTAAGTGCAGTATTTCATATTTTTAAAAAAGGCTGGGTTTATTACCTAGAAAACTGGCAAATGTTTATGCTTAAAAATGCTGTTGAAGGAAAGCTATAAGAAGTAAGTTAAGTGGTTCACAGTATGAGACAGTGTTGTTCCAATGCAGTGGCTGCAGGAGGACCAACTGCCTGTTACTTGGACTTTTTTTTTTTTTTTTTTGGTAGGGATCATGCTGAAATCACTTTTCTGTCAAAGATCTGTCTAGTCAAAGCTCTAGTTTTTCTAGTAGTCATGTACAGATGTGAGAATTGGACCATAAAGAAGGCTGAGGACCAAATATTGATGCTTTTGAACTGTGGTGCTGGAGAAGACTCTTGAGAGTCTTTGGACAGCAAGGAACTCAAACCAGTTCATCCTAAAGGAAATGAACCCTAAATATTCATTAGAAGGACTGATGCTGAAGCTGAAGTTCCAGTCCTTTGGCCGATGCAAAGAGCTGACTCAATAGAAGAGACAGACACTGATGCTGAGAAAGATTGAAGGCAAAAGGAGAAGGGGATGGCAGAGGATGAGATGGTTAGATAGCATCACTGACTCAATGGACTTGAATTTCAGAAAACTTCAGAGATAGTGAAGGACAGTGAGGTCTATTGTGCTGCAGTCCATGGGGTTGGAAAGAGTTGGATATGACTTAGTGACTGAACGACAACAACATGCTGAAATATCACTGCAGATGAAAGCCCTCTGGAGGGGAACAATATGACCTGAGATGTGCTCCTTTCAGAACAAAATAGCATAAAAATAATTTCCAAGGAAGTAATTGAATTGGATCAGAAGCCACGTGTGCAGGCAAATACATCATATGTGTGTGGATTAATAGAAGATTGACGCCTCATGATATCCACATCCTAATCCTTGGAAATTCTGAATATGTGATATTTCGTGGCCAAGGGGAGTAGGGTTGTTGTGAATTAATGTAGCTGAACAACCGATTGTGATCATAAGAGGAAATATATAATCTTGAGAGAGGTTGATGAACCTGGACTACCTGTTGGGCCTGAAGATGAGATCTAGTCCTGGCTCTGGTCAGAGGGAGAGGTACCTGAAGAAATGTCAGAAGAGGGCTCCACCTGCCCTGGCTGGCTTCAAAGGTAAAGGGAGTTGCCAGGAACCAAGGGATGAAGGCAGCCTCTAGGAGCTGAAGAAGGTGGGGAACCGGATTCTCCCCAAAGCTTCCAGAAAATAACGCAGCTGGTTGGCACCATGTTTCATCCTGCTGAGACTTGTGCTGGCCTTCTGCCCTAGAGAGTTGCCATGTAATAACTTTCTGGTATTGGAAGCCATGGAGTCTGTTCTAGACTTTTCCACCAGCAGTAATAATCTAACTGGGGAAGTAGAAATGTTAGCCCTTCCATGTTGCATGGTTCCATACCATAAAGGAATCACATTTTGCATTTAAAGAAATTTGCATTCTCCTTCCTGAGGCATCCTGGCCTCCTTTGTCTTCAGCTCTCATGGGTCGCGCCTCCCACATTCTGAATCCATGTCAGATCAGTTTGGTTCTTTTCTGCCCCCTTTGCTTTTCTTCTGCCCCTGTCATTCCACTTCAAGCCTTGATCTAGAAGCCACCTCCCAGATGGTCTCTGTTCTCCAGTTTTACCCTTGTATTCGAGAGACCCACTAAATCTTTAGAGTAATGAACCCTAAATCAGACTCAGTCTCGTCAGTTGTCTAAGGAAATACATCTCACTGGGTTCTCATTACTAAGGAGATAAAATTGCATCGCCTTGAAGCACAGTAAATCTTGCTTTCAGACTTTCTTCTCTGTGGTTTGTATCCACACTTGTTAGCTTGGTGACTCCTCTTTTCTTTCATTTATCTGTGTAAATGTTACTTCCTCTGGAGACCTTCTTTGACATTCTAAGCAAAGGAGAATTTGGCATCCATGATCTCTTCCTAAGTCTCCACAATGATGGGCGTTGAGGTTTACCTGGGCACCTCTGGGTTCACAGCCCTTTGTGAATTGTCTATTCTGGTAGGCTCACTCTGTATTTGTTTCCAAACTGAATGAGTTAATAACTAAATAAATGGATATTTATTATTCCTGAAGCATATTTTGCTTCATTGTTTTTTCAAACAGTAATGACATTGTGAAAGAGAGAAGTCGAAAATATATGAGGAAATATGAAGCTGGTAAAAAGAAATGTAGTAGTGTTTGGAAAATGAATAATAATAAATATGCTTTCTATAGGACTTCCAGCGTGAATTTTCCTGTGTTGAGCCTACTAATAAGGAATACAAAAGTTAAAACCATTACAGATGCAAAGGGGCAGGCAGGTAAATATTCCTCATCCGGGAAGATAAGGAGCCACGCAAGTGGAGAAAACCCATCTGCTTGGGTCCTAAGCATTTACCTTGTTTCCTGTCAATCACTCATACACTGGAGAAAAGATGGTACAAAATCTAATTTTGTAACTGACTGGTGTCTATAATTCTTACTCTCCTTACTGCTTTACAAGTTACCTTCTTTCAGTTCTGTTGAAAAATCAGCATTCCTTGAGGACAAAGATGTTTAAGCACAATATGTGCTTTCATATTGTAAATTAATTCTACATACTTAAAATAGAGCCCAAATGGACATGACTGTACAGATGAGAGAGCAAACCAAAGAGAGAAACACACTTGCACAGCAGGAATCCAGTCCCCTCATTGATCTTAGGCTCTTCTCATCTTGTCCAGCGTGGAACACCTGTGTGCACAATTTAGCACCTAATCACACAGCACCTTGTGTCAGTAGCTGTCACATTTCAGGTTGCCAAACTATTTTTTCTGAGCTCAGTTACTACATTTCCAGCAAACTGATTGAAATACTGTAAACTCAGTGGAGGTATTGAAATACAGTGAGAAATGATAGCGCTTGGTCATTTTGAGGACTTCATTTGGCTTTCTTGTTCATCATTTTTCCAGAATAAAAATGCTTTGGACAAGAGAATTAATATTCAAACTGGATTGTAAAGTTTGAATATTAGAAGATAAGAAAAATCTCGAGTTGGACCCCCGGTGGGATGGCCTGGTGTGTAAACCTGTAGCAGGGGGACAGGCTTCCCCATGGTCAGCCAGAGAGGTAGAGAAAACCACAAACCAATGAGCCTCACACCTTTTACCATATTTCTTAGCAGTTGAATTTAAAATAATTTATACCATGAGTATTGGAGTCATGTACAGATATGAGACTTGGACCATAAAGAAGAGGAGGCACTGAATAATTAATGCTTTCAAATTGTGGATGCTGGAGAAGACTCTTGAGAATCCCTTTGACTACAAGGAGATCAAACCAGTCAATCCTAAAGGAAATCTACCCTGAATATTCATTGAAAACACTGTTGCTGAAACTGTAGCGGTTAGGACTTTGCTGTCCACTGCAGGGGATGCAGTTTCTCACCCTTGTCAGGGACCTAAGATCCCAGATGCCCTGTGGCCAAAAAAACAAAACCATAAAACAGAAACAATATTACAAAAAATTCAAAAAAGACTTTAAAAATGATCCACATTAGTAAAAAAGAGTGTATGTTTAGAGTGAGAATTGGGGGTTCCATACTCCAGTAAAACAATAAATGACAAAAGATTCCATTCTCTATCTCTGGAAATTTATATTAATAATGTTTCTGTGGAAAAATTACATTCAATGCATACGATAATTTCTAACTATCCAAAACATTTATATTTTTTCTCAATGTGCATCAAGAGTTAATCATGACATGTATTAAGGAGTTTTTCCAAATGTGAAACTGCTTTTTTTTTTTTCCCTAAATAAATGTAGCTTATGTGTTTTGTCCCTGAGTTAGTTTATCATTTCAAGTCTTTGTTGGCAAGAGTTTGTGGGCTGTAAATGGGATCTGGCAAGGAAGCTTTCCTTAGGGAATGAGGAAATGGAAGCAGAATAGAAGCATTGTGCACAGCTAGAATATTTTTCTTTCAAGAGGACATTGCTGTTTTATTGGTGTAAGTAACCATGGAATTTGATGATTAAAAGAAAGAATAAGGAAAATTCCAGGCAACAAGAAGCGAGAATCGTATAAAAAGCCATGTCAAGCATGAATAATATCTTGAACACTCAATTCATTTGGCCTTGCTATGCTTCCTCTCAGACCCCTGCTGTAATCATATTTAAATTTCTGAAAGCTTTTATGCTTACACAAAACAAAGACTGGGGAAGTGTCTTGGGACTTTTTTCTCTCTTATAGGAGCAGACGACGTGATAAGAAAATATTCATATATTCTTTGAGTTAACCAATATTTCTGAATTCTTTGAAAACATGAAGCAAAACACAAGTATCAGAATTAATTTAATAGTCATACGTTAATGGTAATGATCGATGCTGGATTTTTAAAAATATGTATATACAGACCATTGAAAAATATGTGCATATGTGTTCTAAAGAAAGTTGAATCCTGATATCTGTATCAGTCAGCATTGCTCAACAGTTTTGAGGCTAGAACATTGCAATAATTATTATCTGTCCTTCCTAACTATGTAATTAGAGCATTGAGTTTGGCAGGAGGTCTCTCATTTAAATTGATGATCATTGGAGAATAAAAACTTTTAGACCACATGGTCTAAAAAAAAAAAATTGATGGTGAGAAATCCTGGTTTCATTCCCAGATTTAGAACAGCTCCATCATATGACTTGGAGAGCAACTCAATTAATTCTATTTGTAGAATGTTAAATGCAGTCACCCACTTTCTTGGCATGGTATCCACATCTTTGATCCTCTTTGACCAGAGTGAAACCAGCGTGACTACATTTTGCTTGCCTAGACTGTCTGATCAGGTAGAGTAATGATCCATGTAGCTTTAGATGTCAGTTGTAAAATAGGGAGTGATGAGAAAGATGAAATTCTCAAGATTGAGACTGGCATGATCCAATAAAGATATGGAGCTCAAATTTTAGCAGAAATGAATGAATAGGACATTATGTGAGTTACCCGGCAAGAAAGTCTCAATGTCTAAGATGCTTTTCCCTTTCCTGGCAAAATTATACTGGGGAGTGTTACTGTGCCCTCAGGAAAGTGTGCTGCTATGGCAACGCTCACTATGTGCATTATCAAATATATTCTCTCAATTAAAATTGCACCCATTACCCAATGAATTAATGAACATCTGACAGAACTTTAGTGTCTCTTTGCCACACTTCCCCAGTATGGCATGAATGGCCCTATTTTCTGCCCCCTTCCAAGCATGTCCCCAATGTGCTCTGCTTGGTGCACAGTTCAGAACATATTCCTAGTTTCATCCTGGCTAAAGTAACATTTGACTTAATATCAACATTTTATTTTTGCTGATGCTGCACCATCATCCTCTTGGTTTATTCCACAGACAACCTGAACCTGCAGCCATCCCCTGGTTTGGGTCCATGAGATACCCCTAGGGTGGCTATAACAAAGTAACTCCAAATGAGTGGCTTAAACAACAGAAATTTATTATCTTAGCATTCTGGAGGCTGGAAAAGTAAGATGAAGGTGTAGGCAGAGCCATGCTCCCTCCATAGCCTCTGGAGAAAGATCCTTCCTGCCTTGTCCAGCTTCTGGTCACCCCAGGTGCTCCTCTGCGTGTCAGTGCATCACTCCAGTCCCTGCCTGTGTCATCACCTGTGGTTCTCCCTGTTGCCACTGCCTCCACACCATCGTCCTTCTCTTTACAAGGATACTTGTCATATTGGATTAAGAGCCCACCGTATTCCAGTGTGATCTTGTCCTAACTCATTATATCTGGAAAAATTTTGTTTCTGAACAAGGTAACAATCACAATCACTGCAGGTGGGGTGGTCCTCAAAACGTCATCTTGAGGGGCACAATTTATATCAAATATAGCTTTTACGAGTTATTTTTGTGCATTTCCTATGTAAACACTATGCCTTGCTCTACATGCAAGGGCTGATCTATCCAAAGAAACAAATGCTTATGTCTCTGCTCATCAAGGAAAATCATCACCATCACTATTTTTAGAAAATCCTGTGTATAGTAGATACTCTAAGAGGATTAAATCATTCACTGCTTTCAGCAGTGTGCAGAGTAGGTATATTCATTTTACGGAGGAGAAGTAGTTCTCATTTCACACAATAATGATGGGCCGTGTCAGATCTGACTCAAAGGTTTGTGCTCATTGTGTAACTGCATATGACACAGCCACTCAACCAAGAGGGCTTGTTAAAGTGTTCTTTGAATGAGCAGTGATAAGCATATGGTGCGCACAAAATGGGTGAAACATGATCGGGGGTGAGTGGAATGGAAAGGCTCTCAAGCCAGTGGCACAGTGTAATTTGAGTTGATGAGTCAAGGGGAGGTTATTTTAGAGAAATTTAATGTTGTATAAGCAATACAAGACCCCGATACCCTAAACCTGACCGTAAGTGAAATTATTGCTCACTTTTAAGTATTGACACAAAAACCTTAAATGAAATTCAATCACATTAATATGAAAGGATCATAGCAAAGTGAGTTTTATTTCAGACATGCAAGGATGGCTCAATATTAGAAAAGTAAACAGTGATGCCTACTATATTAATATTAATCAGAAGGAAAAGCCTG
This sequence comes from Bos mutus, assembly GCF_027580195.1. Taxonomy (NCBI): domain Eukaryota; kingdom Metazoa; phylum Chordata; class Mammalia; order Artiodactyla; family Bovidae; genus Bos; species Bos mutus. The sequence goes on from NC_091636.1 coordinate 61,175,490, forward strand.
TGGCTGTATCCACTGATGCCTAACATACATTTGATTAAGTATAATACAATGTCATAATTTAAAATGATTATTTTAGCAGAATAATACAGAAGGGAATGTCTTTAATTTCTTAAAGTATTAACAGAAATATCATATTTAGGAGTACAGTATTAGAAGTACTTCCATAAAAATCTGGAATATATATTATGTCTTCTATCTTGTGTAATATTCATCATTATACTTGAGATAATAGGCAGCCCTAATACCCCTAATAGATATTGGTAATCCTAATACCCCACCCTAAATATAGGGGATTAAAGGATGGGAAAGCAAGAAACATGCGATTATTTGTAGACTTCACATTCATATAACCCAGAAAACACAAGGGAATAACTAACAAGCTACTATCACTAATAAAGTGAGTCCATTAAGCTATCCAGATCTAATCTCAATACACAAAAAAATCAATAGCTTTCCTATGTGCCAGCCATAAATAACTAGAAAATGTAAAGCGGTATGAAGTCCCTTCTAAAAAAAAAACAATAAAAGCATAGGGTACATAGATAAAATCCTCAGAAAAATGCAAAATTTTGAGGAGAAAAATATTTAAATTCTTAGAAGTCAATAATAAAAACCAGAGGAAAAGGAGGTATGTATCAAATTCATGAATGACAGGGCTTAATATAGAATCCTTGCATATAGAAGAATTCTTTTGGGACTGCCCCGGTGGTCCAGTGGTTAAAACTCTGCCTTCATGCAATATGTGTGGGTTTGACCCCTGGTTGAGGACCTAGGATCCCACAGATCTCCCAGCCAAAAAAACCAAAACATAAAACAGAAGCAAGGTTGTAACAAATTTAATAAAGACCTTAAAAATGGTCCACGTCAAAAACAAGCAATAAAGAATCTGCCTTCCAAGGCAAGGAACATAGGTTCAATCCCTGGTCCAGGATTTTCAATCCCTCATGCCACAGAACAACTAAGCTTGTGCCCAGCAACTACTCAGCCTGAGTGCCACAACTAGAGCGAAGTCTGTGTGCCCCAAGTGAGACCTGATGCAGCCATAAATAAATAATAAAAGGGAATTATTTATAATATACAAAGGCTCCTCCATCCATGGGATTTTCCAGGAAAGAGTACTGGAGTGGGTTGCCATGCCCTTCTCCAGGGGATCTTCCCCACCCAGGGATTGAACCCAGGTCTCCTGCATTGCAGGCAAATTCTTTATGGTCTGAGTCACGAGGGAAGCCCACTGCTCTTGTCTGCATGTGGTATCATTGGCCCTCTCTATGGAAAAATGAAGTAAAATACTTTGGCCACCTGATGCAAAGAGTCGACTCCTTGGAAAAGACTGATGCTGTGAAAGATTGATGGTGGAAGGAGAAGGGGATGACAGAGGATGAGATGGTTGGATGGCATCCATGATTCAATGGACTTGAGTTTGAGCAAACTCCAGAAGATGGTGAAAGACAGGGAAGCCTGGTGTGCTACAGTCCATGGGGTCACAAAGAGTTGGACACCAATTGGCAACTGAACTGAACTGATCAGGCCATAACAGGACATGAAGTGAAAGAAACCAATCTGAACAAGCTTTACTGTATGGTTTGAACTGTATGACATTCTGGAAATGGCAGAACTGTGATGACCATAGAAAGAACAGTGATTCTTAGGGTTGGGGACGGAGGGATGAACAGGTGGAACACAGAGTGTTCTTAGGGCAGTGAAAATACTTTGTATGATGCCATAATAGCAGATATATATATATTTGTCCCAACCTGGAGAAAGTGTAACACTGAGACTAAACCATAAGATAAACTGTGGACATTGGGTGATTATGATATGTCATGTAGATTCATCCATTGTAACAAGTGTACTGCTATGGTGGAGGATGTTATAATCGGGGAAAATTCTGCATGTGTAGGGGTGAGGATGTATTGGAAATCTCTGTACTTTAACCTCACTTTTGCTATGAACCTTAAACTTCAAAAAAAAAATAAATCTAAATGCAAAAAAAAAGAACTTATAAAGTCAATGAATGAATATTTTGGTATGTATCATATCATTCATATCGCAGTGTGAATATGTAAAGAACTCCCATGAATGAGTTTTCCAAAGTAATGTATACTAACAAAAAGGAAACAGAGATGGACAATACACTTGAGAAGAGATGCTTAACCTTGCTTGCACTCTGAAAGTGCAAACTAGAAGGAGATGCAGTTTTCAGCCATCCAGGTGATGGTAATTGATGTTGGGTAGCTTTCCAGGCTCCAGTACTCTTGCCTGGAAAATCTCATGGATGGAGGAGCCTGGTAGGCTGCAGTCCATGGGGGCACTAAGAGTCGGACATGACTGAGCGACTTCACTTTCACTTTTCACTTTCATGCATTGGAGAAGGAAATGGCAACCCACTCCAGTGTTCTTGCCTGGAGAATCCCAGGGATGGGGGAGCCTGGTGGGCTGCCGTCTATGGGGTCGCACAGAGTTGGACACGACTGAAGCGACTTAGCAGCAGCAGCAGCAGCAGCTTTCCAGGTGGCGCTAGTGATAAAGACCCTGCCTTCCAGTGCAGGAGAGGTAAGAGTCTCAGGTTCGATCACTGGATTGGGAATTTCCTCTGGAGGAGGGCATGGAAATCCACTCCAGTATTCTTGCTTGAAGAATCCCATGGACAGAGGAGCCTGGTGGGCTACAGACCACGGAGTCACAAAGAGTCAGTCGGACATGACTGAAGAGACTTCAGATGCAGTGTAGCGATTAGCACAGGTGTGGGAAGTCTGGGACACAAACTGCAGAGCAACTGCTTGGAAAGAAACTTTGGTGAGATTATGTTAAATTTGTCAGCTGCATCATCGTCCTCCAGCAATTCTGCGGTGGTGTCTCTTTCCTGTGTCAGTGGTTCTAAAAGTGTAGCCGCATTCTGGCAGTGTCAGCACCACTTGGGATAATATAAAAAATGCCGAGTTTCCAGCCCCACCCTCGGTATACCCAATTAGCACTTAATGGTTCAGCAGGTCCTTTGGGTGATCCAAATGCCAAAATTTGATAAGCAACATTAGGGCCATTATTAGGGAAATAATAGGGATGACAGCCATGCAATGGAACACTATATACTATAATTAAGAAAATGTGGGATGGATCTGTATGCCTTGCTATGCCAAGTTATACTGTTTCTGCAAAGCAAGCTATAGAACAGGACATGGAGAGTAGCCATTTATGAACCTCATATGATTCAATTTGTTACAAAGGAGAAAGTATTGCATATTATGCATGTACATTAAAGAGAACCACAAGGTTTTACTGAGAGTTACTAGCCCAGTGTAGACCAACTACAATCACCATTGCCAAGCGGGGCATGTGTGACATGGTCTTCAAATTGGGATATGCCCTTTTCACAGAGTACATATTGGGTTTGTGGAGACTATATTAGATACTCTGCTTAAATGTGCAGTTTTTATGGCCTAATGAAAGAAAAAAAATTAATAATGGGATGACAAAGGGGTTTTTGTTCTATATATCACATGGCTGTATGCAAGGTGTAGTACTCACGATAAACTGAGGGAAGAATTGATACTCCACCATGAAATAATGTACCTCTGTGACTGTTCATTGTCTTAGGTTTATTCTGTTTAAAGGTTAATGGAACGTGTGTGTGTTTGTGTGTGTGTGTGTGTTTAATATCACAGAAACTTGCTGATACTTTGTAATGGGTAATGAGGGTAAAAAAAATTAATTTGATGTTTGTAGATTAAATGATGACTGTTGGAGAAAGTTTCAAACTTCGTATTTCCTAGGGAAAAAGGTTTCAGGTTTTCCTAAAATTTTCTATGATGACAGGTGGCTGTCAGAAATATACTCTATATTTGAAAGGAAAACACATTTAAAACACATTAAAAAATGGTCTCTAAAAAATGAAGAATAAGTTAATCGCTTTTATATAGGTGACCATTCTGGAAAGAGCATTTTGAATGTTTGAAAGGAGTTGGAATGTTTGATTAAATACATGATTTTGTTCCTAAAATCATGTAAACCATCAGATTTTTTTTTCATATTTTCTCACTTCACAAACCCTGAAATATAAATGTCCTAAACATTTTTGATTATTCAAACATGATTTTATTTGGAATTTGGACCTATTTGTCCAAAACTAGTAACATAGCACAGGTAAACTATTGGATAATAGGATGGAAATAAAAAATTACTACTTCAAGGTCAGTAAGATATACCTTAATAATGATTAACGGTAGTTAACCTTCAGTTCAGTTCAGTTCAGTCGTTCAGTCGTGTCTGACTCTTTGCGACCCCATGAATCACAGCACGCCAGGCCTCCCTGTCCATCACCAACTCCCGGACTTCACTCAGACTCATGTCCATCAAGTCAGTGATGCCATCTAGCCATCTCGTCCTCTGTCGTCCCCTTCTCCTCCTTCCCCCAATCCCTCCCAGCATCAGAGTCTTTTCCAATGAGTCAGCTCTTCACATGAGGTGGCCAAAGTACTGGAGTTTCAGCTTCAGCATCATTCCTTCTAAAGAAATCCCAGGGCTGATCTCCTTCAGAATGGACTGGTTGGATCTCCATGCAGTCCAAGGGACTCTCAAGAGTCTTCTCCAACACCACAGTTCAAAAGCATCAATTCTTCAGCACTCAGCCTTCTTCACAGTCCAACTCTCACATCCATACATGACCACAGGAAAAACCATAGCCTTGACTAGACGGACCTTTGTTGGCAAAGTAATGTCTCTGCTTTTCAATATGCTATCTAGGTTGGACATAACTTTCCTTCCAATGAGTATGCATCTTTTAATTTCATGGCAGTCACCATCTGCAGTGATTTTGGAGCCCAGAAAAATAAAGTCTGACACTGTTTCCACTGTTTCCCCATCTATTTCCCATGAAGTGATGGGACCAGATGCCATGATCTTCATTTTCTGAATGTTGAGCTTTAAGCCAACTTTTTCACTCTCCACTTTCACTTTCATCAAGAGGCTTTTGAGTTCCTCTTCACTTTCTGCCATAAGGGTGGTGTCATCTGCATATCTGAGGTTGTTGATATTTCTCCCGGCAAGCTTGATTCCAGCTTGTGCTTCTTCCAGCCCAGCATTTCTCATGATGTACTCTGCATATAAGTTAAATAAGCAGAGTGACAATATACAGCCTTGACGTACTCCTTTTCCTATTTGGAATCAGTCTGTTGTTTCATGTCCACTTCTAACTGTTGCTTCCTGACCTGCATATAGGTTTCTCAAGAGGTAGATCAGATGGTCTGGTATTCCCATCTCTTTCAGCATTTTCCACAGTTTATTGTGGTCCACACAGTCAAAGGTTATGGCATAGTCAATAAAGCAGAAATAGACGTTTTTCAGGAACTCTCTTGCTTTTTCCATGATCCAGTGGATGTTGGCAATTTGATCTCTGCTTCTTCTGCCTTTTCTAAAACCAGCTTGAACACCTGGAAGTTCACGGTTCACGTACTCCTGAAGCCTGGCTTGGAGGATTTTGAGCGTTACTTTACTAGCATGTGAGATGACGGCAATTGTGCGGTAGTTTGAGCACTCTTTGGCATTGCCTTTCTTTGGGATTGGAATGAAAAGTGACCTTTTCCAGTCCTGTGGCCACTGCTGAGTTTTCCAAATTTGTTGGCATATTGAGTGCGGCACTTTCACAGCATCATCTCTCAGGATTTGAAATAGCTGCACTGGAATTCCATCACCTCCACTAGTTTTGTTCGTACTGATGCTTTCTAAGGCCTACTTGAGTTCACATTCCAGGATGTCTGGCTCTAGGTGAGTGATCATACCATCGTGATTTTCTTGGTCGTGAAGCTCTTTTTTGTACACTTCTTCTGTGTATTCTTGCCACCTCTTCTTAGTATCTTCTGCTTCTGTTAGGTCCATACCATTTCTGTCCTTTATTGAACCTATCTTTGCATGAAATGTTCCCTTGGTATCTCTAATTTTCTTGAACAGATCTCTAGTCTTTCCCATTCTGTTGTTTTCCTCTATTTCTTTGCACTGATCGCTGAGGAAGGGTTTCTTATCTCTCCTTGCTATTATTTGGAACTCTGAATTCAGATGCTTATATCTTTCCTTTTGTCCTTTGCTTTTCGCTTCTCTTCTTTTCACAGCTATGTGTAAGGCCTCCTCAGAAACCATTTTGCTTTTTTGCATTTCTTTTCCATGGGGATGGTCTTGATCCCTGTCTCCTGTACAGTGTCATGAACCTCAGTCCATAATTCATCAGGCACTCTATCAGATCTAGTCCCTTAATTCTATTTCTCACTTCCACTATAATCATAAGGGATTTGATTTAGGTCATACCTGAATGGTCTCGTGGTTTTCCCTACTTTCTTCAATTTCAGTCTGAATTTGGCAATAAGGAGTTTGTGATCTGAGTCACAGTCAGCTCCCGGTCTTGTTTTTGCTGACTGTATAGAGCTTCTCCATCTTTGGCTGCAAAGAATATAATCAATCTGATTTGGGTGTTGACCATCTGGTGATGTCTATGTGTAGATAGAGTCTTCTCTTGTGTTGTTGGAAGAGGGTGTTTGCTCTGACCAGTGCATTCTCTTGGCAAAACTCTATTAGCCTTTGCCCTGCTTCATTCCCTACTCCAAGGCCAAATTTGCCTGTTACTCCAGGTTTTTCTTGACTTCCTGCTTTGCATTCCAGTCCCCTATAATGAAAAGGACATCTTTTTTGGGTGTTAGTTCTAAAAGGTCTTGTAGGTCTTCATAGAACCTTTCAACTTCAGCTTCTTCAGCGTTACTGGTTGGGGCATATGCTTGGATTACCGTGGTATTGAGTGATTTGCCTTGGAAACGAACAGAGATCATTCTGTCGTTTTTGAGATTGCATCCAAGTACTGCATTTCGGACTCTTTTGTTGACCATGATGGCTACTCCATTTCTTCTGAGGGATTCCTGCCTGCAGTAGTAGATATAATGGTCATCTTAATTAAATTCACCTATTCCAGTCCATTTTAGTTTGCTTATTCCTAGAATGTCGATGTTCACTCTTGCCATATCCTGTTTGACCACTTCCAATTTGCCTTGATTCATGGACCTGACATTCCAGGTTCCTATGCAATATTGCTCTTTATAGCATCGGACCTTGCTTCTATCACCAGTCACATCCACAGCTGGGTATTGTTTTTGCTTTGGCTCCATCCCTTCATTCTTTCTGGAGTTATTTCTCCACTGATCTCCAGTTGCATATTGGGCACCTACCAACCTGGGGAGTTCCTCTTTCAGTATCCTGTCATTTTGCCTTTTCATACTGTTCATGGGGTTCCAAGGCAAGAATACTGAAGTGGTTTGCCATTCCCTTCTCCAGTGGACCACATTCTGTCAGACCTCTTCACCATGACCTGCCCATCTTGGGTGGCCCCACATGGCATGGCTTAGTTTCATTGTGTTAGATAAGGCTGTGGTCCGTGTGACCAGATTGGCTAGTTTTCTGTGATTATGGTTTCAGTGTGTCTGCCCTCTGATGCCCTTTCGCAACACCTACCATCTTACTTGGATTTCTCTTACCTTGGACGTGGGGTATCTCTTCACAGCTGCTCCAGCAAAGCGCAGCCACTGTTCCTTACTTTGGACAAGGAGTATCTCCTCACGGCCGCCCCTCCTGACCTTGTAGGTGGAGTAGCTCCTCTCGGCCCTCCTTTGCCCCTGCAGCCGCCACTCCTTGGATGTGGGTTTGCTCCTCTCGGCCGCCTCTCCTGACTTGGGGCGTGTGGTAGCTCATCTTGGCCGCCTCCCTTGACCTTGGACATATTATAGTTCCTCTCTGCCGCCACCGCTGACCTCAGACGTGGGGTAATACTTAGAGAAAAGTAAATTCTTGGGCAATAATAGAATTAAAATATGAGTAAACATAAAACGGGCTTCCCTGGTGACTCAGTGTTGAAGAATCCACCTGCCAGTGCAGGATATCCAACCCCAATATGGACTGGGAAGATACCCTGGAGAGAGAAATGGCAACCCATTCCAATATTCCTGCCTGGGAACCCAATGTACAGAGAATCCTGGCAGGCTACAGTCCATGGGGTCACAAAGAGTCTGGCACAGCTTAGCGACTAAACAACAACAGCAAACCTAAATTATCACTGGGACTCACACTCTCAGTATATTAGTCAGTGTAACGTGAAAACTCTGGGCAATGGAAGATAAATGTTTCTGGGAAAGATTGAAGGCAAATGGAGAAGGGGGAGGCAGAGGATAAGATGGTTAGATAGCATTGCCACTGAATGGACATGAATCCGAGCAAACTCCAGGAGATGGTGAAGGACGGGGAAGCCTGGCCTGCTTCAGTGCACAGGGTCCCAAGCAGTCAAGCACAAGGGACAGAACAAATAAACCAACAAGCAGGATGAGAGTTATTAAGGAAAAAATGCCAAACTAGGAGATTTTGAAGAAGAGTTATGCTTTTTTTTTTTTGCTTCACTTCCATTCCTTTTATTCCAAATAAACTGATTTGCTTTAATGGTCCTGGGATAGTTTCGTATCATCTTTGTCATTTCTTTTTTGTTCTCTTTTGCATCTGAAAACTGTTTATTTGTATCTTGCTCCAATCTTTCCTAATTGGAGCAAAGAAGTGAATTTTCAGCATCAGTTAATTTTCATAGTGTCTCTTTGGAAAATGAGTAGCGTTTACTTTTCTGGGCTGGGTACTGAGAGCCTAAATGTATGATGCTTTATTTATAACCACTTCCAATGATTTATCGAACAGAGAGCACCCTGGGAAGCTCTGTCACTTTAAAAAGTGTTAATAAATTAATAGAGTCACATAAGAAGTCTCTAGGAAATATGCAAATTGAAGAATTCCCTTCTGAGAGAACTGTGTTACACTTTTCTAAAATATAATCACAACAGTTATAGAAGTGGCTCGTGATGATTGAGAAAGAAAAAGCAGCCCCTGCAGTTCAGGAGCTGTCTCATCACCCCGGACCCCACCTGGTGCTCATTAACACTTCCAGTATGGATCCGGTTCAGCAGGGTAAGGTGGGGCAGGTCCTCCACCTCAAGCTGGGTACATAGGAGATGCTCCCAAAGTGCAGTTGCTAACCAGTGCCAGGGAAGTACCAGAGTAATGTCTTTTTTAGAAATAGAGCAGGTGACGTAATTGAAGGTGGCAAATGGGAAGCCGCGCCTACTTGAAATAGTAGCGCTTACTTGGCAGTTAGCAGTGGACATCATAACTGGATCTGCTTCAGTTCAGTTCAGTTCAGTCACTCAGTCGTGTCTGACTCTTTGCGACCCCATGAATTACAGCACGCCAGGCCTCCCTGTCCATCACCAACTCCCAGAGTTCACTCAGACTCACGTCCATGGAGTCAGTGATGCCATCCAGCCATCTCATCCTCTGTCGTCCCCTTCTCCTCCTGCCCCCAATCCCTCCCAGCATCAGAGTCTTTTCCAGTGAGTCAGCTCTTTGCATGAAGTGGCCAAAGTACTGGAGTTTCAGCTTCAGCATCATTCCCTCCAAAGAAATCCCAGGTTTGCTGATTCCTAGAATGTTGACATTCACTCTTGCCATCTCTTGTTTGACCACTTCCAATTTGCCTTGATTCATGGACCTGACATTCCAGGTTCCTATGCAATATTGCTCTTTACAGCATTGGACCTTGCTTCTATCACCAGTCACATCCACAGCTGGGTATTCTTTTTGCTTTGGCTCCATCCCTTCATTCTTTCTGGAGTTATTTCTCCACTGATCTCCAGTAGCATATTGGGCACCTACTGACCTGGGGAGTTCCTCTTTCAGTATCCTATCATTTTGCCTTTTCATACTGTTCACGGGGTTCTCAAGTCAAGAATACTGAAGTGGTTTGCCATTCCCTTCTCCAGTGGACCGTTCTGTCAGATCTCTCCACCATGACCCACCTGTCTTGGGTTGCCCCACAGGCATGGCTTAGTTTCATTGAGTTACACAAGTTAGATAAGGCTGTGGTCCTAGTGTGATTAGATTGACTAGTTTTCTGTGAGTATGGTTTCAGTGTGTCTGCCCTCTGATGCCCTCTTGCAACACCTGCCATCTTGCTTGGGTTTCTCTTACCTTGGACTTGGGGTATCTCTTCACGGCTGCTCCAGCAAAGTGCAGCTGCTGCTCCTTACCCTGGATGAGGGGTATCTCCTCACCGCCGCCCTTCCTGACCTTCAGCGTGGGATAGCTCCTCTAAGCCCTCTTGCACCCACGCATCCACCGCTACTTGGATGTGGGGTTGGTCCTCCTGGCCGCCACCCCTGGCCTTGGGGGTGGGGTAGCTCCTCTGGGCCAGTCGCAGCCGCCGCTGCGCTTACTGCGCTGGTCGCAGCCACTGCTGCGCTTAGTGCCACTGAATCTGCTTGTCCACTTTTAATTCCATATATATTGGATCTGATTCTTGCCTGGTAGCTCAGTTGGTAAAGAATCTGCCTACAATGCAGGAGACCCTGGTTCTATTCCTGGTGGGGAAGATCCGCTGGAGAAAGGATACACCACCTACTCCAGTATTCTTGGGCTTCTCTTGTGGCTCAGCTGGTAAAGAATCCACCTGCAATGCAGGAGACCTGGGCTTGATCTCTGGGTTAGGAAGATCCCCTGGAAGAGGGCCAACAAAGTAATGTCTCTGCTTTTCAATATGCTGTCTAGGTTGGTCATAACTTTCCTTCCAAGGAGTAAGCATCTTTTAATTTCATGGCTGCAATCACCATCTGCAGGGATTTTGGAGCACAGAAAAATAAAGTCTGACAGTGTTTCCACTGTTTCCCCATCTATTTCTCATGAAGTGTTGGGACCAGATGCCATGATCTTCGTTTTATGAATGTTGAGCTTTAAGCCAACTTTTTCACTCTCCTCTTTCACTTTCATCAAGAGGCTCTTTAGTTCCTCTTCACTTTCTGCCATAAGGGTGGTGTCATCTGCATATCTGAGGTTATTGATATTTCTCCCGGCAATCTTGATTCCAGTTTATGCTTCTTCCAGCCCAGCATTTCTCATGATGTACTCTGCATAAAAGTTAAATAAGCAGGGTGACAATATACAGCCTTGACATACTCCTTTCCCTATTTGGAACCAGTCTGTTGTTCCATGTCCACTTCTAACTATTGCTTCCTGATCTGCATATAGTTTTCTCAAGAGGCAGTTCAGGTGGTCTGTTATTCCAATCTCTTTCAGCATTTTCCACAGTTTATTGTGGTCCACGCAGTCAAAGGCTTTGGCATAGTCAACAAAGCAGAAATAGATGTTTTCTGGACCTCTCTTGCTTTTTTGATGATCCAGTGGATGTTGGCAATTTGATCTCTGCTTTCTCTGCCTTTTCTAAAACCAGCTTGAACACCTGGAAGTTCATGGTTCATTTATTGCTGAAGCCTGGCTTGGAGGATTTTGAGCGTTACTTTACTAGCATGTGAGATGATTGCGATTGTGTGGTAGTTTGAGCATTCTTTGGCATTGCCTTTCTTTGGGATTGGAATGAAAACTGACCTTTTCCAGTCTTGTGGCCACTGCTGAGTTTTCCAAATTTGCTGGCATACTGAGTGCAGCACTTTCACAGCATCATCTCTCAGGATTTGAAATAGCTCCACTGGAATTCCATCACCTCCACTAACTTTGTTCGTAGTGATGCTTTCTAATGCCCACTTGACTTCACATTCCAGGATGTCTGGCTCTAGGTGAGTGATCACACCATCGTGATTATATGGGTCGTGAAGCTCTTTTTTGTACAGTTCTTCTGTGTATTCTTGACACCTCTTCGTAGTATCTTCTGCTTCTGTTAGGTGTATACCATTTCTGTCCTTTATCGAGCCCATCTTTGCATGAAATGTTCCCTTGGTATCTCTAATTTTCTTGAACAGATCTCTAGTCTTTCCCATTCTGTTGTTTTCCTCTATTTCTTTGCATTGATCACTGAGGAAGGCTTTCTTATCTCTCCTTGCTATTCTTTGGAACTCCAAATTCAGATGCTTATATCTTTCCTTTTGTCCTTTGCTTTTCACTTCTCTTCTTTTCACAGCTATTTATAAGGCCTCCCCAGACAGCTGTTTTGCATTTTTGCATTTCTTTGCCATGGGGATGGTCTTGATCCCTGTCTCCTGTACAATGTCAGGAACCTCAGTCCATAGTTCATCAGGCACTCTGTCTATCAGATCTAGTCCCTTAATTCTATTTCTCACTTCCACTATAATCATAAGGGATTTGATTTAGGTCATACCTGAATGGTCTCGTGGTTTTCCCTACTTTCTTCAATTTCAGTGTGAGTTTGGCAATAAGAGTTCATGATCTGAGCCACAGTCAGCTCCCGGTCTTGTTTTTGCTGACTGTATAGAGCTTCTCCATCTTTGGCTGCAAAGAATATAATCAGTCTGATTTTGGTGTTGACCATCTGGTGATGTCCATGTGTAGAGTCTTCTCTTGTGTTGTTGGAAGAGGGTGTTTGCTATGACCAGTGCGTTCTCTTGGCAAAACTCTATTAGCCTTTGCCCTGCTTCATTCCATACTCCAAGGCCAAATTTGCCTGTTACTCCAGGTGTGTCTTGACTTCCTACTTTTGCATTCCAGCCCCTTTTAATCAAAAGTGTCACATTATAGTGAGAGATGGACTATTTCCTGCCATATCAGTACCTGTGATCCAGCAGCTATCATGCTCAGCCACTTCTTGTGGTGAGCAGTAAGGAGCTCAGGATATGAAAAAATGCAGGATGCTGGCCTAGATAGCTGAGATACGTATGAAAGAAACGATTTCAGTGAGCCCAGACCCTTGCATTTTCACATACATAGAAAAGCACTAAATTCCTTACCTTGGGATATCTGGTTTTCTTTAATTAACAAAAACACTTGCCTTTTGTTGCAAACTTCTATATAACCTGACTCTATATGCCGTCCACCCCCACCCCCACCCTCCTGCCTCCTCAAAGAAGTTCTCTTGGGGTTACTTAAAATGCTGTCTCCTGGGCTTGAAGTCCTAAAATTTCCCACTAAATAAATCTTAACTCTCAGCTTTAAGGTTGTGACTACTTTTTAAGGTGACAATGGATATTGGAGAATTTTTTTCTAAACACAAGAAAGATCAACATGTAGATGGCAAATAAAATTTTAATATCATAAGGAGATATGATAATGAAATATGTGAAAGATACTGTACATTTCATGGCAAACCTAGACAGTTCAAAGATGAAAAAGGTTCAGTTAAGCCCAACCAAATAATTCTTTTTGGCATGCTGCTTGAATGAATTTTTTGCAGTGATATGTGACCTTTATTAAAATATTCCAAAAAAATGTAAATAAAAAAATAAAATATTCCAGCAGTAGATAACAAGGGATAAAGTTTTATGAGAAACATACACACATAGGCAAGCTTGGTTTGTGCCACCATGCAGACACAGGATTGGCTTGAATAGGATCTAGATGATGAGTCTACCTTAGACATTTTGTTGCCCCTTTAGCAGATGGCTTAAGGTTAGTCTTCAATCTTTTTCCTTATAAAGGAAATTCTAAATCTCGTGAATTTACAAAAGTTAACATTTAGTAGAGCAGTAGCTTTTAAACACTGCTGCATGTTAAAGTTTCCTCCCTAAATCCAGTCCTCAGCCCAGCTCAGTTCCATCAGAATCTTGATACTGATCAGGGACCTGTGGGGCTCCCAGGCACAAAGCCTTTATGAGTCCCCGTTTTCTTTGATTACAGCCAAATAACCTTTATTTTTCCTTTATGGCATTCCCTAAGTTCCAAGGGGCAGATTCAAGCAGTTAACTAGGGATGGGAGGGGATGCATAATCAGGGACAGACAAACAGTCAAGAGAAACAAATAGGTCAGCCTTGGGGCAGGCTCCTGATTCCTCATCAGTACCCACAACAGTATCTTTAAGCTGTTTTGCAGATACTGAAACCGCCTTCAGGTGACCAAAGTTAATGATTAATGATGGTTTGCTGCCCACAGGTATGTAGATCCCAGACTGGTTGGAAACTTAAGATCAATGATGCTGACTCCCACTTACCTCACCAACAACCAGTCAGAAGAATGTCCATGAGCTGATAACACCCTCTTTAAACCATTACTGTAAAACTTCTCACTACCCTCTCCAGGTTGGGACACATGGTTTTGAGGGCATTCGACTGCTATGCCCCCTTTGCCTGGCAAAGCAATAGAGCTGTTGTTTTCTTCTTCACCCAAAACTCTGTCTCTAAGATTTAATTTGGTGTTGTGGTACAGAGGCCAGATTCATCTTTAATCTGTTGGGACAAGGACTTAGGTGTCAGTATACATTTTTAAAAATCCAGATGATCCCAGTGTATGGACAAGTCTAAGAACTAGTGAAGCGATATTTTAAAAGTAACATTCCAACAGTCAGCGTTTAGAAATTAGAGAGACATGATGGGTACCAGATACATGGCCATGTGATAAAAATGTGCTCATTGCGATACATTATGGATGCCATTCAGTGTGAAAAAACTCAAGGATAAAAGACTGTGAATAATTTTCTTTTTTTTTTGCACAGATGATAAATCAGTTGTCAGCCTGTGTGAATTATTTAATGTGTAAATTGTCTCTTAAGCATATTTCAGAAAGAAGCAGATATTTGTTCTTGCATGTTAATCTTCATTTCAAAAACCTGTCTTAACATAGGTTATGTTCAGACAGCATCCTACAGTTTTTTTTCAAGTACCCTCCAAATTAGAAGACTCAACTGCAAAAAGACATTTGATGTGCAGTAAAAAGTGAAAGCAAGACCTTTGGGAAAGGGACCCTCAACCTTCGATTGTAAACAAACAGATGATAGGACCCAGTACCGTTCATTTCTCGCATTTCCCAGATCCTTAATGCTTGCTTTTTTCCTCCATTAAACTCTCAATTCTTGGAAAGCAATCGTGGTAGGGAGTTTATAGAACAGAATGATGCAGTGTGTAAGGGCAACATGAAATTGAAAAGGCATGGCCTTTATTTATTCATCTGGGTGGACTTCAAGCTGGGTTGTATTTCTTTCCTTCCTCTGTAAATGGAATTAGTGTCCTCTGCCTGGAAGGTTAGGTGAGATGGTATTTGTAAAACACGTAGGGACTACAGTAACATATGTATGTTAACATAGTTCTTTTCCATACCCATTTTGAAAATAGTTTATCAGTATATTTAGGTAAAGCAGTGGCTATAAAAGGGAAATAAAGTAGCTGACTTGGGACAGAAGTTAAGGATGTTGTTATATTTAAAGTTGAAAGAAATGGAGAGCCCTTGATTGGTTAAATAAATTCTTATAGACTAGAACTCAATACATTAAAAAAAAAAAAAAAAAAGCAACCCAATCATATTATAAAATGGGCAGAAGACCTAAAAAGATATTTCCCCAAAGAAGACATACAGATGGCTAATGAACACATGAAAAGATGCTCAACATTGATAATTCTTGTTGTTGTTCAGTCACCCAGTTGTGCCTGACTTTTTGCGACACCATGGACTGCAGCATGCCAAGCTTGTCCATCCCTCACTATCTTCAAAAATTGCCCAAGTTCATGACCATTGCATCAGTGATGCCATCTAGCCGTCAAATCCTCTGATACCCTCTTCTCCTTCTGCCCTCAATCTTTCCCAGTATCAGGGACTTTTCCAAGGAACCAACTGTTTGCATCAGATGACCAAAATCCTGGAATTTCAACTTCAGCATCAGTCCTTCCACCGAGTACTCAGGGTTGATTTCCCCTAAGATTAACTGGTTTGATCTCCTTGCAGTCTAAGGGACTATCAGGAATCTTCTCCAGCACCATGGTTCAAAGGCATTAATTCTTCGGCTCCACTACCTTTACAGTCCAGCTCACAACTGCACGTGACCACTGTGAAGAGTGTAACCTTGACTATATGGACCTTTGTCCATGGAGTAATGTCTCTGCTTTTCAACACACTCTCTAGGTTTGTCATAGCTTTCCTGCCAAGAAGCAAACGTCTTTTGATTTCATGGCTGCAGTCACCATCCACAGTGATTTTAGAGCCCAAGAAGAGGAAATCTGTCACTACTTCCAACTTTTCCCCTTCTATTTGCCTTGCAGTAATGGGGCCAGATGCCATGATCTTAGTTTGTTGGGTTTTTTTATTCTTTACGCAGCTCTTTCACTCTCCTCTTTCACCCTCAAGAGGCTGTTTTGTTCCTCTTTGCTTCCTGACATTAGAGTGGTATCATCCACATTATCTGAGGTTGTAGATGTTTCTCCTGTGTATCTTGATTCCAGCTTGTAACTAACTCTTCCAGCCCAGCATTTGTCATGATGTGCTCAGCGTATAGATTAAACAAACAGGGTGACAGCAGACAGCCCCATTGTACTCCTTTCTCAATCTTGAACCAATCAGTTGTTCCATACAGGGTTCTAGCTGTTGCTTCTGGACTCGCATACAGATTTCTCAAGAGACAGGTAAGATGGTCTGGCATTCCCATGTCTTCAAGAGGTTTCTGCAGTTTATTATGGTCCACACAGTCAAGACTTTTGTGTAGTTGATAAAGCAGAGGTAGATGTTTTTTGGGGGCATTTCCTAGCTTTCTCTGTGATCCAGCAAATGTCAGCAAGTTGATCTCTGGTTCCTCTTCCTTTTCTAAATCTAGCTTGGACATCTGGAAGTTCTTGGTTTGCATAATCCTGAAGCCTAGCATTGCAAGATTTTAAGCATGACCTTACTAGCATGGGAGGGTGAGCGCAGTTGTCCAAAGGTTAGCACCATTTGTTATTTGTAGACTATTTAATGATGGACACTTGACCAATGTGAGGTGATACCTCATTGTAGTTTTGATTTGCATTTCTCTAGTAATTAGCAGACATGTATATAAATGTGTGTGTCTGTGTATCTCAGTGATTTTGCTGTAAACCAGAAATTAACACAGCATAGTAAATAATGTATACTTCATTATATCAAAGATTGTAAATTAAATATTCAAACATTAAAAGAAAAAATAATTCTTGTAAAAATCCATGGTCCCAGGTACTTGCCTTTCCTTGTTTTTCACCTAAATGGGAAATGCCTGGCCAACACATGATGGGCTCTGTCACTCACTGGCCATGTCACTGCCTGTTTCCTTGTAGGGCTGACCTTGGGGAAGCCCTAGCAAAGGAAAGCCTGCCAGTTCCAAGCATCTCCAGCTTCAACTTTTGGTACCACCTACATGGCATCAAGGAAACACTCCTGCCATCCTCTCTCCACCTGTATCCCTCTCCTTGTTGGAGCCAGTGACTATGTAACTAGGAGAGGGCATGCAAGGTGGGATCATCTCTTACCTTGGGGATGGAGGTCCATGGATTCAGTCACATTCTGCCTTCAGAGATGTGCCAGCTAGGGGCTCTCAGAGGTGATGCGAGATACCACATCACAGAACAGTCACCAAGGTCTCTGCACTCTCCTGTCAGGAGGATGGCAGAAGGACTCACAGTGGCCTTTAGGGGCAGTGCAGTGTGAGCAGAGGCCATTCCTCCCCACCTTCGCCAGGTGGAGGGCTGCTGAGGGTGTCCGAGGTCATGACAGTGACTGGCAGGGGTGGGGATGCTAGCACAAGTGGAGTATGACATCCTCCTCCCTGGCCTTGCTAAAGTTGACCTTCAGGAAGAAGTATGATGATGGGTCTCTGCCATTGCATTGAATTTTGGTCTCTAGGAGGTATGAAAGATGGATCCAACATGTGCCCTGTGGCTCAGAATTGGGCTACAGAAGGCATATGAGATGGGACCTCTGATCTTCCCAGGAGACACAGTGGTGTGCTGCTCCAGGCATGTGACTTGAAGGTTGTGGCTGGACTGGGGGGGGTGGGGCGGGTCACCTGGATGACTTGCTCCCACCTCTACAGGATCTTCTGATGCCCAGGGCAGATACTCAGGTCAGAACTGCTCTCATGTGGCATAGGAGAACTTCCTGTTTCCAGGAGCTAGACAAGTATAGACTCTTCCAGAAAGGAGATGTCACACTCACCAGGGAAAGTCACATGATGTCCCTTAAAAAAAAATCCTCCCCTTGTCCTTTCCCAAAACCTGGACAAAGAAGAGAGAGAAGAGATAGGTTGCAGGGTGTAGCCTCCACCCTCTGTGCAGTAGGAAATGGAGGGTTGACTTGAGAGTGATGTAAAGAGTCTTAAAATCGACAAGCATTAGGTCTGATTAACTGAAATAAGACTGCTTCAGTAACCAAGTCAATGAAAATTTAATAAATTGGACGGAGCTGTCTTGCAGCAAAGCAGCCACCCAGCAGGAAAGGTAAGATTGACAAATCACAGCGGGTAGAAGTTACTGGAAAAAAGAAAACCATTTGATATTTATACATCAACAACTGGCAACTTCTCATGTAACCAATAGGTATTTTAAGTCAGGAGAAGCTGTGATAATGGCTGCTGCTGCTGCTGCTAAGTCACTTCAGTTGTGTCCAACTCTGTGCAACCCCATAGACGGCAGCCCACCAGGCTCCCCTGTCCCTGGGATTCTCCAGGCAAGAACACTGGAGTGGGTTGCCATTTCCTTCTCCAATGCATGAAAGTGAAAAGTGAAAGTGAAGTCATTCAGTCGTGTCCGACTCTCAGCGACCCCATGGACTGCAGCCTACCAGGCTCCTCCATCCATGGGATTTTCCGGGCAAGAGTACTGGAGTGGGGTGCCATTGCCTTCTCCAATTGCTGACCACCATCTAAATGACTTATTGGGTCTGCCAACTCCTTACCAACATTCTAACCCTTGTCATCACCCAGTTATAATCCAATAGATAACCAGGTTATATGCAGATTGATACCAGCAGCTTTCTGGGTGCTCTCTGTGCAAAGTCCCTGAGATTCCCCCTCTCCCCAGAGCTTCTTTGTCCCTTTATGTTACCATGTGCTGGTCTCAGTTGTTCGTTCATGTCCCATTCTTTGTGACCCCTTGGACTGTAGCCCACCAAGCTTCTCTGTCCATGAAATTTTCCAGGCAAGAAAACTGGAGTGGGTTGCCATTTCCTTCTCCAGGGTATCTTCCCAACCCAGGGATTGAACCCTCATCTCTTGAGTCTCCAGCATTGGCAGGTGGATTCTTTACCAATAGTGCAACCTGGGAAGCCCTTATGCTACCATAAATTGGTAATTTAGCTAAACAGCATGTAAACCAATGGAATAGAAGGGCAAAGTGAAAGCTATTGTCTCAGGGAGACAACACAATAAATGTTGACAGTGAGAATTAAAAGATAGCTATTGGTTTAGAGTGTGTGTGTGGTTTAAAAAAACATCATAAAAAATCCAAAATTGGTCTCCATTCAATTTATTTCCAAGTTTTGTTATTTCATCCAGCCACCATTTTCAAATAATGAGATGTGAACTCAGAGCACACACCAAGCCCACGGATAATACGTGAAGGTAACATGACCTTCTGATCCAGGCTCAGACCTCAAGGTAGCCTGCTCTTCCAGAGAAAGATGGGAGATTAGGGGGCTCCCCTGGTGGTTCAGTGGTTAAGAATCCACCTGCCAATGCAGGGACTGAGGTTCGATCCTGATTCGGGAAGTTCTCTCATGACTTGGAGCAGCTCAGCCCTCTGGCCACAACTACTGAGCCTGTGCTCTAGAGCTCAGGGGCCACGACTACTGAAGCCCACATGCCCTAGAGTCCATGCTCCACAGTAAGGGAAGCCACCACAGCAAGAAGCCCGCACACAGCAACTAGAGAGTAGCCCCCACTCGCCACAACTAGAGAAAGCCCTCGCACGCAGCAGTGAAGACCCAGTACAGCCAAAAATAAATTAAAAAAAAAAAGATGGGAGACCATGTGTATATTTTGTTCTAAGTTTAAAACTATATTAGGGGATGCATCTATTTCTGTCAGTTTTTAAAATCGTAACTGATTCTTTGACATTTTAAAAGTAAACTTTCTTATTTCAGAATGCTTTAAAATTTATAGAAAACTTGTGAGATAATATATAATTTCAGTATGTGTCATACCCAATTTTCCCTCCTATTCCTATCTTACATACTTATATTCCATTTGTCACAGATAATGAACCAATATTGA
This sequence comes from Bos mutus, assembly GCF_027580195.1. Taxonomy (NCBI): domain Eukaryota; kingdom Metazoa; phylum Chordata; class Mammalia; order Artiodactyla; family Bovidae; genus Bos; species Bos mutus. Next base: position 61,195,433 of record NC_091636.1, read on the forward strand.
TATGTTATTACCAACTTAAGGCCATGTGTGTGTGTGCAGTTGATCAGTCATGTTCGACTCTGTGATGCCATGGACGGTAGCCTGCCAGGCTCGTCTATCCATGGGTTTCTCCAGGCAAGAACACTGGAGTGGGTAGCCATTCCCTTCTCCAAGGGATCATCCCATCCCAGGGATTGAACCTGTGTCTCTTATGTCTCCTGCGTTGGCAGGAAGATTCTTTAATGCTAGTGCCATCTGGGAAGCCCACTTAAGGCCATAGTGTATCCAGATTTCTTCACACTTTTCCTCACATTTTTCTGTTTCAGGGTCCTGTCCAAGATTTCACGTTACATTTAATAGTCATGTCTCCTTCAGCTCTTCTTAGCTGTGCAGTTTTTCTGACCTTCCTTATTTTTGATCACCTTCACAGTTTGAGGTCACATATTTTTTGGAATATCCTTCCACTGGGATTTATTTGATGTTTCTCTCATGACTAGTCTGTAGTCATAGGGTGTTAGAAGGAAGACCATAGGGATATAGACCCATTTCCATCACATCCTATTAAAAGTATGTTCTGTCAATATCACTTGTCTCCATTGATGTTGACCTTGATTCCCGGACTGGAGTTGCTGCTGAGTCACCTGGACAACTCACTGACCTGGACAACTCATTCTTGGCCCTGGAGATTTTGGTTCCAGAATTAAACGATTTGATAGCGGGTAGTTGATACATATCGGAGAAGGCAATGGCACCCCACTCCAGTACTCTTGCCTGGAAAATCCCATGGACAGAGGAGCCTGGTAGGCTGCAGTCCATGGGGTTGCTAAGAGTTGAACAGGACTGAGCTACTTCACTTTCACTTTTCACTTTCATGCATTGGAGGAGGAAATGGCAACCTGCTCCAGTGTTCTCGCCTGGAGAATCCCAGGGACGGTGGAGCCTGATGGGCTGCCGTCTATGGGGTCGCACAGAGTTGGACACGACTGAAGCGACTTAGCAGCAGCAGCAGCAGTTGATACATATAGTGCAAGAACTGGCATGCAGTAAATACCATTAAGATCTTTGGGCTCTGAATTATTTTAACTCTGGGACCATCTTAGAACCAAATGCCAGGTGTAGAAACTTACAAGTTTATGGTGTAGACTGGTTCTCAAATACTCAGGTATATCAGAATTACATGGGATAGCTAATAAAAAACCAGGACCTGGGCTTTTTTTTTTTAAACAGGATTTTTAGGTGAATTTTGATATGGCTGATGTTTGAGAACTAAAATTGTTGGATGCAAGATAACTTTACTACAAAAGACGCCTTTTTTTTTTCCTATCAAGCATTCCGTTCCCTACTTCAGGCACAAGCCCCAAATACGTATGAGAGAAGCCCACTCTTCCCAGTTTTCAGGATAGTCTGTCTAAGATTAGGGCTTCCCAGGTGGCGCTAGTCATGAAGAACCTACCTGCCAGTTCAGGAGACATAAGAGATGCAGGTTCAATCCCTGGGTCAGGAATATCCCCTGGAGAAGGGAATGGCAGCCCACTCCAGTATTCTTGCTTGGAGAATCTCATGGATAGAGGAGCCTGGTGGGATACAGTCCGTGGGGTCACAAAGAGTCAGACACAGCTGAGTCGGACACAACTGAGTGACTAACACACACACCTGTCCCAGGTAGCTTTAGTGGTAGCTTCTTCTAAGAGTCACAAGTAAAGCTCTGACCCAAGCCTTGCTAATCAACCAGCTCATGTCTGTTGTCTCAGAACTTGATCTAGGACCGGAAAGATAAACCAAGTCAATCTTATTCACTGGAGTTAAGCATATTGAATGGGAAAAGTGAATATAAATGCTGCTTCTAACAGTTTCAGTGTATTGAACCTGGACATATGAAATGCCAAGGGAAACCTGACTCAAGAAAAGTTTTGTAATCAATAGTCAAAGAACTTATTATGTAGTTATAGGCTGATCGCCATCTTTGGACTCATGATAGATGGTTATAGTTAAAGTAACGATATTCAAAGCCTTGTTTATTGAAGAGTAAGGTGATTCATTTGTAGCTGAGAGGCAAATTCACTTGTCAAGAGATGTTTCTCGACAGTTCGCTCATGTGAAGGTCAATTAGGATAATTTATTTAAACAATTCATTGAGTATATTAAAACAGAGTATTAGAAAGGGAGCATATGCTTATACAATTAGTTTTTTGAAATAGCAAAATTATATGACACCTATGTGTCAAGAGCATTACATATTAGTTGAGACTCACTTTATGAATGTGAATGCTTTTTAATAAATAATCATCCTCTAGATAATCCTTTTTGAAAATCTGAATTTTACATACTGTTTTCATTGAAAGCACCAATAGCCAGTAGTATAAGTTACTTAACATTTATGAGAGAATGCTTCCTTGTTCTCAGTTACTCAGTTATTTTGATCTTTATTATTAAAAACTTGAAACTATAGAGTGTTTACATATAAAAGATTTCTATCCTTTAGTATTCAAGAATATGTCCTTTAAAAAAAAAAAGAATGAGCAATTTTTGCTTGCTCCGTGATTAACCTGGGAACATCTTGCTAGGATAAAGCATCATGTAAGAGCTACAATTTGATATATTTTGTGTGAAAATCCCAGATCAGTCACTTACCAGCTGTTTCTGAGACTGAGTATGTTGATTAATCTTCCTAAATCTCAGTTTTCCCATCTGTGAAATGATTGGGATTTTCAGTATTACATTTCTGATTCTGTGAATAAAACTGCAATAAGCCTATCAATAGTATGTATTAAAATAATCGTAGCTCTAATTTTAGAGTCTCATCTGTTGCATCTATAACTTTTCCCCTCCCCGTTCCTCTGGAAACACTTGTGTTCTCAGCTGAAGCTTGGGGTTAGGATTTCATTTAACAGAAACACTTGCCAGAACTAAAGATCCTGCATGCTGCAGAGACCTGGCTAAGCCAAATAAATCCATAAATAAAAAGAAGGTAATTTTTAAAAACTTCACTCCCCCCTCCGACCCTTTAACAGAGGTATTTAGTACCACATGTGTCCTCTTCCTCCGTTTTGCTGTCTCTGCACCTTAAAAGACAAGATGCAGAAAGAAAATTAGAATGAAGGCGAGAAATGAGGCTATGACTGCGTTTCCAGCTGAACGGTGTCATAGTTGGAAAGTTGCCAGCATTTGAAGTTAGTTGTTAAGGACTGTCTCTCCTATATGCTGAAAAGCACAAGGTAACACAAAAAATAGTAGTATTCTACAGTTGAAAAAAATCCATTCCTTTGATCGAGAGTTATATATATATTATTATTTCCATTTCACATGAGAATTTCAGTGACTATAAAAATATAATCACCATGACCAGCATAGAATCCAGTGTTTCAGACAAAAGCGAGCATTATTTTGTTTTCTGTCGACAAATAAGCAAATTGATTTAGGCTTGAAGTATATTCCAATGAAATCTGTGTATTGAAAAATTAATGACATAGTAACATTAAAGTTTATTTAGTGTTTCTTTTTTGGTTATACTCTAATTTCCTTCCATTCAGTATTATTTGATAACCAGTTTCTACCTCAGTTCAGTTCAGTTCAGTTGCTCAGTCCTGTCCGACTCTTTGCGACCCCATGGACTGCAGCATGCCAGGCTTCCCTGTCCATCACCAACTCCCAGAGCTTGGGTTTCTACCTACATTAGATTAATGTACTTTCTCCTTTTTTCTTGACATGTTCAGTATTTTATCTCCTTTAACAAATGTTCAGAACAGCAAGTGCAAAATTTAAGATAATGTCTATGGATCAACCCTACTATTCATTCCTTTAGCATTAAAAAAAATAATTGAATGGCTTCTACATGATTTCTTTTTGAAATTGATTGGGTATAAATTTGTACAGTTTTCTCATGCTTTTTTATTAGGGCCTGATACATGGAAACAAGTTATATAGCAAAAACAATTATGAGACGTCTATCCTTAAACAGCATCTAAGGCTAAGGCTGAGCTTGGCATAACTAATTCTGTGTCACCATATTTTCCAAATCAATTGGCTGTTATTTATTTAATAAAAATTAGCTATTTTGAGCAATATTTCAATACTGCACAAAACTGAAAAGCCATAAAACCCGAATTCTGTCTCTTGAGAAAATGATTGCATTTGCATCAGCTTAAAGATGTATTTAAATTTACATGTAAATTTACATGTAAATTTATATTTGCATTTTTTTTTCTGGTACTTTCTCGCATGGATGAGTGAAGCCTAGCAGATTACTGACAGGAAGTTGAGGGTTTTCAGTGGCCTCTACTGGTATTTGAGTTTGATTTCATGGTGGACAGTCACTGTTCAGCACAAAAAACTCCCTCTGTGATGCTGTCAATCCAATTTTGTACTAATGCCAGATAGTCTGATTCAGGATGATGACTTAGGTCATCTTATATTCAGCACTTTGAGATAAGAGTACATCTCCCTTAACTAGTTCATTGCATAATTTATTTCAAATTCTATAACTGTTGCAAGTTTGACTTAGGATGAGTCATTCAGAGAACTTATATTTGAAGAGGTAGAAAATGAATTCATATGACACATATCTTGCCCCCTTGAACCATATTCTAATACAGTATTTTCAAATTCTGCCCCAGATTTTCCAGATCTCTGATTCCTCTTTTAACAGAAGAACTTTGTTCTATCTGTTGGGATTTGTGTGACATTTCATTGGACAAAAAGATTCAGTGGTCAAAAGATTAGACACCTATGTCTGCTCTTTTGAAATTAACAGAGATTTACCACTTTTTTATAGAAAAGGACTACTATGTGCTTAATCTGTATTTTATTTTTTAAAACAAAATTCTTCACCATTTATGTTTCATATGCCTCTTTGAGAATTTTATAGAAGCTTTGAGACTTCTTAGTAAAATTCACAAGTGTATAAGCATACAACTTTTCAGAGATAATTTAAAATATTAAAAGTCCAATGTAAGCCCTGGGAGCCCAGGTTAAGAACTCTTATCTAAATTTTATATCGTTCTTATTAATTCTACCATCAGAAAACCTGAGACAAAATGCCTTGTCACTTGACTTTATAGACTTTCTCAAAATGAATTCAATAGAGATGTAATTTTGACTCTAAAAATAAAATTTTAGAAATAGTTGAGAAAATGTAAGCATAGAATAGCAGAAAATTAAAGGCATAAATGAGTGCAAGATTGAATCAAGGTTAAAACTTCAAATTTCTTAGTAGCAAAGTCAATACATACATAAGCTAGTTAGAGAGTTTATGTGTCTCTTGTATAAGGAACAATCCATAAGAAAGCCAGAGTCACAAAGGTAGGCAAATGGGTAAAGACCATGAATGTGCAAATTGCAAAATGACAGAAATGGTGAAGGCAGGGCTGGGGTAGTTAAAACTATGAGGTAACTGTCCTTCAAATCAACAAACTTGACAAAAAAAGAAAAAAAAATCTTGGTACCCATCTTGGCATTCTCATTTTCCTGCTGAGCCCATAAATCACACAATCTGTCTAGAGTGAGATTTTTCAGTATGCTTCAAAAGCCCTAAAATGGTACAAGGCTGTAGGCAATAATCCCATCTGAAAAAATTTCAGAAAATGGACAAGCAAGCAAAGTTTCTGTTGCAACCTCTCTTAGTAGTGGGAAATTGGAGACAACTTTATTCAAAACAGCAGATGGATTGGATACATTATAATGCATCTATTAATTAGGTATATAGATCATTAAAATGATACTGCAGAAAATGATTACTGAAGAAATTAATAGAAACTGCATGGTACAAAGTAATTGTAGTATTTTGTGTGTACCTAAGAAAAGTATTAGTTATGTATGTCAACATATTAATATTGTTTTTTCTCTAAATGGTGGTAAGTATTTTGACTCATTCTTTTAAAAATTATGTTGCTTATTTGTATTTTCTGTTTTCTATTGTATTCTTGTGCTAATGGGATTTTTTTTTAATTTAAGAAAAGTTTATGTTAAGTTCTAAAAAGTCATGCTAAAGATGTGGCTCTATGAATAATGTAGTAATTTCCAAGATGGTAAGAAATTCAGACTCCTTTCTTTTTTATATTTTAAAGCTTTTATTTTCACATACGTCTCTATGTACAATTTCACAGATATATTTCTATTTACATGCAGATATTCAATTATACTGGAGAAGGGAATGGCAACCCACTCCAGTGTTCTTGCCTGGAAAATCCCACAGATGGAGGAGCCGGGCAGGCTACATTTGATGGGGTCGCAAAGAGTCAGACATGACTGAGCAAATTCACTTCACTTATTCATATATTCATAGTGACTTTATGAATGTATTAGTAGAGGTGTTTGAGTCTGATAAAATTAAATTCATATATGTTTAAGAAAAGACGTGGTTTTTGTTTTGTTGTATAAAGATATAGTTCTACCATTTGTAACCCAGGAAGAGGGATGTGTCTGTTTTAGGAAACAATAAATGTCATCAACTCTCTGCTCGATCTTGGACACTTCCTGTGCTCTCCGCCCAGTTGTCTGTCTGTCTGTTTCTCACTCTCTCTTTCTCGCTGTCTCTATCTCCTTCTGACTGTCCCTTAATCTCTCTCTTTCCTTTGCTGGTCTACATGCTGGGAAATGCAAGACTTTCAACCTTTATGTTGAAGAAAGATGGGATAACCCTCCTGGAACCAGAGCCAACAGGCCCAGGCTCTTTCTGTGGCGGCATGGGTCAGATGCCCATGGCAGGCAGTTGGCCCAGGGAGGGGCCAGGGATGTAGCGTGATCTGAGAACATGTCAGCTCTCTCCTGCTCCCTGTGGATTGCATTGCACGCATGAGTAGTTCATTCAGCATTGGGGGAAAAAAATCAACCAAATGAAAAATGTATGTGCCATCCTGAACATTATTTTTTGTATCCTTTTGCATAATACCTGCCTAACTAGATCTGAATCTTCACTAGTACTTCATGATCTTTTTATCTTCTAATTATTTTTACTCCGTACAGTACTAGGTCAGTACTAAACATTCAGACTTAAGATGAGAATAATAGATTACTATCAGATTCCATGAATACTAGTTCTGTGTTTTAGAAAGCATGGTGACCAGGTTTCAGTGTTTCTCCTCTCTGTCCCTAAGCCAGTGATGCTGACGACCTCTTTCCAGCCCTAGACAGTCTCTGGTTTTGTCCTCTGTAGCACATGACTATGGCTTCTCTCCAAGACTTCCCCAATTCTAAAAGGCTAGGCGATGCTTAACAATATCACCCATGGTGGTGGTTTATTGAATAGGTCTCACAGGCTGATTACATTCTTTTACAAGTAGCTCTTTTGAATTTCATAATTTCTCCCAGAGTTCTACCAGAATATAGTCCTAAAAATATACAGAAAGTTATTAAACCTGGAATTAGACTGCCAACGTATTTTCGAATCGAATGTTTAATTTCATAATTGGAAAATGATACATCTGCTTGGAGAAAATCAGTGGGGTTGGAAAACAAATTATGTGTCGACAGTGTTGGTACAGAAAAATTATACATATTTATGAATGGCCAAATCATCTTATTACTGGAATTTGAAAATATAATTACCAATCATTTATAAGGTAATGATTCCAAGTGAATGCCTTATCTCGGGGCAAGTGTTTTATGTGTGTGTGTGAATTTACACATATATGCTGTATAATATGCAGTATCTCTAGGCACCATCTCATTTGATTTTTTTCAGCTAGAATTCAGATTTTAGGGAATTCAGTGCTATAGCAAATATATACTGTGTGAAATGATTAATAAAATAGATCGCCACTTTTAAGCTCTGGAAGAATGCTGTACTTTAATCAAAAATTTTATGTATTTTAATCATAATGTATAATATTTTATTATACATTTTAATCATAATGTGTAAGTATTTTAATAATAATGTATAATGTACACTTTAAGTACATTGTGTGAATTGTTCAAACAGAGGCTGTATTAAACTAAGTTCTTTAAGAATTTAGTTTTATGATCATAAATGTGAAAGGATTATTCTTCTACTGATGTGTTTTAATTGCGGTTCATTACAAATATAAGTGTATTCTCCGTGTAATTTTCTCTTAATACCGTTGGGACATGATGACATCAGCCTGCTGAGAGTACTCCTGAGGCCCCAGCTGCCCCCCACAAAGTTGCCATGGTGACAGCCTTACTGCAGAGTCTGTGTGTGGGTTTTCACAGTGAGGTGCAGGGCAGGTGGTCCTTGCAGTGACCCAGAACTCGATCCCTGAAGGAATTCCAAAACTTACAAATCTGATTTTCTGGTATGCTGCCTAGAAGTCTACATTTTTACCAAGGGCCCCATGTGATTCTGTTACATACCGAAGTGTGAGACATGCTGCTTTGATTCCGATGGGAAATGTGTCCATTATGTAATGTATGGAAATCCAAGCATAGAAAACACTCTTCTTTTTCCTTTTAAGAGAAATTGACTCTATCATTTAGCAGAGTGAGCCCTTTCCTGCAGAAACATAAATCTGGGCTGGAAAACTCCGTACATCCTTCCATCCCTGAATTCTCCAGGTGTCTGAAAGGCAGAGAAAGACCTCAGGATCCTGAAGACATGAGGGGTCTGGGTCCTTAGTTGCAGTCTCTCTTGGGAGCATCTCAGTGACTCATCTAGGGTAGTGCTTTGTCCTTGGAAGGGGCTACAGGTAGCTTTTGTCAATAATAGTATTTGTTTGCATGATGCTGGGTGACAAGCTCCTGAGAACATCAAATGCACAGTCAGGCAACTCGGGTTCTGGGTCTGGCTTAGTCCCTCACTGGTTATATGAACTTGGGAAATTCTTAGGGTCCAAAATGCCTTGGCTTTTTGCAAACATTCTGATTGGAAGGAAGCTCTTTGGGTTCTGGGTGGCCCTCACTACCCATGATTTAGTATACTCAAGTGGTGCTAGTGGTAAAGAACCTGCCTGCCAATGCAGGAGACATGGGTTTGATCCCTGGGTTGGGAAGATCCTCTGGAGGAAAAAATGGCTACATATTCAAGGATTCTTGCCTGGAGAATCCCATGGACAGAGGAGGCTGATGAGCTACAGTCCATGGGCTCACAAGTAGTCAGACATGATGAAAGCAACTTAGCACGCAGGTCTATAATGTAAGACTAGGGTGACTGTCTGGAGAAAGCAATGGCAACCCACTCCAGTACTCTTGCCTGGAAAATCCCATGGACAGAGGAGCCTGGTAGGCTGCAGTCCATGGGGTCGCTAAGAGCCGGACACGACTGAGCGACTTCACTGTCACGTTTCACTTTCATGCATTAGAGAAGGAAATGGAAACCCATTCCAGTGTTCTTGCCTGGAGAATCCCAGGGATGGGGGAGCCTGGTGGGCTGCCATCTATGGGATCGCACAGAGTCAGACACGACTGAAGCGACTTAGCAGCAGCAGGATGATTGTCAGAAGGATTATAGACTAATGAGAGACCACAGAAATCTGGGTTCACTTAGTTTTATAAAGCTTCCTCAAGGAGCTTTTTCATGCTTAATACTGTAATTATACCAAAAACCTGAAATGACAAGGTGTGTCAACTCCCAGTTTGGGTTATTAAGAAAAGGAGTCTGTAATTTCAACCTAGAATTTTTATATTTTAGTGAAGAATTTAGTCCAACATGTTTGGAATATTCTCCTACTTGACCATTAAAACTTTGAATTATTATGCATTCTATTTGTATCTGTCATATATTTTTATTTTTACTTAATTTGAGAAATATTATCCAAAGAATCTACAGTGAAGTAGCCAGGGGTGTAGCAATGAAGATTCTGTGGACAGAACACACAGTGTCGTTTGTCGTATGTTTACCAAATAAGGAGCTTGCTTCATGCTACCATCAGCCCTGCTTTGAGTGCGATCACCCATGCCCAGTTAGTGGGAAACCAGCACAGACTCAGGGAGAATTAAGCCTTATGGCATTCAGCTTTGCTATGCATCCTCTAGGAGTCAATTTTCAGTATACTGAAAGAGAGGCTGAAAACGTGCTCGGCGTTTACCAAAGACAGATAAAAGTGGGCATTCGTCTGATTCACTGTGCAGAAGGGATATCATTCTTGTTAGTGGCTCCTTCTCAATCAACTCCTGAGCATAGCATGTACTCTGTGGTCTTAGAGACAGAGATGTTCAGACATGCACTCTGAATTTCTGGACAGGAATTGTAGAAATTCGGTGGGTGTATATGGACAGAGCCAGAGACAGGGCACACATACACTGACACCTGTAGTTGTTAGGGCACCTTAGTTCTTAGAGGATGCTGTGTAGGCAGTGGCTTTCCTGACGTCAAAGCAGCCTTGAAGCACTGGTGGTATTTGGGCTACCAGTACAGCTGCACAGGATGTACACTTGCAACAACACCCTGGTCCAAACTGAGGGTCAGTTAAGTGTCCCACAGGCTACCTGTTCGGAACATCAAATGGCTTCAAGTCATCAACACTTTCATTATCATGAGCTAATGTTTTCTGCATTCTTCCTATGGGATGTACATTCACTTAGCCAGCTAATGACATGTTGAATATCCAAATATATGTAAATAATTCTTTACTGAAATGTGATTTAGTTATTAATATAAATTTAGTGGAAAAATAAAAATATATAGTTTGAGTTCCCATTGGTGGTGGTTTAGCTGCTAACTCGTGTCAGATACTTGTGACCCCATGGGTTGTGTGGCCCACCAGGTTCCTCTGTCCATGGGATTCTCCAGGCAAGAATACTGGAGTGGGTTGCCATTTTCCTTCTCCAGGGGATCTTCCCAATCTAGGGATCGAACCCAGGTCTTCTGTTTTACAGGCAGACTCTTTACCAACTGATCCACAAGGAAGCCCCAAGTTCTCATTACAGGAGTGAAACAGTTAAAATAACTGTTATAAACACCACATGGGTGTGAGTTGCACATTGTGCCCGACTCTGAGTCCCCATGGGGTGTAGCCCACCAGGTTCCTCCCTGCATGGGATTTTCCAGGCAAGAATACTGGAGTGGGTTGCCATTTCCTTCTCCAAGGGCTCTTCCTAACCTAGGGTCAAACCCAGGTCTTCTGCATTGCAGGCAGACTGTTTACCATCTGAGCCACCAGGGAAGCCCTATAAGTACCACAGGATTTCCCAAAATTGAGTGCTATATTACTGACTTCATGGTACATCTTTTGGAAAATCCAAGTTTTGGTTTTCTACCTCTATGATGACTCTAGTTATGAGAAAACCATGCAACATCCACAATGTATAGTGGATCTATTCTCTTGCAAACAACATGTAACACTTTTCTCTCAGTAATTGTTTTTAATTGAAGTATTTAATGACATTACTAATAAATTACTAACATTAATAAATTATGATCTAACCCAAAGTAGTTTTGAGTCACTTTGAAAAACCCACATCCATCAATCGGGCTTCTTGATGTTGATTCCTGGCATCCCCTGTCTTTTCCCTTCCCTCCACCTCCTTATTGAGCCCATTTACACACAGATGACCCCAAGGGCCCTTCATGAACCCCCTGCTGTCTGAGCAAACTGAAGGAAGCAAGAAGGAAGAAAGGAAGCAGGGAAGGAAGGAAGCCCCACCTGAAGAGAGATTTAGTGGCTCCTTTTTTTTACTCTCTTTTTTTTTTTTTTGGCTGAGCTGCGCAGCTTGCAGAGTCTTGGCTCCCTGACCAGGGACTGAACCCAGGGCCTCGACAGTGAAGGTGCTGAATCCCCCAGGGAATTCCCAGTGACTCCCTTCTTGAATATAGATCTTACAAAATGCACAGTGCCTCTTGGCCATCAGAATCTTGAGAGTCTTGTGCCAGTTAGATGTTCCTTGCTTTTTATCTAGGCATATTTTTCTTAGTAGGAGGATAACTGTTATTCCTGTGAATTGGATCTGCAACATCAGCTACTAAATTGTATGCCCTTTGTAGTAAAAACTACCTTTACTGTTAACATTTTGTCTTTCAGTGTCTAGCACAGTGTCTGGTCCTTGGAAAATACAGTTTTAATACTACAACCGACCAGTGGTATCACTGTAACCAAGTTGGCTAGCTGGAGTGAATGAACTGTATTGGTTAAGGTCTTTGGTTACAAATCAAATAACTACTCATTCACTTACAGGGGGAAAGTTATCTGTTGGAACAATATGAGCTGCTCATGGAAGAAAAGAACATGTCCAAAAGCCAGAGTTTAGAAATGGGATGCTAAGTTGCTTCAGTCGTGTATGACTCTTTGCAACTCTATGGACTGTAGACCTGCAGGGTCCTCTGTCCATGGGATTCACCAGGCAAGAATATTGGAGTAGGTTTTCTTACCCTCCTGCAGGGGAGCTGCCTGCCCCATGGATGGAACTTGGGTCTCTTATGTCTCCTGCATTGACAGGCAGCTCTTCACCACTAGTGCCATCTAGGAAGCCCTGAGAAAGGCTATAGATGAGACAAAATGAACGGATTTCAGCTACACACATCAAAGTTCATATGTCCCATTTGAACACTAAAAAATGCATTCTATCGATGTTTCTCCTTGCAGGGAAGACATCTGATATTAGGTGAATAAATTTGACAATATGAAATGTTTAAAATAGCATTCAAAGAAAATATCATATGACAATGCTTACTTATGGAAAAAAAATGGTACAAATGAACATATTTACAAAACAGAAATGGAGTTACAGATGTAGAATATAAACTTATAGTTGCCAAAAGGGGAGGGCTTCCAAGGTGGTGCTAGTGGTAAGGAACCCACCTGTCAAAGCAGGGGATGTAAAGAGACGTGGGTTCAATCCCTGGGTTGGCAAGATCTCCTGGAGAAGGGCAGGCAACCCACTCCAGTATTCTTGCTTGTAGAATCCCACAGAGAGAGGAACCTGGCGGGCTACAGTCCATAGCATCATGAAGAATCGGACACAACTGAAAGGACTTTACTAAGTGCTCGATAATGGCCTACATGGGAGAAGTATCTTTAAAATAATGGACATATGTATGTATAAAACTGACTCACTATACTGTACACCTGACACTCACACAACCTTGTTACATTTCTTACTCACATTGGAAGCTCTCGTAATGCAAATTGGCCACGTTTGGCAGACAATTAAAGACAAGTCAGCATTTCTTCTGCAAAAGAATTGCCTTGGTCAGTTGAACTGTAGCCAGGTGAGACCCTAATAAGCCAAATGCCTACTACAGAAAGGGTCTCCATCATACAGTGAAATGGCATAAAGGATTTTTAGTCACTTTGCATGTCTTCAGAGGCTTGTGTGGGCTTGGGTAATGGGGCAGATTATAATGACTCTGAGTAAAAATGTGTTTCTACCATTTCTGTTGCCTTTTATGAGCCTTTACTGACAGCAAGTAGAAAGGGCTTCTGTTCCCTAGATTAAGAATAGTTATGCAGGCAGGATTCAGTTGATGAATTCTCTTTGCTTTGCAAAGTTAAATGTGTGATTTTAGAATCAAACTCTCAGGTAAGCACTAGAAAACAGGATACAAGCCATTGTGTGGGGTTGATGGCCCTTATGGAAGATGTACTTACTTCCTGTAAGGAGTCACTCCTGGCCATTCTAAGAGTTAAACTTTTAATTCAGGATGTCCTCGACTAATCTCACAAGGATGTGGCAGAGCATATGAATAAAAGCAAGCAAAGGAGAAATATGTTTGAATGCTGTCATTTATTGTAAAGTGAGCTTTCATTTGAAAATTGTAGTGCTCCTTTATTTCATCTTTCACTTACTTTTGGAAGTAATTCCTTTTCAGATTATTTTGTTTCTCGGATATGCACATGTTTCGTGTTACCCAGAAGACAGTTATCCAGCGCCAGATCTTCCTTTTGGTTCATTGTGCAAGAGTGCAAGACTAGACCCTTGCTCTAGACATTATAGTGTGGATCTAATAGATGAAACTTATGGTTTTATCCTCTGCTCTATTAAAGATTCAGGGTATGACCTTGAAAATATTACCTAATTCCTTTATACCTCATTACCATCCCATTTATAACATATATCTGCAAAGAGTCCTTGCTTGCTCAGACTGCTTGTTCCAGGGCTGCCCGTGTGCTTCTGTTCTTTGTGGTGTGTAACAAGAAGAAACCTATAGATTAGATGTCAGTATTGTAGGAGAGGGCTTCCCAGGTGGTGTTAGTGGTAAAGAACCTGCCTGCCAATGCTGGGGATGCAAGAGATGCGGATTTGACCCCTGGGTTGGGAAGATCCCCTGGAGAAGGAAATGGCAACCCACTCCAGTGTTCTTGTCTGGAAAATCCCATGGACAGAGGAGCCTGGCAGGCTGCAGTCCGTGGGGTCACAAAGAGTCAGACATGACTGAGCACAGACACAGAGACACACAGACACACACACACACACAATTGTAGGGAATGCCAGTATTGATGAAGTGAAACTGAGGTTTTACTTAGTTATGCCAATAACAAATATATGTTTCATATTTTAAAAAGAAATTTATTTTATATTGGAGCTTCCCTGGTGTCAGATGATTAAAGAATTTGCCTGTAATTTACAATGTTGTGTTAGTCTCAGGTGAATCTGAAAAAGAACAGGTATATGTTATGTGTAGCAGAATCACTTTGCTGTATTTTCATATTTAAAGAGCATCTTTTTAGTATTAGTTATAGAAGGTCTTGTAGGTCTTCATAGAACCGTTCAACTTCTATGAACAGTAGACTTGGCTTACTCTGATATGAAATGGCTTGCCTTGCAAATGGACCATAATTATTCTGTTGTTTCTGAGATTGCACCCAAGTGCTGCATTTCAGACTCTTTTGTTGACTATGAGGGCTGTTTCATTTCTCCTAAGAATTCTTGCCTATAGTAGTAGATATAATGGTAATCTGAATTAAATTTGCCCATCCCCATCCATTTTAGTTCACGGATTCCAAAAACATTGATTTTCACTCTTGCCATCGCCTGCTTGACCATGTCCAGTTTGCCTTGATTCACAGACCTAACATTTCAGGTCCGTAATGTAATTTTCAGGTGAAATTTATCTTCCCCATATCTAAAAGCTAAATGTACTAGAGTTCCAGAAAAACATCTATTTCTGCTTTATTGACTATGCCAAAGCCTTTGACTATGTGGATCACAATAAACTGTGGGAAATTCTGAAAGAGATGGGAATACCAGACCACCTGACCTGCCTCTTGAGAAATCTATATGCAGGTCAAGAAGCAACAGTTAGAACTGGACATGGAACAACAGACTGGTTCCAAATAGGGAAAGGAGTACGTCAAGGCTACATATTGTCACCCTGCTTATTTAACTTATATGCAGAGTACATCATGAGAAACGCTGGGCTGGAAGAAGCACAAGCTGGAATCAAGATTGCTGGGAGAAATATCAATAACCTCATATGCAGATGACACCACCCTTATGGCAGAAAGTGAAGAGGAACTCAAAAGCCTCTTGATGAAAGTGAAAGTGGAGAGTGAAAAAGTTGGCTTAAAGCTCAACATTCAGAAAACAAAGATCATGGCATCAGGTCCCACCACTTCATGGGAAATAGATGGGGAAACAGTGGAAACAGTGTCAGACTTAATTTTTTTGGGCTCCAAAATCGATGCAGATGGTGACTGCAGCCATGAAATTAAAAGACACTTGCTCCTTGGAAGGAAAGTTATGTCCAACCTAGATAGCTTATTGAAAAGCAGAGACGTTACTTTGCCAATAAAGGTCCGTCTAGTCAAGGCTATGGTTTTTCCTGTGGTCATGTATGGATGTGAGAGTTGGACTGTGAAGAAGGCTGAGTGCTGAAGAATTGATGATTTTGAACTGTGTTGTTGGAGAAGACTCTAGACAGTCCCTTGGACTGCAAGGAGATCCCACCAGTCCATTCTGAAGGAGATCATCCCTGGGATTTCTTTAGAAAGCATGATGCTAAAGCTGAAACTCCAGTACTTTGGCCACCTTATGTGAAGAGTTGACTCATTGGAAAAGACTGTGATGCTGGGAGGAATTGGGGGCAGGAGGAGAAGGGGACGACAGAGGATGAGATGGCTGGATGGCATCACTGACTCAATGGATGTGAGTCTGAGTGAACTCCGGGAGTTGGTGATGGACAGGGAGGCCTGGCGTGCTGTGATTCATGGGGTCGCAGAGTCGGACACGACTGAGCGACTGAACTGAACTGAACTGAACTGAAATGTACTAGAAGTCATATATCATTTCAGTTCAGTCCAGTCGCTCAGTCTTGTCTGACTCTTTGCGACCCCATGGACTGCAGCACACCAGGCTTCCCTGTCCATCACCAACTCCCTGAGCCTGCTCAAATTCGTGTTCATCGAGTCAGTGATGTCATCATATGTACGTCAGTAACATAGTTTTTCCTCTTACTAATTCGACAAATAATCTACATGTGATTCAGACCCTGGATTTTTCAAGTCTTGGATTCCTCCTCTTTTTAATTTTTTTTTTTAACATGGAATTCCATGCTTTATTCAGATGTCTCTAGTTTTTGCCTATGGTCTTTCCCTGTTCCCAGTGCCCGTTAGGATAGCATATGACATCTGGTAGTGAGAGGCACTCCCTGTTCTAATGACTTTGAAAGTTTCGGGTGTACTGTCAAATATTTTGTAGAATGGCCTTCTATTGAAATTTGTCTCTTATTTTTCTCCTGCTTTTACAGAGAGGATTACAGTTTTTTGACAGCGGGACCTCAAAGGGAAAGTGCATTAAATTATCAAATTTGCATAGGTTCAGGGTTATTTATTACTAGTGAGGTAAACCTTGCTCACCTGACTAAAGCAGTGTCTGTCAGATTTCTCTCTGGAAAAAGTGAAAGTGTTAGTCCTTTGGTCATGTCCAAATTTTGCAACCCCATGGACCGTAGCCCACCAGGCTCCACTATCCATGGGATTTCCCAGGCAAGAATGCTGCAGTGGGTAGCCATTTCCTTCTCCAGGGGATCTTCCCAACCCAGGGATTGAATCCTGTGGCGTATTGCACCTACATTGCAGGTGGATTCTTTACCATCAGTGCCACCAGGGAAGTCCTTCTTTCTGGAACGCTACTGATTTTTCTGCCTCTCCATAATGTAATTTTTAAGAGAAAGTCCACACTTAGAGAGTGAGGAGTGAGTTCTACTTCATTTGAAATTCTTATCCAGGGAGTCCCACATTCTTCCAATTATGAAAGAGTCCAGTTTCCAAATTTGCCTAACATGTTAGCTTATGTGGTCAATTTGAATTTTAAATTAGGAGTTGTCTTGGTGACTAATACAAGTTACATTTTTTTTTAAATAAAATCCTGCGTATTGGAGCTGTTGGTTTTAGATCCTATTCATGCCAAATGCCCGCTGGACAAGGTCTTCTGTGGCCATGGCAGAATTTCTTATGTTTAGACTAGGCTTATCATCCTTTCTGAGGGTTCCCCCCAACAAGTTGTATTAAACACAGTTGTGTCTGACTCTTTGCAACCCCATGAACTGTAGCCCACCAGGCTCCTCTGTCCATGTGATTTCCTAGGCAACAATACTCGAGTGGGCTGCCATTTCTTTCTCCAGGGGATCTTCCTGGATCAGGGATTGAACCCACATCTCTTGCATCTTCTTCATTGGCAGGCAGACTCTTTGTTCCTAAATGGTTATGTAGTAACTCTAACAACTTGAATTTAATGATGTATCTGTGCAATATCATAGAAATTTAAATATGTAAAATTAAAATTCAGTACACCGTTATTCAGTTTTCTCTCGGGTCTTATACAGTGTTTAAAATCATGACCAGATATAAATGATCTTGAAAGTAAAATCTATAAATTAATTTCTGATGAATGTTCCCCACCCTGTTTTGTTACATTCATTCAACATATCCATGGAACTTTCATCTTGTGTTCAAAGTTCAGAGAGATTAAAAAAAAAAACAAACAGTCAATTAAGAGACTTTTTTTTTCCCCCTCAATTGCACAAATTATATGTGTGGTACACAGAAATTAGATAATGATTTTCCAATAGGATGATGTGTAGATTTGTTATTCTAAATTGAAATTCAGTCACTTGTACAATTTAAATTTAGCATCATTCTCAGAGTAATTACTGTTTCACAAAAGCAGTCTATCAGACTGCGTTGCCTCACATGGATGCCATGTACCGACGAAAAGTCACAGGGGAACAGAGGCAGAATCCATGGAAAACAAAAGGTTCTTTCAAAACCCGGCATCATTTTCTTTGGTGGAATTATTGATATCAACAAGTACCAGTAGCCACTTGTTTCTTAATTAAGTTAATAAGTGACTAATTGATCTGGGAAGTAAGTGATTCCAGGCAAAACAAATACTCATACAATGAAAAGACCAACTGAATAGTCACATAACAGACAGAATAAGTTAAACTTTATCAGTTCACTTGGTACTCCATTCATTGATTCATTCAACAAGTAAATATTGAGACAAACACTGAATATTGAGACAAACAAGTAATGGTTGGTATCTTAACCACGGGATTGGGACCAGTCAGTAAAGAGAATTCATTTCAAAGTAGATTGTCATTTGAAAAATACATAAAAGGCGTATTTGTCTTTGTTCATTAATCTTATAGGACCTAGTCCGTTTACTTAAAAATGGGTCTGCTAGTAAGCATTCCAAATGAAGATTCTTGTAGATTCCTTCCTCACCCTAGTCTCCCCTTATTACATCCTCTATTATTTCAGTTTCCATTTATTTAAAGTAAGAAATCAAAGACACTGGTGGAGCACTTTGAAGGAAGAATCCTTCTCAATGTGTATCATTGTTCCCTAGTCTTTTGCAATCATCTGGAAAGTCACAGCATTTTTAAATGGGTTTTTAAAAGGAGTTTCACCAAACCATTAAAAACAAAAGCACTTTCATTCTTGATGCAATTATATCTCATTGGTTTAGATGTTGTTGTTTAGTTGCCAAGTCATGTCCAACTCTTTTGCAACCCCATTGACTTTAGCCTGCCAGGTTCCTCTGTCCATGAGATTTCCCAGGCAAGAACATTGGAGTGGGTTTCCATTTCCTTCTCCAGGGAAGAAGACCCAGGGATCTTCCCAACCGAGGGATCAAACCCATGTCTCTCGCATTGGCAGCCAGATTCTTTACCACTGAGCCACCTATTTAGTTAAATAATAGAATCACAACTTAAACCTGAATGAATGGATTTGAAAGTATCACAGCTGGCTCCTGGTAAACTGCTCCTTAACCACTGAGGACAGGAGGATCTCAAGCTGCTTTGGAGACAACAGCTGACCACAAGTGCAGAAGGGACAGGTCTGCTAGGGTTATGGAATGGAGCCAGTTTGAAAGCTTATAGAACATGAACTGATCATTGTGCTAGGAACTAGGACACCAAAGTAATAAGCACTCTGAAGGTGTTCTGACTACAAAGATCCACACTTTGGATCCAGTCTCTATATTCATCA
This sequence comes from Bos mutus, assembly GCF_027580195.1. Taxonomy (NCBI): domain Eukaryota; kingdom Metazoa; phylum Chordata; class Mammalia; order Artiodactyla; family Bovidae; genus Bos; species Bos mutus. Next base: position 61,214,734 of record NC_091636.1, read on the forward strand.
TTTTTCCCCTGGGGCACCTCCTAAGTGGGAAGAGACCATTTCCTATTTGTCTTTTGCAGCCAGTACTTGATGCCCAGTACTGGTCCATCACAAAGTGATCAGTGAGTTATTTTTAAATTAATGAACTATTTTAAAAATTGGTATCAGCATTGAGGCATGCTATAGATTTGTAGAACAGTAACATGACTGAGAACCACAGGCTGTGTGGCTTTAAACAGTAGCGCTTCCCTTGGTACCTCAGAAACTTAAGCTCTCTAGACCTCAGTTTCATCATCTGGGAATCGAGGATAACAATAGAAGTCCAGCAGAGGATTGTTGTATTAATTAATGATACTGGTGAAGAGCTTACAAGAGTACCTAGTATTTAGCAAGTGTGCATTAATATTATTATGATACTGTCTTATAAAATATTTTTGTTCAATTGTAACCAAAAAATTTAAATATAACTTCATAGCTATTTCCTTATTTGCACAACCACTGATTTATAAAAATATTATTTTTTAAACCTGCTATGATAGGTATGACAATGGTATGCATTTTTATTGCTTTTTCATCTAAGGCACACAAAAATTAATTGATAGGAAACTTTATTGCAAGAAAGATAAATAAGAGAAAGTTTTTATAGCTGAATATTTATGATTTTTCTAATGCAAATCCATATACCTGTGGTGTTCACAGAATTGAGATTTTTTCATAAGTACCATGTTTATTTATTTTGGGGTAGTGCTTTTTACAGTTGTTTGAACATGTGTGTATAAAAGTCTCAATTGCTAGTGCTTGTTACTATTTTTAATAGCTCCTACTGGTTTATGAGGTTTGCAATGTTAATTAGAACTTAAAACCTTTATTTATCCCTCTTAAAAATAATCATCTTTGATTGAAAGTTCATCTGTCACTTGTCTTTTGGAGACAGTGAAAGTTTATCAGTCATAGAGAGACATAAAACAGTAGATTATAGTCACGTTTACTCATACATTTCTCCCTACAGAAAGACCAGTAAAAACACCAAAATAATACCATATAAAAAGTACAAAATTTCTACTTAAGTGGCAAATTTTTATTTTTCTCTCTGAACATAGAACCACAATTACTTTTCATAAGAGTTATGCTAATTTTCTTTAAACTTGTCTGTATTTGAACCCATAACTGACTAATTTTATAATAACTAAATAACAAATATTTGGTACTTTATTCAGAAATAATGTGTATTAGAGGGTGATAGTTACTGATCACAGAAAAGATTGTTAGTATTTAGGAAAAGTGAAAGAAGATGTTGGAAATGGGAAACATAAGGCTAGGAAAAGACTTTCCCTATAAGTAAGAGGAATTAATTATGAAAGAAATTACTTTTAAAAATATGCTGGAAAAATGGTACAAAATATTGTAAATTTTTTGATATAGTCATTTTTAATCAGGAATATGACATCATCAGACCAAGCCTATTCATTCATATCTGAGATTTAAAACATATGATTACACACAATAATAAAACATATACAGAATATTACATTCAAAGAGTTCTGTTGAATTTGCCCTTTGCAATTTAAACACGCTTACCCTCTTAGACACCACCCTTATGGCAGAAAATGAAGAGGAACTAAAAACCTTCTTGATGGAAGTGAAAGTGAAGAGTGAAAAAGTTGGTTTAAAGCTCAACATTCAGAAAACAAAGATCATGGCATCTGGTCCCATCACTTCATGGCAAATAGATGAGGAAACAGTGGAAACAGTGTCAGACTTTATTTTTTGGAGCTCCAAAATCACTGCAGATGGTGATTGCAGCCGTGAAATTAAAAGACGCTTGCTCCTTGAAAGGAAAGTTATGTCCAACCTAGATAGCATATTGAAAAGCAGAGACATTACTTTGCCAACAAAGGTCCGTCTAGTCAAGGCTATGGTTTTTCCTGTGGTCATGTATGGATGTGAGAGTTGGACTGTGAAGAAGGCTGAGCGCCGAAGAATTGATGCTTTTGAACTGTGGTGTTGGAGAAAACTCTTGAGAGTCCATTGGACTGCAAGGAGATCCAACCAGTCCATTCTGAAGGAGATCAGCCCTGGGATTTCTTTGGAAGGAATGATGCTAAAGCTGAAACTCCAGTACTTTGGCCACCTCATGTGAAGAGTTGACTCACTGGAAAAGACTGTGATGCTGGGAGGAATTGGGGGCAGGAGGAGAAGGGGACGACAGAGGATGAGATGGCTGGATGGCATCACTGACTCGATGGACATGAGTCTGAGTGAACTCCGGGAGTTGGTGATGGACAGGGAGGCCTGGCATGCTGTGATTCATGGGGTCGCAAAGAGTCGGACACGACTGAGCGACTGAACTGAACTGAACTGACCCTCTTAGAACATGGTGGACTTCATAACATATTAAAAAGATGTTTGCATAATGGTGACTTAAAAAGATGACATCCCGTTTTCAAAATATCAAGAGTAATTGGCACCTTGGTGACAAAACCTCAGTATTTATTTAAAATTCACCCTCCCAAAAAAATCTTCCCTGAAACTGATAATTATTATTTTGTAATTGGGTTTGTAATGTAAAAGAACTATTATATGCAAGCATTGAAAATCCTGAGATCTAATCAAAAGGATATGACAATATTTGAGTTGAAATCCTGGACCATTGTTGACTTCTGACCTCTAAGACTGGACATTGAAATTGTTACTCAGTTCAGTTCAGTCGCTCAGTCGTGTCTGACTCTCTATGACCCCATGAATCGCAGCACGCCAGGCCTCCCTGTCCATCACCAACTCCCGGAGTTCACTGAGACTCATGTCCATCGAGTCAGTGATGCCATCCAGCCATCTCATCCTCTGTCATCCCCTTCGCCTCCTGCCTCCAATTCCTCCCAGCATTAGAGTCTTTTCCAATGAGTCAACTCTTCACGTGAGGTGGCCAAAGTACTGGAGTTTCAGCTTTAGCATCATTCCTTCCAAAGAAATCCCAGGGCTGATCTCCTTCAGAATGGACTGGTTGGATCTCCATGCAGTTCAAGGGACTCTCAAAAGTCTTCTCCAACACCACAGTTCAAAAGCATCAGTTCTTCTGCGCTCAGTCTTCTTCACAGTCCAACTCTCACATCCATATATCACCACTGGAAAAACCATAGCCTTGACTAGATGAACCTTTATTGGCAAAGTAATGTCTCTGCTTTTCAATATGCTATCTAGGTTGGTCATAACTTTCCTTCCAAGGAGTAAGTGTCTTTTAATTTCATGGCTGCAGTCACCATCTGCAGTGAAAAATTTTGGAGCCCAGAAAAATAAAGTCTGACACTGTTTCCACTGTTTCCCCATCTATTTCCCATGAAGTGATGGGACCGGATGGCATGATCTTTGTTTTCTGAGTGTTGAGCTTTAAGCCAACTTTTTCACTCTCCTCTTTCACTTTCATCAAGAGGCTTTTGAGTTCCTCTTCACTTTCTGCCATAAGGGTGGTGTCATCTGCATATCTGAGGTTACTGAGATTTCTCCCAGCAATCTTGATTCCAGCTTGTGTTTCTTCCAGTCCAGTGTTTCTCATGATGTACTCTGCATGTAAGTTAAATAAGCAGGGTGACAATATATAGCCTTGACGTACTCCTTTTCCTATTTGGAACCAGTCTGTTGTTCCATGTCCAGTTCTAACTGTTGCTTCCTGACCTGCATACAGATTTCTCAAGAGACAGGTCAGGTGGTCTGGTATTCCCATTTCTTGAAGAATTTTCCACAGTTTATTGTGATCCACACAGTCAAAGGCTTTGGCATAGTCAATAAAGCAGAAATAGATGTTTTTCTGGAACTCTCTTGCTTTTTCTATGATCCAGCAGGTATTGGCAGTTTGATCTCTGGTTCCTCTGCCTTTTCTAAAACCAGCTTGAACACCTGGAAGTTCATGGTTCACGTATTGCTGAAGCCTGGCTTGGAGAATTTCGAGCATTACTTTACTAGCATGTGAGATGAGTGCAATTGTGCAGTAGTTTGAGCATTCTTTGGCATTGCCTTTCTTTGGGACTGGAATGAAAACTGACCTTTTCCAGTCCTGTGGCCACTGCTGAGTTTTCCAAATTTGCTGGCATACTGAGTGCAGCACTTTCACAGCATCATCTTTCAGGATATGAAATAGCTCCACTGGAATTCCATCACCTCCCCTAGCTTTGTTCGTAGTGATGCTTCCTAAGGCCCACTTGACTTCACATTGTTATTAGTAATCACTTTATACATATTTGCTATGAGGGTCAGAATTTTTACCTGTTATCTCAGTACTGTAGATAAAGTACTATAAGGAAAACAATTACACCCACTGAAGAGTCATAGAATAAAATTTGACTCATAGTTCTCTGTGATTGGAAACTGCCTTTTGTCTTATATCTTTGTTCTGCAGTTCAAAATATAATGTTATGGGAAGAGGCAGAGTAGGTATCTTTAATTAAGAAAATGTATAAATAGCCAAAAAATACATGAAAAGGTGTGAAATGTCACTAGGCATCTGGGAAATGCAAATCAGAACCATAGGGTATCACCTCACCACTGTTAGAATGGCTATCATCAACAAGACAGGAGATAGTTCAGTGCTGGTGAGGATGTGGGAAAAAGGGAATCCTTGGGTGCTGTTGGTAGAAATATAATTTGCTACAACCACTATGGAAAATAGTATGGATGCTCCTCACAAATTTAAAAATATAACTACCACATGATCCAGCAAATTCCAACTTCAGGGTATATATCAGGAAGTGAAAATAGGACATTGAAGAAATATCTGCCCTCCCGTGTTCATTGAAGCATTATTCATAGTAGTGGGGATACGGAAGCAACCTAAGTGTCCATCAACAGATGAATTGAGAAAGAAGTGGCACATTCATGCAATGGAACATTATTCAGCCATGAGAAAGTAGGAAATTCTGCCATTGCAACAACACAAATGAAACTTGAAGGCATTGTGCTAAGTGTGATATAAGACAAAGAAAAACAAATGCTGATATCACTTATATGTGTGGAATCTAAAAAAACAAACAAGAAACTGCATGCATATTATAGAAACAGAGCTTAGATAACGGAAAACAAATTGGCAAAAGTAGGGCTGGAGATTGATAGGCCATTCATTATTTAAAATAATATTTTTGATCAGATTCCAGGAAATTTAAACCACCTGTGTGTATTAATAACATTTAATGAATATATGTACAAAAATAAGAATGATTCTTTGCTGTATAACCTTCACATGTAAAATAAAAACCTCTTGTACAGATATAATTTAGATTTAATTCCTTAAGCAAAGTTTTACTCTTCTCTTGAGGTTGTGTGTTGTAATAAGATATCACTTAAATTTTCAAAATTCCTTGTCTGTATGTGAAAAAATGTCAACATGTCTTGGCAACTTTCAAAATGATCATGACTGTGTTCAGTTTTTGTTTTATTTTTTTCTTTTAAGGCCAGTAGAGAGATCTACTTTAAAAATTTCCAAGTCTGTGCTAACACCTAAAGTTGTATAGAAGCAGTCGAAACTCTCTTCTATAATTACATTGAAAACACTGGTTACAGTTTTCCTGCTGTGATGGGTTCAATATATAGGCTAAGGAGTACAGGTATCTATTTACAGTGTGAGCTTTTGTCCTTGAATGCCCATTGATAGTAATTCTGGAGGAAAAAAAGAAAAAATGTGTGGTTGAGTTCCAGGATCTTGAGAAATTGTGAAGTGGCAGAGACATATTTGGAATCAATATGAAGGGCAAATTGCCATAATTTGAGTGGACACTTTCAAGTACTATGAAGTGAGACCATGTTGCAGGCCAGCATGAGGCTAGTATTTGGGGACTTTCTGTTTAATAGATTGTGACACTCAGAGTGGGCACTTCATGATATTTAAATTGCTATGGACTGGCTTTAGAGTGTGATTGTGTTTTGGTACCAAATTTTATCATGTCAATCTGTGATTAAGCAGAGAAATATAAAATGGAAAAGTGCATGTTTGTGTAAAATATTACTAGGGAGCCTATTTGGGGAGACAGGCTGATTTTGCTGATAATCTTAGATGCTGTTGTTCAACCTCTTGCAAGGATAAGATGAGGGGGATGGAAAGTTAAGTCTTTAGAAGCTGTGCTGAGTGGAATCCAAGTGCCTGCGATGTTTGGCAGCAATATGTTTTCTGGGAAGTCACTGTGTGTGACGTGGCTTGAGCGCTGGATTAGGAGCTGCGCTCAGCATTGTTGTTGTTTGGGTGCTAAGTCTTGTTTGACTGTTTCCATGAACTGTAGCACTCCAGGCTCCTCTCTGCATAGGATTTCCCAGGGAAGAATCCTGGAGTAGGTTGCCATTTCCTTCTCCAGGGGATCTTCTCCATCCAGGAATCGAACCTACATCTCCTTCATTGTGGGCGGATTCTTTTAATGCTTAACCACCAGGGAAGCCCGTGCTCGGCATACTTCTTTGAAATTTCAGAAAAAGAATAGTCACTCCACTGCTGAACTTCTTTATTATAGAATATATTAGAACTTCCCCACCATTTTCAAGGGGAGTCAAAATCTAAGGTAGTCTGCCTATTTCAGTCTGTTGAACTTACTGTTACTGTGATCGATCTTCAAGTGCAGAATCTCAGACTTTATTTCTTTGGCATAGAAAGGAATGTCTGTATCACGTAGTGAACCCATGATATCTACTGTTAGTACATATTTTTGGTGTTCGGGAGAGCTAGGGTAGTTATTTATGGAAGTGGGGCCACTATTTTTACATAAAAACCTGTTTTTATTATACTAATTTCATCCAGAAACATTCTCACTGTAAATATAGACACACGTGTGAATAGGAGAAATAGATATGGTTTGGATACTTTAGCATTATATATTATTCAAACTCATTAATTTGAATATTTCTGTTTTATGAACCCAGGAAGATTTATAGGACATTTATATACCAGTCACTGTTGTAAGTGTATAGTTCTTGACGCTTTTAAATAAGCCTGATGAAGCATTATAAATGTTCTTTCATTATGACTTATTCATTAAGCATTGAATGATACTGTCTCTTTCCCAGGCACTATTCTAGGCACTGAGGTGGTGAATATAAATGAGTTTCTGTGCTCAAAGAATTCATGACCTAATTAAGAGATAGATGATGTAAAATATAGGATATTTCCGTAATAGACCTGGGTTAGATCCCGGTTGGGAAAATCCCCTGGAGAAGGGAAAGGCTACTCACTCCTGTATTCTGGCCTGGAGAATTCCATGGACTGTATAGTCCCTGAGGTCACAAAGATTCAGACACAACTGAGCAACTTCCACTTTCTTTCTAAGATATTGAGCAGTATATCATTGATTTAATAACACTTTAGTGGCAAGTCACACAAAATCCATTCCAGATAACTGAAAGGAAAAGGGTGCCAACAGCCACATAAAGAAGCATCCCGATTTTTAAAATTTTCAAAGTTTTTAAAAATCCCAGAAGTGGTAAGATCATCACAGCTCATTTGATAAAGGCACTACTTGAGGAGGGTTTGAGTTAAACAGGTAGCAGTCAGGAGTGAGTGCTACAGATTTTGGAGTGGCTCCAAAAGTCTCCAAAGAGGAAAAATGCTTATGGGGAATTTTGAAAGAGGAAGAGAGATTGACAGTCACACAAATTAGCCAAACAAATTCTTAGAGGTGATAAAAGCATGCACGGAGAGATATCTGTGTGTGCAAAGTTTGATTAGATAAGATGTGTTTGGAACTATAAGAAACTTGGTGAATCTATAGAGTGAGGGGAGAGGGGAGAAGCAACTAGGTTTCAGAATGGAGATGTGAGCACTGGCCGGAGCAACAGCAGCCTCCTGTCTCATGCAGAGGAGATGTCACTCTATCCTCCAGGTCACTGGCCTCCAAACTCTTTGTAGACATCAATTTAGTGGGTGAACATTAAGTTTTTTTTTTAATGAAATTGAATAAAGCAGAATAGAAATATTGTGCATCATGTGTTTTAAGGCTTTATAATTCCTAAAATTTCGTTTCAGTTAAGATGTGTGAATCATGATATAAAGTACATTTGCTATGTCTGTAGGTATTGGAAATTTCTGTCCTTGGTGTTAGGATCCACTCAGATCAATTTAGAAAAATATGAGTGTCATAATCAAATTGATGGTAAGAAAATTGACTCTCCCAATAATACTGCAGGGATTTTATTGAAATAGGTACTATTTATTGCAGGCAAGAGAGGCAATTTGGACTGTTTTTGTGACTATCCAGGTGAGAAATGAGAGGTCACACCAAATTTGGTGCATTGGTGGGGATTTCAGGGTGATGTCTGTAACAGATAGTAAGATATTTGCATATTAGGTGTGAACTCCTGGGAGGAAACATCTAAGTCCTTATTTGCACATCCAGTGTCAATATGCATGGCTTTGCCCAAGAGAGGTATGGACGGTGTTCAGTGAGAGGCAGTGGGTGAGGTGGACCCTTAGAAACTCACCCGTAAGGCAAACTCTTCAATCTTGGTGCACCGGCCCACTGAGATCACACCAACAGTGGTAGAAAATGTCTCAAGTCACATGTTAATAATATAATAAATGTGACAAATCACGTGTTTTCTGAAATTACCAAGTTTAAGTTCAAGATCCCCATTACTTCCAGGTCAGCTACTTACAATCCTCTTCAGGGATCTCCCTCCAGCCGAGCAGTTAGCCCAGCCCTGGTACTCACCCTTCTTGCTCCTCTGATGTCAATGTATAGATTTATTCTGACCCTTTCCTCTTTGCCAGGAACCCCCAGCCTTTCCGGTGTCCACCAGTCAAATCCCTGCCTTCCTTCAGTTTTGCCTCTGACTCATTGGGTTCTGAGGGGACCCTGCTTGCAGATGAGGAATCTGTCAGATGTCACTGTCACAGTCTTACCTATGGGGAGACACACCTGTTGGAGGCTGAAGTACCTGTGCTTTGCTCTACCTGTGCAGGCTTTGGCTTTTCAGATCACAGAGTTGGCTGGGGTAGTGCTCAGAAGGGCCAAGGACTCCCCTTTATCTGCTGACTTATTTAGAAGTACCGCCCTTTCAATAATTTTTAAGGCATTAAGTTGTTGATAGAGTGTTTGTTAGGACTACAGGAAGATGCCTGAGATCATGCCTTAGACTAGCAGTCCCCAACCATTTTGGCACCGGGGACCACGTTCATGAAAGACAAATTTTCGGGATGATTCAAGGGCATTACATGGATTGTTCACTTTGTTTCTATTATTATTATATCAGCTCCACTTCAGATCATCAGGTATTAGATACCAAAAGTGGAGGAGCCCTGCCTTAGACTGTGACTTACCAAGAGAAAGGAGCCAAGAGGACCCTCCTGCAAAGGACCTTCTCCTGTCCTCACCAACTTTGTCTGGATAAACCTTGCCGGCTTATGTGCCCCTCTCAAGCCTGAGCACTGCTAGGCTACCTTGCCCTGTGGTCTCCACAGGAACTTCCTTTTTTACCTTTAGACATAATTATGTCTTTAAGAATAAGGACCATTCAGGTAGGCCTTAAGTCTGTGGTGATATTTAGGTTGGTCCCAGAAATGGCAGCCCACTCGCATGGAAAATCCCATGGACAGAGGAGCCTGGTAGGCTACAGTGCATGGGATCACAAAGAATTGGACATGACTGAGAGGCAGAAAGTGAAGAGGAACTAAAGAGACTCTTGATGAAAGTGAAAGTGGAGAGTGAAAAGGTTGACTTAAAGCTCAACATTCAGAAAACTAAGATCATGGCATCTGGTCCCATCACTTCATGGCAAATAGATGGGGAAACAGTGGAAACAGTGTCAGACTTTATTTTTTGGGGCTCCAAAATCACTGCAGATGGTGATTGCAGCCATGAAATTAAAAGACGTTTACTCCTTGGAAGGAAAGTTATGACCAACTTAGACAGCATATTCAAAAGCAGAGACATTACTTTGCCAACAAAGGTCCATCTAGTCAAGGCTATGGTTTTTCCAGTGGTCATGTATGGATGTGAAGGGTTGGACTGTGAAGAAGGCTGAGCGCCGAAGAATTGATGCTTTTGAAGTGTGGTGTTGGAGAAGACTCTTGAGAGTCCCTTGGACTGCAAGGAGATCCAACCAGTCCGTCCTGAAGGAGATCAGCCCTGGATGTTCATTAGAAGGAATGATGCTAAAGCTGAAACTCCAGTACTTTGGCCACCTCATGCAAAGATTTGACTCATTGGAAAAGACTCTGATTCTGGGAGGGATTGAGGGCAGGAGGAAAAGGGAATAACAGAGGATGAGATGGCTGGATGGCATCACCGACTCGATGGACGTGAGTTTGAGTGAACTCCAGGAGTTGGTGATGGACAGGGAGGCCTGGCGTGCTGCAATTCATGGGGTCGCAAAGAGTCGGACATGACTGAGCGACTGAACTGAATTGAACTGAACTGAACTGAGCAATTTCACTTTCTTTCACTTTCATCTTCCTCAGTAGGTTTCCAGGTGGCTCAGTGGTAAAGAATCCACCTGCCAATGCAGGAGCCACAGGAGATTCAATCCCTGGATTAAGAAGTTCCCCTGGAGGAGGACATGGCAACCCACTCCTGTATTCTTGCCTGGGAAATCCCATGGACAGAGGAGCCTGGTGGGCTACAGTCCGTGGGGTCACAAAGAGTTGGACACGACTGAGCATGCATGCATACATCTTCCTCGGCAGTTAATAGAGCATTGGTAGCTCAGCTGGTAAGGAATTTGCCTGCAATGCAGGAGACCCAGGTTCAATTTCTGAGTGGGGAACTTCCCCTGGAGAAGGGATAGGCTACCTACTGCAGTATTCTTGGGCTTCCCTGGTGGCTCAGATGGTAATGAATCTGCCTGCAATGCGGGAGACCTGGGTTCAGTCCCTGGGTTGGGAAGATCCCCTGGAAGAGGGCCTGGAAACTCACTCCAAGATTCTTGCCTGGAGAGTCCCCATAGACAAAGGAGCCTGGAGGGCTGCTGTCCATGGGGTTGCAAAGAGTTGGACATGAATGAGTGAATAAGCACAGTGATATTAAGCAGATTTCCTGAGCCTCTGTATTATTAACAATATGTTAGGTTCAACCTCCTACCATTCCCACTTTTCAAAACACAGGTAGAACAATAATCTTGTGCTTGATGTGTGGACCCAACCCTGATATCCCAACAGCTCTCCACCCTGCCATAATATACCTTCCACCAAGCAGTCAATGACCTTGTGACTCTGACTCCATGAATATCTCACATCTCACCTCCAACTGATCAGATGGAATTGTACATTTCTCCTCCTCCTGGCTTTGCCTGCTGGTGCCTCTGTAGTTACATTTTCTGAATATGGCATAGTGCTTCTTCCCATCCTTGCATGAGGATATCCATGAATTTTGCCAGATTTTGTTTGTAAATTTTGAGTTGCAAGTATCAGGTCCCAGAAGCCCCAGTACCTGCTCAATGGATGGTCCTGTCTCAGGAGTCAGCAGCCCAGGGTTTCCATTTCCAGGCAGTGGAGTGAGGCAAAAGCCTTACACTAGTTCAAGGATTTTGCAAGAGCAGCTTTCTTGAGTTTAAATAAAAAGATGTTACTTCAAATATCATTTAGAGAAATGCTCTTAATGCAAAACCCATTTCACTTATGTTACATGCTGTAGTGAACAACCACTATTGATTTTATGCTAATAGTTCATGCATTAACTCAACAAATATTTATTAACTGCCTGCTGTATATTAGATACTGAGGTAGATGTGGGGAATTAAACATAGACCAAGACAGATTGAGTTTCTTCCCTCATTGCATTGAGTTTTGACAAATATTAATTATAATACTGTTTATATTATTTGGACAAGTTGGAATGTTACATTTTTCTTTAAAAGAAAAAAGCGAAACAAGGGTATATTTTTATGTGTGCACAGCTCATCTGAGAGACAACATGCTATGTCTATTTGTCTCAGTAGTGACATATCACTTACAAATACAGAATTGCAGTTGTGGTGATCACACAAATAAGGTATTCAGTATTGTTCAGGTCATGTGTGTGTGTATGTGTTAGTCTCTGAATTGTGTCTGACTCTTTGTGACCCCATGGCCTGCAAGGCTTCTCTGACCATGGGATTCTCCAGGCAAGAATACTGGAGTGGGTTGCCATTCCCCTCTCCAGGGCATCTTCCCAACCCAGGGATCGAACCTGGGTCTCCTGCATTGCAGGGAGATTCTTTACTGTCTGAGCCACCAGGGAAGCCTGTTCAGGTGATGAGTTTATATTAATTCACACATTCATTGTTAATGATTATTCTTCAATTTTACATAATCACAGTCTTTTAAATGTTGCCTGTGAAGTGAAAGGTTATAAAAATCCAATATGTTAGTTGTATTCAGTTTTAAAACATTAAATTGCATATATATATATATTGTGTGTGTATATATATATATGATGTTTGGAGCATTTTAATGGCCGGTTTCATTATTTACTTGGGTATAAGGTAATGGCAAATTAGGAAAGCGATGTCTAATGATGGGTGAAAGCTAAAAGTCAGTATTTGTGCTAATATTTTTGTGTTTTAGAACATAGGAGAGGGCTGTCTTGAAGAGCTGTGGGACTTAGGAAGAGGAACTCAAGCTAGGGTGGCAGCATGGGTTTTACTGGCTGGTTTGGTGTGAGAGTCAAGAAGTTGGGAAAGTTAATATCAGAGTCTTGAAGCCATAGTCTTAAAAGTGAGGAAGACAAGGAAAGTTCTAGAAGTGTCTAGCAACTTACAGTAGAAGGTGAAAGGAGACCTGCCTGAAGGGGGAAAAGTGCTCGACAAGCAGTATTGGAAACCATCCATCTTTATATGCCCTCATTCATCTCAGAGTGCCGTTTCAGTAGAGCTGCTGCCTGCTGCCCAGATACTAGCAGCACAGAAGAGTCACAGGTAGATATGTCTGACGTTGTGACTTTTCAGGCCAGGTCACCATCTGCTGCTCCAAAGCTGTTCCACCTACAGTGTCAACATCTTGGCTGATGGCTGCTGCTGCTGCTGCTAAGTCGCTTCAGTCGTGTCCGACTCTGTGCGACCCCATAGACGGCAGCCTGCCAGGCTCCCCCATCCCTGGGATTCTCCAAGCAAGAACACCAGAGTGGGTTGCCATTTCTTTCTCCAACTCAGATCAAACTCTGGACTCGTCTGGACTCTTCTGTCTTCATCTTACTTACTACATGCACTGTATTAGCAGTCCTCACTTTAAAATATAATTGTAATCTGACCACTTCTTCCATCTTCTTTGACCATGATTAAAGCGGAAGATGAAAGATTACAGGAAAGAATTGACTACTGGGTATAGATCAAGGCTGTGAATATAACTTTCTCCAGTGATAGAATTCTTCTACATTTTCAGTGTCCAGTACAGTAGCCACTGGCCACATGTGGCTACTGAGCACTTGAAATGTGAATAGTGCAACTAATAAACTGGCTTTTAGTGTTATTAAAATGTAAATAGCCACATGTTGCTAGGAGCTACCATCTTAGATAGTGCAAGTCTAGCTAATAAAATACTTATTGAGTCCTGCCATATGCAAGGAATTGGAGATTCTGGAATTTGAAATAGGTGGGACTTGCTAACCTGCAAGGACAAAGAAACAGGTCTCCATGACAACAGAGTGTAGTTGAAAGGATAGAAGGTCATGGGTTACGGATTGGATTGGGGTTGGGCAGCTCAGGACAAACAAAGACCTTATCGTGGCCAAAGGAACTTGTTACTGACTCTGAGAGGAGGAGATGCAGTAAGGCTGACACAAGAATGCTGGATGGGTCCGTGAATTAGATGATTGTGTGACACAAGTGTTCATCAGTCATTTTTTTGAAATATAATTTTATTCTTATGGCAGAGTCATTAGTTGCTGTACAGAACTGGCTAAATAAGAAACATTTGAATTGCAAAATAAAATTAGAATTTATTTTCCTTCTGTGTGCTGGACGTCAATAAAATATAACATTGAATGTGGTACTTGCATTGACAGCAAGAGAGTTTTAGCCTTCCTAAGTACAAATGGGACTTCCCTGGTGACTCAGTGGTAAAGAACTCGCCTGCCGAGTCCGGGGACGTGGGTTCTATTCCTGGGTCAGGAAGATCCCCCAGAGAAGGAAATAGGAACCTACTCGAGCATCTTTGCCTGGGAAATCCCAAGGACAGAGGAGTCTGGTGCGCTACAGTCCATGGGGTCGCAAAAGAGCCGGACATGACTTAGTGACTAAACAACAAAAAATACAGATGAGGTTTTAAGGTGTTACCAAGTATAATGTAAATTCATAATGACTCATGTTTGGGGAATACAAGTTTAGAACATTCATTTGGACCTCATTAAATTTTATTACATATGGATATGTGCTTAAGTTAAAAAGAGCCTCTTTTTAATCGAGGCTGCCCAATTTTGTCGTCCCAGCCAGTTTTCTTGAGTGTCTATGAGAGTGGTGGTACTGTGTTAGTGTGTTGTTCTCCAGTCTTTTTCACAACAGTGGGGCATATCTTTTTGTAAGCTTTGGGTCATCCAAGTGTATTGATTTGAAGAAGTATATGCCTTATCCCTACACCTGTAGTTCATCAAGGATGACTGTGTTGACAGCTGTACCACCTTGCTACTCCGGAGACCCCGGGCCCTCCGTGCCCACCCCCCCACCCAGGTAATTTGAGAAAGGAAACCGAGAACAATCTAACTCTCTTCGTATCAGTCTGTTCAGCGGCCATGACAAGATAGCACAGACTGAGTGTCTTGAACAAGACAGTTGTTTCCTCATAGTTCTGGAGGCCAGAAGTCCAACGTCAAGGTACTGGCTGTGGAGGCTTCTGGTGAGAGCTCCCTTCCTGGTGGCCACCTTCACTCTGTCCTCGGGTGGTGGAGAGAAAAACTCTGCTGTGTCTCTTCACTGTTTTTATTTTTTTTTAAGTTATTTACTCATTTATTATCTATCTATTTAGTTATTTGGCCATGCCGCAGGCAGGACCTTAGTTTCCCAACGAGGGATTGAACCCGAGCCCCCTGCACTGGAAGCACAGGGTCCTAACCACTGGACCGCCAGGGAAGTCCCTCTTCTCCTCTTCTTATAAGGTCACCGGTTCTCTTGGATTAAGACCCCACCCTTATGACCTCATGTAACATTAGTGACCTCCCTGCACTCCCCATCTCCAAATACAGTCACATTAGGGCTTCGACCTATGGATTTGGGGGCAGGGGTGGAGGAACAAGAAGAAGGTGACACAATTCTGCCCATGACACAGCTCCTGTGTGTGACAGTGTAGAGCAGCGTGACGGGACCAGGTATGACTGGCTGTGTTATTTCATATTTTCTGGACCTAGAACCTTTGAGTAGCAAATTCTGCTACAAAATGAACCACCAAAAATCTGACATTTTGTTTCCCTCATCTTGTCTTTTTTCTCATGTTGATGATGAGTTTAACATGCAGTTTGGGTGTTTGTAGATTCTCATTGGACAATTTGTATGGAAGGACTTCTTACTCAGTAACTGTGTAAAGGGTATGAAGAGGTGTCGTCCATAGGAGGAATAAACCTGTGGGACAATATTCCTTGTTGTTGTTCAGTCGCTAAGTCGTGTGACTCTGCGAGCTCAGGGACTGTAGCATGCCAGGCTCCTCTTCCTCCACTATCTCCTGGAGTTTTCTCAGATTCATGTCCATTGAGTCAGTGATGCTACCTAACCATCTCATCCTCTGCTACCTCCTTCTCCTTTGCCTTCAGTCTTCAATATTCCTTATATTTGTAGTAAAATAAAAACAAAGCCGAAGAGATGAGTTTTTATGTATGTGGGTGAAAGTGGGTGAAAGCAGGAGACGGTATTAAAGGCCAGTATTGTCATCCTTGTGGGGAGAGGACATGCTCGTGACACCGCTGGGGGGCAGAGATGTTAGACCAGCCGGGCAGCAGGAGAGCTTGTTGTTGGTTCTCAAAATACCTGCAGATTCCTCACTCCATCAAATAATGCTTATAGAAATTTATCTGGTGAAAATGTGAGAAATGTAAAGATGGGATAAAATGACAAGCAAAAGATAGGTGAATTATGATGCATACAGCTATTGAGTGCTAAGTATTTATTGCATCATTAAAATGTAGAATAATTTTTGTTGACATGATATGTTGCTGAGCAAAAATTAAAAAAAAAAAAGTACAACCATTGCAGTAATACTCCATTATGTAAAGTTTATTATGCAAAATAAGTCAAATCAGAAAAAAAAAATTAGAAAAACCTATATCAAAATGCCAAAGTAAATATATTCATCTGGGATGGTAGGATTACTAATGGTTGCTTTTCCTTTTTTTTTGTTTTTGTCTCTCTACATTTTCTAGATTTCCTGGAGTTAGCGCAGATTTACTACTAATTTTAATGGATTATTTAAGACTAAAGGACTTAACCATAGACTGAACAGTTGGAAGGCATAAGCCTTTTTCTACTTACCAGTCAGCAATCCAGGGCTTGGTTCTGACATTATTTACGGAGCCCTCTCTCTTTTCTGTAAGTGAAAGTGTTAATTGCTCAGTCAGGTCTGACTCTTTGCAACCACATGAACTGTAGCCCACCAGATTCCTCTTTCATGAGATTTTTCCAGGCAAGAATATTGGAGTTGCCATTCCCTTCTCCAGGCAATCTTACCAACTCAGGGATAGAACCCAGATCTCTTGCATTGCAGGCAGATTATTTACTGTGTGAGCCATCAAGAAACTCTTTCCTGTGAGCTCTTAGCTAAGGTTGGGAGTGAAAGCTGACAGTCTTTATGACCTATGCATAGTGATGACCAATGGTTAAATTAAATCTGGATTTTAAAAATTACAGTGATGGAAATTATTCCAAGTCATTTTCACTAGGGTTTGGAGGATGCCTTGGGTAGCAGTGGCTCTGTATGGTGAGAAAAGCCTAGAAGAATTCACTACTCTTTCTCTTATTGCCATATTGGGAAAGGGGCCAGGTAGATAAACAGATGGAATCATTCCTTATACTCTATGAGTCAAAGTTATTGAGTGCCTAAGGGCATACCTTGATTCTTTGCCTATTAAATCCCATATTTTATGATGACAGGTGACTGTCATACTTTTAAAAGTTATGTTTTATAAAAATTAGTGTGTAGACAGCATTTAGAAGGCAGCATCACTTATAAGAAACAGGCTGACACATCAAAACACACTAAAATGGGCTGGGGGTGGGCAGGAGCAAAAGCAAGAAAGCTAAAGTTCTAGGACCTCTTATGCTACTTAATAACGCTGGAACCTCAGACAATTTCTTTGTCAAAAAGTTTCACTTAAAATAGTACGGGCCCAGAGCTTGAATTTGAACAGGCCCCACAAAATTTGGGCTTCCCTGGTTGCTCAGAAGGTAAAGCGTCTGCCTGCAATGCGGGAGACCCGGGTTCAATCCCTCGGTTGGGAAGATCCCCTGGAGGAGAGCATGGCAACCTACTCCAGTATTCTTGCCTGGAGAATCCCATGGACAGAGGAGCCTGGTGGGCTACAGTCCATAGGGTCACAAAGAGTTGAACACAATTGAAGTGACTTAGCACACACACACACAGCTAATAATATGGTACTGCTGCTGCTGCTGCCGCCAAGTCGATTCAGTCGTGTCCGACTCTGTGCGACCCCAGAGACGGCAGCCCACCAGGCTCCCCCGTCCCTGGGATTCTCCAGGCAAGAATAGTGGAGTGGGTTGCCATTTCCTTCTCCAATGCATGAAAGTTAAAGTGAAAGTGAAGTTGCTCAGTCGTGTCCGACTGGCAGCGACCCCATGGACTGCAGCATACCAGGCTCCTCTGTCCATGGGATTTTCCAGGCAAGAGTACTGGAGTGGGGTGCCATTGCCTTCTCCGAATAATATGGTACAAGGCCTGCTAAAAAAATTACATTGCTTAGTTTGAAGCCCATGAGGCTCAGATACAGTATATTAGAAAAATATCTTTTAATATTCACACAGCACTGGTTCCTGGAAGGACATGTGATATAAAAGCTTAAAGCAAGAAAATAACCTTGATTTACTCCCAACCTCTTATTTAAACAGAGATTTTTGTTGTGCCTTTACAAAAATTACCCTCAGTTAATTATTACTTCCTCTGCTGATGACCATTGCTAAGTAATACATGTCCCAAATACTTCAGTCTTATTTATTTGTGTGAGAAAGATAAATACAGGGAAGCACAGTAACTTCTGAGAGTCTTGGCTTTAACCAGTGCATGCGTGTCCCCGTATGAAAGGGGCTGTTATCTGAGCCTGTCCTTTCTTTCATCAGTGAACTCAGACAGAGTAAACTGACAAACGAGTGTCGCCAGCTTTGAAACTTGTGTCCACTGCCAGTGTCCAAGTTAGAACTCTGCGAATATTTGTGGAGCAGGCTGTTTACTTTATTTGACCATACCAACCAAACTTCTTAGGTCGGTTGTGAATTGTGGTGTTTCTTATTTACTTATAAGTTACTGATCACTTATTTTGCATGATTTCCATATAAAGGAGAATATCTTTAGTTTTTTTTTTTTTAAGTTGAAAGTATGTGGGCGTACAAGTAATAAATATATGTATATATATTTATCTACATATAGATATATACATATTTATCTACATGTAGATATACATATAAATATATGCAGATAGAAAATGGTAGCTTGGCTAGCTTCTTTTGTAGACTTAAAGCTTATTTATCTCGTTGCTCTTTCTCATCATCTTACTTGCCTTCTCCAGCTCGTCGTTACTTTCTCTGTTTGTGAGTGTATTTTGGAATTTGGTCACGGTGGAGATAGGAGAAAGTGTCTATTTTCTTGTCTCCCCTTCTGCAGTTATGTCATGCACTTTCTCTGTGGTTCATACGTCTCGTCTTGCCAACGTGTGCCCCTTAGAGCTGTTTGCTTTTGTTGCTGTTCAGTCACTAAGTCGTCTCCAACTCTTCGCGACCCCTGTGGACTGCAGCACGCCAGCTAGTTAGGTCTGTCTACAGGGACAACATCCAGTTCCATTAAGCATGTCGTCTTGCATTGCAGGAGCTATGCCCGTCCCAGACCAGCCCTCGTCAGCCTCGGAGAAGACCAGCTCCTTGAGCCCTGGCCTCACCACCTCCAATGGGGATGGCTCGGAAACAGAAACCACCTCTGCCATCCTTGCCTCGGTTAAAGAACAGGTAGAAACGTGCCACTTTTCTGACATAAATATTGGGACATTTTTGAAATCGTTCTTTCTGGATGAAAGCTGGTAATTTAGTTACGTTGGGGAGAAAATCATGATTTTCTAGCGGGATATTGGTGTTCATTATACCATTGTTATTAAAATATGATTATAACAGCTTTTGATTCAGTTTTTATTCAAGATTTAGGCAGGTTTCCTTGCAAAAATAGTCTACAGAAAAAGCAAAAATTGTAGTCAAATTCTTACCGGTGAAGTTTTGGCAGATTCATTGATGGATGCAATGTTTAATACTGTTAAATGTGTGAAGCCAAATAATTGGTCTGTGGGAAACCTAAAGTCTAGTAAAATTTCAAAGTATATCCATGATGCTAAAAAATTGATAAGGGTGAGAACAGATGATTATCATGGTGGGCTAAGCAAATTCATATTCTGTGTGTTTCTGAGATGGCTTTGGAAGAATACATTTCAGAACTTTTCCTGCAAAACTAAAGTCTAAATGATTCTTCTTTCACCATTTCTTTGCCATAAAAATGGATAAGCAAATAAAATCTGAGGTCTCATATTTAAAAGTAATTGTTTCATAAAATTCATGTTTCTTCTGTATAAAAGGTGGTAATTAAAGAAAGCTGGAAAATCAAGTTTTTTACATTTGCTTCTTTTTCTTTACCATGGCCTGGAATGTAAATCAGTGTTTTTTGTCTTGTTTTAAGTGAGAAAGCATCCTGTCTTTGAATTATATTATTCAGGGATGCTGAATTAGCAACAGCAGTGGGAGAAAAGTGACATAGTTTTCCTGAACCCAGGAACATCTTAATAGAGTGATAGGCTGCTGCTGCTGCTGCTGCTAAGTCACTTCAGTCGTCTCTGACTCCGTGCGACCCCATAGACAGCAGCCCACCAGGCTCCCCCGTCCCTGGGATTCTCCAGGACTGAATGGGGCAATTACAGACTCAACTAGGAGAAGGAAGGCCTTTGGTTTTCCTAGAGAACACTGATTTTGTTTAATAAACAGGAACTGATTTAGGTAAAGGTTGATGATCAAGCTATCAAGGAGTAGCTAAGGAAAGATCCATTGAAGGAATCAATGATGCTATTAGTTAAAATTGTGTCACCAGGTCAGAAAGTGTGAAGCAGAATTAGGAGAGATGAATGGATGGGTTGGGTAATCTAGTTTGTGAAAATGGTAAGTAATCAGGAAATTGGGTTGAGGCCCAGACTGTATTGCTTGATTAATTTCTTCTAAAAGCCTACCCATGAGTGTTTTCTGGCTATTTTTCATGAGCAAGGGAAACAGAGAGGGAAAGTCCATGCTGCTTCTCATACTTCAGATACTGCTTTGTTTTATCGCTGGGTTATGTCGTGGATTTTTATTCTGGCCTAGTCTGGACATCTTGCTAGGCCACTAGCTTTAGAGTAGTGACAAAGTGTAAGGCATGAGAAATAAACTTACTAAGACAACCAGACCTGTTTGACGAAAAGATCCCACTTGCCTTGGGGCATGGCCTAAAAATAAAAATATATAAATAAAGAATTTAGATAAGCAACAAGCACTAAAATTTTTTTAAAAGTTACCATGAAGAGTTTATTTTCTAGTTATTAAACTCATTTCATTGCTTATAGATGAGATGAGATTCTTTGTGACAAGAAAATCTGTCTTGGGGAGCTGAGACAGAGCAGGTGGTAACACCCAAATCAGAGACCTAGGTGCCAGGCTCCATGTGTGGCGTCTGCCAGTTTGAAGGCAGAAATCACTCAGCAGCAGAGCCCATGGACTTCCTTGGTGTGGCCTCGTGGAGACGACCAATCTCTTCCTTCACTGGGGGATTTTTGTCCTAAATTATTCTTCAGACGTCCTTCCTCTCTTTTTCTCAGGGATAGACTGTTTTCTTATGGAGTCAAAACTAAGTTAAATATGTTTTTAAAAGCTTTAGCTGAAATTAAGGAAAATAACTTTAAAAATTAATACCTTCTATGGTTCTTAATAATTATATGCATAATCTATTTATAAATCTTTTCACTTAAAGGATATTTGCCTGGCCCTCTTTAGGTGCTAATAAGAAATAACTTTCTTGAGTAAAAATACTATTTCTTCATTTAGAGAATTTCAAGTAAAACATTTTATGGCATTATACTTATTATCACTCTAGTCCTGACTCCCTGGGAGTCATTTCTACAGGAGGGTAGTGATTTTTTTTTTTTTTTTTCATCATAGTAGGCATATATTCTGAGGTGACTGGGTATAATAGGCTACATGATTTAATTGCTCATTCATTAAATACACTGAGTACGTTATACTGGTAAATTACAGTAAAGAGTAGTAATGGAAATGAATACGTAAAGAAAGCTCAGTCTAGTAAGAGTTCATTGGAATACGTTGTTAATGAGACTAAGAACACAGGTTCTTAGGCTGGTAGTTGACATTGCATGGAAATAAATTCTAGGCTGTAACCACTGACCAGAACTTACATCATGCCAAACCCTGAACCATGGAATGTGTCCAGTGTGGCATGTATGGCATGACTGAGGCATTTGTAAGCTGAGTCCTAAAGTGTTTGAGCACCCATCAGTCATGGACTGTTCAGTGAAAAGGTGTTCACTGATCTTTTTTCTCTGTTCTGATTTCCCATCTCGATTGCTTTTTAACTGGTGAATTTTGTACTTTTGCATTAACATAAACAGACTGATGATTTATGCTGTACTCTGTGGGTGGTTTTCTATGTTCCAGAGGCATTGGTCTCATTTCCAACATTTACCAAGTCTCTCATCCTGTGGGGCTCCAAGGGGGAGACACTCAGCTCCTACTTCTTCCCCTGTATGTGAGTGTCCTTTACTTAAAGAGGAAGAGAGGACAGAGGTTCAGTGATGATTCTTGTCATGTCATCTGAACAAATAACTGAGAGGAGACTGACAACCATTCATCTCAAAGAGGAGCCAAAGTGATACGATGGCTAAAAGGGTGAGAAGGGTCAAGGGATTTAAAGATAGGAGATAATTGCTATGATGGTGGCAATGACCCATAAGAAGAGAAGAAATTAGTGATGCTTGACAGAGAGGGTATGATTTCAGGGGGAAAGTTACTGAGTAGGTGAGAGTGAAGGGGACCCAGTGCACCAGTGGAGGGAACAAAGACAGTTCACCTATGGGAACAGGAGACTACATGCTTGCAGGTGGGCTGATGGCTTGGCACTGAAAATGTGTCTGTTTCTAATCTGCTGTCATCAGGTAGACATGGTCAGCGCATTCTGAGTTGGAGCCTATTTGAAGTCTGAAAAGCTGGAGGTGGAGAGGGAAAGGCATTGGATATGATGGATGTAAGAAAATGACTATAATGATGGATATCAGAATTGATGCTGAGTGACAAGGGGTGAAAGACAGGAAAATTGATAGGAACAAAGGATTCACAGAGCGAATAGCTACAGATGCTGATAGCATGAGAACCGCGTGCTTAAAGCAGGAATTTGAAAGCAGTTCTTGTTAATGTTGAGGCCTCGGTTATGACTCTGGGAAGTAAGGTCAAATCAAGAAAAGAGAGAGAAAGATTGTTATTGACTGTGAAAGCTGCTCTAAGGATGACGGCAGGGCAGTGGCTCAAATCCCCATCACTGGAGAGGAGAGATCCAAGGCTGCCCTGTGACTGCAAGAAATGCAAATATGTTTGCTTCCAGTTTGCCTGAGAGTAGTCATCTGATCTTCATTTTCTTGTTTTTGTTTTTTTTTAAAAAATTGTTCCAATGCTGGGCTGTAGTATTAGACAAGAATTTACATTTACTTGCTCTAAGTAATGTTGATCTGTATATTTTATCTTAAATCAATATGTATACTACTTTGCTCTTAGGAAAACCATGACTTTCCTAAAACTGTACCTGTTTTAAAATATATTTTTTTCTTTCCCTTCAGTTGATCAGTGTTTAATTTGACCATCATATGCTTTCAAAGCTGGTGTCTAAAGGGTCTTCTTATATAAGCTAGAAAAATCATGGGGGCTTTTGTTAATTATTTTTTTTTAATTGAAGTATAGTTAATTTACAATGTTGTATTACTTTCAGGTATAGAGCAAAGTGATTCAGATATATATTATTGACATATCCTTTTTCAGATCCTCTTCCATGGGATGCTTCTTAAAAACCTTTAGATTTTTGGAAAACTTTAGAGCTCATATAGTTGATCTTTGTAAATTATTATGGTACAGATAAATGTGTTTTTTGTAATGATTCTACCAGTGAAATATGTTTAATAATGAACAGATTAAATAGAAAATTCTAAGTACAGAACAGTAAATGCAAATGTGTTATATTGTTGTGTTTATTTAATAGTGTTTGTCACATGCCGACTATGTGCTTAGAACTGTGCTTTCCCTGGGCGATACACAGATTTGGAGTATTATTGCTTTCAAGTATAGCAATGAAGCTAAAAATATAAGACAAACACATATAAAAAGGTATAAAATATTTTTTTAAATTGTAGGTGAATTGTTTATTTGCTTGTTTTTGACTGTGACGGGTCTCCGTTGCTGCGTGGGCTTTGCTCTAGCTGCAGTGAGCGGTGTCCACTCTCTGGTTGCGTTGTGTTGGCTTCTCACTGCAGTGGCCTCTCTGGTTATGGCGCATGGGTTCTAGAGCACACTGGCTTCAGGAGTTTCTGGACTCTAGAGCACTGGCTCGGGAGTTGTGCTGCACGGCCTTAGTTGCTCCGAGGCATGTGGAATCTTCCCAGATCAGGGATAGAACCTATGTCTCCTGCATTGGCAGGTGGATTCTTTGCCACTAAGCCACCACCAGGGAAGACCTGTGGGTGAAGTTTTAAGAAAACACTCTAGTCAATATATTATAAAATTCCAAATGGTTTGTAACAATAAACATATTCCTTAAAATTGATTGTGTTTGTAACTGTAGATGTTCTATTGCGACAGTAACGTCTCCTGTTCTTTAAATTCCACAAGGATTGAAGATTATATTATTGCTTTCAAAGGAAATTTTCAGTATCATGATTTAGGATATTGGTAATTTTTAAGTAATAAAACAGGACTATTTTGCTTTTAATCATTTTTGTTATTATGTTTAATGTAGAGAAGTAGGAGTAGAGGCATTTCTGAGCTCCCAGTATGGGCAGAACTACTGACTGTGGAGTATTTTGCATATGTCCGAATCATATGCAGGAACTAAAAAAGTATTTTAAAATATTTATCTTACATAAAATCTAAAAAAATCTGGATCATTTACATTGACTCATGTGTTAAGATAGCATGCCTTTATTTTTACTTAGAGTCTACATTTATATAGCTTTAAAATTACATAGCTCTGTATAACAGCAGTATTATTGGGAAGGAGTACATTATAAAATGCTTAGTTAATTGGTATTTTTCCAGTGCTGCATAACACTGCAGAATTTCTCAGTATTATTCATGTCCCTGTGATCTGCAACAATAGTTTCTGATAACACAATGTGGAAAATGACCTATATAACTAATCAGTTTCCAAAGTATATTTTTGGAAAATATTTTATGAAACTAATGACGAAATTATCATCCATGAAAAAAGAGGAAATTAAAACACCTTTAGGAAAGGTCAAGAAGATGGAGAAGAATTATCTGCAAAGACTAGTGAACTTTATATTCATTTAGTCAGAGAAGAAAAGAATTAGATCATAGTGACACTAGCTGAACTTTCTCCGTGTATCAAAATTAAAATGAGAATTATTTTTTTTTCATTTTCTGAATATCTATAATTTTATTTTTTATTTTTTAAATTTTATTTTATTTTTAAACTTTACATAATTGTATTAGAATTATTTTATTGATAATTTTAAAATTTATTTCTTTTTAGCCAGATATAGATTGAAAGTTTTTTTAAAAAGGGACGGGGTCATGACTTTACTCTTTTTTCATTTCTAGAACAAGAGCTGTGTTAGGGGCAGTGAATGCCTGTTTGAACTGGGTCTGGGTAGGTGACATAGCTAATAATAAGGAAAGGAAAGAGCCTGGAGTCAGCAAGGATCAGAAAGCCTTATAGATATAACATGCCCAGTCGGGGAGCCAGTTGTAGCTACAGTGAGCACATGGGTGTGTAGTCTTCCAGCATGGCAAAGAAAGCAAGCAGGTAGTGAAAGTAGAGGTCTGGAGTTCCAACTCGGAAGGAAAGGGTGGTTATGTGGCACCAGACTGATAGGATCAGCTAGGCTTGAAGCAAGTCTATTTGGATCCTGGATCCTTTGAATCACAAAAGTGATGATTGAAACGGGAGATCAAGGAGGAACAAAGCTCATAAACTATTTGTGTAAGATTTGGGGAATTAACGCTGGAGGTTTTAGCCATGGCTGGATAACTCGGCAAGTGTGAATACATCGTCTGCCTCCCTTCTTCTATGCTCCCTTGTTTATATTCTAGTCTCGCCTGTAAGTTATTTTGAGTTCTTTTCTCTAAAGCTTAATTTTCGCCTTAACATTTTACTTTGTAACTCTTCTCAAGACACATATGTACTCATCCATCTTTTTAATAACCCCAGATTCTATTCTAAGCATTAATTCATTGGTTGATGTCTGCTTAGTCTCTTTGAAGCTGTTATTTGTTCAGGTTTTAGGGGACTGAAGGCTATAATGGGAAAAATAAAAATGGACTAACCCTTTACATGCTAAGTTAGAAGATAAGCTCTTAATAGGTGGGGTTTTGTGACATGATATTATAGTGTCTACTGTGTCTTTCATATTTGTTATTAGAATTCATTGTTATTCATATGTGAAATCACATTGAATATTTTAAATGTGGTATTTTAATAGTTTTAAATAAGCTTTCCATTATAAAATGATTTGTGCACATTGTGAAAAGTTTAAAAAACTCAAAATGGAGTAGATGTACAGATTTTATTTGAGGATAACACTACAGTTAGAGATTGTTGCTATATTTGGGAGGATTTCCTTCTTAGATTTTTTTATATGACTATATAATTATTTGTGCACATTTTTGTTTTTCTTTATGTTTTATACTTTGTACATTTAATATTATATCAAGTATTTTTATATCAC
The DNA here is from genome assembly GCF_027580195.1 of Bos mutus. NCBI lineage: Eukaryota > Metazoa > Chordata > Mammalia > Artiodactyla > Bovidae > Bos > Bos mutus. The sequence continues at coordinate 61,240,821 of NC_091636.1, forward strand.
TAAATATTTTAGAACATTTTTTCTAATGGTTATATAAGTGGATGCACTGGGAATTATTTAATATTATAATTTTATTTAACTTTTTTCTTATTAATTGAGCTCTTCAGTTGATTCCATTTTCTCAGACTGAAAAAAAAAAATGACATGTCATACTTTCTTGTACATAAATCATTGGGTCAACTTTGACAGAGGCTGCCTGGAGCAAAGTTTTAAGAATGACTTTAAAAACATTTGCAAACTCACTGAGAAAATCTGTCATAATTAATTACTGATAAGAGCCATAGGCAGGATGTATGAAGCAGGAACTCCTGGGGTATCACCCTGTACAGGGTTTGTGTGGAAAGGAAAATTAACAAATAGAATATTCTAGAGGGAGTAAATGGGAAGAACATGTTTAGTGTTCAGAGCAACTGAACCAAATATGATAGAAACAGTCAAAATAAACATAGGAATTATAGCAGGACAAGGAAACACTGTTAAATAGAATCCCAAAATGCCAAAAGAGTTCTTTAAAAGGACAGATATTAAATTTCTTTAAATTTATATTTCAGTAAAATATATATTTCATATTTCTTTAAAATGTTAATGTGGAACTTATTTCATCAGATATGTAATTAAATGATGACCTTTCTTTTTTAAAAAAATAATTGATTCATTTTAATTGGAGACTAATTACTTTACAATATTGTGGTGGTTTTTGCCATATTTTGACATGAATCAGCCACGGGTGTACACGTGTCCCCCATCCCGAACCCCCCTCCCACCTCCCTTCCCGTCCCATCCCTCTGGGATGTCGCAGTGCACCTGCTTTGAGTGCCCTGTTTAATGCATTGAGCATGCACTGGTCTATGGTGACTTTTCTTTGGTGACTATTTTGTGAATATTTCTATTTATGACCAAAGAAATTGAAACTTAAAAAACTGTTTAGTTTGCTTGCTTGCTTGCTTAGTTTTGCTCAGTCATGTCCGACTCTGTGAGACCCCAGGAACTGTAACCCACCAGGCTCCTCTGTCCATGGGATCCTCCAGGCAGGGATACTAGAGTGGGTTGCCATTTCCTCCTCCAAGGAATCTTCCCAGCTCAGGGACTGAACCAATGTCTCCTGTGTTTCCTGCATTACAGGCAGATTATTGACCCTCTGAGCCATCTGGGAACCATATAAGAAATTGCTACAGAATTGAAATGAGCAGTTAGCCTGGTTTTCTCTGTGACCAGAGTTTTCCTGAGGTCAAGTTAGATGTTGCCTGTGCCTTTGTTACTTTTATTTAACTCAGAAAAGGGAGGTGGGTCATTTCACATCAACTTGATCTGTGATATATTTTTGGAATCTGAAGGAATCATTAGTGAGACTCCAAACAGACAGACTGACAAAGGTCCATATTGTCAAAGCTGTGGTTTTTCTAGTTGTCATATATAGATGTAAGAGTTGGACTATAAAGAAAGCTGAGTGTTAAAGAATTGGTGCTTTTGAATTATGGTGCTGGAGGAGACTCTTGAGAGTCCCTTGGACAGCCAGAAGATCAAACCAGTCAATCCCTAAAGGAAATCTACCATGAAATATTCATTGGAAGGACTGATGCCTAAGCTGAAACTCTAATACTTAACCTCCTGATGCAAACAGGCAACTCACTGGAAAAGACCTTGATGCTGAGAAAGATTGAGGGCGAGAGGAGAAGCGAGTGGTAGAAGATGAGATGGTTAGATAGCACCACTGACTCAGTGGACATGAGTTTAAGCAAGCTCCAGGAGCTGGTGGAGGACAGAGTAGTCTGGCATGCTACAGTACATGGGGTCGCAAAGAATTGGCTGAACAACAAGGAAACAGACATACTTCAGTGAATTTATGTAGCTCAGTGTTAGTATCTGTAGTGAAAATGTGGGGTGATGGGAGTCCCAGGGGTTAAATACCATAGCATCACTTTCCTGGAACATTCCTGTTTTTCAGAGTCAGTGGTTTGCACTGACATTATCTGTGGTGTGCATCGGTAACACAGGTAAACATGCCCCAGGCAGCCCATCGATCACGTTCAAGTTGCTGTCATTTGACTGCAGTCATTGAAGGAATGTGCAGGTTCATGCCCTAGGCTCTAAATGAGCCTGCTATCTAGTGGCTGCCAGGGAAAAGTGAAGACCAGTCTCCTCCTTTTTCACTAATGGCAGGTTTTGACTTTCACATTCTACTCTTGGCCACCAGGATCGCTTGCTTAATAAATAGGAGAAAGAAGGACCCAGTATCAATGCGACCAAAACAAACAAGCACAAATCACTTTGGACAAGTAATCTTCAACATTTCCGTAGTGAATACTAACTAGTTCTATTCACCAAGTCAGTAGATTTTTTAAAAATTTCGTTGGAGAGTATAGCTGCTTTACAATGTTATATTAGTTTCTGCTGTATAGCAAGGTGAATCAGTTATGCATATACATACATCCCCTCTCTTTTGGATTTCCTTTCCATTTAGGTCACCACAGAGCACTGAGTAGAGTTTCCTGTGCTATACAATCAGTTCTCAGTAGTAATCTATTTTATACAAGTCAATAGATTTAGCTATCTGAGATGCATTTTGTAGCTTACACTTCCTGGAGGAAAAAATTATCTTCAGAATTCAAAATTAGATTACAGAAAAGTCAACTGAAGGTTGTTCCATAGTTGTTGGCAAGTCCAAGCAATTCCATGAGCAGTTGGACATAGCTGTCTCATGTTCTGAGTAGCAGGATTCTGAGGCATCAACCAGACTAAGTTGCTTCAGTCATATCCGACTCTTTGAGACCCCATAGACTGTAGCCCACTGGGCTCCTCTGTCCATGGGATTCTCCAGGCAAGTATACTAGAATGGGCTGCCATTCCCTTCTCCAGGGGATCATCCCCACCCAGGGATCGAAACCCCATCTCTTGTGTCTTCCTCATTGGCAGGTGGATTGTTTACCACTAGCACCTTCTGGGCCACCCACCAAGGGTCTTTAAATCTTTGAGTGGATTGGAAGCCTCTGCAGGACAGAAATAGGCCTGCTGGCCAGCACTCATGCCCACCACCTCTACAGCATTGAAGCCCTTCACCCAAACAAAAGATCAGCTTTGAACCTAACCCCTTAGCTAACACAGGTGCTTTTATGAAATAATACCATTCACTCCAACTACTGGTCAGAGACCTGCAGTTGCCTGTTATAGACCTGTTGGAAGCCAGAGGCAGTTTATGCTTAAAATAAATAATCTAGAATGTAAATTCTCTAATTTGGGATCTCTGCTGAGGTCAGGACAGCACCTCAGTCCTTCACAGTAATACGTTCCAAGAGTGTGGCTTTCATAATGCTGAAGAATTAATGCTTTTGAACTGTGGTGTTGGAGAAGACTCTTGAGAGTCCCTTGGACTGCAAGGAGATCCAACCAGTCCATCCTAAAGGAAATCAGTCCTGAATATTATTGGAAGGACTCATGCTGAAGCTGAAACTCCAATATTTGGCCACCTAATGTGAAGAACTGACTCTTTGGAAAAGACCCTGAGGCTGGGAAAGATTAAGGGTGGGAAGAGAAGGGGACGACAGAGGATGAGATGGTTGGATGGCATCACTGACTCAATGGACATGAGTTTGAGTAAACTCCTGGAGTTGGTGATGGACAGGGAGGCCTGGCATGCTGCATGGGGTCGCAAAGAGTCAGACATGACTGAGTGACTGAACTAAATTGAACTGAATGAAATGACTCCACCTTTAGGGGGAGTTGTTGTTGTTGTTGTTGTTTACTGGCTAAGTCATGCCCAATACTTTGTGACCCCATGCAGTGTAGCCCAGCAGGCTCCTCTGTCAATGGGATTTCCCAGGCAAGAATACTGGAGTGGGTTGCCATTTCCTTCTCCAGAGTCTCCTGCATTGGCTGTCAGGTTCTTTACCACTCAGTCACCAGAGAAACCCTTAGGGAGAATAGAAATAAGAAATTACTATCCTGGGAGCTTTTCTGGATTGTATGGAAGACTGATATTGAAAACATTTTGCACACTGTTGTCACAGGATTTAACAGAAGTGAAATATTTTAGTAGTAGAGATATAGTACTATTATTGTAGGAATAATAGTTAAAATGCTTATTTTCTGAAAAACATCTAAGTTTACTGATTAATTTATGGGATGGATAAATTTATGGTTGTGACCAGGTCTTCTCTCTTTCCTGTGTCCCCAGCACCCAAGTGAGTGCCACACCCAGAGAACATGTTTAACTCATTTGTGTTGAGGATGTGCATTCATGAATAAACTTACAGTATTTTCCTGTTCTGTCGTAGTGCAAAAGTGAATGCTTCATCTAATTGCTATGGGAGCCATTAGTTTAGTTGTGTGGCTCAGGGATCTCATCTGCATTGTTAGCTTGATCGTGTCTTTCCATCCTTTTTTGAATGGTTGTGTTGCATCTGTGTCTGTGGGCTGCCTGCATATTGTTTCAGAATTAGTCCATTTACTCTGATGAATCCCAGGCCCCCAAATTGCAGTTTCCTCTATAAACAACCCAAACTGAAACTCGTTTAACCGGGTGGAGTGAGATATTTTCAATTTGAAAGGAGGCATGTTAAGTGAAACATAACCTCCGTTCATGAAATATGTAGGTGATTGTCTTTTTTCTGGGCTTACCTGATAGCTCAGACAGTAAAGAGTTGGCCTACAATGCAAGAGACTCGGATTCAATCCCTGGGTCAGGAAAATCTCCTGGAGAAGGGAATGGCTGCCCACTTCAATATTCTTGCCTGGAGAATTCCATGGACAGGGGAGCCTGGAGGGCTTAGTTCATGGGGTTGCAGAGTGTCAGACAAAAATCATTTTTTCTTGAACTAAACTTGTGTGCCTTATTTCATCTAAAATTTAAAAAGCAATCAACTCCCCTGTTAGAACATAAATCAGCAGCTTCACTCATAAAAAACACACAAACATCTAATTCCTTTTGTTTCTATGCAATTATACCAAGTTCCTCATATTTGTTGAGTGTCTCTTTCAGTCATTTTTAACTGTTCTTTGAAAACATACTTTTCCCAGAGGATAGAGCAATCCAACTACTATAATCATCTGCTGGTCTTATATTTCTTTTCTGTTTAGGAGGTTTTTCACCATTTCACACCTGATGGAACTCAATATGGTCATATTAAAATCTTCTGATTACTACAGATTTTGACGTGTGTTGTTCTGTATGTTTATTTTGAATGTTTGTTTAATGATGGTATGCCATATGTATTGCATATGTGTGGGCCTTTTTGTTTTTGTTTTTGGCTTTTTAATGTATTTGCATAAGATACATCATGTGGTACGGGGAGGGAGGAGAGAGGGGGATTTGGGATGGGGAACACGTGTATACCTGTGGTGGATTCATGTTGATGTATGGCAAAACCAATACAATATTGTAAAGTAATTAACCTCCAGTTAAAATAAATAAATTTATATTAAAAAAATACATCATCTTTTTTAAAATTAAATTTAAAAATATAATTGAAATATTGTTGATTTACAATGTTGTGTTAATTTCAGATATACAGCTAAGTGATCCAGTTATATATATATCTAGTATATCTGATTTACATATGCAATGTATATCAATTATATATATGTCTTTTTCCAGATATATATTCTTTTTCAGATTCTTTTCCCTTATGGCTTATTACAAAATATTGAGTATAGTTCCCTGTGCTATACAGTAGGTCCCTGTTTTTTATCTATTTCATATATAATGATATGTGGTCAGTTGCTCATTCGTATCTGACTCTTCATGGCCCCATGGCCCTTGTAGCCCACCAGGCTCCTCTGTCCATGGGATTCTCCAGAGTGGAAATGCTAGAGTGGGTTGCCATTCCCTACTCCTGAGAATCTTCCTAACCTGGGCATCAAACCTGTGATAATTGCATCTCCTGCATTGTCAGGCAGATTACTACTCTCGCCACATGGGAAGCCCATATATGGTAGTGTGGGCTTATCCTAACAAAGCTCCTAATTTATCCCTCCTTTCATCATGAGCTTCTTTATATGCACTTTTCTGGACACATAAGACTCTTACTGGTCCACAACTTTATAGAAGAATAATTTCAGTCTTATCTATGGGTTACAGGAAATATTCTTCATATAAAAATGTTCTAAGGATTTCCTATAAGAAATGCAGCAGTAGTAATCATAAATGCTATTGTTGCAAATCCCTTATTATGTCCCCAGCTCAGGTGAAGGTTTATTTTGCAGCATTTTCTCAGGAGAAAACTTTGCAAGTGAAGATGGCCTTAAAACACTTCACGGAAACATAAACTTGGAATATACTTTCATGTCCACTTCAGAAGTGAACAGGTTGTTCTTGTGAGAAATGTGGACCCTATATAAATGTTGCCTCATGGTGAATTAAGACAGGTGACAATATATTGACCATTAAAAAGTGTCTACAACACTATTTCCCCTGTCTTTGACCTTCTTCTGATGTGAGTCTAACACTCTCTCCCATTGATAAATGGGCTCAATATTCCCTGTCCTTCACTTTATTTGGACTCGAGACTATGGTGGAAGTGACACTGAATTCTAAGACTGGAGCATTAAGGGTGGTACACCTGCTCATTGGTTCTCTTGGGATCCTCATTCTTAGAAACCAGTCACCATAAAGTGGATGTGGCTGTGTGCAGAAATGCTCAGTCCCTGAGCTCATAGCCATGTCTGAACTTCTGGCCGACATCAGTGTCAACTTGCCAGCCTTTCCAATGAGCCATCTACTGTTGAGTCCCCTGTCAAGGGGCCCAGGCTGCAGTCTGATACTTGGACACCGATGACCAAGATAAACCATTGTGGTTTCAAGCCAGGTTGGGGCTGATTTGCTACATAGCAGTAGATGACCAATTCAGACATTTTCCTGTGCTTATAAAAAAATCATTGTATTAGGCCATCTGTATACTTTTCTCTGCTTCTAAATCTTACGTTTCTGTACATCCTGAGGTATCTTTAAAAGATCAGCTTATTGAAATATAACTCACAAGCCATACATTTCACCTGTTTCAGTGGTCTATTCACAGAGTTGTACAGCCATTGTCACCATTTAATTTTGAAACACTTTTGTCCCTTCAAAGATAATTCCATGTTGATACATGGCAAAACCAATACAATATTGTAAAGTTAAAAAATACAATTAAAAAAAAAGAATGCTCAAACTACCAAAAAAAAAAGATAATTCCTATACCATTAACAACCATTCTTCTCAAACCTTATGGCCCTAGGAAACAATATATTTTCTATCTTTGTAGATTTTCCTATTCTGGCCATTTCATATAAATAAAATCATAAATATATCATCATTTGTGAATGGCTGCTTTCACAATTCATAATGTTAAGTTTCACCCATATTGTAGTATATATCACTGTTTCACTCCTTTTTATTTCCAGATATATTCCATTCTGTGGATATGTTTCATTTCACTTCCCATTCATCTGCTGATAAACTTTTGGGTTGTTTCTACTTTTTGGCTATTGGGAATAAGGTTGATATGAGTAACCTGTATGTAAGCTTTGTCTAGACATATATTTTTATTTCTCTTGGATAAATAACTAAAAAGGGAAATTGTTGGGTCATCTGATAACTGTAAGGTCAACATTTTGAGAAACTGCCAAATTGTATTGCAGAGAGGCTGTATCTACTGGAGCTCCCAGTTCTTCACATTCTGCCATCACTTGTTCTTGTCCGTCTTATTTATTTGAGCCATCCTCATGGGCTGAGGCAACTTTCCAAAACGATTTGCTAGACGAGAACCTGAGGACACACACCAGACAGTCCTATGGCAGATCAATAATACATTTTTAAATGTTTAAGTATTATATTAAAAACATATTTAGCAGTACATTTATACTGTAGACAAAGATAAGTTCCCAAACATGAATTGGTATAAGCCCCAGTATTTCTGGGGCAGCATTCCCAGTCCTGTAAAGAGCCCAGAAGCCAAGTCATATTAGTTTCAGATAGAAGAACCAATGATGTCTGGCTTGCAGAGTATGGTTGGAGGGTGGGAGGATGGGGTAAGATGGGAAGAAGAAGAAGGAATGTAAGAGTTGCCATCATAACTTCTCTGGTAGCCCAGTGGCTAAGAATCCAAGCTCCCATTTTAGTGGGCCGAGGTTTGATTCCTGGTCAGGGAACTAGATCCTACATCCTGCAACTAAGATTTTCTGTGCCACAACTAGAAAATTCTACATGCCGAGACTAAAGATCTTGTACGTTGCAACAAAGATCAAAGATGCCACATGCTGAAACCTAAGGCCTGCCGCATCTCCAAATAAAAATAAAAAAAAAAATAAAATAAAACACAGAGCTGCCATCAAATGACAAATTTAGGAAAGTATCAAAAAATACAACTAGTTATTACTGCCTTCTCAGGAAATCCATCAGCAAGAAAAATCAATGGCAGCCCTTTTGAAAAATGGGTGGCAGCATTGTTTTTCAGTCACTCAGTCGTGTCTGACTCTTTATGACTCCATGGAATGCAGCATGCCAGGCTGCCCCATCCTTCAGCATCTCATGGAGCTTGCACAAACTCATATCCATTGAATCGGTGATGCCATCCAACCATCTCATCCTCTGTCGTCCCCTTCTCCTCCTGCCTTCAGTCTTTCCCAGCATCAGGGTCTTTTCCAGTGAGTCAGCTCTTTCCATCAGGTGGCCAAATTATTGGAAGTTTCAGCTTCAGCATCAGTCCTTCCAATGAATATTCAGGACTGATCTCCTTTAGGATGGACTGGTTGGATCTCCTTGCAGTCCAAGGGACTCTCAAAGAGTCTTCTTCAGCACCACAATTCAAAAGCATCAGTTCTTCGGTGCTCAGCCTTTTTTATGGTCCAGCTCTCACATCTGTCCATGACTACTGGAAAAAACCATAGCTTTAACTAGATGGACCTATGTTGGCAAAGTAATATCTCTGCTTTTTAATATACTATCTAGGTTGGTCATAGCTTTTCTTCCAAGGAGGAAGTGACCTTTACTTTCAAAGCTGCAGTCCCCATCTGCAGTGATTTTGGAGCTCAAGAAAATAAAGTCTGTCACTGTTTCCATTGTTTGCCCATCTATTTGCCATGAAGTGATGGGACCAGATGCCATGATCTTAAAGATCATATAGATCATGGATCATAAAGAAAGCTGAGCGCCGAAGAATTGATGCTTTGAACTGTAGTGTTGAAGACTCTCGAGAGTCCCTTGGACAGCAAGGAAATCAAGTCAGTCAATCTTAAAGGAAATCAGTCCTGAATATTCATTGGAAGGACTCATGCTGAAGCTGAAACTCCAATACTTTGACCACCTGATGTGAAGAACTGACTTACTGGAAGCGACCCTGATGCTGGGAAAGATTGAAGGCAGGAGGAGAAGGAGATGACAGTGGATGAGCTGGTTGGATGGCATCACTGACTCAAGGGACATGAGTTTGCACAATCTCTGGAAGTTGGTAATGGACAGGGAAGCCTGGTGTGCTACAGCCCATGTGGTTGCAAAGAGTCAGACATGAGTAAGAGACTAAATTGAACTGAGCTGTAATGATCTGAAGGCTTCTCCAGGTATTAATTATTATTTTTTTAATTTTATTTTATTTTTAAACTTTACAATATTGTATTAGTTTTGCCAAATGTCGAAATGAATCCGCCACAGGTATACCTGTGTTCCCCATCCTGAACCCTCCTCCCTCCTCCCTCCCCATACCCTCCCTCTGGGTCGTCCCAGTGCACCAGCCCCAAACATCCAGTATCGTGCATCGAACCTGTACTGGCGACTCGTTTCATACATGATATTATACATGTTTCAATGCCATTCTCCCAAATCTCCCCATCCTCTCCCTCTCCCACAGAGTCCATAAGACTGATCTATACACCAGTGTCTCTTCTGCTGTCTCGTACACAGGGTTATTGTTACCATCTTTCTAAATTCCATATATATGCGTTAGTATTGGTGTTTTTCTTTCTGGCTTACTTCACTCTGTATAATAGGTTCCAGTTTCATCCATCTCATTAGAACTGATTCAAATGTATTCTTTTTAATGGCTGATCTGACTTTCAATTTGCTAGTAAATAAGTTCTTCTTACTAGTGTTCCATCACTAAAGATAAATATTACAAGTAATTTTTAAATATTGGCCAAGTTTGAATATATGCACATTTGTCATACCTGCTAAGAAACATTTCCCACTGGTCTCAAGTACTCTAAACTTTTACATATTTGGCATCTTGCAACAAGACCAATTATTATTGTGTAGCTTTAGAAAATATTGCCTTCATAGCAAGTCCAGTAAAGACTTAGCTAAGACATTTGATGAACTTTGATAATTAAGAGGAAAGGCAATTGTCGTAACTAGGCTGGAAATTTTTCTGCTGCTTTCAAGGACAAGTTCAAATCTCAGAGCTTCTGTCATGGCACAGCGTGAGTGAGTGGTGGCTCCAGGAGGCAAAGTATTCATTTCTTAAAAAAATAATTGTACTTATTTTTGGCTGTGCTGAGTCTTTGTTGTTGTGAGGCTTTTCTCTAGTTGCAGTGAGTGGGGCTCCTCTTTGTTGGGGTATGTGGGCTTCTTCTTTGGTGGCTTGGCTTGTTTTGTCTTGTTGAAGAGCAGGGGCTCTAGGGCATGCGGTCTTCAGGAGTTGTGTTGTGTGGACTCAGTAGTTATGATTCCCAGGCTCTAAAGCACAGACTCAGTAGTTGTGGTACATGGACATAGTTGCTCCAGGGCATGTGGAATCTTCCTGGATCAGGCATCAAACCCACGTCTCCTGCAGTGGCAGGCAGATTCTTTACCGCTGAGCCACCTGGGAAGCCCATCTTGTTTTAAGCATTTACTTGTAATCGGTATGGGGTTTGGCTCCATATTTGGCATAGTGCAAGAATGCGAGATACTTGGCACAAGTAGATTTGCTTCAGATTCTTCCATCATTTGTTTATTGAATAGCTCTGGTCAAGATATGTAACAAATCTCCAAAACTAAATTTGATTACCTAGTAGAATAAGGACCATCTTGTATCCGAATTATGATGAAATGTGTGCAAATTATAACATAGCTTGTACAAACACATGTTAGTTTATTATGATCTCATGGAAATGTATAGTTTTAATTAGTGTATATGGACTTGGTGAATTGCTCTCCACCAGTCTTTCTTTGGTAATTAAACATATATGCCCTCTCAAACTTTGGATGAATTCCTGAAACCCAAAAGTAAGTCTGCAGTGTCTTTAGTTACTTAAGAAATTGAGAGAGAGGAGGATATTTGGCTAAGAAAATATATATTAAATTAGCTTTTAGAGTTTTACTTATTGCCAGATTATTACATGAGATGGTCTATAAATATAATGCTGAAAAGAGAGTGTAGGAAGTGTTTTGAAGCTCCTTGATTACACTTAACTATGTTAAATTTTAACTTTCTGGTAGAATATGTAGATCATCTTTTCTCTCACTTTTCTAAGTCAAACTCTTCAAAAAAATAAAGAAACATGTGTCTAGAACTCCTGATAATTAGGTCCTTCGTGTTGCTGTGACTTAAAATCCTCTGAAACCACGGGCCTGTGGAAGTCCCAGCACAGCCAGTGTCTGACATCAAGGAGTCTGGGGAAAATCATGAAGAGAAAGTTATGTTCTTCATCTTGGTCTGCACATGGAGTGGTTGTTGTATTTAAGAGATGAGGGAGATCTTTCCTACAAAAGTGGGAGTTCAGCCAAAGATACTTGGAAGAATGTTAGGCCCTAAGGTTGGACTTTCCTGGTGGCTCAGATGGTAAAGAGTCTATCTGCAATGCAGGAGACGTGAGCTTGATCCCTGGATTAGGTAGATCCCTGGAGAAGGAAATGGCAACCTACTCCAGTATTTTTGCCTGGGAAATCCCATAAGCAGAGGAGCCTGGCAGGCTACAGTCCATTGGATTATAAGGAGTCGGACACAACTGAGCAACTGAAGACTTTCAGGGTTTGCATAAGTCTTAGACTGATGGGGATTCTCACAAAATGAAATCAGGAACCCAGGTAGTCCTACTTAAATATCAAGGACATTAGCAATATTTGAATTATATTTGGGGAAGTGTTCCAGTCTTCCTTCCTCTGTTTACTATATGAAGGTCCTTTCATAATACCTGGCATGTAGAGGCTGCTCTTTGCTCAGTGGTTACAATGAAGAAAATTGGCCTTATTTTGTTAGTTAATAATTTGAGTAGCAGCAGTAATAGATTTCATTCTTAACCACCAAGGTTGAATTGATTGTGTCAAATTCATTCCAAGAGTTCTGATGTCTTATTGCTATTGGACTGTTCTATAGAAGTAAATGAAATTAATCCACCTATTTCATTCAAATTGTTGGAATACTTACAGTGATAATAGCTGAGTTTAGTGAAACATATTTTATTCCTTTTCCAAAAATTTTTATCTGAAAGGAAAATTCTTGGTATCAAGACTCCTGTGCTTTCTGTTTTCATAACAGGGAATGATTTCATTTTTTGGTGGAATGCATGAATAAATAATCAAGTAAATAATAACTGTCAGGAATTATATGTAGAAAGAAAATAGTAGGTCAAATTAAAAGTTTTAGATAGAGCTAAGAACTATGAGGTCATGATGTGACTATGTCGTTAGCTACCTCGCGTTTAATTTTAAAATGGTGGAAGCAGATTAATGGACAGGGAGGCCTGGCGAGCTGCGATTCACGGGGTCGCAAGGAGTCGGAAACGACTGAGTGACCGAACTGAACTGAACTGAAAGGATCCTTTCTTGGGGAAAAAGACTTGTTTGACTAAGAGGAGAGTTTGGAAAGTAACTATTAAGTCAATTATTTGTGAATATTTGTAAAAAAACAAAAAAAGGCATCACAAAGTGCCAATCAAGATTCATTAAGGAGGAACTTTTACAAACTGCCTTTAAGTTTTTTTTTCCTTTTCAAAAAATAGATTGCACCCATACAGATAAGAGCAGTGACAATTTGAAGATGTAATGCTTTCAGAGTTCAATAAAGCCTTTAAAAGTCTCCTGTGATATTCTTATGTAAAATGAGGAAATGAAGAGTTTATGCATGCCAGTGTAGTTCGCATCTTCACTGGCCATGAAATAAAGTCTTGCCCAGTGAGTATTGGATATTAAATCTTTAAAAAATTCTGTCTGCCTGGGTTTATGGCAGCAGATGGATATTCAATCTAAGACAAAAATCCTTCTCTGAAAAGCTTAAGATATTTTATTTTTACATAGCTATTATTGTTGCTTCTTACATGATAATCATAATACTGTAATCAGTTAAGGATTATGTACCATAATTCAGAGAAATTTTCACTCTTTAGCTTTCTGAATCCTTACAACTTATTTGGGAAGAAGGTTGCTTTATCCCCATGTTGAAGACAAGACTGTGATAGATTTAGCAACTTGCTCAGATTGTATTAAATTTCAGAGTGGATTCCGATCTAAATTTTCTTGCCTTGAGAGCAAGTTCACATCCACACTGCTCTATAATGTGTTTAAATTAAATAAGAAATTGGAGCAACAAGTCTTGGGCTCTGTAATCTTACCTGAATAGAATTTCAGGTAATGATCTTTAAAAAAATAGAGCGATGTTCATTAAAAAAAAAATTTTTTTTAAGTCATCATTCCTAAGAAGATGAAAACATTTAAAGATTTGTTGAAGCATTTGTTTCTCTCTCTGAAAGATGGACGCCAGTGCGTTTTTGCAGGGATTTCCTTTTTTATTTTCTACCAGTTTTAGCACCATAGGAACCCTCTTACTTAAGATTTGTTCACTTTGTTTTCAGATATAATCACAAGAAAAATCTTTCGAGTTTTCTTTAAAAATAAATTAGGCCATCACTCAGAGCAAACATATATTTTCTGTATAACAAAATTAAATAGAGGGAGTAAATTGCACAATTAAACTGTCATTTAGCTTGCTCTTAGACCTACAGTTTGGTCACAGACCTGACCTGTTTAAATGTGTATAACTTGAAAGCAGATACATTACTTTACCAACAAAGGTCCTTCTAGTCAAAGCTATGGTTTTTCCAGTAGTCACATACGGATGTGACAGTGGGACTATAAAGAAAGCTGAGCACCGAAGAATTGATGCTTTTGAACTGTGGTGTTGGAGAAGACTCTTGAGAGGAGATCAAACAAGTCAATCCTAAAGGAAATCAGTCCTGAATATTCATTGTAAGGACTGATGTTGAAGCTAAAGCTCTAATACTTTGGCTACCTGTTGGGAAGAACTGACTCCTTGGAAAAGACCCTGATGCTGGGAAAGATTGAAAGTGGGAGAAGGGACAACAGAGGATGAGATGGTTGGATGGCATCACTGACTTGATGGGCATGAGTTTGAGCGAGCTCTGGGAGTTGGTGATGGACAGGGAAGCCTGGCGTGCTGTAGTTGATGGGGTCACAAAGGGTCGGAAAAGAATGAGCGACTGAACTGAACTGAACTGAAATCCTCAGGGTGCTTCCTGGGTCCCCTCTGCAGGAGAATTGTAGGTCGAGATGGCCAGTTTAGTTTTTATTGATTGTGCTTTTCAGACCATTTTAGTCTTCAGATCCATCACACATTTTCTTCTAATTTTTGCCCTAGGAAAGATGCAAAATTGTCACTCTGTGTTAAATTTTATTTCTCCCTATTGGATTGGAGCTGTTTTCAGATATTCTAATGATACTATGACTGTTGGTATAGAGGGCTTATCTTTCTGATGAAAATACTACAAAAAGAACCCTCCTGGATACGTGCATATTTGGACATCTTAGTGCTTGTATCTTGTATCTACATGCTAACCATCTCTCCAAAAGTAAATAACTTTTAACTCAGCCTTCATAAGAATAGCGTAGACAGCCAATGGTGTTGGAGAGATAGCCCATTCATGTTCTTTTTCTTCATTTTAAAATAAGAAAATAAGATACTGACTATATTTACTATTTCTACCTGGTCATATATTGTTTTTTCACAGAAAGATATAAAATATCTAAAGTTCACTTTTTTTTCTTTCTTTTAATCTAATTTGCAACTGTGTGTACATACCTCTTCTGCAGTGATTGAGATGATACCTTTATTTTTATTTATCTTCAGCATGATATAAAGCTCATATAGAAGGAATTATTATGAAATAATCTTACTTTCATACACTGTTTTGGTACCATTTCCTCATTTTCACTACTATATATAATTAATCAAAAATTAACTTTATACAAATTTTCTTCTCAAACCAATATATTTAGGATTTGTTTTGAACTTATGTTAAGCCATTAAATATGACAACTATGGGAAGTTACTAAACTCTAGTTTCTGGAATGAATGACTGCTTAGTGTTATTTTATTGGTTGCTATATAGAAAAACAATGCTTTTATCTCTAGTTTTTAAAAATATTAAATTTTACCCATTTACTCAACACCATCAGAAAATGAGTTTAAAATAAATGAGAGAATTTATATTTAATTCGGAGAAGGCAATGGCACCCCACTCCAGTACTCTTGCCTGAAAGATCTTATGGATGGAGGAGCCTGGTAGGCTGCAGTCCATGGGGTCGCTAAGAGTCAGACATGACTGAGCGACTTCACTTTCAGCTTTCACTTTCATGCATTGGAGAAGGAAGTGGCAACCCACTCCAGTGTTCTTTCTTGCCTAGAGAATCCCAGGGACAGGGGAGCCTGGTGGGCTGCCGTCTATGGGGTCACACAGAGTCGGACACGACTGAAGCGACTTAGCGTAGCATATTTAATCATAGTTTGATCTTCTCAGCACTATAATGTTTTTATTTAAATTATCTTATAAAATTATTTTTATCTTAACATCTATTTCCTTTAGTGAATTAAGAACACTGAAAGTATTTCAAATTTTTCTTGATGTCTGTGTGTTATTTGTAGGATCACTAAATTTACTGAATTTCACCCATCATTATAGAAACAAGGGCTGTAAAACTTTGACGAGACAGACCTGTGTCCCACGACAAACTCAGAGAGTTGCTTTGTTGAATGTATTCTGGAAAGCTGTTCTTTTCTTTTTTTGAATCATCTCCCACTTTGCCATTAAAAATGTTGTGAAAACATTTAGCTGTGTGAGCTCAAGGACCCTGAAACTCACCTGAAGTGGTAATTGTAGAATGAAAGGTTAAAGCAATTTTCTTCCAGCTGATTTAATAAAAGTGATAGTTTGTATGGATATAGTTCTTTACAGATGACCTTCTGCAAACATTGTTTGATGTGATTTTGTGCTCCTGATGTGGTCAGTGGAGGAAGCTTAGCTCATTTCACTCCACAGGTAAAGAAACTGGGAAACACAGGGCTTAAGTATCTTCTCCAAAATTACACCAATTATTAGTTCAGATCCAAGGCTAGAGATCAGTGCTTGAATTCCTAGTCATGACAATGTTAACTGAAAATCACTGAAGACTTACTCTGGGCCAGGCACTGTGCATACACATTATCTTATTAATCCTGCCCAGTTACAAGCATATACAATTGTAATGGCCATCTGACAGATGAGGTTTAATGAGGTAAGATAATTTGCCTAATCCCATGTGGATAATATGTAGCAAAGCATGAATGCTCAAGATGGAAGAGTTATCCATAACTAAAAGTGTTGTAATGCATATTTTATTGCCTCATTTAACCCCTCTCTCTTTCAGTTTCCTCACCTGTTCATATATTGATAATACTATCTACCTCATAAGAGGTTGTGAGAATTTCAAAGTTAATTTGTAGAGAGCTTAAAACAGTGCATGATATGTAGTAAATACACAAGAAATATGAAATATTATTTTATGTGATATTAGCCTCAGAATATCTACTTTCACTTTTAATTTAAAAGACAATAAAACCTGAGTGTTTATGTAATATAACTTGGCGTTAAACCAATTGAAATGGACAAAAATACATTTTTGTTTGTAAGTGGCCAGTGATAAAAATGCTCTCCAAGTTAAAATTAGGACTATGCCAATTACATTATAAACAGTATCATCAAATAGGACCAGTTGTGGGTAAAAAGAATGTGAATCTCAAGGGTACCACTTTGAGAACTAAGTCAATGAGAAAGACATTTAAATGTAAAGAGTAGCATCTATATGGGTTACATGGAGTGACCGGGGATGAGAACTTGTTTGCCTTCATATGTTTAAAGTTAATTGCCAATGGATAAGATGGCATTGTATTTTGTTTTGCCATGGCAAAGAATAAAAGAGTAAATTTGCAAAAACCTTAGTGCTAATGTCACATCCTTACCCTTCTTCTGTCCACTGACTATATGCTCTTATGGTGACCCACTGTCCCAAGCTTCAGCTGTGGTTGCTGGAGAGGGGAACAACGTAAGGTATTTGCTGAAAACACTAATTACATAAAGTTCAAGTTTGTGGTTGATATTCTTCAAATTCTCTCCCCTCCCCCACAAGATCTGCCCTAGAGAATTTCTGGGGATAAATTGATGAAGGAGAAAGTTCAGACATCCTTCATGTTGCTTTTGCTATGTGTGAAGTCAGTATGCAGGAAAACTCTTTTAGGCTTCACAACTATTTAACCTTTAACTCCATCTTTTTTTAACTTCCAAGAAGTATTTAATCTATTTACACAACTTTGGTTTTGTATCTCAAACCTGGGAGATAAACCTGAGAGCTCTCAACCTTAGAACTGTTGAAAGATTTCATCCAGTTAAAATTAAACTTAATCCGTGTATCTCTTCAGATTTATTGAGCTGGAATTTTAAGAACAACTGAGGAGCTTTATAAGAAACATGCTGTACTTTTACATCATATAGAAAAAGAAACAGAAAATTAGATATACACGATTTCCTGAGAAAATTCATTTATTTGTTCATTCAACTATTAATATATATAGACTTAACCAATCGGCAAACATTTATTGTGATATTATATGCCAGAACTGGAAAGACAAGTGAGAATGTGTGTCTCTTTCAAGAAGTATATAATAGTATGTATGACTGACAGCATTGTAGGATAAAAACTATAACAAATGTGCTATGTGGATCATATAGACTGGGTTTGCTTCTCTGTGGGTTTGCTGAAATCAAAGAAATAATCCTAACAATACTATTCAAAGACAAGGTTTATTACTTTTACTTATTGAAGCCCTGTGTGTCCCTGGTGGATAATGTTCCCCTAGAAGTAGAATTGATTGACTATGAAAGTGTTTCCAAATAACCCCCTCTTCTTGTTTCTGTCCAGTCATTCAGGCTTCTGTGTCTGGTCTCCAGACTAGAACCAGTGTGGCACACTCCCACTGGCCATCCAAGGGCAAAATCTGTGGTCTCTGGAGAGCAAGCAGTGAGTTTAAATTTGCCATCAGGCACTAGCAGGGTTGTTTGCACTTGACATCAGAGGAATTCTGGGACCAGATGATGCACTAAGTGCTGCCTGGTATCAACAGGCAGACATGAGGACCAGAGAGATGAGATTACCAAGGAAATCAAAAGGCTCAGGGCTTTTATTTTATTTTTCCGGATCATCCTTTCCATCCTTCCAACTTGAGAGCTGGGCCATTTCCTAGGGATCATGTAAGACAGTGTGTTCAATCACAAGGATTTGTCCTTTTGCTCTGTAGACAGTGAACAAATCACAATAGAGGTGATGGTCGTGGTCATGGTGGTGGTGGTGTTTTAAAGAAAGGGAGTACTATAATCAGATTTTCCTTTGGGGAAAAAAATGACCCCAGGGCCCTTACTGAGAAGCATATGATTGTTGGAAAACTCCAGGAGAGAGAAAACAATCCCCTCTCCCAAGGAAGTAGCCTGGGGAGTGAAGTGGGATGAGAGAGCTGAAGGTGATGGGATTTGGCCACTGGTTGGATGTTAACAGTCCAACCAGTTAACCAGAGGAGGGGTTAGTGCATCCTTTTAGCCTAAATCTCCAGGTGATTTAGGACATAGAGACAGAGCAAAGCTGGTCGAGATCCAAATTAATTGTTCTTGGCTCCCCAAAGCCTCCCCAAGGAACAATCATCTCTCTTTTGCCTCCACCCCTCTTGGGACCCATGGTACTTTCTAATTGGTATTTGCCTTATCTGTGTATGTCTCTTCTCTCACCAGCTTGAAAGAGCCCTCTGGGTTTAGGTTAATTCTACAAGGAAGATTTATCTATATTCCATGTGTCACAGAATACACAGCATTCATGGATTTTAAGTGAAATATTACAGGCGTTTTCCTGAATAAGCTCCTCTTGGTTATAATCTACCAGTATGATTTTCATAGTATCTCTGCTTAATCTTATTGAGATAAGCATAGTTTCTATTTTTTAAATATACATAGATAGAAGTTTCACTGCAGAATGTTTTAGCTTACAGAACATGAATTTAATATTAAAATAGTGTTCTTTACAAAATTTGTTTATATTAACAAGAGCCGATCTTATACTAATTGACAACAGCATTTGTATTCTTTTACATAATCTGAATACCATTTCAAACATGCTGGAAACAGTTCTGTCTGGGCTGCTCTTTCTCCTTTCTGTATGAATTTTAACTTTGAACATTGTTTTTGCAGTTCACTGCATGTTCTTCGTAAGCGGGAAGAAAAACAAAAATAACTCCAAAAGTGCTTGGCATTAGTGTGTACCATTTTGGAATGCAGTATTAGTTCATCATCTTATTTTATCTGACGTTTTGACAAGTGTCTTAACACATCAGAGAAAAGAGAAGCTTTTACATGATTAAATTATACAAAGAAACACAGACACACCATGTCACAATGTAGCTGAGCATTTTCCCAGAGTCAGTAATCATTGAATAAAAGATAATTCTTGCCTATATATAACTGGGAGTTAACCCTAGCTGCTGATAGCCTGAAAAAACGTAAAAACTCTTTGAAGTTTTGAGGTCTCCGCCAGACACTACTGATAGCTCAAGTCCCACCGCCTTCTCCCCTTTTATCCTTTGCTATCAAAATGGGAAAGCTGAATTTTATCTTCCAGAATCCTCTGTAGTGAGGCTGACATATATCTAAGAAATAACAGCATAAACGCGCTGAGTTTTTTGAGACAGTTTTTGCTTTCCTATAATGCTCAGTGTACTGCCCTTGCCCCAGTATTCCTGCCTCAGCTGTGGACCAATGCCTGGAACTACAACAGCAGTTCATGGCTCTCAGTTGGCCAGCAGCACCCCCAGGATGGGAAAGTGTCAAGAAAGATAAAGCCTGTCAGTGGTGAAGAATCCACCTGCCAAGGCGGGAGACATGGGTTCGATCCTGATCCTGGAAGATCCCGTATGGCACTGAGTTAACTAAACCCGAGCGCCGCAACTGCTGATCCTGTGCTCTGGAGCCCAGGAGTCACAGCTAGTGAGCCCACACCTACAGAAGCCTGCGTGCCCTAAAGCCCGTGCTCTACAGCTAGAGTGGCTCCTACTCACCACACCTGGAGAAAAGCCCTAACACCAACACCCACACCTACTGAAGCCTGCGTGCCCTAAAGCCCGTGCTCTGCAACTAGAGAGTGGCTCCTACTCACCACAACTGGAGAAAAGCCCTCACACCAACAAAGACCCAGCACAGCCAAAAAGAAGTTCGTAAATAATAATAATAAAAAGGTAGAGTCTGGGTCTTCAGCGTCCTTGAGCCACAGCATGGAGTTCTGGACTAAACACTTCCAGCCTTATCATGCAAGGAAGATAAACCCTAGATTTTAGACATTGCTGTTCAGATTGTTCAGAAGAACATATCCCAGCAGATATATCAGTATGTAAATAAAAGAATCACAGTTAGTGTTATTATAATTATTAGAAGTACTAGAATCTCTCTAATGTCTGGAAAGAGCCATAATTAAACCCTTGCAGAAGGATGTAATCTTTTCTTACTTAAAGCTTTTCCTGTAGGAGAGTTTTCAGCCTCCTTTGGTAATGTTTAATGGCTTCCCTTCCTTAAGAAGCTGGGGCACGTTTTGTATTATTCTAGAAAAGAAATATAGCTGATTAGTCGCCACTGCTTATTTTCACATTTACCACTGATGAACCTACTTAGCTATTCCTTAGGTTAAAGAAAAAAAAAAATCACCCTTTAAAACATATTTTTAATCATGTTAATGTAATTCTTCTGGACATATGTAACTTATTATTTAATGTCCTAACTAGTGTCCTAGAATTAACAAAATAGAGAGACTTGCAGTTGGAAGTTCTTAAAAATATTTAACTCTATCATTTTACATTTAAGATGTAGAAACAAAGGCTCTAAGAGGTTAATGAGAGTCAGACAGTGAGAGTTATCTACAGTGAAGGCATGTGAAGACCTTCAAGGTTTTCTGACACTTTTCTTCTTTCTTTTTTTAGGCAGAGTCTCTTTTAAATTTATAGACTTTGTTATCACAAATTATTACCAATCTAAAATATGGGTTTAAAATAATGTGACTTCCATAACAGAGAGAGTGGAAAGAGAACATTAAAATTTCTATTTATATTTAAGATGAATCTAAAAACTTGAACTTTTAACATTTATTATGTGCTATGTCATTCACATAGCCTTTGTTCCCAGTTTTGAGCTTTGGACCATATTTGAAGTAAAGATAAAAATGGAAGCGAATTTTTTCTGGACTTCTAAGGCTGGAAAGGTAAAGATACATTTTCCAGACTGCTTTTCATTAGAATTCTGGATTTGTTTGAGGTTTTTTTTTACCAGTTGGATCACTTCCCTGAGACTCAGACGGCAGAGGTGGGAGGTATCATTCTGCTTCTGAGTGGAGATGGGGGATTTTCTACAAGACCTCATTAGGCTTATACATATCGGGAGGAGAAGGGGGCTAGCAAGCCTGCTCTGTTTCTGAAGTCACAGTTGTCAAAAGTGATGGAATGCCTACTTTTCACCTTCTTATCTTAGAAACTTCCTGGGAAACAAATTCAGAATGAAAAAGGAATGAGTTACTAATCCATGAAACAACTGGATGAATCTCAAAAGCATTAGATTGAGTGAAAGGGGACAGACAAAAGAGGCTGCATAATGCATGATTCTGCTTACAAGGCATTCACAAAAGGACAAAACTATAGATGGAAAACATGTAGTGGATACCTGGGTACTGGGGAGTCCTGGTGATAGAGAGACTGAAGGATGTTCTTTGGGGTGCTAACAGTATTCTATATTTGATTATGGTGGTCCTTATACAACTCTGGATGTTTGTTAACATTGTTTAATCTTTCTATTAAAAAGAATTAATTTTACTGAATATAAAATTTGCATCAATGAACTTGATGTTTTAAAAGTGTTTGGGGAGCACAGATCTTGAAAAGTCCTCCTTATTCTTCTTGCCTGGCCTGCTCATGTTTTAGCACCATGATTCAGATCATACCAAAGGAAACAGTTTCAGCATTTTGTCTTTACTTTGTTTTTGACTAAAACAGTACATGTATGACTTCAGTTTCTGCAGGTCAGAAGTTCATGCATGCTTTAACTGGGTCCTCTAGTCAGAAATTCACATCTCTGTAATAAAAGTATCAGCTGAGCTGGGTTCTCATCTGAACGCTCAACTGAGGAAGAATCTGCTTCCATGTTCATTCAGGTTATCGCTGTTGTTCAGTCACTAAGTCGTGTCTGACTCTTTGTGATCCCACGTAGCACACTGGGCTTCCCTGTCCTCCAGTATCTCCTGGAATTCGCTCAAGTTCATGTCCATTGAGTTGGTGATGCTATCCAACCATCTCATCGTCTGCCACCCTCTTCACCTTTTGTCTTCAGTGTTTCCCAACATCAGCGTTTTTGGCCATCAGCTCTTCACATCAGGTGGCCAAAGTATTAGAGCACTCAGGTTATTGGAAGAATTCATTTCCTCATACCTATGGGTTTGAGAGTCCATTACTACTTACCAGTCAGTGAGAGCCTGGACAGTGCCTTTGTTCCTTGAAGCCACCCACAGTTCTGGCCACGTCAAGTATCCCAATATGACTGCTTACCTCATCAAGTCAGCCAGGAGTCTCTTGAGCACGCCTGTTAGCAAGAAGAGTCTTAGTAATATAGTGTGGTCACAGATAGAACATACCTTTTCTGTGCCATATTTTTTTGGTTAGAAGCAAGTTCCATGTGCTGCTCATGCTCAAGAGGAAAGTATTGCATGAAATGTGAACACCAGAAGACATATATCAGGGGGTATACCCAAAAGTCTACCATAGCCTGGGGGTAGTGAAAAGAGAGAGGAGAGTTTGCTTGTTACTGCAGGGGAGCAGTTCAGGGCATGGCACAGTGGGGGCTGGATAAGGACCAGGGGAGTACTGAGCACATGAGGATGAGCATTTGGCAGGGGCTGGATAGGGTAAAGGTTCAGATTTGATGCAGCATTGCAGTACTTCCCTGGAGAGTTGTCCATTCTCTCCAGAGACTAAGGTCAACTCAGATCTTTTTTTTTTTTTTAATTATATTTCAAGAGAATTAAAATGAACCTATATGAAAATAAGAGTAGAAATTTCCCTTTCCTTCCTCTAGCTCATGACTCAGATATCTTTATATTTTCAAATGTTTCATGTAAGGTATTGCCTTCCCATGCCCACATATACATACATATTTATGCAAATCGGATCAGGCTACATAAATGGTTTTTAGCTTATTGAATTATTTCTCTCATCTTTTATTTTTCCATTTTATGCTGCTTCCATCTTTTCTTTTTCTAATAAAGATCTCTTTGGGAGATCTTGCCCACAGTTTGCTCAAGAATGAAACTGGGTGGGGGAAGTGTTTTTGCCTGGTGTACTTGCTCAGAGATGTTGTGTGTATTTCTCTATCCACAATCTGTACCATTCTTTGGACTGGAGACCCATCTCCAGGTGAAGGACTGGATCATCTAGGAAGAAGTTAGTGTCATATTTTCCCCTTATAGGTATTTGATTAGTCATTTGGATATGGTTTATTTCCATTCCATTGACAGATGCCATCTCTTTGAATGCTTGTAGTTATTTTCTTTTTCTTTCTCTTCTGGCTCCATTTTCAGTTTCTCTAGTTTAATTGTCTGAAAATGGATCATTGATTGAGACTCTGAGAATTCTCTTTCTTAATTCCAAAGAAATCTACTTTCTGGTCAAGCTTTGGAGAGAAGCTTTAAGGCTCTGTGTACCTTTAGTTGAGTTTCACTGGTTTGCATTTGTATTGTAGATACTTTCTGTTTTTTAGTATATGTGATTATATCCATCACTCTCCTTCATTCTAGCAGGTTCCAGGGAAGGAGACTGAGAACATACTTTACTTAGGCAGCTTTTCCCCTTTTCCCAATACTAAGCTACAACTTAACTGCAAAAACTGCCCCATAATTCAGCTGGACAGAAGGTCCTAAAGGAATACGCTGAATGTGTATTCATTTAGATGTGAGCTTAAGTGCATTCATCTTATTCTGGGTTAAAAGTTGGGATACATCCATTAGAGCTGATATAAATGGACTCCTTTCAAAACAGCACGTTCAGCTCTAAACCTCAGTGCCTTCCACTAATGTGCACTATTATCTGGAATACAGAACTTGAGCTGCATCCATGATGCCCAGAGCTGGCATCCAGGACCCCTCTCATGACTGTGGTGCCCTCAACACTCTACCACGTGAGGACTGAAGCACTCACTGGTATTTTCATCAAGTCCATGTTAAAGTTAACCATCTGCTACTCTGTCATCTGTGTCTTGACCAAAGTGAAAAATGGTATGTGTCACTTCTGTCCTCATTAGGTAGGCATCTGTATTCTGAGAAGCCTTCTTAATTAATCTTCATGTAGTGAATGTCAGCCAAGGCCAGGCATGGATTTGCTCTGAAGTGTGAGCCTTCTTCACACCTTTGTAGGTGGTCCTTTGAAGTCAAGCTTGAACAAGATTGATAGGAAGGGTGCTCTTGATTTTCTTAGATAATTAATTTAAAAGGAGTTTGACTATATCTAGTCTTCTAGTCATTGCTATTAAAACAGCATGTTTAAATGTTTGATTCAGAAATCATTTTCTTTCTTCTCTTCTCTCCTCTTCATGAAACATGCAAAGATTGTAGGATTGTGGACTAATGATGCTTTGAGATGAAGATCCAAGTGTAAGTGCTAAGTGCTATATATTGTTTCATAAGATTCTATAAAAATCTTTCAGACAAGAAACCATTCTTTTTTATTTTCTCCCTCCAGGAAAATATTCCTTCTTAACTATTTCAGGTACTAATTTGTTCTTATCTAATCAAAGTATATTTTATATCTTTATTCCAAATTCAAATTATTTGGCCAAGATACCCAGATAAATAATTCAAATCCTTTTTTTTTTTAATTGCCTTTTCCAGACACAAAAGTCTGAAAGTTGTAAATTTCTTTGTTTACTAAATACTCTCCTGTGTGGTTACCTATTTCCTGAGGGTAGAGACAATGTTTTCTTCCACTCCAAATACCTTACACAACTGAAGCAATATCCTGAGCATAACAGTTGCTCAATAAGCGTTAGAATGAGGGTGAAGATTCTATTTCAGTACATACTTATGTTGGCAGAAGCTGCAATTTGACAGTGACAATGCAGGTTTGCCTAGGTAGCCTGTGAGTGCCCCTGTGTTACACTCTAACAGTAAAACTCAGTTAATGGTAAGATGGGAGTGTGTAGCTTTCAATAAACAGCGTGGTTCAGGTACCTCTCAGGTTTTCCTATTCTAAAGATACTATTTTTCTAATGGAAATATCCTCTAACTAGATCAGCCGCCTTTGGTTAGTTGCCATTTCCTGATTCAAAGGTAACAAAATTATGTTGTTGTTGTTGTTCAGTTGATAAGTTCGTGTCCGACTCCATGACCCCGTGGACTGCAGGCACACAAGCCTGTTCTGTCCTTCACTGTCCCCTGGAGTTTGCTCAAATTCATGTCCATTGAGTCAGTGATGCTATCTCATCCTCTGCTGCCCTCTTCTCTTTGGCCTCCAATCTTTCCTAGCATCAGAGTTAGCATAAATATATATTTTGTTTATACCAGGTTAAGATTATCTTTAAAAATTATTGGACAACTCAATATATTTTATTTCTTTTGAGCATTTGAAAGATTGAAACATTTTTCTTGGGAAGGACTGACAAGAGTTTGAGTAGCTTTTAACTGTTTGGATACAACTGTTAATAGCAGACTCTAGTCACCTCTGAGAGCTTTCCTGGTAGCTCAGCTGGTAAAGAATCTGCCTGCAATGCAGGAAGCCTGGGTTTGATCTCTGGTTGGGAAGATCCCCTGGAGAAGGGAAAAGTTACCCACTCCAGTATTCTGGCCCAGAGAATTCCATGGATTGTATAATCCATGGGGTCACAAAGAGTCAGACACAACTGAGTGACTTTCACTCACTCACTCAGTCAACTCTAGCCCCAGCCAGCCCCCAGCATTCATGTGCATTACTTACCTGATCCTGTCAGCTCAGTTCAGTCACTCAGTTGTGTCCGATTCTTTGCACCCCCATGGACTGCAGCATGCCAGACTTCCCTTTCCATCACCAACTCCTAGAGCTTACTCAAACTCATGTCCATCGAGTTGAAATACTTTGGTATTTCTTGAGAATCCCTTGGACTACAAGGAGATCAAACCAGTCCATCCTAAAGGAAATCAATCCTGAATATTCATTGGAAGGACCGATGCTGAAGGTGAAACTCCAAAACTTTGGCCACCTGATGTGAAGAACTAACTCATTGGAAAAGATCCTTATGCTGGGAAAGATTGAAGGCGGGAGGAGAAGGGGATGACAGAGTGTGAGATGGCTGGATGGCATCACCAACTCGATGAACATGAATTTGGGTGAACTCCAGGAGTTGGTGATGGACAGGGCGGCCTGGTAAGCTGCGATTCATGGGGTTGCAAATAGTCGGACACGACTGAGCCACTGAAATGACTGACTGAACTGAATCTTTCCCAGCATCAGGGTCTTTCCCAATGAGTCAGGTCTTCCGCAAGACTGGGGTTCTCACATCAGGTAACATTGTGTCTAAAGCTGACATGATGAGGTACCCAGCCTCTCCTCAATGTTAAGTAGGGAGCTTGGGAGTCTGGCTCAGAATGGGGTCATTAGTCAGGCCTTATTTGAATCTGCAGAGTAGAGCAAGAAGATATGAAAGCATTGCAGGAAAAGAGGGACTCGCTACTTCTGAGTAGAGAGAGAAAAACTGAGTTAGCAACTTGGGTGTTCTTGAAGAATGTCTAAGGGAAGCCCTCCATATAAGAAGGGGCTGTATTCACATCTAGGCAGAAGAGCCAGCAAGTCTTCCCCTTGGATTTTCACATCAGGATCCAGTATAATAGCCCTTGACCTTTGGAGGGCGGCTTAGAGGTGATGACACATGTTTACATTTGCAGTTGTGTGTGGAAGGAGGAAGAGAAGAGAAGTGGTGGTGCCAGTGGACAGAAGCACTAAACACTGTGGAGAAAGTAGAGCTCCACTGGCTCAAGGAGAATGACTCATGTTAACATGTGATATCTTGGAAAGAAATACCGTAACTCAGAGTATACTCACAAAGTATTCCTTTGTGTATTCTATGTAGCTCTTGGTCTGTGGATTGTGGAAGCTGACATATAGATGTAGGCTTGAAACTGATTTTAAATGGTGTCCATCAAAACAGGAAAATAAACTGGGAGATACATTCAGATACCAGGAGACCAATTGATTTATCAGTCATCTGTTATCAAAACAATGCTGTGTACCAACAACCACAAAATCTCAGAGGTACATAATAAGGAGCATTTGTGGCTCAAATGGTAGAAAATTCACCTACAGTGCAGAAGACCCGGGTTTGATCCCTGGGTTAAAACGATCCCGTGGAGGAGGAAATGGCAGCCCACTCCATTATTCTTGCCCGGACAATTTCACGGACAGAGGAGCCTGGTGGGCTACAGTTCATGGGATCACAAAGATTCAGACACGACTGAGCAACTAACACTTTCCCTTTCACACTGTGATGTTAGCTCAGTTCTGCTGATTTTGGCTGCACTTCTCAAATGCTTAGGGTCAGTTGGATGTCAGCTGCAGCCACTGGGCACCCAGGTCTTCTCTCTGAGTCTCATAGGCTCATCTTTGCATATTTTCATAGCAGTGGCTGGAGCACAAGAGAGAGGACAAATCCAACCACAGAAGTGCTTTTCAAGCCTTTTCTGTGTCATGTTTGCCATTATACCTTATTTGGCCAAACTCAGAGACAGAGAGGAAGGGCACTGTAAAATTAATCTTCATTAAAATTTTTTGTTGAGTTAACCACCATGTTTTTTAGGGTATTCTTACTGTAGCACTAACCCAGCCTACCTTGACTGAGAGAACTGTTAGATATTTTTTCAGCATTGTTTTTATTGTCACAGATGAAAATTTTATAAATGTCAAGTATCTATGGCCATACATCTTTTGAGTTTATGATGAAAATCCTAGTATGTGCATGTGTGCTAAGTCACTTCTTTGTGACCCTATGGACCGTAGCCTGCCAGGCTCCTCTGTCCATGGGATTCTCCAGGCAAGAATACTGGAGCGGGTTGTCACGCCCTCCTCTAGGAGATCTTCCCAACCCAGGGATCGAACCATGTCTCTTACTTCTCATGTATTGGCTGGCAGGTTCTTTACCACTAATGCCACCTAGGAAGATAACATACTTATGCAGTAGGGAACTTATATGAAGGAGTATGCCATATCACTCCTTTTTATCTTATGCTTTCATTGTTGTGTTTATGCACAGGTTTTTTTTGTTTGTGAATGTTAATACACAGATTGCATGCATGTGTGCTAAGTCACTTCAGTTGTGTCCGACTCTTTGTGACCCCACGGACTGTAGCCTACCAGGCTCCTCTGTCCATGGATTCTCCAGGCAAGAATACTGGAGTGGGTTGCCATGCCCTCCTCCAGGGAATCTTCCTGACTCAAGGATCAAACCCGAGTCTCCTGAAGCTCCTGCGTTGCAGGTGGATTCTTTGCCATGGAGCCACGAGGGAAGCTCAGTACACAGATTATGTTATAGTAAATGACGTGGGTAAAACTGCATCCTCATACATTGTCATCACAAATATAATGACCTATAAAACTTAACAAGAGTAATTCAGTATCTCATAATACGTTTCCAGTTGCTTAGCTGGAATAGTAAAATGAATATAAATGTTGAATGTATAACTTTTCTGTAAGATGTGTAATGTATGAATTTGATGTCGCTGTTGAGCTGTCAGTTAAATCTGGGTATCTTTACACTTCACACAGTTTTGTCTTGAGCATCAACTGCCAGTTGCCTGTGTCTGTCCTGCAGATCTGTTGAAATGCAACCATTGTCTCTGACGTCTGATGATGGAATTGCTTACCTGGAAGGTTCCTAGCTGATGTCATAATGCAGGATGCTTGTCTTTGGAGATTCCATCATGGAGAGGAAGGTCTTATTAAAGCAGAAATAGACACTCAGGAAGCCTGTTGTGCCTTCGTGTAAGAGCAAAAATATCTCCTTGTGACTTATGATTATCTTAGAAACCCCCTTTCAGAATTTTGACAACTCAGCTAAACACCCTAGATGATTATTCTATACAGAGTGGTCTGGAGTGATAATGGAATAGTTAACCAAAATAAGCATTTGTTTAAAAAAACAAAAGTCACATTTGATTAGGTATGATATTGATGAAACATAATCTTTTCTGAATAATCTGGAATTCACCCAGATTCTGTCTTCACCAATTTAAGTAGTTTTTCAACTGAATAAGTTTATATTGTAGCCCCAGTCCTCTAATTTTTGTAGGTCAGCTTGTTTTAACAACAAATAGATCATTTAAAAAAAAAAAAAAGCCTTTTTCTTTCTTTCTCTTTAGCTCAGTTGTTCATTTGGACTTTTGTTTTGAGGATCACATCTCTTATCTCTTTTTAAGCCTATAGGCATTATTGAGTTTTTAAGAAATTCTAGCAGCCCACTCCAGTGTTCTTGCCTGGACAATCCCAGGGGTGGAGGAGCCTGGTGGGCTGCTGTCTATGGGGTCGCACAGAGTCGGACACAACAGAAGCGACTCAGCAGCAGCAGCAGCAAGTTTATATTGTTATTTGTATTGACTGTTGGCCTCAGTGAGTAGACAGGTGACAAAAAAAAGATGTAGTACAAGAGGATGACACAAGATAAAACCACGTAGTTCAGACTAGAAGCTCACAGATGAGTATCACTATGTGGTAGATTTTCACTGCAAGCTACTTTCCAGTCACACTTAATGAAACCAAATGGAGATTTGATTCATTAAGTCATTCATCCCACAATAAACTGGAAGCGTAATGTTCAGGGCCGTCATCTTCAATAATTAAATCTTTGAATCAAAAAGTAATTTTCAGTAAATACAGAAATGATGTTAAACACACACAAACATTTTAAAACCCAGTGTATAAGTGACTTGACAGAGACTTTAAAATCAATAAAATGGAATTTCTACAAAGCACTTCATCCTTTTTGTTTGTTTGTTTGCTGAGTGTGTGTGCCTGTGGGATTTTAATTTCTTGCCCAGGGATTGAACTCATGCCCCCTGCAGTAGAGGTGAGGAATCGTAACCACTGAACTGTCAGGGAAGTCTCCACACTCATCCTTATAATTTCTAACTTCACAGAGAACTGATACAAATGTTGCTTAAGCAAGTATTTTCATTTTGTAAAGAAGCTTGTGGATTATACATAGGTCCATATGTCAAGAATTTAGAGATGCCAACAAGGGAAAGGGAACGTGGGCCAGAGTTGTTCCCCCCCCGCCACCCGTCTCTGCCCTTTGGAGGCTCCTCTTTCTCTTCTTGTCCTTTATTTATTTATTTTTTTTGGCTCTTTTCTATCCCTCTCACTGTATCTTTGAAGAATATTTTCTTTTCCCCGTTTTCACTTACATTGCTAAAAACATAAAAGTTTTGTTCAACACTTTCTTCAGTTATTTAGACTTTTTAATTCAGTTACTCATGGCCCCAGGGACATTGTGAGCTCAGCATACCCTTAACTAACCTCATTTTCCACTCACCCAATCTTCCCTCTTGTCATTCTCAATCTAAATCCTCAGATGCCTCAATTATCATCCCAGTTCCCAAGCAAAAGGCCCAAGGCCGTGATGTGCACTCCTTGTCTGCACAAAGTCAATTCATTATCAAGCCCACATTCTTCTCTATTACCTCTTCAATATCTCCTTCCCTCCATCTCTACCTCCACTTTGTTTACGCTTCTGTGACTCCTTACTTTCCCCTTTGTCTTGACCTCTACTCTGGTGTGTTCCAGTCTATAACACTGATTTGTCTAAGAGCTATAACACAGTCTGTTCCAGACCTGAGAGCTATAACATGGTCTGTCCAAGACCCGAGAGCTGTGACCTGCCGAGGGCTTTAATGTCCATTGCTCCAAATCTTTGTTGTGACGAGACAGAACCGCGGAGCATATACTCGCCTGACAGCATGGTCTCCATAGGCACACTGTCTGGGTTTTAATCTTTCTCAGGACATGAGACAGTGAAGAAGTTATCTTTTCTCTCTGTTTCCTCAGCTATAAAATGAGGATAATAAAAGTACCAGTCTCACAGGACTGCTGAGGATTTAATGATCTCATATAAGAAATGTTTTGAACAGAACCTGATACATACTGGTGCCATACATATTTTAACATTCTAATTTTCTGCTCTAGTATCCATAGTATTAATACTTGGCTTCCATTCTCAGGGCCACCTCATGGTCCAGAATGGCTGCTGGTGCTCCTGCCACTACTCCCCAATTCTAAGTACCTAAAATAAGAAAGGGGAGGAAGACAAACATCCCATCCTTCAGCTGAGTCAGCTTCCCTTAAACAGTTTTCCACAGTTCTAAACCATCACTTTTGATTATATGTCACTGATCTGAACTTAGTCACAGGACTTCATTTAGCACAAGAGAGGCTTTGGAATGCTGGTCTTTTAGCTGTGTTCTCTTAGAAAGGAGAGGAGTACAGATTTTAAGTGTTATAATACTGTGATTGACAATATAAAAAAAAAAAAGTATATTTGGTTCCTATTTTTTGGCTTGGAGCTCCTAAAACCCTTGAAATTTCCTGTGGTAAGAGCAGTAAAAGTATCTTTTGTAATGTTAATGAGATGACTTTGAGAATGTCCCTAGATAATGAGGGCTGAAGGCTGGTTGCCATGGGAACCAACAGAGTGATTAGAGGTTTGAAAGTTTCAGTTACACCCACTGATCTCTGGGAAGGGGAAAGGGGTTGGAGATTGAGTTCAATCATCAATGGCCAATGATGTATTTAATAAACTGTATTTAATAAATTGTACCTATGTAACTGGGCTTCCCAGGTGGTGCTAGTGGTAAAGAACCCTCCTGCCAGTGCAGGAGACATAAGAGATGCAGTTTCCATCCCTGGGTCAGGAAGATCCCTGGGAGGAGGGCATGGCAACCCACTCCAGTATTCTTGCCTGGAGAATCCCGTGGACAGAGGAGCCTGGTGGGTTACAGTCCCCGGGGTCACAGACAGTTGGATAGGACTGAAGCGACTTGGCATACAACTTGACATGTCATGGCATCCATACAATGAGGGTTATCACAGGTGGCTCAGTGGTAAAGAATCTGCCTGCCGATGCAGAAGATGCAGGAGGCATGGGTTCAATCCCTGGCTGGGGAAGATCCCCTGGAGGAGGAAATGGCAACCCACTCCTGTATTCTTGGCTGGAAAATCCCATGGGCAGTGGAAAATGGCAGACTACAGTCCATGGGGCCACAAAGAGTGGGATATGACTGAGTAACTGAACATACACATTCATACAATAACAGAGCACAATATTTGAAATACAAAACTTACAATATCATTTCAGTTCTTAATATTATGATTTAATGGGGCAAACGTATTCTACAGATATTCATTGATAAGTATTGACTTGATTGAAAGTGAAAGTGAAGTTGCTCAGTCTTGCCTGACTCTTTGTGACC
This sequence comes from Bos mutus, assembly GCF_027580195.1. Classification (NCBI taxonomy): domain Eukaryota; kingdom Metazoa; phylum Chordata; class Mammalia; order Artiodactyla; family Bovidae; genus Bos; species Bos mutus. The sequence goes on from NC_091636.1 coordinate 61,273,579, forward strand.
CCATGGGCAGTAGCCTGCATTAAGCTCCTCCGTCCATGGGATTTTCTAGGCAAAAGTACTGGAGTGGGTTGCCATTTCCTTCTCCTGGGAATCTTCCCGACCCAGGGATCCAACCCAGGTCTCCCGCATTGTAGACAGATGCTTTACCATCTGAGCCACCAGGGAGTCAGAAGCTCATTGAATTGATTAGTGGCAGTTTTTAAAAATTTGCTTCCTTTTTAATAAAATATTTACATACAACTAAATAATAGTTTGGTTTAAAAAGAAATCTCAAAAGAAATTTTAAATCATTTTAAGTAAATGAAAATGAAAATAAAACTTGTGAAAATTTGTAGATTGCAATAAAAATTGTGCTCTGAGGGAAATTTATAGTATTCAAATGCATATATTAGAAAAGAAGGAAGATCTAATATGAATAATCAGTTTCTACCTTAAGAAATTATGAAAGGAACAAATTATATCAAAGTCAGAAAAAAAAATCATAAGTATTAGAGCAATAATCAATAAAATCAAAAACAAGAAATCAATAGAAAAAAAATCAATAAAACCAAACACTAGTTCTTTCAAAAGCGGTTTTTAATAAAACCAATAAGATTCTAGCTAGAATAACTAAGAAAGAAAGAGCAAGGACACAGACTACTGATGTCAGAGATAAAAGAGCGAGACCACCACAGACTGAATATAAATAAAAAGAAAAATAAAGTAATACTATGAACAACTCTGTGCCCCCAGATTTTTTAGCCTGTAACATGGACCAATTCCCTGAAAGACACGGTCTGCCAAACCTCATAAGGAAAAGATGAACCAAATAAACATATCTATTGAAGAACTGAACTGATAATAAACAACCTTTCAAAGCAGAAAGTGCCAGGCCCAGATGGGTTCTTTGATGAATTCTACCAAATATTTAAGGACGAAATTGTGGCAGTTATCTCTTCTCTTGCAGAGGATAGCAGAGTGTGTGTTTTCTAACTCATCCTGAGACTAGGATTACCCAAATACCATAAGCAGCCAAGGATATTATAAGGAAAGGAAACTACCAAATTTTTGGAAAAGACAAGTACCTTTCATAAACATAGATGGAAAAATTCTCAATAAAATATTAACAATTTGATTTCCATAAAAGTATATAAAAATTATATACCATAGCCAAATCAGATTCATTCCAGCTATGCAAGTCTGGTTCAACATTTGAAAATCAATTAGTCCATTACATTAACAGGCAAAAAAATGAAAATCATGTCAGCAGATACAGGAAAGCCTTTGACAAAATCCAACACTCATTCATGATAAGAAGCTATCAGTGCATTAACAATGGAAGGGAAGATTCTCAAATTGATAAAGACTATTAAAAAAACAACAACAACCTACAGCTGATATTTTACTTAATTATAGTAAAAACTTGAAGCTTCTCCACTAAGGCCAGGTACAAGGCAAAGATGTCTCCTCTCACCATTCCTTTCACATATGTACTAGAAGTCCTTGCTACTTCAATATGGGAAGAGAAGAAAACAAAATAAAAAGTATGCAAATTGGAAAGGAAAACTTAAAAATGTCATTCTTCACAAATGACATGATCATATATGTAGAAAATCTGAATCTATTAAAAAAAGTCTCCTGAAACTAAAAAGTGATTATAGTAAAGTTCCAGGATAGAAGATTCATATAAAAAGTCAATTGGTTTCCTATATAACAGCAATGAGAAAGTGGAATTAGACATTTAAAACATGGTACCATTTCCATTAGGACCCAGAAAAAAAGAAAAATTTAGGTATAAATCTAACAAATTATGTACAAGATCTATGTGGTGAAAACTAGAAAACCTGATGAGCAAAATCAGCTAAATAAATGGAGAAGTATTCCTTGTTCATGGATAGGGAGACTCAATATTGTCAATGTCAGTTCTTCCCAACTTGGTGGGTAGATTTGATTCAATCTCAATCTAAACCTGAGAAAGTTATTTTGTGGATATTGGCAAACTTAATGTGAAATTTGTATGGAGAGGCAAAAGCCTGGAATAGCCAACACACGTTAAAGAAGAATAAAATTGACAGTACCAGAATACAAGACAGCATAAAGTTATTGTAAGAAAGAGAGTGTGGTTTGGAGAAAACAAAAACAAAAAGAGACAAAGAGATCAGTATAACAGAATACAAAGCTCAGAAACAGACCCTAATAAATATGATCAACTGATCTTTGACAGTGGAGCAAAGGCAACATAATGAAGCAAAGATAGTCTCTTCAATAAATGGTGCTAGACTGTTTATGATAGCCAGGACATGGAAGCAACCTAGATGTCCATCAGCAGATGAATGGATAAGAAAGCTGTGGTACATATACACAATGGAGTGTTACTCAGCCATTAAAAAAAATACATTTGAATCAGTTCTAATGAAGTGGATGAAACTGGAGCCTATTATACAGAGTGGAGTAAGCCAGAAAGAAAAACACCAATACAGTATACTAACGCATATATATGGAATTTAGAAAGATGGTAACGATAACCCTGTATGTGAGACAGCAAAAGAGACACAGATGTATAGAACAGTCTTTTGGACTCTGTGGGAGAGGGCGAGGGTGGGATGATTTGGGAGAATGGCATTGAAACATGTATAATATCATATATGAAATGAATCGGCAGTCCAGGTTTGATGCAGGATACAGGATGCTTGGGGCTGGTGCACTGGGATGACCTAGAGGGATTGTATGGGGAGGAAAGTGGCGGGGGGGCGTTCAAGATGGGGAACACATGTACACCCATGGCAGATTCATGTTGATGTATGGCAAAACTAAAACAATATTGTAATTAGCCTCCAATTAAAAGAAATTTATATTAAAAATAATAAATAAATGGTGCTGGAACAACAGGACATCGACACACAAAAAAATAAGTCATACACCTTACACACTTCACAAAAAATAACTTAATATATCATATACCTAAATGTAAAATGCAAACTATAGCAATAGTTAGAACCAGACATGGACCAACTGACTGGTTCCAGGTTGGGAAGGAGTACAAGGCTGTGTATTGTCACGCTGCTTATTTAACTTACATACATTGTACATCAGGTGCAGTGCTAGGCTGGATGAATCACAAGCTGGAATCAAGACTACTGGGAGAAATATCAACAACCTCATATATGCAGATGATACCACCCTAAGGTAGAAAGTGAAGAGGAACTAATGAGCCTCTTGATGAAGGTGAAAGAGGAAAGTGAAAAAGCTGGCTTGAAACTGAACATGCAAAAAACGAAGATCATGGCATCTGGTTCCATCACTTCATGGCAAATAGAAGGGGAAAAAGTGGAAACAGTGGCAGATTTCATTTTCTTGGTTTCGAAAATCACTATGGATGGTGATTGCAGTCACGAAATTAAAAGACTTTTGCTCCTTAGAAGGAAAGTTATGACAAGCCTAGACAGTATATTAAAAAGCAGCAATGTCACTTTGCTAACAAAGATCTGTGTAATCAGCGCTATGGTTTTTCCAGTAGTCATGTATGGATGTGAGAGTTGGACCATAAAAAGGCTGAGCGCCAAAGAATTGATGCTTTCACACTGTGGTGTTGGAGAAGACTCTTGAGAGTCCCTTGGACAGCAAGGAGATCAAACCAGTCAATCTTAAGGAAAATCAACCCTGAATATTCATTGGAAGGACTGATGCTGAAGCTGAAGCTCCAATGTTTTGGCCAGCTGGTGCAAGAGCCAATTCATTGGAAAAGATGCTGATGTGGGCAAAGATTGAAGGCAAAAGAAGGGGATGACAGAGGATGAGATGGTTAGATAGTTTCACCTCCCAATGGACATGAATTTGAGCAAACTCCATGAGATAGTGGAGGACAGAGGATCCTTGTGTGCTACAGTCCATCAGTTCACAGTGAGTTGGACACAACTTAGCAACTGAAGAGCAACAACAACAAATGCATGTGTAGAGATAGAGAGTATATGGAAAATCTATGCATATTCCTCTAAATTTTGTTTTAAATCTAAAATTGCTCTTAAAACATAAAGTCTTAAAAAATACAAAAAGAATGAGTAAATAACTAATTTTATATATGTGTGTGTGTATATATATATATATATATATATATTTATGATCTTCCCAGTTTGAACAGTGGTAAAGAATCTGCCTAGCAATCCAGGAGATGCAAAGCAGGTTTGATCCCTGGGTCAGGAAGATTCCCCTGGAGAAGGAAATGGCAACCTACTCCAGTATTCTTGCTGTAAAAATTCCATGAACAGAGGAGCCTGGCAGGCTGCAGTCCATAGGGACACAAAGATTTAGGCCTAACTGAAGTGACTGAGCACACAGGAACATGCATGAATATTTTATATACTGAATTATATATTCAGTTAACTACAACATAAATTGTAATATATTTTAATCACTTTTAAAATAATTTTATCTTTTTTTCCTGTTTTATTGAGATGAAAGTCAGTTATAGCACTGTATAAGTTTAAGGTGTCCAGCTACAGATTTTACTTATATGCATCATAAAATGATTATCAAGATGAGTTTAGTGAATAGCCATCATTTCATGAGGGATTCCCTGGAAGCTCAGCTGGTAAAAAAAATCTGCCTGCAATGCAGGAGACCCTGGTTCAATTCCTGGGTAGGGAAGATGTGCTGGAGAAGGGATAGGCTACCCACTCATTTCATGTAGATACAAAATTGAAAGAAATAGAAAAAAAAAATTTCCTTGTGATGAGAACTCTTAGGATTTACTCTCTTAACAACTTTCCTGTGTAACAAAACAGCAGTGGTCTTTATATTTAAAGGGCGTACATTTACATCCCTAGTAGTATATTTTATTACTGTAAGTTTGTACCTTTTGACTACCTTCATAATTACCCATTCCTTAAGTTCTGCCTTTGGCAACCCCAAATCTGATCTCCTTTTCTGTGAATTAATTTTTGAAGTATAACTGATCTATAATACTACAGTATTTCCTCGTGAGCACTATAGTTATTTGATGCTTTTTTACATTCCAATGTGATCACAATAAGTCTAGTTTAATTACTTTTAAAAATTGCACACCAATATTGTGGCAATATGTAAAAGACAGGAAATGTGTCTTGATATGAATTATGCTTCATTAATTATATTTATAGTTTAGAATGTATTTATACATTCTCTAAAACTTCAGTTTTCCAAAAGTGATCTGCATAATGGATTACATTTGACAGTTTTTACCGTAAACTTTGTTGTGAAACTAGAGCCATTGCTTTTGTCATGTTTTAAATGAATTTATGTGTGTCTCAATTGGCTAAGACAGAACATTTTCTTCCTATTTAAATTCAGTCCCTTATTACCGTGTTCCATGGAGAGGGGGATGCAAGCAAAAGACAAAAAGGAAATGTGTAATTTAGTTTGGAAAAATGTATTCCTTTAATATGAGAAACATAGTGATTTATCCTCAGCATCAAGTTGATTTCATGGAGAGTTAGGGTGGGGATCACTGTTTGGGAGCTTTGGAACTGTTCCTCTATTTTTTTTTTTAATTGTTTCTTAAATGGTCTCTGGCACTTTCTGCCTCTACATCATTTATCCAAGTCTAACCCGCTACAATTTCTTATCTTCAAAGTGACTAGCTCATTTCATCTTATATGTTTTTGCCCCCAATTCCCTTTATCCAGTTTCTTTGCAGCCACTAGAGTGATTTTTTAAAATTAAATATGATTTGTGAATTTCCTACTCTGCATTGACTTGCCTTTGGCTTAACATGAAAGCCAAACTCCTAACCACAGCTTCTGGTTTCCCAGGCACACAAGCCTTCAAAAAATGAAGATCATGGCATCTAATCCCATCACTTCATGGCAAATAGACAGGGAAAAAGTGGAAACAGTGGCAGATTTCATTTTCATGGGCTCGAAAATCACTGTGGATGGTGACTACAGTCATGAAAATACCTCCAGAATATGAGAGGTACCAGTTAGAATGCTTGCCTTTTTCACGGCTCATTCCTTCCCACCTTTTAGGCTTCAGTTTAAATGATCCCTGCTAAGGTAGGCTTTCCCTGAAGGCCCACCTCAGCAACATTTCCCACCCCAGAGTTCTTCTAGCTGGAGGTTTAGAAATTAAGAGCACAGACTCAGCCTCCACCACCGCAGGTTAAAATCCCAAATCACCCCCTTAAGATTGTATTATGTCTAGAGATTCCTTTATCCTTGGAAGATGTCCTCAGCTTCCTCATCTGAAAGATGGGGGCAGTAACATCAGGCATAACTTACCTAATAGAGGTTTTGAATATGTGTTATTCAGTCAATATATGTCATGCCAGTGTTTGGCACATAGAAATCCCTACCATGATTTCTGTTATAAAAGAAATTATGTGATTTTAGTGATTACTGTGATACATTGCTATTATCTCATAAAGAATATTTGATGTATTTTATTTGCTTATTTTTTTATTCCGTCCTTAATAATACCAGTGTCAGGGCAGGGATACTATCTGATTGTTTCCCTAGTCATTTCTAGCATGGAGGAGAAGTTCAGCACGTATTTTATTGAAGATGTGTGAATTCAGACTTTTGTAATTAAATTAAACCATATTGCTGGAGCACAATCCTTTTTTTTTTTTTTTAAAGCTAAAATTAGAAGCATTTCTCAAAACGAATTCTGCCACACCTAAGGAACGTAAGAAGGCAAACTGATTCTCAAGCAGGCACAAAAACAGTGCATCTTTCAGTCTGTGAGATCTGATTTCAGCTCCAATGCACTGGCCCCACTAAAGAGGCTGTTAAATACTAGTTGTTCCTGTCAGGGGAGGGTGTAATTTCCTCAGTTCTGTCTCGCTGCAGCAAAGATTTGAAATGGCAGACCAGTGTTACAGCTCTGTTACAGCTCAGAATTTTATTTTGCAAGCAAAGGAAAGTACACCCTAGAGGCTTAAGGTGGGCTGACCCCAAAGGAGAGACCCCAATCTATCTTGGCTCCCTCTTTTTATACGTTTTGTCTCCTCTTCCCTGAACCTGCCCTATGCTAGCCAAGAAGGGGGTGTGTTTGTTTCACCTGAAATTCTCACTCTGGTCCTCGGATTTTCTTTGTTCCATTTTCATGGGCTTTTTCCTTTGTCTTTTAACCACCTCCATTTTGGACTCCTTTTTTCCTATTCTAACTACCTCACCTTCCCCCTCAAGAGATGGGAGCCCCAATTCTTTGGAAATAGGGGTGTCAAGGTCTCTCTGGCTACTTCTTGCTGTGCTGGGATGGTGAGGGGCAATAAGCTTCCCCCTCTTGCTAGTCTCAAGCCTCAGAGTCTTTAGAGTGGTGACCCTCTAAGGGTGAGTGATATTTTCCATGGTTAGGTGTAGCTTTATATATTCTTATTGAACTAGCACTGCATTTTTGTAGCTTGTTGACCTGGGAAGAGACAAAATGAGTTAAACAAATTGATAATACATGGAGGAATCATAAGCAGTATCAATATGGTGATAACAGGAATAAGTAGGGGCATTCAGTTCAGTTCAGTTCAGTTGCTCAGTCGTGTCCAACTCTTTGCGACCCCATGAATTGCAGTACACCAGGCCTCCCTGTCGATCACCAACTCCCAGAGTTCGCTCAGACTCATGTCCATCGAGTCGGTGATGCCATCCAGCCATCTCATCCTCTGTTGTCCCCTTCTCCTCCTGTCCCCAATCCCTCCCAGCATCAGGGTCTTTTCCAATGAGTCAACTCTTCGCAGGAGGTGGCCAAAGTACTGGAGTTTCAGCTTTAGCATCATTCCTTCCAAAGAACACCCAGGACTGGTCTCCTTTAGAATGGACTGGTTGGATATCCAGCTCGTTCTTTGAGATCCTGTAGGATCTGAATGTTTTTCTTGAGGACTGTGAGACTTTCTTTAACTTAGCTGGAAGTATTTAACCAGAAACAACACATCTCATTCAAGATGGCCCAAGTCCCTCTTTGTTCAGGGATCAGGAGATCTGTCTCCTGTCTATTTTGGAGTACAACCCCTGTCAAACTGTGTTGGCTCTTTAGAGCTATCCTGAGAAATCTTATCCTCAGAGACTTAATTTTGGGGATATTCATTAGAATGACACTCATTTGTAGTCCTGAATAGGTATCTGAGATCTCCCAGAGGCTCACAGGTGTACTGAGTATCCTCTTCTGTTTTCCATGGCTTGACTCATGAGTAGTGAATCCAGGAGTCATGTCTTGGTACCTTGACTCTTCTGAGGGGTAGAATGTATTACAGGGTAGGGGCCCTTCCATGTGGGGTGGAGTGTAGCCTCTGGGGACCCATCTTTCCAGACTTTAATTGGAACTTGAGTCCTTGCTGTATATAGTGGTGGCTCTTAAGAATCTTTTGGGTCCTGGTTGACACCCCACAAGCATATATCCTGTTTGAATTGCCCAGTGGCCATGGTATAAAACCAGAGGGTCTGAGCCTCTGGATCTAGGAAGAGGTCATTGACATAAACAAAAGGTCTCCCATATAGCATCTCATAAGACTAAGACCAACCTGTTCCTTAAAGGCAATATGGATGCAGAGGAGAGCTATTGGTAAAGCCTCCTTCCATCCGAGGGAGGTCTCCTGGGTTATCGTTTTATCACTGATTTTAAGAATTGGTTGGCTCTTTCTACTTTTCCTGAAGACTGAGGCCTCCAGACACAATGGAGATAATAAGTAATGCCCAATGCTTTAGAGACCTCTTGGGTGATATTAGAAATAAATGATGTCCCATTGTCACTTTGTAATGACCTGGGCAGACCAAATCTCAAAATGATTTCATGGAGAAGTTTTTTTCCACCTCCTTGGCCTTCTCAATGCAGATGGGAAAACCTACAAACAATCCTGTGAATGTATCTATTATGAGTAGTAAGTATTTATACCCTTGAGAAAGTGGCATCTGGGTGAAGTTCATCTGCCAGTCTTCTCCTGGGTAGGTCCCATGCCATTGGATGGGCTGGGTCTCATCTCAGTGGCATCTCTGAAACCTCAGAAGGCAGATGGGCTGCCTCCAAGAGTCTAAGGATTTGATCACCGTGTTTGATTAGGGACCCTTGGGTGGTCAAATGGCCTCAGTTCAGTTCAGTCGCTCAGTCGTGTCCAGCTCTTTGTAACCCCATGAACCACACACAACACACCAGGCCTCCTGTCCATCACCAACTCCTGGACTTCACTCAAACCCATGTCCATTGAGTCGGTGATGCCATTCAACCATCTCATCCTGTCATCCCCTTCTCCTCCTGCCCTCAATCTTTCCCAGCATCAGGGTCTTTTCAAATGAGTCAGCTCTTCGCATGAGGTACCCAAAGTATTGGAGTTTCAGCTTCAACATCAGTCCTTCCAATGAACACCCAGGACAGATCTCCTTTAGGATGGACTGGTTGGATCTCCTTGCAGTCCAAGGCTTCTTTCTCTCCAAATAGCAGCATGTGCGTGTAGCACCAGAAAGGCATATATAGAGTGAGTGTAAATGGCTACTCTTTTTCCTTTTCCCGTCTCTAAAGCTCGAGTCAGGGCTATGAGCTCAGCTAATTGGGCTGAAGTACCTGGTGGCAAAGGTTTAGCCTCTATGATCTCGAAATTTGAGACTACTGCATATCCAGCTCTTCTTTTTCCATCCAAGACAAAACTGCTTCTATCAGTGTACCAGTTTTCCTCAGGATTGGTCAGAGGATCTTCTGGCAATCCCTCTCGGGGTTTTGTCCAATGGTCTAAAGTTTCTAGGCAAGAGTGAAAGTGGAGAGAGCCCTCAGGGGCAGGCAGGAGGGTGGCTGGATTATGAACCTCACAAGGGGATATAGTGAGGCCTGGATTTTCCCTCAGCACTACTTGACATCTGAGGATCCTTTGATCAGACATCCATAAATGGCCTCTGCCATTCAGGAGTTGTTTCACTTGGTGGCTGGTAAAAATAGTTTGCCACCAAGAGTTTTAAAACATCTTCTATCAGGACTGCAATAGCTGCAAGATTTTGAAGGCAGGGAGGCCAGCCTCAGGCAGTTGGATCGAGCCTCTTGGAGAAGTAAGCTACAGGCTGGGGCTCAGGTCCCAACGTTTGAGTTAATACTCCCAAGGTTATTCCTTCCTTTTCGTGGACATAAAGTTGGAATGATTTTCTGGGCCTGGCAACCTCAAGGCAGATGCTTGAGTTAAGGCCTGTTTTAGTGTAGCCTCTGCCTTCTTTTGAGGTATTCCCCACATCAATGGGACTGAATCATCCTGTCCCTTTAAGCTTTCATATAAGGGCTGGGCAATTAGACTGTAGTTGGGTACCCAGATTCTACAATATCCAGTTAGCCCCAGGAGAGCTCACAATTGATTTTGAGTTGTGGGAGAGCGCAACTGGAGGATTCCTTGTACTTGAACCGAGAACAGCCTCCTGGACCCAAGTGTAATCTGAATTCCCAGGTAAGTGACCTTTATCTTGACCATCTGTGCCTTAGAACAGGAGACTTTTTATCCCCTCTCTGTCAAAAAGTTTAGAACCTGAATTGCATGTTGTTAGGCACTTTTCTCATCTGGAGAACAGATTAGTAGGTCATCTACATATTATATTTTCTCATTAGGTCTCAGGTCCAGATCTAGGAAATCTCAGCTAAGAACCTGCCCAAATAGGTAGGGGCTATCTCTGAACCCTTGAGGTAATACCGTCCAAGTCATCTGTTGGTGTTTTTCTCCTGGAGCCTTCCATTCGAAGGCAAAAAGATATTGGGATTCTTTACCCATTGGTATGCAAAAGAATGCATGGAAGATGAAGGCCTGAATATCTAGAGGGATTGGGTATTAGTCAATATTTCCCTCACAAGGGCCAGCTATTTTCTGGTTGTCCCTCCAGAAGATTTTAGAGGCAACATTGCGGGCCTGGACTGGGCTCAGGAAAAGAGCATGAAACAGGATGGCAGGATGGAAGGGGGCAGGGCACAACTGTTGAAAGAATGACATAGCCAAGGGCATAATATAAGCTGATTAAAATCAAATGGGTCCAAATTGGCAGACAAGTCAAATTCAACTAAATCTTGATCCTTAATCTGCAAGCTAAATGACACACCCAGAGGCACCATGACAGTTCCAAGGCACTATCAAAAGACCAAAGAGTGGGTGGTCCCCCAGTTGTTAGAATGATCCTGCCACCCATTAGCATATGAAATTACCCAGCCCATAAAAAACTAACCACACCACATTTCAGGGCTACACTCGCCCTCTGAGATGGCCCACACCCTGTGGAGTGTGCATCTCTTTGAATCTGAACAAACCTACCTCTTACCTATCACTGTGTCTCTCACTGAATTATTTTGCAATGAGACATCAAGGACCTGAGCTTCATTAGGTCCTGAAACCAGGCACCATAGGTTCTGGCTGGGCTCAAGTCCCAGTCAGATATGACTGAGTGATTAAGCATAGCACAGAGTCCCTGTCACGTGGGTTTGAGTTCCAATCTTAGGTAAACAGTTTCATACTTTTCCCTTTAGGAAAGATGATGACCTGCCCAAAACTTTGTAAGCAGTGGCATAGATGGAGAGAGGAGCTGAAGGATGGGAGGAAAAAGCAGTGGGAAAAATGTGCTGAGGAATCCCCTTCATAACCTGCTGGAAAATCTACTAAATACCTGACCTCTGTCCACAATGTTCATTGGCCTGATCCTTGACACAAAGGAGATTAAGGGCAGAACCCTCACCCACTTGGTCAAGAGCTACTAGGGCACAGCAGATAGAGGAGTGTTATGGACACACTGGGGAGTAGCCCCTGCCAGGGTCCCGCAGTTCTACGCACTGCTGCCTGCCTGTTCACAGGGGGTTCGAGGAAGCAAGAAATGACAGATTGTAAACGAATTAAGATTCTGTTAGCAATATGTCCTTTCAGCCATAGGAGCAAGAACCTCCTACCTTAACCAGAGGTCTTCTGGAATCTGAGACTGAGCTGCGTGAGCTTTCTGTAGAGTTTATCGCTGTCCCAGTTTCCAGCATGCTGGGCTTCTTGCCACTTCAACTGTGTTGGGTTTTCTTTGCATTCAGCTTCCACCGTGGGAGTTTTTGCCAGTTTCAGCTTCTGCTGTGCTTGGCCTCTGCCTCACGGGACCGAGCCGAGGTTGTTTTAGCCGGGTTACATCTGAGTCATGGCACCATGTATGTCAATTACACCAGGAGTGTGTAATTTCCTTGGTTCTGTCTCACCGCTGCAAAGATTTGAAACAGCAGACTAGTGTTACAACTCGGTTACAGCTCAGAGTTTTATTCCACAAGCAAAGTAAAGTACACCCTTGCGGCGTGAGGGCAGGCAGACCCCAAAGGAGAGACCCCAATCTGTCTTGGCTTCCTCTTCCTATATGTTTTGTCTCCTCCTCCCTGAGCCTGCCCTATGCAAATTGGGCTAGCTAAGAAGGGGGCATGTTTGTTTTACCTGAAGTTCTCACTCTGGTCCTTGGATTTTCTTTTGTTCTGTTTTCGTGGGCTTTTTCCTTTGTCTTCTAGCCACTGCCATTTTGGACTCCTTTTTCCTATTCTAACTACCTAACATTCCCAACTTTAGTCATGGCTGCCTCTTTGTGAGTCCATGGACTGTAGCCCACCAGGCTCCTCTGTCCATGGGGATTCTCCAGGCAAGAATTCTGGAGTGGGTTGCCATTTCCTTCTCCAGGGGATCTTCCTGACCCAGGGATCAAACCCATGTGTGTTATGTCTCCTACATTGGCAAGGGGGTTCTTTACCACTAGAGCCACTGTTCCTGATGGGTAGATAATATATAATTCCTGTCTGGTTCCCAGAGTTCCTCTGACCTCTCTTGAAATCTATAGAAGCTGAACCTGAATGCCAAAGAAAGGGTTAAAAGCTGGCACTGAAGACCTCTAGTTTGAAGAGTGAGAGCTCATTTCTAACATCTGTTATGCTAGCTGATCACCCAATTCACCTATGATAACTCATTCTGATGCAAACTATTTAAAATGTCTGGTGCCTATTGCATATAAAGATCTGTGGAACCCTTTCAGTAGCCTCCTTTTGAGGGCAGGAACTTCTCATTGGAAAGAGAGTTGACCAGTCCTGGGAACATGAAATTCTCCACAGGGCAACTGACTAAATGTGTGGTGTGGCTTAAACGAGGGATCTGCAAACTGCAGCCTGAGGGCCAGATCCAGCCTGCTGGTGATTTTTCTATGGCCTATTAGCTAAGAATCATTTGTTTTTTTTATTAGTTTGGAAAAAATCAGAAGAATATATTCTATGATGTGAAATTATGTAAAATTCCAATTTCAGCTCTTACGTGTGTGTGCATGCTAGGTTGCTTCACTCTTGTCCAACTCTTTGCCACCCTATGGACCATAGCCCACTAGGCCCTTCTGTCCATGGGCTTCTCCAGGCAAGAATACGGGAGTGGGTTGCAGTGCCCTCCTCCAGGGGATCTTTCCAACCCAGGTCTCTGTGTCTCCTACATTGCAGATGGATTCTTTACCACTAGTGCCACCTGGGAAGTCTCTCAGCATCTGTAAATAAGGTTTTATCGGGACACATTTGTTTATGAACCGTGTATCACAATTTGGCATTACTGCAACTGAGATGAGTAATTGGGACAGAGACCTTGTGACCCAGAAATCCAAAAGTATTTACTGTTTATACCTATATTGGGCTTCCCTGGTGACTCAGATGGTAAAGAATCTGCCTGCAATCAGGAGATCTGGGTCTGACCCCTGAGTCAGGAAGATCCCCTGGAGGAGGGCATGGCAAACCACTCCAGTATTGTTGTCTAGAGAATCCCCATGGACAGAGGAACCTGGCAGACTACAATCGATGGGGTCACAAAGAATCGAACGTGACTTAGTGACTAAGCACAGCACATACCTATATTGCCAAACCAAACTTCAGTCCTCTCACCCATAACCACACCACTCATAGTAAAGCCAGTCTACTAACACAGTCTACACTCACCAATACTGTTGTGGTAAAGGGAAGTTAAGTGTTTATTGTAAGGTGCCAGATAAGGAGTCTGGGACAGCTAATGCTCAAATTACCCCAACTCTCAATATGTTTCAGGAAAGTATTTTTAAAGGCTAGGTAAGGAGGTTGGGGGGGTGGGTGGAGAGGGTCCCCTGGTTGCTCAGTGGTTAAGAATCTGCCTGCCTATGCAAGAGACATGAGAAACAGGTTCGATCCCTGGGTCAGGAAGATCCCTAGAGGAGGAAATGGCAAGCCACTCCAGTATTCTTGCTTGATGAATTCTGTGGACAGAAGAACCTGGTGGGTTATATAGTCCATGGGATCACATAGAGTCAGCCATGAGTGAGCGACTCAGCACCTAAGCAGGCAGGCAGGAGGGAGGGGGTTGCGGGGTGTGTGATCAACTCATGCACAATTCTCTGGTTGGTTGATGATGAGCTAACAGAGCCATGTCCACAGGTGTTAACATTAAAAGTCATCAGGCTCCAGAAGGTCTGGGAGCTGTGTGTTCACAGTCATCAAGTAGTTAACTTTTTCCATGGTTAACTATTTGATGGTAGGGATTTTAGCATCTGTAAAATGACTCAGGAAAAGGTGTGTCAGATACTCATATCTTGGTCCTTCAGAAAGGAGCTAACATTTCTGTGACCACCATACAGCTGACTTACTGTTTAAGTTCTTATCAGTTTTCCTGGTCCAACTGCTGTTTCTTGTCACTCCATGTTCACATACTTTCCATCATGAATTCTTGAGCCATGCTTTTGTGACTTGTTGGGGAGGGGCTGGGAGAACATAACTTTCCATAAACAAGAGGCAGGCAGAGGGCATGGGGGCAGGGATCTGGCCAGGGAAGGGCCCATAGGGTCCTGCTTGGTTCACCTTTACAGAAAAAGCTTGTTGACTATGGCTTAAACTAACACAGGTATCCATTCTCAATGTTTTAAAGCAAATTATAGATATCCATAAAAAGCATACCAAGATTTATGTTGTGGTTGTTTAGTCTCTAAGTTGGGTCTGACTCTTGTGATCCCATGGGCCAACTGTAACACTCCAGGCTCCTCTGTCCATGGGATTCTCCAGGCAAGAATACTGGAGTGGCTAGCCATTTCCTTCTCCAGGGGATCTTCCCGACCAAAGGACTGAACTTGCCTCTCCTGCATTGCCAGGTGGACTCTACCACTGAGCCACCAGGGAAGCCCTTTACAGCTTATGATAAATGTGGCCTGTGTTTAAATATCTCAGGCAATACAGGTGTGACCTAAGAATGTTGCCTGCCATATCAGGAAACAAAGGATGTTGCAGATACCAGCCACTGGAGCCTCCCCAGTACACCCTGAGGAAACTCAGGATGAGAAAACACAGGCTGCTGGGCCCGGGTAGCTGAGGTGCCTGTCAAAAGGAATGAATACAGAGAAGTGCTAACTACCTTAACTTAAGATATCTGGTTTTCTTTAATTAACAGTAATCTTTTGATGTTCCAACTACCTGGTCCTGACAGTCTGATCACCTGGTCTTTGTTGCAAAAACTCCCATATATCCTTGGGGCTTCTCAGGTGGCACAGTAGTAAAGAATCTGCCTGCCAATGCAGGATATGTGGGTTTGATCCCTGAGTCCATAAGATTCCTTGGATCCAGAAAATTCCTTGGAGGAAAGTTCAGCAACCCCACTCCAGGATTCTTGCCTGAGAAAAATCAATGGACAGATGAGCCTGGCAGGCTACAGTTCATGGCATCACAAAAGAGTTTAAAATAATGCAAAACTACATATATATTTTTATCATAATGTTAATAATAACATGTATTAAATATGTAATGTTACTTATTTAATGAAAAAGAATGGGAACAGATTAAAGGAATGTGGATTTTACTCTTCTGTATTTATTGCCTAAATAAACCCATATTTATTGTAAATAAGCCTGCATCAGCTTTAAAATAATGCCTGCATAATAATATAAAACATCAAACTCATGCCAAGTAAAGAAAATGGAACTTTGTATTGTCTTTTTTATGAATGAAGTAAATGTGAATGTAGCAAAATTAAAATATTTCATGTGTTCTCAAGATATAGGAAAGCATTGTTATAAACAGGAAACATCTCTGAATTGCTTGTTATTTGTCCATCCCATTATAAAAGAGGAAGGAGAGATGGCGGATGCTTTCTGTAATTCTTAATGATTCTCTAGAGAATAATTTGACTCTGGAGCTTCAGTGGAGTCAGAAGTCCTAAACCAACACATACATAAGTCACAGAGCTGTCAAGACAAAACATCTTTTCCCCTCATTGCTTGTCAGGAACAATAGCTTGAATAGATTATGATAGGGTATTAATTTCCTCTAAAGCCAGCCACTAGACTTTGTCCTGAAGAATAAGGGATATGACAAGATGTGACAGAATCAACATTTTTAATAACATGGCATTTAGACCCACTTCCTCTTCTGTGTGATCTCTTCTTCCGGGCTGCCTCTTCCACATCTGACCTTTTATGATTGTAACTTTCTATAGTCTCTGATTGAAGCTAGTGATTTTGTCTGGCAACTTCCTCTTTACTCAGCCTCATCTAACACTTGTCAGTTTCTTCTAACTGTTCCACAACCCCGGTAGTCTTTGTTTAAGGCCATACCTCTGTTGGTAACATTTTTCAAAATGACCTGCTGAATATAATATTTTTGATGAAAACTCTATGGTAAATATTTAAGATGCCAAGCAAAGTAGTGAGATTTTTAGTCCTGTTGTGTATTTAGTTTCCACTGGACTTAAAATTTCCCAAACGTGGGCTAATTTTCCTATTTAGCAAGCACTGATTGAGAGTTTACTGCTTAAAAAAGCAGTGTTCAAGATATTACTGAACAGAGAAGGGGGAAGGGGGAAATAATATAAAATTAGTAAGTGTAATTCTAGTAAGATTTGCAAAAGTGTAATCCTAGTAAGAGGAGGTGGAAATACAAAGAAGAACTGTACAAAAAAGATCTTCATGACTCAGATAATCACAATGGTGTAATCACTCACCTAGAGCCAGACATCCTGGAATGTGAACTCAAGTGGGCCTTAGGAAGCATCACTACGAACAATTCTAATGGAGGCCGTGGAATTCCAGTTGAACTATTTCAAATCATAAAAGATGATGCTGTGAATGTGCTGTATTCAGTATGCCAGCAAATTTGGAAAACTCAGCAGTGGCCACAGGACTGGAAAAGGTCAGTTTTCATTCCAATCCCTAAGAAAGGCATGCCAAAGAATGCTCAAACTCCTGCACAATTGCACTTATCTCACACGCTAGTAAAGTAATGCTCAAAATTCTCCAAGCCAGGCTTCAGCAGTATGTGAACCGTGAACTTTCAGATGTTCAAGCTGGTTTTACAAAAGGCAGCGGAAGCAGAGATCAAATTGCCAACATCCACTGGATCACTGAAAAGGCAAGAGAGTTCCATAAAAAAAAACATCTATTTCTGTGTTATTGACTATGCCAAAGCCTTTGACTGTGTGGATCACAATAAACTGTGGAAAATTCTGAAAGAGATGGGAATACCAGACCACCTGACCGGCCTCTTGAGAAATCTGCAGGTCAGGAAGCAACAGTTAGAACAGTGGAACAACTGACAGGTTCCAAATAGGAAAGGGAGTACATCAAGGCTGTATATTGTCACCCTGCTTATTTAACTTATATGCAGAGTACATCATGAGAAATGCTGGACTGGATGAAGCACAAGCTGGAATCAAGATTGCTGGGAAAAATCTCAATAACCTCAGATATGCAGATGATACCACCCTTGTGGCAGAAAGTGAAGACCTAAAGAGCCTCTTGATGAAAGTGCAAGAGGAGAGTGAAAAAGTTGGCTTAAAACTCAACATTCAGAAAACCAAGATCACAGCATCTGGTTCCATCACTTCATGGGAAATAGATGGGGAAACAGTGAAAACAGTGGCACACTTTTATTTTTTTGGTCTCCAAAATCACTGCAGATGGTGATTGCAGCCATGAAATTAAAAGATGATTACTCCTTGGAAGGAAAGTTATGACCAACCTAGACAGCATATTAAAAAGTAGAGGCATTACTTTGCCAATAAAGGTCCGTCTAGTCAAGGCCATGGTTTTCTAGTAGTAATGTATGGATGTGAGAGTTGGACTATAAAGAAAGCTGAGCGCTGAAGAATTGATGCTTTTGAAGTGTGGTGTTGGGGAAGACTCTTGAGAGTCCCTTGGACTGCAAGGAGATCCAACCAGTCCATCCTAAAGGAGATCAGTCCTGAGTGTTCATTGGAAGGACTGACGTTGAAGCTGAAACTCCAATACTTTGGCCACCTGATGCGAAGAACTGACTCATTTGAAAAAACCCTGATGCTGGGAAAGATTGAAGGTGGGAGGAAAAGGGGACGACAGAGGATGAGATGGTTGGATGGCATCACGGACTCAATGGACATGAGTTTGAGTGAGCTCTGGGAGTTGGTGATGGACATGGAGGCCTGGCATGCTGCAGTCCATGGGGTTGCAAAGAGTCGGACATGATTGAGCAACTGAACTAAACTTAGCTGAACTGAATCCTAGTTAAGTCTCATCTTCCCTTTTAGATATACACTCAATCCTCATTTTGGGGAAACTTTATATTTGTGAAATTTGCCTACTTGATAACAGTCATCTGTAACTTGCAAATCAAGATCAGTATTTCTTTTATGATCAACCACAAAACTTGCATCTTGTGGTATGAAAACTTTTAGTCACCTGACATGCAATTTCTGAGCTGAGGTCAAACAAGGTGACACACTACTTTTTTTTTCCCCCCCCAGCACTTATACTATAAAAGAGTGTCTTCTTTGCAGTCTAATTAGTGCCCTTTTTTCAACTGTTGTGCTTTTTTTGTTTTTATTTTGCTGTTTCAGATAGCTCCCAGGCATAGTGCTTAAGTGCTCTCTACTATTCCTAAGTTCAAGAAAGCGGTGATATGCCTTATGGAGAAAATACATGTATTAGTTAAGCTTCAGGCCTGAGTTTATTATGGCATAAGTTCAAGGTTAATGAATCCACAATATATATTGAATGTTGTTTAGTCACTAAGTCATGTCCAACTCTTATGACCCCATGGACAGTAGCCTGCCAGGCATCTCTGTCCATGGGATTTCCCAGGCAAGAATACTGGCGTGGGTTGCCATTCCCTTCTCCAGGGGATCTTCCCAACCCAGGTATTGAACCCAGGTCTCCTGCATTGCAGGTGGATTCTTAACCGACTGAGCCACCAGGAAAGCTCAAGGTGATATATTGATAGTTTGTTGTAAAACATTATGTCCCAGAGCTTTGCAGGAATCTAACGCTTTATCTCCTCTAGGAACGGTGGTCCAATTGTCACTAATTAAGTGTTCTCATTGATTTTATAGAACATAAAAGAATTTACTGTATTATTAATATTTTTAGATTAGTACCTACATTTAGGGAAAATTCTTAGAATAATTATTGATAGTAACAATAGCTATTCATTCAACAAATATTTATTGAGCATTTGTATGTGTTAGACTAACTATAGCGATCACAAGACAAGTTCCTGTCCTCAATGGACTTCTTGATTTAAGAAATATTTGGTTGATATTAAAAGATTTGCTTTATAATGCTTTATAATATACTGTGTCAAGCACTTCATGTGTATCATATAATCCCTTCAACAGTACTGTGAAGCAGGTATTTTAACCCCATCTGAAAAAAAGGAAGCTATAATTCAAATAAATAAAACTACCTTCCAAAACTGAGTTTCAAATGCAAGTTGACTTAATCTAAAATCCATGTTCTTAATTCTTTGCTATTATGTCCCCAGTTATTTTTAAATTAGTGGAAATAACATGCTGAGAATATAGTCATACAAAATCCACATGACTACTGAAAATTTATTTCATGTCATTAATAAATGCTACAGAATAGCGTTCTTTCAGCTTTAGTAATTTAGGTGACTATTTCATCATGTACTAATTTTGTTTTGGTAGATCCTTTTCATCTTGTTCTTCTGTGAAAATTGGAGTTACCTTTTGAAAATGTTCTTGGTTTCTGGACTATGAGTTTAAGAGTGGCAATATATAAAGATGAATGACCCATACATTTTTAGGATTAAACTTTGAAGAGGGTTGGAGATTTTTTCTAAAGTTTTAGAGCCATAGGAAGGAGAGATTTTATCAAGCATCTCACAGTTAAACCTCTAAAAACCTTTTATCAATGTCTGCATCCTTTTCCTAAACTTCACAGTGGCATTTACCATCGCAGCAGCATCATCTTTTCTCTGTCTTATGCCTCCAGACTGCTCTTGAGCCATTCTGCATCCTCGGGTCCCTTTTCAGTCTTTATGTCCTCCTTCCAATATTTGCATGCTACCCAATAAAACAAAGTCTAGACGATGAGTTTTCAGCAAAGCTGTGTCTGTGGAGGCAGTCTCATGTGCTTCTGGCTTGTTTCATTTTAATACCTTATCATTTTTCCAATATTTTTTCCGGTCAAGTTTTATGTTTTTTAAGATGGCTTAAGATGGCTTAGGAATTATGCTTCCCTGGTGGCTCAGATGGTAAAGCGTCTGCCTGCAATGCGGGAGACCCAGGTTCGATTCCTGGGTTGGGAAGATCCCCTGGTGAAGGAAATGGCAATCCACTCCAGCACTCTTGCCTGGAAAATCCCATGGACAGAGGAGCCTGGTCCATGGTATCACAAAGAGTCAGACACAACTGAGCGACTTCACTTTCACTTTCACTTAGGAATCATATCCCTTAGTTTAAAAATACCTTTTTTTTTTTTTAATTTTTGCAGAAGAGTTTAGAAAAAAAGAAAGAATACAAGGGAGAAAATTAAAATATCTAGCAATCACACACTCAATGTTATCCAAGATTGAAATTAAAAAGTATATTTCAGCCATATTTCCAAATGATTAAATAATAACCTGCTAAAATTCAAGGTTTTAATGATAGAATCATTATTCAAAAATATATTTATGATGCTTTTGAGATATTAAGTAAACTTTTTAAACTAAAGTTTCAACTGTATTTTTTGAATTATTAGCTATAGAACCTTTAGGTTATAGAGAGCCACTTCAAAGAAAAGATTAATGTTTTGTGTGGAAAAAGGTACTGAGCACATTTTAACAATAAATTGTATAATTGACCACCAGAATATTTCTTTATTTTCTTTGTATTTAAATTTCCTTCAAAAACAGTAAAAAAAAAAAATGTATCTGAACTTTGTATCTTTAAGATGAAAGTCACTTTTCAAAGCATTGCTTCTGTTGAGTACTTGTGTGTTTGGGGAAACTATAATTTTCGAAACTCACCCTAAATACTACATTCTGTGATCTATTAACCAAACATATCATTTCTGTCAAGATATTTACTTCATTCACATTCTTTTGTCTTTATCTTGTGGAGACATCCTGTCTGATGGATTAAAAAAAAAAAATGAAACAATGAGGCTGTTGACATTGTCAGAATCATTACTTTTTTTTTTTTTTTGCTCTTGCTTTTCTTAGTGATCTTTATCTCTTTTCTTGAAACTTCTTCATGTATCTTGATTAACTTAAAGTGAGACCTCAGTTGACATATATATATAGGTTTTACCATTAATGAGGGAAGGACAAATCCCCAACTTTACTTGATGTTTCCCATCTTTTAGTTTCAGTTCTAACTATTCCTTTTTTTTTTTTTAATATAAATTTATTAATTTTAATTGGAGGCTAATTACAATATTGTATTGGTTTTGCCATACATAGACATGAATCTGCCACGGGTGTACTCATGTTCCCCATCCTGAACCCCCTCCCACCTCCCTCCCCATACCCTCCCTCTGGGTCCTTCCCAGAGGTCCCTCCCTCCCAGTGCACCAGCCCCGAGCATCCTGTATCATGCATTGAACCTGGACTGGCGATCTGTTTCACATATGATAATCTACATGTTTCAATGCCATTCTCCCAAATCACCCCACCCTCGCCCTCTCCCACAGAGTCCAAAAGACTGTTCTATACATCTGTGTCTCTTTTGCTGACTCATTGGAAAAGACTCTGATGCTGGGAGGGATTAGGGGCAGGAGGAGAAGGGGACAACAGAGGATGAGATGGCTGGATGGCATCACCGACTCAATGGACGTGAGTTTGAGTGAACTCTGGGAGTTGGTGATGGACAGGGAGGCCTGGCGTGCCGTGATTCATGGGGTTACAAAGAGTTGGACATGACTGAGCGACTGAACTGAACTTATACAGGGTTATCATTACCATCTTTCTAAATTCCATATATATGCGTTAATATACTGTATTGGTGTTTTTCTTTCTGGCTTACTTCACTCTGTATAGTAGGCTTCAGTTTCATCCACCTCATTGGAAATGATTCAAAGGTATTCTTTTTAATGGTTGAGTAATACTCCATTGTGTGTATGCACCACAGCTTATACATTCTTAAACTAAAGGTTTACATTTTCTTCTCCATGTATTTTCAGCTTAGTATGCTATGATTCTTCTATGTGGAGTTACTAATTTCATATTAACCCATAGTGCATACAGCAATGTTTTGTAGCATAATTATAAACAATCAAAATTATTACTTTGAAAAGAGTATTTTGTTGAGAGCACCCATTCTTAAATCAGAGCCCCCACAACCTTAAGTGAATAAAGAGGGCTGTGGAATCCTTTGTGCTTTTCCCCTTTGTTTCATTTCTTGGTATTTTTGTAAAAATGAAGCAGCATTTGAGGACCATGTGGTCTTGAATAAATATGCTTTCTTATTCATCTGTAACTTTGTTTGACAGATTTTTTTCTTTTTTTTTTATGTTCAGTTGTACATTTAAGCTGCTGCATGGCTAAGTAGTATTGGTCAACAGTTACATGATTTTGTGACATGCCAGTGAGCTGATACTTTGGATTCTATGCTCTTCCAGCCCACTTCTGGTGCTGCTTTTATTTCCCTGCCAAAGTGTAATTTGCTTTGACTTGTCACTTTTAAGTCATTTTACAATTGCAGCAATTTGAAAATTGCCAAACTTGAAATGATTATGTTTTAAGACTTATACTCAGGGTATTGTTTTTCAAAGAGCAAGATATATTTCTGTCTGATGTTTGACTGGTGCTAAATATTCTTCACAATTTTGTGTAGGAGGGAAGAATGGGAATTCACTCATATTGTGCATTTGCTGTCCTACTTGGAGGCCAGGAATTGTAATAATGCTTTGACAAAGTAACTTCTATTATATGACAATATATTTTGTTGAAAAGAGTTGATAG
Organism: Bos mutus; assembly: GCF_027580195.1. Classification (NCBI taxonomy): domain Eukaryota; kingdom Metazoa; phylum Chordata; class Mammalia; order Artiodactyla; family Bovidae; genus Bos; species Bos mutus. Next base: position 61,296,685 of record NC_091636.1, read on the forward strand.
GATCCTATCATGTTGAAGGAAATACATTGCCTTATTTTTAACTTTCCAGGTAATTCGATGTAACTCATTCCTTATTTTTAATGATCACAAGCTGCAATAACTACTCCTTGTCAAATGTCACATGATACATTTTAGAAGTGGTATTGCTGAATTACAGATCTACTAGACAATTTCTGCAATTCCATGATTATTATCTGTCTGAAAATGTAGCACATTATATGAGAAAAAGATTAGTATGTCTGAACACTTTCTACAGTTGACATTTACAAACTGATTTTTTTACTCAAAATTTAGGAATGAGAGTGGAGTATGATGCTGGTTTTAGGTTCTGCTAGTTATCTAGATAGTAGGAAAATTCTTTCATATATATTTTATAATTATGATAAAGTAAAATCTTAGTAAAACTTCATGTAATTTTAAGGCAGCACAGTTAATCCACAAATATATATGGAGGGGGAGATCTACATCATCTCTTTCCTTCATAGGACACATCATCATTTTTAATACCCTACCATATTATTTGTCCTATAACTAAGCCTTTAAAATGGATATTGTCATCCTCATTTTACAGATTGGAAAACTGAGTCTGGAATTAAAATAAATGAGCCTGTCAAAGCTCTCATGGGTAGTAAATGAAGAGTCTCTTCTGAGTCCACATACAGTGTTCATTTGTCTTTATTATAGCTGCTCCTGGGCTTCCCAGGTAAACAATTTTTACAATGGTAAAAAATCTGCCTGCCAGTGCAGGAGGCACAGGAGACAGGACTTCATTCCCTGGGTTGGGAAGATCCCCTTGAGGAGAAAAGGGCAACCTGCTTGCTCCACTATTCTTGCCTGAAAAGTCCATGGATAGAGGAGCCTGGCGGGTCCCAAAAAGTCAGACATGACTGATCGACTGAGCATGCATACGTAGCTGCTCTACATTGTATTAATGCATTGCAGATCATACTGTTACGCCAGCATTAGAATTGATAAAAGTACAGTATGATAAAACAGCACTATAGAGAATAGACACTATGGGGAGTAGTAGTTTTGGTGTAAATACTGTTGAATCAAGTCACCTTGGAGCTATTGTCAGTGCCCCTAGCTTTGTGGTCCCCACTGTGTCATTCATCAGAAGGCTGACTCCATTTGTGATTAGTGGGTGCAGAATGAAATGATTTCCTGTTTATCTTCTACTCCCTCACTCTCAAGATTTGTTCCATTGTCTCAGATGGTTGTGACAGTTTTCCTGCCTCCTCCTAGCTCTCTCTGCTGCAGCTGTTCTGTTCTGATATGGATAATCTCCTGGGTTCATTTATGCTGTAAGAAGCAATGCTATTCAGTGCACACAACCAAGTCCTTCTCAGGGGGCATGGGTTCCTGAGTCCTAGGCCTGAGTCTGCCTCTGCTGCTGCTGCTTCTAAGTCGCTTCAGTCGTGTCCGACTCTGTGTAACGCTATGGACTGTAGCCCACCAGGTTCTTCTGCCCATGGGATTCTCCAGGCAAGAATACTGGAGTGGGTTGCTGTGCCCTCCGGTCACCTGTTATTTCAGGCCTCAGTTGAGAACGGACATACTTCAGTCTAAAAAGCACAGGGTTATTTTTGAGAAACACATGCAAGAATCCGGAAAATTATAAAACAGAATAATTTTAGCAAAGTCATCTAGTGTCTCTGAACCTCGTTGCTGAAATTTCTGAAAATTTGAACATGATGTTTGTGGGCGATATATGTTTATTTTCTATCACTCTTTTCAGAATCTTAAATTGTATACTCAACTCACCGTGGCATGGACACTTTTTGTTGGTTTTCTGAACGTGCATTGCTTATTTTTCGTTGGTTCCTTCACCATCATTTCCTTTGTTTCTTATTGAACCTTTCCTTATGTGCCCCCAGAAGATGGCTGGGGACACTGTGATGAATGGCAGAGCCTGGCTAAGTTGGAGGGTTGGGAGGGCTGCTGTAATAAATGCCATGGTGAAGGTACTGGGTGCTTTATGGGAGTAGGGACAGACAGCTTCTGACCCAGCTTGGAAGACTGGGTAAAATTTCCCACAAAGGTGAATCGAGTAAAACTAACTTCCTTAACAGGGCCCCCAGACCACAGCACAATCTGCTTCACCGTGACTTTTCTGAGTCTATTCTTTCTGTCACCCAGGCATGCCTGGCTTCAGCCTCATGGGTCCCCTTGCCAGCCACAAGCTCTCCAGGCCCATTCCCACCACAGGGATTTTCCCGGCTCTTTTCTCTGCCTGAATCTTCTTCCCAGAGGTCCACGGGGCTCATTTCCTTGCCTCCCTCACATTTTGGATTAAATGCTGTTTAACCAATAAGGTCTTCCCTGCCTTCCCTACTTAAAAGGACACTTCTGCTAACCCTGCTCTGGTGTCCTTTGTAGGAATTTGTAACCTCAAGTATACTGTATAAAATATTCATTAATTTTAAAAACTGTCTCTCTCCACTGTAATGGGGCTTCCCTGATGGCTCAGTGGGTAAAGAAACTGCCTGCGATGCAGGAGACATAGGAGATGTGGGTTCAATCCCTAAGTCAGGAAGATCCCTAAGAGAGGAAATGGCAACCTACTCCAGTATTCTTGCCTGGAGAATCCCATGGACAGAGGAGCCTGGCGGGCTACAGTCCATGGGGTCTCAAAGAGTCAGACATGAGTGGAGTAACTCAGCATGCATGCACGCACTGGAATACGTGTTCTATGTGGGCTGGGGTTTCCCCTGCCTGTTCTGTTAAGTGTAATGAATTTTGAGCTCTCGGAATAGGGCCCTGTAAGGATTACCAGTGCATGAGCCAAGCACTGTATGGAAACTTTCCATGCATTATCTCATTTGATCCTTACAAATAAGCTCTGTGAGGTCCAATTAGCTCCTCCCTATTACAGCAGATGGCACCCCACTCCAGTACTCTTGCTTGGAAAATCCCATGGACGGAGGAGTCTGGTGGGCTGCAGTCCATGGGGTCGCACAGAGTCGGACACGACTGAAGTGACTTACCAGCAGTAGCAGCAGCATTACAGCAGAAACTGCAGCTTCAAGAGCATATAGCCACTTCCTCAGGCCTCTGGTAACAAGTGGTCCAAGCAGATTTTGAATCTCAGTAAATGCTGCTGGAGTCTACATGCTGATTCTTTATCCTTAAATCTATACAGGAAACAGAATATCATGGTTTGGGGGCACTGGGAATCATTTCTGGTGATGGGGGTGTGATGACTGTAGGTGGAGCGTGTCAGAAATTGAGGCGGTGAGGCTGGCAGGAGGCCATGATAAAGGCCCTCTGTTGGCTTTGTGATGCAGTTCATTTTTTATACACGACAGCTATGGAAGGATGCGAAGCAGGGGGTGATGTGATCACACTTGGGTTCAGGAAGATCACTCCAGCTAAAGGATGAATAAATTGAAAGAAATCAGTGTTGTGTTTGGGAAGCCAGTTAGGAGGTTATCAGAGTAGTCCAGGCAAAAAAAAAAAAAAATTGACAAAGAGCTTAACCAGGTGAATGCCAGGGGAAATGGGAGAGGGAGGGTGAATTCAAAAGACTTTTAAGGCAAAATGGACTGAATTGTAGTGAAAGTAGGTATGGAGAGCATGTGAAAAAGAGTCTTGGGAGACACATTTCTAGGAAGGATGGGTAATGAAAAATTCTGTTTTCTTACTCTATCGACTCTTTTCTACTTTTCTCTATATTAAAAATGTACTGTTGTTGTTGTTCAGCCCCTAAGTTATATCTGACTCTCTGTGACCCCATGGACTGTAGCCTGCCAGCTCCTCTGTCAATGGAATTTTCCAAGCAAGAATACTGGAGTGGGTTGCCATATCCTATTCCAGGGTTATATAATATTAAATATTATATATATATATATATATATATATGAATTCCACTAAGAAACCATGTTGTGTGATTTTTAAATGAGAATTTTGTCAATTAAAAAAAAAAACTATGAGTTTTTTTTTTTTTTTTTTTTTTTAATGTGCTAACAATTAGGGATGTATCACCCTTGCACATTCATCGGCAGGACTTGTTTCATGAGGAGGAGCCAGAGATACTGGCTCTGTGAATGCTTGTCAGGAAATCACAAATGCTCCCGGGAGAGCCCTTTGAGTATGGCAAAAAATAAACAATAAATGTAGTTTATTCACTAGTAATACAAAAGGGGGCGGCAGAGGATGAGATGGTTAGATAGCATCACTTACACAATGGACACGAATTTGAGCAAACTCCAGGAGAACGGGAAGGACAAGGGAGGCTGGCGTGCTGTAGTCCACGGAGTTGTGAAGAGTCAGATATGACTTAGTGATTGAACAACAATAGAATTATCACTAAATTATTATGCAATTTAGTAACAATCCTTCCCCTCCATCCCCATCCACTAACAGCTCACCCTCCAAAACGTTGCTTCCCTAGCTCTGACTGGAAAAGTAAGTTCCCTGAATATGAAGATGGACTGCTGCTGATTATAGCCAATGCAGTGGCCTGCTGTTAGCAGTTCTTTCATTATGCCTGGCAGAGTTATCCACAGTCTCTTTATTATTTCATCTTTTGTGCTATAGAAGAATGTTTCAAAGTTCAGTGCTTCACGATTTTTTGTTAATTTGTTAAGCTTGTTTATATAATAGATGTGAATGTTAATAGAACTTCTTTTTAGAGAATGAGAGGATTAAGGATAAGCCCCTCGGATCTTCATCGCCTCATCTCTAAACCAGGGAGAATAGCTCCCATGTAGGTGTGGTGTGTAGGAAACACATGAGATAATGTCTGTAGAGTTTCTTGGAACAGAGAGCAATAAAATTGCAAGTGTTCACCAAATGGAAACTAGGAGTAAGAGGATTAGTATTATCATTAAAATGATTATTGTTTTACTTATCCATGTAATTTTACCTAGAAAAACCTTCTGGTGTTTACCTGCAAAGCTGGCTGTCTTGATTGTCTTTATTAAGAAGTAAAAGTTTAAGTTGGAGAAAATAGTTTTATTTGGTAAAGTAAGCTATGATTAGAAGAAATTGCTTTATTTAATTTTTACAATTAAAACCCAATATCTATCTTGCAACAAATTACCGGGTCATATAGGGGTTCCCAGGCGCTGCAGTGGTTAAGAATACACCTACTAATACAGGAGACCTGGGTTCGATTCCTAGGTCAGGAAGATCCCCTGGAGTAGGAAATGGCAACCCACTCCACTATTCTTGCCTGGGAAATCCTATGGACAGAGGAGTCTGGTGGGCTGCAGTCCAAGGGGTGCAAAGAGTTGGACATTACTGAGCATGCATGCATGCACAGTAGGTCATATGACCCTAATTTGTTTGTTTACATACAATTGAGCACAACCTGACACTCAAATTACCAGAAAATTCAAATTTGTTATGAGAAAGTCATGAAAGATGAGATTGTGACCTGTTCGTGTGTTCATTGTGATGGCTGTCATTTTAATTTCTATTTTAAAGAAATCCAACCAGTTTTGGCAGAGCATGGGTTATACAGATCACTGTGGTCCTCATGATTCCCTGAGTTTTTATGCTTATCAAGTTCACGCATACACTTCATCTGCTGCCCTCCATTTGAAAGAGTGGCGCCAGGTCTAGTGAAGAAAAAGGTCTTAGTAGTCAGCATGTTGTTGATATTCCTATTAGCTATTTATCTGGGTTTTGTCTAAAGGTAACAATCTGCTTATGGTGAACCTCATGGAATTGCTGATACTAAATTGTTTGGGGGCTTGCCTCATAGCTCAGTTGGTAAAGAATCCGCCTATGTTGGGCTTCCCTGGTGGCTCAGATGGTAAAGAATCTGCCTGCAATGCACAAGACCTGGGTTTGATCCCTGGATCAGGAAGATCCCCTGGAGAAGGACATGGCAACCCACTCCAGTATTCTTGCCTGGAGAATCCCATGGATGGAGGAGCCTGGTAGGCCATAGTCCACGGTGTGGCAAAGAATCAGACAAAACTGGATGTTTACAATAAGCCTAATGTCCTTTTCTTTCTTTGTAGCCTTTATGAAGTTTTTGTTTCTTTACTAAGGGTTCGCCTCCAATCTTCCATCGTTCTGTGAAACTACCAACCTATAAAACTGAAAACTACCAACCTATAAAAGTTGTTAATATAGTACATGTAACTGTAGTTTTGAGAGCCATCTTCACATTTAAATTAGAAAGGATCTTTCTTGGGCAGGGGCGGGAAAGGGGTGGTGGATATTCCTATCTGTCTTAAGATTTAAAATTCTGTTGGCATCAAGCACAGATTCTGAGCTCATGATTTCTCTCTGAAAGCAAAATTGCCCTGAAAAGCCTGTCATCTCTTGGGACATGCTCATAAGTGTGTTGAACACAGGTCACTGTGAAACAAATGGAAACAAAGAGGTGGCATTTCTTTGCTTCTTTTCCCAGATGTGCAGACCTTGTAAAAATGTGTCCTTCTCATCCCTGAAATCACGCAACTGTAGCATTTTTACCATCACAACAGTTTAGAACTGTTGAGAGCTCAGTTTGTTTTCTCCAAACCCTTCATGTTACCCATGAGGAAGTGGAGACGTGGGCAGGATGCAGTGACTTGGAGCTTTGACCTGGAGGCAGTCGCTCAGTCATCATGATGGAACGACACCGTCATCCTGCCTGGAGCTCTGTAGGCTGTTGCTCTGCGGGATTGCAGCAGAGACTTCTAGTTTACACCGTGTGTTTTCAAGCTGTGTTTTAAAGGAATGTGATTGGAAACTCACTGCAGCTGCTCAGGGTAATCTGTCCCTTGGACCATTTAAACCATGACATTTCCACTTCCCAGAGAATATTTCCCTTCATTCTAAAGTTTAAGAAGGCCCTTTCCTTCTTAAAGATAAGTCTAGTGGTTACGACTCCATGCTTCCCCTGCAGAGGGCACAGGTTCCATGCCTGGTCCTGTGGCATGCCTGCATGCTATACAGTGCAGCCAAAAACTCCAACCAAAGAAGCAAGTTTAAGAAGATATGCATTCCTTTTCTCTTTGAGCACTTTATAAAGTGCAGTCTTATAGAAAAGAGATGAGGAATACTGATTATTGGCAAAATACCATGTAAATGCAAAGGCAGTCTGCAATAATTAGGAGTCATTGAGTTAGCTTGTCTACAAACCATTAAAAAATAAATACAGGTTTGGGAAATAATTGTCTTTATACTGGATTATGAATATTCTACTGATGATTTTACCATGGATTTTAAAATCCAGGTTTAAATATATGACTTAGGAGAAAGTACAGATTAGCTGCAAATGAAACTTGTTCATTTTCTGCCGCTGTTTGACACGGAGTTTGTGCAGTGCTGAGAATACTTCAGGTTGTTTTGGTGAAATTTTTAACATCTTGTTGGAGTTTACATTCTGACACCGAAGCTTCATATTCTGGTTAATGCACTGCATTTAAGAGAGAGTTTAAAAGTCTGGAGTCTCCACTATGTGTCTGTGAATTTCTAAGTGATGTGTAGAGAAGGGTAAGTAAGATATGTTAGAAACTAGAAGCGGGTGAGATAAGCCATAAGAATGTGACTGGTAGCAGTGCAAACTGAACCTTAAGAAAAAGGTGAATTTATAAATCAATGCACGATTGACCGACAAATAAATAGTGTGGAAAATGTGGTTTAAATTACGTTGTGAGGACACATATTCTAATCCAAGAAAATTAATAATTATCTGTATTCAATTATTACATTTTCCACATGTTTCATTTGTGCATTCTAATTCCCTCTCCCTTTCTTTTCCTTGTCATTCATACGTGTTTATTTCAGTGATATGTGTTTTGTTGTTTTCCTTAATCCCATTCTGAACAGCAGAATACGTGCCAGTGTATTTAGCTTCTTGGTCTGTGTGTTGCTTTTCTATCCAAAGTTAAGGTCCCTTAGATTACCTGCAACTGAATCTTTGAACACCTGCAAGGTACCAGGAACTGGGCCCAGGTCAGTGTCTTCTCATACCTTTCACCTTCTGTTTATTGTGAAACGTGTCTGGATTCACATTGCACTGAGTTTGTTGACCTTTATAATTGTAGCAAAAGAACTAAGAAATTAAAGGACTCTCATTTATTTTCCTCCACGTTTATTCAGTGTCCTCATGTACATTCAAATGGAATCCTTTGATTTTGAATGCCTTCACTATCTACACATGCTCACATTTTATGAGTGTACCCAGATGTTGGGGGGATAATGTGCAAATAGCCCTGAGTAAATTGTGTTCAGATCAGCTATGGAATATTGTGTGTTAGGGCGCGCGGGCAGTCCTCGGCACCTGGCCCTGTCTCTGTCATCCTACTTCCATCTGTTGCTTGCTAGTAAATATTATCACCAGCCCAGCAGAAGTGTCCTGGGCTTCACACAGGGAGAATAACTTTCACAGAAAGATCTACTTGTCTCATAAGAGAATGTGAGGTTGCCATACATTAAGCCAACGTGCTACCACTGCGTGTCTTCCCCCTGAAAATCAGAGAGAGTTCGGATGCTACATGACTCTGTGCTGTGATTCAATGTCTGGAAGCTACAGAGAGGCCACTGTGCTGCTCCCAGGTGCCCGGGGGGAGAGTAAGCAGTGCGTTTACCTGCACAGAAGGACGGCAAGCTGTTGCAGTCATTTCTATGGAGACAGCTTGTCTGTTTCCTGCTATATGGTGATAATTACTTCAAAAGGTGGCTAGGGGGAGGCTGCTGAGAAAAAGTAACCCTTTCCTGACGGGTCAGGAGATTCTTCTATCAGGTAATTAGTAAACTTGCAGGTAGCTGGCAAGATCTTCCTTTCTGAGGTGTGTAAGCCAGTTTTGTTTTTCTTTTTTTTTTTAAAGAAATCACGCAAAAACTCTTGTAACATGTATTCTGGAATGGTCAGTGGTGACAAATGACTCTATAATTAAGATAACTGTGTAGTAACAAAAAGCGTTGGCTTGTACAAAGAAGTGAGTCTTTATACTTTCTGTTGCATTTCTTCTCCCTTTCTGAACTTACCTTGATGGAAATGGAAAAAGAATGGTTTGTTTACTCAAGAGGCAAGATCACTGAGAGAGTCCTTTAACAAGAACACAGTGGAGGTGCTGTGGAATAGCTATCAGGTACAAGGTCAGGTTTGCTAAGGAAATCACACCAACACTATATGATATCACTTGTATGTGAAACCTAAGAAAGCCGCATGCATAGAAACAGAGCCTACAAATGGGGATTACCAGGAGCTAGGGTAAGTGGGTGGGGAGTAATGGGAGATACTGGTCGTCCAACTTCCAACTGTCAGATGAATGTATCCTGGGGATCTAAATATACAATGCTTTAGCCACCTGATGTGAATGAAGAGTGGACTCATTGGATAAGACCCTGATGCTGGGAAGGATTGAGGGCAGAAGGAGAAGGGGGTGACAGAGGATGGGCTGGTTGGATAGCATCACCAATTCAGTGGATATGAGTTTGAGCCAACTTCAGACGATAGTGAAGGACAGGGAAGCTTGGCATGCTGCAGTCCATGGGGTCTCAAAGAGTCAGACACGACTTGTACACAACAATGTACATGCATCGTGATTGTTGTTAACAACATTGTACTAGAAAGATGTTAAGAGAGTAGATCTTAACCGTTCTCACCACAAAAAAAAGAAATGGTACACCATAAAAAAAGTTGCATCTGAATAAACCCACAGTACACTGAAAATATGCTAAGTTGAAAATGCATTTAATACACCTAACCTACTGAACATCATAGCCTATTCTACGTGTGTGTATGCCAGGCCCCTTCAGTCATGTCCAATTCTTTGTGACCCTGTGGACTATAGCCCACCAGGCTCCCCTGTCAATGCCATTCACCGGCCAGAATACTGGAGTCGGTTGCCATTCCCTTCTCCAGGGAATCTTCCTAACCAAGAAATCGAACTCACGTCTCTTACGTCTCCTGCTTTGGCAGATGGGTTCTTTACCACTAGCATTGCCTGGGAAGCCCATATTCTACCTTAAGTGTGCTCAGAACACTTACATTAGCTTACAGTGGGGCAACATCATCTAACACAAAGCCTGTTTTATAATAAAGTATTGAATGCATCACGTAATTGGTTGAATACTGTACTGAAAGTGAAAAACAGAATGGCAGTATGGGTTCCTAATGGTTGTTGGTGTGTTGCTTGTTGACCCTGGTGATTGTGTGGCTGGCTGGAAGCTGAGGCTCACTCAGGCTAGCTTCAGTTCAGGTCAGTAGCTCAGTCGTCTCTGACTGTTTGCGACCCCATGGACTGCAGCAAGCCAGGCCTCCCTGTCCATCACCAACTCCCGGAGTTTACTCCAACTCATGTCCATTGAGTCGGTGATGCCATCCAACCATCTCATCCTCTGTCGTCCCTCCTCCTCCCGCCTTTAATCTTTCCCAGCATCAGGGTCTTTTCCAGTGAGTGAGTTCTTCACACATAAGGTGGCCAAAGTATTGGAGTTTCAGCTTCAGCATCAGTCTTTCCAATGAATATTCAGGACTGATTTCCTTTAGGATGGACTAATTGGATCTCTTTGCTGTCCAAGGGACTCACAAGAGTCTAGCTTAAACCTCAAGATAATGTGTTATTCCCTATAGCAGGGCACACAGAGATAGGTTGGATCCCGAGTCTTGCCTCTCCACTCTTCTTTTAGTCCTGCTGTCCTCTGCTTTGGACTCAGTATTCAGGCAGGTGGGAAGCAAGCTGCAGCACATGTGGATGTGACAATTTCCAGACAGAGAAGAAGCTAGCTCTTCAAAGGTCTCTTTCTTAGTAGCAAGACCACATATCACAGAAGCCTCGCCCACCCCTCACACATCTGCCCTCCAGTTTCAAAGTGGTACATCAATGAATCAGCACTGTCAACGTGACCAGGATGACCAGGATTTGCTTGGTAGACCCTTCGTGATCTCCTGCCTTCACCTTCTAATTACCCCCTCAACACACCCTGACCTACAGGAAAAGTAGACTCCTGACTGAATCCTTGTCCTGGGGAGGAATTGTTATCTGGTAAGCATGCCATCACTGTCTGCTCTGGGCATGGTGATGCTTAGGAAGGGCATGGAGGATGAGAAACAGGTTAGGCAAATATGGAGAGAAAAGTTAGTTAAGAATAAAAGAAAGACACTGCTTCATCAAATAGATGAGAGTTTCAAAAGCTGTTTAGCAGTACCCGGTGTGAGAGAAATGGTGCAAAGTAAGGTGATAAGAAGGTTATTAGTTAAATGGGAAGGGACATTTCAGTGACTGTGTAGGGACAACGTGCTATGCCGCTTCAGTTATGTCTCCTTGTGATCCTGTGGACTGTAGCCCTCGAGGCTCCTCTGTCCATGAGATTCTCCAGGCAAAAATACTAGAGTAAGTTACTATGCCCTCCTCCAGGGGATCTTCCTGACCCAGGGAACAAACCCATGTCTCCTGTGTCTCCTGCATTGCAGGCAGATTCTTTACCCACTGAGCCAAAAATCAGGTTAAACAGAGGCAAGATCTTGAAAATAATGAAGATTCACTCTTGATTCAAAATATTTGACAACAAAGGCAAGATTGAAAGAAACATGACACCAGCTCAGGAGGACATATTTTGTGGAGCTGGTTTACATCTATTTGTTGGCATGTTTAAAGACATAGTTTGTAAGAGTCTTGAGCATATGTAGGTACAGAAAGGAAGCTGATGAGACTAGTAAAAGAAAGGGACCATTGAGTTATCCCATTTGAAAGAAGGCAGTGAAGCAATTATTTCAAAGTCCAGCCCTAAAGCTTTGAGCTTTGGATTGTAGTTAATATTACTAGCACATGAGAGAGTGAGATCCAGCCTGGATCAAAATTCCTTGACCTTATTACAGACTGAGTTTTACACTTTGGTTTTAGACTTCAATTAATTATAGTACTTTAATTGGGATAGAAATGGATATTAACATCATTTTTAATTCCCATTTTTCTGGCTTTATAGGGCTTCACACAAGGTCTGACATATACCAGATGCTCAGGAAATAGTATCTGAATTGACTGAGAAGGGAGCAACAGAGAATGAGATGGTTGGATAGCATCACTGAGTCAATGGATATGAGTTTGAGCAAACTCCAGGAGATAGTGAAGGACAGGGAAGCCTGGAATGGTGCAGTCCATGGAGTTGCAAAGAGTCAGACATGACTTAGTGACTGAACAACAAAATTGACTGAAAAAATAATGTGTATTTTAGACTCATTCCATGTGGTTCTATTGGAATGGTTGATTCCAGTTGTCAAGGCTAGGGATATGACTCATGCCTGGCCAATCTAGGACTTCATTGCCCTGATGGCAGTGGTTGGTTTCTGGATGGACATCACGCCATGAAGGGCCAATCAGAGTCCTTCCATGGAATGTGAATATAAGGATGCTGAGACACTATTGGGTTGGCCAAAAAGTTCATTCAGGTTTTTCCATATGCTTTTACAGAAAAACCTGCATTAGCTTTTTAGCCAACCCAATACATGTTTGTGTCCCCCCAAAACTCATATGTTGAAACCTAATCCTCTTAAGATAGTATCTGGAAACAGGGCTTTTGGAAGGTAGTTAGGCCATGAGGGTGGACCTTTTGTGAACTGAATTAGTGCCCTTATAACAAAGACCCAAGAGACCTTCCTTGTCTGTTCTGCCATGTGAGGACACAGTGAAAAGACTGACATCTACAAACCAGGAAACAGGTCTCAGCAGGCATTGTATCTGCTGAACCTTGATCTTAGAATTTGCAATCTCCAGAACTATGAGAAATAAATTTCTGTTATTTATAAGCCACCCAGACTTTGGTGTTTTGCTGTAGCATCCTGAACAGATGAAGTTACCCACTCCTGCTATATCATCTCAAAGTTCTAGAATATTGTAACCCCAGAAACATTGGTCTTCACCTTGACACCATGTGGAATATGTGTATTTGTCAATGGAACCAAGCACAGACCAGTAAAGACAAGAAATGGTAGTGAGTGTTTGGGGGAAAGAAAGATCAAAAAGACATATCTTCTTGGTTCCTAGAACCAGCTGTGCCTGAAACTCAGGTGCCCAGACTTTTCATTTATGGGAGTCAGAACATTTCAGTTTTTTTTTTTTTTTTTTTAAGCTAGGCTATAATGTACCACAGTCTTATTATCACAATATATTATAATAATGTTTGCTACATTTTACTGAAGGAAGAACAACCTTAACTCTTTTCATGATCTGCCTGGCTAACATTATTTTAACCAGGTTAACCTATGGAGTGGATCAAAGTATCATAATCTCATGGTAAACTTAATCCACTACTCCTGTCAATATCCAGTATTGTCAGAGGGCTATGCCTTAATAATATGTAATTTCCTAACTGAAGTTGATGGCTATTATAACATTACAGTGCTTTTTAGTTCATTTGAAAGCGTTTCATAGAATCTGCCTCGTATATTGTGGCCTCCTGAGCTGTCCAGAGAAAGGAGTACTGGGTTTCCTTTTAACTCTTGACTCAGTAGAGGTCCATGTGGTTTTTGTTCTTCAGTCGCTAAGTTGTGTCCAACTCTTTGCAATTCCACAGACTGCAGCACTCCAGGCTTCCCTGTTTTTCACTATCTCCCAGAGTTTGCTCAAACTCATGTCCGTTGAGTTGGTGATGCCATCAAATCATCTCATCCTTTGTCACCCACTTCTCTTCATGCCCTCAATCTTTCCCAGCCTCAGGGTCTTTTCCAGTGAATCGGCTCTTTGTATCAGGTGGCCAAAATTGTGAAGCTTCAGCTTCCACATCAGTCCTTCCAATGAATATTCAGGGTTGATTTCCTTTAGGATTTACTAGTTTGATCTCCTTGCTGTCCAAGGGACTCTCAAGAGTCTACTCCAACACCACAGTTCAAAAGCATCAATTTTTTGATGCTCAGCCTTCTTTATGGTCCAGCTCTCATATCCATCCATGACTATAGGAAAACCCATAGCATTGCCTAGACAGACTTTGTTGGCAAAGTCATGTCTCTGCTTTTTAATATACTGTCTAGGTTTGTCATTGGAGAAGGCAATGGCACCCCACTCCAGTACTTTGCCTGGAAAATCCCATGGATGGAGGAACCTGGTAGGCTGCAGTCCATGGGGTTGCTAAGAGTCGGACACGACTGAGCAACTTCACTTTCACTTTTCACTTTCACACCTTGGAGAAGGAAATGGCAACCCACTCCAGTGTTCTTGCCTGGAGAATCCCAGGGACGGGGGAGCCTGGTGGCTGCCGTCTGTGGGGTCACACAGAGTCGGACACAACTGAAGTGACTTAGCAGTAGCAGCAGGTTTGTCTTAGCTTTTCTTCTACAGAGCAAACATCTTTTAATTTCATGGCTGCAGTCACTGTCCACAGTGATTTTGGAGCTCAAGAAAATAAAATCCACCGCTGTTTCCATTGTTTACCCATCTGTTTGCCATGAAGTGCTGGGACTGAAAGCCATGATCTTAGTTTTCTGAATGTTGAGTTTTAAGCCAGATTTTTCACTCTCCTCTCTCACCTTCTCCAAGAGACTCTTTAGTTCCTCCTCACTTTCTGCGTTAGGGTGGTATCAACTGCATATAGCTCTAGCCAATTCTATTCAGGTAAAATACAGTCTTGAACTTCTGATGTCACCACACAGAAAATCTTGGCTCCCCTTGATGAATATTTTGTTAAGCTGCAGCTTTTGAACAGTAAATGAAAGCACATTTCTATCAGAGTAGGAGGTAACTCCAAGCTGGCGTGCAGAGGATTGATGTGATATGGAAATAGCTATCTGGATTATTTTCCTGACAGAGAAGGGAATTCCAACATTACGTATTTGCTTCATTGTCAATGCCAACTAATTTTTAACTTCTTATTATCGAAGTTTTGATCTATTTCCTGCTCATCAGTGATTTATGATGGAGTGGACATTTTTTTCTGCTCTGATGAAGGAATCCTTCTCTCTCTTTTTCATTCACTGTACATTTATGGAATGTATAGTGTATATGGACTATATGTATATATTATTGAAATGTATGTATACATTATTGGATCAGAATAATATTTTGATAGGGTAGAAAATAAGGAAAAAACATTCCCAACATAAATGGGACTCCTGAAGTGTTCTCCCTGAAATGTCTTGAATCAGATTAACCTGATCTTTGCTGCAAATCTGAACTCCTTGTTAGAAATGTCCTGGACAAGCACCATCAAAATCTAAATAAGTATTTGGTGAGGAAATGACATGTACCTATGATCATAGTAGAATTTACTCATAAAATATTCTTTTCACATTTTTGAACAACAGTAATTGGAAAATACAGCTACTTGAATGCATAGGTTTGAGTATGTCAGCATATACACTTTTTTTAATTGCTCACATTTGTTAAATATATTATTATGCATCAGAGTTTTAAATATTTCCACTAGAAGCCCTTTCTGCCTGTCAATATTTTTTCATGTTAACCTCTGTTTCTAGGGAATGGCCATCACTATAATAATCTCTCTGGTGTTACTTTACTGGAAAACCACTTAGAACCAAAAAGATCAGCAGACAGTCAATTAAGTAGAAAATGAAGATTGGTTTATGATGGAAGCAACCAATTGAGAACTATCCTTTTAGAGAGGATGAGATAATTTTGAAAAAATGGAATATTTGGTCAACTTTATATCATTTACTGGTAATAAATTAATTTACATAAAAGGGAAACAGATTCAGAATTAATTGGAATAGTACATTTCATAGGAAATGTCTTGGGATTGAGAATTTGCAGTTAAATCTGTGGCATCTAAAAAATCATACAAATGAGCTTATTTATAAAATAGAAATTGACTCACTGATAGAGAAAACAAACTAATGGTTACTAAAGGGAAAAGGGAGTTGAGGGATGATCTAGAAACTTGGGAGTAACATACAAACACTACTGTATATAAAATAAACAACATGTATAGCATAGGGAACTATATTCAATACTTTATAATAACCTATATGGGAAAAGAATCTGAAAAATAATATACATATGTATGTATAACCGAATCACTCTGCTGTACACCTGAAACTAACACAGTATTGTATTAACTATACATGAATAAAAATAAATTCATTAAAAAATGTATTTGAAATCAAGAAGAATAGCAGAAAACCTTAGTAAACAAAAAATACAATTTGTGCTCTGTTATGTCTGACTCTTTGCAACCCCAAGGACTGTAGCCCACCAGGCTCCTCTGCCCATGGGCTTCTTCAGGAAAGAGTATTCAAATAGGTTGCCATGCCCTCTTCCAAGGAGATCTTCCAGACCCGGGGGTTGAACCTGTGTATGGAGGTGGATTCTTTACCACTAGTGCCACCTGGGAGCCTCCAAAATATGGCATAGATTTGGGATTATAAGAGTTTTTTTTTTTTTCCAAGTATGAAAGAGGCTTGAAAGAGTTACATCTAGTTTTCTTTAACTTTTTTGTGCATCCAAAGACATTTAGACTACGTTTAGTGTTCTAATTGCTACCGTAAAACTTTGGAGATTTACATCGCTCGTAAATATACCTTCATTTCCAATTTCTGAGCTTCTTCCTACTGTATTTAATCACTGATTTCCTCTGCAGTCTTCTCCCTGACTTCTCACCCCATATATCAGCCTCTAAAAGCCCAGGATCGACAATGCTGAAGATGTGTGAAACATTTATTTCACTTCCATATTTTATGACTTTTCTAAGAACTTCCCACCTCTTAATAATTGTGACCTGTTTCAGAAAGACCCAGAAATCATGGCAACATTCAGCTATAATGTAGACTTTCTTACCACATCTAAGGCCTATCTCGCTAGGTAGAAAACTACTTTAGAAAGCTGTCTTTTTACCTGAAAGGTGATAGAGAAAAAGGGGTCATTTATGTAAGTCCTTGAAAACTGTCATGCATGGGTTCCATTCTTTTTTTTTTAAGTCATATTTGGTGAATTTACAAGTGTTTCATTCACAGGGGAAATTTTTGATTGATGCTACATTAAAAATCTCTTCAGGATCACCTATGATTTGAAAGACAGCAGAAAATATAAAAGGGAAAAGAATAAACAAATAAAAAGAGATAAAAGTTGGAGAGGGCTAGACTTACACAGAGGATGTGAGAGAAGACGGGGTGTTGGGGCAGGGGTCAGGACTGGCTTGCTCCAGTTTCTGCAGGGTTTCTCTCTTGTGTTTCCCTTCCTCCCATTCCTCTGCAGTTGCCAAACAGAGGCCACCCCACCCCCTCCTGGATTCCAAGTCTTTACTCACTTGGAGGAACACAGGTTCCATTTAGATAAGTCTCTGCTGGCCATGCTGGTGGATGTTTCAAAAATAAGATTATGAAATTAAAACAAGGGGAGTAGATGCTGTAGATGACAAGCTTTAATTCTGCGACACTGATTGGTTTATTTCCCATTTCAAGTATGTGTATGGCATATCATGTGCTTTTTTTGTTTTTGTAAATGCTATACTTTCTTTCAGAGAAGGCAATGGCACCCCACTCCAGTACTCTTGCCTGGAAAATCCCATGGATGGAGGAGACGGTAGGCTGCAGTCCATGGTGTCGCTAAGAGTTGGACATGATTGAGCGACTTCACTTTCACTTTTCACTTTCATGCATTGGAGGAGGCAATGGCAACCCTCTCCAGTGTTCTTGCCTGGAGAATCCCAAGGACGGGGGAGCCTGGTGGGCTGCCGTTTATGGGGTCGCACAGAGTCGGACACAACTGAAGCGACTTAGCAGCAGCAGCAGCAGCATACTTTCTTTAGTTGAATGCCTTTCAGAGTAGTTCCATCTGCAGTTTGACTTTGGAGTATTTAAATGAACTCAGAAATTCTGTCTTCCTTAAGTAGGTTATAAAGCTCTTAATAAAACTTGGCATATGTTATATCTAACAGGCTCATTGTGTGTGCGTGTGCTCAGTCATGTCCAAGTCTTTGCAACCCCCTGGACTCTAGCCTGCCAGGCTCCTCTGTCCATGGGATTTCCCAGGCAAGAATACTGGAGTGGGTTTGCCATTTCCTTCTCCAGAGGAACTTCCCAACCCAGGGACCAAACCTGCATGTCTCGAGCCTCCTGCACTGGCAAGCAGGTTCTTTACCACTGCACCACCTGGAACAGGCTCATTAAAACTCTCTTTTTGAAAGTCAGTGGATTATTTCATGAAGCAAAAAAGTTCTAGATATTATTTTACTTCAAAATCTGCTGATATGTCTTATACTTGGCATTCAAAAGGCATTCAGAGAGTCAGAACCTAGACTAACCAAATTCCGTACTTGTTTGGGATCCAAAGTCATCACATTTACTTGCTTGTGTTTGTGGATGACTTTTTCTGGTAATTAGGTACTTGAGTTTCCCTGGTGGCTCAGACAGCAAAGAGTCTGCCATCTGTGTGGGAGACCCGGGTTCAATTCCTGGGTGAGGAAGATCCCTTGGAGAAGGAAATGGCAACCCATTCCAGTATTCTTGCCTGAAAAATCCCATGGACAGAAGAGCCTGGCAGTCTACAGTCCATGGAGTCACAGGGAGTCATACATGACTAAGTGACTTCACTATGTCCACTATTTCCTATTTCCACAGATCTGTTTTCCAAACCTCTATAAATATATATGGCTTCACTTTTTTTTTTTTTTTTTAAAGCAGATGAGTATGCCAAAGTCTGGTCAATATAGTTTAAATTGAATTGACTTTCCTAAGATCTTGAGCTTATCCACTCATAATTATGGTCTGGGAAACAAAGTGAAGTTGCTCAGTCATGTCCAACCCTTTGAGATCCCATGAACTATAGCCTACCAGGCTTTTCCATCTATGGGATTTTCCAGGCAAGAGTACTGGAGTGGATTGCCATTTCCTTCTCCAGAAGGTCTAGGGGAGCTGCCCAAATCAAAAACCTTGCCCGGAGCCAACACCTGGGAGTCTTTCCTCTTCCTTTCTGTGGTTGTGAGGACATTTGTCATTGATCAATGATAAAGCCTGTGGCTAGCATCTTAATGGAGATAAATGAATATATTCAGTTTTGAATCCCATTCTGTCTATTTGAAATAATAAAGTCCTTCCTAAAGTGTCACTTCAATTTTTGTGTAAAAATCAGTTTTTCCTGATACTGAATCAGGAAAAGTACATCAGCATGCTAACATCAACTTGAATCCTTAATGCTTTTGGCTAGAGGCCATTGTAAAACTTCCAGAACAATAAAACACAGCCTTTGGAATAAGATTTTAAAATGCAAGAAAAAGAAGATTAGACCAAATAATCCCCAGATGTGAAGCCCCAACATCCCAAGTTAGTTTTAAGTTATAAAAAATAAAATATCTACATAATTATTTACTGCAATTTCAAATAAGCCTTTGCTCAATGTTGGAAGCAGTTTTTCAGAAAAAAAGAATAATGCAAAGCCACAAACATGCCTCTGTACAGCGGCATTTGTAGCTCACTGTATATATAGCAGGAGCTATATCTATAAATAGATGGAAAGATCCGTATAATGAGAGATAAGTACAGGCAGTGAAATCAATAGCAAGAAGTTACGCCCTCCTGCTGCTCCACTCCTTGGGTGGAGAAATCAGATTGATTCCACCTAAGGAGCAGAAGTCCCAGCCTTTCTGAAAACTTTAGGAGGAATGTGTTTCCCAAATGGAGGTCCTGGATTTCCTGACTGTAAAACCTGTGAGTATGGAAGTGATAGACTAAAGCACTGGAAGGGGTTGCCTGATTTGTATCCCAAATTTGTGGACTTCACTTCAGTTTAGTAGACATCCAATGCTCTCGACTTGAAATGCAAAAGAATCCATTGGCTTCACACTAGAAAAGATTAAGAGTCTGCAGCTGCGGGTGGGGAGGTTAGGAGGCTTCCCTGGTTGCTCAGAGGTGAAGAATCATCCTCCCAGTGCAGGAGACATGGGTTCTATCCCTGATCTGGGAAGATACCATATGCCACCCAGCAACGGAGCCTGTGCGCCACAAGTATTGAGCCTGTGCTCTGGAGCCTGGGAGCCACAACTGCTGAGTTCATGTGTCACAACGACTGAAGTCGATGAGCCCTACAGCCCATGCTCTGAAACAGAAGTGCCCCACCGCTAGACAGCAGCCCTTGCCTGCCACAACTGGAGAAAAGCCTACTTGCAGCAACAAAGATCCAGAACAGTCAAAAATAAATAAATAAAAACATGCCTGTGGGGGAAAAAAAAAAAAAAAGAACAACAACAAAAAACTCTCCAACACATTTATTCTTTTCTATATGCAGAAAAGGGCCAGGCAACAATCTGTGTGTCTACCACTCAGACGCAGAAAGAGAACAATTTCCATTGATGAGGCAGGATGAGTGCTGTTTTACAATCACATTCCAGGACACTTTTATTTTTATCCAAAGGTATTCCTCCAACCTAATGTGGGGAAAAAAAAAATTTTTTTTAATTTTGTCATTTCTGACTATTGAGGTCATCCAGTCCATGGCACCCCACTCCAGTACTCTTGCCTGGAAAATCCCATGGACGGAGGAGCCTGGTAGGCTGCAGTCCATGGGGTCGCTAAGAGTTGGACAGAACTGAGTGACTTCACTTGCACTTTTCACTTTCATGCATTGGAGGAGGAAATGGCAACCCACTCCAGTGTTCTTGCCTGGAGAATCCCAGGGATGGGGGAGCCTGTTGGGCTGCCGTCTATGGGGTCGCACAGAGTCGGACACGACTGAAGCGACTTAGCAGCAGCAGCAATCTATGAAAACTTCTTTAAAACTTCCTCTCAGAGGATATGTGGATCTTTCTAGGCAAAGGCATTCTATCCTTCAATCTTTGTCCTTTTCTTAAGGCACTTGTTCTGTCCTGGGTCTTAAAGTTTTGGTTTCCTAGCTTGGATGCAAGCCTGTTGACTTGGGATCTTCCTGTTAGAAAGACATAGCCCTGGACAAGGGTGCAGAGCTTTACCAGTGTGCGAACATGTGTGTGTGCTCAGTTGTGTGTGAGTCTGCAACCCCATGGACTATAGGCTGCCAGGTTCCTCTGTCCATGGGATTTTCCAGGCAAGAATGCTGGAGTGGGTTGCCATTCCCTTCTCCAGAACATTCTTCAGCAGTGTGGTGAGGGTTAGATTTCAGCCTCCTCCAGAAACTTTTGTGGCAGTGCACAGACTGTTCAACTGGACATGGAGTCTATAATGTTATGTCAGGTTGGTTTGTGTAAATGCCTTTATCTCCCTTAACCTTAGGTTTCAGAATCATCTCATATTTCTTCTCCATCCTTTTCTAGTACAAATTAAATTTGTGTGAAGTAAATTTAATAATTGTTGTGCTCCCTGCATCCTGGTAAAGAGCTCAGATCTTTGGAAATTGTTTGCATTTCTTTGCTCATAATACATAGATTTTAAGTGGTTTTTATATAAAAAATACACTGCATTTTGTTTTCTTCTGACATATTTCTGCTGTATATCTTAAACATGACACCATACTTGGGAGGCAGGAGGGTAACTGGTCCATTTGGAAGGATAAAACAGAGGGATTCAGGCAAGGTAAGGCAGGAAAGGCTGAGGGGATTGACTGCCAAGTCTCCTTCCTTGTCACTGAGCTGCTCCCTGAAGACTGTTGTTGTTGTCATTCAGTTGCTAAGTTGTGTCTGACTCTTTGCAACCCCATGGACTGCAGGACACCAGGCTTTCCTGTTCACCATCTCCCAGACTTTGCTCAAATTCATGTTGATTGAGCAGGTGATGCTATCTAAACATCTCATCCTCTGCCTCCCTCTTCTCTTTTTGCCTTTGATCTTTCCCTGAAAACATATCTTAATCTTAGTTCTCAATCATACATCAATATTTTAAGATAGAAGAAGTGGATATATTTTATTTAATACATGTTCGATTGTGTAAATCTGCCATTTTGGAATGTTAAAACTATCCAGGAAAATAGTCATGTTTGATGTAATGTCCCATGAACATTAAAATGTAAAACAAATTATAACACCTGAAAGAGAGAAAGCCCTTATAGCCCTCAGACTATTTTCTTCTCAAGTGAAACCCCTAACGACAGTAACCTTGTATCTGTGGAAATATATTCAATAACAAGAATTACGCACAGATCTCAGGAGTTCTGTTTGTATCCTGCTGTATGCTAGAACTAGATACTTTGCAGTTTATATCAACCCTGTGCAACAACTCTTAAATATGTGTTATTATCCCAGTTCTGTATTCAAGCAATACAGATTAAGGTGCTCACTATCTCATTGCTACTGATGCTGGGAAGGATTGAAGGCAGGAGGAGAAGGGGACAACAGAGGATGAGATGGTTGGATGGCATCACCAACTGGATGGACACGAGTTTGAGCAAACTCCAGGAGATGGTGAAGGAACAGGAAGCCTAGCATGCTGCAGGCCATGGGGTCATGGAGTCGGCCACGACGTAGCAGCTGAACAACAAAAAGTAGTGGAGTCGAGATTCGCAGCCTCCATTCCCAGATGGTCTATGTACTCATCACCATACTGTGAGCTACATAATTTCCCTATTGGAATGCACTCTGTGCCAATTCCAAATATTAACCTAGTTACCTAAAAACACAATCAAGATTTTAGTTATTAGGCAGGATTCTGTTCCATTTGACCCAAAGAGAGCCAACACCCTGGATTCTGTGATACCAGATGACACCAAATGCAAACATTTCAGCGATTTCCCATTCTAAGGAGGCATTCCTTTAACTGGGGTTCTGCCTTCAAAGCAGTGGTTTCAGAATGCAATTAATGTGTTTTCGTTCTACAATTACATACTTAATCCTGCAGTGAAGAGCAGCTTCATACTTCATTCTCTGAACAAGAGCTGTTGGAACAGTTCGTTCTGTGGAAAATGGAAAACTAGGTAGTGGATTCCAGCTTTCCCTGATAAGTATTCATGGAGGGAAATAGCAAGTCAGATGAATTAGAGCTGATAATTTGGATGCAAATGATCTCAGCCTTCTGAGACTCAGGCAATGAACACATGATTTTCTGTGATATTTTGATTTATTCATGAGTTTATGTTATGAGGTTAAGGTATCTATTTAAATTTTTAAATGTCTCCTTAATACAATCAGTCATAAAAATTTAAAAAAAAAAAGTTGTTTTTTTTTTTTTCCCTCAAAGAATGACCCAACAGTGGTCTTTTTTCTTCAAGTGCTGTCTTGACATGATTTGATATGTGCATAAGTATTGGATGGACATATGATGTGTTGAATAAAGATATCAATGTTAGCAACCAATTTCTATTAGTATGGAGCAGCATTTTCCTTAGCGGCTTCAGCTGAGGCATTCAAATCTGAATGAACTTCAAGACTAAACCTTTCTAATTAACTCCTCTGTAGCTTAGAGATATGTTGGCAACGAAAGGAATTTGAAGAAGGAATGGCATCTGGTCTTGAAATGGTTTCTACCTTATTGGCTCCCTAGGAATTGCTACTCTGGAATGTTGCCATTCAAATCCCTTCTACCATCACTAAAATTAATTCAGCAAACTACCATAATTCAAGGACATCACTTAAGAGTTACTTAATGCTATTAGCCATGAATGCAGTGGTGAAATAAAGAATATCTTTTAATATTATTGTTTCACTTATCTAATATCTTATGATTATTTTCTTATTCTCCCTCAGTCAAATTCTGACTCCTTTCTGGATTATTTTATTAGACATAATCCTCATTTATTCAGTCTTTGAATTGAATGTGCAAGACTTTGTGAGAGTTTCAAATTTGACTTCATCCTCTCCCACTTATAAATACTGCACTAAATTTAGTATTTTAGAAGGGTAATTAAGAATAATTTTTATCCTGTGTTAATTGCAAACACATACATTCTATACATACACACCTATAATATTAATTCTTATGCTCTCAAGAGCACATCATATTTCAATGGCTTTTCAGGTTATTATTACTCCTTGGAAGGAAAGTTATGACAAACCTAGATAGCATATTGAAAAGCAGAGACATTACTTTGCCAACAAAGGTCCGTCTAGTCAAGGCTATGGTTTTTCCTGTGGTCATGTATGGATGTGAGAGTTGGACTGTGAAGAAAGCTGAGCATGGAAGAATTGATGCTTCTGAACTGTGGTGTTGGAGAAGACTCTTGAGAGTCCCTTGGACTGCAAGGAGATCCAACCAGTCCATTCTGAAGGAGATCAGTCCTGGGTGTTCTTTGGAAGGACTGATGCTAAAGCTGAAACTCCAGTACTTTGGTCACCTCATGCAAAGAGTTGACTCATTGGAAAAGACTCTGATGCTGGGAGGGAATGGGGGCAGGAGGAGAAGGGGACGACAGAGGATGAGATGGCTGGATGGCATCACCGACTCGACAGACAGGAGTTTGAGTGAACTCCGGGAGTTGGCTATGGACAGGGAGGCCTAGTGTGCTGCAATTCATGGGGTCATAAAGAGTTGGACACGACTGAGCGACTGAACTGAGCTAAGGAAAAAATTTTGATTTTACAGGAAAAGATATATTTTCTTCCAGCAATATCTCCATTAGTTCAGTTCAGTTCACTTCAGTTGCTCAGCATGAATCGCAGCACGCCAGGCCTTCCTGTGTGTGAGGCCTAGTGTGCTCAGACTCACATCCATCGAGTCAGTGATGCCATCCAGCCATCTCATCCTCTGTCGTCCCCTTCTCCTCCTGCCCCCAATCCCTCCCAGCATCAGAGTCTTTTCCAATGAGTCAACTCTTCACATGAGGTGGCCAAAGTACTGGAGTTTCAGCTTTAGCATCATTCCTTCCAAAGAAATCCCACGGCTGATCTTCAGAATGGACTGGTTGGATCTCCTTGCAGTCCAAGGGACTCTCAAGAGTCTTCTTCAACACCACAGTTCAAAAGCATCAATTCTTTGGTGCTCAGCTTTCTTCACAGTCCAACTCTCATATCCATACATGACCACTGGAAAAACCATAGCCTTGGCTAGATGGACCTTTGTTGGCAAAGTAATGTCTCTGCTTTTCAATATGCTATCTAATTTGGTCATAACTTTTCTTCCAAGGAGTAAGCGTCTTTTAATTTCATGGCTGCAGTCACCATCTGCAGTGATTTTGGAGCCCCCCAAAAATAAAGTCTGACACTGTTTCCACTATTTCCCCGTCTATATCCCATGAAGTGGTGGGACCAGATGCCATGATCTTCATTTTTAACTTGACTCTATTTTCCACTGACTACATGGACTGGCTGTATATATAAAATGTCAGTTGTGGATAGATGGAAACTCAAGTTTATGGTTGAATATTTCCTCTTTAGTGGGAGAATATGATTCTCGTTAATTATAGCTCCAATGATGGCTTCCCTGGGTGTCTCAGATGGTAAAGAATCTACAGGCAATGTGGAATACCTGTTAAACATGTGGAGACACGTGTTGAATCCCTGGGTTAGAAAGATCCTCTGGAGAAGGAAATGGCAACCCACTCCAGTATTCTTGCCTGGGAAATCCCATGGACAAGAGGAGCCTGGGGCCTACAGTCCATAGGAGAGCAAAGAGTCAGACAGAACTGAGAGACTAACTCTTTCAATTTCATGGATAGAGAACTTTAGGATAGTGGAGAACATTCAGATAATCTAATTTTTATTTAAAGTTTATATTCATGTCAATTATGCAGACACTTTTTTTTAGAATGCCATGGTCACTTTTTCTCCAGCAAGTCTGGCATGGAAAGTCATCTGCAGTGACTGAGTACCTTTTGTGTTTGAGTCTTACCTTTATTAAGACACCAATTAGGTGCATTTCTTTAAAATGATAATCTTAAAAATAGCTAGGAACCCTTTGGTTCTTTCCAGACTCCTCAAACTCGCTTTAACTCATGACGTAATACAATCCTTCTTGACCTAATGCTCTGGTACTTTTTTCCTAAAGTGAGTACAGATGGAAAATTTTGGTTACTTTCTTTGTTCACTGGTGGCTTTTGTCTAAACAGTTGTCTATTAATCATGTTGCCTGTGTGCTGAGTTGCTTTAGTCCTGTCCAACTGTTTGTGACTCTATGGATTATAGCCCTGCAGGTTCCTCTGTCCATGGGATTCTCTCTGCAAGAATATTGAGTGGGTTGCCATGCCCTCCTCCAGGGAATCTTCCCTGCCCAGGGATCAAATTCCCATTTCTTATTTCTCCTGCACTGGCAAGTGGGTTCTTTACTGCTAGGACCACCTGGGAAGCCAGTACTCATGTTAGGCTCACAGAATGAATAAAAGTAAAAGCCTTAATTTGCTTTTGTTGTTATTTGCATCAATTAGAAGGACTTACTCTACACTCTGAACTTATTTCTGTCTCCAAAATGTAATAAGAAAAGAAAAATCATGCATTTCCATCTTTGAACTAGAAAGCTAAAATTCTTATTTGGTCTTTCCAATTAGAAAGAACTAATTACTAACAAAGTAATGTCTCTGCTTTTGAATATGCTGTCTAGGTTCATAGCTTTGCTTCCAAGGAGCTAGTGTCTTTTAATTTCATGGCTGCCGTCACCATCTGCAATGATTTTGGAGCCCAAGAAAATAAAATCTTCACTGTTTCCATTGTTTCTTGATCTATTTGCCGTGAAGTGACAGGACCTGATGGGACTAGATGCCATGATCTTAGTTTTTTAAGCAACTGAACTGAACTGAACTAAATTGCTTTCTAAAGAGGAAGGGAAAGGCTCTCTTTCCATTTTTAGTATTTGCATCATGAGTGGCTTTCTCAATGACCTTGCAAAGATAAAATTGGCTGGGAACTTTAAATATGTGTTTTTATAAAATTATATTGTCTATATATTTTAACAACATAAAAAGTAATTTTGAGATGATTTAATCATGTTTTTGAAAAATTGATTTGAGAAATATAAACCACTGAAGCTCGTGCTCAGTTGTGTACTACTCTTTGCAACCCCATGGACAGCAGCCCACCAGGCTTCTCTGCCCATGGGATTTCCCAGGCAAGAATACTGGAATGGGTTGCCATTTCCTCCTCCAGGGGATCTTCCCAACTTAGGGATGGAACCCTCATCTCCCGAGCCTGCTGCATTGCAAGCAGCTTCTTTACTACACAGCCACCAGGGAACCCCTAAACCACTGAAGAGATCATGTTAAAGAAAGTCAAAAAATTCAAAACGTTGACATTTCAAGTGATACTCAGGTGATGGGTTACGTAAGTACCAGTGCTTTCATTTTAGCAGATCTGGAACTAAGTTTCTAAAGGGTCTGCTGCTGCTGCTGCTGCTAAGTCACTTCAGTCGTGTCCGACTCTGTGCGACCCCAGAGACGGCAGCCCACCAGGCTCCCCCGTCCCTGGGATTCTCCAGGCAAGAACACTGGAGTGGGGTGCCATTGCCTTCTCCAATGCATGAAAGTGAAAAGTGAAAGTGAAGTCGCTCAGTCTTGTCTGACTCTTAGCGACCCCATGGACTGCAGCCCACCAGGCTCCTCCATCCATGGGATTTTCCAGGCAAGAGTACTGGAGTGGGGTGCCATTGCCTTCTCCGAAAGGGTCTGCAGAGGCAGTGAAAAGCTAGATTTGTTGTTCTAGTTTTGCTACTTTTTTTTCAGTGTAAACTTTTGCAAAATCCTCTTACTTTTCTGAACCTGACTTTGTTCTTATAAAGAGTGATCTCTAAGATGTCTTCCAGGAACATCTCAGGATCTATGTGGCAAAATAAAGAGTATTCTTGTCTTTGTCTAACTGTTTTCAAGTTAAGAAGTTTCTACTCACTGTCACTTCTCATTATAATTATAACACATTTTTTTTTAATAATTGATTTCCTAGTAACTTTTATACAGATGCTTTCTTTGGGTTTAGTAGGAAAATATACCAGTCATCATCCACTGATATTTATATCCCTAAGTTTTTCAGATATAATAGACTGACTTTTCTATTTATGTTTTCTTATTTTATATATTTCATGACAAAAGTTATCATGGTTAATAAATAAATGTTATTTGGATAACTCTTTAATCCAGGAGTTGACATTACAGGTTTCAGAAATTCAGCCATATTGTCAAATGCCACTAACATTCTTCTTTACAATTTTCAATTTATTATTTTTTTCTCAAGATTTTAAACTTCATTTTTGCTTTTAATGATGTTAATCCTACATAGATTTGTGTGCTTTGACTATGTTTTACTTTATTTTCACCTGGATAATTTTGTGTCATTACAATAAAACAGCTTTAAGGTTTAATATGCATAAACAGGGTGAACATATGTATGTGAATAACTGACTCACTTTGCTGTGTAACAGAAACTAACACAGCATTGTAAATCAACTGTACTCCACTGAAAATTTTTAAAAGTGAAAAGAAAAATTTTAAAGTTTTAATATGTCTACTTGGAACACACACACATACACACTTTAATCTATTTTTAGATTAATACTTTAAATGCAAGGACTTCTAATGGCCCCAGTGTATAAACAATTGAAACAGTGTAGGTGTTCCCATCTTCTCTTTCTGAGTTTGGGGGTTTTCCCAGATTTACCTTATGATAATTACCCATTTTTTTTCTCCTTATGTAACTCATCCATCTCCTCATGCAAATATTCCCAAACTAATGTATAGAATTCAGTCCTATCCTGAGATTCTAGACTAATATTTTCAGTTGTCTTCTGGTCATTTCCACCTGGGTATCTCCTTTCTCAATGTTTGCAACCCTAACAGCCTCACATTCATAATGATAGTGTTGTTCTTGAAATCAGTTCAGTTCAGTTCAGTTCAGTCGCTCAGTTGTGTCTGACTCTTAGCAACCCCATGGACCACAGCACGCCAGGCCTCCCTTTCCATCACCACCTCCTGGAGCTTATTCAGACTCATCTTCATTGAGTTGGTGATGCCATCCAACCATCTCATCCTCCATTGTCCCCTTCTCCTCCTGTCTTCAATCTTTCCCAGCATCAGGGTCTTTTCAAATGAGTCAGCTCTTCGCATCAGGTGGCCAAAGTTTTACTGGAGTTTCAGCTTCAACATCAGTCCTTCGAATGAACACTTAGGACTGATCTCCTTTAGGATGGACTGGTTGGATCTCCTTGCAGTCCAAGGGACCCTCAAGAGTCTTCTTCAACACCACAGTTCAAAAGCATCAATTCTTCTGTGCTCAGATTTCTTCACAGTCCAACTCTCACATCCATACATGACTACTGGAAAAATCATAGCCTTGACTAGATGGACCTTTGTTGGCAAAGTAATGTCTCTGCTTTTTAATATGCTGCCAAGTTGGTCATAACTTTCCTTCCAAGGAAATCAATTACTCTAGCCAAATTCCTTATTTCTGGTGATTGTGCTTCCCCCCACCCTCAAATCAGGCAGGGCCCAAACCTTTGGCTTATACTTTTATTCCTGTGAGTATGCTCAGTCATGTCTGACTCTTTGTGACCTGTAATGTAGCCCACCAGATTCCCTGTCTATGGAATTTTTCAGGCAAAATTACTGTACTGGGTTTCCATTTCCTCCTCCAGGGAATCTTCCTGACCCAGGGATCAAACCTGCATGTCTTGCGTCTGTGCATTAGCAAGCAGAATCTTTACCATTATCCTTGCATTAAATTCCTCACTGTCTCCATCGTTGATCTTGGCCTTACCACTTCAGTAGCAGCATCATCACTGCTCTCCATCTGTGCAGATCTCATCCCACTTCTAGTCCCTGCTAAAGCTCAACTGGATTAAACTTTCTCAAGCACACATTGTTGATGTCACCCCACTGACTCAGAATTCTTCAAAGCTTCCCCTTTGCCATATTAATGGAGTAATTAATGGAGTAAAGTCTGTTTATTGGCAACTAAAGAAGTTCAAAATCTGATTCTGTCCATCATTTCACTACTTCAGTATGAATCCCTAATATCCTAACTTCTTTAGCATTTACTCTTCACCTGAAAATGTTCATTGTATTAGTTAAATACTATTGTCTTGGGTATTTGGTGGGAATTCTGCTTCCAGTCATAAAGAAGTAGTTAGTAAAAGATGGAAACTTATGGCATAAGCAACTATAACACAGAACACAAATGTAAGGCAGTTGTTTCCAGACTTTGACCAACAGGTTGTGCAGGACTCGATTCCTGAGAGGAAAGGCGCATATGAAGTGTCTCCTGTTTGTCCCAGCTTTCGGCCTGGGTGTAGTTTCCAGCGCTGATCCAAGGAGAGAAAGGGGAGCTTTGTGAGTCAAGGAGCAGCTATCAGAAGAAACTTGAATTTGAACAGCAGGGCATCAGAGAAGAGCAAAAAGTGAGATTTGCAGAGGATTGTCCTGCAGGTCCTTGGTTGAGGACTGAGAGCACATGAACAGGATGAGACTCCCAAGCACTTTGGTAGGACAACTGCTGTGGAACTAAATGTTAAAAGCAGATATCAGAGGTCATGTTGTCCTGATGTTGAGTGATGCTGGAGCTCTGGTCCATCCAGAGTGGAATAGCCTTGATCAGCACAGTGGGCATTCAACTGAGATCCCAGAAAAAACACATTTTGAAAGTAAGGACGAAAGCCAAGAATAAAAGTTAAGTCCTAGTACCAGGGAGAAAAAGAGAATACACTGATACTATCAAAGCATAAAATCAAGCCTGACTCAGGGTTTTTTTTTTTTCTAACTCTAACAACCAATTTTCAGATTCTCTGGATCCCAACCTGGTGTTCACCAAGTAAATTCTGACACTGACTACCTAGAGTTAGCATTGATCCCAAAGCTAACAGGCTCAGTCCTTCTAGACTGTCCCTCATTTCAGATGCCAACTGCAAGTCCCAGGAGTTACCTGTACTTGTGACCGACCAGCTATAATTTGGGGGTTCCACACTGCCCTTCCCTCAGGTATAATAATTTGGTAGAACAACTCATAGAAATCAGGAAAGCACTCTACTTACTGTACCTCATTTATTGTAGAGGATATAGCTCAGGAACAGTCAAATGCTAGAGGTGTATGGTGCAAGGTACATTTTGGGGGAGGTGTACAGAGTTTCCATGGCTTCCCAGGCAGCACTAGTGGTAAAGAACCCACATGCCATTCAGTTCAGTTCAGTTCAGTTCAGTCGGTCAGTCAAGTCTGACTCTGCAGCCCCATGGATTGCCGCATGCCAGGCCTCCCCGTCCATCACCAACTCCCGGAGCTTACACAAACTCATGTCCATTGAGTTGGTGATGCCATCCAACCATCTCATCCTCTGTCGTCCCCTTCTCCTCCTGCCTTCAATCCTTCCCAGCATCAGGGTCTTTTCACATGAGTCAGTTCTTCACATCAGGTGGCCAAAGTATTGGAGTTTCAGCTTTAGCATCAGTCCTTCCAGTGAATATTCAGCACTAATTTCCTTTAGGATGGACAGGTTGGATCTCCTTGTGGCCCAAGAGACTCTCAAAAGTCTTCTCCAACACCGCAGGCTAATGCACTGGGACGACCCAGAGGGATGGTATGGGGAGGGAGGAGGGAGGAGGGTTCAGGATGGGGAGCACATGTATACCTGTGATGGATTCATTTTGATATTTGGCAAAACTAATACAATTATGTAAAGTTTAAAAATAAAATAAAATTAAAAAAAAAAAACCTTTTGAAAAAAGCATCAATTCTTTGGTGCTCAGCTTTCTTTATAATACAACTTTCACATCCATACATGGCTACTGGAAAAACCAAAGCTTTGACTAGGTGGACCTTTGTTGGCAAAGTAATGCCTCTGCTTTTTAATATGCTGTCTAGGTTGGTCATAACTTTTTTTCCAAGGATGGTTTCTTCCAAGCATCTTGTAATTTCATGAGTGCAGTTGCCATCTGCAGGGATTTTGGAGCCCCCCAAAATAAAGTCTGTCACGGTTTCTGTTGTTTCCCTATATATTTGCCATGAAGTGATGGGACAAGATGCCATGATCTTAGTTTTCTGAATGTTGAGTTATAAACCAACTTTTTCACTCTCCTCTTTCACTTTCATCAAGAGGCTCTTTAGTTCTTCTTCTCTTTCTGCCATAAGTGTGGTGTCATCTGCGTATCTGAGGTTATTGATATTTCTCCCAGCAATCTTGATTCCAGCTTGTGCTTCATCCAACTCAGCATTTCTCATGATGTACTCTGCATATAAGTTAAATAAGTAGGGTGACAATATACAGCCTTGACGTATTCCTTTCCTGATTTGGAACCAGTCTGATTTTCCATGTCTAGTTCTAACTGATGCTTCTTGACCAGCATACAGATTTCTCAGGAGGCAGGTCAGGTGGTCTGGTATTCCCATCTCTTGCAGGAGAAATAAGAGATGTGGGTTTGATCTCTGGGTCAGAAAGATCCCCTTGAGGAGGAAATGGCAACCCACTCCAATATTCTTGCCTCGGAAATACCACGGATAGAGGAGCTTGGTGGGCTACAGTCCATAGAATTGCAAAGAGTCGGACACAACTGAAGTGACTTCCAATGTAACACAGAGTTTCCATGCCCTCTCTGGGTGGGCACCACCCTCCCACCAACACAACATATTCACCCATCCAGCCCTCTGAACCTCAACATTCATGGGTTTGGAGGGTATTATGGAGGTTTCATTATGTAGGCATGATTGAGTAAATCACTGGCTACTGGTGATTATTAACTCAATCTCTAGCACCTCTTCATACCCCCAAAACTGGAGGCTGAGGCTAAAGTTTCATGGTTCTGATCAAGGCTTGATCTTTCTTATAGCCAGTCCCCATCCTGAAGCTGTGTAGGAGCTGGTCAAGGTTGTCCCATTAGGAAAAAGTCTGCCTACCACCCTTATCACTCAGGAAATTCCAAAGTTTTAAGAGCTCTGTGCTAGAGGCCTAGAACAAAAAAAGCATATATATCTATATATATCTCCTGTTATTCCACACTGAGAGAATCACAGTGTTCTACTTGTAGCTCAATTATCTGTTTAGAGAAAAAGTTGACACACTTTACAGGGAACAACATACTCACACTCCCTAAAATGAATCAGTAATATGTTTAAAAGTATGTAATATGTATAAAAAGTGTAGAAATATGGTCACTTAAATTCAACCTTATTAAAAATGAAAATAACTATAAATGGACTAAGCATTCCATTTTAAGGGTAGAAATTATCATATTGTATATAATCAAGACTCAAATATACCGTGTCCAGGAGTTGCACTTGAAATATAAAGGCCAGATATTTTTAAAATAATTTTTAAAGCATTACACAGGCATAAATTGTTTTATTGGGCTTCTTTTCATCTGCTCTCTGCAGATACTGTGCATTTTACAGATTGAACATGTGTGGCAACCTTGCATTGAACAAGTCTGTTAGTGCTGTTTTTTTCCAACAGAATTTAGGTACTTCATGTCTTTGTGTCACGTTTTGGTGATTTTTGCAATACTTTAAATTTTTTCATTATTATTATTTTTGTTATGGTGATCTGTGTTCTGTGATTCTTTTTTGTTACTATTGCAAAAAGATTATGATTCTCTAAAAACTCAGATGATAGCATATTTTAGCAATAAAGTATTTTTAATTAAGAAACGTGCAGTTTTTAGATATACTACTGTTGCACACTTAATACACTATAGTACTGTGTAAACATAATGTTTATATGCACTTTGAAACCAAATAAATTGTGTCACTCACTTTGTTGTGATATTTGCTTTATTGTACTGCGCTGGATAAAATTCGCAACATCTTTCAAACTTCCTGTATGCAGATTTTTAAAAAGTAATGAAATCTAAATTGACTTTTTAAAAATTTATATTTGGAGCTGTCCTACTCTCTCTAAAATATTCTTCCTGTTTCAAAATTGCGAAAATATTCCCTTATAACAAGAATAATGCAGCAGTTGGACTTTTCATATAATACTAGTGGGAGTGTACAGTGATATGATCATTCTGGAGAAAATTTTGATAGTTTGTTATAAACTTAATTGTATGTCTACAATATGACCCAGCATTCGAGTGCTAGATATTTACCTAAGAGAATGGAAACATTTGTCTAAAAAGAGATTTGTACCAGAATGGAATAAATAGCCTCAAGATGAAAAGAACCAAAATGCCTGTGATGAAAAGTATAGTGTGGTAGGACCATAGAATGGAATGTTGCTCATCAGTAATATGCATGTATATGTACATACATCTATATATATACATGTATATATATGTACATATATGTGTATACATATATGTATGTACACACACTTCTGAAATATAACAGCAGAATGGATGAATCTCAAAAGATCTTTTTACTGAGCAAAGGACCCTAGACACAGTCTGTGAATCTATTCATATAAAGTTCAAGAACAAGTCAAACTGCTCTCTGGTGACAGAAATCAGATAGTGGCTGAAGCATGGATAAAAAGAACATGAGTATACTTTTAGATGTGATAGAAATGTTCTGTGTCTTTACTCAAGTGTGAATTGCCTGGTTGTATGTATTTAGCAACTTATCAGGTCATATACTTAAATCTGTGCATTTTATCTCATATTTTGAAAAAGATAGCTACCTTAAGAAAGTCAAATCTTATATTTTGAAAAAGATACCTACTTTAAGAAAGTCAGTTTGACCTGGAAAAACAAGGAAATGAGAAAAATACATTTGACCTCTACTGTCTCTGACTTTTAAAATTCTTCTAATTTATTTCCTCTCATTTAAATCCTACCAGTCTTCCAAGCCCATTTCAGATGGTTTTTCCAGGAATTACACTAGATATAGATAGGTGTGTTCATATAGCAACTATCAAATTATTGTGCCTCATAGCTATTTGTATAAGTGATGTATCAGCAAACATAAATGTACACTGCTTAAGGCAAATAATTCATCTGTTCATTCAAGAAAAAATAATGGAACCAGACACTGGGCTATGTGTTTTCAAATCTAAGAAGAAAAGATACTGGCTTGAGATTCCAGCCTCCTTTTATTTTACATGAATTTGGTCACTGACCAAATCCATTAATAGCATTTATTCCTTAAGATTTATTTTACAAAAATGAAAGTATTCCCTAGTATACTCAATGAAATATTCCTAGTCATTAAGAATTATAATGATGTCCAGTAGAATATGGCTCATGACTTCAAGGATATCACAGTTATTGTTTAAGTCAAACAACTGAATAAGGAATTAAAAAATTTAGACATGTACCAAATGCTGTGTGTTGGTCACTTCAGTCATGTCCAACTCTTTGTGACCCTATGGACTGTAGACTGCCAGGCTCCTCTGTCCATGGGATTCTCTAGGTAAGAATACTGGAGTGGGTTGGCGTGCTCTCCTCCAAGGGATCTTTCTGTCCCAGGGATTGAACTCACATCTCTTATGACTTGGTGGGTTCTTTACCTCTAGCGCCACTTGAGAAGCCCATATAAAATGCTATATAAGAAGCAGACTGGGGAAATGCCCTGGAGAGAAGGACTTTTAAATTGAGACTTGAAGAGAGAATATTAGGGTAAACCTTACAACCTTAAAATATTGCTGAGATTCCACTATTTGTGACCTACAGAAATGGCAATTGCCTATGACTCAAACTAATATTTACAAGAGCAGTGTTTCTTGCAAGTGGACGTGTGGAAAGGCCCCCAAAGAAAACAAAAGCATGCTGCATTCAAGGAACGGAACAATTTAGTTTAGTTCTAGTATGACTGAACCCCAGGGTGAGAGTTGAAACTGCAGCACAGACTCAAATTACAGAGTCAGACAGCCATTATTTCAGAATGTCAATGAGAAGAAACACATCAGAGAAAGAGAGAAGGGGAGAAGCACAAAGCCCACAGGAAGTGATGATCACAATCAAGGCTGCGTTTGGCCATCACTTGTCCTAAGCTTGATGTTCTGGAGAGTCCATTACACACCTGTGTAGACAAAGCCCTGTGAACAGGAGTCACGAGTCCTTATTCTCATGGTGCCTGTTCCAGTTCTACTGTAGAGCTGTTTATGAACTGGTGCTTTTGCATTGATGGGCATGCTATAGGAAGCTGTGATGCACTAGACAAATACAAGAATTATGTGCAAATGTCTAGAATCTACACCTAAGCTTATTATTCTATAGGAAATGGTGACTCATTCTAAGTCCATATACTATAGTAAGAATCCTTGCAAGAAAATAGCCTAACAATTGTGCACAATCTACCAAAATGAATTTTTTTAACTTTTTATGAAAACAGTAAATTATTCTGAAATGCTATCTAGTTATGTTGTTGTTGTTCAATCGCTAAGTCCTGTCCAACTCTTTGTGACCCCATGGTATTTAATGATAATATTGAATCATTGTGGATCTATAAATTTTCACGTATTCTTTGTAAACTAGATAAAACTGTGACTTCTTTTTATTACACAGGACTTCAGCTTGAAAGTTTTAAATTCTGTACGTCTTTTCACATCTTAGCAATCAACAGCTCTAACTGTCAGGAAATGTATTCACATAGCACAGTGTAAATCTGTATTTCACTAATTTGTCACTTCCTCCCATCAGCAAGTAGCCGTCATTTATGGAGAGGTTTCGAGCTGAGTGCACAGAGCCAGAGGGCTTAAGTGACTTCAAGACGTTGACTGTAATGTTTTTAGGGCCTTGACGAAGATGAGGGATGTCAGGTTTTTTCGATTTAGTGAGTTTCCCACTGAATACAGCAATTCAGCCTAGCATAGCGAGATAGGAAATAAGAGCTTTCCGATAATGGATTCTGTTTATTTGTTGGTTGTCAGTAATTTGACTTGACTCTAGAACAGCTGATGAACTCAGCATATACCACGGCCATCAAGCTCTGTAAAATCCCTGATGTTCAGAGAAACTTTCCTTAATGCATGTTTATTTCTTTTTCTTTTTGCTCTTGTTCTTGACCTCTGCCTACAGTGATTATATTCTTTGTTATCTGTGAAAGGTTTGTTGAACCAAGCTCAGGTCAATATGAACACTCATACACATACATACAAATCTTTTCAGGAAATATGTGTGATTCTCATTTGGTGAAAAAGATATAATAATGCCAGTTTCACCTTCTTTATAAAACGTGGAAATTTATTGTAACTTGTGGATATAGACATTCAGAATACATCTGTTCTGTTAACTAGCAAATTAAAGAAAAAAGATGAATACAGTAACTTTTTTAAAAAGAAAAAAATTAATAATAAAAGTAAACGACATTCTCTGGAAAAAATGGTTTTGAGAAGATGACTTTCAGCTACTTTAAAGATTATAAATATCTGTGTGGCAGAAATCATGAAGTGAGTAAGAAGCAACCAGGGTATTTATGTCATTTAAAATATAAAGCATTGAATTTATGAGTATTTGGATTTTCAGTTCAACAGGATTATCAGAAATACCTTTAAAACCATTTTGATTAGTATGCCATTTGAAACGTGCTTGTGGAGACACACGTTGATCGGAACTCTGCTTTCTGTATTACCAGTCTAGATTCGTTGTCGCTGGTTGTGTGACTCACTGTTAGAATCACTAGCACTGTTTACACTATTGCCAAATTTCATAAAATCTGAGATACTTTAACGTTAAGACGCACCATGATTTTATATAACTAGGCGAGAAAGGAAACGGGAAGAAAGGAAGAAGAGGGGGGAAGAAAAAAGAGGAATAAAGGGAGAGAAAGGGGAGGAGCGAGAGGGAAGAGAGGGAGAAGAAAAGAGAAAGAGAAATAAAATTAAGACGTGAACTAGGACACAAAGCTTTGTTTTTCTTTTAACTGAAAATTTTGTTTTATTCCTATCAGAAAACCTCTTTTAGAGTCGTTATGGACGCAGATTTTTTTTTATCATATATCATGAAACATTCTTAAAACTGAAAACACAAGTTCAGTAAGTTGGAGAATCTGGAAACTTTTCCAGAGTCTCTTGCTTCTGATGCTGTGTCGTGGGTGTCTTGGTTGTCCACGCACGGCCATCCTCAGCGACACTGACCGTGGTGAGGGTGCAGAACCTTTCGGGGAAGGGATGCCTGGTTGCCTCTCCGATTGTCTTTCCAGCTGTTGTGACACATTCTATAAGTTTGGTTTACTTGATCCCACCAGAATATGTCACTGGAAGGTTTTCAGATAAGATTCAGAACTGGTATTTAAAAAAAAAAAAAAAACCCTCTTATTTTGTTTCGAAGCATAGCTGATTAACAATATTGTGATACTTTTGGGTGGACAAGCAAAAGGACTCAGCCGTACATATACCTGTATCCATTCTCCCCCGAACTCCTATCCCATCCAGACTGCCACGTAGCATTGAACAGAGCTTCCTGTGCTATACTATAGGTCCTTGTTGGCAGAACTCATATTTTGTCTTCAAAGTCCTTCAAGAGTTTTTTGAATGAAACACAGCAGGGCCAGGTTCCCACCTGTGTGGGGCTTCAGAACCACGCCAGGACCACCATCTGGCCAAAAGTGATTGTGAAAGTCTACTGGCTGGAAAATGCATTCTGATTTCAGAGATGTTAAAATGTGAAAAATGTACATCTCAGAATCGTTATCATGCAATACTTTTATCATTCACTTCTTTTTGTTACTCTTACTGAGTTTGTATAGTAAAATTCAAAGGCATAAGTTGTTTCTCTTATGGGACTCTGCTTTAAAGCTCATCTGTGTAGGGCCTGTTGAAGGCTTTTCTGTCTGTAGGCTTCTAAGATTCATGGGTCTGTTGGAGCAAAATTATCTCTTGAGATGGAGAGCTGGTGGGTTCCTTGGTGGTGACAGCATGACGGATGTTTGGATTAACCTCTGTGTTGACTGGAACAGAGAATCCAGAACACAAAGAACCTTCAGCAGATGCTCAGAGGACCAAAATGGATTTGTGCAGTGGCGCTGGGCCATGTCGGTATGGAATTTTTCTCTGGCAGCACTCAGCAAAAAGGATAGAAGCAGAGATGTGGGGTTACTCAGAGGCACAGATTTTACAGAGCAAGCGTTGAAGGAAAGTCTCCTAAGGCCCACCCTGCTTTTGTTTAGCTGAGTGTTTTGTACGACCACTGCAAATGGTGACATTGCAAACAGAATTAAGGAAAGAGCAGAGAACTAAAGCCCCATATTGGCTACATTTCTGCATAAGGTACATATGAATTAAAACTGAAAAAATATGTATAAATACTGATTTTAAAAATCCGGATTCATCTTGCTTGTTTTGTTGGTCTTTGGCTGCAGTTCATAGCCTTGTGCCAGTTTGTAGGTGTTCGCCTTTTGTGTAACTATATTTAAGTTCTAAAATCCTGAAGAAAGCTTGGGATGAAATTATTCAGAGCCCTTTTAAAGCTAAAATGGTTTATTTTTTTAACTAAATGAAAGAGTGACTTGCTGAGGTACAGCTTTCACAGTTCTGTTATTACATATTACAAAGATTGTTAACTCGGTAGCTCCCTTAACTAAACACAAAATGAATGTGTGTCACCATTGAAAGAGGAAAAAAAAAAAATTAAAAGTTTGCAAACCTTGGAGCCACAGTAGTAACCATTTCAATGACTGAAACCATGACTGTGTGTGGTATTTACCTCCTGGGTAATCATGTAGGAAATGTATGAGAGCTGCCTAGATTGACTTCTAGTGTATTTAGATTGATCTCATTGATTCCTAAGCCTTGAGTAAAATAATCATTCAATACAGGCAAAGCCTTCTGCCATTCGGATTGTGATTTCTTTCAATCAAAAACACATAACCTTGAGCTGAATGATGAATGTCTTGCATTAACATTACCTCTAAGTATAATTTATTATAGAATGATTTTAAGTGAACTGGGAAGGATTAATCATAACAAGGATGAGGAATAAATTTCTCCTTATGCCTTTTCTCTGTATTTACAAATACCAGTTGTTGTCTGCCCCTATTATGGGAAGCAGAGTTCTTTTGGTGGATATATGGCTTCCTTTTTCACTGAATGTATAGTCCTATAATGTAGCATTTGGTACCCTTTAATAACAGCTTCCCCGGGTTCAGCAGGTAAATAATCTGCCTGACACAGGAGATGCTGGTTCAATCCCTGGGTTGGGAAAATCCCCTGGAGGAGGAAATGGCAATCTGCTCCAGTATTCTTGCCTGAAAAAGTCCACGGACAGAGAATCCTGGAGGGCTACAGTCCATGGGGTTGTAAAAAGTCGGACGCAACTGAAGACAATAATGAAAGACCCAGGAAGTGATAGTTACTAATGCACTGAATGTAAGAATCTCAGTGTTACTGCTTTTTAAATAGGTTAGACAGTGAAAAGTGAAGGTCGCTCAGTCGTGTCTGACTGTATGGAATCCTCCAGGCCAGAATACTGGAGTGGGTAGCCTTTCCCTTTTTCAGGGGATCTTCCCAACCCAGTAATTGAACCCAGGTCTCCTGCATTGCAGGCAGAATCTTTACCAGCTGAGCCACAAGGAAAGCTCAAGAATACTGGAGTGGGTAGACTATCCCTTCTCTAGGGGATCTTCCCAACCCAGGAATCAAACCATGGTCTCCTACATTGCAGGCAGATTCTTTACCAGCTGAGTATCAGGGAAGCCCAGGTTTGGCAGTACTTATTGAAAAAATAGAAGTTCTTTTACTAGTGAAAAACTAGAAGGATTACTACTAAAGTAGAATAGAAGACAAAGGTGTCTAATGCAAAATCTGTTTATTTAAAATTGTTTGAGAAGGGCTATACAAAACAATTTTATTTTTGGACTGCATCTTGTGGCTTATGGGATTTTTTCCCCAACCAGGGATCAAACCCATGCCCTCTGCAGTGGAAACACAGAGTCCTAATCACTGGACCTCCAGGAAATTTCCCAAAACAATTTTTTTTAAAGAATATAAAATGACACAATTTGGATGTTGAGAAATGTCCAGGTTTATTTTGATGATATCCCTAAGTAACCCAAAATAATCAACTGGTAAATGATTTGAATTTATAACTTTTCAACAGATTAGCAAGATAATATACAAAAACCAGTGCTTTCCTGAGACAAGTTTCCACTTGTAAATATCAATAATACATGAACAGGTTGAAATATACTTTACCCATTATTTGAGAGGTAAATCTAAGAGCTTAGTAGTCAAAGTTATGGGTTCTGGAGCCAAGATAAAAAATATCAAATCTTGTCACTCATTGACTGTGGGATATGAAGTCACTTAATGTGACGAATTATTTCTGCCTTGGTTCCCTATCTATGGAATGGAAATAATAACAATGCCAACCCTGTAGAGTCATAATAAAAATTAGATTAGTTAATATTCTGTAAAGCATTTAAATAGTGCCTACAATGCAGTTAGTATTGAACTGTGAGGAGATCAAACCAGTCAACCCTAAAGGAAATCAACCCTGAATATTCATTGGAAGGACTGATGCTGAAGATTCAACTCTTTGGCCACCTGATCCAAAGAGCCACCTCACTGGAAAGGATTCCGATGTTGGGAAAGACTGAAGGCAAAAGGAGAAGAAAGTGACAGAGGATAAGATGGTTGAATAGCATTACTGACTCACTGGACATGAGTTTGAGCAAACTCCAGGAAATACTGAAGGGCAGGCAAGCCTTGTCCATGGGGTCACAAAGAGTCAGACATGACTGAGCGACTGAACATACACTCTATAAACATTACTTGTATTGACAGTAGAAAACTTTAATATAGAACATAAATAAATATTTAGATAAAGAATTGGCATAATACTGAGTAGGAAGACTTAGCATTCAACACTGTCTGCTACTGCTAAGTCATTTCAGTCGTGTCCGACTCTGTGCGACCCCATAGACGGCAGCCCACCAGGCTCCCCTGTCCCTGGGATTCTCCAGGCAAGAACACTGGAGTGGGTTGCCATTTCCTTCTCCAATGCATGAAAGTGAAAAGTGAAAGGGAAGTCACTCCGTCATGTCTGACCCTCAGCGACCCCATGGACTGCAGCCTTCCAGGCTCCTCCATCCATGGGATTTTCCAGGCAAGAGTACCGGAGTGGGGTGCCATTGCCTTCTCCATCAACACTGTCAGCCCTTCCCAAATAAATCTAGAGTTTCATCCTAATCTGAACCCAATTTCAACAACAGTTTTTACAATGGAAGTGATGTCCTGTAGTCATATAGGGCACAAGTACTATAATCGGACAGCATGGATTCCTTCTTTAAGTCTGATGATGAAGTATACATCCATCATGTAATTAAGCTTGATGATCAATGTCAATAAAGCCTTTGACCCAATGCCTGGCCCATGGGAGGCAATTGACAAGTAACCATTGGCTATTATTAATAATGGAGCAGGGGTGGGATGTTTCACTAAAGAAATAATAATAAAAGAGCAGAAAAGGGATTTTTTTTTTTTTTTATCATGGGAAGGAGGAAGAGTGGGTATGACTCAGGGGATTATTCTAGACAGATAGTTATGTTCTCTTTCTACAGCAGTTAGAACAATGTGGCAGGGGCTCAAAGATGAGCAGGAAAACAGAGATTAAGACAAAGTATCTAAATGACAGCAAAAGTACGCAGTAACACCTACAGGTCTGCTCTGTAGCAGTCCTCCTTTGCCCATTTTACATCTAAATTCACCCACAGCTCTCAAAGATAGTGATGATGTTACCCCCAAATTACAGAGGCAGAAGCAGGTTAAGTGACTTGCCCAAGGTCTAGTGAGTGTCAGTGTTGGCTTGGATCTGGGCAGCTGGGTCCAGAGTCCACACTCTTTTCATGCCCTAGGAGATTTTACTGTTTGGTAGAGTTGAAAATTTAGATCGTGAGGGAATATTTAAAGAGTTCAATAAATTGTGCTGGGATAACTAACCAACTAGAAATCTATAAGAAGGTATTATTCTAGACAGGGAGTTATGTATACACTTTATGCTTGTGTGTGCTTAGTCGCACTTCACTTTCACTTTTCACTTTCATGCATTGGAGAAGGAAATGGCAACCCACTCCAGTGTTCTTGCCTGGAGAATCCCAGGGACGGGGAAGCCTGGTGGGCTGCCGTCTATGGGGTCGCACAGAGTCGGACACGACTGAAGTGACTTAGCAGCAGCAGCAGTAGCAGTGCTTAGTCGCTCAGTCGTGTCCAGCTCTTTGTGATCCTGTTGACTGTAGCCCACCAGCCTCCTCTGTCCATGGGGATTCTCCAGGCCAGAAAACTAGAGTGAGTTGGAATGCCCTCCTCCAGGGGATCTTCCCAACCTAGGAATTCAACCCAGGTCTCCCACACTGCAGGTGGATTCTTTACCATTTGAGCCACCATACTTTACTTTCTAGGAAAACAAGTTCCAAATCAATGA
The DNA here is from genome assembly GCF_027580195.1 of Bos mutus. NCBI lineage: Eukaryota > Metazoa > Chordata > Mammalia > Artiodactyla > Bovidae > Bos > Bos mutus. The sequence continues at coordinate 61,339,608 of NC_091636.1, forward strand.
AAAATCAATGTGTGCAGTCCAATTTGTGTTTTATCGTCCTGAGGCTAAAGAGGTGAAAAGTGAAAGTGAAGTCGTTCAGTCATGTCCAACTCTTTGCAACCCCATGGACTCTAGTGTACGGGGCTCCTCCATCCATGGGATTTTCCAGGCAAGAATACTCGAGTGAGTTGCCATTTCCTTCTCCGGGGGATCTTCTCGACCCAGGGATCGGAACCTGGGTCTCTGGCATTGTAGGCAGACGCTTTACCATCTGAGCCACCAGGGAAGTCCTCAAAGGGAAATATGTTCACCTTGAGGATATGTGTATCAATACCTAGCACTTGATTCTCCCCCAGTTACCTTTCCTGCAAACTTTTATATGACAAGCTGCTTTTATTTGAAATGCTTCTTCCTTGTTTAGAGGTGAACTACTCTACTAAGAGATTTTCATAAACAAGGAAGAAGCACTTCAAATAAAAGCAGCTTGTCATATAAAATTTTGCTGGAAAGATAACTGGGGGGAAATCAAGTGCTAGGTATTGATATGCATATCCTTAAGGTGAACATATTTCTGACTTACATTATGTTTGAGCCAAAGTCAACTTCACCATTTTGGGCATTTGTACTCATTTTTTTTTTTTTTTTTTCAAGGGAGCTGTTAGCAAGACAGTCTGTTAATTTATCTCTATACCCCTGAGTTGTGTGTTCTGTTAAAACAGTTCATTGACAAGAACTCAGTCTACTCAGGGACAAACGCTTTCCCTCTATTAGTCACTTATATATTCAGAAGGTACTTAGAAGTATAAAACAGTGTGCATATTTTCCAAGGTCATGACTGCACTTTGAAGATGTGTTTCTTTTCAAACTTCACAAATACTAAATGAAATGGCTATCTTGTTATTCTGAAATTGCCATCTCTTTGAGGTAGGGACTCCTTTTTCTGTGGGTAGCCCTTTTTTTTTCCCCATGGTTTTCTGAATCGTGATATTATTTATTCCTAGTACAATCCGCCTGCACCTTGGAACCCAGAGAAATAAATTCTGAATGCATAAAAGTCCATGTGAGGAATTGCCTCCAACTTCCAAATGGAAGGTCATTGCTTAATATTTATGCAGTCTCCGCTGCTCTTTCTTCATGCTCCATTCAGCACCAGTGTGCAAGTCTTCAGCTTGCTCTCTGCGTGTATTGATAAATAGATCTGCTCCAAATGGTTGCACTCCAGCTGGTTGCCAAGATGACACACTTTATAATGTTTCAGAAGTGTCTTCCAGACTTGAACATTGGACCTGATTTTCTTTGATAAAGAGAGTTCCGCTTTTTTAGGCAGTAAAGGTAGCTTGCCAAGTTGTATCAGAGGTTAGGAAATAATCCACAGAGGGTAGAAATACTCACTGATTGTCTACACTGTCATCACTGCCTCTTGCTAGTGGATATTAGTCATTTACCCAAATTCTGCCACCCCAAGTCTCTGTTGCCTTTCTAGAAAAAGTTTTATCTCCATAATTACTGAGGACAGGAAGTCTCTGCTGCAACTGCTATCTGGATGGAGGTAATACAGCAGTATGCTCCTTTGCAAAAATTGCCTCCACTTTAATAGATATTTCATCCCAGAATAGAAGAAAGGGGAAGACAAAGCTGATATTTCCTGTAGAGTGATCTGGGCAAAGGTACTTTTGAAATTGGCAGTAGTTATAGCTATAAAAGAGTCTATTAACCAACTTATAAACAGTCATGTGTGTATATGTGTGTGTTTAATTTCCATTGGAAGTGTAATATACATGCTAAGTAGGTTATGTATCAAAGGATCGTTTGTAGTGTTCATTTAAGGGGCAGTTTTTTCCCATTTTTCTTTCATCTTCTTTAAACCCCATTAAAGTGATATCATGAATGAAGGAGAATTAAACTATTGATGCTAGGAGAGTCTCAGAACATGAAGAATTTGAATATATGTTTCTAGAAGACTGCAAATTAGCAGAAGAGCTTTGATTTGTGACATAAAGCAAGGGACAGAGAAATTCAGAATCCTTGAAGAAAAGCTGGCATGAAGGATAAGGGAAGGCTGGGAGCTTGGAGCTAATCTTCTGGCAGAACCCAGAGAGGGTCCGGACTGCAGACAAGAGGTCGACAAGGCAAGACCAAAAGGGGCCTGAAAACAAGGGGTTGAAAAAATAGCCTATCTACCTTAGGAGAAGAGAAAGCAAACTCTTTCCTATGAGGAATATAAGGGTCTGATTTACTAAAATGCTGTCATAGAAGCAGGGGGAAACAAAAGATATTAGTAATAAGATGAGCATGATGAACTTTGGGGTACTTGTGTCTTTTAGTATTGTGGTTTTCTCAGGGTGTATATTGGGACTTCCCTGGTGGCTCAGATGGTAAAAGCATCTCCCTACAAGGCGGAAGACCTGGGTTCAATCCCGGGGCCAGGAAGATCCCCTGGAGAAGGAATTGGCAACCCACTCCAGTACTCTTACCTGGAAAATCCCATGGATGGAAGAACCTGGTAGGCTACAGTCCATGGGGTTGGGAAAGGAGTTTAGATGAGATAGGGGACTTCTAAGCACAGGACAGAATTAGGTGCAGCAGAAGCATGAACCTGATTCTGTCGACTGGATTTTGGACTAAGAAGGTAACCAGTTTCATAAGTCATTCCCTTTAGAACTCAGGAAAGGTCTGTAAACAAAAAATGGGAAACACAGAACGGTCTCTGTAGGGACCTGCTTGTTTTCAGTCCCCCTTCTTCCTTCATATTCCTCAATCTTGAGGCAAAACAGGTATGGGACAAGAAAGGGAATAGATTTAGATAGGTTAATCATAAGCTCAGAAGAGGAACTCAGCTTTAGGGGGAGTGGGTTTCATTGTGTTTACAGATAATTACTCCCTTTCAATGATAGCTTTGTAAAGAAACACCTTCTCTTTTCCTATTCCTGGTTAATACCCAAGGAGAAAGGTCAGGTATAAAATGATGAACTATACCCCCTATCCACTCAGAATCACTAAAAGCCTCAAGTCTAGCCATCATTGGAAGAAGGAAGATATTTGATTCCAAATGAAGGTTTTACACAAGTGGATGGAACAAAGTCTTGAGCTGAAAGACAATATTTTTAATAACCTAATATAACTAGGGTACTTCCCTGGTGGCTCAGACAGTAAAGCGTCTGCCTACAATGCAGGAGACCTGAGTTCGATCCCTGGGTCAGGAAGATCCTCTGGAGAAGGAAATGGCAGCCCACTCCAGCACTTTTGCCTGGAGAATCCCGTGGACAGAGGAGTCTTGTGGGCTACAGTCTGTGGGGTCGCAAAGAGTTGGACAGGACTGAACAACTTCACTTCCTTCCGGAATCAGACTGAAATGTTTTAAGAAACTCTGTACCCAATGGAAAAAGAAAGAATTCTGGTGCTAACCATAAATATACAAATTTATTTCTAGATTTTCAATTCTATTCCATTGATCGATTTTTCTATCAATTTTTCCATTGATTACTACAAATTGAATACTTAAATCTCCAAATAATATTGTTGAATTTTCTGTATCTCTCAGTTTTTGCTTTGTATATTTTGGGGCTCAATAGTTCATTGCATTGTAAGTATAGAGATTTTATATATTCTGGATGGATTGACCCTTTTATTATTAAGAAATTTCCCACTTTATTTGAATGACATTTTTGTGCTTTTTATAAGAACTTTTCATTTTATATTGGAGTATAGTCTATTAGAAGTGTTGTGATAGGACATTTTTTTGGTTAAAGTTTATTTTATGACAGTCTGTGGTTTTGATTGGATTGTTTAATTGATATAATTTTAATGTTTGCAGTAGTTGAATTTATATCTGTCATTCTTTTTGTTTTCTATATGCCTCATTTTTTTTTTTTTTTGGTTCTTCCCTTTATCTTTCCTGTTTTCTCATGCACTAAATGGATATTTTATAATATTTTAAATCTTTTGATACTTTGTTTTTCTACGTTTTTAGTGTAGTTTTGTTTCACAAGGAATTGGTTCCAGGAGACCAAAATTCTCAGATGTTTAAGTCTCTCATGTAAAATGTGACTATACACATCTTCCTGCACACTTAAAACCATTCCTAAATTACTTACAACCCTTATTCGGTGTAAATGCTATGTAAATATTATAAATTCATTGTAAATGCTATGTTAATGGTTACCAGTGCAAAGCAAATTCAAGTTTTACTTGTGAGAACTTTCTGGAATTTTTTTTCCTGAATATTTTCCATCTGCTTGCTTAAAACTGCTGATCTGGAATCCATGGATATGGAAGGCCAACTGTGGTTGCTCTAGGGCCTAAATATACATATTAATTTACCAGATTTACACAAAATTGATCCCAGGGAGCTATGGAAAGTTATCCTTATATAGCTTATTTCCTTCTTCCCATTTTATTTTGCTTTTATTATTATATTATTATATCTGTGTTCTATCACAAAACCAACAATGTATTGTTATAATTATTCTTTATAACTTTGTGTTTTTAAAAGAAACTGAGAGAAGAAAGGAGAGCAAGAATGTAATTATAAAATTTTTTAACCCTTTCTGTTTCTTTCCATTTGTTTGCAATTCTGCTTATCATCTGGGTTATTCCTTACTCTATTGATGCTTTCGTCCCATCTACTTCCTTTGTGCCATTTTTTGTCAAATATATTTTATATATATTATAGGAGAAATTTTATAATGATATACACATATTAAAAATAAAAACATTTCCATTAAGTACATAATTACCTTGAATGGTGCTTTTTATTTTTTCATGTTGATTTGAATTAAGGTCTGATGTCATATACTTTCAATCTGAAGAAGCTTCCTTAGTGCTTCCTATATAAGCTGGGTGTGCTAGCAATAAATCTCTTACTTTTTGCTTATTTAAGAATCTATTTATCTCACCTTCATTTTTGAAAGATGTTTTCCTGAATATAAGATTCTCTGCTGATGGTTTATTTCCCTTTCAGTACTTTGAGTATTTCATCCCACTTCTTTTTGTGTCCATTGATTCAGATGAGAAGTCAATTGTTAATTTTATTGATATTTCCTTGAAATAGTCATTTTTCTTTTACTGCTTTCAAGGTTTCTCATTTATTTTGTTTTTTAAGCATTTTAACCATGGTGTGTCTGGATATGAGTCTCTGTGTTTATTCTCCTTGAATTATACTGGACTTCTCAGATATGTAGATTAATGTTATCCATTGAATTTGAGATGTTTACAATAATTATTTGTTTTTTTCTGTTTCTGTCTTTCTCTCTCTCTCTTGTCCTTCTGGTACTCCTTTTACATGTATGATTAGAATGCATCATGGTGTTCATTTTTTCTTTTCTTTTTCTCCTCTGATCTTTAGGTTGAAGACTTTCTGTTGGTCCATCTTCAAATTTACTGCATCTTTCTGTTGTCAGCTCAGATCTACCCTTTCTCTCCTCTGGTGAATTGCTCATTTCAGTTAATGTAGTTTTCAGTTCCAGAATTTCCACGTGGTTCTTTTTGATAATTTCTATCTATTGATATTCTGTGTTTGATGAGTCATTGGGCATACATTCCTTTTATTCTTTATATATATAATATATTTATATAGGCTATTGAAAGGTTGTTGCTGAACCACGCAAAGATGCCAGGATTCTTGGCCTCCAGAGGAGAAGAATTCAATCTGGGGCCAGAGATGAGGCTTGATCACTCAGAGCTTTTGTGTAATAAAGTTTTATTAAAGTGTAAAGGAGATAGAGAAAGCTTCTGACATAGGCATCAGAAGGGGGCAGAAAGAGTACCCCCTTGCTAGTGTTAGCAATGGAGTTATATACTCTCCAGTGAATCCAAAGAATGTCTGGAGGTTGTAAAGACCTCACCAGACCTACTCCCATAATTTACATTTTAAAATAACAGGATTAGCCAGAAGGTTTAATCCAGAGACTGTCCTCAGGCAGGATACATTACTGTTATATAATCCTAAGGAATGTAGAGGGGGTAAAAAAGTTTGTCCTTTCTTCCTCCTTGAGAATTCCAGACCTCTCTCTCCTTGGGGACCCCTAGACTTCTTATCAACCTGCCTAGGAAATGACTCTCTCACTATGTTGGGTCTTCATTGCTGCTCGGGCTTTTTCTAGTTGAGGTGAGTGGGGGCTACTCTCTACTTGTGGGGTGCAGGCTTCTCATTGCAGTGGCTTCTCTTGCTGAGGAGCACAGGGTCTAGGGCATGTGGGCTTCAGTAGTCTTGGCACATGGCTTAGTTGCCTCACAGCATGTGAAATCTTCGCAGACCAGGGATGGATCCCGTGCCTGCTGCAGCACTGACTCACTGCACCTGAATTTGAACAAGCTCTGGGATATAGTGACGGACAGGGAAGCCTAGTGTGCTGCAGTCCATGGCATCGCAGAGTCAGACATGACTTAGCGGTTGAACAATCCCTGCATGGGCAAGTAGATTCTTAACCCCTGGACTACCAAGGAAGTTCTCCTTTCATTCTTTAAACAGTTTCCTTTAGGTGTGTGGACATGTTTATAACAGCTGCTTGGAAATCTTTGTCTGCTAAATCTCCCATCTGGGCCCCTTCAACAACAGTTTCAAATATCTGCCTTTTTTGTCCTTTTTATGGGTCCTGCTTTCCTGTTTCTTTGTGTATCTCATAACTTTTGGTTGAAACCTTGATGTTTTAGATAAGAGAGATATTTTGCTGCAGTTCTAAGTACTGATCCCTCCCCTAACACAGATGCCTGGGCTTGTTTCCATTGTCCGCTTATGTAATTTTTTTTTTTTTTTAAGTAACTTGGGTAGACTACTTCAGTGAGGTCTATTTTCCCTGGTCAGTGCCTGATGCTGCTCCTTAGAGGGTACCCCTTAGGCATATACACAGTCTCCCTTACCGCCCTCCCTCCCTCTATAGTTGACTTCAGGTTAGCCAGGCTCTCTTCCACTGACTCTTTCTTTGATCCCCTGACTCTTTAAGATCCGCTCCAACCCCAGGAGCTGTCCTCATAGCTGTCGCTTTCCTGGATTCTTTGGCAAACTTCTAGTGTGTCTGTCACTTCACTTATTTATCATGGAGCTGCCAGCAGCCTATTGTTTACCACCAAGATCTTTGTTTTCGATATAGCCTTAGGTTTAAACTTCCCTATGCTCTGTTTCTAATACAGCCCATCCTATTAGGGAGAAGACTGGAGTTCTCTGTTCTTTCTTATATCTTGCCTTTCCCCTTGATAATCTGCACCACTGCACCACTGCTCTGGAGGTGAGGCCAGGACAATGGCCCACATTTTTGGAGTGACACTCCTTCACAGTGAGGAGGGTGCTGAGCTGGGATGGTAATTCCTGGTCTTCTCAGCTTGCCTCTCCTGTCATGGAACCATCTCCTTACCAACAAACAGGGGTGAAACCAATTGGAGCCAGACTGTCATCGTGCTGCCGCTAGGATAGAGCTTTCATTGACTACCTTGGGCTGGGTGAGGAAAGAGTGCTCCAGACCTCTCAGTCACATTGCCTGAAGTAGAGCTTTTCAAGATGAAGCTGCAGGGGATAGAGAAGCAATGCTGGGAGTTTGCCCTTCCTGAGAAGAAAGTTCAGCCCTAAACTGGGAGGTGGTGAGAGAAGGAACCCTGACTTCTGGTCCCAGCCACTCAGAGTAGAGCTTCCATCTCATTTATGGGCAAGGAGGGGCATGTGCAATTGTTCAAATGCCAGAAACTCTCTTTTTACCAAGATTGAGTTGAATATCTTGGGTTAAAATTTCTCCATTTGTTATATGCTTTTAAGATAATTTCCAGAGACTTTAAATGATAACTTGTTTTGTTTTGAATCATTCTTACCAGTTATGTTTCTTTTACTGGGGGAAGGGTCCTTAAAGCTTCTTGATGGAAGCCCATTCTTAGAAGGGCTTCCCTACCAAGTCCAGTTTTAGAATCTCCATTCCTCTAAAAAGTTCTATGTTCTTTTCCAGTTTATGCTTGTTCCCAAGCTCAGCTTCGGGCAACTGCTAATCTGCTTTCTGAGTCTATAGCTTTGCCTTTTCTAAACGTTTCATATTAAAATGGCATCCTAAATATGTCATCTTTTTCCCTCTGGCTTCTTTCATTTTTCATAATGGTTCTGAGAGCCATGCATGTTTCAGCATGCCTTAGCAGTTCATTTCTTTTAATGTCTGAATAGTATTTCATTGTGTGGATATTACACATTCTGCTAATCCATTCCCAGTTACTGAACATTGGTGTTGTTTCCAGTGTTGTGCCATTTTGGATAATGCTTCTATAAACATCTGCATACACATCTCTATGAGGGCATTCATTTTCATTTTGGGGGGGGGATATAGTCTTAAGGGAGTGTAATTTCTGCGTATGATGAGTTTATGTTTAACTTTTAAGAAACTGCCAAACTTCTTCAAAGTGGCCACATCATTTGCATTCCCACCAGCAATGTATGAATGTTACAGTTTTTCTGCACTCCAGACAGCATTTGTTATTATCTATCTTTATTGCAGCCATTCTGCAGAGTGTGAAATGTTGCCTCATTTTAAAATTGTGATAATGAAATAGTTATTCCCCTAAGTAAAACTTTTTACATTTTTGAAAATTACTGTCTAAAATATCTGAAGAAATTCAGTTTTGTCTGAGAGGAAAACTGGCATAATTATAAGTTACCAATATTAAGTGATATTGCATATAATATTTTTGAAATAATGATATGTATTAAAGTGATGTACTATTTTCCCCCTGAGATCTCACAAAGGAGCATTTTAATAAAATGTTCTATAATGTTTAGACATCGCAAAGGATCCTAAGATACATAAATTTGATTCTTGAGAACATATTTGGACAATACTATTTTAGAAATACAGTTTTAACTTGATGAGATATATTTATCTTATTAAATTCTTCATCTTCAGTCTTAAAGAATGTTGCATTAGGAAACATAAAATATCACAGTTCTTGGCTGATTTCACTATTAAATTATTAATCAACCTACTTTTTGAAGGATGTTTCTATACACTCATATGGTCTAGATATAATCTTATGTTTGAGACAAGGCATGAAGGTGAATGCCTGAGAAATCCTACCTTCTAGGAAACTTTTCCAGAAATAGAGACATAGAAATTGCTTTTTTCACTGAAATTTCTATGTGGGTGATTTTTATAGGCTCATAAAAATTTTAGAGCTTAAATAGACATTCAACATCAGCATGTCCATTCATTTTATTTTAGAAATGTGAAAACTGTGTCTTAGCATCAGATTTTAGTTGTAAGTAAAACCTTAAAACTTTCCCTTATATTAAAAATAGATGTTGGTGTTCACAGGAAATATGGTGAACAGAATCCTTATCAATCAAGCTATGTGGATGTCTTTGTGGTAATTTAACAATGCACCCCTTAATATAATTTGAATATTATCAAGAACTTAATGTTTTTATTTGATATTGTAAAATATAGAATGGAATGTTTTAAAATTAAGTATCTTATCTTCCATATATTAAAATAGTAAGGCCTTTCTACCATGCTAATGCTATGCTAAGTCACTTCAGTCGTGTCTGACTCTGTGTGACCCCATGGACGGCAGCCCACCAGGCTCTGCCATCCCTGGGATTCTCCAGGCAAGAACACTGGAGTGGGTTGCCATTTCCTTCTCCAGTGCATGAAAGTGAAAAGTGAAAGTGAAGTCACTCAGTCGTGTCCGACTCTTAGCGACCCCATGGACTGCAGCCTACCAGGCTCCTCCATCCATGGGATTTTCCAGGCAAGAGTACTGGAGTGGGGTGCCATTGCCTTCTCCCTTTCTACCATAGAATAAGACAATTTCATAGTAATAAAATCTGTGCATGCTTGTTCAGGAAAAGAAGAAGAGATATTTGCTTCAGAGGAGTCCAGAAAGGACTCCCATGAATGTATGCAAGCTAGATAAATGATAAAAGTATTATAACCTGCAAGGAAACTTCTCTTACAATGGGAAAGTGTATAAATCTTCTGATCTTTAAAGACCTGAATGTGATTCCTGGTCATGGAAGTAAAATTCCACAAGCCACATGGCACAGCCAAACAATAAATAAATAAATACCTAAATGTAAAAGATATTCCTATAAAATGCGTAGAATAAAATGTGGAGAGTGTCTTAATGACATCAGGATGGGAAAAGCTTCCTTAAACAAGCCTTCCCCAAAATGCAAAATCCATAAGGGAAAATAATTGATATTTTAAGACCATATCAGAGTTAATATTTCTATTCAGAAGAGTACAACATGAAAAAACAATTTAAGAGATGTATAAAATCTCTTACATCTGAGAGACTGGGAGAAGCTATGTTTATTTACCAGTAGAGAATTAATACCTGCTATATATAAACAATATAAATAAGTTTAAAAAGAAGAGCACATCCAAGTGGGAAGATGGGCCGAAGCATTTAACCGAACAAGCTGCCAAAGGAGAAACCAGAAACTCTTCTTAGTAATTTGTTCATGCAGTTTAATAAAAAGATGGTCTCTTTGTACTAGTCAATTTGGAAGAAGGCAGATGATCTCAAGTGGTGTCAAGAATGGGGAAACAGAATCCTACTTTCAGGCCTGGTTGGCATGTGTACTCATCAACCCCTGAAGGACCCACTGTGGCTGAACTGGGCGAAATTCAGGCTGCAGGTGTCCAGTGTCCTGCAGTCCACTCTGGTGGGCATCATCAGGAACATTCCCTTAGCTCACAAGGAGCCATTCCTAGCAGACTCCCATCCTAGCGTTGCAAAGGGCAGGAGAGATGCCTCAAGGAGTGAAAAAGCAGCTCCTGGAGAACTCTGAATCGACCCCAAGTAATGAGTTAAGTCTCCACAGGCATGAGGACTCAGAAGTACAATGTTACTAAGAAAAAAAAAAAAAAGGAAACAGAATTCAATGACACAATAGATCTTTTTCAAAGGTACACATATAAGTAGATAACCATATGGAGAATGAATTAGAAGAATGTATAAGGGGATGACAGAGGATAAGATGGTTGGACGGCATCACGAACTCAGTGGACATGACACTGATCTAGCTGCAGGCGTTGCTGATGGACAGGGAAGCCTGACGTGCTGCAGTCATGGGGTCGCAGAGAGTGGGACACAACTTAGCCACTGAACTGAATTGAACTGATGTTAAATAAACTTGGATGAGTTACTGTGAGAGAAGAGGAGTTGAACTGAGAACAGAAAATAAAGAGGAGGATGACCAAAGCAAATACACACACACAAACAAACATATATAAAAAAAAAAAAAGTCATCTTTCCTAGACCACAACAGGTTTTAACCTGAGGGGAAATATGCAGATACATTTCCTCATTTTCTTCTTGAAATTTAAGGAAGTTTAACTTTCAGTCAATTTAACTAGCTTTGTTTTTTTTATTTTTTTCAATAGAGTATGACATATCATAGCCTGTTTGATGTTTGGGACTGACTCTACATTAAAAATATTGAACAAGTTTTCAGATATAAGCAACATGTGCCTTCAAATAAAACATAAAATAGATAAAACTGAAGATGGGCAAAATAGCCGACGGTGTTACTCAGTTCTTGGTCTCTGATTCATGAGGTCCCCTAATAGCTGCCGTTTTTGTTTGTTTGTTTTTTGTTTTTCTTTTGATAAGTTCAAACTGTCCTGTTTTAGAGGTAGAAATATTATTTCCACACAAATGCCATCATCGCTCTTAGTGATGTGAGCACCCTGGAGAATTTTAGAGACCCCTGGAGTTCCTATGCCACCTGTGGAGAACAGATGTTACATTATGCACCAAAGGAATTTGTCCCATCCCCTTCTTTATTTTTATTGGCTTCAGGCTTATTGACTCATATATAAGCTCCCCCTATTCCCTTTTCTTGGTTAGGCAATGAGAGTGTAACTCATGTTTAGTAACTCAAGTAAATACTTGGTATATATTTTTCAAAAATACTGACTTGGAATCTAGTGTTTTTTTTTTTTTTTCTCCATAGCGTTGACATTTTCATTTGTTCTGCTACCTGATTAAGTCATTGGCAAATATAGAATTACAGATACTTAGAGTGGGAAGGGACCTCTGGGGTCACCTGGTCGAATCTGCTGGCCTGGTTCAGCTCGTTGAACTTGCATCATGCACCTTCCCACTGAACACTGCCCTGTGTAGAGGAATTCCCATGTCACAAATGAGCCTGTTCTATTTGGTGGCACTTGTAATTGCTCAGTAGTTTTCCCATTTGTCTCTTGTCCCACTTTTTGGTCCAGGGCAAAAAGGGAAAGTCCAATTTTAAAAGGACACTTCTCCAGATATTTCAAGATGGCAGTCACATCCCTCCAAGTCTTCTCAAAAGTTGTAACAGTTTTTTGTTTGTTTGTTTGTTTTTGTGGCTACGTTACCATCCTGGAGATGCTATAATTTGGACAGTCACAGTTTTATAATGGGAGAAGGCAATGGCACCCCACTCCAGTACTCTTGCCTGGGAAAGCCCATGGACGGAGGAGCCTGGTAGGCTACAGTCCATGAGGTCTCTAAGAGTTGGACACGACTGAGCGACTTCACTTTCACTTTTCACTTTCATGCACTGGAGAAGGAAATGGCAACCCACTCCAGTGTTCTTGCCTGGAGAATCCCAGGGACAGCAGAGCCTGGTGGGCTGCCGTCCATGGGGTCACACAGAGTCGGACACGACTGATGTGACTTAGCAGCAGCAGCAGTTTTATAATGTTCAAAAAAGTGGTGAAGAACAATCACTCTTCTTAGTCTGGATGCAGTATATCTGTTAGTGCTACATAAAGTTGTAATATTTCTAGGGGCCAAGTCACACCTAGATTTCTTTGAGAATCAGTGTAGCATGTGGATCATGACCATGAACTTCAGACCTAGAGATCCATGGATCTCATTCCACATTGGGTCACACGCTCTTTGTGCAGCCGTGGGGAGGTTCCTAAACCCTCCACTTGGCCTCAACTGCCTCATTAACTGGTGTTACTACCTGGTAATGTTATGAAGATTGAGCTAAGTAAGTGATACCTGTAAACTGCTTAGCATTTTAGCAGAGAAAAGGTGCTCAAGGACTATTCCCCACTAATTGTAGTATTCTATGCATGTTATGGCATTAAGCTTCCGTATCTTGATCCTAGACCATAAAATATTTCAACTTGAGGCTTAGGACATTTATCCTGATTAATATTCTGTCTTTCAAGCTTTAACCCATGATTCCAGTATCTTGAAAATTCACTGAATTCTTTCTTTCCAAGTAATAAGTCTTCCTAGCCAAATCACAAAGCAAAGTCAGCTGCATACTGTAAGATAACTCCTTGTCATTTGAAATAGTAGATACTTTTCCATGTTGTCATTAAGTATCAACCTCTATCTACTGTTACCTCAGTAAATTTTTAAAATGTTTTCTGAAGGATTTTAGCTACGGGTTCTCTACAAATATTTTTGATACCTTGATGCAGACCAAACATTATATTATATTATGAGTCGAGTTCTAGTAGAGGAGGCTGGTATTAAAGCAAATTATTAAAAGCACTGTAATGCACACCTAATGTAATGGCATAATAGAGAACATCTGTTCTAGGGAACTACTGAACAGCTGCTGGTGACTCTACCTGGATGAACTAGGGTCTGCCTTGCAGAGCTGGCAGCATGTGGGTAGGTCTTGAAGAATGATCAGAAATAATAGGAGTTAAAGGACATTCCAGGATGCTATGAACAGACTTCTAAGATGCTTGACTACAGTCCACAAACATTGTCTTTGCAGAATTCCCTAGTTCTTCCAGGACTGATGCATCTATCAAAAAGACAAAAGATCTGTATTATAAGACTCGCTTTTCATGATCCAATTTTGGAGCCTCGTGATGACCAGTAATTTTTCAAATGCTTCCTGAACACCTCTGCAAATTAACTCAAATTTTATTCACCATCTCTACCTGGCAACTAAATATAGATGAAGCAGGTTCCTGGCTTAGCAAAAATACTGAAAGATCCTCCAGCATACCAAATAAGGAGAAAGAAGGACAATTCTGCATGACTTTTAGATTAAAACACCAATGGGGACTGTGTATATGTATGTGCATGTGTGTGTAAAACTCTTCTAAAACTTTTACTTTCCTCTTTACATATAAAACTTATTGCATAGTCTAGAGCAAGTATTTCATTTTATCAAAAGCACACACAAGTATATTTTTGTGGGTGGGGTGTGCAGTGTCATGACTTCCTCTCTCTGGGGTAGTGCTAATCTTGCTGTCTTTGCCTCTCTAAAGAGAGAACATTAATTACCCGGTGACAGCCACCAAAGTCAGAGTGTCTAGCAAAACTGCAAACACACTCCAAGACCCACCCGCTTAACAACTCGTTAAGTGACATGAATACCCTGATTCTCCAATTTGTGATGGTTGATGGAATATAATTTTATAATTAGCAATGTGTGCATTGCTCATATGACAGTGTTTTATACAGTCTCAATGAATTATGTAAATGTCTTACCTGTGAGTTTATATTTTAGTTTTTACCTAATTACTAAATACCACACATTCTATAGTGTTCACTTTGAAGACAATGCAATTAAAAACTTAAACCGAGGTAATCAGGAAGCCACAACAAGCAATCAGCCTGAAATATGCAATCAATGGAATAAGAGGTAAACATTCCTGCGTGTTCGGGAAGGCAGGCAAGGTGGTATCAACCAGGTAACAAAAGACTTGAGTGGAAGAAAAGTGTCCTTTTGCTGTGCTTGCAATGGGAAAACTCCAGAATCAATGCTTCCTTGGATCTTAGTTGCTTATTATTTACGTTAGGGCCTCAGAGTTTCTATTCCGCACTAGGTATCTGGTAGACTAGTAGTTTGCGCATGCGTGCTCAGGTGTGTCTGACTCTTTGTGACCCCGTGGACTGTAGCCTGCCAGTTTGCTCTGTCCGTGGAATGTTCCAGGCAAGAATACTGGAGTGGGTTGCCACTTCCTACTCCAAGTAGTTTGGAGTAGTCTTTAAACATGCTGATATGGCAACCCACTCCAGTATTTTTGCCTGGAGAATTCCATGGACAGAGAAGCCTGGCGGGTTACAGTCCATGGGGTCACAAGAGTCAGATTCTTTTGCAACTCTGTGGACTGCAGTCTCCTGCACTGCAGACAGATGCTTTACTGACTAAGACACCAGGGAAGCAATATATATATGTATGGATGTATATTTTAAGTGTCTAGATGTT
Organism: Bos mutus; assembly: GCF_027580195.1. Classification (NCBI taxonomy): domain Eukaryota; kingdom Metazoa; phylum Chordata; class Mammalia; order Artiodactyla; family Bovidae; genus Bos; species Bos mutus. The sequence goes on from NC_091636.1 coordinate 61,354,729, forward strand.
CTTTGTCTTCAGCTTTTTCTGTGTTACTAGATTTTGGCTGTGTACTCATTATTATTTTTTTTTTTTTTTCTGATTTCTTGATATTACCCACTGCTTCTTGTTCCTAGTATCAATGACTCTTAAGCTCCAGATCATTTGTAGTGCTGATCTGGGATGACTGACCTTCTTAGAATTGTGTCTGTAACAAAAAACAATGTATATGGTGGAGAAGGGTTGCTAGCGACTGGTCTAAGGGCTACTTATGATTAATGACTGAATTTTTGTGAGGTCCATTTTGACTGCTTAGCATATTTGTATCGTATCTAGAATTTTGAGTGTAATTCAAGAAAAATTCGCAAAGTAGTGGGCTGGTAGCAAAATCATCAGATAGGATTGATCTGTCTTATTTCATGAGTTTCTTGGAATGGCTAGTCCCTTCCACAGTGAAGTCTTCCTCAAATGAAGAGGTGGAGAAAGATAGACTGACTGTTCCCAGAATAATCAAGGATAGGTTTTTTTTTTTTTTTTTTTCATGATATCATGAGCTAGACTTTGAACTTTAAAAATAGAAAGATAGAAACCTAGATGTGCCAGGTCTTCAAACAGACCCATCAAGAGAGGGACATCAAGTTTTCCAGTTTTAGGTTCCATCTTTGAGTGTATGATTCATTTAATCAATTTTTAATAGTGTGATATAAGGGTAGCATGTGAAGTAAAAGTCGCTCAGCTGTGCCTGACTCTTTGCAACCCCATGGACTATATAGTCCATGGAATTCTCCAGGCCAGAATACTGGAGTGGATAGCCTTTCCCTTCTCCAGGGGATCTTCCCAACCCAGGGATCGAACCCTAGTTCCCGCATTGCAGGCCGATTCTTTACCAGCTGAGCCACAAGGGAAGCTATAAGGGTAGCATAGAGATTTATTATTTTTACTGTTGCATATGGTTTCTCAATTGTTCCAGCACCGTTTGCTGAAAACATTATCATTTCCCCATTCAACTGAAGGGACCTTTTGTTGAAAATCAGTTGACCATGTATGTGTGCATGTTCAGCCACTCAGTTGTGTCTAACTCTGTGCAACCCTATGGACAGCAGCCCACCAGGCTCCTTTGTTCATGGGATTCTCCAGGCAAGAATACTGGAGTGGGTTGTCATGCCCTCCCTCAGGAGATCTTCCCAATCCAGGGATCTAACCCCGGTCTCTTAGGTGTCTCCTGCATTGGAGACACTTTACCGCTATCACCATCAGTAAAGCTTGTGAATGTATACTCTTGTATTATATGTTTTAGACAAAATGGTTTCCCCTCAGTGTCCCCGAACAAAAGTCTGGTGGAACTAATTTTTCAGGACAAAGTCCCTTTCCTATGAAGACTACAAGAAACAAAGGACATACTGATTTCATAGCTATTTTGCAGATGTCACTTTTATCTCCTTTTAAATATTTTTATCTCCTTTTATGCTCTTGCAATTTCAGCCATATAGTCATTTCTCTATACACTATTCCCAATGCGTTTTGCTGAAGTTAATTGTAGACATTTTTTTTTTTTTTTGCTGTTAGTATTGCTGGAATTTTTTTTGTTGCTGTCATTTTACCTCACTTCTAAAAATAGAAAGGAAAATAAATTACATGCCCCTTTAAGGACAGAGCCTGGCATTCAATAGACTCTAAAAAGATCTGTCTGTTGAATGAATGCACAATTGATAGATACAGGTTTATCGATGGTAGTTATATTTTTGAATTTCTTTTGAATATATTTTTTGTAAAAGTTTGGAATACCTGTAAATTTGGGAGAGGGAAATTGTCGATCATTGCAAATTTCCTCCTGTTAATTTTCCTTAGTTGGAGGCAAATCATTTTGGGTTTTTTCCCTAATATCTTCTCACAAAAACCATTTTAAAATTACTTTTAATAAATATAAATTTTTCTAAATATTCTTCCTTCATTTCTTTCAAGTCTCCTTTCAATTTTATATTTGAAATTACATCTATCCATGGCTGGTCAGTAAAGAATCAGCCTGCGATGCAGGAGACTTGGGTTTGATCCCTGGATCAGAGAGATCCCACTCTAGTATTCTTGCAACCCACTCTAGTATTCTTGCCTGGGAAATCCCATGGACAGAAGAGCCTGGTGGGCTACAGTCCATGGGGTTGCAAGAGTTGGAAACAATTTAGTGACTAAACCACCAACAATATTGCAGCTGAAATTAAATCTCTTTAACAAAACACAACCTACGCAGCATATTTTGTCAATGAATAAAATGACACGAATGTCAGTAAGTATTAAAAGGAAATCCTTGTTGTCTTATGTAAATGAAAATAGTAGTTGGGTATTTTTACTCACCCTTACAGAGAGATTTCACATTTGTGCCTCTTTCTTGTTAACAAGCCACTCAATGCCAGTTATTCCTTTAGAATGAAGGTGGTGACTGGAGAGTTCTCATATTTCTGAGTGTTCAATCTTCTTCAAGACAAATACACTGACATATGTAAAATAGATAGCTAGTGGGAACCTGCTATATAGCACAAGGAGCTTAGCTGGTGCTTTGTGATGGCCTCAATGGATGGGATGAGAATGGGAGGGAGGTTGAAAGGGAGGGATGTGTGTATACATATAGGTGATTCACTTTGTTGTACAGCAGAAACTAATACAACATTATAAAACAGTTATATTCCCAAAAAAAGACATAATCTTTTTTTATCACATAAACTGCTGATATAGTATTCTCCATGCCATTTCTACCTAATTTTCATGAGTTTTTTTTCACCAAATATATATACATTTTGTTATTCCTTATTTTATTTTGTTTGACTCTCTTGAATTCTAATTTGTTTGAATTCATTCTTGAACCCAATTCATTTTATATTCTCATCCATCTTATCCCTACACATATACACACACACACACACACACACACACACACACATACAAGTAGACACACTTTTGCAGGAAAATTCATCCAGTTCTGAACTGGTGGGAATTAAGCAATGTATTTCCCCTTGTCCTCTTTTAAATCTCAGCTTAGACACTAATGCTGTGGAAGATCCTGTTGTTATTCTAGATCACAGTGACTTCATGAATTTCTCCATGTAGTCACTCAAGTGTGTAACTTTAAAACTGTATTTAATTCTTATTCTCTGCCTCTTCCAATAAAATGGAAGGCAGGGAGGGACCATTTCTGTCTTTCTTGGTTTATATCCCCACTACAGAATTGTGTTAAACACCTGTAGAGGTTTAATAACTATTAATTAATGAATTAATTAACAAACATATTGGAAAGCAGAGACATTACCCTACCGACAAAGGTCCGTATAGTCAAGTGTGTGGTCTTCCCAATGGTCACGTAGGGTTGTGAGAGCCAGACCGTAAAGAAGGCAGAGTGCCAAAGAACTGATGCATTCAAACTGTGGTACTAGAGAAGACTCCTGAGGGTCCCCTGGACAGCAAGGAGATCAAACCAGTCAATCCTAAAATAAATCAGTCCTGAATATTCATTGGAAGGAGTGATGCTGAAGCTGAAGCTCCAATACTTTGGCTACCTAATGCGAAGAACTGACTTATTTGAAAAGTCCCTGATGCTGGCAAAGATTGAAAGCAGGAGAAGTGGGCATCAGAGGATGAGATGGCTGGACAGCATCACCAATGCAATGAATATGAACTTGGGCAAACTCCAGGAGATGGTGAAGGACAGGCATGCTGCAGTCCATGGGATCACAAAGAGTCAGACATGACTGGGCAACTGAACAACACAAGAACAATTAATGAACTAAAAATAAAGGCATGTGAGTTTATGAATTTCAATATCTTTCTTAAAAGGAATAATAAATACTCTCTGGTGATCCAGTGAGATCTTATCTTAAAGTCTTTGGCATTTATTCTAACACATAGTAAGAACTCAATGCAGGAAACGTTTTGCAGCCCTAGCTTTCACTTTTTTACCAGCCTGTAAAGAAATAAGAATAATCCAGTGGAAATTCATCAATGCATCTCCTGATTTGGCATTTTTTCCCTCTAAAATAATGCCAGAATGCCTGAAGGTTAAAAGTCTCATGCATGTATGGAGAAGGGAATATTTCCTCTGGAAACTTTTCAGAGACCTACAGGGTAATTTAAGTTTTACATTCTCATTCAGGGGGAGCAGTTTGCAGGTAAATATTCTCCTTATGGTGCCAAAAACAAACCTGTCCTTTCACAAATGTTACTTTGAAGGACAAAGTCATAGTAGACTTAAAGTGATGAAAAAGTTACATGTTTTGGAGTAGAACAACTGTTTCAGTCAAGGGGAAGTTAATATGAAAGATGCAAATGTTATTTGCTAGTTTGCTTTTTCTCTAAGTTTTTGTTCTCTTTAATATAATTGTTTCAACTCCACTTTGAAGTAGATGGGATATAAAGAAATGTTTCAGAGGATGTGGTTAAATAAATCTGTGCTCTTGTGGTGATAGGTTTGCTTCTGTTGAGGCCATGTTTTTCTAGAAAGCCCTAGGCAAAGCCATAGTGTTATCATTTTAGCCATTGTAACTGCATGGTCAATTCAATCAGTTGTGCCATTTAGGATGGTTGGAATAAAACTTAATCAACAAAAACTGTTCAGATCATGAACCAATATGACTACAACTGAGCTATCTATTTATTGACAAGGATTCTTTTCAAGAACATGGTCAAAACTATATTATTACTGTTGTGTTTAGTACAAAATTCACTAGCTGTGTTTGCTTTCTATTGATATTTGATAGTAAGCTGTCTACTTTTATATCTCCAATCAATCCTGTATTCATTATGTTTTATGTTGGTAAGAAAATAACTTCATCTAATTTTTGGTCATTTAATGTAAGTCTTGACTTGGGAAATATAATCTATTCAGTATAAATTCCTATATACAATCATCACTTTAAAGTATATCGAGAGCTAGGAAGATGACTTACATGACTCCTTACCAAAATTTTGTGTTAGGTAATTATTGGTAAGTCTGCAAGTAGACAAAAGTGTTCTTTTCTCTTTTCTCTAATTATGATGTAAGCCCAGTATTTGGGGCCCCTTTCCTTGCATACAGAGACTATTGGACTTTAAAGAATCCATTTGAGGAATTTGAATGTAGTTTCATTAGGAATCAATGATTGATTTTTCATTTTTAAAATAGTGTATTTTCATCTGTAGATTATATATGCAAGCCACAGAGGCTTTGGGATGAGGGAAGGAAAGGTGATTAAAGGCAGCTTACAGAACAAGCCAACTCCAGCAGGCAAACTTTCATATACTTAACGAAGCAATCCTTAATATAGGACATAGCCTACATCCCTGGGGGATGGGAAATTCACAGGACAATTTGAATAGAATCTTTCCATAACATTTATTCTAAAACTGCTTCCTCTTCTGAGTCAGACCTTTAACCAAGTTCTCTTGTGTTGCATGAAGGGACTGTGTGTTTGATATTTATTATTCAAACATCTAAATAAACATCTAAATAAAATAAGCTGTACTGCATTGTGTTTCAAAGATATGTATCATGTCTCTACGTTATTTAATCATATTTATATAAACTATAGTGAAAATGTTAATCGCTCAGTTGTGTCCAAACCTTTGCGACCCCATAGACTATAGCCTGCCACGTTCCTCTGTCCATGGGATTCCCCAGGCAAGAATACTGAAGTGAGTAGACGTTCCCGACTCCAGATATAAACTACACTGATGTGCTATTTACAGTTTTTTCCTCAATAAATATATGAATTCCAGGTTCAAGGACATCTACCATTATCTACAAAAATCTCTAGAAATGTAAATGAAACTTCTGGCACATATCCCACATTAATTCTCAATTGTGAAATCAGCACGCTGGCTATTAGAAAAGTAAAATATTTACATTTGTCTCATAATTCAAGCAAAATGTAATGATTAATATAATCAACATGAAATTTTAGTTTAATAAATTGTGTTTTTTTTTGCCAGGATATAATTACTCGAATTATCCGCCAGTGAGTGTGTATTGTTGTTGTTCTGTTGCTAAGTCGTGTCTGACTCTTTTGCAATCCCATGAACTGTACACACACATATATTGTAAGATTATTTTCTCAGAAAGTCAAATACGGTAGTCCAGTATCTGATATATATTTTACATATTTTCCTTTATGTTGGTTTTACAAGTTTACATAGAGTAGAATTATTTGAAAATGATACATGTAAGTGTACACATGTATGTGAACGTGTGCATGTTTACACACATGCAGGTGCTCACCCAGGGAGCTCCTGAGGATCCTGGGTAAATAGCACTGAGCCAGAGCTTGGACTTGGCCTTGATCTCTGGCATGAGACGGTGTCAAACAGGTCAGATGTTGGCTAACAGGTCATGATTTCTGTAGCATAGACTAGGCTTCCCAGGTGGCATAGTGATACAGAATCTGCCTGCCAGTGCAGGAGATGCAAGAGATGAGGGTTCAAGCCGTGGGTTGTGAAGATCCCCAGAAGGAGGAAATGGCAATCCACTCCAATATTCTTGCCTGGAAAATCCCATGGACAGAGGAGCCTGGTGGGCTACAGTCCATGGGGTCGCAGAAGTGGGACACGACTGAGCATACATTCACATAAATAGCTCGTTGGGACCCTGTTGGGTCTGGCGTGCGCTGAGCATCCAAAGGACCTTTCGGGCATTGGGCATTAGGGAATGCTGGGAGTCTCATCAGAGTCACTGGGCTGACTGTACCTGGCACATGGACCTGGAACCAGAAAGAACTCCAGAGAGAGGGGCGGGGATTTACAGAGGACAAACGTAGAAACTTACAAACAGATATTAAGACCTGGGTGCAGTGACCTATTGTTTTAAAATATAAGTTTAGAGATGTCCGTGGCAGTCCAGTGGTTAAGAGTTCATGTTCCAATGAGGGGTTTGAGGGTTCAATCCCAGGTGGAATAGCTAAGATCCTGTATACCTCAGGACCAAAACCCAAAACATAAAACAGAAGCTATATTGTAACAAATTCAACAAAGACTTTAAAAAAAAATAAGATTAAGTGTTATCATTATTCAGGTAGAGTGAGGCCACCTGTAAAGGTTAGGCCTTTTTTTTCCTAGGGCAAGGCCACAGGAAAAGGCCAGGATCAGTCAGGAGGCTGAGAGAGCAAGGGGACACCTGTGGGCAGGAGCATCTGTTGTGGTTTCCTCTGGAAGAACAGGTGAGGCAGGGCAAGCAGGTATAGAAGCAAATGAGCAAAAACGATTAGAACCTGGAAGCGAGGGTGGGTTACCTCTTTTCAAATGTGCTGAGCTTACAAGCTTATAGACTCCTGAGAGTCCCTTGGACTACAAGGAGATCAAACCAATCAGTCCTAAAGGAAATCAACCCTGATTACTCATTGGAAGGACTGATGCTGAAGCTCCAATACTTTGGCCACCTGATGCGAAGAGCAGACTCATTGCAAAAGACCCTGAAGCTGGAAAAGATTGAAGGCAGGAGGAGAAGGGGACAGCAAAGGACAAGATGGTTAGCCAGCATTACCAACTCAATGGACATGAATTTGAGCAAACTCCGAGAGATAGTGGAGGACAGAAGAAAATGACATGCTACAGTCCACGGGCTCAAAAAAAGTTGAATGCGACTCAGCAACTGAAGAACGAGCTTCCATGATACTGTCAGGAGGCTCTGGGCCATAGGGGCTGCCCCAGATTATCTGGTTCCTGGCCTGCGGGGTGATTAAGGAAACAGAATATTGGACCTGAGGATGAGAGCCTAATAGGGAAGGTAGTGGGATGCAGGGCTCTAGACTGGTTCATCTGCATGAAAGGCAGAGGGGAGGGTCCTTCACTATCCCTGGAAGGGACAATCTCTCCAGAGGTGTCAAAGGATCAGAACAGAAAATAAAGTGCATGAGTCATACGCCTATGACACATAATACACTTGGGAAGAATAACAGCAATAATAGTAGAAGTTACTACTTTCATAGTTTATTTAAGATATTGGATATTTTTAAAATCTAGAAATGGAAAACATCATTCATTAAACATTTCTTTTCATTAATATTAAAATGCATTTAATACATTATTTTAAATATATCCAGAAAGCATATTTAAAAACAAATATAAAGCTCAGTGTTTGGCCTCAACTTCAAATTAATATAACTGGAAATAAGCTGTGCCAACCAAATAGAGGGCAGCCATAGGACATCCATCATGCTTTGCAAGACAATACAGTAATGTGAACAGTTGAGACATACACTGTGATAACTTCAAAATTCAAATAATGAGGTGACTTGTGATTTTTTTTCAGTGAAATATCCAAATACCTCCCAGTTTGGATGCCCATTCCCTCAGTACCAACAGATGGCACCAGCAGTTAATAGTGAAGGGTTATGACTCTAAGATAAATGAAACAATTAGCGATTCTGAGTTCCTTGTGCGGCACTGAGAGACAGGAATATTTTGATAATGTCATTTTTATATTCTCATCTAAACGGAATGCTTACACCCTTTGTGTGGAGTGTATATCTAAACTCTACTGTTGTGGAAACAAGTTCAGAAATTTAAAATATATTAATGATGACACACATTGAAAGTGCAAAGTTTCTGGTCAGCAGAACTCTTACACATGGGACTGAAAATGACTAAATAATAAATAACCACTGGGTCACACGTCAACTGTGCTTTCAGAGAAAAACAAAGGACAAGGCAAATGAAGAGGAAAATATCGAGAGTGTAGTTTGAATTGTTTTAGATTTGGATTTAGGTGTTGGTTAAGTTTGTAGCACATATAAATAAAAGTCATACACCACCAGAAAGTCCCAGAAAGGAGATAATGACTTTTTAAAAATGCTTGTTTATTAATTACTCCTATTTAGATTCATCTCCTAAAACTATATGACTTACGGAAAATTGGAGGGCAGTGTGTGTGTGTGTGTGTGTGTGTGTGCACGCATGGTCGCTCAGTCATGTCTAACTCTGTGCAACTCTATGGACTGTAGCCCACCAGGCTTCTCTGGAGAATACTGGAGTGGGTTGCTATTTTCTCCTCTAGGAACCTTCCAGACCCAGGACTGAACCTATATCTACCACATTGGCAGGCAGGTTCTTTACCACTGAGCCACCTGTGAAGCCCAGAAGATAACATAGTTTCTGGTTAATCAGTAATAATTTAGTAGAATCTATTTATTTTTACCAGAAAGAAATAAATATCTGAGAGAGAAAATAATGTACTGATAAGACGAGGATGCAAAAGATGCTAAATATATGTAGAGCTCCTCTGATTCCTGAAAGAGGGCTCGGGTGATAGTCATGTGTTTTTTTCTGACTAGAATAGACTATAGTGATTTGATTATAAAAAAGTTATTTATTGTAAATTTTACCACTGAATGAGAATTATTTCTTGTTGCTTTCAATATAACATATTAAATAGCATTTTTACCTAAATGACAGTTATTATCATTTAATTCCAAAATCTATGAGGGTTGTGTGTATGGTGAATGCTGGGTTGTGATGTTTCTTAGCAATATGTTGTCAGCAAGGTTTTAAAGAGAGAAATTACCAAAACCTTTTTGCTTCTCAAATCTAAACCTGACCTAAACTAATGTAAGGCTATGCATACAGTGGTCTTACCCCCACTTGGTGTGAGTAATCCCATATATTTCTGCAGAAACTTGAGTTTGCTTCTTCTGGGTGCTTCTCCTTGACCCCACAGTGTGTTTAGTAATAGCTTTTTATTCAAAAAGCATCAATTCAGAAACACGTCAAGGTGTAAGCATTTTATATAAGGGATTTTTGTGGCTCAGCTGGTCAAGAATCTGCCTTCAATGTGGGAGACCTGGGTTCAATCCCTGGTTTGGGAAGATCCCCTGGAGAAGGGACAGGCTACCCACTCCAGTATTCTGGCCTGGAGAATTCCATGGACTGTATAGTCCATGGGGTTGCAAAGAGTCGGACATGACTGAGTGACTTTCATTTGGGCCTATTAGTGGAAAGCAATATAATTGGTGGAAAGCATGCTTTAACATTTCTCAAATGAACGAAATGAACATCAAAACGCAAGCAGCGATTAGGAGGGATACATTGGAAGGCTGAGATTGGCATATACACACTACTATATAAAAAGTAGCTAACTAGTAGGGACTTACTGTGTAGCACAGGAAATGTTACTCAGCACTCTGTCATGGCCTGTATGGGAAAGAATCTAAAGGAAGGGTGGACATATATGTGTAATTGAATCACTTTGTTGTACACCTGAAACTAACACAGAATTAGCAACTATACTTTGATAAAAAATTTTAAAAACCTCAATCATCTGCTGTGGTCACTTATAAATGAGATAAGAAAGATTCTGACAGGGTTTAAATAGAGGGGCATGGAGGAAGGTAAAAGTACAGAGCAGGTTGTCAAAGTGCTAAATATGTGCAGAATAAAGGAGAAAAATACTTGTAGCAGACTTAGAAGGAGAATGTTAGCCATCACTTTACAGTGTGTTACTATAATTACTTAGGTTCTATTAACATCAGTTTGAGGCCTCCATACCTGATTTTGCAGCGTGAGTTGTTTCCACACACTGAGGGACAGAAACCCTTCTCTGGTGTTGCACATTAGTGTTTCTGTATCCCTTTTCCCTTTCTAGGAAATTGGCTCTGAGAACCATGTGATAAAGATTCTTGTTTAACTCTGACCCAGTGTGTAGCAGAATTAATTCCCCATAACTCTTGTGAAAATATTGTTCCCTAGAAGACATCGAGGAAAATGGTTTCTAGTTCTCAGCATACCAGTATTATATAAAGGAATGGAGGTCAAGAGCCATGTTTTACTCATATGTATTTACATTAACGTGTTCTTGACCTAACAAAGAGCATGTTTTTCAAGTAATTATATGAAAAAAAAACCTTCATATCTTAGTACATGTTATAGTATCCATACTACATAAATGATAAATGAATGGTGTGGTGGATGAACTAAATAAATGGCAACACGGAAGGCAAAACATGAATCAAGTTTAGAGACTATAATATCAAGTGCCTTGCGGGTGTTAGATGAGATGAGAATGAAATGGTACCAGTGATACAGCTAGTGAGAAATGCCTAGGAATTCCTCTCCATGGGTGAGAAATAGTGAAGATGGTGTCACTAGAGGTAAATGAAGGGCCATATTTGACAGACACTTTTTAACTTGGAAATAAATGTACAAGGCAAATAAGCAAGAAGTGTCAAAGCTGCTGCTGCTTCTAAGTCACTTCAGTTGTGTCCGACTCTGTGCGACCCTATAGATTGCAGCCCAACAGGCTCCCCTGTCCCTGGGATTCTCCAGGCAAGAACACTGGAGTGGGTTGCCATTTCCTTCTCCAGTGCATGAAAGTGAAAAGTGAAAGTGAAGTCGCTCAGTCGTGTCCAACTCTTCGCGACCCCACGGACTGCAGCCTACCAGGCTCCTCCATCCATGGGATTTTCCAGGCAAGAGTACTGGAGTCAGTTGCCATTTCCTTCTCTGGTCAAAGCTATTATCATGGCTTTGAGTCTGGGTGGCTGGGACCATATAATATTATACATTAAGATAGGGGAGCTATTAATAACTATAGGAGCATTCATATAAGGGAGAGAAATACTATTACGGACATGATTTTCACTAAACCCTTGCTCATCCATGGAGGTAATAGAAAGTTGGATATATATTCCTGGGACTTTATAGAAAATTTGAGACAGATAGCTGGAGGGTTGATGTACATAAGTATGATAGATGGTGCTTTGAGAGCAGACAAAGTAATGAAAGAAGTGTATAGAGATGAATGAATCTTTGGAGACAGAACCTAGGGGAATGGCTATGTTTAGAGGGAAGCAAGAGTGGACAGAAAGATTGCCAAAAGAAACAACACAGAGATAGAACTTAGGATAGTATTAACACCATGACCAGGCTTCCCCGGTGACTCAGTTGGTAAAGAATCTGCCTACAATACAGGAGACCTTGGTGTGATCCCTGGGTCAGGAAGAAGGGAATGGCTTCCCAAGTATGTGAACTATGTAAAGAAGAATGGGTCATCAACTGTCAGGTATTATAGATATGAGATTGTCTCAGGAATGCACTCATGCTGTAGGATTAGGCAATCATTGGCCACGTTTGACAAATCATTTCTTTAGAGTGACAATGATAGAAAGTCTTGCAGTGACTAAGTTATGGATGGAGGTGAGGAAAGAGAATAGAAGGAAATATTTTGAGATGCTTGCTGAAAAAGTCACAGTAGAAAGTGTCTTAACAAAAACAGTAGAAGAAAACTATACAAAGGGAGCATTTTGTAGTGAAAGAATGGCCCGATAAAGAGAATGAGAATAAATATCAAAGAAAAGATAGGGATTCATTTACGGCAGCCCTGGTAAAACCCAGCAGGAATGAAAGTGTGGGCCCAAGCAGAGGGAGGAGAAGTCTTGGCTGTAAGAGGAAAGAAGGGGAGGCTTCCTGAAGACCTGGAGGGATTTTGAAACACAGGGAAGTAAGAAATTGCTACTGAGAGTTGAGCATCTGTTGAAAGTAGAAGTGAGAGTAGAGTGGGTGGAGTTGGGGGGAGGCCATTGGACCTCAGAGACTAAAACAGCTCTTCAACCCTGTCGGGAGCAGTGCCTACTCTGGGGCTTTAGGATGCTGGACTTTCTCACTAAGAAGTTCCTCCTATAAGTATCCACAAGGCTGACTTCCTCCCACAAGGTGTCGGTACATCCCACCATCAACAATACAGCTCAGAAAGTCAGTGGTCTCATACTTAGTTCACCTATTGTATGATCTGTTATATTTCTTTAAAATGCATATAAATGACAGAAAGATAACCAGCTGGCAGTCCAAACATATGGTTTCTACTTCTTTTCCTATCTCCAACTCATGTGATTGTTCTTTTGGATATGTTGGTTAGCTTTTCTGGGTCTCAGTCTTATTTGAAAAATCAAAGGCTTTGAATGCATGATTTTAAAGATTTAATCCAGTTTGAAATTTTTTTTTTCTGTTTCTAAGAACTATCTTTATCATGTCTAATTGTGGTGTTTAATTTAAAAGTATATGGTCATCCTAAAGTGCTTTTTTGGTCTTACATTATTTTTAAGAATAGAGAGTATTTTACATAAAAATCCAATTAGGATTGGAAAATACTATTGGAGTGTCTACATGTCTCCTTTAATTGACTGTGGATGCATAATAATAAGTACTATCCTTCAGTGTTTAATAACTGCTATCAGTTTAAGTTCAGTCGTGTCCGACTCTTTGTGACACCATGAACTGCAACATGCCGGGCCTCCCTGTCCATCACCAACTCGCAGAGTTCACTCAAACTCATGTCCATTGAGTCAGTGATGCCATTCAACCATCTCATCCTCTGTCATCCCTTCTCCTCCCACCCTCAATCTTTCCCAGCATCAGGGTCTTTTCAAATGAGTCAGCTCTTTGCATCAGGTGGCCAAAGTATTGGAGCTTCAGCTTCAACATCACTCCTTCCAATGAAGACCCAGGACTGATCTGATTTAGGATGGACTGGTTGGATCTCCTTGCAGTCCAAGGGACTCTCAAGAGTCTTTTCCAACACTACAGTTCAAAAGCATCGATTCTTCTGTGCTCAGCTTTCTTTATAGTCCAGCTCTCACATCCATACATGACTACTGGAAAAACCATAGCCTTGGCTAGATGTACCTTTGTTGACAAAGTAACATTTTTGCTTTTTAATATGCTGTCTAGGTTGGTCATAACTTTTGTGCCAAAAAGTGTCTTTTAATTTCATGGCTGCAATCACCATCTGGAGTGATTTTGGAGCCCCCCAAAAAATAAAGTCAGCCACTGTTTCCCCATCTATTTGCCATGAAGTGATGGGACCGGATGCCATGATCTTATTTTTCTGAATGTTGAGCTTTAAGCCAACTGTTTTACTCTCCTCTTTCACTTTCATCAAGAGGCTCTTTAGTTCTTCTTCACTTTCTACCATGAGGGTAGTATCATCTGCATATCTGAGGTTATTGATATTTCTTCTGGCAATACTGCTATAGTTCAAGTTAAATAAATATGTCCATACCTTTTAATATGTTAAATATAACAAAAATACTTCTGCTATAAGAAATACAGTGGCTCTTTTCTCTATGTATTTAGTGACTACAAATATTGAATATATTTGAATCTTTACTCCAATCCTATGTTCTCGTAAAATCTATTCAAATAGTGAGAACAAACATATCTGTAGTGTCATTACCCATTCTAGGCTCTGTGCAAGTGTGCATGTATGTGTGCTAAGTCGCTCAGTCATGTCAGACTCTTTGCAACCCTATGGACTGTAGCCCACCAGGCTTCTCTGTCCATGGGATTCTCCAGGCAAGAATACTGGACTGGGTTGCCATTTACTTCTCCGGGTGATCTTCCCAACCCAGGGGTCGAACCCGTGTCTCTTACATCTCCTGCATTGTCCACTGGGTTCTTTACCACTAGCAGCACCTGGGAATCTCCGTGTAAGTATATGTACTCATTAATTCTCACACTGATGCTGTGAACTGGGTATCATTATTCTCACTCTAGAGATGAGGAAACTGAGAAACAGAGCAGTTACAGAATTTCCCAAGGTCACACTGACATTAGTCCCAGAGCTCGTCTGGCTCTCTCATCTGGACTCTCAACCCCATGCTACCCACTCCCACAAAATAGTGAAACACAGATGTAGATGCCTGCATTCTTTGCCCAGCTGGAGTTCATTGACTTCACTGCTCTAGGATATTCAGGCTTCCTGGGTAGAACTAGTGAACCCGCATGCCAGAGCAGGATACGTAAGAGACACTGGTTCAATCCCTGGGTTGGGAAGATCCCCTGGAGCAGGGCATGGCAACCCACTCCAGTGTTCTTACCTGGAGAACCCCTGTACACAGGAGCCTGGTGGGCTACAGGCCATGGGTTTGCAATGAGTTGGACACAACTGAAGCAAGTTAGCACAAGATATTCAAACGTGTGGTTTTACCACAACACATCCATTTATGCTTCATGGCTATTTGAGTTGCTTCTGAGGTTTTGCTATTGTGAACAGTACTGTCATGAACAGTCTAGTACATATCTCTGACTTTTATTTACATTTTCCAAGAGTTCCTCTTCATTATATACCCAGGAGTCAAAGTTCATCTTAATAAATGAATTCCACATTATTTTCCAGAGTAGTTATATAAACTATTCTTCTCAGTGATAGAAGAGACTCTACTGCTTTACATTTTTCTAAATCACTTGGATTCTGAAGTGAAAATGAGAAAAAGGAAGTTTGTATTTGATACAGAGGCAGAATAGGGCTTTAGAGTCAACAGAATTTTTCTGTGTTTGAAATCTTGTTTCTTCAGACTTCTCAGATGTCATCATACCTCAGGCACAACTTTTAAACTTTCTGAACATTATGGTGTACTTTTGTAAATTAAAGATATTTTATTCAATATTTAATCTGTTAAACATAGTTGCTACATAACAGGCCATCAGTGTAAATTGGTAAAACTATGAATGGCATGCAAGTAATTGGAAATATGATTGTATCTTCAAAGTAATTTAAAACAATAGTATAGGGAAAAGGTACATCATCAAGCAAGAAGTTGAATTTTGTATTGAAATGATTATACTCTTTGAACGGGCACCCATTGTGTTTTCTGTACATAAATAAATGTATGTTTTATATACAGTCTGATTCATCACTGTGGATGCAAAGATGAATAAGAAATAAAGGAGCTGATAAATTTAGTAAAGTGGAAATGGAGATTTTGTTGTTGATGAATCAGAGGAAGAGAAAGAGTGCATGCATACTAAAGTCACCTCAGTCGTGTCCGACTCTTCATGACCCTATGGACTGCAGCCCACCAGACTCCTCAGTCCCTGGGATTCTCCAGGCAAGAATACTGGAGTGGGTTGCTGTTTCCTTCCAGGGGATATTCCTGACCCAGGGATCAAACCTTGCATTGGCAGGCAGGTTCTTTACCACTAGCGCCACCTGGGAAGCCCAGAGACAGTAACCAAAGTGAACATACCCAGATCAGTTTTTATGAAGCTACAGAAATGCACTAATTTTTATGAAACATGAATGAAGGTCTAATGCTAATCCTAGCCCTACCCAGCTTGTGCAAAATAGGGGAGCTAGTGGAAAAGAGATGACACAGGAATTGAGACTCCCACAGGCCATGGAACCTAATTCCTTGCACTATGTCCATATGGTTATCTCTGGGAAGTGTGCACATGAAGTATATAATTCAACCTGGAAGCAATAAATTGCCTGAAGCAGAAAGAACACATTAATGTATTAAAATTAAGTTTTGAACAGCTAAATTATGATATCTTTGAATGCCCTGATTGTCCCTCTGCTTTGGATAGCTGCTTAGCTCCTAGCAGTGGTTTCTCTTCTAGATTCTGTATACCATGGTGGTCTTGGTGATATTTTCTTATCATTTCGAAGGGAACATCAGGGTGTGCTTATGTCTTTTGTAAATGTCATTGGAAATTTTAATAAGAAGGAGTTTTTAAAAGATTATTTTAGTTTAAGCTTCAACAAATGGCATAGACATACACACGCATGAATATGTCTACCCAGTTGTGGGAAGGCAGCAAGTCAGTTTGTAATTTCATTACTTATACAGTTGCTTAAACAGGATAATTGCTATATGAATGCCATCGTGACATTAAACTAAAAACAACTCAAAGCAAAATGGATTTTGATTAAGAAATCTTGACATTGGCAAACATTTATTAGAAATGTCACAAAGAAGCAGATTGGTATCACACTCCACAGCAATTTCATCAACAGCATTTTTCTGTTCAGAGGGGGAAAGGTAGGGGAATTCCCTGGCTGTCCAGTGGTTAAGACTCTGTACTTCCACTGCAGGGGGCATGAGTTCAATCCCTGGTCTAGGAACTAAGATCCTTCATGCCACGCTGTGTCGTCAAACAAAAATAAAAATAACGACAAAGAAGAAAAGGTGGAATTACAAGACTGATGACTTACCCAGAACAGAAAGCCCATGACTCTATTAAATATGAGAATTAACGAAAGGTTTTGTTGGTTGACTCTTTGTTGTTGTTGTTCAATTGCTAAGTCCTGTCCTACTCTCTGTGACCCTATGGATTGCAGCACACCTGTCTGCTTTGTCCTTCGCTATCTCCCAGACTTTGTTCGAACTCACGTCCATTGATTCAGTGATGATATCTTACCACCTCATCCTCTGCTGCTCCTTTCTCTTCCTGTTCTCAATCTTTATCTGTAGAGAACATTGAAAGTTTTATATATATATATATATATATATATATATTTATTTTTTAGAATTAGGAAGCATCTGGACTTATTAAGCTGCTGCTGCTGCTAAGTCGTTTCAGTCATGTCCGGCTCTGTGCATTCCCATAGACAGCAGCCCACCAGGCTCCTCCATCCATGGGATTCTCCAGGGAAGAATACTGGAGTGGGTTGCCATTTCCTTTTCCAAGTCATTAAGCTATATAATCTTAAAGCCATGTTTTCTATGAATAGTTTTTCTTTATATTCAGATTTACCATATAAAGTGTACGAGGAAAGAATAGGAAGATGCATAGCTGTGATTCAGTATATCATGGCATAATTCTGTTTATTTAGGTCATTAGTAATTTATATATATTCATGAATACTGGATAGGCTTCCCAGGTGGTGCTAGAGGTAAAGAACCACCAGCCAGTGCAGCAGATGTAAGTGACACAGGTTCGATCCCTGGGTCGGGAAGATTCCCTGGAGTAGAACATTGCAACCCACTCCAGTTTTCTTGCCTGGAGAATCCCATGGACAGAGGAGCCTGGCAGAGTGCTGTCCATAGGGTTGCCAAGAGTTGGAAATGACTGAAGCAACTTATCACACAGCACATGAATACTGAATAGTTTAATATTTATGTTTTAAAGATGATTATTTTCTCTGAAAAATTATATTTTCTATAGACAGAACTTCCAATTCAGAAGGCATGAGTGGTAATATACTGAAAGAGAGAGATTATCAAACAAAATATGGCACTTTCAAATGTTCCTTTCATGAAATCACGTTTCTTCATGCTCAGAGTCAACACTGTTTTGATGATAGAGTGCCTGCTGTCTGATATTTGCAGTTTCCTATCAGCGATGCTCTTATATACACAATATTGGGTTTAACGTTCTCTATCTCTATGTGTGTGACTTCCCCTCACAATCTAGGCTTGGTGTATACTGAGAATTAGGACCTATGTCAATAGAAGTGAAAAATATGTGAGATTTTGCTTTTACTGTCAAATATTTCTTGACCACTTATTTGTATTAGGAACACAAGTAGGAATTAGAGAGAATACTTGCCTTCAAAGAGCTCAGGGTCTGGAGAGGACCCTGGACTGGTGGTCAGAGACGGGTACTTATCATACTCTGAAGTGAGAACTGAAATGGTGCATCTGCCAAGTATGTGTGAGCATGTGATGACCCCTTTCCTTGGGAGGAGAAAAGCTTTGTATGGCAGCTGATCCTTGAACTAGACCCGAGCTCTGTTTGTAGGGGACTCCAGTGGATGGAACCGAACCTGAAGAGGGCTTGAAGCAGGTCCGAGTATTCACTTGAATAATGCTGTCTGTCATCATAAAGACCAGGTACCCAGGTCCTGCATGCTGAGCAGAGCACAGGAAGAAGAGACCTAGTCAAGGAACCACCTCATCTGTTCTGGGTTCAAGAAGACCTTTATTGTTGCATCCTGATCAATAATCTATAAAGTGAAAATCCACCGTCCCCATGATTAAGTGTTGATTTACAAGGATGTCCTGAGTCTTGCGTAAAATGAAACTTTGAATATTTTGTTTTTAGAGTTGGTTGATTTTGCTGTTAGAATTTTTCTACTGAATGAGACCCTAGCTTTGCATCCTAAGTCTTGGCTCTAAATTTTAGTCTCTCTCTAAATTTTAGTCGACCTCTAATCTATTTGGCTCAGGTAAGGTGTCCCCATTCAACAGAAAAGAGTGTTCTTTGATAGACTACAATAGCATTTTTTGCACCTAAACATATATGCTGCTAAAGTTCAATAAGGAAATAGTGTAGCCAAATCCATTATTCATCACTCCTATTAGAAATAGGAATTTATCACACTTTTTTGAGATAAAAAGAACTCTGGATGATATTTTCAGAGTAATATATTTTTCATTAGGATTGATTCAGACAATACATTCATGATGATAATATTTTGTTGCCTAAAAGTTAGAAAGCATCAACTAGAACCCAAAGGGTTTGGCTGGATAAGCAGAGGAAGGAGAGTGGTTTGTTGGAAGGTGGGTGCCCTGGGCTGAGATCGAAACTCAAGACAGCCATCCAACATTAAAATGCAGTGACTTATGAAACTGGGAAACACATTTCACTCCTCTGGACCAAGATTTCTCCCCCTGAAGTGGGACTACTCCTTTTCCTACTTTATGGGGTTGTGGTGAATATCACATCAGTTCCCTTTACCTTTCAGGTTTATCCTTTTCAGGTATTTTGGAATGTTCACTAATCTTTTCTTTAAAACAATTATTTATTTTTGGCTGCGCTGGATCTGCATTGCTCCTCCAGCTTTTCTCTAGTTGTGGTGAGCACCAGCTACTCTCTATAGTCATGGTGTGTGGGCTTCTCGTGTGGTGGCTTCTCTTCTTGTGGAGCACAGGCTCTCAGGCATATGAGCCTCACTAGTTGTGACTCCCAGGCTCTAGAGCACAGGCTCAGTAGTTGGTGGCACACTGGCTTAGTTACCCTGTGGCATGAGTGATCTTCCTGGACAGGGATCAAATCCATGTCTCCTGCATTGGCAGAAGAATTCTTCACCACTGAGCCACCAGGAAGGAATGTTCAGCTATTCTTATAAATACCCTCAACATCTTTTCAACTAAAGAGTTTGAAATCTTTTGTACTTTGAAACACAATATACAAAGCAAGATGAAGCTTTTGAATGTCATTTCCTTCCTGGTCCAAAGCAAATGTTTGTCCTTCCCAAACTACTCGAGACATTAGGTTTTTTCTTAAGATCCATTTATGAAGGTAACTATCTTGCTCAGCCTGGCTGGGCCTTACTCAGCTCTGCCCTAGAGAAATTTGTCTGTGCTTTTAGAGGAAGCTCAGTGTATGGACAGTGAAAGTGGAACTTTGTGTCCGCAACCAGTCATAAAACTCTGTCATGGGCACTTATATTGTTCTCATAAATCAACATAACAAATACTAGGACTCAAACCAAATTGCCGTCATATAAATCAGTTCTAAATTTCTCCTCATGTTTAAAGGAGGTCATTGTATAGGTTAAAAGCTTCACAATGTAATTTTGTTAGGAAGAAACTATAATGATAAAGGAGCAATGGAGTCCAACTAAGTGGAAGAACTTTATCATCGCCAAGTTTTGAGGTCAAGATCCCAGCCCTAGGGTTGGGGTGGGAAGACTCTCAGATTCAAGTCTCCACTTGGCAGTTGGCTTTCAGCCTTAAGGACTTCTGAGTCCAGACCAGGCTTTATCTAGACACATCTTCCCAGGACTAGAACTCAGTCAAACCGTCGAAAAAGGCATTCCTTCCTGTTATCTCACTGGTCAGTGCTGGACATTATTAATCTCTGCTGGACCAAACAATAAGTTTCAAAATTTTGTCCATCATCAGTATTATAAAATAGGCTACTGTCCTCTCAAAGATTCAAGAATGTCATTCTCCCACTCGGGTGTCAGTGATTAATAATTCTTCCTCAGTTAGTACTAAACTATCATAGTGACAGAGGGTCAACTGAGAGCCACTGATTTGAAAGGAAATTTTATATTCTTAAAGAGCACACATTTTCTGTGTTCAATAGGGAAAAAAATAGCTGTAACCTTAGGTCAGGTATTCATAATTCGTCAACAAGGAAAAAAATCCTTCTTGTTTTGTGAAAACGAAACAGAAACTAAACCATATCGATTTATGGAGGTGACAAACAATAAATGTATAAGTAAAAACAATAAAACCAAAGATAAAAATAAATAAGCAATTAATATAGTTTCAGGTAGTGCTCAGTGGTATGAAGAAAATGAAATAAATGCAGCCATAAAGAAGGCTGAGTGCCAAAGAATTAATGCTTTTGAATTGTGGTGTAGGAGAAGGCTCTTGAGAGTCCCTTGAACTGCAAGATCAAACCAGTCAATCAGGAAATCAACCCTGAATATTCATTGGGAGGACAGATGCTGAAGCTGAAACTCCAGTACTTTGGCCACCTGAGGCAAAGAGCTGACTCATTGGAAAAGACCCTGATGCTGGGAAAAATTGAAGGCAGGAGGAGAAGAGGATGACGGAGGATGAGATGGTTGGATGACATCACCGACTCAATGGACACGAATGTGAGCAAACTCCAGAAGCTGGTGATGGAGAGGGAAGCCTGGCATGCTGCAGTCGATGGGGGAGCAAAGAGTTGGACAGGACTGAGTGAGTGAACAGCAACAACAACAACAAAGAGCAGCATGAGGGTGAATGAAAGAGAGCTAGGCAAGATTAGGTGGGGGAAGACTTCTCTGGATGAGCAACATGTGTGCTAAAATTCAGAGAAGAGCAGGAGGTAGCCAGGTACAAAAGAATGGTCCAGGTAAAGGAATTGCTTCAGTGGTCTAAGAAAGGAGAGGGGTTGATGCCTGCTGTGCTCATAGACATTCCACCCAGATTTTGAGTTTTTTCCACTTAGAATGTTGGCAGTTTGACATTTTAACAGGTCTAAGTTAAATAAAACAGTATTTGAATAAACACAAGGAGTATGATGGAGAAGTGTGTTCATAAGTAAGGCAGTTGGGCACCTTTCTTTCCATAATTTTTCACAGGTTTCATGGTCAAATAAATTTTTGACCCCATGGACTATAGCCTGCCAGTCTCTTCTGTCATGGAATAATCCAGGTAATAATACTGGAGTATTATACTGGAGTAACCTTTCCCTTCTCCAGGAGATCTTCCCGACCCAGGGATCGAACCTGCATCTCTCACATTGCAGGCAGATTCTTTACCTTCTAAGTTACCAAGGAATCCCCTAAATAATAGTAATTTATATCAGTTAAATTGCAGTTGATTTTAGTATCATCTAATAAAAGAAACTTTAAATTCTGAGTGAAATTATGCATGATAAAGTGTTTGCTGTTTCTTAAAAAATGAAATACTTAAAACTGTATGATTACTTCTGCAATTATTTTAATAGATCATTTTTCCTTGCCATATTTTCCATGATTTTATTCGTTTTTAAATGGGTAATAATTTTATATATGCCAAATATGGATACCATACTTAAAATATATGTCAAAATATATCTGTGTGGCTCTTCAGGGAGGTAACTGTGCAATGTTAATGTGTAATTTAGTTAGTAGGACTGCTGTAGTGCAGTGCCATCAACTTGGTGGCTTAAACAACAGACATGTACTGTCTCTTTGTTATACAGACTAAAGGCCTAAGATCAAGGTATTGTTTCCTTCTGAGTATGAGAGTAGAAATCTGGTCCATGCTCTCCCCAGGCTCCCTGTGGTTGGCTGCCCATCTTTGATGTTCCTTGACTGGAGGAAGCATCATTCTGATACCTGCCTTTATCTTCAGTGATGTTTCCCCTCAGTGAGCGTCTCAGTTCAAATTTCCCTTTTACATAAGGATGGCAGTCATTTTGGATAAGGGACCACCCGATGACTTCATTTTAACTTGATTATATCTTTGAAATTATTTATTTATTTACTTTTGGCTGTGCTGGGTCTTTGTTGATATGTGTGGGCTTCTCACTGTGGTGGCTCCTCTTGTTACAGAGCGTGGGCGCTAGGCATGTGGGCTAGTAGTTGGGGCTCAGGGGCTCTAGAGTGCAGGCTCAGTAGTTGTGGAACACGGACTTAGTGCCCTAAGGCATACGGAATCATCCCAGGCCATGGTTCGAACCCACGTCCCCTATATTGACAGGCAGACTGAACCTGTTCAACTTTTGAGTTGAACCACTGGATCAACAGGGAAGTTCCTGATTACATCTTTAAAGACACTATATCCAATTATAGTCACATTAACACATCCTGGGAAGTAGGATGCCAGTATATCTTTGGGGGGAGATATAGTTCAGAACATATAAGTATGTAATCTCCTTTCTTTCCTAGTTCAGTTCAGTACTGTTCAGTCACTCAGTCATGTCCAACTGTTTGTGACCTCACAGACTGTAGCACGCCAGGCCTCCTGGTCTAACACCAACTCGCAGAGTTTACTCAAACTCATGTCCATTGAGTCGGTGATGCCATCCAACCATCTCATCCTCTGTCATCCCCTTTTCCTCCTGCCTTCAATCTTTCCCAGCATCAAGGTCTTTTCAAATGAGTCAGTTCTTTGAATCTGGTGGCCAAAGTATTGGAGTTTCAGCTTCAGCATGAGTCCTTCCAGTGAATATTCAGGACTGAATTCCTTTAGGATGAACAGGTTGGATCTCCTTGCTATCCAAGGGACTCTCAAGAGTCTTCTCCAACACCACAGTTCAAAAGCATCAATTCTTCGGCGCTCAGCTTTCTTTATAGTCCAACTCTCACATCCATACATGACTACTGGAAAAACCATAGCTTTGACTTTGGACCTTTGTTGGTAAAGTAATGTCTCTGGTTTTTAATCTGCTGTCTAGGTTGGTCACAACATTTCTTCCAAGGAGCACAGATCTTTTAATTTCATGGCTGGAGTCACCATCTGCAATGATTTTGGAGCCCAAGAAAGTAAAGTCTGTCACTGTTCCCACTGTTTCCCCATCTATTTTCCATGAAGTGATGGTATAAGATGCCATGATCTTAGTTTCCTGAATGTTGCACTTTAAGCCAACTTTTTCACTCTCCTCTTTCACTTTCATCAAGAGGCTCTTTAGTTCTTCTTTGCTTTTTGCCATAAGAGTGATGCCATCTGTATATCTGATGTTATTGATATTTCTCCCTGCAATCTTGATTCCTGCTGTGCTTCATCCAGTCCAGCATTTCTCATGATGTACTCTGCATATAAGTTAAATAATCAGGGTGACAATATACAGCCTTGACATATTCCTTTCCCTATTTTGAACCAGTCTGTTGTTCCACGTCCAATTCTTGACTTGCATAGATTTCTCAGGAGGCAGGTAAGATGGTCTGGTATTCCCATCTCTTTCAGAATTTTCTACAGTTTGTGATGATCAACACAGTCAGAGGCTTTGGCATAGTCAGTAAGCGGAAGTAGATGTTTTCTGGAACGCTCTTGCTTTTTCAGTGATGCAACGGATGTTGGCAATTTGATCTCTGGTTCCTCTGCCTTTTCTAAATTCAGCTTGAACATCTTCAAGTTTACAGTTCACGTACTGTTAAAACCTGGCTTGGAGAATTTTGAGCATTACTTTGGTAGCATGTGAGGTGAGTACAATTGTGTGGTAGTTTGAACATTCTTTGGCATTGCCTTTCTTTGGGATTGGAATGAAAACTGACCTTTTCCAGTCCTGTGGCCACTGCTGAGTTTTCCAAATTTGCTGACATATTGAGTGCAGCACTTTGACAGCATCATCTTTTAGGATTTGAAATAGCTCAACTGGAATTCCATCACCTCCACTAGCTTTGTTCATAGTGATGCTTCCTAAGGCCCACTTGACTTCACATTCCAGGATGTCTGGCTCTAGGTGAGTAATCACACTATCATGATTTTCTGGGTCATGAAGGTCTCTTTTATATAGTTATTTTTTGTATTCGTGCCACCTCTTAATATCTTCTGCTTCTCTTAGGTCCTTAATATTTCTGTCCTTTATTGTGCCCATCTTTTCATGAAATATTCCCTTCGTATCTCTAACTTTCTTGAAGAGATCTCTAGTCTTGCCCATTCTATTGTTTTCCTCTATTTCTTTGCAGTAATCACTGAGGAAGGCTTTCTTATCTCTCCTTGCTATTCTTTGGAATTCTACATTCAAATGGATATTCCTTTCCTTCTTTGCCTTTCACTTCTCTTCTTTTCATAATTATTTGTAAGACCTCCTCAGACAACCATTTTGCCTTTTTGTATTGGGATGGTCTTTATCACTGCCTCTGGTACAATGTCACAAGTATCCATCCATAGTTCTTTAGGCACTCTATCAGATCTAATCCCTTGATCCTATTTGTCACTTCCACATAAGGGATTTGATTTAGTTCATACCTGAATAGTCTAGTGGTTTTCCCTACTTTCTTCAATTTAAGTTGAATTTGGCAATAAGGAGTTCATGATCTGAGCCACAATCAGCTACCAGTCTTGTTTTTGCTGACTGTATAGAGCTTCTCCATGTTTGACTGCAAAGAATATAATCAGTCTGATTTCAGTATTGACCATCTTGTGATGTCTATGTGTTCAGTATTTTCTTGAGGAGATACCCCATGTCCAGGGCCAAAGAAGTCCCAGCAAGATAGTAGGAGGGGCGAAATCACATTTAAAATTAAACCCCATACCCACTAGAGACGCTCAGAGGGCTTGAACATACCTTGTGCACACCAAGACCCAGAGACCCCACAGAGACTGAGACAAAACTGTGTTTGAGTGTCTCCTGAGGAGGTATGGGTGGACTTCGACAGGGACAGGGGCTCTGGGTGCAGTAGACCTGGGTATGGCATAAGCCTTCTTGGAGGGTCACCATTAACCCTACCATAGAGCCACCAGAACTTACACAAGACTGGGGAAACAGACTCTTAGAGGGAACAAACAGAACCTTGTGTGCACCAGGACCCAGGAGAAAGGAGCAGTGACCCCACAAGAGACTGACTCAAACTTGCCAATGAGTGTCCAGGAGTCTCTGGCAGAGGCATGGGTCAGAGGTGGCCTGCTACAGGGTGGGGGCACTGAGTGTAACAGTGTGTGCACGGGACCTCTTAAAAGAGGTCACCTTTATCTTCATTACCTCCACCATAGTTTGGCCTCTGGTCAAATAACAGGGATGGAACACAGTCCCTCCCATCAACAGAAAATTGGATTAAATATTTATTGTGCATGGCCCTGCCCATCAGAACAAGACCCAGTTTCCCCCTCAGTCAGTCTCTCCCATCAGGAAGCTTCCATAAGCCTCTTATCCTTCTCCATCAAAGGGCAGAAAGATTGAAAACCACAGTCATAGAAAACTAACCAATCTGATCACATGGACCACATTCTTGTCTAACTCAATGAAACTATGAGCCATGCCATGTAGGGCCACCCAAGATGTAGGTTCATGGTGGAGAATTCTGACAAACCGTGGTCCACTGGAGAAGGGAATGGCAAAGTACTTCAGCCTTCTTACCTGGAGAACCCCATGAATGGTATGAAAAGGCAAAAAGATAGGACACTGAAAGATGAACTTCCCAGGTTGGTAGGTGCCCAATATGCTACTAGAGACCAATGGAGAAATAACTCCAGAGAGAATGAAGGGATGGAGCCAAAGCAACAACACCACCAGTTGTGGATGTGACTGGTGATGGAAGTAAAGTCCAATTCTGTAAAGAGAAATATTGCATAAAATCCTGGAATCATCAAGGCAAATTGGAAGTGGTCAAACCTGAAATGGCAGGAGTGAACATCTATGTTTTAGGAATCAGCTAACTAAAATGAACTAAAATGGGCAAATTGAGATCAGATCAGATCAGTCACTCAGTCACGTCCAACTCTTTGCAACCCCATGAATCGCAGCATGCCAGGCCTCCCTGTCCATCACCAACTCCCAGAGTTCACCCAGACTCATGTCCATCGAGTCAGTGATGCCATCCAGCCATCTCATCCTCTGTCGTCCCCTTCTCCTCCTGCCCCCAATCCCTCCCAGCATCAGAGTCTTTTCCAATGAGTCAACTCTTCACATGAGGTGGCCAAAGTGCTGGAGTTTCAGCTTTAGCATCATTCCTTCCAAAGAAATCCCAGGGCTGATCTCCTTCAGAATGGACTGGTTGGATCTCCTTGCAGTCCAAGGGACTCTCAAGAGTCTTCTCCAACACCACAGTTCAAAAGCATCAATTCTTCGGCTCTCAGCCTTCTTCACAGTCCAACTCTCACATCCATACATGACCACAGGAAAAACCATAGCCTTGACTAGATGAACCTTTGTTGGCAAAGTAATGTCTCTGCTTTTGAATATGCTATCTAGGTTGGTCATAACTTTCCTTCCAAGGAGTAAGTGTCATTTAATTTCATGGCTGCAGTCACCATCTACAGTGATTTTGGAGCCCAGAAAAATAAAGTCTGACACTGTTTCCACTGTTTCCCCATCTATTTCCCATGAAGTGGTAGGACCGGATGCCATGATCTTCATTTTCTGAATGTTGAGCTTTAAGCCAACTTTTTCACTCTCCACTTTCACTTTCATCAAGAGGCTTTTGAGTTCCTCTTCACTTTCTGCCATAAGGGTGGTGTCATCTGTATATCTGAGGTTATTGATATTTCTACCGGCAATCTTGATTCCAGTTTGTGTTTCTTCCAGTCCAGCGTTTCTCATGATGTACTCTGCATATAAGTTAAATAAACAGGGTGACAATATACAGCCTTGACGAACTCCTTTCCCTATTTGGAACCAGTCTGTTGTTCCATGTCCAGTTCTAACTGTTGCTTCCTGACCTGCATACAAATTTCTCAAGAGGCAGGTCAGGTGGTCTGGTATTCCCATCTCTTTCAGAATTTTCTACAGTTGATTGTGATCCACACGGTCAAAGGCTTTGGCATAGTCAATAAAGCAGAAATAGATGTTTTTCTGGAACTCTCTTGCTTTTTTGATGATCCAGCGGATGTTGGCAATTTGATCTCTGGTTCCTATGCCTTTTCTAAAACCAGCTTGAACATCAGGAAGTTCACGGTTCACATATTGCTGAAGCCTGGCTTGGAGAATTTTGAGCATTACTTTACTAGCGTGTGAGATGAGTGCAGTTGTGCGGTAGTTTGAGCATTCTTTGGCATTGCCTTTCTTTGGGATTGGAATGAAAACTGACCTTTTCCAGTCCTGTGGTCACTGCTGAGTTTTCCAAATTTGCTGGCATATTGAGTGCAGCACTTTCACAGCATCATCTTTCAGGATTTGAAATAGTTCAACTGGAATTCCATCACCTCCACTAGCTTTGTTTGTAGTGATGCTTTCTAAAGCCCACTTGACTTCACTTTCCAGGATGTCTGGCTCTAGGTCAGTGATCACACCATCGTGATTATCTGGGTCGTGAAGATCTTTTTTTTACAGTTCTTCTATGTATTCTTGCCATCTCTTCTTAATATCTTCTGCTTCTGTTAGGTCCATACCATTTCTATCCTTTATCGAGCTCATCTTTGCATTAAATGTTCCTTTGATATCTCTGATTTTCTTGAAGAGATCTCTAGTCTTTCCCATTCTGTTGTTTTCCTCTATTTCTTTGCATTGATCACTGAAGAAGGCTTTCTTATCTCTTCTTGCTATTCTTTGGAACTCTGCATTCAGATGCTTATATCTTTCCTTTTCTCCTTTGCTTTTTGCTTCTCTTCTTTTCACAGCTATTTGTAAGGCCTCCCCAGACAGCCATTTTGCTTTTTTGCATTTCTTTTCTACGGGAATGGTCTTGATCCCTGTCTCCTGTACAATGTCACTAACCTCATTCCATAGTTCATCAGGCACTCATCCTCAGATCTAGGCCCTTAAATCTATTTCTCACTTCCACTGTCTAATCATAAGGGATTTGATTTAGGTAATACCTGAATGGTCTAGTGGTTTTCCCTACTTTCTTCAATTTCAGTCTGAATTTGGCAATAAGGAGTTCATGGTCTGAGCCACAGTCAGCTCCTGGTTTTGTTTTTGCTGACTGTATAGAGCTTCTCCATCTTTGGCTGTATAGAATATAATCAGTCTGATTTCGGTGTTGACCATCTGGTGATGTCCATGTATAGAGTCTTCTCTTGTGTTGTTGGAAGAGGGTGTTTGTTATGACCAGTGCATATCTACCTCTGTGGGCAAGAAAGCTTTAGAAGAAATGGAGTATCTATTGTGGTCAACAGAAGAGTCCAAAATGCAGTACTTGTATGCAATCTAAAAAATGACAGAGTGATCTCTATTCATTTCCAAGGCAAACCATTCAATATCACAGTAATCCAAGTCTATGCCCTGACCAGTAATGCTGAAGAAGCTGAAGTTGCTCAGTTTTATGAAGACCTAGAAGACCTTCTATAATTAACACCCAAAAAAGATGTCCTTTTCATTATAGGGGACTGGAATGGAAAAGTAGTAAGTCAAGAAATACCTGGAGTAACAGGCATGTTTGGCTTTCAGGTACAGAATGAAGCAGGGCAAAGGCTAACAAAGTTTTGCTAGGAGAAAGCACTGGTCATAGCAAATACCCTCTTCCTTGCTAACATTCCTAATTTTCCTTAGACAGTTTTAGTAAGTAATCATAAGGATTTTCTAACTTTATATGTTTATATACTTAGGAATAAACATGTGAAAAAGTGAAAATGGTAGTTGCTCATTCGTGTCCAACTCTTTGCCACCCATGGACTGTAGCCCACCAGGCTCCTCTGTCCATGGAATTCTCCTGGCAAGAACACTGGAATGGGTAGCCAGTCCCTTCTCCAGGGGATTTTCCCAACTCAGGGAACCTGGGTCTCCTACATTGCAGGCAGATTCTTTACTATCTGAGTTGCCAGGGAAGCCCTGTTAGTTGGTCAGTCATGTCTGACTCTTTGGAACCCCATGGACTGTATCTTGCCATTATGTGTTTATGATTCATTTATGAAGCCAGTGTACATCTCTGGCCCTGACCACTTCTCTGAGGTCCAAATTTGTATTCTGCCTTGCCTTATCACCTCCAGCCAGATGAATGACAGACATTTCCGTTTAACATGTTCAAAACAAATTTTTGTGTTGTATCCCCATCCTCAAATGTTCTTCCGTCATTCTTTTCCACCTCAGTAGATGACCCCTCTATTCCTCTAAATTCTTTTTAAAGAGCTGAGTCATCCTGGCTTGTCTCTTTTTCTTATTTCTTCCTTCCACCTATTCCATAGGTGTCATATTTTCATATTACCACTGTATCAAATTACCACAATTTAGTAGCTTAGAAAGACACATTTGTTTACCCCACTGTCTCAGAAATCTAACTTGTATCTCCTTGGGCTAAAATTAAGGTGTCATCAGGATTGCATCCCTTTCTGGAGCTACTGGGAAAAATAAGCTCCTTCCAAATTTAGTCAAGTTGTTGTTCTAATTCACTTCCATGAAGTTCTAGTGTTGAGGTTTCCATTGCTTTCCTGGCTGGTGGCCAAGAGCCATTCTCAGCTTCTAGAAAAGTGAAAGTGTTTGTTGCTCAGTCATGTCTGACTTTTTGTGACTCCATGAACTGTAGCTCACCAAGCTTCTCTGCCCATGGAATTCTCCAGGCAAGAATACTGAAGTGGGTTGTCATTCCTTCTTTAGGGAATCTTCCTAACCCAGGGATCAACCCCAGGTCTCCTGCATTACAGGCAGCTTCTTTACCATCTGAGTCACCAAGTAAGAATTCACCTGTATTCTGCGGCTTATGACTCCCTTCCTTCATCTTCAAAGCCAGCAACAAATGACTTTGAATCCCTCTGACCTATATTCTGCCTCATCTCTTTCCTCTTTTGCTTTATCTCTTTGGCTCTTGTTGGGTAAAATTCTAGACTTTTATTGGCTCATGTGATTAAATTTGGCAAACTTAGATTCAGGATGATTTCCATATTTTAGGTCAACTCACTTGTAACTTTATTTTCAAAGTCCCTCCATGGTAGAATTTAGATGAATGTTTGAATAACCAGAACCAGACATCTTGGAGGGAGGGGACATCTTTAGAATTCTTCCCCTCACAGCTCCCATGTCCTGTGAGCTCCATTTTGGGACTCTTTAGCTTTTATCCCTTTATCCCCTATAGGGATATTTTGAGTATCCCTACATACTCAAAACCACTGCTTCTGGATTATTACCATATTCTCATCATTGACCACCCTACATGATTTCTATGAATCATGGTTTATCAGATCCAAGCAGGACTATTTCTTCATAACCTGTGTTGTTCCAAGTGGTTTCACATTAACTTAATATAGTAAGTTGATTTCTTTTTAAGAATGATAGCTGTCCTATCATGTTACTTAGATCCCCAAATGCTCCCTTTAGAGTAAAATTCAAACCTTAACATGCTCTCCAAGGCCCTGATTGCTGGTCTGGAGGCTTGGTCACTTTACCAAACTCTCTTATCACTGGAAGAAGCCATCTTTGTTTTTTATGTGCACATGTGCGTGTGTTCTCAGTCGTGTTGGATTCTTTGTGACCACGTGGACTGTAGCCCACCAGGCTTCTCTGTCCATGGGGTTTTCTCAGTAAGAACACTGGAGTAGGGTGCCATTTCCTACTCCAGGGGATCTTCCTGACCCGGGTGGTAGGTGTTAATGGTCTGTGATTCTCTGTTAAGAGTGTAAGACCATTGTCTGTTTCCTCAGCATCAAATCTTCGGCTCCTACAGTGTATTGATGTTGGGACCATCCCATAATGTTTGCTTCCCTGTAGAATTTAAGTTGCTTTCTTCTGTGTACATTTATTCTGCAGCATGTGAGGTTCTCAATGTGCTGGATACCCTCTCCTGTTCCTGATGAGGAGTTCCCCTAGGAACTGTATACATGAGACAAGCCCTCAACCCCCAAAACTTACAGCTTTACTCTCATTGAATTTGTATAAATTTTTCTAGCACCTGACTGTACAAATCTTAATCCACTTTTATAAAGGAACTTCATTGAATAGAAGCCGAGTAACTTCCCCAAGGAAATCTGGTCTGAGGCTAGAATTCTGAGCAGTTGTTTCTATGTCTGATTCCTTTCTGAATCATACCAATATTGTAATTTATCACAACTTTTTTAAAGCACAGGTAAATTAATTATTCAATTTTTTTTTCCAAAAGTGAATATTTATCTTCTTCATGTCGATGTTTAATGTCTTCTCCTTGACATTTTTTTAAAAAAACTCTCAAACATTAAATTCTATGGAAGATGCCTGAAAACAACTGACAGGATGAAACCGCACAAAGTACCACTTTCCTAGAATCAGAAGGAAGGTGAGAAAGCAGAGATGATCTGCCAAGGGCTTTGGGACTGTCACCCCTCTACTACTTGGTACCCAGACCTAACTGTGTCTCCCATATTTCCTGTTACATGTTACCTAGTTCCTGGGGTGAAAAATGTGCAAACAGTTTTCCAAACTCTAAAACCGAAAGCTGACCGAAAAACTCATGAAAATCTCTTTCTCATTCCTCCACTCACTACTATACTTGCGACTAGAAATGCGTCGCTTAATTTCCCATTCAATATGATAATACCAAAGTGACTTTTTTAATGAGGGGCTTTCTTAGATCTTGGGACAGAAGTGTTTAATCGTGGCCTGTTCATGTGACAGCACTGAACATATCTGGAGAAGATAAGCCCCAGGCTTTCAAGTGGAGAGAGGAAGAGCTAAGATTTGGAAAGCCCAGAGAAGATGGGGACGGGAGAAGGAAGATGCGTACAGAAGAGGGGAGAGAACTTGCAAAACTTGGAGTTAACCTGCTGCAAGGATGGACTCATGGCTTGAGAGACAGGGACTTCCCTGGTGGTCCAGTGGTCAAGACTTCACCTGCCTTCAAATGTAGGGCGTGCAGGTTCAATCCCTGGTCAGAAAGCTAAGATCTCACATCCCTCAGGGCCCAAAAGCCAGAACATTAACAACAGAAGCAATATTGTAACACATTCAATAAAAACTTTAAAAATGGTCCCTATCAAAAAAAAAAAAAAAGATTGTTTGTTTGTTTTTAAAAAAAGGACTGAAGGGACAGCCTTTTTCTCAGATTCACACTCCACAGCATACCAGGTTGGTGCCTGATCCCAGTCACTCCCATTTTAAAGATGAATCTGTCTCATCTTTAAAAGAGGAAAACAGTGCTTTATTTGCAACGGTGAAAGTTGTTGATATAAGTAAAAAAGCTTTGCACCATGTCTAGATCATGATTATCATCCAACTCACTGTAACAAGCAGAGTATTTAGGAATTTCCCAGGCCAACTGGATGGCTGTGAAGACATGTGAGTACAAGTCGCCATAGCTGAATGCTGCGTTAAGTGAAACCACTACCTTTATTCCAAAATCTGACCCCACATAGTCCACATTCCATCAGTTGACACTTCCATGGGAAAAGCAGAACCAGTCTAGGAATACGGATGCTCATCAAACATGCAGTCATAAATATCTGTGTTATTTCTACTCTCTATGTGTGATAGCAAAGTAACATAAAACTTTGAAGTTTCAGAATGTGTCTTAATGTTGTGCATTTATCAATTACAAAGAAAAATACCATTCAATCTGCTGGATCATGATTAAAAAGATTTACTGTGTGTAATTCATTGTAGGAATAAATAAACTGATATGCTTAAAAGAGATAATACTGAGATTCTAGAAGAAGGGGAGTGGATTGCCAGATATTCAGTATTTCCAAAATAAAGGTGGACTGTACACTCGGAGAAGGTAATGGCACCCCACTCCAGTACTCTTGCCTGGAAAATCCCATGGACGGAGGAACCTGACAGGCTGCAGTCCATGGCGTCTCGAAGAGTCGGACACAACTAAGTGACTTCACTTTCGCTTTCACTTTCATTTTCATACATTGGAGAAGGAAATGGCAACCCACTCCAGTGTTCTTCCCTCGAGAATCCCAGGTAGAGGGGAGCCTGGTAGGCTGCCGTCTATGGGGTCGCACAGAGTCGGACACGACTGAAGCGACTTAGCAGCAGCAGTACGCTCTGTGAGGGTGGGGCCATATCTGTGTATTTTGTCTCTGTGGGTGCTCAGTTGCTCAGTCAGGTCAGACCCTTTGCAACATCATGGATTGTAGCCTGCCAGGCTTCTCTGCTCATGGAAGAGTACTGGAGTAGGTTGCCATTTCCTGGTCCAGGGGATCTTCCGAACTAAGGGATCAAACCCCTGTCTCTTGTGTTTCCTGCATTGACACATAGATTATTTACCACTAGCACCACCTAGGAAGCCATCTGAGTATTTTACTACCCTTCAGAATAGTGCCAGGAGCAAAACAGATGTCTAATAACTATTAATATTTGTTGAATGAATGAAAAGTCAGACCTACACAAACTGAATGATTTCTCAGCTTTGTTGAGCTGTATAATAGACTTCTCTACAAAATTTTCATTTGTCTTAAACTCAACCTATGTCTTTCTACATTGGCTTTTATTTTTAGAGAAAATAATCTTTGTGAGTTTGACATTGTACATTAAAATCTTGTGATTATGGAAATGAAGTGTTGTTGCTGTTGTTGTTCAGTCACCCAGTCATATCCAACTCTTTGCCACCCCACAGAGTGCAGCTTGCCAGGCCTCTCTGTCCCTTACCACCTCCCAAAATTTGCCCAAATTCATCTCCATTGCATTGATGATGCCATCCAGCCATCTCATCCTCTGAAACCCTCTTCTCCTTCTGTCCTCAATCTTTCCCAGCATCAGGAACTTTTCCAGTGAGTCAGCTGTTCGCATCAGAAGACCAAAATACTACAGCATCAGTCCTTCCAAAGAGTATTCAGGGTTGATTTCCCTTAAGATTGACTGGTTTGATCTCCTTGCTGTCCAAGGGACTCTCAGGAGTCTTCTCCAGCACCACAGTTCAAAGGTATCAGTTCTTTGGCACTCTGCCTTCTTTACAGTCCAGCTCTCACAACTGTATGTGACCACTGGGAAGGCCATAGCCTTGACTATACAGACCTTTGTCGGCCAAGTAATGTCTCTGCTTTTCAACAAACACACTGTCTAGGTTTGTCATAGCTTTCCTGCCAAGGAGCAATCATCTGATTTCATGGCTACAGTCACCATCTGCAGTGATTTTGGAGCCCAAGAAGAGGAAATCTGTCACTACTTCCACCTTTTTGCCTTCTATTTGCCATGCAGTAATGGGGCCAGATGCCATGATCTTGTTTTTTTTTTTTTTTTTTTTTTTCAATATTTAGTCATAAGCCAGTTCTTTCACTCTCCTCCTTCACCCTCATCAAGAGGCTCTTTAGTTCCTCTCTTTTTTTCTGCCATTAGAGTGATATCATCTGCGTATCTGAGATTGTTGATGTTTCTCCCACCTATCTTGATTCCAGCTTGTAACTCATCCAGCCCGGCATTTCTCATGATGCGCTCACTATATAGGTTAAACAAAGAGGATGTCAGCAGACAGCCCTGTCATACTCCTTTCTTGATCTTGAACCAATCAGTTCCATAAAGCATTCTAACTGTTGCTTCTAGACCCACATACAGGTTTCTCAGGAGACAGGTAAGATGGTCTGGTATTCTCATCTCTTTAAGAACTTTCCATAGTTTGTCATGATTCACACAGTCAAAGACTTTAGCTTAGTTGATGAAACAGGAATAGATGATTTTCTGAATTTCCCTTGCTTTCTCTGTAGTCCAACAAATGTTGGAATCTGATCTCTATTTCCTTTTCCTTTTCTAAACCCAGCTTGGACATCTGGAATTTTTTGGTTCACATAATGCTGAAGCCTAGCAGGTAGGATTTTAAGCATGACCTTACTAGCATGGGAGACGAGTGCAATTGTCTGATGGTTAGCACATTCTTTGGTACTATCCTCCTTGGGAATTGAGATGAGGATTGACCTTTTCCAGTCCTGCGGCCATGGCTGGGTCTTCCAGGTTTGCTGACATAATAAATGAACTATGCTTCAGGAAAAAGTAATAAAAAGAAGAAAAAATTAAATCATATGATTATGAAGTAGAATGCAGCACCTCTGTAATTAGCCATGAACCATGGATTTCTTTGGGAATCCAATCTATTTCAAAACAGACATTGGCAGGTAATCTTGGACCCCATGGACTGTAGCCTATCAGGCTCCTCCATCCATGGGATTTTCCAGGCAAGAGTGCTGGTTTGTTCAGATGTTAAGATGCCCATTGTGAAGTGCCCTTCTTCTAAATACCTCTTTACTCTGTAATAAGGTAGAG
The DNA here is from genome assembly GCF_027580195.1 of Bos mutus. Classification (NCBI taxonomy): domain Eukaryota; kingdom Metazoa; phylum Chordata; class Mammalia; order Artiodactyla; family Bovidae; genus Bos; species Bos mutus. Next base: position 61,390,552 of record NC_091636.1, read on the forward strand.
AAAAATGCAAGAAGCATCCATCTATACTTTTAACTTACCAAATGATTAATCTGTATTATAGTCATCAAAGTATTTTCATAAATCATCTCATAACTTTGTCCTTGATTTAGCCCCTCATTGATTTTAGGCTACCAGTGTCACAGGAGAATTCTAGAACAAAGATTGCCTCAAACCACCATTATACATTAATATTATCAACTTGAAAAATGAAAAGCAGTATTCTAGATTGTTGATGTTTTGTTTGTTAATATTTAAAGCAAGAGCAAGTGGAGCTGTCTCTTGCTTTCTCTCTTTCCCAAACCAGCCTATTGTCGGGTTATTCCCTTCATGTCCCCGGCCCAGTGTGTCAGCGGACAGACACCGGAGGAGACACTCTGGTCTCCGTGGCCAAAGGGCAGCGCCCTTGTTTCTCGCTGTAACTGCCAAGAAAGCATTTGAATAGTGCTATCTAATGTCATTGTGTTTATTATGCAGACTGACACATGTCTATGGGAACTTGTCTGAAAAGAAATACTCATCCATGTTGCTTCTTTAATCTTCCCAGATGACAAAAATCATGGAGTTATTCTTGGTGCTGACAATGAAAAAAAATAGCTTTACTATCTCTCTACCTATAATGTCCTAATTATGTTAAAATTAGAATTGAAGTGGTGATACAAGGTGTTGTTATGAGCCATTTGCAGTGTTAAAAATTCAATTATTGTGATGGTGTATTTTGCAATAACAAAATAGATGAAAAAGATATCCTATCATGAATTTCCATAGAAAGACAAATTAAAATCTTATACTGCTTTACACCCCGTTATTGTTAAGGGACTTAATTAACACACTCTTGGAGAAATGTTCCTCTCTGCCTGAGCCTTGGGAATAAAGGCTAGTGGGGGAGGGAGGTCACTTTTCACTACTTGGCAAAAACTTCTCAAGAGCTGGGTGGGGGACCATAGTGGTTGATGGGAATCCACTACTGTTTTAAAGCATTGTGCCGTCCAAATACTTTCTTTAATGAGCACTAAGTGCTTAACATATTTTAGTTTGTGCCTGAATGTTTTTTTTGTTATTAGCTTGGTTATTTAACTTTCCAGATAAGAATTTTGATACAAATTAGCTTTCTGTTAATAAATTCACAAAACCTCTCCAGTTTTTTATATTAATATATAATTGAAAGAATATGAAGATGATCCAGAATGATAATGATAATTTAGGTAAAACCATTTTGTAAGCTATAAGGCAATATGTATATTTATATACTTATCATGATATTTCTCATTTAGAAAAGTATTAGTTATTAAACCCTTAATGAGTTGTGAGAGGTGAACAATTAAATACCAACAATTACATCTAATAAAATAATTTTAATAAATCCACAATGACTCAAGATTTTTAAACACACATCATTAGAATTTAGAGATCTAAATTTTATTTTTAATGGCCTGAATTAAATCGGTTCCAATTATTTATGGCTTACGATGATGTCTCTTCCTTTCAAGGCAGTTTTCTGCAGAAGAAAATAAAATAGATACAAAGTACCATTTTCCATAGTATTGGAAGAAAGAATCTGTGCAAAAAGGAGAGAAGTAGAATCTGATCATTTCAATTAGGTCACAAATAGAAAAAAGGTGAAAATTATACTATGGAAAGAAGAAACAAAATATATGGGGTACTGACATTCCTATGATACTTCAAGCATTTGTTGTTCAACATATGTATGTGAAATGTATGTTTGCATGCTCTTATTCATGTATCTATCACTGCAAATACATATTCACATATTTTTTCATTTCAGAGATGAGATATTCTGAAATATATCTACATCCATGTATAGTACTACTAAATGAGTATATCACCTACAAAAAAAAAATGTCCTTGCTGCTTTACATAAGCCAAATTACAGTACTCGTTAGATTTAGAATTCTTTACATTCTTTTCATTTAATTCAGCCATTCATATTTGAGCTTTCAATCTCACCAGTAGACAGGCCCTCATGGAAACCTTCATAGTGTTGTTCCTGTTGCATTTTTGTCACCAAAACTCTCATTCCCTTCAGCTTCTGGGCTGCTATTGTGAAGCTAATTGCTGACATTTCTCTCCAGATCAAACCTTTCATTACCAGCATCATTGTCTGAAAGCACGCTGCCCAGTCATTTTGAAATATAATCTCCTACGCAGGTCTTTACTTTAAATGATATGCACATATATTGTTTTAATTGCTGACATATTTTTTCAACTTTCAAAAATGAAGCACAGGATTTCCCCAGTGGTCCAGTGGCTAGGAATCCACCTGCCAGTGCAGGGAACATGGGCTCAGTCCCTAGTGTGGGAAGGTTCATGCTCCACAACTACAGAGCCACACTCTAGAGCCCTTGCTCCACAACGAGAAGCCACTGCAGTGAGAAGCCCACCTACCACTGGACAGTAACCCCTGTTTGCTGCAATTAGAGAAAGCCCGGCTGCAGCAACAAAGGCCCCGAGCAACCAAAAATAATTAATTAATTAGTTATTTTTTAAAAATAAATGTACTTAATATACATGTAAAAAATGTGAAGTGTGAGTCTCTCAGTCTTGTCTGACTCTTTGTGAACCCGTGGTCTGTCCACAGAATTCTCTAGGCAAGAATACTAGGGTGGGTTGCCATTCCCTTCTCCAGGAGATCTTCCCAATCCAGGAAATGAATGCAGGTCTCCTGTATTGCAGGCAGATTTTATACCATCTGAGCTACCAGGGAAGTTGGTACATTTTATGTTCTGTGCTTAGTTGCTCAGTCGTGTCCGACTCTTTGCAACCCCATGCACTGTAGCCCACCAGGCTCCTCTGTCTGTGGGCATTCTCCAAACAAGAATACTAGAGTGGGTTGCTATGCCCTCCTCTAGGGGAGCTTCCCAACTCAGGATCAAACCCAGGTCTCCTGCATTGCAGGTGGATTCTTTCCCTGCTGAGCCATCAGGAAAGCCCAAGAATACTGGAGTGCGTAGCCTAACCCTCCCCCAGGTGATCTTCTTGACCCAGCAACTGAACTGGGGGTCTCCTGCATTGCAGGTGGATTCTGTACCAGCTGAGCTACCAGGGAAGCCCAAAAAATTCATATTATACATAGATTTTTATAGTTTTTTAAGGTACCCCAAATATTGCTTGGGCTTCCCAGGTAGCACAGTGGTAAAGAATCTGCCTGCCAATGCAGGAGACGCAGGTTTGATCCCTAATGGGGAAGATTCCCTGGAGAAGGGAATCTTCGGTGTTCTTCACCCACTTCAGTGTTCTTGCCTGGAGAATTCCATGGACAGAGGAGCCTGGCGGGCTACAGCCCATGGGGTCACAAAGAGTCCAACACAAGTAAGCAACTGAGTGCATGGGCACTGTACTTACTTTTGGTGTTTATAAGCCAGTACTTAGTGAATATTAGCTTTAATGAATGTTAACATTTTACCCTTGCCTTTATTGATAATTTTTTTTGGTTAAGTCCTATACTTCTGGTAAATTTTGTGATGACTAAATATATGCTTTTGTTCCACTCTTGGTCTTCAATCCACATACGACTGTAAGAGATAGACATCCCCTCTCTTTCCTCATCTTGTAAACATTCCCCTAGGAGGCTAATAGAGGAGAAAGTGAAATATGTTTCCTTTCATTTAAAGAAGTTCAGATAAGTCATTCAAATGTAAGTAGAAAAAGGATCTTCAGATTTCTGTGTACAACATTGGCCTTAGTGACCTTTAAAATGGTTGGCAAAAATCCTGGTTGGTAAGGATTACTCAGTAGGTCAACTGGATCGAGGGCAGCCCTTGGGCGCTCACTCCTTTGGGAACGTGGCTGATTCTTGTGTTGTACCCAGTCAATCAGCCATGTCTGACCTTTGCGACCCTCTGGACTGTAGCTCACCAGGCTTCTCCATCCATGGGATTCTCCAGACAAGAATGCCCTCCTCCAGGGCATCCTCCCAACCCAGGGCTCAAACCAGCATCTCCTGTGTCTCCTGCATTGCAGGCGGATTCTTTACCCGCTGAGCCAGTGGGGAAGCCACGATGGCTGATTCTTACAGGGCTGGAATTTCTCCTCATCAGAACCTTCTTCCTTGGTAAGAGGTAGGCAAGTGGACAATCTGATTCTTCATTGCTCTGGACACCCCATAAATACATGGTGCAACTGTGGTTTTGAGGCACAACTCCAGGAGACAAACCATTGTCCATGATAAATATCCTAGTGGTTAAGAACACCCGTTCTGAAGTCAAACTGCTCAAGTTCTCATAAAGTTTCACTACATAAAATCTATGTGATTTGAGGCAAATTTTTTAATCTTCCTGAATCTCTTTTCTCACTGATAAAATGAAAATTTAACTTGTTCCATTTAAATGTGTGCAGAAACAGTGGTAAAATTCCATTCTGTGTTTCAGTAATACAGTGAAAGAGACAGCTGTTCCTTATCCCGTGAGGATGAGGACAGAGGCAGTTTCGGGTGTGTGCGAAGTGAGTTTCCTTGGTATCTAGTTCTGAGTTACTGACCCAATAAAATGCCAGCTCTTCCCATCTTTATTATTTTTTCAAACATGCCCCTGTCCAGAGAGCATGATTGTGAATTAAGGGAAGCAAGGGAAGCAAGGGATTGGTGGAGGCCAAATTGGGAATTTATAGCAAGATATAGGGAACACAGCACAAATCTACAGAGCTGAATGAACCTTAATATTTCATGGAGTCCATTGGATGACCTGAGAAATTTTGAAAATGCCAGGGAATCATTTCATTTTAGATGGGCTACACTTACAAAGAGACCAACCTCAGTATTTAGGAGCTTTAAAGAGCTATAACCTTAGCCTGTAGGCATTCTAATACACACTTATTTCAGATATGCAGTATCAATTCTAGAATCAACTTAAGCTGCATCATACTGTGAAACACCTCCGTTTTTGTATACCTGTGTTTGGGCAATGTTTGTGAATAGAAGTGTATTCAAAACACCTTGTAGAAAATTCTTCAAAATTCTCAAAAGAGAATGTAATATATCAACAAATGATAAGGCACTGATCCTGTAGTAATTCATACATGTTTAATATACAGTGTTACACTTATATATGGAATCTAGAAAAATGGTACTGAAGAATTTATTTACAGGGTAACAGTGGAGAAATAGACAGAGAGAATAGACTTATGGACATGGGAAAAGGGGAGGAAAGAGTTAGATGTATGGAAAGAGTAACATGGAAACTTACATTACCATATGTAAAATAGGTAGCCAATAGGAATTTGCTGTGTGGCTCAGGAAACTCAAACAGGGGCTGTGTTTCAACCTAGAGGGGTGGGATGGGGAGGGAGATGGGAGGGAGGTTCAAAAGGGAGGGGGCATATGTATACCTATGGCTGATTCATGTTGAGGAAACAGCAAAATTCTGTAAAGCAATTATCCTTCAATTAGAAAAAAAGACAAAACTGTAGAGTCTTACATTTTCTGCAGAGTCCACACACATCCAACCCCACCACAGGACAAAGAGGGAAGTTAGAGATTATTGTCAGGCACCCAAAACGAAATAGAACAAATATATTATAATTCATGAAAGACTGTTGACCAAATATTTAAATACTGTTCTAAGTTTAAAACAAAACAAAACAAAACAAAAACAAAAACACTGCTGAGAAAAACCAAACATAAAGCACAAGAATACTTGAGTCCCAGAGTTACAGGAATGTCTGACGTATTCAGCCTGTTCGTCCCTGTGTAATCCCCACCCCCGTCTTCATGACAGACGTGCCGGTAGCCAGTATCCTCTGTGTTTAACTTCCCAAGACACAGTTAAATCTCAAAAGTGAGAGGACAGAATGTTCCAGGCTAAATGTAAGATATCATGCTAATACCAAGGAGAATGTCTTCTACAGGGAATAATTATACCAAAATATTCATAGAGTTATGACTTGGTGTATTGAAATGCATGTTTTTAAGAATTGACTCATGTTTGTTTTAAATGCTGCCGTCTGATTTCTTTGATCTTTAGTCTTTTTTGCAAAGAAATACTTTTCAAGTATTCTCCTTGGCATGTGTCTTAGCCAAACACATTGTGGGAAGAACTTAAAATGCTTAGTCATGTGCCTTCTCTCATTGGTATCCCTGAGGTGCCTCGGCCTAGGGCAGTGACATAATACCTGACTCCGGCCAAAGGAACAGTGCCCACTCTGTTTTGACGGAGTATTATTCATGATCACCGCTTTACAGAAATGTTCAAGAATATCAAGTAAAGGCATGAGCTAATTATGCAAAAAATCGAAACAAATGCTACTTTTAATACTAAGAGATTAAGATACAATAATCTTAGTAGCCAGATAAATTGAGTTACTTCTTAGATAGTGCCTCAGATACATGCTTGAATTATGAAAAAGGGTAAAATAAGACCCTTTCCATCTGAGTTCTGCCATAGGAAAATTCTCCTTTGTAATTTAAAATGTTGCGTCATTCTGCCAAAAAAACATGTGTGTGTGTGCACACACGTGTGTGATTGTGCAGGCTTGTGTGAGAGACAGAGATGACTTGAAAATGAATAATTCTGCATTTGTCATCAGTAGTACTTGGAAAGTGCATATGTATATACTCACTGTAAAACTGTCGACTTGTAGCATTTTAGGGGTAGTATATGCAGCAGATATATTCTACCTCTAATGGACGAATGTACTAAAAACTGTGTTCTAAATTCATTTGCTTGCACTCTTTGCAGTCATACATTCCGTAACTGGAGATCCCTGTCTTTAAGCTTTGTTTATGCCCAAAATATAAATGTATATGAATTTCATGAATTGACAGTCTGCATCATCAAGGATGCCAGGGATTTGCTAAGCTGTAACTGGATGGCCGATATACATCCTGTGTAAGAAACCAAGAGTGAATACAGTGAACTAATTATGATGCCAGAGGAGAGCCCTGAAATCCTTTGTCTTCAGTTTGAGGCCTTTTACATGGACTTTAATTGAAGGCATAGAGTGAAGGAAGAGGAATATCCTGCCCAGGATGAAAGGTTTCAAATAAAAGGTATTTATCCCAGTAGGGCAAATGAGCACCAAAATATGTGTTATGAATGGGATTCAGTATATAGAGCCTGCACTCCCAGTTAGAGGGTTCAAATTTACATCAGTGCCCAAGTAGGAGCAGGTGTGTGAAGGTGCGTATGTCCAGCCTCCAAGTACAGAGGGTCCTACTTCCGAGGGTGTCCTGCAACAGGTCACCCGGGTTTAGTAGTAGCAGGAGGCATGGAGGTTTCGGTTTTATTTGAGCCGCTGTCACGACCAGGGCCCTGGGCAAAAGGCCAGCGTGGTTCGTTTGACTTCCTTCCTTTCTTTTCTTCCTTTCTTTCCTCTCCCACGTCCTGCCATCCATTCTGGTCATGGACAGCAGAGATAACTGCAGACTGCAAATGAAATGCTGAACTGGCTCTAAAAATATGACTCCTTGCAACCATTTAATTGCAAAAGAATCTTTGTGCTGGAGCTTCACCATGCCCCTCAGAAGGCCAGCTCAGTAATTTGGCTGTCAATCATGTGTAATTTTATACCTTAGAGTCTGGAGGGATAATAAATAGAATTAGAGTTTTCCACTGGAATGCTGATTCTTAGAAAATGAACAGCCCAAATTACTGGAAGAGTCTTTAAAAACGTCTCATGGAAAAACCAGGTTTTATCAAAAAAAAAAAAAAAAGTAAACTATTCATTTTAAACTTATTTTAAAATCACTACAAAGTCTGTCACTTATTTATGTTAAACCATTCTCGTATTAGTGCCTCTTCTACCCTGTTGTCAGTATATAAAAATAGTCAGGATACTAAATTGCAGTTTCTTTTTATCTGGTCTGAGAAATTGGATTATTTGCCTAAAAGGACCACAATATAGTGAATTATTTTTAAATGGATTATACCACGCAAAATAGTGAGTCCTTCATCCTTTGGTTCTACTTTTGTTTTGTAAGATTTAAAAATCTTTTCTTTTAAAACAAAATTTATAAGGATATTCCTGGAAACTTCAAGAACTGAAGTGGGATTTAAACAAAATCAAGCACGTTAGAACAGAAATAATGTTCCTGTTCACATGCATGCCTCTTACAACATTCAAAAATCTGGGACAGAAAATAATGTAGGGTTTTACTGTTTAAGTATAACATACATACAAAAACGAGTGTATGCCATCAAGTAAAACTTGCTCAAGATTATGTGTCTAACACTTGACCACAATACTGCATTTGGTTATTGTTTTATTTTCTTTGCTGAATAGCATTTGATGGTGTACATGTACCGTGCTAAACCCATTCTCACAATTGGGCATTTCAGTAGTGTCCAGTGGGGGCTGATATGAATACTACAGATATGAGTGTTCTAGGTGATGTCTTCATCAGAAGACATGTTTATACATGTTTATGTTGAATCTATACCTGAGAGCAGGATTTCTGGGACATAAAATATGCATAAAAGACTTTTAAAAGAGATGGAAAGACATGAAATTTCTTTTTCCATTTTATATTCCCATTCACAGTCTATGAAAGTTATGGTAACACCCAGTTATTTGCCAATATTTGGTATTTTTCTCTTCTCCCCCTTTTTTATCATAACCCTTCTGATATGCATTGATATCCTCTGAAAGTTTAAGCCTGTATGTTCCTTGCCTTGTGAGTAATGAAAGGAAGTTGTTCATCTTTCATTAGTTTATTGGCTGTGTGCATAACCTGTTTTATAAAGTGCTTGTCCAAGTATTTTGAAGTATATATACATATATACAAACACACACACACACAGAATATGCTTCCACTACTGCTCCTTCACCTTTTTAGGGAATCTTTGATAAAATGAATTCCCCAATTAATATGGTCCAACTTATAACTTTGTTACTTGTTTTATTAGCATTTTTTTTTATCCTGCATGAGAAAGCCTTGGCTACTGTAACATCATGCGTGTGTTCTATATTTTACTTTCAGAACTTTATTGTTTAATCTTTCATATCTAGACCAGCACTTTATATGGAATTGATTTTTGCATATTTTTGAGATGGGGATCAAGGCGCATTTTTTCACAGTACGGATATCCAGAGGAAAGCATCATCTTTTCCACTGCACGAATGTCATCAGCCTCATAAATTAGATATGTGTGTAGCTTGGTATCCAGATGATCTCGTTTCACTGTTCTGTCTCTCCTTACATGGATACCTCATGGTCTTAATTGCCACCGCTTTGTAATGTGCTTTCTTATCTGTTAGTTTCAGCCTTCTGGGTTTGTTTCTTTTTTTCAAGACTTCTTGCTTTTCTTGGCCACATGCATTTTCATATACCTTTTAAAATCCACTATCCCTTGTCTCAGCCTCTCTCATGCCTGGAAAAAAAAAAAAAAAAGGATGCTGCAGTTTGGATTGGAATTGTGTTAACTCTATCAATTAACCTAAGGAGACTGGAATCTTTACAATATTTTATCTTTTGGTCCATAAACATTTCCCTCCAATCATTTAGGTCAGCTTTAATTTCAATAGGTTGTTGTTGCCAAGTCAGGTTAGGCTGCTTGCTGCTCAAAAACCAATAATCGAAGGGGCAGGGTCAGTAGACAGGAAAGATGGTTTATTCAGAAAAGCTGGCAATCTAGGGAGAAGATGGACTCATGTCCAGCAACCAACTCTGAAGATTGTGCTTAGCTAGCCATGACAATTTTTAAAGTGAAAAAAGGGGAAACAATCTCAGTTAATCATTAAAGGAGGAGGTCAGATTCTTCATCACTTTGCACTGCATGCCAACCTGCTGACTTCTCCTGATCTTCCTTGGATGCTTTCTTGCCTGCATGGTCTGCCTGAAAATTGAATAAGCGGAAGCTGGGGTGTAGAGTCAGACATTCATCACTCTTCTTCCTTCTAGGAAAGAAGGGAATCAACAGGTTAAGCAAGGCATTGTGTATGTTGAGTAAAGAAAAAATGAGGAGCTAGGTTAAATGTTGCCTTTGTTGTTGTTCAGTCACTCAGTCATATCTGACTCTTTCCAGCCCCATGGACTGCAGCACTCCAGGCTTCCCTGTCCTTCACTATCTCTCAGAGTTTAAATGTTGCCTAGTGATCTCATCTTTTTTTTTTTTTTTGGTGTGATTTTATTTTTTTAATTTAAATTTATTTATTTTAATTAGAGGCTAATTACTTTACAATATTGTATTGGTTTTGCCATACATCAACATGCATCCTCCACGGGTGTATACGTGTTCCCCATCCTGAACCCCCTACCTCATCTTTATAATGAAGGTCTGAGGAAAACAGGGATGAACAAACAGAAAAGAGGCAAAGGAGCTGCTTACATTGTCTAGTGTTTAGTGTAGAGGTCTTTTGCCCCTTTCATAGATATAGTCCAAGTTATTGGATGCTTTTCTATAATGTAAATATGATAAAAATTAAAGCAGTGGCTTTAATTTCTTTATTGCTCATATACATAAGGTCTTCACTGATGACTCAGGTGGTAAAGTATCCACCCGCAATGCAGGAGACTCAGGTTTGATCCCTGGGTCAGGAAGATCCCCTGGAGAAGTGACATTGCTACTTATTCCAGTATTCTTGCCTGGAGAATCCCATGGACAGAATACAATGGCTGCCTACTGTCTGTGGGGTTGCAAAGAGTCGGACACAGCTGAGCTACTAACATGCGTACAATATACATAAAGAAAATGGGTGTTTTTTGTACATTTCCTTTTTATTTTTACTCTATCACTGAAGATCCCCAGTATGGTGTTAGGAAGCATAGTGGTAGCAGTGAATGATTTTTCATTCATGGTTAAGGAGAAGTTTTTAATATTTAATTCTTATTGTAATTGTTTTCATTATCAAATGGAGGGGACCATTCTCCATGCCTAGTTTGCAAAGCTGGTTTCTTAAACTATAAATGACTGTTGAATTTTATGGAAACCAAGTATTTGTGCTTTTTTAGATCAAGTTTTAAACCATTAGAATGGATATTCCATGATGTCCACAATTCTGCTTTCTTCAGAGAACACTAAGATCAACCAAGAATACAACAACAAAAAAAATAGGAATACAATTCCACGTACAATAACGCTAGACAGAATCAGCCACAAACTCACATAAAGAAGGTATGCAGAGTTTAGAAACTGCTTTTCAGATTTCATTCTGTATGCAAATTTCATTCTAAAAAAGTAGGAAGGAGGGAAAGATGGATGGAAGAAAGGAAGTGTCAGGACTCAGCATCCTTCACTGGAGCACAGAGTCCCGAAGACATGGTGGGGGACGGGAGAGACAAAAAGCCCCGTAGAGGACAAGCTCCAACAAGAGAGAATCAACTTGAGGGGGGTGTTTCAAGAACTGCATTTTTTGGTTTCACTTCCTTCATACTCTGCACTTTCTCCTTCCCAATCAGTTAGTAAGCAGAAGTTAGGCCAAGGTTGTCATAATTGAAAAATAAGTAATAAAGTAAAGGGTTTAAATATAAGACAGTGGGTTAACCCTGTTTTTTAAAGTAACAAATTAGAAAGAGAAGAAAGTAACACAGTGATATACAAAAAGCAGAGAAAGTATCATTCCAGAAGATAAAATTACCCCCAGAAAGCCATATTCTTTTTTTAAAGCCTGAAGACATTTAAAATCATGAGGGGAAAGTGAAATCAAAGAGATAATGATAAGACAAAAAAGATGTGGAAAGAATAACAATAAACTGGCAATGCTCATGAAAAAAAATAGGAAAAAATAAAGCCATTTCCTGAAATGAAACCACATTAGAAGCCTCAAGAAGAATAATAGTGCAGGAATATAGAGACCTGGTATGAGGGAATAAAGCAGAAGAGAAAAAAAATACATAAAAGCAAGAAAAAAGAAGGCAATCGATATGGAAGAGAGATAGCTCGGAACTAATGTATGAGATGTTATCACCTGGGAAAATAATTTTCTTAAAAGAGAGACTGCCAGCCTGGCTTTTAATGCTCTTCTTCAGTTTTCAGTGTCAGAAGATACCTGAATGATTCATTTACAAACACTGTGTGTGTGCTGAGTCACTTCAGTCATGTCCAACTCTTTGCAACCCTCTAGACTGTAGACCTCCAGGCCCCTCTGTCCATGGGATTCTCCAGGCAAGAATACTGGAGTGGGTCGCCATGCCCTCTTCCAGGGGCTCTTCTTGACCCAGTAATCGAACCCATGTCTCTTAAGTCTCCTGCGTTGTCAGGTGGGTTCTTTATCACTAAGCCACTTTACCATTTGGGAAGCCCATTCACAAACATTATAGAACCTCTAAGTAGGGGGCCAAGAGTTGTCTGAATTCAGGAGCATCCTCACAGAAATGAAAGTGAGCTGACATCTGCAGGCACCAGGAACACCCCATTCCAGGTGAATAACACCCCCATGGTGGTTACCAGTCCTCCCGGCAACAGAAAATATCCAGTCTGCACTGGCAGGAACACAGGCCTCCCCATAAAGCATTCTTGCCAAAATATCTTAGGAACAACATAGTCAGTCAAGACCTAGGTCAAGGTGCGTGATTTAGATTTGGACATACAACAGTATTAGGGGAGAGTAGGATTGGTGTTAGGGTATATGGAATAAGAAATACCCTTTATTTTATCAAAGTATGTGCTGTTTGAATTTTAATAGTAAGCTTATATTGTTTTAAAAAATCAAAAATTAATTTTAAAAAGTCATCATTTCTACTATATGTAAAACAGATAGCCAACAAAGACTTACTGTGTAGCAGAGTACTATACTTAACATGTTGTAATAACCTATTAGGAAGAAGAATCTAAAAATAAATATATATGTATATATGTGTGTGTGTGTGTAACTGAATCACTTTGATGTATACCTGAAACTAACACAACATTGTAAATCAAGTATACTTCAATTAAAAAAATTAAACAATATAGTAAACCATAAAAAGTCACCCTTTTTAGTTCTTATTTGAGCTAATACTAAATACAATCCTTTTCAAATGGGGAGTAGCAGTACCTCCTTTTGACATTATCAAGTATTATCCTAACAATTACAGTTCTTTAAGTTTTAGAATTAAAGACAATATTTCTTCTATAAGTTATCACCTTATTAACACTTGCAGTTATCCAGTTACATTGGGCTGTTATCTCTTTTTTTAAATAACTTGCTTCAGGTTGTATAATTATGAAATGGGACCTGAGTCCATTTGATACAGTGTTCAGTAAAATACATCGTTCAATTCATGTGTTTGGAAGTCATGGTTAAAATAGCAAAAATCAGGTAAAAGACTCAAAAGTGTTTAAGGCTGGGAGTGGGCGGGGGTGATGTCAGTATTTAAAATTTAGGTTCAAAGTTAGCATCTAGACAATTTTTCTTTCCTGTGAGCCTTGGGTTGATTACACTTGGCCTTATTTTTTATTTTTCTTGAATTACAATCTCATTTCAAAAATTGAAAAAAAAAAAAGATGTTGAATAAACTTGTGTTGGTTGCAGAGCCCATCTCTAAATACAACTAGACTGGCTTTGAATATGAACTCTAAACAATCTTGAATCCATCTCCTGCCTTTGAATTCACCAAGGAAGCAGTCTAGATTCAGTTTGAGGATGATTTTGTGATTCTGCGGGATTTTTTTTTTTTTTTTAATGTTGAGACACAGATAGTTAAGGATCCAGACCCAAATTTGGGGCAAAGGAATGGAAGATTAGAAAACTAGAATTTGCTAGGCAGGCTAGTGGGAGGGTCCTTTTGTGATGAAATGTTGCATAAATAATGCCGATGGGGTCTAAATTCACTGTTGCCATGGAGACCTTTGTGCCTGGCTGAACTCCATTCTTTTCTCTTTTAAGAAGGCAACCACTAGGCTTGTGGTATCTCGGATGCTTCTTGCTTTGCTTTCTCTTAAACTGTTTGCAAGTGAAAGCAGAAATTAAACTATGATTATTCAGCATCCCGGCTTTTCTGAGGCTGTGTTTCCAAGCCATTCGTGATTTTTGAGCTCCTCTGGGGTTCCTTTTGGCCCTGGTACAGGGAGGGAGAAGCAGGTAGGGGGATTTCCAGGAGCCGCCTGCACCGCTGCTTGGAAAGGAGGGAAAAGCAAGCCTGCGTCTTTGTGACTTACTTGCCTAGAGGACAGTTTTGAAGTGTTTAAGGACCATTTATTTCCAAAGGTAACAGAGAAAAAGTGAAGAGTAAACCTATTTGTTTTTTAAATGCTTTTACTGTGACTGTTGTTTGTGTGACGGTTTTAACTAAAGTTTTAAAACTGCAGGTGGAGAATTCTGTGTGGGAAACACGGACCGAATTTATTTCTGGCTCCGCGGTTGTCATTGTGTTCAGTGTATTAATGTTTAAAGTATAAAAGGCAAGTAACCACATTAAACAGAAAGCGGTTATAAGGATTGGTGTGCTATTTCCCTTTCAACCATTATAACTGCTTAATACTGTTTTAAGTAAAACTTGGGGTGTCATAGATACATACTTCAGATTTTATGGAAATTATGATTATCCTTGTAAGTAGCCATTTATAATTAAGTGAGGATTATCTAGCAATTAAAAACTGATTTGGAAATTGTGCGCCTTTTTTTTTTTTCCCTTTCGGTGCAAAATTGAATGAATAAACTCACCCAGAAAGAAATCTTTCATAGAGAGTAAAGACACAAAAATCATCCAACCAGTGACACTGTGTAAAGTAAGTGTAGAAATTCAGTATATTGGACAGCTAACTTGTTGCATTGCATAGCCTTTTTTCAGAGATAATTTGGTCTCTTGTAGAGATAATGTAGTCCTCACTGATGAGCGTATATTGAGACTAGAATATAATAATTACATGTTTTGATCATTCTAAATGCTGCAGGCGTAAATGGGGTGCAGGCATCCCATCATTATAGAACACCTTTACCATACAAGTGTTTCCAGATTGCTTTTATTCAGATAAACTTGTTGAAAGAATCATCGACCAAATTTACAATGACTTCATAGATTTTACCTGTGTCGCTGCTCGAGTTAAAATATTTGTGCTACTCAAGAGTTTAAAGAAACAAATTGATTTCAGAATGCTGGCAATTTAACAGATGACAATTGATGATTGCTGTACATTGCTGTGTATTTGTAAGAGACATGTGCATTGTAGAATTGTGAGTACAGGAAAATGGAATGCCTTGTAAAGTCTTTATTTTCTTTTTCTTTAAATTATTTTCAAATGGAGACGACAAACAGAGATTGACTTTCAACTTATGTTAATCAGAAATTAGCACTTCTACATGCTTAATAATATTTGAAATTTGAATGACTTTGTACCCCAAGTACTAAGTATAAATAATGACCATGTTGACATAAAGAAATGATTTATTTTTATCAGAAATATATTGTCACATGTTTTATTATTTTAATTGCCTAGCATGAATAAATTTAAAAGATGCTAACAAAGACCCCCATATACTCTGGGGGTACCTCTTAATAAATATTTCATTTCAGTTAAAGTTAAAAATGTATATTATCATATTAAAGGTAAGAAATCTGTGTATTTTTAAGGAATGGAAGTAAACCTGAGTGGTATAGATTGAGGATAATGTTTTGAGAAAACTTTGACCTTTGAAAGTGTTTTCTATATATATTGGCTGTTATTAATAATACTGTCTAAATATAAAGGTAAATGGCGATTAAGCTTCACTTTAGGAATATAGTTCTAGGCATTCACTTTGGGTAACACCAATGTGATGACGATCCAAGCAACATTAAACTATAAAGCATAGTTTGTGCATTTTATCCAATAGTTTTTTTAAAAATAAAAAGTTAACTGACATGCAGAGATTCTATTACCCTAGATTGCCAAGTATAAATATTTTTTGTGGGGGAGGACATTTAAACTATTTTTAAGTAACTTCTTTTTAAAACCCAGGTATTTATATCATGGTAGATATATCTGAAAACATACTAAATAGGTCCTTTAGGTGACATTCTAAAACATAAGCAAAGAGTCAAACAAAATATGATTTAAAAGGAATATACATTCTGAAAATTTCCAGATGTGAAGTTGCAAAATCCTTTCTGGGCTCTTTTACTCTTAAGTTGTGTGCACACAGTTAAGAAAAATAGTTTCATATTTACCCATGAGTTTCCAGATTTGGTCCAGCTGAGCTGATTATATTGTCAAGTTGCAGAATTACAATGAATAAATATGACCAACAGTTCCAGTTGGTTTTGGAACAAAGGTTTGTTAGTTTTGAAACAAAGATTTGTGTTTCTACAAGGAGCTTATTAACATGTGAATTCTGATTTAGAGTTCTGTTTTTTATAGCTCTTTTATAATTCCGAAGTTTCACAATACCTTCTATCCACCACATCTTTGTTGAGTCCCTCCTGTGTGCTAAACATCCTGTGAGATGCCAGGTACAAAAATGAGAAGAGATATTTTCAACGTTCCAAGAACTGAAGAATCTGATGGGGATGCAAATAAGAGAACTAGTAACTCTCACCCAGTAAAATCATTGCTGTCATGGGGATGTGGCCAAGGAGAACATGAAATAGCACTGAGGTTTATGTAGTACATTAAGATATGTTTATTTGATCCTCCAATCTGAGATATTAAAAAAAAAAAAAAAGTGTAAGTGACTTGTACAAAAAACTGTTAATGAATCACTTTAAAGATTATTTCTGTATAGTAGTCAGGGATACCCTATGAATATGTAAATTCTATCATGTTACTACTCCCCTGGAGGAGGGCATGGCAACCCGCTCCAGTCTTCTTGCCTGGAGAATCCCATGGACAGAGGAGCCTGGTGGGCTACAGTCTGTGGGTCACGAAGAGTCGGACACAACTGAAGCGACTGAGCACCCAGCAGGCACATCATGTTACTTCTCTATGTGGAGTTAAAGTTAGAGGCCATACAGGGGCCAACAGACCCATCTATGGTCTGTGGCCTGCTGCCCCGACTCTCCCACATCTCCTGAGGGTCTTCCTTCTTGCTTGCTTTGCTCCTGCATCCAAAACTCTTTGCTTGTCCTGGTTCCTGCCCCAGCTCAGGGCCTTTGCATTGACCCTTTGCTGCTGCTAAGTCGCTTCAGTCGTGTCCGACTCTGTGGGACCCCATGGACAGCAGCCCACCAGGCTCCCCCATCCCTGGGATTATCCAGGCAAGAACACTGGAGTGGGTTGCCATTGCCTTCTCCAATGCATGAAAGTGGAAAGCGCAAGTGAAGTCACTCATTCGTGTCTGACTCTTCGCGACCCCCATGGACTGCAGCCTACCAGGCTCCTCCGTCCATGGAATTTTCCAGGCAAGAGTACTGGAGTGGGGTGCCATTGCCTTCTCTGGCATTGACCCTTTATCTCTGCTTAAAACACAACAGCCCCCTGTCACCCCAAATCCACACCAGACAGGTGCTTCGCTCCCTCACCTCTTTCAGGTCTTTGGTCAGATGTCGCCTTGTCAGTGAGTTCATTCTTGATAACTCCATTTAAATTCCCTCCCCATCTTTTCCTGGAGTTACCATCCTCCACTGCCTTTACCACAGATGGCACCCTATGGAATCTACCTGTCCATTCTGTTCAGTGTTCATTTTCTCCACTAGAATGCAAGATCCAAAAAGGGCAGGGATTTTTGTCTGGCTTTTTGATTGCTGCATTCCCAGCACCTAGACCCATGCCTGGCTACTTGCTGAATAAACAAATGAAAATCTGAATATAGTTGGCTCTTTGTATTGGTGGGTCTTGCATTCACAATTCAATGAACTGCAGATCAAAATATTTGGGAGAAAATAATTCCAGAAACTTCCAAAAAGCAAAGCACATTTGCTGTATCCTGGCAACTATTGATAAAATATTTACATTTTATTTACAACTACTTGCATAGCATTTACATTGTACTAGGTATTATAAAGGGGCTTCCCCATTGGCTCAGTGGTAAAGAATCCATCTACCAAGCAGGAGACCCAGGTTCAATCTCTGGGTTGGGACGATTCCCTGCAAGAGGAAATGGCAACCCACTCCAATATTCTTGCCTAGAGAATCCCGTGGACAGAGTAGCCTTGTGGGCTACAGTCCATATTGTCACAAAGAGTTGGACATGATGGAAGCTAGTGAGCGAGGTATTATACATCATCAAGAGGTAATTGAAAGCATGTGAGAGGATGTGCGTATATTACTTGGGAATGCTACACCATTTTATACAAGGGACTTGAGTATCTGTGGATTTTGATACCTGCTGTGTTTCTTAGAACCAATTCCTCAAGGATACTGAGGGGTGACAAAAATATATGTTCTACTTTATTGTTGTTTCAGATATTTAAAAATAATCAAGATGATGACCTAATTGGGTGGCATGGGACTGAGTTGGAGGGAGGCTTAAGAGGGAGGGGATCCAGGTGTACACTGAGGACAGGAGGAAAAGGGGGCAACAGAGGATGAGATGGTTGGATTGCATCACTGACTCAGAATTTGAGCAAATTCAGAGAGATAGTGAAGGACAGAAAAGCCTGGCATGCTGCAGTCCATGGGGTAGCAAAGAGCTGGACACAACTTAGCAACAGAATAATAGCAATGTATTACTTTGTTATACAGCATAAACTAACACAACATTGTAAAACAATTATACTTGAAAAAAAAAAAAGTAAAAGAATGAGTAAAAAAAAAGTAAAAGAATATTAAAGAAAGGGCTAAGTACAATTTAAAAAAAAATAATAAGGGAACTCTATAAAGTTCAGACACCCTTTATGAGTCTACAGTTATTCAAAATATAAAGGTTTTTAAACTGAAAAAAAAAATGGGTTGAGAATGTTGAAAGTTATCACTTGCAACCTGTTATTGTAGCTTACATGTGAAAATGCCCAAATACAAGAAGCAGATTTATAATTGCTTGTGCACAAACACTCCAGTAGGAGTTGGGGGTTTCCCTCCTACAGCATGGTCTATGACATCAGATGGCCTTTGAGTGAGAAAGCCCAGCTTCTACTCCCCTTGATCCAGCCTCCAGCTTTGGAAACTTGACCAATGTCTTCAGCTTCTGTAGCTTTGGGTTGCTTCCTACCATAAAAGGTGTGACTGTCACTGTAATAGTCTAATGTCTATTAACATGAGAGAGAGAGAGTCAATGCCCTAAGTTATTTATGTGATCATATTCAGTTATCAGTTTGGTTAAGTAAAATGCTACCCCAAAACAAAATACATTCTTTGAGTCCCCTGGACAGCAAGGAGATCAAACCAGTCAATCCTAAAGGAAATCAACCCTGAATATTCATTGGAAAGACTATGCTAACACTGAGGTTCCAGAACTTTAGCCCCCTGATGCAAAGAGCCCACTCGTTGGAAAAGACTCTGGTGCTGGGAAAGATTGAAGGCAAAGGAGGAGGGGGTGGCAGAGGATGAGATGGTTACAGAGCATCACTGACTCAATGAACATGCATTTCAGCAAACTTCGGGAGATAGTGAAGGACAGGGAAGCCTGGCATGCTGCAGTCCATGCGGTCAGAAATTTAGTCTGACACAACTTAGTGACTAAATAACAAGAATTATCAATTATAATCACACGCATAGTGGTATCTTGTGTCGTTTGGCCGTATCTCATGCTGGCTTTCCTAGAAGGCATAGTAACATTGAGTGTATTTTGTTAATTGTGGATCAGATCACCTGCCTTTGTCTTATCAAGTTCATCATATACTTGACAAATTTAATTAAACTCAGCACTTGTGGTTTTAAAAATAAACTCTGCAAGTTCTAGGATTTTAATAAACATTACAGTGTGGCTAATTTCACAGTGACTGTTTCTAGTCTCTAAATATTCTTCAAAGACGTGAGGGTTATTTCCTCTAGGAATAAAAGTTTTGAGTTCATCTCTGTTTCCAATGGTATTAGCTCACTTTTGGAGAAGAAAACTAATTTTAAGTGTTGGTCAGCTGTCTGATTATTTCAGTATGAGGCAGATTATTTGAACCTTCCTGTATGGCAATAAGTCCCAGCTGCTATTTGCATGTAGACTGTAATGTTTGAATGTATGTTCCTCCAATGACGATATCGGAATGTAGTTATTTATTTCATGGCCTCCCTGTTGGCCACATGGCCCATCTTCATGAGTTTCAGCTGCTTCAGTTCATTTCAAGCCCTCATGCTCTTCTGAACCAATTGCTGATAATTTTCATCAGCAGTAATAGGGTTCTTGTAGGAGATCCTATATTTGGCATGGGAATGTGAAAGGTAATTAAATTTGGATGCCAAGTCTGGGGATTAACTGCACCTACATTGTCATGGAGAACTTCTGCCAAAAATTAAAAACTACCCATAAAGAGATAAAGATAAAAAGACTTAAAGAGGGAACCATTGAGGGGACTGTGGCCTGTGATTACATGGTCACAGGCCCCTGGTTTGCAGGGCCATTTCACTTCACTGTTCCTCTGCTGTTCAAAGCCCTGGAAGCTGTGCTACAGCCTCATCCTGCCTTGTACCTGGTACTTCTTTGCAGACTCTAGTACATTCTGGCATGTTTTGATAAATATAGTACAGAGATATTTGTTAAATATTGTACATTTCCCATTTAGGAAATTATTTATTCTCCAGGTATATAGACTTAGACAGGAACTTTGCATTTCTTCATGTAAAAACTGATTAACTTGGGACTTGAGCAATCCAGTGGTTAAGATTTCGCCTCCTAATGCAGGGGCTACAGGTTCGATTCCTAGTCAATGAGCTCAGATCCCAGATGCCTCACAGCCAAAACACCAGAACATAAACAACAGAAGCAATATTGTGACAGACTCAACAAAGACTTTAATAATGGTCCACATCAAAAAACAAAACAAAAATTAAAAAACCTGATTAACTTGACCCTATTATTTTCTTATTGCTCTGAAATAATAATTGATACATTTATTGAGCATATCCAATGTTTTTGATTATGCATTTACTTACAATATCATTAAATCCTCACGAAGGCCTTATATATGTTAGCTATTATCCCTGTGCTGTGGATGAGAAGGGCTTCCCTGGTGTGTCAGAAGTAAGGAATCTTCCTGTAATGCAGGAACTCAAGTTCAATCCCTGGGCCAGGAAGATCCCCTGGAGAGGGGAATGACAACCCACTCCAGTATTCTTGCCTGGAGAACTTTTTGGACAGAGGAGCCTGGTAGGCTACAGTCCACGGGATCACAAAGAACTGGACATGACTGAGCGACGAACACATGCACAGACATGCATGAGTCACAGTAAGCTGAGTAATTGTTTTGTTGTGTGGTAGGGCTAAGATCACAGAGATAAATTAGTGTAAGATGTTAAATCCATGTCTGTTTACCTCTGCAGCTCACTGTCCTTCAGCCTCCATCCAGTGGCACTGCTCAGTTTAACTGTTTCACTTAGATTCTGGAAAATCTTATTGATTTTTGCCTTTTAATGGTTATCCACCCCTCCCAACTGCATGTCACTCTCTCTTTTTTTTTAACTTGTCATCTTCAGCCCAGGGGCTCTAGCCCTCTCTCCCTTTTACTGGAAAGGGTTTTGCCCCACTCACCAGCATATTTATATTTGGAATCCTGCAGGGTCTGGAGCTCAGGGATGGGTCATGGAATGCTCGGAAATGTGCCCCCCCCACCCCCATATCAGAATCAGCTCAAGCAACTCTTACAGATGCAGCTTCCTGGCTCAGTGTCCTGAAGGTTGCGCTTAGACATCTGCATTTTTAATAGGTTCCCTAGAAAACTGCTAGGCCCATGAGCATTTGAGAACCGCCTGATTCTCAAATGCAGAACCTGGCTGTATATGAAGTGGAAGGTCAGCTTCAAGGGTGACTTGAGAGTTCTCTGCAGAGAACTGGGGGCAGGATAGGATTGGAACAGTCCTACCTGCCACCTTGGAGGCTCATGTAGGTGACAAGTTATAGGAGATGAGAGATTAGAGGGATCACTGGTAAGTGATTAATCTCAGTCTTGTATTTTTCCAGGCCTACTCTCCACCATACTGGATTTGCACATGCACACATAGACTAGAGAGAGATGTTGGTGAACCGAGGAGAAAGTTCTGTTGGCCTGGATACCACCTGGACCACTCAGTGCCAAGAGGGTGGATGTTGTACACACGGGCCAAGGCCTGATCTTAGGAGGTGGTCCCTATTTCTCAGTCCACTCCATTTTCACTCCATTTAATATGCTTCCACATTCCAATATTTCCAAAGCATCTCATAAGGATGTTTTAAATTAAATGGCATACATAACGAAGCAGTTCTTTCAACCCCCTTTACTGAGATTCTCCTTCTTGTAAGCCCTCTTATAAAAGCTGGGAATAAAGAAATGCCAAGCCACAGCCATCATGGAGCTGTCATCCTCGTAGGGACCAGACAATAAATCAACAACTATTATTGGTCCCATTCTTCTTCCTTTAGAAAGCACCATGTTAGGTGACACAGAAGCTACGCCCATCCACAAGACCCAACAAGTTTATTGCTACCCATGTTCTGTAAGACCTTACTCTTAACTTTCATTTTTCAAAAGGTATCAGGGCAACTCTTTGTGGTGTCCTTATTTACAAGTCACATTGATGCTTTGGAAACACTTTGAGAATACGTGTTTTCATTTAGAAACAAGATTCTCACTGTATTTAACACAGTATGAAATAGGCCCCTTAGCTGTGCTGTAGTAGGAAAAAAACATGGGTCTGGAGATCAGAGACTCAGCTTTACATGCAGGCTCCAGTGTGCTCCAGTTGTTACATTTTAAGAAAATGAGGGCACACTTTGTACACAACTTTTTTCTCCATAAGAATAGTGACGTGCTTCTCTTTGTACTCAGATGCAAGGTGATGGCTTTTATAAAGTGTCTGGTAACTTCTTCCATCTGCGTGAGAATATGTTGCTGGATCAAGTCATGAGTGGATGTCTCCCCACAGTACACCTTGAATTATTACTTTGCAGTGTGTTACTCATCTTAGAACAATGTGGATGTTCACAACTTTTGAAGGAAGAATTCTTCAAAAAAGGAGTTAAAAGTTGGAAGGGGTGAGCTGGTGCTCAGAAAGGTCACCACTGCTGTCGTTTGACTGTGCCTAATGCTGTCCCCCGGAGAAAGCAATGGCAACCCACTCTGGTGTTCTTGCCTTGAGAATCCCAGGGACGGCGGAGCCTGATGGGCTGCCGTCTGTGGGGTCACACAGAGTCAGACACAACTGAAGCGACTCAGCAGCAGCAACAATGCTATCCCCCAAGTGAGTCAGCGGGAGGGTGATGCTGAAAGATGTAGTGAAGTGGATATCTCCCTTCACTTCCTTCTATTTCTTTTCTTTTTTCGGGGTTGTGTCCAGCTTTTGGTTTGTTTGTTTACTTCCTTATTGGGGTAATATATTTGGAGTAAGAGCAGTGGAATGGGATCAAGTCTAGCTCTGGCCATTAACCATATTTCGTTTCATTTTCTCCTCCCTGTCATGTCTCCAAAGGGCACTGAGGCTCTCAGTCCAGTCAGTTAATCCTTTTGCACCTCAGTTTTCGTACCTGCAAAATTAAAGGCTTCTGTTCTGTAATCCCTTCCAAATGAACAGGATTGTATTATCTCTCGTACAGGGGCCTCCCGGTGCTGAGTTGTCACCATTTAGCTGCGGAGCAGAGCACATTGGCTGAGGTTGTTACCAAACTCAGGTTCGGCTGCTTACTATTCTAAAACCAGTACTCGAGAGGCAAGCGTTGATTGAAAGGAAAGGTTGCTTTATACAGGAAGCCAGCAGTCTGGAAGAGAGCATGAAAGTGAAAGTGAAAGTGAAGTCGTGTCTGACTCTTTGTGACCCCATGGACTGTAGCCTATCAGGGTCTTCTATCCGTGGGATTCTCCAGGCAAGAATACTGGAGTGGGTTGCCATTTCCTTCTCCAGGGGATCTTCCCAACCCAGGGATTGAACCCGGGTCTCCCTCATTGCGGGCGGATGCTTTACCATCTGAACCGCCAGGGAAGCCCCATCCTCCAGGGAGAGACATACTTATGTCCAAAAATCTATTCCAAAGATTCTGTTTGGCCATGCAGGTGGCTCTAGTGGTAAAGAATCTGCCTGCCAATGCAAGAAACTCAAGAGATACGAGTTTGATCTCAGGGAAGATTGCCTGAAGGAGAAAAATGGCAATCCACTCCAGTATTCTTGCCTGAAAAACCCCATGGACAGAGGAGCCTGGTGGGCTGCAGTCCATGGCGTCTCAGAGTTGGAAATGACTGAGTCCTGAGCACAAGCACATGCACGTTTTTATAGGGAAAAGGGGGAAATTAGTAGCCGTTTATCGTTTGGGGAGGGGATCAGAGCCTCCGTCATCTTTCACTGCACAGACCTGCTGACTCTTGTGATATTTCTTTAGATGCTGTCTTGTTCACACAGGTTTTTCTTGGGATAACTGAAGGAGAAGCTGAGGGGAAAGATCTAGCCATCTGATAATTACTTACTCTTCATTTCTACTTCTTTAATCTAAGAAAAAAATCAACAGGTTAGGCAAGGTATTTTGTGATAAAAAGATTTGAAAAGTGTGCTTGGTCTGGAGGTTAGTTAAGCATGGGGTATCTGGTATAAGGGTTAAAATCTAGCTTTGTTAAATTGATAGGACAAAGGGCCTCCTTGCAAAGAGCTGCTTACTCCAAAGAGTCACTTATAAGGTCAGGTCTTAACCTGGGTTTCTGGCCCAAATTTTCATACTGTGCATATAGTTCTCATAGCAAGAATATTGGAGTGGTTTGCCACCATGAAATTTAAAGACGCTTGCCTCCTGAAAGCGATGAAAACCTAGACAGTGCATTAAAAAGCAGAGACATCACTTTGCTAACAAAGGTCCGTATAGTCAAAGCTATGGTTTTCCAGTTTTCCAGTAATCATGTACAGATGTGAGAGCTGGACCATAAAGGAGGCTGAGTACAGAGGAATTGATGTTTTAGAATTTTGGTGCTAGAGAAGATTATTGAGGGTCCCTTGGACTGCAAAGAGGTCAAACCAGTCAACGCTAAAGGAAATTGGTCCTGAATATTCATTGGAAGGACTGATGCTGAAGCCGAATCTCTGATACTTTGGCCGCCTGATGTGAAGAGCCCATTCATTGGAAATAAAAACCCTGATGCTGGGAAAGATTGAAGGCAAAAGGAGAAGGGGCAATGAGGTGGTTAGACAGCATCGCTGACTCAGTGGACACGGATTTGAGCAAAGTCTGGAAGATAGTGGAGGACAGAGGAGCTTGGCATGTTGCAGTGCAAGGGATTGCAGAGAGTCAGACACAATTTAGCAACTGAACAGCAGCAACAACAACTGGCAGCTAGTATGCATCTCCCACGCAAGGTTTTCCAGCCTTTGTCAGTTGCACGCCTTGATCAATGAAAGGCTTTGAACAAGAATATCCATTATATATTGATTTATTTGCACATGACATAAATATATTACTGTATCAAAACTTGTATGTTAGAAAATATTTAAAATCTCATTTTAAAAATAAGAACAGTAATTTAAAATGCGGTTCAAGCCTTTGCTTCCCCAACCATGCTGGATTGTCTGATGTACCCCACTTTAGAGACAGCTGCCTTTACATCTGAGCTACACAGCTCAGCAGTGTTGGGAAATTAACAGTCAAATTCAAATTCAAAACCTGAGATGTGAGAAATAGGTATACTTGTGAAGCTCTACCATCTGTCTCTTTGAGACCCTCTGCCTTGATTATAACCAGAATTGAGGGTGACTGATGAAGGTGATCACACAATTGTGAATGATCATTCATCATTTGAAAATGAGTGCATAGAAACTACTAGGCATTCTGCAGATGCGAAGTCAGTAAGACAATGCCAATGTCACAGTGCACTCCATCTAGGAAAACAATCCAAGGTTTATGCCGTGTTTTATGTGCTGATGATATGTATTAACCTGGGTTTATACATCCCTTTGGATACACTGTTTGGTAGATTGTTAAGAATCTAAAATAGACTGTGCATTAGAGAAGCTTTGAGCTATGTGCACACTATTCAAAACTATAATCAAAGAATTGAGCTAATGTCTTCAGAGCAAGCCTATAAAATTTGCAGATTATGTGAGGCTAAGGAAATATGCATACATTTGATGTAGAATTAAATTTCAAGAGGAACCTAAATTATTGAAAAATATGAGCCAAAAACAAAGTTGCAAATTTGAAGTATATCTCCAACCTTGTTTGCAGGTTCAAAGGTATCAATTACAGAGGTGCATCCTGTGTGGAAACCTAATTTGGCAGCAGTTTACAAAAAACGTACTACAGGTATAGCTGAATTCAAATTTCAAATAAGACAACTCTTTGACAAGCTGAAGAAAGCTAATGTATTTTAAGTTACATCAACGGAAGTTCAAGTTCAGTGCTGCAAGGAAAGTGATGATTAAGTACTTGGCACTTTTCAGACTATATTTGGAGCAATGTGTGAAATGTTGTGTATTAAGAATTAAGGTTGGAGGGGTGGAATCTACAAACCAGAGGGACAGAACAGAAGTGTGTCCAGAATGGCAAGACCTCCAAATGCGATGATGAGATTTCTGAATTGCCCCTACTTAAATAATGAAAGTGGAGAAGGCGATGGCACCCCACTCCAGTACTCTTGCCTGGAAAATCCCATGGATGGAGGGGCCTGGTGGGCTGCAGTCCATGGGGTCGCTAGGGGTCGGACATGACTGAGCGACTTCACTTTCAATTTTCACTTTCATACATTGGAGAAGGAAATGACAACCCACTCCAGTACTCTTGCCTGGAAAATCCCATGGACAGAGGGGCCTGGTGGGCTACCGTCTATGGGGTCGCACAGAGTCGGACACGACTGAAGCGACTTAGCAGCAGCAGCAAATAATGAAAGAGATGAGTTTGCAAATATTGGTCAGTCTAGAATATCAGTGTAAAACTCAGGGTCATGCTTTAGTCAATCAGAAGACAGAACTAGAAGTCAGAATTCAGAATCAATTATTCTATTTTTACTAGAAGACATTCTGATTTTGACAACCAGAGCTGTTTTTCAGTGGAGTGGCATGTGAGTTTGAGCTGCTGTCCATGGTAGCTTTCAGCCAGTAACTGAGATGCTGACTCATCAAGCAGGACAGATGATGAAGTAAATGACCCACTAGGTCCCACCCACATGTAAATCCTGGGAGATGTTTAGACATTATATGTAGGTTGATTAGAACTAGAAATTTAATAAAAATCTAAAAAACACACAATGATATTTACAGCACCCATCTTGCTCCATGCTAAGGATCTGGAGGTAGGAGGAATGATACAAATTTTGAAATCACTGCCCAAGTGATTCATAGACACTGTTTAAGACATAAAAATAAGGAATTTCTATTATCCACATAAATGTTTGTTCATCCTGTACATAAAACTCTGTGAAAATACTTTAAACTATTTATTAAGTGTCAGTTCCCTTTTAGCTTAACAACCAGTTTCCGTGGGTAATCTATTGCTCTATGACCTCATCTATTAAATAGAAATGCTAATTATTATAATCATGGTATTATTATTATTGAGTTGGCCATAAACTTCGTTTGGGTTTTCCTGAACATCTTATGGAAAAACCCAAACGAACTTTCTGGCCAACCCAATAGCATCATCATCATTACTGCTGTTTTATTTCCTGAATCCCTAAATATTGACCCCACCGTGGGAAGAAGAGGAGTACATTGCTTTAACAGGAAAAACAGACACAATGGCCTACATTAATTAAAATGCAGGGGGAGGGGTTCTCCATGCTGAGTTTAGTAGGATATGATTTAAGTTATTTTGCTTAATTATCATTTTTAGGCTATTCGTGGATCCGCATGTCTTGTTGCCTGTTTAATTTATGACTAGACTATTGTTTTTCCCACTTGAACAGCAAGAGGAAATGGTTTGGGAGAAAATCAGCCTAATGTGTACAAAACAGCTGCCAGAATGAGCGGCTTGCTGCCCGGCTCGGTGGCCGGGGGAGGCTGAAGTGGATCGGCTCTGCCCTGTCTTGCAGGTGAAAACTGCAGTTGATGAAAATTCCAGTCCCTAGTTTCAGGGGACACAAGGGTAATTTTGCTCTTCCTAAAAAGATATAAGTAAAATATTGGCTTAGCACAGACAGATGTTAAGGTTCTACTGTGTACACGAATTCATGTACTTGAATTCCCTTTAATGGCTTGGAGCTTATGGTGCAGGGTCTTGCAGCTCATTATGACTAAGTTGTTATGGGCTGGTAATTTGCTAGAAGCTGCTGTATCATGAGCTAGCCCAACTGCCTTGATGAGTCTCCTGGTAGTTCATATGGACTAAATGTGAATCTTTTCTCTTCTCCCCTGTGGGCTCCCATAATGAGATTAGCTTGTCTGGAGTGTGACAAATTCAGTGTACCAGATGCTCCTGGTACACTGTTCTTTATGATGGAAAAGAAGCCTGCATTGATAATGCACGTCCATTAAGCTACTGCCCCATGTTGGGGGGAGATTGGGGGATGATGACTAGGGAAGAGATTGATGGTTCATGGTTCATCTTGCTTTGACATATAACAGACTATCTCAACTGTGGTACAGTCATCAACTCAGCATTCCTGCAAGTTCTTGTTTGAATTTCTGGATGCAAATACGGATATATTCCTTGTTAGATTTCACTTGATTCTTTCCCAATAGAGAAATTTCAGAAAGAAAAAAAAAAAAGGTAAAGAAACTAACACTGAAGATAGGCTTAAATCCAGTCTTTGAAAGTTGATTAGAGAAAGAATCACAATTAGATGTTCAAGCCATGAAGCTACTTTAGTAAAGAGGGTATTTTTAAATCAACTGTATTGTATGATAGGAATGAAAAGTAGGATCAACTCTCCTTGTTCTATTTGTGTTTAAATAAGTTAATTTAAGAACGTTCATGTTTTGAATGTATCCATATTACTACCTAAGCAGTGGGGAAATATATTTCATGGATGAAACAAAAGAGTTGGTATTCATATTAAATACCTTGTCAAGAATAGGAAAGACCGCTGGGCTAACTATCAGTGTTATTGTCTCTGCTATGTTACTGAGTAATCTTGAATTATTCACTTAACCTCTGTGGTGACCAGTCCCTCCCTCTTTACACAAATAAATTCTGTTTCATAACCTAAATCATTCACGGGGTCATTTGAAGATAAAATAATTAGAGTAACAGTTAACAGCTATTATTATATAAATAGTAAAGTCATTATACTATTATATCATGGTGTAATTATAGTAACTCCCTCTTGCCTGATGTCAGCCCTATAGGTAACCTTGGGTCTCTCAGTCAACAGTAGATGTAACAATAGCAATTAAAACCTACTCTGGAGGCAATGAAGAATGGGAGCTCTGAAAGATACAGAATTCACCAGAAAGAAATGTCGACCATATACATGAAGCAGAAGACAAATGAGACTGTTCCTGTGGTTGTAGGAGTTAGTAGCCATCTGTGCCCTCAGCCCCACAGGACTTGACTGTGTCCAGCCAATCATCAAAAATCTCTGCAGTTGACAGGAACATTCAGGGACAGGAAGAGTAGCATCTTGCTGTTCAATATCCTTATTATGTAATATAGGATCTGTGTTAAAACTGTTGACCTTCAGATGTAAAATGCAAGAACAAAATAAACAAGAACTCAGTTTTGTTAAGTATTTTCTTATCAGTTAAGCAGATGAGCTCAAAAAAAAAAAAAAAAAAAAGTGCAAAGGACTCCTAACTTGGAGTCTGGAGATAGATGTGATGTTGTATCATAGACAATAAATAATGAAAATTGGGATCATTGTTGAGTACACCCCATTGCTTAAGTCAAAACTTCCAAGCTGATTTGCCTGATAATGCAATCTTGCTCTACCCTTAAATTGAACTCTTAAGACTCCCTGAAACACACAGGCCCAGGGTCAGTATTTGCCTACTTCTGTGCTTTAATTCATGCTCTTCCATCTGAGTGCTTTTCCTCTACCATTTCACGTGGTCAGAAGGTAGCCTCTCCCTGTCCAGCTCAGGGTTCCCCTTCTTCCTGTGCCTTTGTCCTGGGTTTCTTCATCCTCACCGTTCTACCCTCTTTCTGTTGCCCTTTCTATCCTCCCTAACTGGATGTTGCCTTTGAACTTCATTAAATCTCTCTCAACAAAATTTAGTATTTTACTTGCACTCTAGTTGATGATGTACTTCCAAAGAATTTTACTAGATTTAAATCAGCAGGATTTGTGTTATGAAGGATCATGATAAAATGTTCAAGTCATGAACACTGAAAATAGTATAAATCATATTTTTTAATTGAAGCCATTCAGTTCAGTTCAGTTCAGTTGCTCAGTCGTGTCCGATTCTTTGCGACCCCATGAATTGCAGCACGCCAGGCCTCCCTGTCCATCACCAACTCCCAGAGTTCACTCAGATTCACGTCCATTGAGTCAGTGATGCCATCCAGTCATCTCATCCTCTGTCATCCCCTTCTCCTCCTGCCCCCAATCCCTCCCAGCATCAGTCTTTTCCATAGTAAATAATAAATGAAGAACAGAATCAGACTGTTGCACCATTTATATTTTTAAAAGTTATATAAGAGTGTTCTTATTTTGAATATTATAATTTACACCGTCTTGAATGATGCCAACCTGCATTGGTGACAGTGATCTCATTCTGTATTTAGTCTCCTCTTTCCAATGCTAAACGCTTCCAGAAACACCTTCAGAGACATATGGAGAAATAATGTATTACCAGCTGTCTAGCCTTAGCCTGGTCAACTTGACATATAAAATTAACCATCATAGGATCCATACATGAACTAATTTTGTACCCACATCTTTTCTATTTGTGTCATTCAGCACCTTGCAGATAACTTTGCACATAAATATCTGTTGCCCTACTGTTAATTTATTCATCCATTCCATAAATGTTTATTTGGCAACTCTCTTTAATAAGTACTAGAAATTTGAATGGAAAAGGTATTATTGTTCTTGCCTTGAACTCAGTCATGTGAGCAATTACTCCAGAATAATTGGAGCTTGTTTGTTTCCAGGCAAATCAACACTGATGGCTCAATCCCCACCTAAGTTGCTGATGTTAGTGAGAAAGCAGTGTTACCTTTGCATTTCATTTATGTGCCAGAGAAACCTGATACTGTAGTACTGAAGAGAAATTAAGCAGCAATATCACCAGATTACTGGAGACAGATTTTGATTTCCAAGGAGCTAAGGATCAAACTCTCTAGAATCTTGGACCCACTGAAGAAATGACACATCTCCTGGTCCTGAAATAATGACTGGCACTTTGAATACTTCAGAGTTTGAATATCTGAAGTTTATTATCAGTAAACTTCCTAGGGAATTTTGTGTTAAGGAGATGATAAATCATGGGAAAATTGATTATTCTGCCACATGAATGATATAGTTCAGTTCAGTTCAGTTGCTCAGTCATGTCCGACTCTTTGTGACCCCATGAATCGCAGCACGCCAGGCCTCCCTGTCCATCACCAACTACCAGAGTTCACTCATGTCCATCCAGTCAGTGATGCCATCCAGCCATCTCATCCTCTGTCGTCCGCTTCTCCACCTGCCCCCAATCCCTCCCAGCATCAGAGTCTTTTCCAATGAGTCAACACTTTGCATGATGTGGCCTAAGTACTGGAGTTTCAGCTTCAACATCATTCCTTCCAAAGAAAACCCAGGGCTGATCTCCTTCAGAATGGACTGGTTGGATCTCCTTGCAGTCCAAGGGACTCTCAAGAGTCTTCTCCAACACCACAGTTCAAAAGCATCAATTCTTCGGTGCTCAGCCTTCTTCACAGCCCAACTCTCACATCCATACATGACCACTGGAAAAACCATAGCCTTGACTAGATGGACCTTTGTTGGCAAAGTAATGTCTCTGCTTTTGAATATGCTATCTAGGTTGGTCATAACTTTCCTTCCAAGGAGCAAGCATCTTTTAATTTCATGGCTGCAGTCACCGTCTGCAGTGATTTTGGAGCCCAAAGAAATAAAGTCTGACACTGTTTCCACTGTTTCCCCATCTATTTCCCATGAAGTGATGGGACCAGACATCATGATCTTCGTTTTCTGAATGTTGAGCTTTAAGCCAACTTTTTCACTCTCCTCTTTCACTTTCATCAAGAGGCTTTTGAGTTCCTCTTCACTTTCTGCCATAAGGGTGGTATCATCTGCATATCTGAGGTTATTGATATTTCTCCCAGCAATCTTGATTCCAGCTTGTGCTTCTTCCAGCCCAGCGTTTCTCATGCTGTACTCTGCGTATAAGTTATATAAGCAGGGTGACAATATACAGCCTTGACGTACTCCTTTTCCTATTTGGAACCACTCTGGTGAATGATATACCATAAAAGTAAGTGAGAGGCCCTCCCTGGTGGTTCAGTGGTAAAGAATCTGCCTGCCAATGCAGGAGACATGGTTTGATCACTGGTCCAGGAAGATCCCACATGCCTCAGAGCAACTAAGCCCATGTGCCACAACTACTGAGTCTGTGCTCTAGAGCCTGGGAACCACAAAACTGAGCTCCTTGCAGTGCATATACTGAAGGCCGCCCACATAGAGCCTATGCTCTGCAACAAGAGAAGCCACTGCAATGAGAAGCCTATGCACTGCAGCGAGAGAGTAGCTCCTGCTCACCGCAGCTAAAGAAAAGCCTGCACAGCAACAATGACTCACACAGCCAATAAATAAATAGAAAACAAACAAACAAACAAAAATTTTTTTAAGTAAATGACAATGCCAATTTTACTAGTTGAGGGTTTTTTTTTTTTTTTTGGTTTGTTTTGTTTTAATATGGATTTTGTAATCTGGCAAGAGACCTTTGAAAGTTAGGTCAGTGAAAGCATGTACTTCCTGATGCTTTTCTCAAAATTAGAGAAATTTGTTTCCTGTTCTGAAAATAATTACATACATTTTTTGGTAGCCAGAGGGAGAATATCTTTGAACATGGGAGTAACTGAGTTATAAACATCACACAAAGTAATTGTTTGACTATATTGATAATGTTCTTCTAAACTTTACACTGTATATCTATAGTTAAACAGTAGTAAAATTTGGAAGAAAATGTGGTGAGAGGATTAAGTTTCAGTTAGGTTATGTCTGTAATTTCAAATTAATCATAGCATAGTAACTTGCAAAAATCTGTTTTGTGTAAACAAAAGAAAAATATGAATAGGGACAGATTGATTCAAAATATTCAATTTCTCAGTATCTAGACTTTAGAGAGACATCATGATGCTTATGGTAAGGACATTTCCTTTGCTATTATCAAGTGTTCAGCCATTGGAGAATTGAATATTAAGAACTAGTAATTTTTATCCTTAGAAAATAGTCATTGAAAGGTTGTAAGTAGATGAGTACAGAATCACATTAAATTTTTTAAAGGTGATTTGGGACTGTATTGAGATTGAAGGCAGGTCTGAACAAGAGGTGGACACTCTAATTAGGATAGTAAGTTTAGGTTTCTGGGCAAAAATACTGGTGGCCAGAATGAGAATAGAGTCAGTGGGGATTAGAGCAGCAGACGGGAGAGTTATGTCCCTGCTGTCCATTTCAGTGTGGGGTTTCCCCCCATACCAGGCAATTCTCTGGTACCCACTGCCTGTCCTACAGTCCAGCTCAATTCTGAGACTGTCTACCTGGAGATGGCAACATCAGATCTCACAGGCTAAAGGCTCAGTCCTAGCCCCCCAGACACTACCCTCCAAACGCGCTTAATATACCAATGGAAAGGCCAAGTTGGTGCTTGTTCTTCTAGCCAACTGACCAACTATAGATTCGGTGTTTCCAGCAGCCTCCTTTGCGGGTTCAGTTAATTGGATAGAGTGACTCACAGAAACATTTTATTACTAGATCACTGGTTTATTATAAGAGGATATAATTTAGAAGCAGCCACATGGACAAGAGGCATAGGGTAAGGTCTGGGGAAAGGGCCCAGGACTCTCTCGGAGGTAGTTCCTCCCTGCAAATCTCCAAGTGTCCCCCAACCTAGAAGATCGCCAAACCACATTCTTATGGGTTTTTATGGAGGCTTTATTACATAGGCATGGTTTATTAAATTATTGGCTATTGGCAATTGGCAGTTGAACTCAATCTCCAGGCCCCCCACCACTTCCCAGAGGTCTGGGGGCCAAAACTGAGCTTTCCAACCCTTTAATTACAATGTTGGTTCTCCTCCAGAACAGCCCCTGTCCTTAGGTGTAGTCCAAAAGTCATCTCATTAATCTAACAAGACACCTGTGTCACAATCTTACCACTTGTGAAACCCCAAGGGTTTCTGTGACAGAGATGGGGATGAAGACCAGAGGTACAGTTCTTATTGTAAATCACAGTATCACAGTGGTACTTAATGTACCACAGGCAGATCATGAGTGACAGAGTGTGAGAAAGAGAGAGAAAATCATGAAAAAGATTCTAGGAATTTTGTATTGGAAATGCCGCAAAAATAATTTAGCCTCACCTCCTACATTTTATCCAAGGCATTGGTGAGTTTGCTCTGTGCAGACACACTGCTGCACACTTTCTTATATTGACCCAGACATTGTTTGAGTCACGCAGTAAGTCATCCATCCGTTGAGTACACTGAATGCTTGATGAGAGGAAGGTGGTCATGCAAAGACGTGGTTCCTGCCAAGAAGACATGTATATTCTACGAGGGAATACAAGCAGGTAATTAAGGGAATTCAGTAAAGCATTGTTGGCACTATAAAAGTCCTGGTCATTTTTTCTCTTGTGTAAGGAGTGAGGGGAGGTCAGTAATGTACAGAACAGATGGAATTAAATGAGTCAGTGTTGAGACTGGCAGCATAAAACAAAAGACAGAGGCATTTTGCCTAGACTTGGAATCAGGGGAAGAGTGGAGAAGAGAAAGTAGATATTGGAAGCAATGGGTGTAGAGTGAGCATTGTCACAGTTCCTTTGTGTGTGTGTGTGTGTGCATGCATGAAGTCACTTCAGTCATTTCCAACTCTTTGCGACCCTGTGGACTCTAGCCTTCCGGGCTCCTCTGTCCATGGAATTCTCCAGGCAAGAATACTGGAGTGGGTTGCATGCCCTCCTCCAGGGGATCTTCCTGACCCAGGGATTGAACCAGCTTCTCTTATCCCTCCTGCATTGACAGGTGTGTCCTTTACCACTAGCGCCACCTGACATTTGAGGGACTGCAAGTCATTGATTTCAGCTGAGCCTGGGGCTCTGGTACTTCCTCTTTCGGGCTTTAAATATTAGAATGCTGGTTTCTCCATCACAGGCTAAATATAGGCAAGGACACTGGAGCATAATTCTTCAGCATCCTCATTGCCTTCATGGGGTATATCTGACTTTGGCAGTGGCAAAAGTTAAGGGCCATTATTAGAAGGAAATATTTCAGTGGTAGTGTGAACTTGGATGGTGCACTGAGTATAATTCTGTCTGTAGTTGGACATAATAATTTCAATATTTTATATCTGGGAAGGCAAGAAAAACTAGGACAAGTGAGCTGGAGGCATTCCACATTAATGAGATTTGTGTTTTTATTTTGATGGTATTGTTCCTAGTTCTATAACCTCCATTAAAACAATACAAACAAATGCTCAAGAGTTTTCAGGCAGTGGGGTTCTGAACATTTAATTTAAGACAGACTTTTAGTTCTAGTCCCAGTTAATCTTTGGGGAAGCTAGTTAGCATCCTTAAATTTAAGATGTCTTAGAAAATAAAGTGCCTACCTTAAGGAGTCAAATGTGAGGAATAAATAAGTTAATGCATATAAAGCATTTGGTAGAGTATGATATATGGCAAGTAAACACTTAAAGTATTGATTGTCATTATTGTGGGCTGTGTCATAAATAAAAGTTATTTCCAAGTAGGTATGGGCATAACAATCACTAGTAGGCAATTTTCAAAATGTACATCAGGGCCCCATTACCAGTAAAGATTTATTTTGTAGCTCTGAGTTATATACCAGCCATTTAAAAAGTTCAGAAATTATCATGATGTAGGTAAGGGTCACCCATGTAGTATTATCACTAAACTTGGTATCCAACTTAATGGATTCTTACATCATCTTAAACTCCCAAGAAATATCCCCTTCTTTATTTTATGGAATACTGACAGTTAGAGGAATTAAGTAAATTCCCAGGTGGTGCAGTAGTAAAGAATCTGCCTGCCAATGCAGGAGACTAAAGACTCTTGAGTTCTGTCCCTGAGTCAGGAAGAGTCCCTGGAGGAGGAAATGGCAACCCTCTCCAGAATCCTTGCCTGGGAAATCCCGTGGACAGAGGAGTCTGGTGGGCTACAGTCCATGGGATCTCAAAGAGCCAAACACGACTGAGCAAATGAGCACAGCCCCTGATAAACAAGCTTTATTTGGATATCAACGCATTGGCTAGAACTGATGAAATTTTACAGACTGGAGTTGGTCGGAGAGAGGTGTTTGTTATATTTTATTTTACTGAAACCGTTCTGGAAATGTGCCTATGATTCCACTTTGGGGCACTGATTCCTGTCATTCGCTTTCTTGCTAGGTGACCCAGGGTGACACCATGGTCCTTTAAAACACTAGTCTGTCAGTTTTGTGAACTTTCAAGGACAGCTCTTTGCCATAGTTTTGGACTTGTCGGTGAGGTTTACATAGCTTTACAGTTGACATTGATTTGTTCCATTCCATCTCAACATCAAGACTTGTTCTTCCCAGACTTATTGGATGCTTTGTTGTAAGCTTCCTATTATTACCCTGTCATCTGCTCCACCTTCCCTTCAGATTTGGCTTCGGAACCTGTCTTGGTGTGATGAAATTAGCGTCGCCCAGAGTTTGTGGCTATGAAGTCAACTCATTCATGTGAAAGGGGAATTAAAAGTGATGTGAGAAAAAAGGTCACCCAGGATCACTTGATAACACGAATCCTTGATGGATGCAGCGATGAGGGCATCAGGGAGCAAAAATTCATCTACACAGTGGAAAACTCGTCTTTCATCTTTCCTGCAGAGATTCCAGCCAGAGAACAGAGAACAATTCCTAGACTCTGATCCTCTCCGAGGGGAACATCTGAGGACAACAGTATAAGTTGATAATGACTATAATTCCCTCTCTAATATTTCAAAATACTTGAACAGTCATTTTGCTCCAGTATTGCAAGCAGAGTCACTAAGTAGATGTCCTGAAAGCATGGAATCTTAGAGCCTGAGAACAAATAGCAGTGAGAGCTTCCCTGGTGGCTCAGTGGTGAAGAATCTGCCTGCCAAGGCAGGAGACACAGGTTCGATCCCTGGTCTGGGAAGATTCCGCATGCCCCAGAGCAACTAATCCCATGCATCACAACTAGTGAGCCTGTGCTCTAGAGCCTGGGAGCCACGACTACTGAGCCCACAGTGCACATCCACTGAGCCCACACGCTCTAGAGCTAGTGCTTCGCAACAAGAGAAGTCTCCACGATGAGAAGCCCACACTCCACAACTCGACAGTCACCCTTTCTCAGCACAACTAGAGAAAGGCATGCGTTGCAACCAAGACCCAGCACACCCAAAAATAAATTAATTAAAAAAAAAAAAAGAAATAGCAGTGATCTTCCATTATGTCCTTTTTCATAAAACTGATGTGATTGTGTTGATATCGGTGCTTCTAAAAACCAGGTCTCCTATGCAGAAAAGATGGCAAGACATAGGGGAGTGAAATATGCAGGGCATAGTGAGCCTTTCAGAGAAGGCAATGGAAACCCACTCCAGTACTCTTGCCTGGAAAATCCCACGGATGGAGGAGCCTAGTAGGCTGCAGTCCATGGGGTCGCTGATATGACTGAAGCGACTTAGCAGCAGCAGCAGCAGCAGCAGTGAGCCTCTGAATGAAAGAGACAGTGTGCTGAGACTCCAGCAAGAGGCAGAGAGGTATTAGGCCATGGATGTTAGTCTTGGATATAGAGGATGGAAGAGATCAGGGGAGAGCAGAGATGTCTATCAGTTGAAGGGCTGATTGGATGGGCCAAGAGATCCCAATAAAGCCCACTGCTGCTGCTAAGTCACTTCAGTCGTGTCCGACTCTGTGTGACCCCATAGACGGCAGCCCACCAGGCTCCCCCGTCCCTGGGATTCTCAAGGCAAGAGTGGATTGAGAATGAAAAGGCAACTGGAGTGGGTTGCCATTTCCTTCTCCAATGCATGAAAGTGAAGTCGCTCAGTAGTGTCCGACCCTCAGCGACCCCATGGACTGCAGCCTTCCAGGCTCCTCCATCCATGGGATTTTCCAGGCAGGAGTACTGGAGTGGGGTGCCATTGTCTTCTCCGAATAAAGCCCACAACAGGCACCAAAATGGAATGTAGAGGCAGAGCATCAGTCCCCAGGAAGGTTGATTCCTTTAGAAGATGCTCCTATAAAGGCCGCAGGCCTGGAAATGATTGCTAACTTTATTACTGACCCAGGAATTCTCTCAAAATAAGACTAGGTCTGGACCCAAACTGAAGAAGTAGGAGGCAGCAGGGAAGTTGACCATGTCTAGAGGTATCAGACTTCAGGCTTTCAGTCTTCCTCACAGGACTGGCACCTTCTGTGGCTCATCACTCAGTTTTGCCTCCTCGTCTCACTTGGTTCAGGAGGGGCAAGCTTTCCTTGAGGACTCATTGAGGAGTGCTCTGGAGCCTCCACTGCGGCAGTTGCATGATCAAAGCCCGTGCCCCTCACTGCTCTCCACGCTCATTCCCACCTCCATTCGTTAGCAAACATGAGCACTTGGCACTTGCACTTTGCACAACGGGACTGCCGTTGTGTGTCTCAGTGGGTCTGACCCTCAATATTGTTTTCTCTTACTGGACGGGGTGTTGATAAAGAAGCCTGGATGCCTGAGCATGTGTTTTCCACATAAATAGCCTTGGGATTGCTTCAGTTTCCCCTTCCCACTTCAGCACAGTCGGTTTGTATCTTGAGTCCTTGGATTTCAGCAATCACATCAACACTGTTGTTGCTGTGTTGTTGTTTAGTCGCCAAGTCATGTCCGACTGTTTGTGACCGCATGGACTATGGCATGGCAGGCTCCTCTGTTCTCCATTACCTCCCAGAGCTTGCTCAAACTCATGTCCATTGAGTCGGTGATGCCATCCAACCATGTCATCCTCTGTCGTCTCCTTCTCCTCCTGCCTTCAGTCTTTCACAGCATCAGGGTCTTTTCCAATGAGTCAGCTCTTCATATCAAGTGGCCAAAGGAGTGGAGCTTCAGCGTCAGCATCAGAACTTCCAATGAATATTCAAAATCAACAGTGGGAAACACCTTTGTTTTACACCATCCAGCATCTCATCCATCTTCTCTGTTCTCCATTTCTGTCCAATCTCTTTTCCAGGAATAAAATCTGACAAATGTAGTTTTGCTTAACGCTCTGTTCAGTCTAAATTTTTCCACTGTTTCAAACCTCTCTTGTATTTAGGATCCCAATTGAAAGTGTGCCACAATAGGTAAAATATTTATTGAAGGAATTAATGAAACTGTGTGTACGTGTTTTCTGATTTCACTTTTGAGGCTGAATTAGCTAAGCCACTCAAGGGACATTACATGTTTTTATCCATTTAAAAATGTTTAATAAACTATTTAAGTTAAATGAATTATTAATTCAGGATCTTTAGGAAAAAGTTATAAAACTATGTGATAATTTTTCTTATAAGAATCCTAATATAGTATGTGACTCAAAATGTGCTATTCTATTCCAGGAGAGAGAATCATTTAAATTTTACTCAATACATTTTAATGGACTTCACTTTCATACATCCACTCCTTCTATAAAGTTTTATAATCTCCAAAACAAGATAATTTCCACCTGCTTGAGAGATTAAGGTTGTCTGACAATACTTGCTTTTTCTTAAAACTTTTTTTTATCATAGGATGCCCTCTAATCCACCCATCAGACTTTTTGCAGAGGAAGTACAGATGTGTTACCATGTTGTGTTATTTTCAAGTGTAGAGCAAAGTGATTCAGTTATACATATGCTGTGCTCGGTCACTTCAGTCATGTCTGACTCCTTGAGACCCTATGGACTATAGCCCCTCAGGTTCCTCTGTCCATGGGATTCTCTAGGCAAGAACACCAATTCAGTTCAGTTCAGTTCAGTCGCTTAGTCGTGTCGGACTCTTTGCGACCCCATGAATTGCAGCACGCCAGGCCTCCCTGTCCATCAGAATAGGTTGTTATTCCCTTTTCCAAGGGATCTTCTTGACACAGGGATTGAAACAGAATCTCCTGCACTTTCCTGCATTGCAGGTGGATCCTTTACCCACTGAGCCACCCGGGAAGCCCAGTTACACATATACATGTGTATATATTTATACTCTGTCAGGTTCCTTTCCATTATAGGTTATGACAGTTCCTTGTGCTGTACAATAGGTCTTTGTTGATTGTATATTTTATACATAGGAGTTTGTATCTGTTAATCCCAGACTCCTAATTTATCCCTCCCCCTGCCCAGCCCTTCCTGTGTAGTAACCATAAGTTTGTTTTGTATGTATGTGAGTGTGTTTCTATTTTGCAAATAAAAGTTCATTTGTAACAGTTATTTAGGCTTTGCATAAAAGTGGTCTTGTATGTATCTTTCTCTGTCTGATTTCACTTAGTATGATAATCTCTAAGTCTATAAATATTGCTGCAGATAGCATTATTTCATTGTTTTTTATGGATAGTAGTATTTCATGGTATATATTCTTATAATGTACATATATATATACATACATATAAACATGCAGCACATCTTTCTCCATTCATCTGTCAATGGACACTTAGTTTGATTCTGTGTCTTGGCTATTATAGGCAATGCTGCAGTGATCACCTACTGTTCTTAATTCCCATGAAATCCTAATTCCCCTGGACAGTTTCTAAATCACATTTTGGTGTTTTTTTTTTTTTTTAGAACTTTTATTTACTATAAGTATTTTACAAAGAATTTAGTGTATTTACATTTTTAAATACACATATTAATGTATATGATTTGATGAGTTTGGACATATACATACACCCAGGATACCATCACTACCATAAAAGTGAAAGTAAAAGTTAAGTCGCTCAGTCGTGTCCGACTCTTTGCGACCCCATGGACTACAGCCTACCAGGTTCCTCGGTCCATGGGATTTTCCAGGCAAGAATACTGGAATGGGTTACCATTTCCTTCTCCACAATAAAAGTAATAAGCATATAAACATATCCATCACCTCAAAAAGTGTCCTTGTGTCCCTCTGCCTTTTATGAGGGGAAGGGGTTTTAGAAACACTAAAAATGAGATATGCTCTATTAACAAAGTTTTAAGTTAATTTTAACACTATTGTTAAATATAGGCACTCTCAAGACTTGTTCAGCTTCTATAACTGAGACGTTATACCCTTGAACAACTTCCCATTTACCCCACTCCCTAGGCCCTGGCAACTACCATTCTATTTTCTGCTTCTGTAAGTTTGACTATTTTAGATACCTTATGTAAGTGGAATCATCTAAATTTTTTTCTTTCTGTAGCTGACTTATTTCACTTAGCATAATGTCTTTCAGGTTGGTCCATGTTGTCACAAATAGTATAACTTTTTTCTTTTCTAAGGTCTTCCTTGGTAGGTCAGATAGTAAAGAATCTGCCTGCAATGCTGGAGACCCAGGTTTTATCCCTGGGTGGGAAAGATCCCCTGGAGAAGGAAATGGGAACCCACTGCAGTATTCTTGCCTGCAGAAATCTGTGGACAGAGGAGCCTGGAGGGCTGCAGTCTATAAGGCTGCAAAGAGTTGAACTTGACTGAACGACTAAGTCTTTCACGGCCGAGTAATGTTGCCTTATATGTGTATGCCACATTTTCCTTATCCATTTGTCTCTGGGACATTAGAGTTACTTCCCTATCTTGACTACTGTGACTGATGCTGCAATAAATATGGGAGTCCTGGTGTCTCCTTTAGATCCAAATTTCATTTCTTTTGGATGTTTACCCAGGAATGGGATTGTCAGATCATATGGTAGTTCTGTTTTCAGTTTTTTAAAGAACCTCCATACCATTTTACATTTCCATCAACATGTGCAGTTTCTCTACACCCTTGCTAGTAATTGATGTCTTTTGCCCTCTGATACCCACCATCCCAGCAGTTATGAGATAACATCACACTGTGGTTTTGATTTGTATTCCTTGACAGTAGCGATGTTGAACTGCCTTTTTTAATATACCTGTTAGCATTTGTGTGTCTTCCTTGGAAAAATGGCTTTTCAAGTGCTTTACCCATTTTCTAACTGGTTTCTTTTCT
Organism: Bos mutus; assembly: GCF_027580195.1. Taxonomy (NCBI): domain Eukaryota; kingdom Metazoa; phylum Chordata; class Mammalia; order Artiodactyla; family Bovidae; genus Bos; species Bos mutus. The sequence goes on from NC_091636.1 coordinate 61,432,583, forward strand.
TTATTTAGCTACTGAGTTGTGTGAGTTCCTTATTTACTTTAGAAATTAACCCCTTTAAATATTTTCTACCATCCTGTAGATTGCCTTTTCATTCTCTTGGCCATTTCCTCTGCTGAAAGGAAAAGTAACTTTTTCATTTGATTTAGTCCTACTTGTCTGTTTTTGTTTTTGTCTCCTGTGTTTTTGGTATATCATCTTTTATAGCCCAATTTATATCACCATTTCTCCCCTAAAACTTCCCAGGAGAAGGCCATCTTACTGGCCTTGTTACTCTTGTATTTTTTTTGCTGGTATCTCTTGTTCCTCTGCCCTTCAAATCCAGATAAGCTTCAAAGAGCTTTCTTCACTGTTCTTTTCATATCTCTTTACAGTCTCACCTTCACTGAATTAACTTAATCTCACATTATTCACTTACAACCAATACTACACATTTCACTGAATATATCTATGTTTATTTTTCCCATTAGGATACCCACCAGGCCTTATTAGCAATGTCCCTCTCTTGAATGCTCTTTCATCTCAAAGTATCTAATACCAGGAAATATTCAGTCCTGGGAGGTCTGTTCTCCCTCCAGATATCAAAATGAGTTAGAACTGGGAAAGGTTATCTTTCTACCCACATCACAAGGTGAGTACCTCCCACTGGAACAGAAGCTCCTTCATGGGGTGATGATGCCCTGGAGGATACTGTAGATGCCTGTAGACCATAGGAGTGCTCCAAGTTTGAGAGCTCCTCAGCTGTAGCTCAGAGAAGACAATGGCACCCCACTCCAGTACTCTTGCCTAGAAAATCCCATGGACGGAGGAGCCTGGTGGGCTGCAGTCCATGGGGTCGCGAAGAGTTGGACATGACTGAGCCACTTCACTTTCACTTTTCACTTTCACTTTTCACTTTCACGCATTGGAGAAGGAAATGGCAACCCACTCCAGTGTTCTTGCCTGGAGAATCCCAGGGATGGGGGAGCCTGGTGGGCTGCCGTCTATGGGGTCACACAGAGTCTGACACGACTGAAGTGACTTAGCAGCTGAAGCAGCAGCAGCAGCTGTAGCTCTTCTAGTTACCAATTCTAAGGTCAGTTTTCAGTTCCAAGCATGAAACTACAGTAGGACCAGTTCCATTGAGAGTTTCCATCCCCAACCATATGCTGTGGCAAAAAAAGCCCTTCCTTAGGTGCTTGGGTTGGAATAAAGTAGAAATGACTATAAAATAAGTGACAATGCAGTAAGGCATTTCGGAACCCAATCTCTAAAATTTATACAAATAAAAACTATTTAAATCAGTAAATGTGAAAGTTAATGAACCTCATAGTTTATACTGACATCATATGTCTTCTCTACATTATAGATGGCTGTGGTCTCTGGAACAAAATAATTGACAGTACTGGGAATATTTAGACCATCCAATATTAATTATTTCATTCAACTTGTCTCTTCTCTATATCCAGATCTCCTAAAACATCATCTTTGATCTCATTCTCTTTCCTACTTTTGAAAGAAGAATTTCTTTCCTGGACAAGGCTAATCCTTTGATCTTAATTACCTCAGTGTTTTTGTAAAGGAAGAAAGAAAAACAGAACCTAAGAAAGAGCAGTTTTGTCATATTTATACAAGGACTTCCCTGGTAGCTCAGCTTGTAAAGAATCTGCCTGCAATGCAGGAGACTCTGATTTGATTCCTGGGTTGGGAAGATCCCTGGAGAAGGGATAGGCTACCCACTCCAGTATTCCTGGTCTTTCCTGGTGGCTCAGTTGGTAAAGAATACACCTGCAATATGGGAGACCTGGGTTCCATCCCTGGGTTGGGAAGATCCCCTGGAGAAGGGAATGGCTACCCATTCCAGTATTCTGGCCTGGAGAATTCCATAGACTGTGTGGTCCATGGGGTTGCAAAGAGTCTTACACAACTGAATGACTTTCACTTTCCCTTTCCCCCTATACAAGGCAATACATGTAAAGCACTTAGCTCAGTGCAGATACATTTATTTAATAGATATTTATTGAGACTCTGTGATGTCCCAGGACTGTCCTAGATATGATATACAATGGCAGCTCAGCAGGAGATGTTTCCTCCTTATATGCTGACTAGTAATGCAATCAGTAGTAAGTCCTCAATGAATATTTTTCCTCCAGTTTTATTATTATTTTTTCTTATTTTTAATAAAATATATAATTTTAGATGCAGAAGAGAAACCTCCTCCTTCCTTGAAGATCTTAATATATAGTATGTATTCCATAGAAAAACACAGAAGGAAAATTCACTAAATTCCTTGTTTCACATATGCAATGACAAAGTAAACATTTATGGGAGGGACATCTTTTAAAAGGCAATGAATTGATTCAATTTCCTAAATGGAGAATATGCTATTTCAATTAAAAAGTCATGCAGTCAAAAGGAAAAAATAACCCAAAATTAGCTCTATTTTTAATAATGTAGTAGTGAGCAATATTTAAGAAAATGGGTAAAAACTTAACTATTTAGCTGTTTAGTAATATGTTTAATATGAATTTTTAATACAATAGGAAAAAAGCATTTACAAATCATGCATGATGGAATAATAGTTAATTCTTAAAAGCATTTCAGCTAAGAAAATAACAGTGCCTAGAAATACCTTCCCACCTAAAACAACAAAAAATATCTATGTACAAACAAATTAGGAAAACCAGTTTTCAAAACACTGAACTTTAAGCAATGAAGGACAGTGATTCTTTAAAAAAAATTATTGAAGTATATTAGATATATATGTATATTCTTTTTCAGATTATTTTCCCTTGTACATTATTACAAAATATTGAATATAGTTGCCTGTGCAGCAGGTCACTGTTGGTTAACTATTTTATATATTATAGCGTGTATGGTTTGAATGTGTGAGTGTAGTGTGAAAGAAACAAAACTCTATAAGACAAGTTTTATTTCTCAAAAATGCATTGTGTGTATGTTACCAAAACCTATGTGTGTGTGTGTTTGTGTGTATGTGTGTGTTCGTGTGTGCATTATATATATAGATTATGTATAAGGCATCCCAGGTGGCACTGGCATAGTTATTAAGAATCATCCTACCAGTGCAAGAGACACAAGAGACAAGGATTCAGTTCCTGGGTCAGGAAGATATAGATGCATTATATATATAGATTGTGTTTGTGTATATATATATTTATATACATATGTGTATATATATATATTGTTTTATATACATATATAAATCATTTTGCTAAGAACCTGAACCTAACACAATATTGTAAATTAATTATGTGCTTAGTTGTTCAGTCGTGTCTGACTCTTTGCAACCCCATGGACTATAGCCCACCAGGATCCTCCATCCATGGGGATTCTCCAGGCAAGAATACTGGAGTGGGTTATGCCCTCCTCATAATATATAATAATAGAGTTTTATTACTTATACAAGAATGGCAAATACATGGCATGTATTATTTCCTGTCAATACAATACATGTGTGTGCTTAGTGGCTCAGTCGTGTCTAACTCTTTGTGACCCCATGGGGTGTAGCCCACCAGGTGCCTCTGTCCATGAAATTCTCCAGGCAAGGATACTCGAGTGAGTTTCCATCCCCTCCTCCAGGGCATCTTCCCAACCCCAGGATCAAACCCAGGTCTCCCGCATTGCAGGTGGATTCTTTACCATCTGAGCCATCTAGGACTTCAGTTAAAAAAAAAAAAAAAAAAAGATTCTTAAGAGACAAAAGCAAATGTGGTGAGCCTTACAATTGCCCTGGCTTACTGCCTTGAGAGAATTTCCCTGCAGCAGTGGAGAAAGGGGGACCCAGGCAGAGCCCTGAGGACTCCCTGAGCTGGGGAGAAGGTACTGAGGGTCTAGGGAGTAAAGGTGGCTGGAATTTGCAGGGAAAATAGGAAAAAGGTGATTCCTGCACAGAAAGAAAATCCTTGAGATCCGTTGAGGGTCCCCTTCAACTATGCAGCAGAGAACTGAGAAGCCCGTGTACTTGCGGGAACCACCAGAGAGCAGGGGAAGAACTACCCTGAAAGGATGGTCGGGAATAGTGCCTGGCGCTCACACTGGGACCAGAAATACGTGCTTACACCCTCCAGCCAAGCTGGGAAATCCCATAATTCACAGACCATTGAGTACACAGAAAGGTCTGCCTAGGTAGGGTAGAGTAATTAACTCTGGACTAAATGATGCTCTGTTTCCTTAACAAGTCTTAAATACCAGACTCAGATGTATCAAATTAGTTCCAAGTAGCTTCACTGTGTCCCAGAACAGAGCTTAAGGCATTTGCAGGAATATGAAGATGCCCAAAACACAACAGGGTAAAATTCAAAATGTATTATGTTCCATCAAAGATCACATGTGCAGAAAAGTGAAAATGGGGCCCATGCTGAGGAGAAAAATCAATCAGTTGAAACTGACACAGATGCTAGAATTAGCAAATCAGGATAGTAAAATATTTTTTATGTGTGTATTCCATATGTTCATAAATTGGGACATGGAAGATATAAGAAATACCCAAATTAAAGTTCCAGAGATCTTTAATTCATTAGTGTCTAAGATTAAAAATATACTCCATGGGACTGATGGTAGATTAGACATCACAGAAAAAGGGATCAGTTAACTTGAAAACACCAATAAAACCGAACAATGTGAAACACAAAGAAAGAAAAAAAAAACTTTTAAAAGTGGAAAAAGGAATCCATAACTGTGGGACAATTCCAAATGGCCTAATGTACACTTAATTTTAGTCAACAAAGGAGAGCATATAGTGGGTAAGAAAAAAAAATTTTTTTGAAGAGCTAATGGCTGAAAAAGTTCCATATTTGATAGAAACTATAAATTAACAGACCCAAGAAACCAAATGGACCCCAAGTATAGGAAACCCAAAGAAAGCTGCTTGCAAAGAACTTTATAAGGAGTTATCCAACACTGGTGGTAAAAAGAAAGTCTCAAGCGGAGTCAGAACAAAAAAGACACTATATTCAAAGACGTGAAGGTAGGAAGTGCCATCGTTTTGCATTGTTTTGTTAGAAACACTAAGTGCAAGAGAAGACAGTGAAACAAACTTGTCTTTCAAAGATGAGGGCAAAATGAAAACTTCATTAGGCTGTAAATCAGAAATAATAAATCACTGAAGGAACCACATTACAAGAAATATTAAAAGAAGTCTTTCTGACAGAAGAAAAATGATACCAGATGGAAATAAATCTATACAGATGAAGAGCACTGGATATTGTGACTATAGGTTTGGAAGGCAGCTTGCATGAAACAAAGTCTCCTAATACCCTCCACCCATAAAAATGGTGTGAAAAAGTATGTGAGTAGTGAGGCCACAGTCTCCAGCAAGCACACCCAAGACTGGTGTTTATTCTATTAGAAACCCAGGAAGGTTTATAAATCCTGATTCAGATTGTCTTGCCATATTAGAGACTCTTCAAGAAAAACAAGAGTGAGGACTCAGACAATAAAATTGTAAATGAAAGAGAAGTTACAACTGACACCACAGAAATAAGAGGCTCATAAGCGACTACTACAAGCAACTACATGCCAATAAAATGGACAACCTGGAAGAAATGGACAAATTCTTAGAAAAGTACAGCTGTCCAAGACTGAACAAGGAAGAAATAAAAATGTGAACTAACCAATCACAAGTAATGAAACTGTGATTAAAGACCTTTCAACAAAGTCCAAGATTGAATGACATCACAGGCAAATTCTATTAAAAATTTAGAGAGGCGCTAACACGTATCTTCTCAAATTCTTCCTCTAAATCACAGAGGAAGGAACACTTCCAAACTCATTCTATGAGGCCAGAGTTACTCTGATACCAAAAGCAGACAAAGATATAGCAAAAAGAAAATTATAGGCCATTATCACTGATGAACATAGACACAAAAATCCTCAACAAAATACTAGCAAACAGAATCCAACAACACGTGAAAAGGATCATACATCATGATCCAGTAGGATTTATCCCAAGGATGCAAGGATTATTTGAGATATGCCACAGTCAATGTGACAAACCATATTAAAAAACTGATGAATCAAAATCATAGTATCATCTCAATAGATGCAGAAAGAAACTTTTGTCAAAACTTAAGACTCATTGTTTATAAAACTCTCCAGAAAGTGGGCACAGAGTGGGCACCTACTGCAACATCATAAAAGCTAAATATGATAGATAACACTGCAAACATCATTCTCAATGATGAAAAATTGAAAGCATTTCCTCTAAGATTACAAGGATGTCCACTCTTAGCACCATAATTCATTATACTTTTGGAAATCCTAGACACGGCAATCAGAGAATAAAAAGAAATAAAAAGAGTCCAAATTGGAAAGAAGTAAAGCTGTCACTGTTTGTAGATGATGTAATATTATACATAGAAAATCCTGAAAATGCTGCCAGAAAATTATTAGAGTTCATCAGTAAATCTGGTGAAGTTGCAGGGTACAAAAGTAATGCACATAAATGTCTTGCATTTCTATCCACTAACAACAAGAGATTAGAAACAGAAATTAAGGAAACAATTCCATTTACCATCACAATGAAAAGAATAAAATGTCTCAGAATAAACCTACTGAAGGGGGCAAAAGACGTACTTAGAAAACTATAAGATGCTGATGAAAAAAATCGAAGATGACACATACAGATGGTGATACACCCTGTTTTTGGTTTGTAAGAGTCAATATTGTAAAAATGACTGTACTACCCAAAGCAATCTACTGATTCAATGCAATATGTATCAAATTACCAATGACATTTTTCATTGAACTAGAACAAAAATATTATAAAATTTGTATGGAAACACAGAAGACACTGAATAGACAAGGCAGTCTTGAGGAAGAAAAAGGAACTGGAGGAATTGGATGTCCTGATTTCAGACTAAAATACTACAAAGCCATGGTAATCAAGAGAGTATGGCCCTGGTGCAACAAGAAGAAATATAGACAAGTGAAATAGGATAGAAAGCCCAGAGTTAACCCCACACACTTATGGTCACCTTGTCTATGACAAGGGAGTGAAAAATATACAATGAAGAAAAGACAGGCTCTTCAATAAGTGGTGCTGGGAAAACTGGACAGCTACATGTAAAAGAATGAAATTAGAACACTCCCTAACACCATACACCAAAATAAACTCAAAATGGATCAAAGACCTAAATGTAGAACAGGATATTATTACAACTCTTACAGGTAAACATAGAATATTCTTTGATATAAATCACAGCAAGCTCATTTTTATTCCACCTCCTATAGTAATAAAAACAATAATAAACAAATGAGAACTAATTTAATTTAAAAGCTTTTTCACAGCAAAAGAAGCCATGAACAAAACAAAATCAACTGTCAAAATGGGAGAAAATATTTGCAAATATTTGGTAACTGTGGGGAAAAGGAGAGGGGGAGGGTCACCGTAGAAGTTGTTTAGTCCCTAAGTCTTGTCTGACTCTTTTGTGACTCTTTTAGGCTCCCCAAGGAGCCTACCAAGCTCCTTGGTCAATGGGATTTTCCAGGCAAGAATACTAGAGTGGTTTGCCACTTCCTTCTCCAGGGGATAGTCCAGACTGAGGGACTGAACCCACATCTACTGCAGGTGAATTCTTTACCACTGAGCTACCTGGGAAGCCCCCACTATTCGGGTAGGAGATTTAAAAGTGGGATTGTGTGAAAGTATAAACTACTAAAACAATAAAGAAACCATTGCCATTGCATAACCAAATTAAAGACAAATAAAATGAAGATGAAATAAAATAATCTGCTCTTGTGGAAAAGAGCAAGGGTATTTTTAATATATTTAGAGGACACATTCAGTTCAGTTCAGTTCAGTCGCTCAGTCGTGTCTGACTCTTTGTGACCCCAGGAATCGCAGCACGCCAGGCCTCCCTGTCCATCACCAACTCCCTGAGTTCACCCAGACTCCACGTCCATCGAGTCAGTGATGCCATCCAGCATTCTCATCCTCTGTCACCCCCTTCTCCTCCTGCCCCCAATCCCTCCCAGCATCAGAGTCTTTTCCAATGAGTCAACTCTTCACATGAGGTGGCCAAAGTACTGCAGTTTCAGCTTTAGCATCATTCCTTCCAAAGAAATCCCAGGGCTGATCTCCTTCAGAATGGACTGGTTGGATCTCCTTGCAGTCCAAGGGACTCTCAAGAGTCTTCTCCAACACCACACTTCAAAAGCATCAATTCTTGGCACTCAGCCTTCTTCACAACCAACTCTCACATCCATACATGACCACAGGAAAAACCATAGTCTTGACTAGACGAACCTTTGTTGACAAAGTAATGTCTCTGCTTCTGAATATGCTATCTAGTTTGGTCATAACTTTTCTTCCAAGGAGTAAGCGTCTTTTAATTTCATGGCTGCAGTCACCATCTGCAGTGATTTTGGAGCCCAGAAAAATAAAGTCTGACACTGTTTCCACTGTTTCCCCATCTTTTTCCCATGAAATGGTGGGACCAGATGCCATCATCTTCGTTTTCTGAATGTTGAGCTTTAAGCCAACTTTTTCACTCTCCACTTTCACTTTCATCAAGAGGCTTTTGAGTTCCTCTTCACTTTCTGCCATAAGGGTGGTGTCATCTGCATATCTGAGGTTATTGATATTTCTCCAGGCAATCTTGAGTCCAGCTTGTGCTTCTTCCAGTCCAGCGTTTCTCATGATGTACTCTGTATATAAGTTAAATAAGCAGGGTGACAATATACAGCCTTGACGTCCTCCTTTTCCTATTTGGAACCAGTCTGTTGTTCCATGTCCAGTTCTAACTTCCTAACCTGCATACAAATTTCTCAAGAGGCAGATCAGGTAGTCTGGTATTCCCATCTCTTTCAGAATTTTCCACAGTTGATTGTGATCCACACAGTCAAAGGCTTTGGCATAGTCAATAAAGCAGAAATAGATGTTTTTCTGGAACTCTCTTGCTTTTTCCATGATCCAGCAGATGTTGGCAATTTGATCTCTGGTTCCTCTGCCTTTTCTAAAACCAGCTTGAACATCAGAAAGTTCACGGTTCACATATTGCTGAAGCCTGGCTTGGAGAATTTTGAGCATTACTTTACTAGCGTGTGAGATGAGTGCAATTGTGTGGTAGTTTGAGCATTCTTTGGCATTGCCTTTCTTTGGGATTGGAATGAAAACTGACCTTTTCCGGTCCTGTGGCCACTGCTGAGTTTTCCAAATTTGCTGGCATATTGAGTGCAGCACTTTCACAGCATCATCTTTCAGGATTTGAAATAGCTCAACTGGAATTCCATCACCTCCACTAGCTTTGTTTGTAGTGATGCTTTCTAAGGCCCACTTGACTTCACATTCCAGGATGTCTGGCTCTAGGTCAGTGATCGCACCATTGTGATTATCTGGGTTGTGAAGACCTTTTTTGTATAGTTCTTCTGTGTATTCTTGCCATCTCTTCTTAATATCTTCTGCTTCTGTTAGGTGCATACCATTTCTGTCCTTTATCGAGCCCATCTTTGCGTGAAATGTTCCCTTGGTATCTCTAATTTTCTTGAAGAGATCTCTAGTCTTTCCCATTCTGTTGTTTTCCTCTATTTCTTTGCATTGATTGCTGAGGAAGGCTTTCTTATCTCTTCTTGCTATTCTTGGGAACTCTGCATTCAGAGGACACATTAGGTCGTACTTTTTAAAGATTTCACTCTAGAGCATCCCATGGTAGCAAATAAAATGAACTCATCTTTTCTGGGAAGAAAAAGCCCTGTAATGTTGGGAGTTTTAGTTCTTCCAAATTGACCCCCACCCTGTTTTTCAGTATTTTTCAGCATTCTTAGAAGTTTTCCGATCCCCAAAACACAAATGTGCAAATAATTTGTTTTTTAAAAGAAGTTAATTGTGATATTGTGAAAACCTTTTCTGAATTTTTTAAGATAAAATAAGTAATTTGCTGTAATTATGTTTATTAAAAAACTGAAGTATATGGAAAAATAAAACATAAAGATTAAAATATGATATAAGAGTCCTGTAGTTGAAACAGTCAAAATCCTTGATGTACTGAATGAAGCATTTTTCATTAAAAGTAACCTTTGCACAGTGGGTTTTAGGTAGCTTTATAGAAACATTCTTCCTTGATTTCGTTGACTGTTTTATAAGGTGATGTATCGAGTACTGCAAAGGTTATTCACTTCGTAGTTCACCACATAATTAGACCTTTGTAATTAGAATTATTGTCCTTGTTGTTCTACTGAAATGTAAAGAATGAAACATGAAGCTTTAAAAGCATTATTTTCCTTCATCTGTAATATGTAAGTAACATGAAGATGAAATTAGTATATTGAGACAACTAGATGGCCAGTAGGGACTAAACTCAATACTCCAAATCATATAAAAATAGTTTCTTTATTATGGGTTTCACTTTTTGTGACAGGAGTATTAATATCTGTTGGGTACTGGACATTTGCCAGACATACCACAGGCTTATTCTTCATGGTCAGTGTCTCATTTAATCTTCACCTCAACCTAATAAGTGTTGTAAACCCATTTTACAGGTAATGAAACTAATCTTTAGAAAAACTCAACAGCTCATTCAAGGCCCTGAGACTGACAGGTTCCAGGACTGTGATATGAACTCGGGTCTGTCTAAAATTCTCATCCTTCAAGCCCACATCAGCAACCTCTGCTTCTCAAATTGGACGTCTTGGGAAAAAAAAAAAATCCTAGTTTTCCCCTTGACCATCCTGTCTTTTTGGTCTGATTTCCACTTTCTGTATAGTTGTTAGAATTTATCTTTTTGGTGGTTTTATTTCAGGAATTACAGTTTGAAAGGCTGACCCGAGAACTGGAGGCAGAACGCCAGATCGTCGCCAGCCAACTGGAGCGATGCAAGCTTGGATCGGAGACGGGCAGCATGAGCAGCGTCAGGTACTGGGCACTCTGCTCCTCGGGGCTGGGCTTTGCTTTGCCAGTGGAAGGAAATTGTGGTGTTTATCTTCTCCTTACAAGCCTAGCGGTGGCATTAGAACACTCAGTCAAATGTTGGAAAGGAATCGTAACTGACCTGATTTAAGATGTTCAAAAGGTGTCCGAAGTGATTTGTGCTTGAATCTCTTTTCACAAAATGCACACTTGCCCTGAATGCAAAGTACATGTCGTTTTATATAAAAAGGAGGCTTTGCATTTAGTGAGTTTGCTGGAAATGAGGAGATGATATGTCACAGTCTCTCCGTTTGGTTCTTTTTTTTTCTGAATGATCAAGAGTTGCAGGTTCTGGAAATGAAAGAGAGAAGGTTTTGATCTAACTTGCATTGTTTGCTAATATACAATGCTACAGTATAAAATTGCTCCTCAAACATCAACTGCACATGCAATTTCTGTGTGTGAAAACATTTCATAGATAGAATGATTATTCAATTACGCTTGGTATGAGATTATGAAATATTTAAAAACAAACCTTAGTCACTTGACCACAAAATACATTATCTGCCTAAGGACCATGTTTCCATATTTAAAAATAGAAGTGTGTGTGTGAAAGAAACATAAATAAAGCTCTGTAAGATGACTTTTATTTCTAAAAGTGCATTGTACTTTCTTGTCATGTTGTTCTATATTGTGGTTTTGACGTGCTACATTTTCAGGGAGGTGTCTTCTCTCTTGAGAACCCTGCCATACTCTTTGGCCTTCTGTTCAACTGCATTGTTGGTTACATCACTGCACCCACAGTCCATTGTTGAGAACTGGTCACATGGCCCCTCCATAAATGGAAATGGGCAGGGATTCCTAGTCTTGGGGTCTATGGCCACTCTGCCCAGGAAGCAGAAATGTGAGTTTAAGAGTCTTAACCAACTACGGCCACAAGGAATGAAAACATCCTTGAGTCCATTGCTCTAAAATATTCTATCACTGTAAGGTTTGTTTGTAGTTGGAATGTTTTCTTGTTAGAGCCTCCTGCCATTAGTCTTCTAACATTATTCTTTTCTTTGTTCAACAATGATTACCATTCAAAGGAAATCATTGCACCATTTGTTGTCAGACTAAATTACTCTGAAATATCCTTTTCAGTTGCGTTTGGGGTGTGGGAAAGCATATCAGCTTTGGCATCTGAGCACCTAAGCAATGTAGAGCTGCAGATACAGATCCATTGTGATCTCTTCAACTCCTCATAGACTTGTCTGAACATCCAAATTAACTAAAGCAGGATGGACAAGAAAAAGGAGAAGTAATTTGTGTCCACTTGAAATTGTTTTCAGAAGGTTGGCCGGTTGAAGATGTTGAGGTTAAAGTGTGGAGAAAAATAATATTTGTAAGTGTGTATTCGATTTAATACAGGGATTTGCATATATTGGAGGAGCTTTTTTCAGTGGTGAACATCACCTGAGTAGCTAAGTCTGTCAGGATTTTCAGGTCCATAAACACTGTCAAATTGACATCTGCATCTTCATTTGTTTTGAAACCCATTGTTTCACTACTGGTCAGATCACCTTTTCCATTCAGTTCAATTCAGTTCAGTCGCTCAGTCATGTCCAACTCTTTGTGATCCCATGAATCGCAGCATGCCAGGCCTCCCTGTCCATCACCAACTCCTGGAGTTTACTCAGACTCATGTCATCAAGTCAGTGATGCCATCCAGCCATCTCATCCTCTGTCATCCCCTTCTCCTCCCACCTTCAATCTTTCCCAGCATCAGGGTCTTTTCCAATGAGTCAGTTCTTCGCATCAGGTGGCCAAAGTATTGGAGTTTCAGCTTCAGCATCAGTCCTTCTAATGAATACCCAGGACTGATCTCCTTTAGGATGGACTGGTTGGATCTCCTTGAAGTCCAAGGGACTCTCAAGAGTCTTCTCCAACGCCACAGATCAACTTCCATTCATATTCCTGATATTTCTGTGTGATACTTTTGCGTATTCTCCACCTTATATTTTGCTTCACCCACCACTAGCCCTTGGTAGCAGCAGGTCTGGGGGACCATGCTGTGTCCTGTGTCTTAATTTCCAACTGCTGATTGGATCAGAAATGGGTATCTGACCCAAGGGTGACTCATCCAGTAAGCGGCCTGTAAGAAATCAGTCTTGCACTCTTGAGAATGTGAAGTAGGTGACCCCAAATCTCTGTTACCTAATGGATTGTGCTAGGAAACGGTTGCCATGTGGATTGGGTGCTGGTGGAGGAATCTACGGTAATACAGAGTGAATACGGTAATACAGGAATCTACGGTAATACAGAATCCTACAGAGAGAGACTATGGTTCCTGGTAGTCAGAGACCAGGTTAGTTCCCATTAGGGACTGGCTGCATTTAGATGTTGCATCCATGAGATTACCTTTTAAATTCCTAAAATCTTTTCTCCTCCTTCATTTGATTTGATTGAGTTGATAATTTTTCTGAGGTCTAGCATTTCATGAATAGAATACATCAGTGAACTACCAAAGTAGACAGAAAAATTACCCCATGACAACTTGTGATCGTTTGTACTGTATCTTGTATTCCTATCTCAGCCTGTGATACATAATCAATCATTCTTTATTAAATATATATTAAATAATAGTGCTTATTGCAGATGACATCTAATTATTTTTCCTTGCTATATAGCTATATACAGCAATATGTCTTCTTCAAGCTTGATTATTTCATATTTTGAAAATGTCTAATGTATGAATCAGCATTTGAATAATATAAGAATTTACTGATATTTCACTGGAGGCAATCCAATACTTCCACTGTTCTTTTTTTTTTTTTTTTGTCATAAGCTAGTTGTTTGCTCAACTTCAGAAATGCACCTTTAACAATTCAAGTCTTTATTAAGGTGATAGACTAACCTAGTTAGCACATCACAGGGAATGTTTAAAAATAAATGAAATAGAATGTAAACAATTTTTGAAAGAGGAGAACAGGCAAAGAAATCTATGATGTTGTTTCCTACTTCTTGGGGATACTAGGAGGGGTAAGAGAGTTTCTTAGAGGAAATGAAACAAAATCAAAATTGTTTTCAGATTTTTTTTTTACATAAATGGTAAAAGTGACATAAATATAGTTTGGTTCTCCTCTGCCTTTATTGGTGTTAGGAAATTGCTCCATCTAACTCCTACAGCCTCTTTCCTGGTAGATACATTGACAGTTTAAACTTAATGAAAAGATGTTGTTAGTATGCATTTATAACAGCCAACTTGGTTGTGTTGTTGTTGTTTACTCACTAAGTAGCATCCGACTCTTTGTGATCCCATGGACTGTAGCCTCCCAGACTCCTCTGTCCAAGGGATTTCCCAGGCAAGAACACTGGGGTGTTGCCATTTCCTTCTCTAGGAGATCTTCCCATCCCAGGGATTTTACCCACATGTCCCCCTGGCAGGTGGATTCTTTACCACTGAGCCATGTTGGAATCCCATAACAGCCAACTTAATAGTAGTCAATCAAATTATAAATCATGAATGAGGGTGCTGAGAATTTGGAGAATCTGGAGATAACTATTGTTGCAGCAAAGCAACTTCTGCACCCTTGCATCTAGGGTATAAGTCTGCAAATAGGAACATTGTGATGTCTGAAACTCTTCACAGACTTTTCTATGTATATTATCACTTTCCTCTCTCAGTTTTCCTCACTGGTTTCAGTCCAAACCTTTCCAAACTGTTGGATCCTTCTCTCTCCTACCACTTGAAAGTTTCCATACCTTCTCCCTAATTCCCCAGAACCATGCAGTTCTGAGTCAGGAATGTGATTTATATAGAGGTGGGCTTTTATTTAGGGTCATGACCAAATCCTTCTTGCTAATAGCCCACTTGTACCCTCTGGCCAGTCACAGCTACTTGTTTCTCACCCACTCCTCAGGCTGAGACCTGTCAAGTTGGTCTTAGTTTGGCTGCCATAGGAGCCAACAGGTCCCCTGCCAGGGTGGGGCCTTGCAGTGTTCTTGCACAGGACCTGCCTGTGCCCATGCCCTTGTCGTATCATTCATAGACCCCTGGAGCAGCATTTTAACTCATCTCTTTGCCTGCATCTTGCCCAGATCCATCCTCCATGTAGTATGAGACTGAACTGCATAACACCTAGATTAGAATCACGTCTGTGAAGGACCCATCCTCACTTCTGCAATTCCATAAATACAACACCTTCCCATCTTACATGGCCATAGGTATGTGATCCCTTCCATCTAGAATAACCAACCTCTTTCACCTGGTCACCTGCTCCTATGGATCTAATTACCCAGCGTAGGGCTCACATTCTTTTGAATGTCTTCTTGATCAGTTCAGATTGGGCCAGGTGTCCCTTCCTTTGGAAATCATTGGAATCATTGACAAAGTTTTGGAGATGGGACTCTATTAACCCTTCTAGAAATTCCTTGCCACAGAATGTTTTGGCTTTCAGTCAGAGCACATGGGGGATTTTCTCAAGTGCTACTGAAAGTTTGACAGATGTCTACTTAAATTTAAAACAGATGTCTACTCATATCCCTTGATTCTCATGGGCAGGCAGAATATAATGGGAGAGAAATCAAATTCAAATAATAGTTGGGTCTATCTTATGTTCAGTTCAGTTCAGTCGCTCAGTCACGTCTGACTCTTTGAGACCCCATAAATTGCAGCATGCCAGGCCTCCGTGTTCATCACCAACTGCCGGAGTTCACCCAAATTCACGTCCGTTGAGTCGGTGATGCCATCCAACCATCTCATCCTCTGTCGTCCCTTTCTCTCCGGCCCTCAATCTTTCCCAGCATCAGGGTCTTTTCAAATGAGTCAGCTCTTTGCATCAGGTGGCCAAAGTATTGGAGTTTCAGCTTCAATATCAGTCCTTAAATGACATCCAGGACTGATCTCCTTAGGATGGACTGGTTGGATCTCCTTGCAGGCCAAGGGACTCTTGAGAGTCTTCTCCAACACCACATTTCAAATGCATCAATTCTTTGGTGCTCAGCTTTATTTATAGTTCAACTCTCACATCCATACATGACCACGGGAAAAACCATAGCCTTGACTAGACAGACCTTTGTTGACAAAGTAATGTCTCTGCTTTTTAATATGTTGGTCATAACTTTCCTTCCAAGGAGCAAGCATCTTTTAATTTCATGGCTGCAGTCACCATCTGCAGTGATTTTGGAGCCCAGAAAAATAAAGTCAGCCACTGTTTCCACTGTTTCCCCATCTATTTCCCATGAAGTGATGGGACCAGATGCCATGATCTTCGTTTTCTGAATGTTGAGCTTTAAGCCAACTTTTTCACTCTCCTCTTTCACTTTCATCAAGAGGCTCTTTAGTTCTTCTTCACTTTCTGCCATAAGGGTGGTGTCATCTGCATATCTGAGGTTATTGATTTTTCTCCTGGCAATCTTGAGTCCAGCTTGTGCTTCTTGCAGCCCAGCGTTTCTCATGATGTACTCTGCATATAATTTAAATAAGCAGGGTGACAATATACATCCGTGATGTACTCCTTTTCCTATTTGGAACCAGTCTGTTGTTCCAAGTCCAGTTCTAACTGTTGCTTCCTGACCTGCATACAGGTTTCTCAAGAGGCAGGTCAGGTGGTCTGATATTCCCATCTCTTTCACAATTTTCCACGGTTTATTGTGATCCATACAGTCAAAGGCTTTGGCATAGTCAATAAAGCAGAAATAGATGTTTTTCTGGAATTCTCTTGCTTTTTCGATGATCCAGCAGATGTTGGCAATTTGATCTCTGTTTCCTCTGCCTTTTAATCTTATAAACTCTTATTAACTCTTTCTAAAGGAGACTTGACCCTTAGAAGACATGATGATGATGATTTATGACAATGATCTAGATCAGAGACAAAGGAAGTCAAATTTCAAAGCTGGAGAGATTTAACACATGATAGCTTCTCCTTTGCTGGCTTTAAAGATGGACCTAAAGATTTTAATAGCAACTCATGGGGTTTCTAGTAGATACTGAGAGTGATCCCCAACTGACAGTCAGTAAGGAGAAGGGGACCGCAGTCTTAAAACCAAAAGGAATTGAATTCAGCTCATTGCCTGAATGAACATGGAAGTATATTATTGTCCAAACGTCCAGAAAGGAAAGTAGGCCTGCAGAAATTCTGATGATGACCTTGTGAGAACCTGAACAGAGGATCCAACCATGCATGCCTAAGCTTCAGAAAATCTGCAAAGCTGTTAACTTAAAAAAAAACTGTGTTGTTCTAAGCTACTCGGTTTGTGGTAACTTTCTATACAGTAATAGAAAATAAATAAAATGCTTTTCAATTGATGATTTTATATATATTAAAAGAAGCTAAATTATGAAAAATTTTAGAGAAAATAAATTTTATTTTGTAACCAGCTGTATTCCATTCAAAGGTTTCATTCTGTAGCTAGCTTTATTTTTCATACATATGTGCTTGCATTTGGATTCACATATTAAAATAATCTGTAGCTTTGACTCTAAGAAGTAGATTTGAATGTGGAGTGATGTCATTTTTCACTGTAGAATAAGGACAACTAGTAAACCAATCATCTTTAGCCTTGTTATTTTTATAGTATAGATGCCCAGGACTCTGAGTGGAGTAATATATATTTAAAAAGACAAAATATAATATACATATGTGAAGAATGCTAGTTCCACATAAGAAGATGCTCTTTCTTTCCAGCAGATGAACTATTGAGTTTCTTGCAAACAAATTTTTCAAAAGTCAGACCCGTTTTGGAGATTGGGAAACAAAAAGAATTAATGTTATAAAAGTTTTCAAAGGTCATTCTCTTCATTAGCTAACTTCTCTGAGCCAATATGCCAGCAATTCTATAAACAGAGTCTAAAAGTCTCTTCCAGATGTACAAAGAAGTCTTATTTTGGAGCAGGCTTATTTTAGAGAAATAAGCTGATCTGGTTAAATTAGATAGCGGTGAAGAAATTTAAGTCAAGTAGTCACATACTTTTTGTCAGAATGAAATGTATTTATTTAAAAACATTCACTGAGGTTTCCTAAGTAAAGAAATCATGTATGAACGTAATGGTTTCTCAAAGTAAGACATATACATTTACTTAGTATCCTGTAGGATATGATACTGAAACAAGTAGTACCGTTTTTAAAGAAGAAGTATGCCCAAATATTTCATTTTCGAAACCAGACATATTAAATAATCAAATAAGTACTTAATGTTTTTCAAATAAAGTTTTTTTTCAAAGTATGTAGATGTGTGTGTATATATGTGCAACTCAGTCACTCAGTTGTGTCTGACTCTTTGCAACCCCATGGACTGTAGCCTGCCAGGCTCCCCTGTCCATGGGATTTTCCAATCAAGAAGACTGGAGTGGGTTTCCATTTCCTTCTCCAGGGGATCTTCCAGGGATCAATCCCGCGTCTCCTGCATGGGTAGGCAGATTCTTTACTACTGTGCCACGTGGAAAGCCCTTTTAGATATTTCTGTACAGACACATAGGACTTCCCAAGTGGTGCTAGTGGTAAAGAACCTGCCTGCCAATGCGGGAGACATAAGAGATGAGGGTTTGACCCCTGGGTAGGGAAGATCCCCTGGAGGAGAGCATGATAACCTATTTCAGTATTCTTGCCTGGAGAATCCCATGGACAGAGGAGCCTGACGGGCTACAGTCCATAGTGTTTCAGAGTTGGACACAACTGAAGTGACTTAGCATGCATATATACATACACATACTCCTCAACAGTCGTGTAGCCAATAGTAAAGATTAACCAGATTCATAAGATTCTAGATTCTTAGCACCCATGAATACTTTTGCCATTAAATAAAAAGTATCTTTTGAATAACTTTTCATTTTTACGAATTTAAAATTTTTAAGTTAAATGCTGCTGCTGCTAAGTCGTTTCAGTCGTGTCCAACTCTGTGTGATCCCATAGACGGCAGCCCACCAGGCTCCCCCGTCTCTGGGATTCTCCGGGCAAGAATACTGGAGTGGGTTGCCATTGCAGTTTTATATTAAAAATCTAGACAAAAGCTGCTGCCTCTTCCTCCACTACACTGAGACTTTGTGAGCCTCCTCAGCCTATTAGAAGTAGGTGCTGGGCCTCACCTCTAAGTAATTCCCCAAGGGCAAAGCCTCTGAGTGTATGGCAAAGCAGTGGCCAGCACATGATAACAGTTCAGTCAATGCTAAATGAATAAAAATGAATAGTATACAGTACTTCCATTACTGTTATTCTCATTCTTGGTTTTTTTTTTGGCAAAGTACCAGTCTTTCTAATCTATACACATTTTCATCTCTATACTGTACACATCAAATATAATGCTTGCCTTGCCAGATCAGGATATTATATTTCAAAATTCATTCTAGTTTTGTTGTTGTTCAGTAGCTCAGTCATGTCCAATTCTCTGTAACCCCATGGACTGCAGCATGCCTGGCTTCCCTGTCTTTCACTATCTCCTGGAGTTTGCTCAAACTCATGTCCATTGAGTCAGTGATGCTATCTAACCATCTCATCCTCTGTTGTCCCCTTCTTCTCCTGTCCTCAATGTTCCCCAGCATCAGGTCTTTTCCAATGAGTTGCTCTTCCCACCAGGTGGCCAAAGTACTGGAGCTTCAGCTTTAGCAGCAGTCCTTCCAATGAATATTCAGGGTTGATTACGTTTAGGATTGACTAGTATGATCTCCTTGCAGTCCAAGGGACTCTCAAGAGTCTTCTCCAACACCACAGTTTGAAAGCATCAAAAGATTTGGGAGAATGACATTGAAACATGTAAAATATCATGTAAGAAATGAGATGCCAGTCCAGGTTCGATGCATGACACTGGATGCTTGGGGCTAGTGCACTGGGACGACCCAGAGGGATGGTATGGGGAGGGAGGAGGGAGGAGGGTTCAGGATGGGGAACACATGTATACCTGTGGCGGATTCATTTTGATATTTGGCAAAACTAATACAATTATGTAAAGTTTAAAAATAAAGTTAAATTTAAAAAAAAAAAAAAAAAAAGAAAGCATCAAAAGCATTCTAGTTAGTTTTCACATTAAAATTGTGCCCTGGTATCCAAGGTCTGTTGGTTTGGTGTCCTCTGTCCTATGGAACTGTGGTTGATTTTATTCTCGTATTTTCACTGTCTTCTGAAGATGATGATAATAGTGATAATTTCAACAATAATTATGTGGTATTTGTGGAATAATTTCTGTAGGCCAGATCCAGTATTAAGTGGTTTATATAGGTCATGCCATTTACTCCTAGTTAATCCTATGAGTTAATAAGTCTCATTAATATCTCATTTTGTAGATGAGAACACTAAGATTCAGAGTGAGAAATGTGCTTTCTCAATTCCAACAGGTCGTCACCAGATATTGATTTTGAAGCCAGGTGTCTTTTTATTATTTTTTTATTTTTGGCTGTGCTGGGTCTTCCTTGTTGCGCTCAGGCTTTCTCCAGTTGCAGAGAATAGGGGCTACTCTTCATTGCAGTGTACATGCTTCACACTGTTGGGGCTTCTCTTGTTGCCGAGCACGGGCTCTAGAGTGCTGGCTCAGTGGTTGTAGCTCATGGGTTTAGTTGCCCTGTGGGATGTGGAATCTTCCTGGACCAGGGGATGGAATCCATGTCCCCTGCATTGCTAGATGGGTTCTTATCCACTGTGCCACCAGGGAAGTCTGAACCCAGGTGTCTTCACTCCTCCAAGCACACATTCAAACTGCCTCACTGTAATGCTGTTATTGTGTCTTAAATGTTATCTTGAATTATTCTGTAAAAAAGCCTTCTAAATGTCTCCAGTCCATTTTCACCCTAGAGATAAAACATCTTTGGACTTATTTTCTGCTGCTTCCCACGTCCCCTCCCAATGATTGTAGCAGTTGTGAAGTTCTTCATCTGAATGTGTTTCTGATTCTATCCTTACATAACAGTATATTGTGTGCTCAGTCCCTCAGTCGTGTCCAACTTTTTGTGACACTATGGGTTGCAGCCCACCAAGTCCCTGCATCCATGCGATTTTCCCAGAAAGTTTACTGGAGTGGGTTGCCATTTCCTTCTCTAGGGGATCTTCCTGACCCAGGAATCAAACGTGAGTCTCCTGTATCTCCTGCATTGCAGGTGGATTCCTTACTGCTGAGCCACATGGGAGCCAATAGTATATATTATCCTTGCCTTTAAATGCATCTAAAATAATGCTTCAGTATTCTCTTGCAAATTGCCAGTGGACAAATTATACAGTCTATGAAACACTAGTTATCACATTGTCTTAGTTTGTTCAGACTACTATAAGTGAATGCCATACATGAGTGGCTTATAAACAACATACATTTACTTCTCACACATCTGGAGACTGGGAAGCACAAAACCAAAGCACAGGCAAATACACTGTTTGGCAGGAACCTACTTCCTGGGCCATAGTCTTCATGATGTGGCATCACATAATGAAAGGGACAAGGGAGCTCTCCGGGGTCTTCTCCACAAGGGCACTAACCCCTTTCATGAAGGCTCCATATTCATGATCTCACCTCCTAATACCATCGTATTAGGGATTCGGTTTCACCATAAAACATGACTTTTGGGTGAACACAAACATTCACTGTATAGTACAATTAAACACATTGTTCTAGATTTCTGTGGAATAAGCAATAGTCAACTGTCTTCAGAATTCTATGTAGATCCTAAAAATATTTAATAGTTATCAATATTTGATGTATGTCTTAGGGCAACTCCTGTATCTTTTTTTTTTTAATTGAAGGATAATTGCTTTATAGAATTTTGTTGTTTCTGTCAAACCTCAACATAAATCTGCCATGGGTATACATACGTCCCCTCCTTTTTGAACCTCCTTCTGATCTCCCTCCCCACCCTACCCTCTAGGTTGATACAGAGCCCCTGTTTGAGTTTCCTGAGACATAGAACAAATCCCCATTGGCTATCTATTTAACATATGGTAATGTAAGTTTCCATGTTACTCTCTCCATACATCTCACCCTCTCCTCACCTCTCCCCATGTCCATAAGTCTATTCTCTATGTCTGTTTCTCTACTGCTGCCCTACAAATAAATTCTTCAGTGTCATTTTTCTGTATTCTGTATATATGCATTAGCATATGATATTTATTTCTCTTTTTCTGTGTTACTTCACTCGTATAATAGGCTCTAGGTTCTTTCACCTCATTAGAACTGACTCAAGCGTGTTCCTTTTTATGGCTGAGTGATATTCCATTGTGTATATATACCACAACTTCTTTATCCATTCATTTGTCAATGGACATCTAGGTTGCTTACATGTTCTAGCTCTTGTATATAGTGCTGCAATGAACACTGGGACATACGTGTCTTTTTCAATTTTGGTTTCCTCAGGGTATATGCCTAGGAGTGGGATTGCTGGGTCATATGGTGGCTTTATTCCTAGTTTTTTAAGGAATCCCCATACTGTCTTCCATAGTGGCTGTATCAATTTACAGTCCCACCAAGTGCAAGAGTATTTCCTTTTCTTCACATCTTCTCCAGCATTTATTGTTTGTAGACTTTCTGGTGATGGCCATTCTGACTGGTGTGAGATGATATCTCATTGTACTTTTGATTTGCATTTCTCTAAGGACATGAGTCTGGGTGAACTCCGGGAGTTGGTGATGGACAGGGAGGCCTGGCGTGCTGTGATTCATGGGGTCGCAAAGAATCGGACACGACTGAGCGACTGAACTGAACTGAATAATGAGTGATGTTGAGAATTTTTTCATGTGTTTGTTAGCCATCTGTATATCTTCTTTGGAGACATGTCTGTTTAGGTCTTTTTCCCACTTTTTGATTGGGTTGTTTGTTTTTCTGGTATTGAGTTGTATGAGCTGCTTGTATATTTTGGAAATTAATCCTTTGTCAGTTGTTTCATTTGCTATTATTTTCTCCCATCCTGAGGGTTGTCTTTTCACCTTGCTTATAGTTTCCTTTGCTGTGCAAAAGCTTTAAAGTTTGATAAGGTCCCACTGGTTTACTTTTGTTTTTATTTCCATTACTCTAGGAGGTGAGTCATAGAGGATCTTGCTTTGATTTGACAAAGGAGGCAAGAATGTACAATGGGGCAAAGGCAGCCTCTTCAATACATGGTGCTGGGAAAACTGGGCAGCTGCATGTAAAAGATTGAAATTAGAACACTTCCTAACAGCATACACAAAGATAAACTCAAAATGGATTAAAGACCTAAATGTAAGACCAGAAACTATAAAACTCTTAGAGGAAAACATAGGCAGAACACCCTCAATGACATAAATCAAGTCCTGTTTCTTCATACTTTTGCATCAAATTCAAAGCCTATGTTCTTTCTAAAGTACCATATCAAAAATACTAGTTGTTAGTTTTACATCTAAAAATAATTAATATACAAAATTTTATTTAAAGTTTTGCATTATAAAACAAATTTTTAAGGATAACTAATATATTTTGAAATAATATTCTAATTGGTAAAAAACTGAAAATCTTTGTAAATATAATAAGTATAGAAGATTCTTTATGTTTTCTTTTATCTTTATAGCCTTTTTCTTAAATGCATATGTTTGAGAGGTGAAATTTCTGGTTCCATAAGTTGAAGCTAAATTTTGTCATTGTGTTTTTTCTATTGCCTGCTTTTCCTAATTTCTCTGAATTTTATTTCACACAAATGGTGATAATGCTTTTCTGTGATTTTACAAAGATTAAATGAGAAATGTAAGTAAAGCATCTCACACAGCATCTTGCAAGCTGTTACTGGTGAATCTGATAGAGATGAATTTTTCATTGAAGTCTCCTTCTTAATTTTTCTACAAAAGGCTATAAAATGGCTCTTCTCACTAGGGGCTGAAACAATATATCAGCATAGCATCACATTTGTCTCTTTCCTAATATGGGCTCAAGAACCACATAGAAATTGACACAGTGAAATGGAAGAGAGCTCAAATCAATTTCCCTCTCATGCGGGGCAACTTAATGTGTCCCTGGACCCACTGCTGGGGCTGGAGATGGGACTTTTGATATTGTGTAGTTGTGAAAAGAAGAGCAGTAATGTACGGGTAACATATGCATGACAGGAAATACTCAGTAAATTTTTTACTGAGTATAGAAGATATAGAAGCCATTGACTATTTGAATAGATGCTTTTTGGAACAGGGAACAGCAGGAGATGAATGCATTGCCCAAAAGATACATAGCCATTAGTCTCCTAGTTGTATAATTGTGTAACTGTGTTACGATGTGGAGGGGACTGTTGATGAAGACATCTGTGTATCCTTCAAGCCCATATTATCTTTGCTCAGATGGTGGACATTCAGAAGCTTTTCCCAAGTTACTTAAATTTATACTTGTCTGTTTATGCTCACATCAAAGGATTGGAAGCCAGTGATATTTTCACTGACAAAAAACAATGAGCATTTGATCCACTTGAGAAGGAACAACTTCAGTTGTCAAGACTGGATGCTGACAGGTCACTGAGCACCATGAACCCTGAGTGTTCAAATTATTAGGATGTAAAGGCAGTGGGGGCGTGGCAGGAAGGTCATGGTCACGGCACCAGAACACTCAGGCTGTGACTTGGGACAAGTCGTTTGAGTTTTCTGGGCCTCCATTTCCTCACTTGTAAAGTAGGAAATATTGAGCATCTAGGTCTGTTCCAGCTCTCACCCTTCATTTTATTCAGACCTTTCACGGTACACAGCAAGTCACATCTGAACACTTTAATATAGGGACACTCCTTAAACTTGAATTATAAAGAGATGGCCCTAGTGGTAAAGAATCTGCCTACCAATGCAGAAGATGCAGGAGACACAGTTTGATCCCTGGGTCAGGAAGATCCTCTGGAGAAGGAAATGGCAGCCCACTCCAGTATCCTTGCCTGGAAAATTCCATGGACAGAGGAACCTGGTGGGCTACAGAAAAGAGTAGGACATGACTAAGTGACTGAGCACACACACAATTAAATCATGAGGATGGCAAGGTGTTGGCAGATAGATGGGTGCTTCAGAGGAAGGCAGATAGATGTCTACGAGTTTATGTGGGTTTGGTTTTTCAACATAGGAATCTCCAGTTAAGTCATGGTATGGACTTTATATTTGGGAAAACACAATTTAAAAGAGTTTATAAATATATCTTAAACTGCCTCAAATGGTCTAGATGTCTTCTACATTGACTGAAAACTGAAGTGAAGACAGGGAGCTAGAATAGAGTTTTGCCCATTGGGAGAACACATGGGCTGAGACTTTTAAGAAATGATCATTCATTCCACTTGATAAAAATGTGCTTATGAAGTCCTGTAAGGACCAGCAGGCTAGCAGGCACTCCTTGTGCCTCAAGGGTAAATATGAAGTAGCTCCTGGTCTCTGGGGGGGTTATTGTCAAATACAGAGAGAGGCACAGAAGCAGGCATAAACATGATCACATGTTGGTGCCTTGAAGAGAACAGGAAGCTGTGTCAGGGATGGTTTCACCAAGGGATCTTTGTGTGTCTGGGATATTAAACACTGGTAGGAAAAGAAATGGGTTAAAGGCACTGCTCAAAAAGAAAGTACAAAGTCAGAAAGACAAAGGTGGATTGGCATCAGTGTGGTTGTGATAGCTTAAGGTGAATGGTGTTGGATTCGTGATCTCCGAAGAAAAAGATTTAGCTTCCGGACCAGGGACCGGGCTTGAATACTCAGAGCTTTTGTGTGACCAAAGTTTTATTACAGTGAAAAAGGACAAAGAAAGCTTCTGACAAAGACATAGAAAGGGGATGGAGAGTGCCCCCATCACTAGTCTTATCAAGGCCTTATATACTTTTACCAGACCCACTCCCACAACATATATCTTAAATTAATAAGATTAGAACTTAGAAACCCCACTCCAGTACTCTTGCCTGGAAAATCCCATGGATGGAGGAGCCTGGTGGGCTATAGTCCATGGGGTCGCTAAGAGTCAGACACAACTGAGCGACTTCACTTTCACTTTTCACTTTCATGCATTGGAGAAGGAAATGGCAACCCACTGCAGTGTTCCTGCATTGAGAGTCCCAGGGAAGGGGGAGCCTGGTGGGCTGCCGTCTATGGGGTCGCACAGAGTCGGACATGACTGAAGCGACTTAGCAGCAGCAGCAGCAGCAGTAGGAGCAGCAGAACTTAGAATAGAAAGGTCTTACCAGACCCACTCCCATGTAAAATTAACAAGGTTAGTATCCATTGCTGTTAGATAATCTTTAGTATAGAGTTTAAGATGAGTTGTTTTGTTGTGTAATCATCATCTCTGGGCTTAAAGAAAAGCATGTCTTATGTGACTAAGACTGAAGAATGTAGAAAAAAAAGTTTGTCCTTTTCTCCTCCTCGGGAGCCCCAGACCCTTTTCTCCTCCTCAGAGACCCCAGACTTCTTATCAACCTACCTATGAATTGACTCTCTCAGTTGGCATAGTGAGCTCATAGGTGGACTGGTATTGGTTAAGAGTGCAGACAGATGTGACCATTCTGTGATCTGGCAGGCTAGAGATTTTGGGTTTTGTTGAGTGGGCAATAGAACATGGAAGATGGTTTTCCCCAAGGAAGTGATGTTCTGGAAGGAAGCTTGGTTCTGCCAGCTGCATGGAGAATGGATTGAAGCCGGTGGAAGCTGGTAACAGCTGGTCAAGTTAGAGATGGTAGCCTGTGTCCAAGAAGTGGGTCATAAAACTTAAACCAAGATCCTGAGCACTTAGAGTAGTTTCAGAGTAATGGAGCTGGGAGGGTCTGGGGACTCACTTGGGTTGAAAGAAACAGAGCAGGGTTGCAAAACTACTATTTATTTAAAAAAAAAAAAATTCCGTGGGCTAAGCCAACACTACAGCTCAGCTCTACCACGAGTGCTGCCTATTTTCAACAAGGAACCTTTGATTTTTTTTTTGTTTGTTTGTTTCATGGTATGTGAATATATGCTAATTCCCCTTTATCCAGGAGAAACTATCATAGAATTTTAAATTTAAGAGATTGCTGCGTTAGCAGCAGGCAGCAAAGATGCTGCCTAATTTGTTGACAGTAAAGTGGTATTCATAAGCCCCAGTCTTCAGAAACATCTGTTTGTTTAGTACCTCAAGAGCTGAGGAAGTTGAAAGCTTATCACACATTGTTGCTTCGTCTTGTGAACTGATTTGAGAATGTAGCTCTCAGCAAGATTTTATTGAAAAGATCTGCCCAAGGAATTGACTACCAGCTTTACTCCAAATTTAGCAATTAACCTTCTCTCTCCGATATGGAGATGATGGTCTCCACCTGTTGAGACGTGCTGTCATGTTGACATTCCACATTTAAAGGAAATAGTGCCAATCTGATATTTCCCTGATCATCCTATAGCCAAGACTCCATGCTCCCAATGCAGGGGGCCTGGATTTGATCCCTGGTCCGGGAAGTAGATTCCACATGCTACAGTGGAGATTCCACTTGCTGTAACTAAAGATCCTGCATGCCACAACTACGACCCAAGATAAAAATGAATAAATAAATGTTTAAAATCAATTTAAAAAATGTTTCATTCTGTTTTTAGGATTCTTGGGTTGCCTGTCATATCACACATGCCCCCGAAATACTAGAGCTGTAATTCTTTTCAATACTTGTATTTATCTGTTTGGCTCTGCTAAGTCTTCATTCCCGCATAGGCTTTTCTGTGCTTGTGGAGAGCAGGGGTTACTCTCTGGTTGTGGTGTGCTGTTTTGTTGTGGTGGGCGGGCTTCTGGTTGCAGTGGCTTTTCTTATTGCAGAGCATGGGTTCGAGGGCTTCAGTAGTTGCTTAATGTGGGCTCAACAGTTGCAGCTCCTGAGCTCCAGAGCACATGCTCAATAGTTGTGGTGCATGGGCTTAGTTGCTCCACAGCATATGCGGAGCATATGCAGATCTTCCCCGACCAGGGATTGAACCCATGACCCCTGCACTGGCAGGTGGATTCTTTACCACTGAGCCACCAGGGAAGCTCCTTAAGCTTTAATTTTTAGGAGGTGGTCCAGGTAGTGTTTGGGCTTCCCTGGTGGCTCAACTGATAAAGAATCCACCTGCAATGCAGGAGACCTTGCCTGGATCTCTGGATTGGGAAGATCCCTTGGAAAAGGGAAAGGCTACTCACTCCAGTATTCTGGCCTGGAGAATTCCATGGACTACAGTCCTTGGGGTCACAAAGAGTCAGACATGACTGAGTGACTTTCACTCATTCGCTCCAGGTAGTATTTAAGACAATGGAGTTTGGAACTGGTAGGTTTTGTATTTGAATCTCAGTTCTGCCTGTTGCTATGTGTGTGACCTTGAGAAATACCCTGGTCCTTTAGAAATTCCATTTATAATTATCTCACTTGTCATATGCACAAGTAGATAGGAAATGCCCTCATCTTCATTTTGTTGTACTTCAGTCTCTAAATCATGTCTGACTCTTTGCAACTCCATGGACTGCAGCACACCAGGCTTTCCTGTCCTTCACTATCTCCTGGAGTTTGCTCAAAATCATGTCCATTGAGTCAGGGATGCTATCCAGCCATCTCATCCTCTGTCACCTCCTTCTCCTCCAGCTCTTGATCTTTCCCAACATCAGGGTCTTTTCCAATGAGTCAGTTCTTCTCATCAGGTGGCCAAAGGATTGGAGCTTCAACTTCAGTGTCAGTACTTCCAATGAATATTCAGGGTTGATTTCCTTTAGGTTTGATCTCTTTGCTGTCCAAGGGACTCTCAAGAGTCTTGTACAGTACCACAGTTCAAAAGCATCAATTCTTTGGGGTTCAGCCATCTTTATGGTCCAACTCTCACATCTGTACATGACTACTGGAAAAACCATAGCTTTGACTATATGAACCTATGTCAGCAAAGTGATGTCTCTGCTTTTTATACACTGTCTAGGTTTGTCATAGCTTTTCTTCCAAGAAGCAGGTGTCTTTTAATTTCATGGCTGCGGTCATCATCCAGAGTGATTTTGAAGCCCAGGAAAATAAAGTCTATCACTGTTTCCATTTTTTCCTCATCCATTTGCCATGAAGTGATGGGACTGGATGCCATGATCTTAGTTATTTGAGTTTTAAGCTAGCTTTTCCACTGTATTTTTGGAATTGTTAGGATTTTTTTAAAGCCTTGTTGCACTGTGGGGGGATTGTGGAAGCTAGTGGCCTTCCTCTGGGACTTGTGTCTAAAAGCTGAAGTCTGCCAATCTTGTTCCCAAATCAGAGAAGCATTGCCCAGAACCATGTGGGTGGGTCGCTAGGGTAAACAAAGCAAGGAAAAATCTATAAGAACACGGGTTTGTGAAGTCCTCTGTTATGACGGGAAGGAGTCCAAGGTCTCATCCATCCACTCATCCTTTCATTCCTTTGTTCAGTACATATAGATCATGGCTCTACTACATGTCACAGTGTAACAGACACTGGGAGCATAGCTCTAGGTGAGAAGAGCACACTACCTGCCCTCAAGTAACCTAGTCTTCATGCTGCCTTAAGGGTGTTACTTTACTTAGTAAGGATAATAGCAAGAGCTTGCTCTGCTTTCCTTATTGTAACAAAATGTCTATCAAGCTAAACTTCACGTGTGTGATCAACCACTTAATATGGAGATAATACAGCAAAGCAAGAATGAAACTCAAGAGCGAATTAAATTAGCTCAACTCTATTTAAACTGCCTTTTGGGGTACAGATACAGAGATTATTTTAAGCTTGAACCTGACCATTTCAAACACTTATTGTATTTGGCTAATGAACTAGCATTCCAGAGGAAGAAAATTCATCAGAACTTAAGTATCCTGTGCCACTCCTGGGGTCAGAACAAAGAGTAATAAACTAATGAAGAAACAAAGCTCCATAGAATATTTGAAAGTTTTTAGGGAAATATTAAAAACCTCAAAATAAGAAAATTTTAGAAAGTAAAACATAAAGAAACTGGCAACATTTCTGCCAGGGGATTGAATTCATCATTTTTCACTGAAGATTTAACTTGCATCATTATTCCCAGAGAGAATTCTTCCATGTTAAGTCAGAAAATCACAAAACCAAATAAAACTCTGAGATGCTAATTGAATACAATGATAAAATAAGATACTTCCAAATAAAAGTATTCTATTAAAATGGACTAATAGCTTATTTTTTAAATGTTATCATTTCCTCAAAGGGCTTTAGTTATGCAGTGATTTTTTGAGATTATATTGTACAAATGATTTTTAGAAACAAATTTTATATTAAGAGAGTGGCACATATATAGAAAATTGCAATATATGATGTATATGATGGAGAATATATAACATGCTTATATGGATGTTTAAAAAAATGCCCTAGATTTACTGAAAAATAGAATTTGACCAATGATTGTTTGAGGCACTTCTCTGTCTTTCTTAAATTGCCTCCTCAGCATTTCAGAGATAAACCCTTGGCTGACTTTTATGTTCATTCATTCCATTGGAATTTGTTGCATTTTCCCACATGCAAACATCCAGATATGCAAAATATTATTTAGTTCACCTGTTTTTGAATCTTACATAATTATGCTACCTATTCTTTGCAACTTGCTTTTGTTTTTCACCCAACTGCCTGTTTTGCAGATGTATTCATGGTGACATGGATGCTTGTAGTTCAGGCTTTTGTTGTTTTGTTTTTCACAGATGCCTCCTAGTTCGTCATCTGATTATGTGAGTTTTTCCTTTCTCCTGAGAAGAGTATTTGCAAAGTTTGCAGGTTTCTCTTTGGGAACATATGGCTTGGGACCTGGGTGCGTGGGACTTCTGGTGTATGTGTGCTTGTGTTTCTCTTGGGCATGCACAGCATTGGCAGCCTTGTAGGATTTGAACTTCTTCAACTTCCTTCATAAAGTCCATGAGCTTTCAGAAGAAACTGTACAGGTTTATATCCCCATCAGCAATGATTAAGCCATTGCTCCATATACTCAGCGAAACTAGCTGCTTTCCAAATTTTATTGGCACTGTTGTTGCAAATCTGGTAGCTTTGAAGTTTGCATCTCCCTACCTTCTGCTCTGTAGAAGTTTTCACATATTTATTAGACATTTGTTTTGTTTTGTTTTGTTTTTTCCTGTGCTGGGTCATTGTTGCTACTCAAGCTTTCTCTAGTTGCAAAGAGTGGGGCTACCCTTCACTGCGGTGCTTGGTCTTCCCATTGCAGCGGCTTCCCTTGTTGAGGAGCACAGGCTCTGGGTGTGAGGGCCACAGTACTTGCAGCACGTGGGCCCAGTAGTTGCGGCTCGTGGGCTTATAGATCACGACGGTGTGATCACCCACCTAGAGCCAGACATCCTGGAATGTGAAGTCAATGTGAAGTCAAGTCCTAATATGCATTTGGATTCCTATGCCCTGAGAAAGGTTATTGTAGTCCAATAATAAAATCAATTTAGTTTAGGTGTCGTATCCAAATGTCCCTTTATCAAAGATAAGGAAACTGTTTCCTGCCCCTTATGTATACCCTTTTATAGAAAAGTGCAGGTGTGTTTGTGATTCTCTAGGGCTAGGAGCTTAGTTATGTTTTTTCCCTCATCCCTAAGCTCTTATCGTTAAGTTTCAGTCCCTAAGTTTAATTTGGAAAATGGGTTCTCTGACTAGAGGAAATAAAAGGAACAGAAATGACAAGAGTTTCTTAACAGTTGCAGTAGTTGCAGCACGTGGGCTCAGTAGTTGTGGCCCATGGGAATCGAACACTGTCCCCTGCGTTGGCCGGCAGACTCTCATCCACTGCACCACCAGGAAAGTCCTGTGCTTCAGTTAAATGCCTATGCGTGTCTTTTACCCATGTTTTGAGTCCTGGTTTTCTTTTTTCTTAGTCATTTTAATTCTCAGTGTGTTCAGACACTCATCTTCTTAGTTAAGTGTGTTTACCACCGTGCTCTTCCGGTTTGAGCTGTTCACCTTCCTCTGATGTACAGAGGGGCTGACTTTAGTTTTGTTAGGCTGATCAGTCTGTTTTTAGGACTTATGCTTTGGGGAATCTTGTAAGAAATCTTAACTACTACAATAGCGTGAAAACAATTTCCTAAGTCTTCTTTTAATAGTTGTAGAATCATGCTGTTATTTTTTTTTTCCTTTTTCTTTTTTTTAGCTGTGCCTTGTGGCTTGTGGGATCTCAGTTTCCCACCCAGAGATTGAACCTAGGCCACTGGAGGTGAAAGCCTGGAATCCTAACCACTAGATTACCGGGGAACTTCCTATACTTTTTTATATTAAAGTCTTTAATTCACTTGTCATTGATTTTTCTTTTCTTTTCATTTGGTATGCAAAACGTAGAGATTTATGTTTTTTTCAGGGTAAATGATTGCCTTAATACCTACTATCTAGTAGACTGTCATGAGCTTACAATGCTCTTAAAACGGCTCTGTCATGTGTCAGATTTTCACCTATGTGTGATCTACTTCTGGGAAATTGGAGGAAATTGTAGCTTTGTTATTTCAGTCTTCCTATTCATGAGCTTGACGTCGATTTATTTCGTATAAGATCTTTCAATGAAGTTTATATATTTCTTCTTAAAAGCTTCACATTCTTTGTTCCATTTATGCTTAGGCTCCTTATAGTTTTTGTTGTGCTTGGAAATGTTGCCTTTGTTATAAGGTGCATCTATGAAGAGCTGCTTTTTTATGTAGAAATGCAGCTGCTTTTTAGGTGTTGGTCTGATATCAAGCAAACTTGCTAAAACCTCTTTAAATATTTCTGTAATGAGTTTGTAGATTCCTTCAGGGTTTTATGTAAGAGATCTGTGAAGATAACTGCATTCAGTTTTCTTATAAAATGTTTTAGCTCTCATTTCATTTTGTTTTCTTTCTGTATTGGTACGAGATGGGGAAGACCAAGCCACTTTTTAATTGATGGATTTCCTTTATCATTACAAGAATTGCTGCATGTTGTTTTTTTAAAATGACATCTTTATTGGTATATAATTCATATATCATTCAATTCATTTAAAACGTAAAGTTCCTGGTTCTTAGTATATGCATAGGATTTTGCGATCATTACCACAGTCAGTTTAGAACATTTTCACCTCCCCACAAAAGAAGCCTGGTACCCGTCCTGGCCCCATAGATTTATCTTTTCTAGACATTTTGTTCTGTGCTGTGCTTAGTCTCTCAGTTGTGTCCGACTCTTGCGACCCCACAGACTGTAGCCCGCCAGGCCCATGAAATTCTCCAGGCAAGAATTCTGGAGTGGGTTGCCATTTTTTCTCCAGGAGATCCTCCCAACCCAGGGATTGAACCCAGGTGTCCGGCATTGCAAGCGAATTCTTTACCAGTTGAGCTATCAGGGAAGTGCTCTAGACATTTTACATAAATGGTATCCTACAACAGGAGGTCTTTTGTGATTGGCGCTTGGACTTGGCATAGTGTTTTCACAGTTCATCCATGTTGTGTGCCATGTATCTGCATGTCATTCCTTTTTGTTGCCAATAGTATTCACCTTATCCCATAATCAGATGTTGGAAGTTTAGACTGTTTCCAATTTTTGGATACTATGGCTCTGCTGCTGTGAACACTCATGTGCACATTATTATGTGTGCACATGATTTCATTTCTCTTGGGTGTATAGCTATAGGTGGAATCGTTGGGTCATGCTATGTCAATGTAATTTTTAAGAAAAATAGAATTATTTTACCTAGTTAAGGGCATTCCTTTTCCTAATTTGCATAGTGTTTTATCATAAAGAGTTATTAAAATTTAATAGTTACAGATATCAGTAGCTCATTCATTTTTGTTGCCAAGTAGTATTCTATTTTATCAGTGTAGCACAAATTGTGTATTCATTTGCCTCTTGATAGGCATTTGGGTTGCTTATAGTTTTGTGCGTTTACTAATGAAGTTGCTATGAACAAGTCTTATATGCAAGTCTTTGTATAAATATACTTTTTTTTTATTCAGGTAAGTATATGCATGCAGAATGGCTACCCATATGGCAGGTGCATGTTTATCTTCTCAGGAGAATGCCACTTTTACCCAAAGTAATTGTACCATCTCCAATCCTATCAGCAGCCTATGACAGTTATTAAAATATTTATAATATTTCAAATCCTGAAAGATGATGCTGTGAAAGTGCTGCACTCAATATGCCAGCAAATTTGGGAAACTCGGCAGTGGCCACAGGACCAGAAAAGGTCAGTTTTCATTCCAATCCCAAAGAAAGGCAGTGCCAAACAATGCTCAAACTACCACACAGTTGCACTCATCTCACATG
The DNA here is from genome assembly GCF_027580195.1 of Bos mutus. Classification (NCBI taxonomy): domain Eukaryota; kingdom Metazoa; phylum Chordata; class Mammalia; order Artiodactyla; family Bovidae; genus Bos; species Bos mutus. Next base: position 61,466,512 of record NC_091636.1, read on the forward strand.
CTAGTAAAGTAATGCTCAAAATTCTCCAAGCCAGGCTTCAGCAATATGTGAACCGTGAACTTCCAGATGTTCAAGCTGGTTTTAGAAAAGGCAGAGGAGTCAGAGACCAAATTGCCAACATCCTCTGGATCATCGAAAAAGCAAGAGAGTTCAAAAAAAACATCTATTTCTGCTTTATGGACTATGCCAAAACCTTTGACTGTGTGGATCACAATAAACTGTGGAAAATTCTGAAAGAGATGGGAATACCAGACCACTTGACCTGCCTCTTGAGAAACCTATATGCAGGTCAGGAAGCAACAGTTAGAACTGGACATGGAACAACAGACTGGTTCCAAATAGGAAAAGAGTACGTCAAGGCTGTATATTGTCACCCTGCTTATTTAACTTCTATGCAGAGTACATCATGAGAAATGCTGGGCTGGAAGAAGCACAAGCTGGACTCAAGATTGCCGGGAGAAATATCAATAACCGCAGATATGCAGATGACACCACCCTTATGGCAGAAAGTGAAGAAGAACTAAAAAGCCTCTTGATGAAGGTGAAAGAGGAGAGTGAAGAATTTGGCTTAAAACTCAACATTCAGAAAACGAAGATCATGGCATCTGGTCCCATCACTTCATGGGAAATAGATGGGGAAACAGTGGAAAGAGTGTCAGACTTTATTTTTTTGCGCTCCAAAATCACTGCAGATGGTGACTGCAGCCATGAAATTAAAAGACACTTACACCTTGGAAGGAAAGTTATGTCCAATCTCGATAGCATATTGAAAAGCAGAGACATTACTTTGCCAACAAAGGTCCATCTAGTCAAGGCTATGGTTTTTCCAGTGGTCATGTATGGATGTGAGAGTTGGACTGTGAAGAAAGCTGAGTGCCAAAGAATTGATGCTTTTGAATTGTGGTGTTGGAGAATACTCTTGAGAGTCCCTTGGACTGCAAGGAGATCCAACCAGTCCATTCTGAAGGAGATCAGCCCTGGGATTTCTTTGGAAGGAATGATGCTAAAGCTGAAACTGCAGTACTTTGGCCACCTCATGCGAAGAGTTGACTCATTGGAAAAGACTCTGATGCTGAGAGGGATGGGGGGCAGGAGGAAAAGGGGACGACAGAGGATGAGATGGCTGGATGGCATCACTGACTTGATGGATATGGGTCTGAGTAAACTCCGGGAGCTGGTGATGGACAGGGAGGCCTGGCGTGCTGCGATTCATGGGGTCTCAAAGAGTTGGACACGACTGAGCGACTGAACTGAACTGAACTGAATATGCTAATTTGTATTTTTCATTTCTCTAATTTCAAGTTGTTCTTATTGACGTTTACTTTGGAATGTTGGATAATCACTTATAAGTTTTAATTTCAAAGTGCCCTTTATATCTTTAAACCTATTAAATATATGTATATATATATTTCATATTCTGATTCTGATAATTCCATTGTCTTCAATCTTTGTGGGGTTTGTTCTTCTGTTTATTGCGTCTAGTTAGTCTTGCTCAGGAGAAGGAAATGGCAGCCCACTCCAGTGTGCTTGCCTGGAGAGCCCCAGGGACGGGGAGCCTGGTGGGCTGCCGTCTGTGGGGTCGCACGGAGTCGGACACGGCTGAAGCGACTCAGCAGCAGCAGCAGCGGCCTTGCTCATCGGGACTAACTGACTCCTGCATTTGTGTTTTCTTGTGACAGGTTCATGTTCCTAGGAGCTTATGCGTGGGAATTATATGAGTCCAAATTTAAAGAGTGGTCTTCCAAGTGAGATGTGTCATTTCCCCTGCTAAGCAAGAGAAAACCTGGTGACTTAAAACCACTTTAAACTATTATTTGCCTGAATTTGAAGAGACCATCACAAGTAGTATAAACATACCATTAATCACAATTGAGTAATGAGTTCTCTGTTTTATGATATCTATGATTCTCTGATAAAAGGTGCACATCATACTTGTTTTAATTGCTCCAGTACCTATTGTGGCTTTAATCAGAAGTTGTTGACATCATCTACCTTTTGATCAATAAATGAATAAATAGAACACAGCAAAGTAAAACAAATCAAGGAAAGACAACAATACACCTCCAAAGTGTTTACTTGTTGCAAACATGAATTATACAATATTGGTAACATAGGGCTGGATTTATTTGTAAGTATTCAGTTAAAAGAAGTACCTCTGCCCTGAACCTCACCTTCCTTATATCACAGAATGCCTATATATGTGGAGAACACTTACTTTGAGTGAAAAGCGCATCTATTATCTTTCTGATAGATTCCTATTATATATCAACGTAAGGAAGCATTTTTTAAATCTCTGGATTTTTTTTTTTAAGTTTTTGGTTGTGCTGGATCTTTGTTGCTGCACAGACTTTCTCTAGGTGTGATGAACAAGGTCTACTCTCTAGCTGTGGTGAGCAGGCTTCTCACTGCGGTGGTTTCTCTTATTGCAGAGCACTGGTTCTAGACTGTGGGCTCAGTAGTTGTGTTCCAGGCACCCAGCAACTACATGGCATTTGGGATCTTCCTAGACCAGGGATTGAACCCCTGTCCCCTGTATTGCAAGGCAGGCTCCTAGCCACTGGACCACCAGGAAAGCCCTAAAGAAGCATTTTTATGAGCATGGAATATCTGATGACTTAACCTACATAGAAACCTCCATAGAAAGTTCTAAGACGTTCCCACCTGTTTTGGCTGGCCCTGTGAATAGTTTTCAAAGTTAGACCTGAAAAGAATTAAGTGATTTGACTGCAGATGTTTGAGCAGCCCCACAGGCAAAAGTAGATTTTGCTTACCTGAAATACCTGTTTGTAGCCTCAGAGCACAGGTAGATGAGGTGTACACGTGTTTATCCAAGTTGCACAGATGCCAGACAATTACATTTCTTGCATAGCCTGAGATTTTAATGTGAAAATCCAATGTCAAGGAATAAGAAAACTGGAATCCAGAAATAAAGGATAGAGAGAGCCTGTTTCCAACCTCAATTTCCCATTGCTGTGGGGTTTGCAGAATTCACATAAATCAGAGGTCAGGTGATGCATTTTTAAGGCTTTGTCATTTTCCAGAAGCGGTATGGGCTTTGATCCACACGCAAAGGGTGAAAATGGAAGCCGCTGTTGTCTGTCTGTTTATTCAGAAATTGCCTAAGAATTCTGTAGTGACCTTGTCATTTATTTCAAAAGTGTAGCTATAATAACTTGGCTGGGTTATAGACCTTCTTAAGTTTATTTGTAAGCATGTAATCCTTTCACCAGCTCTCCATTATTTAAAGAAGATAATATAGCAAGAGCATTTTTAAATGGTAAAGTCCAATATAAATGAAAGCTGTTAGGGATAGTTATATTTTGCATTACTAACTGCTGTATAACCCCAATTTATGTTGGCAGTGGTAGTCATCAAATTTGTTTATTTTAGAACTACAGTCAATACTCAGAACTCTCATTTTGAGAAATTACTCAGAACCTAACCAGAAAAGTCCAGAATGTTAGAGGACATTTGAGATAATGGGTCAGTGAAGTCATTCTTTACAATTACACAGGTTTACTTTTCCCTTAGTAAAAGGTTGCTTTCACCACACAGTAGGATTCTGCAGCATGATATGGGTAAGGGGTTAGAATTTGACACAATTTGTTACTGATTATGAGTATTTACAGATTCCAAGATATAAGAATATTCTCTCAGGTTACCTCTGAAGCAGCTCCTCACAGCTCATGCTCTTGGCTGATACAACCATTTAGGTTGTAAAAAAGCATTCTCAAAACGGGGTGGGGACAATGAAGTCCCCAAGGGGGCAGAAATTGATTTTTTTGGGAGAGGGAGGTAAACCTTAGATATTTTAGTGGTTTGTGGTCTTCCAAAGGCCATAGTATGTAAACAGATATATGATATAAAACTGTATGAGTGGGAGTGATTTGAGAAAAAGTCTAAACACTCCATAAGGACCCAATAATTAAAAAAAAAAAAAAAAAAACAGAAAAATATGATACATGAGGATTTGGAGATTTGTCTCATATAAAATTCCACTGCTGGACCTGATATGCATTTGGATTCCGATGCCTTGAGAAAGGTTATTATAGTCAAATAATAAAATAAATTTAGTTTAGGTGTCATATCCAAATGTCCCTTTATCAAAGATAAGGAAACTATTTCCTGCCCCTTATGTATACCCTTTTATAGAAAAATGCAGGCGTGTTTGTAATTCTCTAGGGCTAGAAGCTTCGTTATGTTTTTTCCCTGATCCCTAAGCTCTTGTCGTTAAGTTTCAGTCCCTAAGTTTAATTTGGAAAATGGGTTCTCTGACTAGAGGAAATAAAAGGAACAGAAATGACAATACTTTCTTAATTGGGCGTGACAACTTTGGAAAAGAACTTTGACTTTGAATGGCTTTTTCTTTGTCTGTTTACAGTTATCCCAGAAAACTACCATGACCAAACTACCATGAGGAATGGTTGTGTGGTCCGAGTGTGTTTTACATTAGAATTCTCAAGCCTGATTGTGCTTTGAGCTTCACCTGGAAGATACCTTGGCCTCAGTCTCAGGGAGACTCATTTCTCTAGTCTATGTAAGAGCCTAGAAATCCAGAACTTTTAAGTTGCCCCAGCTGATACCCCATGAGCAGATGGGGTATCAGCCTGCACTCTGAGCTCTGAAACAACCTCTGTCCTTCATTGATGATGTCCACTGTTGACCCATGAGACTCTGAATCACGCCAGCAGCTTCTTAGTTTGCAGTCTAGCCTTCAGTATTCCTAAATCTATAGGGGACTAGTTTGCAGAATTTGTCATTTTGAAATAAAATTAATGATGGTTGGTATCCACTGAACCCTTGCCTATTTTAAGCATTTTTTGAGAAGTTAACTTATTTAATTCCCCAGTGTATTTACTTCTTGTAGGAAAGTATAAAGGATTATTATTTCCATTTTTGGCAGAGGTAAACCAGTAGGAAAGAATTATGTTGGCATTTAAACATGGGCATTATGACTGCAGGCCTGGTCATAACCATTTTCTCTCTTCCTCTGAGATTTCCTTTGGGTCTTGCAAAGAACTGTTAAGCACATGCTTAAGAGGAGCAATGGGATCTGTAACATGCAAAGGTGAACAGCAGAGGCACAGCTTTCAAGTGGAGCCCTGCTTCACAGCCCAGTGTTGAGGTATGCATCACAAAGGGCTGTACTGAAAACGGAAAAGTTCCCCAAAGAGGGACTTTCCAGGAGGGAGAGATTTCTTGCAATTGAAGTGAGCATCAAGACAGGAAATTTTGAATGTAGCTCATTTGAAATTGGAGTCATGTTATATAAGGTGCTGTAGATTTGTAGAAGTATTTGATCAAACATATGAGATTGCCGATATGAGGCCCCTTGATCCACAGCCATGGCAATTTCATATGGTTCAGCCTCTGAGAGAGGGTGATTTTGATAAAGAGACTAGCAAGGAACAGTGCCATGAGAATCCCTGTAGACACCAACCAGATAGCATCATCTTAAAGAAGGGCTGAGATGTCTGCTGGCTATTGGTGTCATTCATGGCTTGCTAATTACATCAGTGTTACATCCAGGCAAGTCTTGCACTTGAATGACTTGCTCAGATCAGATCAGTCGCTCAGTTGTGTCTGACTCTTTTCGACCCCATGAATTGCAGCATGCCAGGCCTCCCTGTCCATCACCAACTCCCGGAGTTTACTCAGACTCACATCCATCAAGTCAGTGATGCCATCCAGCCATCTCATCCTCTGTTGTCCCCTTTTCCTCTTGCCCTCAATCCTTCCCAGCATCAGAGTCTTTTCCAACGAGTCAACTCTTCACATGAGGTGGCCAAAGTACTGCAGTTTCAGCTTTAGCATCATTCCTTCCAAAGAAATCCCAGTGCTGATCTCCTTCAGAATGGACTGGTTGGATCTCCTTGCAGTCCAAGGGACTCTCAAGAGTCTTCTCCAACACCACAGTTCAAAAGCATCAATTCTTCGGCGCTCAGCCTTCTTCACAGTCCAACTCTCACATCCATACATGACCACAGGAAAAACCATAGCCTTGACTAGACAAACCTTTGTTGGCAAAGTAATGTCTCTGCTTTTGAATATGCTATCTAGGTTAGTCATAACTTTCCTTCCAAGGAGTAAGCATCTTTTAATTTCATGGCTGCAGTTACCATCTGCAGTGATTTTGGAGCCCAGAAAAATAAAGATGACTTGCTCATCCAGACCACAAACCTGTACTGATGGTCCCCCAAATACCAACAGTACAGAATGACTCAGAAGTCACTAAACCCTTGTAATTTACAAGTTAAAATAGGTGAAGAGAGTTACAGTCAATGCTTCTTTAAGGCTGAGAGTTCTCAAGACTTAATAAAACTGAACCAACAAAACAAACCATTGGCTGGGCCCTGGGCCGTGAAGGTGGGTGAATTCTTTCCCAAGACAGCAGTCCCCAGGAAAGAATAAGAACTCAAAAGTGGGTATACTCTGCAGTCAACCAGGTAACTTCCAAGTCAAAGAATAGTCTTCACATGCATGCAGTGTTTGATGAATCTTGTACCTCACATCTACTGGGGGTGTACCTTGATCATGACCTTGACATTTCCACCTTGTATCCTCCCCAGAGTCTGAACATAGGGCACCAAGGAACATTGTACACTTCTAAGATAAATCGTGTTGAAGTATACACTGTGCCTCTAGGAAGCAACAGTTAATAGCATAAGTAATTACGTTAATTAATCATAACAATAACTTAGGGATTTTTTAAAAAACTGAGAGTATATACATGCTGTTGTTGTTGTTTAGTCACCAAGTCATGTCTGACTCTTCGTGACCCCATGGAATGCAGCATACCAGGCTTTTCTGTCCGTCACCATCTCCCAGAGTTTACCTAAATTCATGTCCATTGAATCGGTGATGCCATTCCAACCATCTCATCATCTTTTTCCCTCTTCTCCTTCTGCCTTCAATCTTTGCCAGCATCAGAGTCTTTTCTAGTGAATGTACCTGCTACACATCATTTTAATAAGAAATATCTATGGGTTTTGTTGATTCCAGTTAATTCTTATTATAGGCAGCCAGGTGAAAAATCTTACTAGTCTACTGGAACACTATTAAGAATTGTTTATGAGAACTTTGTCATTAAAAGTAATAGCCTGTGACTTGTTGGAGAGCTCTACAAAACAGGATGCATCGGCCTAAGTGCTCCCAGCCAGTCTGATTAGGAAAGAGCTCTTCAAAAAAGTAACTAAAAAGACACCAAGAAATAGATAACTGACATGTCTCTTCATTAAGCACCTATATCTCAAGTAGAAAGCCACTGAGTACTGATAGAATATATAAAATGAAATTGCTCAACTGACATGTTACTGGATTTCTTAGCATCCAGACAGTGTTACAAAAATAGCCGAAGCAGCAACATTAACAGAAGCAATTAATCTTTTAAATGAAGATGAGGAAAAACTAATGTAATAAATCTCTTTGCCCTATTTATACAGAATTCTTCACGTGGATATGCTAAGAATACTGTTAAAGAGAGTGGCCATTGGTTAAATGAGCAAACTGTTAACACTGATAAGAGTGCTGAGATGAGTGTAAGTTATAGCTGGGCTTCCTTTGCAGGAGCAGTGCTTGTTGATGGAAACTTATTACACAATCAGCATAGATGTGTCTGCTTTGCTGGGTGTCCTGCAGAGATACATGCAGTTTTCTTTCTTTCCCCAAACATTTCTGTTTGATGAAAATCCTGACTTCTAAACTATTTCATTATAATTAGACATTGAGTTTATCTAATTCTTGTGGGATTCAAGGCTATGGTCAGTCTTCCAGTCTCAGGGAAGGAATTGGTTTATGGACACCCTACTACTTGGCTGTTTGAAACAAACCAGTGTGAGCCTGGATGGATCTCCTGTTCCAAAACCGTGCTCACACAGGAAAACTTTCTTCAGATTCAGTTCATGGTGAGTCCAACAACTGGCAGGTAGGCTCTGGTGTGGCTTCAGGATATTTTAGGAACATTGTTGGTGACGATAGAGAGTCTTTGTTATTGTTGTTGTTTACTTGCTAAATTGTGACACTTTTGCGACCCTGTGGACTGCAGCCCACTGGGCTCCTCTGTCCATGGAATCTCTCAGGCAAGAAAACTGGAGTAGTTTGCCATTTCCTTCTCCAGGGCATCTTCCTGACACAAAGATCGAACACTAGTCTCCGGCGTTGGCAGGTGGATTCTTTGGCACTGAGCTCACAGGGTAGCCCACAGAGAGTCTTAAATTGGTAATAAATGAGATCAAAAGTAGCACTTGTGATTCCACACTCAATACCACTATTTTGCAGGAGAATGGAGAAAGATTTATAAAGGTTTTATGAATATATATTTAGATGGTTTGCTTTTACTTTATTTTGGTGTAGGATATGAAGATAAGCTTTTCATAATTTTATTTACTAAAAATTAGGTTTTTAATATATGCTCCACCTTTCTTCTTGCTCTTGGGAAGAATGCGGTCCTGTATCCCCACTACAAGAGTCCTGATTCCCCCAGCCTAAGTGAGACTATCCTTATCATTTGGTCATTGCCTTTCTTTTCCATGTCAAAACAGAATGAAAGGGAAATAGCATTTTTAAGGTAAGTCCTTGGAAGGAAAGTTATGACCAACCCAGATAGCATATTCAAAAGCAGAGACAGTACTTTGCCAATGAGGTCCATCTAGTCAAGGCTATTGTTTTTCCTGTGGTCATGTATGGATGTGAGAGTTGGACTGTGAAGAAAGCTGAGTGCTGAAGAATTAATGCTTTTGAACTGTGGTGTTGGAGAAGACTCTTGAGAGTGCCTTGGACTACAAGGAGATCCAACCAGTCCATTCTGAAGGAGATCAGCCCTGGGATTTCTTTGGAAGGAAAGTTGCTAAAGCTGAAACTGCAGTACTTTAGCCACCTCATGTGAAGAGTTGACTCGTTGGAAAAGACTCTGATGCTGGGAGGGATTGGGGGCAGGAGGAGAAGGGGACGACAGAGGATGAGATGGCGGGATGGCATCACTGACTCGATGGATGTGAGTCTGAGTGAACTCCGGGAGCTGGTGATGGACAGGGAGGCCTGGCGTGCTGCGATTCATGGGGTCGCAAAGAGTCGGACACGACTGAGTGACTGAACTGAACTGAACTGATTAACTCTCTGTCTATAAGATACTAATGCCCAACTCAAAATGAATCATTAAGCATCATTTATCATTTCAAACATGACTTAGCAGCTGAACAACAAATCACTTAATATCTGAGAATTAATGGATTTCACAACTATGAGTGGTACGTGTGCATAAGTTCTATTCAGTCCCATAAAGTTGGGACTGATTTGATTTGATTAAAATAGATTAAAGTAAAGTTTGATTAAAACAGAGTTTTCAGTACCAGTATTTGCTCTTAATTTTATCTAGCATTCTATTATAACAAAAAGGAAAATTTTAACATTATATCTTAGGTATTTAGTTATTCATCTGAGGACTAATTTTGTCTCAGAAGACCTAATATTCTAGAGATTATTAATGCTAAAGATACTTGGGTCACCTCTAGGTAGAGTGTTATAGCTGTTAACTAACTTTCTCCTCACCTCAAATTAAACCTTAAAAAAAAACTGAAAAGCCATTGGGAATTCATATCTATAAAAAGGGTCATCAGAATATTCTGCCTTTATCCCACTGTTTCCAAACTTAAAAGTGCGTAGGAATGACCAGGAGGCTTATTAAATACTAATTGCTGCCCCCTTCTTTTTTGATTCAGTTGGTCTTGGATCAGGTCCAAGAGCTTGTATTTTCGAGTTTCCAGCTGATGATGATGTCGTGGGTCTGAGAACCATATTTTGAGAATCACTGCTGTCGCCTATTAAATGCATTTGGGTGTAAGAAATGCCATATTTATTATTTACTGTGAATCAAGGGCTCTTGTAAGCCCTCAGCATACAGAATTGCATTTAATTCTTACAACAAGTCCATGAGGGAGGTTCTGGGCTTAGCTCTGTTTCATAGATTGGGATAAAAGGTCATTAGGGTTAAAGATACTTTCTTTCCTAAGTCAGCTAACTGGTAAATGGCAGGTCTGAGATTTGAGCTCAGTAATGAAGGTCCAGAGTTCATGCTTGTAACACCAGAAGAAAATGACCTTTATAGGTCAACCCTTTTGCATATTTTACTAATTGTATAATTTTCTCACTGCATAATTTTCATAGACCACCAATTTCATTTTTTTCTACGATGTGTCAAGCATGGCAATGCCATACTTTTGGATACTATTCTGTGATTTTACAGATACAGCAATGCTTTTCCTTTCCCTTCAGTCTATAAATACTCAAGAAATAGGGAAGAAAGCTGCCTCTTACAAGATTACACTTGTTAAAAATGCTCGTGTCCTAATGGAGAGTAATGAAAGCAGGGCAAGATTTCATACTCATCATGATGCTACTTATGGGGGGAAATTCTGTACAGGAAACAAACAAATATAAGAAGAAAATGCACCATAATCCTAAGACATACACAGGATAGTGTTGTATGTTATTTGGGGTATTTGAATTCTGTCATTTCATGACAAAGAAATATAGTCAAGGAGATTGAGAAAGTGTATTTTTTGTATGTTTTTTAAATTAATTTATTTAATTTAAACCTCAGATGGTACCCAGTCATGGTTTGGGGATGTAATGAAAGATCAGAAAGGAGATTCACAAGTGTGTTCCTCTTTCGTGTAGGCCGAATTTCTAGACTGCTCTAGATTGTTCCTCATAAGAAGTAGGTTGACCGGGGGGAGGCATCCCCCTCACATTTCCCCAGCAGTATCTTCAAGTGATGTTCAACTGGTCAGCTTCCTTCCTTCAAGGATGCCCTAAAAATTCTGGTCTTCACTTTCTAGTAAGATCAGTCTGAGCCACAGGGCCTCTGATATCATCATCTCTTTCCTTTTTTCTTTTTTTTTTCAATTTTTTTTGGGGGGGGATCTTAATCCCTCAACCAGGGACTGAACCTGCGCCCCCTGAGATGGAAACACTCTATCAGGAAAGTTCCCTCTGGCACCATTTCTGATCCTTGTCAGAATTAACAGTCTTTCTAGTTTTTGCTCTTAGCTGTCACCTTAATGAAACCTCAAAGCCTAATTCATACTAACATGATATTGGCTGATAATAAGCAAACGTACCTCTTCCATGCACATTTGTTTCTTAAATGTTAGAGCAGAAATATTCTTGGGAGAGGCACAGCTGAGTAAAGTGGCCACACCTTATTGAAGAGGGGCATAGATAGGGAGATACTTAGACGTTTGTGAACTCCTTGATCATCAGTTTTCTTGTCTGCCAAAGGGGCAGTAATAGGAGCATCACTCACAGAGTCATTGGGAAGATTACATTCTAAATGTTTATATAGCTTCTAGGAGAGTCCGTGTCGCCACCACTGTCGTCATCACTGTCATTGTCATGTTTATTAATAAGGGACCAGTCTAACTCGGGGAAGTTGCAAGGTTGAGTTTAGGGCAAGAAGACATAAAAACTGCTTCTTAAGAATGTTCTGGGAAGTTCCCTGGTGGTCCAATGGTTAGGACTGGTTACTGTCACTGCCAGGGCCTGGGTTTGATTCCTGATAGGAGGACTAAGATTTCAAACACCACATATCTCAGCCCAAACAAAAACGTTCTGTGTTTCAAGTTGGCAACAGTAAGTCCCTTATAGCAAATGCAGTTGGGCAACCTGTCTTGTTTCCGTTTTTCCTGCCCCGCCTCTTCAGCAGCAAATACAGGGGGAAAGATGCACTAGAACTCGATGTTCTCACAAGTTTGTGTGGCTTTTAAATAATGACTTATTGAACTGAAAAAATTGTATCTTTAAAAAAAAAAAAAGAAAAAGAAAAAAAATAAATTAATTAATTTATTTTAATTAGAGAATAATTACTTTACAATACTGTGATGGTTTGGGCCATACATCAACATAAATCAGCCACTGGTATACATGTGTACCCCTCAGACGGTAAAGAATCTGCCTGCAACGCAGGAGACCTGGGTTCGATCCCTGGGTTGAGAAGATCCCCTGGAGAAGGGAATGGCTACCCACACCAGTATTCTTGCCCGGAGAATTCCATGGACAGAGGGGCCTAGTGGGCTACAAGTCCACAGGGTCACAAAGAGTTGGAGATGACGAGCAACTAATACACTGTCACAGGGTTTGAGAGAACCACTGTTCATAGTCCCTTTACCTAGAAAGGAAGCTTCCTGGACCACCAGGAGAGGTGGAAATGTGCTGAAAGTCAGGGTTCAGTTAGGGCTGTGTCCACCCTGTCTCCCGGCTCCAGCTGGACTTCTGTGACATGATCAAGGCTAAAGGGTGCTTGCTGCCTGAGTTCCCAGTGGATCCGCTGGAAATGTCCTCCTGGAGCAACTGTGGCTTAGCAAGTCCCATCCCAGGTGGAAGGAGTCCTGAGGTCAATCCCCTTAGGACTTCAAGAACTGTTCCTGAGTATGATTTTTGCAGGGCTGGTGAAGGTTATTGACTGATAACTCAGAAATACAAGCATGGCCAATCATGTTGCTTCCTATTAAAAATGCTTCTCCATTTAGCCGTTTGATGCAAGAATTCATGTCAATTCAGTATTTTTAGCAAAGATGGTGACTCTTAGGCATGGGAATGTGAGCTCTCCTTGACTACTCTCAGCTCTGTGTCTCTGTGAACCTGCATTTCCTCCTTTCCCTCCAGGGAGCCCCCTGGGGCTGCACTTCACCCCAAATACTAGTGGCTGGTGTTAAAGTTTCCACTAATTGCCTTATCATTTCATAAAGAGGCATTAATTGCTCACATAATTTCCCCTTTTTCTCTGAATTGCATACTCCTTTTATGCAAAATGACTGCTTCAAATGCTTTGCCATATTCCTCCCTTTTTTTTCCCTTGTCATTAGAGAACAAGCAAGCCTTGCATGGCTTTGAAAGCCAGCATTCAACTCTTCCTGATAACATTAACATTTATTCTATGAAATAATGCTTAAGGTTTACTTCCTGAGCCATTTTTTTTTTTTTTTTTGCAATTTTGAACCTATAGAAATAGTTTGAAATGACAGAACAAAATATTTTTATAAAAAGTGGTTTTCTTATTTCTGATTAATTTCATCAGCTTCATACCATATTTTCAATAGTTCTGTTCTCTGTAAACTTTTCACCCTAACTCACAAACGTATATACAATATACACATAAATACACATCAGTAATCTCCATAGAAATTACAGATCAGGGACCATATTTGTTTTACTATTTTCAGGCCCTGGCAAGGTGGGTGCCCTGCTCTACCAGCAGGTGTTCAGTGGGCTTCCCTGGTGGCTCAGATGGCAAAAGAATCTGCCTGCCATGCGGGAGACCCGGGTTCAATCCCTGGTTCGTAAAGATCCCTGGAGGAAGGAAATGGCAACTCACTCCAGTATTCTTGCCTGGAGAATCCCATGGACAGAGGAGCCTGGTGACTACAGTCTATAGGGTCACACAGAGTCAGACCTGTCGGGAGAGTTTGTAATTTCCTCGGTTCTGTCTTGTCGCAACAAAAATTTGAAGCGATGGACCAGTGTTATAGCCCTCAGATGGATCAGTGTTACAGCTCCATGTTACAGCTCAGGTTTATTTAAAAAGTAAAGGAAAATACATCCTCCAGGCGTGAGGGAAAGCCAACCCAAAGGACGCGAAGAGAAGAGAGGCCCCCGGCCCAATTTTGGCTCCTCTTTTTATGTTTTTCTCCTCCCCCTGGGCCTGCCCTGTGTAAATTGGGCTAGCAAGGAGTGCTGTTTGTTTCACCTGAGGTCCTCACTCTGGTCCTCAGACCTTCCTTTGTTCTATTTTCGTGGGCTTTTCCCTTCCTTGTCTTTTAGCCATGGCCATTCTGGACTCCTTTTTCCTATTCTAGCTAGCTAATACCCAACTGAAGCAACTTAGCAAAAGGAACAGCAGGTGCTCAATAGCTTGATAATTTTTTTTTAATACTTCGAAGGTCTTAAATATCCTTTTGAGTAGGTATTTTAAAGTTTTGGGATTGAAATTGTCTTATAGAATGCTGTCTTTAAAACATAGATTTAGTTATCATAAGTTTCTAATAAATCCTTTTCTTTGAGGTGTGTTTCACCAGGAAGCTGGCTCTGACATCACGAGTAGCATACAGGAGGTTTAATGGGGTCCACACTGCCCAAGGGAAGGAAGACAGGAGGACACTGGATGGGACAGAGGGAGAAGTTGGGCTGTGGTGTGGATACAACAAAGGCCCCACCGGACCCATACAAGAGCTGCAGCGCTTGCCTGGAGCAAGAGGGCTGGGCCTGCATATGCTCACGTTCAACCCATCAAGGGTTGGAGGCTGCCCTGGAAGGGAGAGAAGTGTCATTCTCGGGCTGAGCTGCTCCCTAAGGGGTTGAGAGTTGAGGCTTGTCTGGCAGCTGGGGGAATAGATGCTTCCTTCCTGGGAGGTAGCTGAGCAGAGCATCATAGCACCCACCCCAGTTACTGTGTGTTATGCAAATGTTACTGGACTTGATTTTTCAGACAAGCAAATCATTGATCAAAATCACTGTTAAGTGATATTACAGATAACCTTTGGTGACAATAGCAGAATATAAATTCCCATGTATGCAGTATTTCAACTGCATAAAAATATTCATAGAAGAGAAGCCTGGAAAATCATATAACAACAGTATGAGTGTTATCTTTGGGTGGTTTTCATTTTGTTCTTCATTCTTTTCTGAGATCACCTACTTTAATAATTAATAGTCATCACCCTTTGATAAAACCCCCCATGGCAGTGGCTCACCCTAACTTTTCAAATCCAATCCTATGGACCAGGTTTTCCCACCATTCTCTACTTCCTCATCCTTTAGCTACATGGATTTGATTTGTTGATTTAGTCCCATCTTACTTGCTGTTGTTCCTGTATTGACCTGTTGCTGTGGCCCTATTCCTGTTTTCCTTGGCTAGCCTTGCTCTTTTGACAATGATTGTATCATCTGTTTTAGCCAGGGCACACTGGATTAGGCCCTTTTTCTAAATCTAGAATCACTAGTTCTAATAAGGTAATCACTTTTTCCATTACTTCCTGTCCCAACAAATGGAGTAAGCTTGTAATGACAGCTATGTCCGCAGCATGTGTTACATTGTCCATATAATAATTTATTTGAAAGTTAGTGAAAAATTGTTAGTTGCTCAGTCGTGTCCAACTCTTTTCAACTCCATGGTCTGTAGCCTGCCAGGCTCCTCTGTCCATGGAATTCTCCAGGCAATAATTCTGGAGTAGGTTGCCATTCCCTTCTCCAGGGGATCTTCCCAACCCAGGGACTGAAGCTGAGTCTCCTGCATTGCAAGAGGATTCTTTACCATCTGAGCCCTAAGGGAAGACAGTTTAGTGTAAACTATGTAAAATATGTGTGTGTGATTTAATAGTATTTTTTACCCTAGGTGGAAAACCAGTGTATGTTCACCGAAGTGTGAACCAGTACAGGTTCACCCAGGGGCTTCCCAGGTCCTGCCAATACAGGAGGTATAAGAGACACACATTCAATTCCTGGGTCAGGGAGATCCTCTGGAGGAGGAAATGGCAACCCGCTCCAGTATTATTGCCTGGGGAATCCCCATGGACAGAGGAGCCAGGTGGGCTACAGTCCATAGGGTCATAAAGAGTAGGACATGACTGAAGCAACTTAGCATATTTTCATAAGGATGGTTAGCAGTTAAGAATAACAGTCAAGAGTCCATAATCTAGGTAGGTCACTGAATCCTTCAAAAACAGCTACCAAGAGCCATACCAGTGAGTTTTGCCAATGCAGAAGATCGTGCTGGAAACATGTATCCATAGATGAGATGAGCATGGTTATAAATGTTGGCAAGGCCCTACCACCCTTGTGTGACAAGTTGTCAGATCCTAGAAAATCCTGCACTCTAGGACTTGGGCTGCAGTGCTCGGGGCTTGAGGTCTAAAGTCTTGTAGGTTCAGATCTCCCCAGCTGTAGAGGACTCCATTTCCTGGACTGATTGGAGGTTGATGACCATTCCTGCCACACAAATGCTGCTGTGTCTAGCTTAGCGTGAACCTCAGCTTTCCCCTGAAAAGTGCTGACCACAAGCCTAAAAGCAGAAAGACTACCCCTAGCCATAAACACAGGCTGTGACCTTTGTGTCTGCTGGGCAATGATGCCAAAATGGTTCTAAAACTGGATTCTTTTAAACCACATGATTGGGACAGGATTATTCCTCTCCCACCCATTTCTACTGGTATTTACTAAAAGAATCTTTCAATAGTTATTTTCCTTATATGTGTAGATATTATAAGCCATTCTGGAATCCTCACCTCACACTGGCTTCCCAGCTAGAATTCTAACAACCTCTTTGACAATGAAAAGTTTGAGGTGGGCACTTAGAGAGTAAGAACCGAAGGAACAGTTGAACTCAAGGAAAATCTAAGATGCCCATTTGGTAGAAAGATGTTGGTATCTGAAACTAAGTTACCTTCAAGGTACAGTATAGCTTGAAGCTCAGGAAAAGAATACAGCTTAAAAAGCAATCTCATGGCATCTAGTATGTTATTTTCGAGATAAATTATTATTTCTAAATAATGTAGGAATGTTAGAGTAATCAGTATAAAAGGATTTTGATAATTCGGTTCTAGATATTTATGTGCATATTGTTCT